>NC_137294.1:10429296-11694220 GCF_907165135.1 Oikopleura dioica
GCCGGCTGGACGGCGCTGCACGAAGCTTGCAACCACGGCTACTTGGAGATCGTCAGAACTTTGATCGAGCACGGGGCCGATGTTTCCGTCAAGGGACTGGATGGAGATACGCCGCTGCACGACGCGGCGGTCAATGGACACGAAGAAATTACAATCGCGCTGATTCAGGTTAGCACAAAATTTTCTAAGCGTGAGTCCTTAGTCTCTAAAAAGCATATTTTCGAAAGTTCTCGTCTAAAACGCTAGAGCTCAAATTCACGATCTTGCATAAAGACCGAGACTGATATTATGAAATTATCGATCTGTATGTATCTAGTCGAACCTCCCTGTCTCGTCACGTGACTATCCGTTCCAAAAGTAGCGAGAAGCTTGAGTAAGAGGAGAATTAGAATTAACGAATTGAATTAGCCCGTGATCTACTAATTAGCGCGAAATAGAATCTATTCCAACAAATATCGAATTTTCGCTTTTTAGTCTGGCGCGAACCCAGAGGCGGAGAATGACAAGAAGGAGACGCCGCTTGAAGTTGCGGAAGACGCCGAGACGCGACGCTTGCTTCTAGAGGGAATTCCCATCTTCAAAGAATACGAAAAGACGCGAAAAAAGACTTTGCAAGCGGCAAAAGCTGGCAATTTTGCCGATTGTCTCACCACCGAAGCCGACGATCCTCCCAAATCTAGCACAAGGTAAATAACCCAGCTTTTTCAAACCAGGAAGCAGCGGTTCTTGATTAATGTCTACCAGACAGAGACCAGCCGACCGTAAGTTGATTAGAGTGAGGCGCACGTGTGAAAGTTAACCCACGCATGCAAGAATTTAAATGCAGACATAGATCAGACAGGACGCAGACAGGAAATGAAGTTCAATTTTTGATGGCGATATTGAGCATAGATTGGTGGTACCAGCGGGGCTTTCGTCCCCTGCGCCACCCTGAGAGAGACCTTGAAGGACCCACTAATGCCTCCCAAGAGCAAGCAAAGCAAAGTAGCCAAAAAGCAGCGTGTTACTATCTTCCTCCATCCGGCCAAGCTCCTCCATCGATGGGAAGCTACCCTTTCGAGAACTCGTGCATTTCGATAATGCATGAAATCGAACAAGAAATAGAAAAAGAAGCGGAAAAATTAACTTCGGTTCTTCCGGTTCTTCAGTAAGCCTCCAGTCAAATGCAGGTCATCCAACTAATTCAATGAAAAAACTTTTTTTCATTGAAAACTCATTTTCACTACAATTTAATTAACGTATTTTTGAGAGCTGAATCAAATTAAGCAATTTGAGCGATTCCGAATTCTCAATTCATTATATATTTATCTAAGTAGATAGATGCATCGTTGCATAAAAAGATCATTTTTTGCACGAAAAAAGAGCATTTTCTCGTTTTTCTCTTTTTTAAAAGATCGATCACTACTGGTAGTTGATCGTCAACGATAAGAGATGATAAATGCGATTTTTTGAAATGAAGTGATTCATCTTTTTTATTTTAGTCCGAGAAAAAGGAGCGATTCAGTCTTTTCCGCCGAAGAAGGCCCCTCCCCATCAAGCTCGGAGACGCCCAAGAGCACTGCCGTACAGCCTACAGCAATACCTCCAGTATCAGCAGAAGACAGTCAGAACAATCAATCGGCCATGGCCAAGGACAAAAAAGAAAAGAAGAAACGGGAGGAGAAGGAGCGCGAAGAAGCGGAAGAGCGCAAACTCCGGAAGCAGAAGAAAAAGGCGGAACGCGAACGAGCCCATCGCGAAGCAATCGAAGCAGGAAAACAGCCAATTCCCGAGACGATCGAAGAACGGGACAAACGATGGACGGAGGAGATCAAGATGAAAGTAACCCTCGAAGCGCAGCAGAAAAATCTGCAGCTGACGCCTGACCAGTTCAAAAAAGTTGTCGAACGGAGAATTCAAAAACGAAAGGAGAGGCATCAGAATAAAGCGCTTCTTAGAGAGCAACAAAACGCAGCGCTTCTCAAAGCCAAACGGATGAAGGAGCAAAAGGAAAAGATCGCCCGACAACGAGGTCTTCCTCCGCCTTCTGCCAACGGTGCGGACCCGCCGAAGAGGGAGAAGCTCTCTTCCTCCGGCTCCACGGACTTGAAAGGACCGCCAGAGAGCGGCGATCAGACCGGCACTCCGAAGAAGAAACATAAGGGAGAAAAAACAGTGAAGAAAGAAGGTGGAAACGAAAGTGGACGGAAACCATCGCTCAAGTTCGACTCCAACTTCCTTGACCAAGTCGATCTCATCAAAAAGTCCAAGGAAAGCCTCAAAGCGCACAAGAACAAGCAAAAAGAAATTCGCGATCGGGACCAAAAACGATACAAAGGTAACCACGATCTTCTTTTCTCCAATTTGATCCTTCCGTAGCTAGTTAAATAGAGGGTTGCCAAGAGATTGCCCTTATAGATTCTATAATAAAGAATGCACATTGGCTAAAAGTAAGGCAATTCCTTCAAGGATGTCTGATCTAAAGTTAGTTATTCTTTATGTGAACGTGGTCTAAAGTTAGTTTCCCCTGAGGACCTCCAGCTTTAGACTGATTTCGCATTGAAGACGAACTTATTTTAGGCAACTTTTATACGAAACGATAGCCAAACTTTTAGCCACTTTATTCGCCTATCTTTAGGCCATCCTCTATCATAAAACTAACCCCTTTTCTTCCTCTAGATGATTTTGAGGCCCAGCATAAGTATTACGGTAAAACGAGTACGCCTGATTCACTTTTCATTAATTTTTCTTTGAATTTGTTTTGAGAGTATGGACATTTTATTAACTCAAACGTTTATTACTTCTCAATATCACTTCTGACCATTTCATTCTAGAGCTGCAGCGATTAAAAGAGCTCGACAATGCAAAACGCAGCGAATTGAAGGCGCTTTCCGACTCCAACGTCCAAGAAAAAAAAATCGGCGACAAAAGACCGCGCCTCGGCTCCACCAACGATTTCCTTGCTTCCTCCAAAAAGCCCAAAGTGGACATTGGGCGACAAGGCCAAAATGAAAGCGGGGGAATCCAAAGTTCAAGCATTGGAAGTGCCACTAGCACTTTTACGCCTCTCGTTCCGAAGAAAATCGAAGCCCAGCAACCGACTCTCAACTTTAAACCAAACGAAACTGTTACTCCATCTTCCCAAAGTCTAACAAACCAAGTTCAGTCCAAGCAACATCAAGCAAATACTCAAAATTCGAATAAAGGTAAAAACACGAAAATAAAAAAGCATGTTTCCGCCCGGGCTCGAACCGGGGACCTTTCGCGTGTTAGGCGAACGTGATAACCACTACACTACGGAAACTTGAAGGGCCATCATTAGCATTTCTTTTTATTGAAGACGCAGCGAGCCTACCTCAAGAGACAGGCGCGAAAGACGCAATTTCTCCATCGAAACAACCCCCAAAACAGCCGCCGAACGGGCTGCCTTCCCGACGAGTCTCAGTAATTCAAGAAACACCACTTAATCAGGAATGGGTTGGCATAATTTTAAGCGAAAAATGGGAAAAATTTTAAATAAAAAAATAAATTTTTCCCGCTCTTGAATATAATTTTGATTGCCATCCCCCAAAAAGCAAAAAGAGCAGCCGAAGACTGGCCCACCATTCAAGCCTAAATTCAAATGGCTCACGGAAAAGGGCCACAATCAGCTACAAAAGCGCATCGAAGCGCAGCCGAAGACGCTGAAAGTCGTCACCTTCAATCATCTGCGGCTAGCCGAGTCGCATAACGAGCAATACGCCGGAAACACGACGAGAAAGACGGTGCACGACGAGCAGCTGAATGATTTCGACGAACGAAACTGCATCAATGAGCGAATCCAGCAAAACTGGAGGAAGATCCGACCCGTTATCCCTGACGCGCCACACGATATCGAAAACTTTAAACTACTAACTGGCGAATACCACTTAGAAACTTCCGTCCAGGACAGGGCCGCCTTCCCTAAACTGGCACCGCCGCCAGAACTGCCAGAAAAATTGCAACTACTTTTTAAAAATCAAGAAAACGAACGATGGAAACTCAGACAGGAGCAAACCGTTGTCCTCGAAAAACTGCGCCTGTCATACGAGCAACGAGTTCTTCGTTGCTACACCGAGGCAAAACGACTAGAATTGGGTGTTGCTGAATACTCCGCTACCGCGTTTTTGCAGCAAATGAACTTTGATAACCAGTACCAGCTTCCAATAGATGAAATGCAGAAAAAAGATAACAGGTTTCATTCTACTTTCAACAGATTAACTGAGAATGAACTAGACGTTTCTTTGCTAGAATTCAAGAATTTGGAAGAAATTAATACCGAAAAGCTTATTTTACGCCACCTTCATAGCAAAGAAGGGTCTATTTTTGCCCAATCCTAGTTCAGTGTAGTAGAATTAACATTTTTTTAGAAACAGATACACCCCACGAGTGCTCAACAAACTTCTTGACGATGCTAAACACGATTTTAAACTGAAACAGCATAAAATAATTGAGCGACAAAGGATGGACAATGAGACCTGCTACATGCTTCAGGTAATTCCACATTCATTCGAATCATCCTTCTTATCCTTCAGGTCACTAACTGGCAGCTGAAGGCTCAGCAGTTCAGTCGGGATAATGCGCCAAAAACTATCAACGATGTGCCGGAAGAATACGTTCCCAAAGTCCCTGTCATTGAAGAAGCAGAGCTGCCTATTTTTTAAAATTTTATATATGTTCCTCTTTGTCTCAATCATTTACAACACGCTCAAGAAAATTGCTTGTTTGATAAACGCTTTCTTTTTCAGAGAAGCGAAATGGTTACGATTGAAGTAAAAGAGTCGATTGAAGACAAAGTGTCGGCAAGCGGTGATGCTAGTCAAAGCAAGACCCAGCAACCCGCTGCCCCAAACGGCAATGGAAAAGCCGAAGACATGACTTCTGCTGATTATTATTTTGATAGCTACGCGCACTTTGGCATTCACGAAGAAATGCTCAAGGATGAAGTCAGAACAATGACCTACAGGGACTCAATGATCCTCAACAAGCACCTCTTCAAGTAAGTCACCCTAGTAGTGTTCGATATCTATTCATTTTTCACAGGGACAAGATCGTTCTCGATGTGGGATGTGGCACTGGAATCCTCTCAATGTTCGCCGCAAAGGCAGGAGCGAAAAAAGTTATTGGAGTTGACATGTCCGGCATTATCGAGCACGCGCGAAAAATCATCAAGAAGAATGGTTTTGAAGATACGAGTAAGTCAAAAGCTTCTATTAATTCTTGATTAAAATACTAACAAAATGATCAGTCACGCTGATCCAGGGAAAGATGGAAGAAATCGAACTACCAGAAGGTATCAAGCAAGTCGATATTATCGTTTCTGAATGGATGGGCTACTGTCTTCTCTACGAGACAATGTTACCGTCCGTCCTCTATGCCAGAGACAAATACCTTGCCAAAGGAGGCCTCTTGTTTCCTGACAAATGCTCGATGTACATCACTGCTATCGAAGACGCCCAATACAAAGTAAGACCTAACCAAAATCATGGTATAAATCAACAATCCAGGACGAGAAGATCCACTTTTGGGACGATGTGTACGGCTTCAACATGGAGCCAATCAAAAAGCTAGCGTTGATCGAACCTTTAGTCGATGTGGTTGACGGCAAACAAGTCAACTGCACTCACGATCGGTTGATTTCTTTCGATCTTCAAACAGGTACTTATTACTAGAAGATTATCAGGATTATTGCTATCTCATTTCAAGTAACTAAAGAAGAGTTGTCGTTCCGCGCGGACTTCCTGATTCAAGCAACTCGCAAGGACATGGTGCATGCATTGGTCGTTCACTGGGATTGCGAGTTCACGCACTGTCACACTTCCATCGGCTTCAGTACCGCCCCGTCCGCGCCCTACACGCATTGGAAACAGACTGTTTTCTATCTCGACCAAGATGTCTACATTACTCCCGGCGACAAGATTGAAGGAACCTTTGAGATGAAGGTACACTTCTCTCCTTCTTAACCACGGCATAACGATGATTTTTAGCCGAATGACAGGAATGAGCGAGACATGGACATCGTGCTGTCTTCTACGCATGTCCAGAATGACGGCGTTTCCTTTTCCCAGTCTATGGCTTACAGCATGCACTAAAATGTCAAAAATCCGATATTTAAAATGTGCGAGGCTCGCACGAGAGCCCAATCACTGACATTTTCCGCATTTAAAACCCGCATCTTTTTCGCGCCAGGATTTAGATGCATATTTACAGAGTTACTTTCATCCTCATCCTACCTGTCAGGCGTGAAAATTTAACCAAACTAGGAAAATTAACTCCATATGATGACAAACTGCCTTTTCCCATCTCTTCAATTCATTCAGCTCCGGTTTTATATAACGACTATTTGAAACTGTCGATGCTACCAAAAATATCCGAAAAACATCTTTATTATATTTTGTTCAAATTTCAGCATGCCACCTCGAGCAGACGATCATCATAATCGTCGTGATCTGATTCCAAATCACATTCTGCGTGAAGCCAGAAGAAATCGTCGGGTAAACGCACAACTGAACCGAATCTTCTTCGCCCTTGATTTCACACGACGCTTTCTCGAATCACGACGAACTCCAGAAGAAAACAGAGACAATCCAATAACTCCTCGCCATGTCTACCGTTTCTTGATAAACGCGGCTCGACATTTTCGACGAATGAACGGAACATGCACAAGACTTCGAATGAGAGGACGATAATTCTGTAATTTACTGTCAAGCGGTACAATGTGTAAAAAGGAGCCCATGCGTGTATCAAATAAGATGATCCAGTAAACACGATATCAAGAATTGCTGTTGAAGAGTTAATCTTAAAACTGCCAGCGATCAAATAAAAAATAACAAACTGCCTTGCCTCGAGTCTTATTATTTTGAAAAATAATAAACGCAGATAGGGCAAAAAATGTACCTTTGTCTTACGTCTTTGTAAATTTGATAGAAATGCTCTTGAATTAATACATATTGAGGCTGTACTTATCTCCAGTGGTCGTCTTATAATTTGAATTGAGGAATTGCAAAAAAAATAGATTTTCATACACTTGGTTTGTTTCTATCAAGGTAATTCGACAAATTTAAGATGTCGGAAACAGAAGCTGATGAATTTTTCGACGCAGTAGAAACCCTTGATCCCGATGATCAGTCCAATGAGCCGGTGAAAAAAGGGTCTTCTCCAACTCCCGCTAGTCCAGCACAACAGGCATCGTCCCCAGTTGATCCTCCTCCTGTTGAGGAAAGATGGAGTATCATGATGGTACGAGTGTTCATGTTCCAGTCGTTGCATAGTCGTTTTAGAAAAATCTTGTGCAAGCTGTGAAGAATGCCGATGACAGAAAAAGAGAGGGCAATCAATCTTTCAAAGAAGGGCGGTTTCCTGATGCAGAATCAGTTTTGGGAGGGCTCTATTTCAAGACACCTTTAGATTTTTAATGGAACTGAAGATCAAGCCTAAATGAGATTATCTCGCAGCGCTGAAGTGTCTTCCTTCCAAAGAACTATGGTAGGACTTCAAAAATTTTCGACTATTAATTTGATAAGCGAGGAGTACCGAAAACATCAAACTGAAAAAGGGGAAAGCTCGTTCGAAGAACCAGCCGCTGATGAACGTGCAGTCCTCTACGGAAATCTCTCCGCAGCGCTAAAAAAGCTTGATAGAATTGAAGATGCTATAAAAGCTGCTGCAGAGTCGCTACAGCTCAAAAGTGACTACCTCAAAGTCAGAATACGCCGTGCCGAGGTTTCTTGTTCTTTCATTTTGCTCATACTGATGCTAATGTTCTAGCTTTACGAAGAAAATGACCAACCACATGAATCGCTCGAGGATTGGAAAGTCGTCGCCGAGCAAGATCCGGCCAACAATGATGCAAAAAGAGCACTGAGGAGGTTGCCGCCCAAAGTCGAAATCAAGAACGAACAAATGAAGAAAGAAATGATGGATGGACTGAAAAAACTTGGAAATATGTGTCTTAGACCGTTCGGCCTTTCTACTGAAAACTTCAAATTTGAGGACAATGGCCAGGGCGGCTATAACATGCAATTTCAGCAATAAACTCTTTTCTTCACCTATGCCTAAATGAACTTTGTATTAGAAGGCGTACACTTAGAATGATATCCCGCGTAACTGTGCGCTATTTCAAGCCTAACGCTCCTCGGATAAAGATTCCTACGACGAATTTAATCGAAACGGCACCAAAAACAGATAAAGGACGCTTCTGGCGACAGGGAAAGGCACTAGTGAAAGTAAGTCCGGAACGCTGTCAATAATAATTTAAAGTTGAAGCGTAGAGACATGGGACGTCCTTCATTATGCTGCGGCTCGTTGTCAACATTTCTTGCTTTTCGGTGCTAACCAAGGCATATTTGGACTGGATTCCTTCAGGTAGTAGAGATTCCAGTTGGATTTTTTTAAATCTATTTTCATAAGGCCATATCTACGATCTCGTGGAGCTAATAAAGAAGGTTGCGGACGAAGGCTACATCCAGAGTCTATTAGAAGGCGAATACGACTTCGGAAACGGTGTCACAGTCAGTGGCGAGGTTGGTGCGCGATTTGCCCTCTCACAAATCATCTTTCTTCTTATCTGTAAGTCCTTTCAGTGAAATATAGGTTTTTATGTTTAGTTATTCCGAGAAATGCACTTGCCGTATGGATGATGTACAATATCGCCAACAGTCCTAGTTATAATGCTGCCAGATTTCGCCGGACAAGTATTGCATACGGAATTTTTGCGTTCATTGGTGCATTTTTGACGATCCAAACCGTCCTTCTCAAGCACACTTCAATGGCTGACTTTGCAGCAAAGGAAATGGGGCTAAAATTCACAAGACCATATTTACGATCTCGTTTATGAAAGTCGGTTCACTTGTCGACCGAATGGTGAAATCATATCAAAGTTTCAATTAATCCCAATCGAAGAAGTGGATAGATGATACGCATCAAAAATTTACTGAAGAAGGGAGATCAAAGGAAGACATCGATAAAGCCATGCTGCCTCTGATAGAAAACTACATCTATCTAAAATATCTGAAGAAACTAACTGTTGATGATTTACGTTCATACTACGAATCGAAGTGGATTGAAAAAAGCGAATAAAGAAGTTCAAATATATTTTTTACCATTGAGTTTTATTAAAATCAATGTTCCTCGGTTTAGATGGTCAAAGTCGTTCGCACAAGACCTTGTCGTCGAGAACCGGCACCTGGGGACTCGCTGTCGGTTTTTTTCACGGCATGCAGCGTGTTTGATGGTTCACTATCGCTCTGGGGCCAAATGATCGAGCTCGACGATCCGTATAATGAGTTCAAGGCAAAGATCGAAGATGTCGCTCAATCAGCCTCGGAGACATCAAAAAAAGGCAAAAAAGGATCCCTTAGCGTGAAGTGTATGTAACAGTAGTTAAATGAATTTAAATTCAGAGTTCAACGATGGAGACGGATGTTTACTGAAGTACAGCTGCGATCAGACGTGGTACAGGGGGAGAGTAATGAACAAAATCTTCGAACGAAAAGCTTCTTACAGAGTTCACCTTATTGATTACGGAAATGTAGAAATCGTCGACCAGAACTCGATAAAAGCCATTCCAAATGAAATCAGGTACTGATCTTTGAATTACGCCGAAATAAAATTTCGTATAAAGTGAAGATGCTTATCCGGCACATGCTTGTAAGTTTTTCCTTTCTGGAATTCATCCAACTCGCAATTGCTGGAGCATAGAAGCCATGCACGCAGCGGAAAAGTTTTCCGTTTATCGCTCCTTTACTGTGAACGTCATCTCCGTGTCCAAAGACCGCGTTTATCACATTCACTCGCCGGAGATCAACGCGCACCTCCAATCGTAAGTTCTTTCCACTTTCACCGGTCCTTCTATCCCTCTATTTTAGGATTGACCTTGGCCGGAGTGTGACACGCTCCGAAATCACCGGTTTCATCAGCCACCTTCCCCTCGACGACCCTCTTAGTTTTTACCTTCAGCCAAATGAACACCCTTCTGGGGAATCGCTCCAATCGCTTTCTGCTGCTATCAATAATGTTTATAGTACTACCACTGCACCCGAAAAACTAGCCAGAGAATTCTGCGTTCCAAACACCTACTGCATCGCACTTTTTGCCAAAGAGTAAGTTGAAATGAAAGGGCTAGCCATTAAGAAACGAGATTTTTCGTCATTCTTTTCTGTTAAAATTTTCTACGAAAAATCTCGATTCTTCATATCTGCTTTCTTGAATTGATTCTGTAAACGACTAATTTCAAATTTCTAGTCGATTTGCTCGAGCACGAGTTCTGTCGGTGGATCAAACCACTGACATGGTTAGGATATTATTTATTGACTATGGAAACTCAACAACAGTTCTACGCAACAGCCTCTGCACAATTCAAACACAGGTGGGTTTAGCTGATTGTGACCCAGAATAAACTAGGTTTTTAGTTCGTCGATTTAGCACCCTTCGCCGTGAAATGCCGCATTTTCAACTGTTCGCTAACATCGTCCCGCTCTTCAGTAGATGTGTACCAGCACGTCAAGGAGATGATCGGTTACGAATCGCCACATCCGAAGCAAGTTCACTGCACGGTCGTTGGCCCATCCTATCTAACCAACGACGACTTTTTAATTCGCTGCGTAGTGCTGCAGAGCCACGAGCTATCCTCCGGCATCCGTCTTGAAACACGTCCCCTGGCGAAAGGCTGGTTGGTGCGCGCCCAGGGCGATGCTACGACGCGTCCAAGAGCGAAAAGTCCCTTCGCCAAGCGACTCAAGTACCTGACCAAGATCAACGAGCGTGAAGTAGAAAGCCAACAATACATCAAGTCCGAAACCATCCCATGTCAGATAACTGCCATTGAGGAATCATACTTATGGGTGGTCCAAGCTGAAACTGTAGCCGCACGCGATGAAATGACGAAAGCGCTGAATGATTTCGTCGATGAAGGAGAGAGCACATCGAAGTGTTTCCCTCGAATCCCGGCATTCAAAACGGTCGTGTCTGCATCGGCAAATGGTCGGTCGACAACAAATACTATCGGCTACGCTTTGACCAAGAGAACGAATGCTTCCGCTTTCTCGATTATGGCAATGCTGCCATTTTGTACAACGACAAAGACACGCACGGCGGCTGTGTAGAAGAACTATGCCGCCTTCCTGACGATTTCCGAGCCGCTCCTTTCGCCATTTGCACGATTCCATGTGGGTCACCGACGCAAGAGTTCCTCACTGATTTAATGAAGAACGAGGAGCTATTCGACGTCACCTTTAGACGACTCAAGCCACCTGGAAACGGGCAAATGGGATGGCTGATTGACATTCCGATTTGGAACCAATCGAACCAGAAGTTGACCGATGATCACGTCAAATTCGTTAACAACCGCTTCTCCGTCAATACCACTATGGCCGGTGTGATACGGCATATAGGAATGGATAAAATAATACAATAATGAAAAGCTAATATTATCATAATCTGGTTTAATCTCTGATCTTAGTAATTGAATCTGTAATTATCTAATTGAAAAGACAGCGAGCAAATGACAGTATATCTGACGTTCCAAGAAGATGATTTCAAAAAAGAAGAAGTCCAGGAAACAATTTTGAGAATATCTGAAGAAGGGCAGCTCCTTTCCCTGGTAGAAGAGCCTGTTGAACTGGGCCAGATTGTGCTTGCTATTTACCCTGCCGACTCAGAGCTGTATCGGGCGCGCATCAAGAGCTTCGAAGAGTACACAGGCCTTATCGAAGTTCAATTTATCGATTTTGGTGATCGGGCGTTTGTTTGCATTACAGACCTGTATTTCTATGACTGCGAGCGATTCATGAATGAACGGCCGCTCGCTTATCAAGTACATGTTAACGGGCTCCAAGCTAAATCTCTAAAAACGAATGCATGTAAGTTCGAATCGCTCTTCTCTTTCATGTTGCTAAAGGAATCCAATTAACTTAATGGTAGCAAGCTTTTTTAATGGTTTTGTGATACGCTCTGTTAGATACGTCTATTTTAGCCGCGTTGTATGAATACTTTGCCGCCGCTTTTACTGGAGTGCATATCAGTGCTAATATCACGGAGATAGATAAGCATGGGGAGATCTGGGTTGACCTTGCTCATCCGAACTCGCCGTTTGATCTGCTTTACGAGCTGTTCAATGGTTACAAAGCGGTCCAGGTACATAAAAAAAGGTTTTTCTGCAAAAGTTAACATAGTAACTCCCTTATTTTTTCACCAGAGAAACTTTTTTCAGAGCGCTAAAGGGTATCGCTAAGTCACATTTTGCAGAAAAGTCAAATGAAAAAGGGCCTTCGCTACATCTTATAGCGTCTGATAATTGTTTAGATGCTCCCTCCTCAAACCGTCTCCTACTGTTTGACCGACGTTCCATTCGAAACCGACTCCCCCAGAGCGAGTATTTCAAACTTCACCGCTTCACCAGAAGTAAACAACAATAACCAAGGAATCTATCTAACCCAAGGTCCGGGTGAAAAGGCTTCCTCGAAGGAGGATAGCGGCACGTCGCTTACGACATTCCATATATAATTGAAAAACATTTCCATTCAAACATGAGAGAGGTAGAAGCGTCGGTCCTGGCATCATCCGCCGCTAGATCAGATCAATAAAATCTGTAAATCATAAAATCTTCAAAATCAAGATATTTCTTTCACCCGAATCCAAGCTGAAGATGGCTGTTATTACCCAGTTCTGTGCGAAGGCGCCGAAAGTGAACATGCACTTACATCGCCCTCGTTGCCCGAATCTTGCTGATTATGATTATCAATCATCCTCTCCATTACGCCTCAAGCTGTTCTCACTCACTCATCGAAATAACCTTAACTTCGAGCCCCAAGTTCAAAAAAACTAGTTATAAAATTAGTTAAAAGCTCAACAACTTTAGTGTCTTATTCTTCGCCTAGACTGACTGTTATTGTTTTTTTTTGTAATTTATTATACATAATTTATTATTTATTGTTCGGAGATCGGACCACATTTTTTTTCATTGTGATCAAAACTGACTAAAGACAGTAAAGAATAGACATTAAGAGCTGGAGTTTTCTTGAAACTTTTCTGTTAAATTCAGCATAATAACTTCCTTTTTGTTGGACTAAATAAAATAATGGTGTAGCTATATTAGATTTTAAAGAAAAGTATGAAGATAAATTTCGATTCATCATGTCTTACCCCAATCATGCAACGTACTACATAGTATCTACATAGGTATATTTATATATACATATTTATCAAAGTAAGAGTGACTAGTAGTGACAAGTATTGGGTTATTGTAATTTTGCCCTACTCGTTCAAAGAGTGAACTCATCTGTACCTTTCTTTTTTACTATTTTTATGATTTCTCATGCAAAGTTTCAAAAAAGTAACTGCAAAAAACCTAAAAGTCAAAGTATAATACTATTCAAAAGTTTTGATACTAAAACGAAATACTATTTAATATAATTTTATTGCTAAACGGATAAATCATTCCTTTTCTAATGCTTGATTCTTTTAGATGAGCGAGTCGGAAAGGCGGCCCGAGCGGTCAGCCAGGGATCCGAAGAAGCGACTGGGGCGATCCGAGCTGGGCAGAGGCTCAGACTCTGATACTGAGTCGATACGTTCTTCTAGGAGGAGCAATCGGCCAGCGGCGACGAACGGAAGTGACGAGCCGCGCTCTAGAATAGACCGAAACGAACAAGGCGAGATTGTCGAGTATAGACACGACGATGGCCAGTCTTATAAAGGTGAAACCCTTTAGCTTTTGCCTAATTCAAATCCATATTCAGTTGGCGATGCTGCCTACATCACGACGCAGCGATCCGACGTGCCGTACGTAATTTCCAAAATTTCGGAAATAAAAGTGACAAAATCGGGCAAGCCAGAATTTGTATGCCGCCCATTCCACCGTCCCGACGACCTGCCTGATCAAATTTATCAAAAGCTGACGCTAGACCGGGAGAAAGAGTTCAGCGAGGACTCCAAAATGATGGAGAAGATCAAAGAGAATACCTTTTCGAAACGCGAATTGTTCATTTGCGATGCAGAAGATGTCCAACGAGATCACATTCAAAGGACGCAGATTAGAGGCTTGTGCACGATTCATTATCATAAATCGCTCGACGAAGTGGTGGACAAGTATACCGTGGAAGACGATTCCTTCTTTTGCATTTTGGGATACAATCCTCAGAAGCGTGTCATTGCATGTCTCGACAAGGGTATTAAATTTTAACATGCGTTTCCGACTCTTAATAAATCTTGATAGAATTCGAACGAGTGAAGCAAATGCACCAGTGGACCGCTGCCGAGCGAGGAATGTTCAACGCAGCGGAAAATAATATGATTCCAGAGGCGGTACCTTATGTACCTCAGCCCGGAGAGGATTCTGAAGACGAGACCGCATTTGAAACGCTTACTTGGCGACCAAACGTCGCCGATTCTGACCTCGTGATGTACCTCCGCGCTGCGAGAAGCATGGCTGCTTTTGCTGGTTAATAATCTTTTCTTCTTACTCAAACGACTGTTGAATGTTTAGGAATGTGCGATGGAGGGGCTTCAGACGCGTGTAATACAGCCACGCGCGATGCTACTACTCTAAATGCGATAGACGTTCTGCAGAAGTGCAATGGAAAAGGAAAGGCCTTTCAAATCAATTAGATTTTTTCATGCTATAAACAGCCAAGAGATGTTTGAAAAGCCTTGCTCCAAGTTGACTTAGCTCTGGAAAAACTGTGCCAGAATCCAATGCCTTCAATTCCGCAACGCATGTGGACGGATGAAGACATCCGCGCGTTCATCAAAGGATTAAGCACCTACGGAAAGGACTTTTTCTACATTTCAAAAGGTAAGGGTGTCAATCTCGAGCACACGGAGCCAATCAACACTCACATCACTAGAATACCTCCCGCGAAAAGACACTGCGGAATTGATAGAATTTTATTACCTGTGGAAGAAAACGTCTGAAGGACTCTCTGTCCGCAACAAATATCGCCGCGCGCCAAAGGTGAGCCCAGTCTTATTTGTCTCTTTCCCGCTTCATGTAGTAGATTATCAAGTGTCATTCCCTTACGTCACGCCCTTTACTATGAACTAGTACTATGACTAATTAACCATCTCTTTTTCGTAGAAGAGCATGTACAATATGAAGTCTCAGTATCCACGAGAACGGCCGGTTGCCAACTCTTCTGAGTTCTCTGACGATGACAACAATTCGATTGATTCTCAAATCGACGAAGATAGCCATATTTGCCGAAACTGCTACACGGTCAAGAGCAGGTACAGTTAGCATTCACTTTTATACAATAAAAATAATTCTCCCTGAAGATAACAAAGACTCAAAATTCTAAAATGACTTTTCAGTGACTGGCACCATGGCGGAAAAGAAAATTATATGTTATGTAATGCGTGTAGAATTCACTACAAAAAATATGGAACTCCAAAAGTATGCGTCGATCGGCCGGAAACGCCCCAACTGCTACGAAAATTGAGACAGCAAGACCATACTCCCGTAGAGCAGGTAAAATATCACGCTTGAATAGTTTATATATCTTTTTCTACGTATCACGAGGAATGCTCATTAAAACGATAAATCAATTAAGAACGAAGTAGACTATAGCATCGCTGCTGACGAATCGTCACAGCCACTTCCTGAGCCAACGCCGCAAACAGCACCAAAGCTGGAGCCACAAGTCAAAAAAGAAATAAAGAGCGAGCCGGGTGATGATTCGGGTCAGAAACGTAAACTTTCTGTTCCTTCTGAAGAGCTAGACACTAAGAAACAAAAACAAGAGGCCAAACCAGAGGCGCCTACCAAAGAAGAACCTAAGGTACCTCCTGTAGCCATTATGCAGATAGATCATTATTTTCCTCTCTTTCAGCCGGCTGTAAAGCAAGAAGTGGTAAGCAACATTGCTCCTGAATCGAAACCAAAAGTCACAACATACGCAACGAACACACCATTTCTACCAGTATCAAAGTCTCCAACCGTTCCTCCTTCATCTGGTAATCAAAGTCTTTAGAAGCATTCAAAACTCAATCGCATTCTAGTAGCTTCCAACACGCCACTCATAAATCTACCATCGCATCCAGAGAAAACGCTTATTCCTCCTCAACCTGGAGAAACAATTACATATGCAGGCAGCTCGCCTCGGCAGCCAGCAGCTCCTCGGCCAATGTATTATATTCATCTGAATTATCATTTTAAATTATTTTTCAGCACTTCTCAGAAGCAAGAAACTGCACCAAAGCCAGTTTCGATTCCTGTTCCCCAAAACTCGACCCCAATCGTTATTCCTTCCGATCCAGTGACTCCAACGCCGGCAAAGCCAGTTCTCGGTCAACCAAGAGCCGGTGTCGAACAAGGCCCCAGGCCGGACCCTGACGAAGACCATCCCTGTGGTCCGTTTTCTGCCCAGGAAGACAACGCTCGCACGTATCGAACGATCGAAAAAATTCAGTTCAAGAAAGCTTTTTTTGGTAAATCTCTCTGCCAAGATCCATTTTTATATTTTCTAGTCCGCAATTGGGAATACTCGGATGGGAACAGTTGCGCTAGAACAGATTTATTCTACTGCGACGAGCCTGAATCCTCTGGGACGACAATTTCCCGACGGAATCCTACAGCTGCTACGCACTCGCCCGCTCGTCCTGCTACTGGACGGTGAGACTTTTCAGAGCTTTCGTCTTTATTAAAACTGTTTTAGCACGCAAGTGGAACGCCCAACCGAACGACCTCAATCGAACGGATCCTCACACGCTCATTCACTTTCCGGGCGGGGCGTTTCTCATCGTCCCCCAACATCGACTCCTCACCGCACCCCCGGCACTCCCCAACAACCCCACTACCGCCCGCCGTTACCTCGCCAGCCGATGTCACCCAACTTTGGCAGTGCTCACGAGCGGAGTCCACTGACGCCCAGCCTCCTTGGCCATCCCGCCGTAAGTGCGGCCAATGCGGGCATCCTCTCTGGCGCCCATCACTCACAACTGGCCCAGCTCCACCAGCTCCAAGAGATGCAGAACCAGGTTAACTAGCATCCCCTTTGCAAATGTTATTCTTTACCAAGGCTCTTATCGATCAGCAACGACTAGCATTGTCAGCAACCGATCCGAGATTGTTAGCTGACGCGCACAATATCTACGGAGCTCTGAGGCTCCCAGGAGTTCCTCACGCCGACCTTCTGCGGGATCAACAGCGTCTCCTTTCTGGTCAACCCTTTCCCATACCTGGGCTTCCTCAACATGGCCTCACGCCCTCCGCGATCTCCCTGGATCCCCACCTTAGGTATTCAATTTCTCGTGCTTCACTCTCCCAATATTATAAAACACATTAGAAAAAACTAGTTAGGCATCAAACGAAGTCAAAATTTCATATTTCAGGAGAAGTGTTGGTCAAAGCATGATCGACAGCCGCCTCCTAAACGACGTTTCGAACAACCGGTTGGTTGACTTTACTTTAAAGGCTTTTCGTTGCGCCTTCGGGTGCTCCTTGAGCTAGATTCTTAGCTTAAGCTTATCTATGACTGAATTAACTGTCATTTTATTTTATTTGAGAGGATGCTTATTTTAACAAGATAGGCTTGTTCAGTTTCCGTTTCTGAGTAAGCGTATAGTTTCAAATTCGGTGCATGTCTCCTCAGATCTTGAAAATTCAATCTATGAGTGCATGATTGTCCATTTTTTATGTTTACCGTTCTCCTTACTCAATTTTTAGGCGGTCTGTTGGGCAGACCATGATGGACAGTCGGATTTTGGACCAAACCGCTGCTTATCAACTGGCTGAAGCTCAGCAAAGGCTCAGTGCCCAAGGCTTGGCCCAAGCAAGATTAGGAAAAGGTCGAATTCGAATTTAAGAATATGAGCATATTTGTGAGGAATTCAGAGAATTCAACCCTTGAAACAGGCGACCCACGTTTTGACCCTCGTTTGTATCAGCTGCATCAACCTAAATAACGATGATACGCTTTCAAAATGTGCATCGCTTTTACTTTTCATTTCAAAATGCTGCTCAGGGTATTTCCGTCTTCCCCTATATTTCCAACTTAGGCCCGAACTAACTGTAATTGTAGTCTAGTTTCAAACCTTTTAATATTTTCAAATAAGAAACTCGACGGAAGTATTTTTTGTGTGAGTGTGTTTTATTTTGTTTTCTGTATAATAAGTTAACTATTTTCAAGGTTATTCAATTTCGGCTCCAATTTGATTTCAAATCAGTTTGAGTACACTCTTTTCGCGACCTAATATTTTACTTTTCGTAGAGCGTCAGTGTCTCAAAAGGACAAGTCGCTATTTTTATTTCTGTACTCTTCGTTGATTTCAGTAGAAAATCTTCGAAGAGTACTGTTTTTTAAAAGCCAGGCAGCAGAAGAGAGGCCTTTCTGGAGGAACAACACTGCAGAAGCCTTTCTGCCGCAACGGCGAGCGGGCAAATCAGCGCATTCATTTAATCTTTTCAAAATATTTTAAGTTCCTTTTTTCTTCCCCCATTTATTTTCAGTTGACGCTAGATAAGCCCGCTCGCAGGCTTTATCTTCTCCTAATGAATAATTTCCCGAAAATCAAGAGTAAAATTCCTGATAATAGATTTTTAGCAAACCTGAAATTCATTTTCTCATTATCATTTTTCTCAATAAAAAACAAAACAAGTGTTCTTCTACGCCAAACCAAAATTCTCAGTAACCCGTTATTATATCTTTATTTTTTTTTACTTTCAAGCCACAAAGTACAGCCCATGTTCTCAACTAAGATACAGTTTAACTTGTACCTTTTATGACACAGAAGTCATTTACATTCAATTAGCCTCATCTTTACTGATGAAAACGATATGAGTTTGCGTGCTAATACTGCCCATTTTCCTGTTCCGCGAGGAATTGTTCAAAAAACACATTTTTTAAGAATTTTACTTCGAAGGGTTGTTTCCTTTTTTTCTTTTATCCTTTTTCTCTTGACTTGTATTCAATTCAATTTGAATTGTAGAAAAAGTGGAGTAGTTCTGAACCGAGGAACTAGAGAATTGCGGATTTCTTATCGTAATTCTTAGCGGATTCAAACGCTACTCTATTGTCCAATTACACAACTCTTAAACCCTATATATATATATTTATAAATATTTCCTTGCATAATTGCCTCATTCTCGTATTATTGCCTTTATTTTTTCGAATTTTTTCTTTGTTGATTCCTGAAATTCTCGAAACGGGACCCTTTTCAAGAGTCTTACTATTTTAACTATTGCTCTCACTGCTCTTTCTCTCATCTTATTCTATTCTACTATTCTTTATCCTGAAAACCCCTGAAAAACCTTACCCCACTTCCTTAAATGGTCTAAAAATAAAGATACCAAATCTACGTTTTCGTCTCTTGATCCCCCTAGAGTCATGTAAAAATAATAATCGCATATTCTGTATTTCATTTTCCCCTCCGAGTATTATATTTTTTGATTTATTTTCCTTTGATCCTGAAAAATAACTTTCCTTTGATTTTGATTTTTCTCAAATTGAAACAATGTTAAGCCTTGTCGGTAAACAAGCACTTCTCATTCGGAAAAATATTCTTTTTATGTGTTTCCGATAATAAAATTTCAAGTTTAAAAAGTTCTTGTGAGTCTTAAAAAGCGAAATCTTTCGTTTTTTTCTTTCTGACTGGTTTACTATTATTCATTTCTTTTTTGTTCATAAACGAGAATATACTTAAATCACTTGAAAAATATTAAATTGAGTTTCAATAAAAAGAGCTTCGTTGTAGATTTATTCATGTTCCGGGCCGGGCGGCACGTCGTCCGGATTCGGCAGAGTCACAGTCAGAGAAACTATTCGTGGAACCCGCTTAGTTGGTTCAAGTCAGGACAGAGCGGTAGCGCAGGTTAATTCTATTCAAAAATACTCATGAAATCAAAAAGGAAAATCGTAGTAAGCGGTGCAGATGTAGTGTCTCCCTCTCCAGTTGCTCCACCACAAGCACCACCGAGTGTCGTGCCTTCTCCGACAATCGAGGTCACTACCCAGACCCCAGAAACAATCGTACATGGGCTCGCCCCGGAAACTCTCGCTCCAGGCGAACCAGCTGCTACGAACATCTTCGAGGTCGTTAATCCAGAGCCAGAGATGCTAGCAACAATGATCGATGGCTGGGACTACTTCAGGCATGACCGTTTTTTTTTTTTTATTCCAATTATTCTCCTCTTTAGTACTCTTGGCTGCATCAATCCAATAACGTACATGACGCTCGGTCTCGACTACATCCTTCCTTTTGGCGAGGCGAGTCCTTTAGTGGCGATTTTCGCAGTTTGCGTTCCTATCCGAATGGCAGCTAGTTTTGTTAATTTGAAATCGACGGCTGAGATTGTTCAGGCGATGACTATGTCTCGCTTGCGGGAAGGAACACGGTTCATATTCTTATACTTTTATTCTTCAAATATCCTCGAGCTTTTAATTTGAACCTGAAAATGAGCGATTTTCAAGTCGACCCAAGGGATGGCAGAAAACTCCGCCTCGAATATAAACGTTTTGCATCAAGGCGATCGTGGCTCTACATCGCGCATGAACGTCCTCCCTCTTCAGCGCGTCGTTGAGTTCAACAAGTACATGAAAGGCTTCGGCGTTGACTTGCTCGAAGAAGGAATGGAGCGGAACTATTACAAGAAAATGATACTCTCGAAGGCGCCGACGATGGCTTCGTTTTTTCTAATTTCACTTTTTCTCAGAGAAGCGAGGATACTTCCTCTCGAGTGTTTCCAAACTCCTTTTCTTTATTGGGACAATTTGAGGTACGCCCTTTTTGAGCGCTTAATCTATGTAGTTCTCTATATCTATAGTTCCTTTACGGCGTCGAGTGTACCGATCTCTGCGGCATGTTTTGGAAGTGCGTTTTTAATGGCGAACATCTACCAAAGCGCCGCAATGAGCCGATATCAAACAATCAAAATTCCTCTCAACAAGCAGTTGACAAACTATGCCAAGTCCTTCATCCTTCCTGCTGGCGTTATGTATGGACTAATGTGGGCCATTGACATGCCAAATATTCTTCAAGGTTTGTAATCAAGGATGAGATCAAATCGAGTGATTTTTAGCTATTTTCATCGCTACAACGTTTGGTAATCAAGCACTGAATGCGATGGTCAAGACAAATTTAAGCATGAAACAGTTTTTTAATTACAAAACGCAAGAAGAGCTCATCATGGATATTCAAGACTGTAAGTTAAATAAGATGTTTTAGACTTTTTCAGGGTTGATTTTGAGGCTAAAGACAATTCTAGATGTGCGTCAAAATGACAAATACCGCGAGCTGCTGGACCAGCGGCGAGCAAATCAAAACCTCCTCCAAGCTCATTATGGCTGGACAACTACGAAGGTCTCCGAGGATGATAACCTCTCGCTCGTTGAAAAACTCCAGGCAAAGAAGCAGAAATTCCAAGAAAACTCTCTCGAGATGGGCAAAGTAAAAGCAGCCTACGAAGCATTGAGTGGAAAGGACTTCGAATCTGCCGGTCGAGAGTATCTCCAAAACATCTATCCGTATTACATTCACGAAGAGAAGGAGGATGCAGCATCGGATGGAATTTACGACAAAATGATAGAAAATGAAAGAAATATTTGGATGGAAGAAATTAATAGAAATAAGTCGACCTTTCAAGTAAATTATATTCTCGTCGCTTTTTACTAATTGCATTTTCAGGAGATGGACTTTGAATTATTCGATGATGGCATAAATGATAGTAAAAAGAGCGAACTTCCTGTAGATCAAATAGAAGACGACTTTAAAAGTTTCTACCGCCCAAGAAAAGAAGAATCAGATTTAAGGCCTTGGTGGGAACGCCAAACTGCTTAAAGTGTTTAAAATAAAGTTCAACCAAAAATCTTCAAATTTCAAGTTTTTATCTGTGATCTTGAATTTCAGAATGGGGGAGCGGCTTACTTGGCAACGAGGCCGGGAAGAAGCACCGAAGAGCTCCATTCCGTCGAAATTCGAAAACGGGGAAAAGGCCGAGAAGATCGGCTTTCTGTACAACCAGCAGGAAACTGACAGGGAACAGTATCTTACAGGAAAGAAGGTTGACAAGGCCTTCGATGATTACCTGGATAGGGAAAAGAGAAACTTTGAAAATTCGCTCAACCCGTAAGTTGAAAAGTCAACGATTTTATGCGTTATAACAATTTTTCGTTTCTAGTTATAAGGAGGGCGGAAAGGACCGAGAAATAGATGTCGACTACAAGTCAAAAGAAGATCCTCTCAGTTATCTCAAAGAAAAAGAACAAGAAAAGTTCAAGCAGCTGCAAGCGAATCCGCAAAAGATGGCCAGATTGCAAAAGCTGATGAAGGCGTATCTTGGAAATCAAGAGGAAGAGTCATCCTCATCTTCTTCTGAGGACGAAAGGTCCAATAAGAAATTGTCATCCAAGAAAAAGTCATCATCCTCTAGTAGCAGAAGAAGATCCAGAAGTAGGTCGCGCGATAGAAAGAGAAGATCCCGCTCTAGAAATCGCTCAAAGAATCGTTCCAAATCTCGCCGTAAAAGCTCAAGAGAAGAGCGGAGAAGAAAAAGTCGTTCTCGATCGCGCTCTCGTTCTCGGTCCCGCTCTCCAAAAGAGAAGAAATACAAGCCTGGCTATGGACTCATAAGGAAAGCAGATGCTCCGGAAAAGAGTTCCTCGGAATCGACCGAAAAATACGAGTCGAAGTTTAAAAATCAATACAAGCCGCATTGTAAGTTATTTCTCCTTCAAAATTGCTTAAAATAACGGGTCCTTTTGTAGCTTATCAACGTAAATTAAAGCAAGGCTTTTCAAATAAGATGACAGCAGAAGAAAAGCAGCGGAAAATCGACGAGATGATGGGCAACGCGTCGAAAAACGATGCTGACCGCGCGGAAAGAGTGAAAAAGACACGCGCAGTTGAAGAAAAAGAAGAAAAGGAGTTCGAGGCAAATCGAAACGACCACTCTTACTACAGGCAAGCTAAAAACCAAGCTCACCCACTAATTTTATTTTCTATCTAGGGACTTGAAAATGAAAGCTACAGAAAAATCCCTGGAGGAGCGTGTTCGCGCTCGCCGTGATCGAAACCAGCGAACCTCTGCGGCGCTTGATAAAAACTGGACAAAAAGATAGACTGCCACATTTTTCTTTCTCAAATAAAAAACAATTGAAATTTAAAAAGTGAAAAGTGAATCCTTTCTCTCTCAGAATGTATACACTGTCGAGGATAGTGCTAAATCGAACGTTCCCGCAGTTAAATCGGCGCTCAGTCAGACATTTATCCGGAAGCTCCGCTCTTTTTGACGATTACTACAAGTGAGTCGAGTGTATTTATTTCGAGTTGGCTTTTGAAAAAATAAACTAAGAACGCTCGGTGTGTCAAAATCAGCAAACGCGAAAGAGATCAAAAAAGCATATTATCAGCAGGCGAAGAAGTATCACCCGGACGCGAATAAGGACGATCCCGAGGCGGAGAAAAAGTTTCAAAAAGTGTCTGAAGCGTATGAGTGCTTGTCGGATCCGACGAAAAAACAGCAGTATGACCAGCTTGGCGCTGCCGGTTATCAGAGCGCGCAAAATCACGGCGGCATGGGTGGCGGATTCCATGGCGGTGGCGGAGGCTTCAGAATGGAAAACGACCCCTTTGACTTATTCAATTCGATTTTCAAAGAATTCGGTGGCCAGGGAAGCTTTTCATCTTACGCAGAGCAAATGAGAAATCAACCACAGGTTCCTTCAACCTCCATGCTGACTCCATTAATTCTTCTCGTAGCAATATGATGTGACCTTGAATATTTCGCTGAAAGAAGCTTGCCTAGGAGTCGAAAAGCGAGTCAGAATGAATCTCGAAACCGACTGTCACAGTTGTAATGGAACTGGAGCTAAGCCCGGCTCGCAACCAATTGTTTGTTCTTAACGCATTTCAAGCTCTAACTGCTGCTTTTTTAAAGATCTGTCCCGCTTGTAATGGATCAGGAACACAAACGCAGATGCAGGGCCCTTTTATGATGAGAACGACGTGTAGTTTGTGTCTTGGATCGTAAGTTTACCTTTTTCTAGAGCCGAAATGACCATTTTATTAAGCGGGAAATACATTAAAGATAAGTGTGAAACTTGCGAGGGCAGTGGCAAAGTCGATCAGCCGAAAGAAGTAAGGATCGAAGTTCCAGGTATTCAATATCCTCGTCCTCCTCGAATTCGAGACTCGTTTTAGCTGGCATTTCTGAGCGAGAAAGAGTGCGTATCGCCGCTCATGGCCATGAGATCTACGTAAACTTCCAAATTGACCAAAACTCGAAATTCCAAAGACAGGGGGAACATATTCATTCTACTGTGGACATTTCTATATCGCAAGCTATTCTTGGTGGAAGGTAGATAGGCAGCGTAAAAAGGGGACTGAAACTGCGATTTTAGCAAAATGATCGACACGATAGACGGAGTCGAGCAAATCGTAATCAAGCCGGGAACAGAGTCTGACACGCAAATCCGACTTAGTCGAAAGGGAAGCTGCAAGTTGGGTAATAAGTCGTTCCGTGGCGACCATATCTGCCATTTACAGGTACTCATGGCATTCTAACTGAAATATGTGAAGCTGAATTGTAGATTAAACCTCCTAAATCATTGACGGAAAATCAACGAAAAGCGATTTTGGAATTTGCAAAAGACGAGGATTTCAGCGGCAGCGTTAATGAGGAGCCCGGCGATGAATCTCTTCTTGCAAAAGCTAAAAACAAGTTTAACTCCTGATCCGGGTGTTTAATTAAATGAAGAGTTAAAAAGTTGAATAAAATGTTATTTTTAATAATCTGAGAAAGTGATTACTATTTGGGATAATAAAATAAAACACAATTGTCCTCCTTCATTCATAACACCCCTGCAAAGGGTTGGAAGTCGGAAAGAGAAAATAGAAAACTGAATTTTAAAGTAAAGACTCGAAACTAAAGAATGATTGTTTAGAATGCTTTCGAGGGCGACATGGGTAAATGATGAGTGCAAGGCGATCCTCGACGATATGATTTTTACAGAGACTTTAGGTAACTTAAGAGCACTATTATTGCTGCACTGTTGGTTAGGGAACGGATAGTTACACTTTTTAGACATCATTTTTCAAGTCCACAGAGCCGCTAGAAAAGGTTATCTTTGTGAGCTCTACCCAGAAGATAACTCCTCACAAAAGATCTGCACCGAGCTCGGCCGAGACGTTTTCGGCCACTGCCAAAATAAAGTGCAAAAGTTCTCAGAAGACATTGACTGTCCAAATTGTGCGAGGCAGATTTCCACTACCAGGTACTACTGCTAATAAAAAGGAGTATTTTTTACTCAAGTTTATTTAGATTCGCGCCGCATCTCGAAAAGTGTTTCGGTAAAGGACGCACTTCATCCCGGATCGCCTCGCAAAAGATTTCCTCTGCAGAGTTTTCTTTTCCCACGCACGGGGGCCACACGGACGCTCCCGACGATGACGACTGGCAGGAGAAGAAGAAGCGGAAGCGAAAGAAAGATGGTGGCTCAAAGAAGGCGAAGAAGAAACACATCGAATCAGTTTGAAGAGCTGATTATTTCAAATTTGTATTTTTTATGATCTAGGACGCGAGCAAGGCAGCTGAGCACAACCGCGAACACGTCTCGTTCTCGAGTTCGTATCTAGACGAAAAGACCAGCAAACGCAAAAATTTAAAGAAGAAGCGTTAATTTTCAAAGCTCGGAAATTAGAAATTCGACTTTGCTAATAAGTTATTATTCCTGTTCAATTTTCTTTCCGAGAAACCTGTTTTCATGTTCATTCTTATCTATTTCTAATCTTCTTGATTTTCTGACAAGAATTTAGTGCAATATAGTTTTAACTTCTATTTCTTGATCACTTCAATTTTACAGATTCTTAATCAATTCAGAAAAATGCCGAATCCGCTTGTAAAAATGACGCCGATTATGAATGACATCAATCGAACGGATCAGAGAGGGGATGGACTTAGAGTCTTCTACTCTTCCAGCGGCGTCAAAACCGACTTGGGTAAGTCCAAACTAGAGAGTCTGCCTTGTACAGCAAATAGGAAAAAATTCTAATCGAGAACTAAAGACGAGCCCAGTAGATAAAATAATTTTAAGCCTTTTTTATCAAGTACTTGGCTTAAGTCACTTGAGAACGGGTAATCTTCCACTTTATAAAAAGGGCTTCAAAAAAGTTCACCCGTTCTCTTATCAGCTTCATTTCAGCTGAGTGCCGCTTATCTATCCCCTCTTTTTATAAGCTCGAAGCTTCAAAAGAGTTTAATTTAGAATCGCTGGCTTTGCACTTCGTCCACATGGTTCTAAATCAAGAAGGAAACGTCGACGGGATGGAGATTTTCAAATATCTTTGGGACGAATTCGACGTCCGAAATTTGGCTGACTGGCGCGATGTTCGCGTCCGGCCACAGGATCACAAGCAGGTCGAATTCGCTGCGGAAACGAATCGCCTACTCGTCCAGCTCCTCCGAAAACACCTGAAGCTCTTTGATCGAGAAGGAGACCGAGAGTCAAAGACTGTTATTACTTTCTGCTTTTTCATGATGAACGCACTTATTGTCAACAATCAACGAGTGACGAACGGATTTAAGGTTCGATTGCGTTTGCTTCAATCTGATGTTGAACAAATTGAAGAGTTCTTTAAAAAAGAACCCGGACAGGGGCTTATTGATGATCAAGCTTACACTTCTTGGTACCGATTAGGTCAGTCGATGAATCATAAAACTCCTTCACAGGAACATTCAGAACAAAGTGGAGGATATGACATCGTTGCCACCGAATTGCCCTTTGTTCTCGGTGATTTCATGGGCGTACCAAAAACCATGCGTGCCGATAACCACCGGGACCGGGCCTCTGTCGGTCTCAATCTTCCAAAAAACGCGTCGGAAGAGTTGATGCAAATCGGCTTCAAAAAAACTGCACTCGAACTAGTCGATAAAACAATAGAATACGAAAAATTAAAGAAAAGCCTCATCAATACTGGTAATTTAAATAAAACAGTCAAAATTTCAAAGTTCGCCATTTGAAATTCGTGATCCATTAAAGTTTCGAACGACGTGCGCTTAAAATCAATCAATGTCTCGATTTTAAAAGAGCATTTCAGGCGCCCTTCCCCAGCACTGCCAAATCGACGATTACAGTTTCGATGCACTTGTTCGAACATGCACTACAGTCGCCAATGTTTACCAAAAACTCATTGATAACAAAAACAGACCAGAAGGAACGGAGCAAAATCAGAAAACAGCTTGGCAGCTCAAGTAAGTCCTCCGTTTTTCGGTCTTCAAACAAAATGACCTTTCATAACGCAAATTTCATTTTTTTCTCTTTTTCTCACGATGAATTGTCTTTATTAGAGCTGAACGGATCCGGCAAATTAAAGCAAAGGCCACCCGGAGAAAGAGAAAAAATAGCTGGAGCGAGGGAGATAAAGCTGGATCAAGCGGGGCTGATGCGACTAGCGCTAGCCCAGCGAAGAGCAGCAGCGCCAGCGTACTCGTACAGGGAAGAGTTAACCCATCTGCTTAACTGAATTAGCGTGGATCGGATAAATTAGAAGCACCCTAAAGAATGGCGCCTGGGCCGTATTAGTACGAGGGTTAACTCACAAAAAGCAGCAGGCAAGGAAAACAAGAGCACCGGCAAGATCTACAGCAAGCAGGCTAGGGTGGGCGAATTCTAGTGGCTTATTTTTTGCCCTCTGCCTAGCACGCAAACCTCCTCGACAATTTTGCCCATCCTAGAATCAGACGTTTAGTGAGCGAAGCGTTTTTGCGTGACAAGCTTAAATCGGATGTCGAAAAGATCACGGAGAACATCCAAAAGTTTCACGCGCAGCGAGAAAAAGAAATCTTCCGCGAGTCCGAGAAGCTTATCAGAGCTAAAAAAGAGCGTCAGGAGCAGCTACAAGCCGCTGAAAGAATTCAGGCCGAACGAGAGAAGAAAGCTCGCCTGGAGCAGGAAAAGAAGGCGGCGGCGGAGGAAAAAAAGCGGAAACAAGCTGCCGAGAAAGATGTTAAAGCGCGGATAGCGTCACATCTGAAGAAGGCGCGTGCTAATGAACGGAAGAACGCGAGGAGGCGCGAGCAACGTGCGCTAGAAAACCCCACTCTCCTCGAAAAGCGCGAAAAGCGAGAGAACAAAAAGGGCAAAAACAAGATGATCATTGCGCGCGCGACCGCAGACCTTCCTTTCATCGATGGCGACGTCGTGCTCTTCAATCAGTTTGATGAGGAGGACAAGGGACCGCTTGGACTTGGCTTCACCCTCGGCAGATTGATTTTAGACGGCGCAGGAACAGTTGGAATACCATAGCATTCACAATTTTGAATTTAAAGAACCTAAAGGCTTTGGATTTGTTCTCCGAAAATAAGCGAACTAACTCCCTTAATATAACAAAGAGAAAGTTTCATCCTACTTTGGAAGAAAAGTTTGACGGCACTTTAACATTTCCTAATTGATCATTCTGGAAGGCACCGGTGCTGTCCCCTTCATAATCGATTTTATTGCGAGTTGTCACTTTTCTGTCGCTTCCTGTCAAAACTATGCAGCGGGCTAGTAAAGTCGGTCAAGCCAAAGTCATGAAGTCTTGCATAATTTTAGTTTAAACTTGCTCAACAATCTTTTCAATTTTGCCATTGAAGATATCGAAGAAGACGAGTTACGTATTCGAGTAATGAACACGAAGAACTCTTTTTTCGCGCCATGGTGTGAGGAGAAAGGAAAGGGTTTGCATTGAAACAAAAGGGAGGAGCATGAGAACGCGCTCTTCCCGCAATTATCGGACAATCCAATTTTGGAAGCGCATGAAGTGAACTAGGCGCGTAATTGATTTAATCTCCGGCGACGGTAACTCCTTCTAGAATCTGCGAAGATCCGATGCTTGGCCGCGCTCGAACGTTCTGAGAATGTTCTAGCGCTGCGGGGCTAGTATCGATCATACACCGTTCGCTCCTGACAGAGTACAGTTAGCCACTTTCTCACATCATGTGAGCAATGATAGTTGAAAATGCTCGAGGCTGCCGACCCAGGACTCTTTGGATGGAGTTCAAACCGACTAGACTATTCGGTGTGGTCACCACACTTGCGGCGCTAGATCCTCGCGTGCATGAGCGCTCATGATTCCATCACCGCCGTCGTTTTTTTCCGTCGCCTTGAAAACTTGGCGAAAAAGTAAAATAAGAAAAATAAACTTTTAATATTATAAGAGGTTTTATAGAAAGATATGGACGAAGAAGGTTCCTGTCAAACTGTAAGTAAATCCGTGAAACCGATACTTTTTGCCCATTCATTGTAAACCCAAAATAAGACGAGATCGAGGACATTTTTGTATGCAATGAAGATCTTATTGCTCGCGTAGTAAAAGATGATGCAAAGAGAGAGTGGGGCGCTTCTGATTTCCCAGAACTGCTGGAAGCCTACCAGCGCTTTCTAGAAACGGATTAACCCAAAGACAAAAGTCTGCCAGCTGAAAAAATACCCTAATCTTCGTTAAAAACCGCGGCTGGGATCTATCCTCTCCACTTCTTCTATCTTTTGACGCAAAGCTTAAACAAAAGTGACATTTTTAAGCTAAATTTTTTGACATGTCCAAACACTCACGCTAGCGCCGGGTGTCATCATCAGCGTCCTTTCTTATCGCCACATATGGGCGATGTTAAGCCTTTTTTCCTGAATCCGTCCATTGCCGGCGCTGCTTTATCACTTTCTTCTTTTATCTATTCTAACTACCTGCATGGAAAAAGTTCAAGTTTTCAAGTTAAATAAAAGAAACTTTTTTTCATTCAAACCTTCTTTTTCGAGATTATTTTCTCTGGTAGCAAAGGATAAACGAATGTTCTTCAGAATAACTCATATGCGACGGGTATTCCTCTTATCGCAGAAATCGAAGAATGGTTCGACGAGGAACTCAACTTTGGCCTGGTCGAGTCGCACGTTGACGCGAGGAGCGAGAAATCACGTCTGCCATCCCAGGACATCGAGTTTGACTGGCTCCCTTCAAACGGACCGGCCTCTGTGCGTTCTTCGGTGTCCTCCAACTCCTCCGTCGACGATGTCTTCGATTTCGACATGCCGGAAACGCCGCTTTCATTTTGCGCTGAAAATCGGCTGAGCGAAGAAGCACCGCCAAGAAGTGTCTCCTCCGTTTCAAGCTCCGTGGACGACGTGTTTGATTTCGACTTCGAGAGCCTCATGCCTTCTCACGCCACGCTCAACGACCTTAGCCTCGGTAAGTCAATTAGTGACTCACTTATGCAGCTGTCAAAGGCGAACTTTTCAGGAGCGCGCCCTAAATCTGAAAAGCCACCCGTTGAATTTCGTAACGCTTTAAGCAAAACAGCACCTTTCCTCCCGACTCCCGAAACTCCCCGATTTCCATACTAAAGCCTGAATAAGCTTCCTCCCAAACAAGTTCGTTTTCAACTGAACTTGACTCGTGAACGTTCAGAGTTCGGACTCGTTCAGCTGAGTAATGATTTACCAAAAAAAGTCACCATTAAGTTTGGCCGTAAACGGATTAGGTTGTGAGGTTGCGCGTTTTGAGGTTTTTTGCGCACTAAGATGATTATGCTTTTCTAGAACTTGGAATCGACTTATGCAGTGGCGAAGGTAAGCAACCGGCTACTTTCAAACCATTGGTCCCTCCTTCTTCTGCGTCCAAAAGGAAGAATCCAGTTCCGATCGCTATTGCACCGAAGACATCTCGAATCGAGCAGCGACTTGTTTCGGTACAGACGCTTTCCCGTCTCCAGCAAGTACCGGCAATTCCAGTGGAGAACAGGCAGATCCAACAAGATGAGGCTCGTCTTGGGGGTCTGCGTCCCCTACGCCCGCGAACTAGCACCAGCACGTTCACCAATTCGACAGTTCCGCTAACAAAATCGACCCTAAACGAAAAGAATTACGAACCGCCCTCTCCTCGGTCGAAAATCTCCCCGACTCCCGCTTCAAATGAATCGAACTCCTCGTCTCTTATCTTGGCTGGTCCAAAAAAGAACTACAATCAAACTGCAGAAAACGAAGCGAGCTACACTGGCTGTATATTCAACTGTAAAGAATGTGGAAAAGTTTTTACCAGACGAGACGCCGCTCGCGCCTGCAGTCGAGATCATCGATGTAAGTCGAGTATTCCCGAATTTCCCAATAGATTCTATTTCGAAAAGTCAACCTCTAAGTGACGTGCGAACCGCGCTCCAAAATATCACCTCCATGACGTTCGTCAGTTCTAGTGACGTCGTAACCACCTACCCTTTAAAATACTGTGACGTCTTATTTTCTTTTAATTTGAAAGGACGAAGCTCGCATTTTCGTTTTTTTTTTTTGAAAATTTTGTTTAGTGACCTCAAAATCCCTGAAAGTTCTTCAAAGACGAACATGCTCAATTTGCAAGAAGATTTGCTCCTCACCTGTGGCTCTAAAAACGCACATGTTGATCCACAGCGGGGAGAAACCATTCAAATGCTTCGAGCAAGGCTGCAACAAGGAGTGCCGTGAGAAATCGGCCCTAAAGAAGCACTACAAGCGTTTCCATCCTGAGAAATTGGACACGTTTGAATCACTACTCTCTGTACATTTAAAAAAGACACAGACAGTCAGCGCGAGCGCTGCTGCAGCCGAATAAGAGAGAAAATCCTAATCTCAATTTTGCCAAAATTCAAAATTGACAAAAAAATCAAGCAATCAATTTCCTCGTTGCCTCAATTTACCAATTCGATAAATATCAAGATATTGAGTGTTAGCAAAAAAGCAAGAAAAGTAAAAATATAATTTCAATTCAATTTGCTGGAAAATCGTGTCAGCTGAAAAGCAAGCACGTGATGCAAAAATATGCAACAAAATCCAAAGTGCCCAGTTTGTTAAATTCAGACATCGTGGCTCAATTAATAATATTTCCTTATTTCCAAGTTCCACCCTTCTGACTGATAATTTTGATAAAATAAACGGTCACTGTTCAATCAACCCTCGTCTCTTTCTTTCTTTCTTTTTTATAATTTTTCAGATAAATTATACTTTTACTTCTTCAAATTATTTTGTTGTTTGATTCTCATTATCATAAATTCGCAGGTCTTGAATTTTCTCCTCTAGTATTGTTTAAAAGTAGTGATCCATCAAGTCTTTTGTCCAAAAAATCCGGTCGAGTTTCTAAAATATAAGCAGAAATTTAGCCTATCTGTCAAGTATAAGCGGATTTAAGTCAGGCGTTTTAAAATCGGCGAACTTTTCTCCGCTCGCTGCAATGTTCTAAAACGTAGCCTTTTGTAGAATTATGCTTGGCGCTGCTAGACAAATCGCTAGAAACACGCGTCTGAGAAACCATGGCGCCTTGCAGAAAGGTCAATTCAAAGGCAAATTTCAAGGTTACGGCGAAGAGGACCAGATCGAAGACATGTTTCTTCCAGAAGCAAGGACGTAAGTGCCAAAAGGTTCAATTAGGAAATCTAACCTTCAGAAGATGCATATTTTAACGGATTGCTCGTCGGTTTTGACATTCCGAATCTTTAGAGCACTACTGCGGGTAAACCAGGCGGTCAAAATTATAAATTTAGGCTCTTACAGAGATTCGAAATCTATTCAGATTATTTTTCACGCTTTAATTTGGTTCTTTTTGAGTGAAAATTACCTCGAACTGAATCTTTAACATGCGTTCAAAATTTTTTAAGAGGCTGGACGCCTATGGAACGAATAATGCGGAGGCCGAACTCCGCCGATTTTGACGAAGTTTACGAGTCTCATTGGGCATGGAAACACGTGCTAGAAGGAGATGCAAAGAACATCTCGACCAGCGCTACGATCAATACGTGCGTGACTTCGGCTTCAAACCAGAGGACTATTTCGAGCGCGCGGATTATTTTGCCAAGTACGGCACGGACGAGGCTGTCTGGCACAGTTGGGTGCGAAATAATAAACGATCCTGGCCGTCGATGGGCCAGCGCGAGGCTTGCTACACGTACGTTGATATTTCTTAAGCGCTTTTTGACTTTATCTTGAATGAACTGAAAGAAAAAATATTTTTTTTTCTTTTTTAAATTTTATTCTTTAGCTATTAAAAAATTGCTTATTTGAGATTTTTGCATCTTTTTTAGATTTTTTAAAAGTTCAAGCCGCCTATATTTAGAATTCTTTTGTAACGCGCACTTTTAAAGACCTTCCTACACGAGAAAAATTGCTGCCCTCTGCATCGTGATGTGTACCTTCTGCCGCACTACAAAAATACGAAACTTTTAAAACAGTTTATCGACCCGACGACTGGTAATTTAAGGATCAAGCTCAATCACTTGAGAAAATATTTTTAAGGTAACATAATGACAGGATTGCGGACAGGATGTTGTCTTCAAGCTGAAATTGAGCTAGGTGTCGCGCTTCGTAAGTTTCCGGTTTTTGTTGCTTTTTCTTCTTCTAAAGGCTAATTTTAGAGCTCGCCTGGCAGTATGGGTATCTCCTGCAGCCCCTGCATACGTATCAGAAACGTGGGGGCTGGGGATTCAAGAATAACTTAGACTGGAGGTTTCAGCACGAAATGCACTCGGAAAAGAAAGATAGTTATATTGCCAAATGGCTTTTTGATGATGATGATAGTTTCTATTAAATTTTTCAGTCTCTTCTGTATTCCTGTATTGCCCGAATTACAAATAACAAGGGGTAGACATCATGGATCAGAAGTCTAACCCATTTGAAAAGTTTTCTTTTTCAGAGCAATGCCTTCCAGATCGTCGCACTGGAAACAGCGTCTCGGTAAAAGACTGACCAGCTGGTGCATTCCTGTTCGGACAATCGATCAGCAAAATGAGCAAGCGATGCAGCTCTCCCCGACGCCGGAAGGAAATACCAAGTGGGGCATGAGATCTATTAGGTCCCTTGTTCCTCGGCAAACGAGCCGCGTCGACTATGCAGACCAGTTCGATCCGTGCGATTGTACTTGCACGAATTCTAGGCCAGGAAATTTTCCTTTCTTCACTTTGCTTTTGTCCCTTTTGCACATTGGCCTCTACATTTACTACGTCGCCATTGATCCAGACCATAATATCTGGGATTTTAATCCGTAAGAAGTTATTGAGTCTAACACGATTTTAACTATTCATTGTAGTCCGATTCTTTGCTCGCAGTTCCTTTATTCTCCTTATCACAGGGAAGAAGTATGGCGCTACTTTACGTACTCATTTACCCACAGTGGCATCTCCCATCTAGCTTCAAATCTCGTTCTTCAAATTCTTATTGGCATGCTTTTAGAGGTAAAAATATCCTCGTCAAAAAAGTTCACGGTCGAAATTCAGATGGTGCATGGCACGCCAGCAGTGATGGCGATCTATATCATTGGCGCCACTAGCGGCGGGCTCATGACTGGAATCATGTCACCAGACAAGCTTGTTATCGGCGCTAGTGGCGGAGATTATGCCCTAGTTTTCGCATATTTGGCCAATCTACTGCTCAACTGGGACTCGATGAAGGGCGTTTGGAAGTGGGTCCGCCTATTCTTTCTTCGTAAGAAAAATTGAGTGCAAATCAGTAGTAATCAAAATTAAGTATTTTTCATTGGCACTGACATTTACAACGCAGTAGCCAGACAAATGTCCACCCAAATCTCCAGCGGTGCTCATCTTGGGGGCGCAATAGCTGGCCTCGGCGTCGGGCTCATTCTTCTTTGCAATTTCTACGAGACGAAGAAGGAAAGAATCCTCAGAAACGTCCTCTTTGGTAACCTACAGAACATTGCTAGAATTGCCAAATTTATATTATTCTAGGGCTGTTTGTACTTGCTTTTGTTGTCGCCGTGATTTGGTCAATCTTCTGGCCGGGATTCAAGGAGTTTGATGACACGGCTCCACCGTGTGATACATTCGGCCAATGCTCTCAATACAAAGACTGCTCCAACTGATTCTTTGCAACTCAAAACCTAATCAAACTGAAGAACTCTCGCCTGTTTACCTTCAAAAGCATACTTTGCCTCTCCTCTCCTTTCAACTTAGAAATATCATTGTGACATTATATCTGTATATAACTTATCGTACGAGAAACAATCAAGCTTTATTTCCCTCCCTCTTTTCTGAACCCTGCTCATTCCGAAATTCAATCTTCAAGACGACTCTTCTTCTTATAACCAACGCGCAATACCTAATAAACAAAAAACGTGACTCCAGACTCCAGACGAATTTACAATTTCAGATGGGAGAATGTAAATTAGCAGTCGCAAAATAAGAGGAAAATTGTAAAATGTGTGATGCGACTGCCGATAACCTAGGTGGGTTTCAAAATTAGTTGGGCAAATGTCTCAATTGAGCCAATAACAGGCTCGTCTTTTTTAAAAATGCACCCTCTTGACGACGAAAAAACGCTATAACTCGGATAATATTGATGTTATCGGAAAGTCCAATGTTCCAGGCAAAGAGCACCGGATTCTGAACCGATTGATAATTCATTGTATGGGGGTTCTATGGCTCTATTGGGAGCTAAAGCAAAAGTAGTTTTGCCCAACTAATTTTGAAACCCACCCTAGAGCTGCTCGATGCTCTCATGGAAGCCTCCGAGACCGGGGATACCTCCGCGTTGAATGTGTTCAATGATTATTACACAGACAAAGAGTTTCCCTCTGAAATACTCAACACCAATGTTGAAGGAAAAGTTAATCCCTCCGTTTTTCATTCGCGGCTTTGCTTATCATTCTAAAAGGTGGCTTCTATTCTTGGTAGCGACTTTCTTTAACCTCGAGAGGCTTTAACGGGTCGAAAGGGTGATTAACTTAAGAGAGGCAACAGCGCACTGGTGACCGCAGCCCGTCATGGACACCGTAAGGTTGTGAAATGGATGTTAGCACATGGCGCAGATTGCGAGGCGCGCGGCTCCTGCGAGTTCGATGGCGACACGCTTGAGAATGTTCCTGCACTTTGGGCCGCCTCAGCTGCCGGTCACTTCACTATCGTCCAGACTCTCGTGATGGAAGGTAAATCAAGGTCTGTGTCAGGGCTAGTTTAACTGGATTTTCGAACAGGCGCAAATGTGAACGCGCGGACGAAAACCAATTCTACTCCTCTTCGCGCCGCTTGCTTCGATGGACACTCGTCGATCGTCAGCTACTTGCTTAAGCGAGGAGCTGATCCCGAGATCGCTAATCGTTATGGGCACACCTGTTTGATGATCGCCTGCTACAAGTAAGTAAAACTCGATGCCCAAATCGAAACACTATTTTAGAGGTCACAAAAAATGCGTTGACCTGCTGCTAAAACACGAAATTGATATAAACAAGCGATCGAATAAAGGTTTGATTTGATTTGATTAAATACATACCCAATTACGAATGGTAGGAACTACGGCCCTTCATGACGCAGCAGAATCGAACAATGTAGAAATCTTCCGAACACTCTTTCGAAAAGGCGCTAAGTTCTTGACGAACGAACTTGGCGTATCGCCCCTTATCACTGCCGCTTTAGGCGGACACGAGCAAATCGTAAGCTCGGCTGTAAGAAGCAAGGATCATTAATTTCTTATCTAGGTGAATTACTTTGGATGTGGCGACTTTATCAAAGACACGACTCATGGTGGCTATTCTCTGTCGAATACTGTCACAAAGGCGAAAATAGCAGAAGCAGTCGAACTTCTTGGATGCTATTTCGTCGATAAAAGCCGCGAGTTTGCCAAAGGTGTCGAGCATTGGATCTGGGCGAATATGATCAGAGGATCAGGTAAATAATAGGCGAAGAACTTTGACATCTATTTAGTTTTTTCATTCAGATCCGATAGAAATCGCAGAGCCAAAACCAGCGTTTGACAATATGCAAGAACTAAACACTGCCGAGGCATTGCGGCTCGCCCTTTCAGATAGGCATCGGATTAAAATGAATTCCTTGCTCAGTAAGTTCCTTGCAGCATTGCTATCTTAAAAAAACAGTTCGAGAGCGTGTCCTTGGCCGTCGTCATCCAGAAGTTTCGTTTTACATTCGTTACCGCGGCGCTGTTTATGCGGGTGAGCTATATTAGTCTTCCATGATTTCACCAGCGTTTATTAAAAAGATGCTGGATCGTACGAACGATGTATTATTCTTTGGAAATATGCTCTTGAGATGCAAATATCAACCTCTAACAAGCCTGTAAGCTTGCACATTCTTTCAAGTCTACACAGCTTCGTCGACCTCTTCAGGTGTTTAAGCAAATGAACACTTTTTTTGACATTTTTTGAAGTGTGATGGAGGCGAAAAATTGCCCACCGCCCATGGAAAATCTCTTTTTTGTATGGGAGCATTTGATGCAGCGTTTCTCCGAAATCCAGGATCAGTGTACTCCTGAATTGAGCAAAGAAGATCTGGACGAGAGGGAAAAGCAATTCTCGCATCTAAGATGTATCGTTCTTCTTGTCCTTTCCAAAATGATGAAACGACTTAGCGAAAACAACTCTTGTGAACAACGGTATTTTGAAAGCATAATTATTGGCTATTTTTGCTTCAGAAAAGCAGTGATGTCCGATTTGCGGCGGCTTGTATTTATAAACGATGAAAAAAACCAGCTTTTGATTCATCTTGCGTGCCAGGACTTCTCGGATCAGATGCCGGACAAGCACTGCCGCAGTCGCAAGAACTCCACTTCCTTTCCCAACGCTGCTGTGGTCGAGACACTGATCAAAGCTGGGAGCCCGGTCGACGAAGCGACCGGCTCTGGCGATCGGCCAATCACTCTTGCTGCTAAATATGGTTGCCTGAAAACGATTGATGTTCTATTGAAAAACGGTGGGTTTTAGTTTCTGGATCTCGTGTCTATTTATTTTGTTTAGGTGCGCACATTAGCTTCACGAACGGAGAAGGCAATAATATTTTCACTATTCTGCGTTTGACGGCCTCAAGAGCGGACCGACTGAAACTCATAAGCAAGCACTGTCCGTTTCCTTTAAAATGCATCGCTGCTAGAGAAGTTGCTCACCAGTTGATCGCTTCGAAAGACATCAAAGTACCGTATTACCTTGAGCCATTTGTTCTGGCCCACAAGCCCCATGTCCCCAGGTTTGCAGAGTAGAAATTCTGGCAAACTACAGTTTCGACTACTGTCTTCGTGCTCGCTGAGTAAGTTGTTATAAATTAAGTTGTGAAGAATCCCATTCAAAGTTCTCGTTTTCTTTTCTTTTTCTCGATGCTATGATATGCTTAAATACTGTATCTTTTTACCTCTTCTTCGGGGCTTGAATAAACATCATTCTAATTCAGAAACTGCTTCAATTCAAAAAGGCTAAATAAGTTTATCTAGAGTTTTTGAATACATTTTATTCACATGCAGGCGATTCTAATGGCTAAAAGAAAATCATCAGTAGGTTTCCTAGAAATTGGAAATAAATGCGCAGCAATTTTATGCATCTAATGCATGTCTTTTTTTAACACGAACCGCTAATTTGCTAATTGGACTTGATGCTGATCCCGCTGGCAATTAAAATAATCAAGATCTCAGCAGTATTTTTTGTGAATGAATTTTTAATTCAAGTATTTCTTTTTCTGTCTTCGCTGATTATTTTGCCCGCCCACATATGCCTATTGAACGCAACCATCAACGAATATTAATTGCATTGATTGACTACTGCTTTATTGGCACTCCACTTTTTCTTTTGCTAGTAGAGAGCATATTTTGCCGCAAATCGAAGAGAGAAAGAAAAGCGCACACGAAGAAGCTAATTATGGGTGAGTAAAACGGCTTGAATTTTTGAATAGACGCGAAATGGTGGATTTTAAAACTTTATTCCAACTTAGAACGAGAGTTTTGATAAGTAAAGACTTTGAATTTTCGGAACCCGCACGTGTCCAAATTGGATAAATATTATATTCTTTGAAAACACATGTCCGTCAAAGCATAGGAAAGGGATACATATTTAATTGGAAAAGACGAAACTGCGATCGGTAGAGCCCGCGTCAAAGGCAATCGCCAGGGAGGCAGCTAGAGACAGAATGAAATAGAGAAAATTCTCACCATGTCACTAGCAGATGGAGATGCAGTTCCATCGACAATCGACATTGGATTTGCTTTTGTAGCGACGAGAAAATTCGCGAATGAAACCTTCACGAACGGGCTAACTAGCCAACTTCAAAGTGCTATCGGCAGCGAGTGTAAGAACTTGAGGAAAGTGAAGGAGATCTCCGTTTTCTCTTTTTGAAGTTTATTTTTCTGCATCACGGACAGTAGGAGAATCCTTCAAGCTTAGGCTCGGATGGCGCTTTTCTTCCGAAGAAGTCGTTCCTCGCTCGACTGACTTACAAAACCGAGGCTTGCGCCGTGCCCGGGATGAAAGATACTCTGATCAAATATATGAACAACGATATGAATACTTTGAATCTATACCTAAGGCAGGAACTCGAGTACAAAGCGCCCTACCTAGCTCTGGCGTCTTCGAAAATTACCGCTTTCTTCAATTATCTTTCGATTTCTTCAAAAACACTTTCGAAAACGCTGGTATTCAGCTTCCATAGATGATGTGACAAATGGACTCGATCCGTATCTTGTGAATATGATTATAATTACCATCTCGGCAGCCGCTGTTTTAGCACTTTCTATCTATGCCCTCGTGATGACAAAAATTGAGTGAGTCGTTGTAATGAGTTGAAATTAACAATGAGCAAATTAATACCATTTTAGCCCTTGATTTGACCTTCGCATTTAGACAAGAACGAGTACGTGAGAAATTAGCAAATCCAAAGCCACAAAATGGACTTCATAAGCAACAGCATGCTGCTATTGCTACGGATGTTATCGATCCGAAGGTATAAAAAGAACTAAAGACAGGGACCTATTAATCTTATTCAGGAACCGCTCGACAAAATATAATGAAATTCAATTTGGAAATTGATTATTATTTGTACGGCTTGAATAAATTTATTTCACGTTTCTATACAGTGGGGACTAACATACAGTAGCTTTCAGACCAACATAGATAGAACACCCGATATTGTTATCAGCGATAATGGCTTCGCTTTATTGAACTTGTAAAATCTACTTGAAAAATTGTCCAAAATTGAGTAGCACCGTTGAAGGACGTTGAATTGAGAAGTGTGGGAAGAAGGAGTGGCAGGTTCAAAATCAGAATTGTACATAGAAAAAAGTAGTGTCGAGCTCATAAATTATCGATTGCAAGAAAAGGGTCGTGTCCGGTTACGTTTTAATGTAGTCCTTCTCGTCCTGCCCGGCGTGGCACTTGCGAATATGCATCTTCATATGATCCGTCCGGCTGTTTCCATAACTGCAGTGGCGGCAGTGGAATCGCGCGAACTGAATATTTTTCAGTAGCGACTAAATCGTTTTATAAATGGACTTGTATCTATTCACTCCTGTTGTTATCGTCCGGTTACGTCGGACACGCGTAAGCAACTGAAACCTCAATTCCACTCACCTTGAAGTGAAGCTGGTAGTGGCGCTTGAGATCCTCCTTGCGCTCGAAACCTCTTCCATGATTTTGTAGAATCGGGCACACCATGCAGCTGAATTGGCCATTCTCGCGTTTTCCCTTTAGCGGAACTTTTTCAACTTTGAAGTCGGATCTGATTATATCGCTCGCTTCACCTTAGTTCGATTTAAATATATAATTCATATCATTATCGATGATTCTTATCATCACTGTAAAATCGTTATGAACCCACTTAATTTGTAAAAACTTACTTTGTGTCATGAAAGTAAGGTCCTTGGCAGAGCAAAATTTGCGGATGAGTTCGTTGATTTCGTCGGATGTTTTTTGAGTGGGTACCATGCTGTTTTCTATCAACTTTCCTTTCTTTTGAAGAAATGAGCAGAGATCTGCTGTTGTGACCGAGTATTTTTGCTTGGAAGCCGGATGTTCGAGTGTCTGGTGGAAGGAGACGGAATTTAGCGGCTCCAGACTGTTCATCGACGACGAAGCTGGCAGCGCAACCGCAGGCGGGTGTTCGTGGACTAAAAGAAGTTATACTATAATCAGAACAGCATACGCTTTCACATACAAATGTTGAAGGCGTTTTCTTCGAAGGGAACTAAAGATCTGCCCGGAATGCCGATTTCAGGCTCATCCTGGTGCATTGGTTGGTGGCTTGGCTTCAACGAGGACGATTTCTGCTTTGTCATGCCAAAAGGAGGATAAGGCTGGGCGCGATGTGGTTGTCCAAGTCCGAGGAGCGGACTTTTTTGTACAAACTCCGATCTACTTGACGGTAAGACCTATTTTGCGCTATTTTTGATCAAAAATATATGAAATTTCAAGGCGGAATATTTTTAAGTACTATTCATTTTTGAGAGTTGCAAGTTTGCAAGTTGCTTTTTATATAGCACGTGCCTGAACAAAGCTGCTAGACGAGGATGATGACGGAGAAATAGTGAATGGAGGCGAAGGATGATTTGGTATTGAGGATGGACGGGGCGGCGACGGGAAAAAAGGAGAGCTCGAGGGCCCCGGTATTTCAGTATTGGAGTCGATCGGGTGATACTCTTCCTATTTTCCATTTTTATAGAGAGAGATAGAGAAAATCAAAAGCCTACCATGCCAGTCTTGCCCTCCGTCGATTTGCCGGCAACCCAGCTGTATTGCGAGTTTACCTCTCCGTCGTCCATTCCTTTAAAAAAACAATAACCAGTCGTCGCTTTCTCTTTTTCTTACCTGCTTCATGAAGAAACTCGAGCAGCTCTTCTACTTGAATATGCTGCAAAACGTTCAAAGCTAACTATGTTTAAGACTTTATCCAAACACGGTCTGCGAGTCTCCGGTAAGTCTCACTCTGCAAATAATAAAAGGATTGCTGATTTTTTTCACCCTGTCGAGGAGGGAGAGTGAAGCCATGTTTTCTGCCTTCATAACAAAAAAGAAGAGAAAATGGGAGATATTTTCTGGCACATCTAATTCATGTATTGATTCACGCGCAAAGTTTCAAGCATTGGATAATTTAAGATTTTATATTTGACGTTCAAATTTTGAAATAAGATTTTCATGAATGATCTTTGCAAAGAATCAAAAATATTATCTACCTCTTATATTTCGAGTTCTTCTAATAGCTAATAGCATTAAAAATAGACGATGTTCTGGAAATATGGCTATTATGTAATGACTGTATGTTTACTCTGTAGAGGGGCATGTGCTTGTAACGCCTTCCTGCAAGTTCTGTGAGTATTTAGAGGAGGAGTTTGAATAGTTGCTCGACATCATTCGTGAGGTACGTCGTTGAGATCTATCTCTCAGCCTTAGTGCCCGGGCTGTGGCGGATTGTTTGGTGGAAGAAATCCTTGGTCCATTTTCGTCAGTAGGTGGCTCAGCGTTGCCCCTACCATACTCGCCTGATTGGGCATGGCGGCGCAGCGTAAATCGTAACTACACCAGTTCGAAGGTATCTCAAACTTCGATTACGAAGCGCTGAGCGAAGCTCCGCACATATCCTGTCGAAAGCGGTCACAAGAGCTGCGATCAAATATTACGACAATTGCGAATTCTAGATGGGTCCAGTCAAAGGCTTTGTCATTGACAAATTTTATACTGAAATTTATGTTTTCATTTTAACTAGCTTTTGAGTTCGATTGGAAATCGGCGAGTTCAATCAACTGGAAATATTATTACATAGAAGTATCATCATGATATGTATCTTTTCGTATCATCGTGTAAAATAGAGCAAGTGTATATTTGTATATATCTTTGTGTTTGTCGTTTTCGTGATGAATAACTTTATTAACATTATTTGTGAACCTTTTTTGCTCTTGATCTAGGTTTACGAGGTGGCGCTGTGAGAGCGCGAGCACTCCTACTCTAAAGTGGCCGTCAACAAGTTGTCCCAAAAGTTCCTTCCCTCAAGCTCTTTCACTCAGCTTCTATCGCAACTACGGTAACCAGGTCACCCATGGACGCGCTTTCCCTGGTGTGGTATGTTTAACTTAGACAAACACACAAAAGGAAGCAGTCTCTTAGACTTTGTAGACAAGTTCATTGCCTTCACATGCGAGTCTCCGCAGCCTGTGAGCATACAAAATTATGCAAAAGGCAATTTTCTTTATTTTTTGTTTTGAAAGTTGTCGCATTGAACGAAAACAGAGGACGGCATCGTCTTACAAAATTCGCGTGTTTCTTCGGTTGTGATCTTCAGTGCGCGGATTTTCTTCCGCAATGTCGTTAAAATCACTGCGGCTAAATAAATACGCTGTAAGCGATTCTTGGAATTTGCCAAGTGGGCAAACAGATACGAACTGCTACATGCAATATCTTAGCTCAGAACTGATGAGCAAGAATTAACCTTAACATTTACGTAACATAAGGAGGGTCACTCGACAGGACAAGGAACTACTGGGAGCTTCTGCTACTAAATCAAATACCAGAAAGGTGGATACAAAAAAAATTGTTGAGTTTGGAACTAACCTTCGACTGTATTCTTCTCTGCCATCATATAATGTCGATACAAGCCAGCAATTTCCCGAGCTTGAGCTTGACTCAATAGCCTTGCTGAACTATCAGCATCAACAGGATCCAGCCCGCACTGAAAAACCTCGACCAGCTCCTTCACTCTCCATGAAAACTCTTTGTCTTCTATCTCCTCAAGATCTTTTTTGATGCACTCATCTACCGGAGCAATCTTGGCCTCGTCAAAGAACTCGGTCTTGGGCAGTTTTCCATCTTCCTTGAAAATTCGAACGACAAGAACATCTTCGAAGTTTTTGTTTGCCACCTGTGCGAGTTGCAAGTCGCGTGTGCCCGCAAGGAAGCAACAGTGTTTTTTCTCAGCGAAAGTAGACAAGGCGAAAGCAGATAGAACCAGTTTGTCTTCGTGCCGCGTCCCGTGGCCCCAGTTGTCCATCATACAAAGAGTTTTCTTCGTGGAAGAAGATACCGCACAAATGCTTCGATTCAGTGCTTGAAAAATATATATTTACTATTTCACAAAAATCGATAAGCGACTCACCAGCTATGTCTGTCCCGAATTGCGAGATCTGATCAGCTTGAGCGACCATCCTAACGGGGGTAAGACATTCAATTCGGGTGAAAATTGAACAGGCAAAGAATTCTAAATGGTTCAATCATCGATGATCATTTCTACAAATTCTTCGTTGAATTATATTTATGAACCATTCCTGCGGGGACGAATAAGCCCAACTGCGCCAGATAGACGCATGTTGCTACGGAAGTGATTAGATCCGTCTTGCCAGAGTACTTTTCGCCGTAAACAAGAATCGTCTTTCTGAACTTGCTTGTCGTGGCGAACGATTGCGGCCGCCACATAGGATGTGACACTGCTTTCACCATGTTCCAAATGCCTTTGCCTTTGATTACAGCTTCTTCGCTCTCGAACACTGTTGGCTTCTTGAGTTTCAGCTCAACGATTGTAGCCGAAATGTGAAGATACAACGCGAGTTCATCGATAGCTTCCGCAATAGACTAAAAATTAATCACTAAAATTTTTTAATAAGTTCACCTCAAAGTCTGAAGATATTTCTTTTATCTTTGAAAGTAGAATTCGCTGCACCTCGTCTTTAATTTCAACCACCTGTCTTTTTGGATCTCCGATTTCTGACTGAATAAAAATTAAAACATCGTCGAAGCAAATGAGCTTACGTTAAGAACTTCGGTTCTGCCACTGCGAAAAAATGCCGAATTGATGTTTCTTGTGACAAGAGTAAGTTCCGGATAGAGTGTTTGAATTCGCTAAAGGTCGATTTTATAAAAAAAAAGAATATATAGATATATAATATATATTATATATACAGCTAAAAGTATCAGATAAAACCACTGCCCTTTATTTCCTGATCGGTAGCAGGTCCATCAAATTGTTTTTCCAGGTAAAAACCTAGTTCGCGCATATGCTTCAGTACCAAGCCCAAATCGCTATAAAGCAAGTCAATATCCACTTGCCCGTGATCGATAATCGACGGAATGCGAGATTCCATATGTAAAACTCGGCGAACGCGCGCTAGTTCTTCTGATTCCGGGTTTAAAACGATGCATTTTCGCATTTTGCTCTGTTTCTGAGTGTAAACCATTGAAAGATTATTTGTTCTCAAAGACTCTTGCTTATATGATGGCACTTTCCTGATCCAAATCAATCAAGCTCTCGATCGAAGATCCAACGTCTTGGATACGCTTGAAAAGGTCTTCGTTGATTGCAGATATTTTCAAGCCTTTGATATGAGCAGGAATCGATTGTCGACTTATCTGAACTTCTGAGATGTTTCTGACTGCAGTGAGCACTTGTTTCCAAAAGTGGTAGTTCTTTCGCACCATTAATCCTGATTTGGCCATTGCCATGCCACTTGAAATCTTCTTTGGGATTGAAAATCGCTCACAAACCTTCAATAAATCTCGCCTGAGGTAGCCATTTTCCGCGAAGAATTCAAAGATCACTTGTCTACGCTTAATCATGTCGATATCTGCGACTGGAGTTTGTAGAAACCGTCGGAGTCGTTTTTGCAAGCCAATGCCATTTATTCCTCTGAACAAGGCGAGTATTGTAGTCTCGTTAGAAGTTTGCCCACGTTGGCTTGTTATACGAAGATATCGGAGAACATTACTGTCAATTCCGCACGCTAAAAATGTGGTGAACCTCACGCTAAGTTTCAGAAATAATTACCTGTCACTAAAGAAAGCGGCTCAAATTTTATGGGTCCATGTGCGTTAGCCCGTTTGATAAATCCAATAAGCGCCCCAACTGATCTGATGGCAATTGTGCAATCTGAAGGAATCGCGCATCTGGTATGGATTGAGCTCCCTCGCTCAATCCTCATGCTCTCTTATTCGTGCCTGGCACTTAGGAGCGAAGAACTCGGAGTTGTCTAAGCGAATGAGTTGTGGAGGACGATAATCTGCAGCTGCAAAGCGCTCCTTGGAAACTTTAAGGAGGGCAGAAAGGAGAGCATCTTCCTTGTTTCCACAGACGACGAGGAAACGAGGCTCATGCTCAAAAAGCAACGGCAATAACAGATTATCCACTTGATCGTTTTTTGCTATGGCTTGGAGCTTATTTTCACTCCTAGAAAATTAAGATTTATCTTATCCTCAGAGAGAATAACTTACCATAAGATTGTTTGCCTTTCCTCGTCGAAAACGGCAACAGCTAATGAATTCTTCGATCGATAGATACACACAGATTTCTGGGATTGAGGAGTGGGCGTGCCTTAATTTTATAATCAAACTTTCAGCTTTTAGCTTTTGAACTTACCATATGAAGAAGTTCTCGTAGAGCTAGTGGTAATTGTTCTTCCTACTCCAGAACTCTTGGCATTGGACGATGATGATGTCGAGTTAGGATGAGCGGAAGTAGTCTCCTCAGAAGACCTTCCTTTCGTTCCAGAAGATGACTCATGACGTCTTGGCGGGACAGCTGGCACTCGAAATACTGGATCAGCGTCTGCAGAATTTACTACTGGTCGCTCTTCTTCTCTGGCTGAACTAGAGATAACAGGAACATTCAGTTCAGGATTTGCTGGATTGACTGTAGGAGTGATTGTGGAGTGATTCTGTTCTGCAACCTGAGTAGTAGAAGAGGTGCTGTTGGCATTAGTGACACTTTCATCATCGCTTCTGTTTGTTTTCTCGATAGTCGTGCTAGAATTGAGCTCGTTCAGGAGAGATGTCACACCCCTTGAGCCATTGTCTTTTGAATTGCCCAAGCCACAGACAGTTGAATCCCTTGGCCTTAGAATGCTCTCACTCAAACTTGAGGAGCGAGCAGCTTTACCAGGTCGTGGCATCTGTGAATGAACCGGACGAGGAGGTCGGAGAACGTTTTCAGGAGTATTTTCGACGATGTTTTGGACGGTCTGGGTTTGGATTGGAACTGCATCATTTTGGTTTTTGGTTCTGGCGACATGCTCAGCGATCTTGCGTCGCTCGTCTTCGTACAAGAAGTCAATAATCTAAATCAAAATTTTAATCAAATAAATTGACAATCTAACCGAAGCTGGCTCGTGGCTTCTCCGCTTTTTTGGCGATTTAGAGTTGGTGGTATTTATTTCTTCTGAGAAAGCTTCTTCATTTTGATCATTATTCCCAGCAGATGTTTGGGAATCATCAGGCGAGCCTTCCCATCTCAGGGTGAAATTTCCTTCGACTACTCGCTGAGGTGGCTCAATCGTGGTTGTTGTCTGCGACGAGAAACGCAAGTTGAAGTCGTCGTCGTTGGCGACTCTAGTTCCATCGAATCCTTCATCTGCTGGCCCTTTATTCTCATTCATCACACGGTCAAGCTGAGAAGTGGCATTAAAATTCGCTCAAAAAGAAAAATCGTAACATACCTCTTCCACGTCAATATCTAGCTCTTCGTCAAACGTATCATCAGTTGCAAGACTCGCGTTGGTATTTGTCTTTGTGTTCAAATTCTTAACTCCAGAATCTAAATCATGATCAATTACATGTAGCAAAGATAAAAGTTAGAACCTGAAGTGGTGGGATTTGCTATTTTCGGACAATCGCCTAAAACTTTACTTCTGCGTTTCAAATAACGATCCATTTTCTCTTGTGAGTGATAAACGTATCTCTGATTTTTTCTTTTTTTTTTCTTTCGTCTGAGAGACCGCAGAAAAAGTTTCTTCTCTTGGTTGAGCGTCAACGAGTTCTCGCGCCCTTTCGAGCGGAGCTGGTTCTTCTCGAAGTTAAAATACAACGAGGTGGGAAGAAACTAACCAAGGGCCTCGGAATCGGATAGAAAATCTTTCCACGTGAAAGGTTGGTAAGTCACTTCTATCAGAATTTCATATTCAGTATTCTTTCAAAACTCGAGGACAAGCTGAGAGAGACTCATCCGACGATGAAGCCCCTCAAGAAGATGCGAAGCAAGACGACCCGAATTGAATAGATACCACAGTCTTCTACTTTTGTTCTTGCAGTTTCTAGCAGGCGCATTTTTTACAAATTGTAAAGTAGGATTATCCTATTCCTGATTTTCGAGCAAATTGAAAAACGGTGGGGCGCTGGAGTCAAACTGAAATGATAATATCTGAAAAACAATTTGCCTCTTTCCCGGTTGCAGCTTGTAGCTTCATTCGCATTGAGTTAACATTTGTGAAAACAGCGAAAAATGAAACTAGATAAAGAAATGGAGCTGTTCCCTGAGGTAGATTCGGACGTTTCTATTTTCTCGGATGCATCGAATTCGGATTGCGGAAGCGTCTTCTCTGACGAACCAACTACTAGCGAGCTTCTGGAGCACATGTCCTTCTCAGGTTTGCCTCTTTATCTCGACCTGTACAAGTTTAAAATGGATTTTAGAGGAGGATGAGATTGACGATGCGAAAGAAGAGGAGCAAGCAGATTTCGCTGTCGATGAGATCACTGCGCCTCTAGAACTCATTGAGGAGAAATCAACAAGGACTTCTTCGACTCCGATCAGAGAGAATCAGTCGCCGCCGAAAAAAGGTAAAATAATACATTTGTTCGAAACGTACTTATCAGCTTTCGAAAGTTGTAGCTCGTTTCTTTCGACGAACGGTCGACGGAAGCACGAACTCTTTGCCGAAAAAGAAGAATGCAGAAGTCGAACCAGTGGCGGGATTCAAGCTGCGGGCGTCCTCCTTGCGATCTTTCCGCGCTTCGGCCGAGAAAGAAAACGCGCAGGAAGGAGCACCAGCGCCGGCGCCGCGGCAGCGATCGGCAACGGAACTGAAGAGCTACTCGCAAGTTCTCTCGCCGAACAGATTCGAGAACAGAAAGAAGATCTTCGATAACGCGGCGGCGACTAACGAGATCTCGAGAAAGCGCGCCTTCGCGAACAGAAACAAGATTGAACCGCCGCACTTCAATCAGTCAAAAATGGAAATGATTAAAAACAAATTCGAAGGTGAGCCAAGTCCCAACAATATGGACCGCGAATAATGTTTCTAGAGCGGGCTAATGGCGGAGCTGGTTGCAATCAGTTCGAAATGACACTGGTGGAAGAAGACCGAGAAGAACAAAAACGTCGCCACCAGGAAAACATGATGAAGTTTGAGCGGATTTTCAACTAGAAAAAAATTCGTCTTCTCATCGTCATTTTCACTGCCTTATTTATTTTTGTTCACCTTTGGAAATTTACAAAACACGTTTTTTAATAAAATAAAATTTATTTGTCTCTACAATAAATAAATTGATTAAGTGAAGAAAGACTCTCTCATGTGTGTGTTTTTATAATATAAAAATAGAAGAAGTAGATAAGAAAGATGGAACGATTCTGTCTCGTATAAAAATAATCATTTAAGTTAAGGGTATCAACAACTTGGGGAAGGAAGGAGTCTGTACATATAAGTGGCAACCTAAGGAGAAAAGGGCTGCGATTGGCAAGAAACGAGAGTTCTCTCTTCACGAACACAAGAAATGTAAATGTCGTTTTTCTGGGTCTTTGATCTTCTAAATAATGTTTTTTCATTCCTCATTTATGACGATCCTCGGACGGCCTCCTTCAGATAGGCTTGTTTGCGGCGGATTTCCAGGGCGAGTTGATCTTTTAGCGTCGTGATCTAAAGCAATTTTTATTATAAAAATGAAATAATTTGAATAGAAAACATGCTCCTCTCTTCATTGATCAAAAGAGAGTTTTTCGACTAATCTCAGTCGTAATTTCAAGAATCAAAATTAAAAAATACGAAGAACATGCAAAATATTTTCTTTTTTTTTACTCAGTCATGAATAAGTCACTTTCGTCTTTTTTCATGCAGGAATTTATAATTTCCCCGAATACAATAAAAAATATTTATCCATGCGTTTCTGTTTTTCTTTCGATAGTTACCTCGCTTCTGTAGCCAAAGATCTAATATTGAGTGTGTTACAAAATGTGTACTTGGCGATTGAAATGAAGTGCGTGACTTTCAATTTTGAAACACACAAAATTGCGGTTCCAAAAAGGACTTTTTATTTTTACCTGTTCCTCGAGGCCGCGAATTCTTTGGCGATGGGCGCGCTCTCGAGATTCTAGAGTGCGTTCGGCCTGGCTGTGTGCCGATCGGAGTCGTTCCATTTCACTGTCTGCCTCCTAGCTCATGTTTAGCGCTGTAAATTGGCATTTTAAAAGTACCTGTCTGTGACGAGAAGTCAGTTCCAAAATGCGATGAGCGTGCGATTGCTCTTGCTCAGCCAGAAGGGCCTCGAGCTCGTGAGATCGCTTGACAAGAGCGCTCAGTTCTCCTTCGACACCTTTGACAGTCGAATCCAGATTCGCCCGCTCGGAAGAGAGTCGCAGCGCTTCTTCAGCTCGTGCGTTTCGCTCCTTTTCAAGCTAAAACTCAAATTTATCCCGTGATTCAACTAATTGATAATAATTATAATATGATGGTAGCCATCGAAGAAATAATCTTCATTTGAATAAGTTACATGGTTCATGTTCTTCTTGAGCGACTGTTTGTCTTTTTCTAATCGCTGGGCGGCGCGCTCTGTTTCGCGTTTCTTTGCGTCCAATTGGGCAATCGCTCGTTGGAGACCGGTTACTCGTTCCTTTTGTTGATTAATTAGAGCGATTGTAACGAGAGTATATGTACCTGGAGAACTTTCTTTTCCTCTTGAAGCTTGGAGATTCGCTGGACAGCGGCACCTTCATTTTCACGAGCAGCATCCAGCATCTGAAAAAGAAATAAACACTGTTCAAGGAAAGTATTCTAATGTAGTACCTGTTTGTTGGTCTTGAGTTGTGCCTCGAGCTCCATTGTTCGAAGGTCTGCGTCCTCGTTGTTTCTGTTCGCGGACGAGAGTTTTTCGTTTTGCTTGGCAAGTTGTTTCTTGAGCTCGGCAACGCTGGCTCGGGAGGTCTCCAATCGCTCGCCGAGGACGGTTCGGTCTTGCTCGGAAGCTGTGACGAGTTTTTGCAACTTGTAGATTTTTTCCTGCGAAAGCCATTTTAGAATATAAAAAGATGCAGATCATTACCTGTAGATCTTGAGTTTGAAGGTCTTTCGTGGAGATGTTCTTTCCAAGGTCGTTAACTCGTTTTCGCAGCTGCTCTTCTCCCTCTGTAGTTTTGGCAAGACCGGCGGAAAGGCGCTCGATAGAGGTCTAGTTAGGAAATAGGAATGATGAACTGAGATTTTACGCGTTACCTGGAGGTTTTGACACTTGCTCTCAGCAGTATGAAGTTGTTTAGTGAGCGAGTCGCATCGTTCCTTCATAACTTGCACCTCGGTTTCCTTATCGTGGACAGTGAGCTTCATCCTTTGCAATTCTCCCTCGAGTTTGCGACGTTTTACTTCAGTATCGGTTTGCTTTTGCTCCGCAATGTCCAATGTTTCCTTTTGTCTGAAATAACAAAGTTATTTTTACAGAAAACATTTATATTTAGAATATAAATAATAAGCAATAATTACCTTTTTAACTCGGCGTCCATTCGAGTTTCTGCGGCCTTGTGTTTGTTAATTCGATCAAGAAGCTTTCTTCGATCACCATCGCTGTTGGTAGCGTTTCTTTCGAGAGCGATGACCTTCTCGCTCAGTGCCTTCTTCTCTCGCTCGCATCGTCTGATGGTTTCTTCTTGAAGCATGAGAGCAGTCTGAGCTGATGCCAGTCGTCCGTCGGAGCCGCGTTTACCTTCCTCGAGCGCACCAAGAGACTTGTTGAGCGCGGATAGTCGGTTGTTAGCTCGGTCTCGTTGTTCTTCAGTCTCAGCAAGTTGCTTTGTTAGGTCCTGCGATTCAGCTCGGGCGAGATCGCGCTGTTGCTCGGCTTCCTTCAGCTCGCAAATGAACTCGCGGAGGGAAGCGCGGACGACTTCTGGGTCAACATCGACGACAGAAGAGTTCAACTGGCTTTCAGTTTGCTTTGTTCGGTTAGGGCTTGGGCTACGAGAGCGGCCGCGCATCGGCGAGGCGGATCTACCGACACGGCTAATTCCAAGAGTTCGACGGAGTGCCGAGTAGAGCGAGGAAAGCTTGTATTCTACTTCTCGCTTGTCGTTGTCGGTCTTGCTCAGCTCAGTTTCAAGTCCGGCGGCGCGGCCTTCCAAATCGCTAAGGCGGATTTTCAGATCAGTTGACTCTTGGTCCTTGGCGTTGAAGACCTGGCTCAGTTCTCTGATCTCGTCCTTGAGTCGCCCTTGAATGTCTCGGTGATCGCTGACAGCGTTGGAAAGCTCACGCTCGACGGCCTTCAATGCGTCTTCTGTTTCAGTCAGTTTTCGGGTCAAATTGTTGTTTTCCTTGGTTAAGTTGTCGCGGGAAGACTCGGTCTCGACGATTCGCTGCTTGAGGCAGTGAGCTTCTCGGCGAGATTCCTCTTCACGTGCCTCATCCTGCGAAATTCGCTTTTGCAGATCGTTGACCTCTGCTGATTTCTTTTCAGACTCAGCATCGATCATCTTGATCTGGCGGCGGAGATCCTGGAGTTCTCGGCGCGCTTCAAGTCGTGATCGCTCGACTTCACGGAGTCCAGCGCGGAGCTCTTGGGATTCTTGAAGGAGAGCGTTTTTCGATTCCTCAAGTACTGCAACTCGTTGCGATTTCTCTTCACATTGACGTTTGAGCGCGATTCGGTCGGATTGAACCTTTTTGATATCGCCGCGGAGATCTTCATTGGTCTTTGAAATTGCTTCCTTTTCGTGCTTCTCGTCGGTGATTGCTCGTTTGAGTTCCATGTTCTCTTTTCTGTTTCGCTCGAGTTTCTCCTCGTGTTCTTTGAGCATACGAGCGGTCTCGATAAGATCACGTCTCGTGGCATCCTTGGCGTCCTCAGAAACACGGAGTTGCAGCTTAAGCTCCTCAGCTTCTTTGTCGATTTGGTCACGCTCGTTGCAGAGTGTGGCGATCTTCTCGTTCATCTGGCAGATTTCAGCTTCGTGTGATTCAACAGTAGTGGCGAATTGCGATTTAAAGTTTTTAATTTCGCCTGTAAGTCTGTTGATTGCCTCGCGATCTTGTTCTTGTCGAGCGCCAGCTTCGCGTTTTGCTCGCTCGATCGCGACGCGGAAGTGGTTGTTCTCCCGCTGGCTGCTGTTGAGCGACTCCTGGAGTCGGGCTTTTTCGGATTCTTTGATGCTAAGTTCTTGTTGTTTCTCAGACTCAGCAACGATCATTGCCTCATTGTGTTCAGCAACGACGGCGTTGATTTCTTCCTGAAGCTCCTTCTTTTCTTGGGCAAAGAGAGTGATGATTTCTTCCTTTTCTTTCGCGTGTTCGAAAAGAATTTCTTCCTTGGTTTTTTGGAATCGGGCCTAGAAGATTTATAAACTTATGAACATTAGAGTGCAATTATTTTACCAATTGAGATTGTTTTTCTCGCTCCAGTCTGTCGCAGTCTTCATCCTTGATTTGGTTGAGCTTCTTAATTTGAAGCTTGTAGTTCCTCTCATTTTCGCTGATCTTATTTTTGGATAAACTAAATAAGCTACCCTTGCGATTGCCGCCAATTAAGCTCAGTAAATGTGCCATCTCTACAAAATTTCTCTATTATGAATTGGCTCCTCTAGCGGCAAGACTCAAGAAAATCGTGAGAAAACATTATTGTAGGGCAATAATGAGTAGTGTATCCTGTTTCCTTTTGATTCCTAAGCTCAATCTGTTCTCCAAGCTTATCGATTTCGCCTTGTAGCTCGTTACGAGTTCGGGAAACTTCCGCTTGTAAGGCTTCGTTTCTCACAAGAGCCGACTAAAAATGGTATAAAAATAAAAACAGCAACAATATATCACCTGGAGATCCTGCTCAAGTCCAGATTTCTTGCCCTCGAGAACACTGCAGTTTTGCTGCTGCTCGTAAAGCCCAGTTTCAAGAGTTTCTTTATCGGTCTTGAGAACGGCCAATTCCTCGCTGAGTGCTCGATTAGCTCGCTCAGCTGATGACTTTTCAACCATAAGCTGCGCTTTGTCCTTGGTGAGCTCTTCCTTTTCTTTGGCGAGCTTGCTGAGTTGAATTCCAGTTCGCTCAAGGTCCTCCTTGTTGTTTCCAAGATCTTCCTGGAGCTTGGCTTGGGCGCGTTCCAAGGAATTAATGGTCTCCTTGAGGACGAGCTTATCGCGGTTGAGCTCTTGAATCTCGGCGTCAAGGCGGTTTCGCACATTCTCGCCTTCAATTAAGCTCGTGTCAAGGGTCGATTTCTGCGCCTTCAAATCAGCAGCGGCTTGCTCCATCTTGATCAACTCGTGGCGGATGATCTGTTTCTCCTCCTCAACGTCTTGTTTTTGATTGTCCAAGTGTTGGAGTTTTTCCTCCAAATGAGCGATTGTTCGGCTCAATTCAACCTTGTCAGCAGCGAGTCCTTCATTAAGCGCGGCAAACTTAGCGAGTTGGTCGCGAGAGCCTGCTTCTTCCGTTCTGAGATGGTTGAGTTTGAGCTCGGTCTCGTTAAGAGCACATTCGGCTCGTTGAAGAGCTTCGCTTGTTTCATGTCGCTCCTGGTCAGCAACGTCCCGTTCGAGCTCTGATTTCTTGAGTTGCTCTCGGATGGCAATGAGCTCTTCTTTTAGAGACGAGCCTCGTTGTTCCAGAAGCTCGATATTTCGCTGAGAGCGCTTGTCATCCTCATCCCTTCGTTTCAGCAGCGCCTGCAGTTCTTCTCGATCCTCCTCGGCCGATTCTTTCTGTGAAGAAAGCTCCGCGATCTTGCTTCGGAGTTTTTCAATGTCGACTTGGGCACCCTCGAGTTGAGCTTGGAGATTGTTGCGCGTTCGGTTGAGTCCGTCTTTCTCAGCCTGGGCGGTTTCAGCAGAGGCCAGCTTTCTGGTGATCTCGCGCTTGGCATCGTTGTTTTCGGTGATAGTCTCGTCGAGTTTGCTCTTTGTCGCGGCAATTTCACGCTCCAAGTCCTTGACAGTGTTGTCAGCTTCAGCAAGTTGCTGTCTGAGGCTTGCACCGGAGTCTTGTGAGGCCTCAAGCTTGGCACGGAGCTCTTGCACCTGAAGCTGGCGTTTTTGAAGACTTCCAGCAACAGCGTCGTAAGTTGTCATCGCGAAGGTAGGGCTGACGGCTCTTCCTGGTGATCTGAGTCGGCGAGATCGTCGGCTAGGCGAGGTGGATCTGGTTGGCGATCGTGCGCCATCTCCTCGGAGTGATTCCGCTTCGGGAATGGCAACCGACAACTCAGTGTCAGCAATAACGCAGTTAGCAATGTCTCGAAGTGCCTGCTCAAGCTGGGCTTTTTGCTCTTGGAGATCTTCGAAGTCAGCAGGGTTGATTTGAGACATGTTGAGCGCGGAGAGATCAGCCTTGGCAGCAGAGTTTTCTCGCTCTGATCGGAGAGAATCTCGAGCAGATTCAAGCTCTCCTGCATCGTAGCGATTGTACTCTTCAATGCGGCGCGTTCCTTCTCAAAATCGTCCTGGAGTTCGATAAGTTCGGAAACCTTTTCGCGAAGTTGCTGTTCCACCTGGCTCTTTTCGTCGGACATTCGATCGAGTGATTGTCGTGGCTCTGCAGTGCGCAAGTTGGCGTTGAGATTCAAGCAAGCAGCGTGCATTTGACGCTTTGAGCGCGTGATGTCATCTCGAATTGTCGAAAGATCCTTGTCGGTTTCATTCCTCATCTCGTTGTAGTTTCGCTTGAGCATTCGGAAAGACTTCCACAAGCTAGCAAGTTTGTCTTCGTCCGCCATAACGATACCTGAAGAGTTATCAGTGTTAGGAGCAAATAGACAACTGTGATTAATAATCCTCAACGTGTCAAAAAGAAAAGTTTTTTTGACGATAATGTCAAAATTGCAAATTACACTTTAAATAAGGGGCTTACCAGAAATATGCATTTTTTCTTCCCGCAAACGTTCCGCTTCTTCCTGGGCCTCGTCGACCTGTGCCTTTAGAGCGGCGTTGGAGTCGCTCAATTGGCGGTTCTCCTTGTTGCACTGGTCAAGCTGCTCGCGAAGAATCTGAGTCAGCTGCCGAAGAGACTCGGAGTTTTGTTGCTCTGCTTCCAGCTTGACAAGTACCTCGTCCATGTCTCCTGTTTCAGTCTCCAGTCGACGAAGACGAGATTCCTATGGAAGTTTTTGAAATAGGATCGATTACGATGAATTTACCTGAAGAGAAAGCTTGGATTGAAGTCGCGAGTTCTCATCCTCCAAGGACAATCTAGATCTTTCCATGTCCAATTTTTGATCTTTGTTCTGTTGCTGCAAGTTTGTCGCTTGCTTCTTGTATTGAACAACCTAAAAGTAAACATCGTTAGAAATGACTGACTGGTTTCCGAGATGAGACAGCGGGGCTCTCTTATCAAAGTAATAAATATGCCACAGCTCAAATATGAGAAGGTGTATCTGCTCTCATTGAGAATGATGTCAATTCTGCAGAGTCGGCGGTTGTATTTGCTCTCTAATTCGCGAAATGATTTGTGAAGTCTCTTGGAAGCATCTCTTTATGAAAAAATGGAGTCTCGTCGATAATAAAGTATAGTGCCGGCAGGTGTTCATTTGTGGGACTGTGCAAGTTTTTTTCTGAATCCCGACGGGGGAACAAAGACTCCGAGTGGGGAACAATCTAGCCAGTGTCGGATTCAGTTTCGATATTTTCCCATAATCACGTTGAAAGGAAACTTTAATCAAACTCAAGGTCAGATTACAATCGAGAAAACGAAAATTGTTCTCTCGAAAAATTATTTTGGCAATATGCTTTTTGCAATTGTGTTTGCTTATAGAAACATGTGTAGTTTGATTATTCTCGATAGCAATGTTCGATTATCGAACTTCCGTTCAAACAGTTACAATCTCTACTGTCGATGTGTTTCGCAATCTTGATGTTTCCAGGGAGCTCAAAGACGGAAAGAAAAGGAGCTTGATCTTGAAAGACCGGTGACAATAAGCTCCCTGCCGAGAGCGGCATGAATTTTTTAATCCCGCTTTATACAATTTTATAATGATTTTACAAACCTTGGACTGAAGTTTTTGTACGAGCTGGGCTTGGCGAGTTTGGCCTTCTTGGTAAGCCTGAAATCATTTTTAGTCGACTTGATATTTGAAAGTTTAGTTTTCAATGATTTTTGGGCATATCCATAATAAGTAAATATCACTTCAATATTCATTACCTGTAACTTGCGCCTGTACCCATCTCGTTCTTCATCAAGCTTTCTTTTAAGCTCTACAACTTGCATAGAGCTCAGAGATAAAGCATCGTCAGATCTTGTACTCTCCATCTAAAAGGAAGTATTAGAACGCTATATTAAAGAATTCTGATGGTTGCTGAAAAAATTGCCTTGGATGTGTCCGGTTCTGGAAGTGTCTGGGAGACGCTTGAGCTGCCTGCGTTCGAGCGGCGAGTAGAAGACGCCTGAGGCGAGCCTTGAGGAGAGAGACTACGAGAAGACCTCCTGGGAACAGCGAGTGTCGCTTGGTCACCCGACCAGTTTAGCTTTTGCGAAAGATCCTGGTTCGTCGCTTCCTTCCCGAGATTCGCCAGTTCTTCCAGTTTCGATACTCTGGCAGCGACAAAATTCGAGTCCGCCGAGCTACCTCGCGCGGTACCCGATGTACGCCGTTCTCTATCTGTAAAATCGGTTTGAATACATTTCTGGACCATGTAAAATTCGTTTCAAAAATATCTTCTCTTTGGAAATCGTCTTTGAATGTATCAATCAATGTTGCTATTTTTTCGAATAGCTCGATTTCAAATAGCGCTTTTTTGGGAAAAATCGATTTCATCCGAGCGGATCAAGTGCGTGAGAAGGTTGAATTTTTTAAAGTTTAATCATTTTAAATTTAGGATTTTCAACGGCCAAGTTTATTGAAAAGATAACTTGATTTTGGTCGAGTTAATTTTGAGCAATAAACTATTAGGGAGTGTTGTCTTAAATTTACTGTAAATTCATACAGAATGAAATTTAAACCAGTATCTTGGAGAGCGTTCTCCGGACTTGTTCTGCGAGTCCATGGATGTCTCTTTAGTGCGCGATGGTCATATTTTTGTTCAATTTTTTTTTTCACTTTTGAAAGTCTGATCCGTTTTCTGACGAACGCTCAGGTGCAGGTGCCTTCATTCAATTCAGGCAATGTGTGCCCAAAACGGACAAGGGCTCTTCCAAAAGATCACTTTCACAGGCTGGCTCACTCACGAGGCCGGATCATCCGAGAGCAGAAACAATGCCCGCTCAGTGGATCTGTGGAATCGCTGGTCAAACGCCAACGAGCAGGGCACTAGACACTTTCGAGAGTTGACTTTTAAGAACATTATCGGCCCGATTGTAAAAGAAAAAACAACAAGGAGTTCTGAAGACGAAACGAATGACCGATTAAACCGATTCTTGATTTCTACTCCTTAAGAATAATTGTTATAATACGAATTTCCTCCAGTTAATCGTATGAAAGATTCTAGGGCTTAGAATAACTTCCCTCAAAGATATGCAGTAAGAAACTCTGGCAAGCGCGTTTGAATTCTGCAAACAAGGAAAAGCAACGTTGATTGTTTAGTGCTAGGCAGAATGGACTATCGCTGACAGCGCAGTCAACATGATAGACTCTGCCTTTTGTAGCGGTGGAATTAGTGGATTTAGTGATTCGATGGACTGACCGCCACTGGCGCCGGAAATGGTCACCCAGATCAAATACGCCCGTTATTAATGGCATTTTAGAGCGCAATGAGTTACTGACACATTGGCCGTAAATTACTGGAGTGTTTAGACGACAACTGGTCGAGGAAGTTAATGTGTGCCCAAACATTCCTTCTGCGCGAAAAAATGCGCAGCCAACTCTCTAAGTGCCTGACCTTTGCTTTGTCGTAATAAGCGGCTTATAAAGATGTGCTAGTGCTAGTTTAGTGGCGCATCGGCTCCTTGAAACGGCTCCTTCTCTAGCTTCACTTCCACTCGCTTCTACTCGCTGGTGATTATTTCTCGACTACAAGAATGCACTAGCGCTACTTGGGTTATCTCATTTACTTAATGTTTATTGTTTCCCCAAAGCGAGTTCCAGCGGGCACCAGGGTAACCGGCCAACTTTCGCCCAATTGGATCAATCGCTCAAAAGCGCTCTCCAACTAATCTCCTGGCATACATTATAAAACCTTCAGTATTTAGACGCCTTCTATCAATATTAGCAAAAGTTAAGTACTCAGACCATGATTTCTAAGCCAAACATAAACAGCCTGAATAACCAAATAGAATGCTTCATTTTCAACCCTTTTCTGAACCAAAACAGCTTCAAAGTTCGAAAGCTGCAATGAGCAAACACTACCGGAAGCTTGGATTTACTAGAAATCCAGCGCAAATAGCTCTGTTCCGATTTTGGAGACAACAAGGAGTAGGTGTAAACAAAAATATCAGCACTCAAAAATTCTGAGCGAGAATGTGTGAATACAACATTCAGTCACACCAGCAGCGCAACTGAAACAACAAGAAAAGAAAATTTTAAAAAATTCATCGATGGATTAGCCAAACGGAACAACTTGAAAATGGCATGAAACATGTGCAGAGTCTTTTTCGATAATTGTCATTGTGAAAGAAAAGTTACCTCATTATGGCTGAGAGGGCGAGTGTAGCTCATTTCACCGACAGAACCGGACGGCGTGCGCGCTCTTCCACTGGCTCTTCTCTCTAGCTGACTGCTTCGCTCCGAAATCAAATCGCCGTAACTTGTCTGAACGTCTACTGTTAGAGTTGCAAAGGGAAATTTGTTTTCCGTCAGCGGTACATCATTTAGCCACTTTAGAAATCCCCAAGGGTATTTCAAATATTTGAGCTTGAGAGGGTAGACTCAAGAGGGTACCGTCGGAATTTCTGGTTCCTCAATAAGGAACGACACTACTATTGGGAAATTGAAGTTGAAATTGATGCTCTAGTTCTCGACCTGTAGCTAACTGAGACTCTAGTGATTTTCATCAAATAACTGCAAATAAAAAGGATCGAATCCCGATTTTCGACTGGCTATCAAATACCGATGATAGCAGACTCAAATCCGGGGTTACGCCGCCACCAAGAGAATCCTGTCTTGTGATTGGCTGACCGGATAACCTGTTCGCCATCCGTGGCGAAAAGCTTCAAATCCCAGGCGAAGGTCTGCTATCAACGGTATCTTCAATTAATTAAAATAAACTATTTCTTTATATTCTTGTCTTCTTTTCATAAAATCTCTGATGAAATACGGAAAAGGCGGATGTGATTACACACGGAGCGCCAAAATAATAAATGATTTCGCTGATAATTGCTGCGCTTGAATTCTTTCTCTCATATTTTTTTCTCTGCGGCCATTGTTCAGCACTAGCCTCAAGCAAACAAGATTCTTTTCCCGATTTTTAATATTTGCGCAAAAGTAAATCCTCAGGCCAAATCAGCAAACGGGCTAGTTACAGAGAGAAAGACTCTCTTTTTTGTGGCAGTTGTGGCGTATTTGCACTGGGAAAGCGCTTTGATATTAAAATAAAGAAAGTAAACTTTTAACGATGTCCGCTTTCCATTGTTGCTGGAAATTATTTGGCTGGACTGAAATTCAAAAAAATGGAATTCGGATTACCGGTTCATTCCGCGAGCTAGCGGATTGAGTCGAGCTGCGGGCTTTTTCTTCCGGAGTTTTTGAACGGTTGGTGCTTGCTCGGCTCAAGGAGCTGTCCGAGTCTTTGGAGCTTTTGGCGGGCTTGAAAATTTACCTTTTTGAGACTGCTTGGACTATCAGTATCACAAGAATACTTAGGAAGAAAAATAAAGAGTGCTAAGTTCCTATAATATGATTTGAAGTTCACTCAAAATTCAATGTAGTAATTGTCACTTTGTTGAACCTATGAAAACAATCATCCATGATTTTGGATTCTTTTGCTCCTAAGTTCTTAGGCTCCTCTGTAGTCCAAGCTCAAAAAAGGAACTTTCTCGAACATCTGCTGCAGAATGTCTGGTTAGTCTCTCTCTGACCGCTTCCTTTTGCTCTCCATGTTCGTTTGGGAAGAGCACTCGGCTCACGAAAGAAAGAAAAAAGATATAAAGAGAAATTTAACAAGTAAAAAAGAGGCACACTTGCCAAACACTTCTCCCGCGTTGGAATGAAATAGCGCCGGCGCTATACTATCGTTGTGTGCCCAGAAGAGCGTCCGCTCCGTAATGCAGCAGCATAGATGTTTACTACGAATGATAAAGACACCGCCTGAGCAAACACCACCATCGCAAAAAAATAAAATCGCTCAAATCTCGATCATTTGGATGAAAGTAAAAATGAAAGTCAAAAACGTTAATTTTCAAAATCCGAATCTGAAAACTATAAAACAGAAAAATTGATTTTTCAGGAAAAGGAAATCTCTTTATCTTAAAAAATCTTTACCTAAAAAAAGTCTCTTGAAGAAAAAAAATAAAATAGCTTTGAAAAGAGAGAAAGCGTCAGCTCAAGCTCAAAAGAACTCAAGCACTTGTGCACCTTTTTAAAGGTTGAAAAAAGTGAAAAGGCCCTTGCCACTACTAGCGTACTCTTTTTTTTTGTTTTCTGTTTTTGGAATTCTTGCGACTCGGTTCTGCATGAGCCTGACAGCGGATGTCACAGTGAACGCTAGCTGCGCAAAGGCAAAGCCTTCACCATTGTCAGACACACTCGAGACACTTTGAAGGTCAGAACAGTAAGAACTCTCGCAGGAAGTAGCCTATAAACAGAACTTTGTTTATTGTTTCCTGAGAACGAAAGTCGAAGTTGTCTTCGAATAACTCTTCTGTTAAAAAAGGGAAAGATCTTTATAAAAATATCATTTTTACGAAAATTTCAGTCGAATAAATTCCTAAGTAACGTCCATCATTATCGACAGCATTTAAATTAGCTCTCAAAATTAACTAAAGAAGGGCTTGTAAGAGGCTCTAATTTCATTCAATTCAATTTACGAACATTTATTTTTTATATAAATTACCGTATGAAAAGAACTTGATAAACGCCGCTTCTCTATAAAACCGTCGATTGAAAGTTCAATGGATGATTTTTAGAGCGCTGAAGCTCGACAAAAGAGTGCTCAAATAGTAACCGGGAGTAGCTCGCTGCAAAAAAAAGCTATTCGCTACTAAAGCTTCTCAATGAAATAATTCTGTTTGCTCGGATGTCCGCAATTAGCTCCAACGAGAGGTGAAAAATGCTGAATCAATAATCGGAATCTTGATTTCCGAAGAGGCTTTTCTCTTAGAGTTAACATAGTGACACCCTTATTTTATTTTTATATATGAAAGTTTAACCGTTTTAGATGAGCATATCATATGCTGCATATGGGTAAAAATAAGGGTATCAGCATGTTAACTGTAGTAAAGAAGATAACCTCGAAACTCGATGTCATATTGATTTACCTCGTCATCTTTGCGTTCTTGAGCGAGGGTTGATTGGAAAATGTCTGACAGACTCCAACTCAAGTTGTCCATCTTTCCTCTCTCTCTCTTTCAAAAAGAAAAATAATGACGATCTCGATTTTTAGCAAAAAAAGCGCGAGAAACACCCGTTCCAGCGGCCTCCCACCGACAATATGGGCCAATAAATAATTTCGTTCGTTGACAATTATTGATGGCGAGCGGTGTTTCGGTCTGATTTACCTGCATTTTTACTGGCACGTACTGGCAGTAACGAGGAAACATACCATTCTCCATCTTTCTCTTTCTCTCTTTCTCGCTCTTTTCCTTCTATTTCCCGCCGAGATAGATTAGACCGCAATTTCTAAGTAGCCACTTCAAAAGAGCAATTTCCAATTGTCTGCCAGAAAATTTAGAAACCAAGAAATTAACTGCCAAATTGCTTTTGTCAAACTTTTTACTCAAAATGAAAAAGAAAATATACAGTCACAGGTCAACATGAAGGGTTTTTTTAACAGCGGGCTCAAGAATCTTCGCTTGCGATCTGTTTGGTACAATTTGGCCTGAAAAATGAGTTATCATGAGATTTGGAAGAAGAAAAAGAATCTTACCAGGTAAAACAGCTTGCTGATCGAGAACCTGCTGAGCAAGTTGGAAAAGCTCCATCAGCAGGAAACTCAGTGTGGAGGAAACTGTGGCGAAGGATACGTTTCCCCCTATGACTGGCAGCAATTTGAGAAGCTTGGCGAACTGTTCTTCTTTTTGCTGGACGCTGGCTTGCTTGAGAAGTGATTTCACTCCGTCGCCGCTTTTGATCAGTTTCCAGACGGAGAGAAAGTTGTCGTCCTTGCGCACTTTCTTGATGTTTTGCTCGGTGAGGCCGAACTGATCAAAGTAGAACTGTATCTCCGTCTTGATCAGTTCTAAATCTGCAACAATTGCGTACTCGTCCGTTGACAACACCCCGGATGTGGTCGCCATTGCAGAGACAATCCAGATGCGGTCTAACATCAATTCGTATTTAAACCGCAGCATGGCTTTTCGTTGCGATCAACTTACTTGCTGTTATGCTTCAAGTTCGATTCTTGAACTCTGTTAAAAGCTCTGCTTAAAGTTCGACCTTTCATATCTACCCACACCGATTTCATGGAAGCCTACTAAATGACTGTAGTTGTTCACATTCCTATACTCATGGGAAAGAGACTGAGCGCAATCGTACTCGACTTTTCCGATTTCTTCGACGACTTTTTTTTCTTGGACCCTTTTTTCGTAGAACTTGTCTTTATTCTTGCCTGAATAAGATCTGTTGCAAAAGTGCTGGCATTCCAGTTTGATGGGAATTTGGTCGAAATCGCATGGACAGGCCTGACGATGGACAGATTCGACTTGAGTCCGCTGATGCACGATTCCTTTATTTTCAACACGACATCTAAAAAGCTACGCTAGGTGGCGTTTGGCGGGAAATTTGAAAAGGATAGTTTCGCGCGCTGGGAAAATGAAGTAAACTTACTCTCGTCTTTGCTCTGGCGCTCGACAGCGATGTCGATTTTGGTGCGAACGAGGATAAATTCTTTCCCGCGGCGGCGGAGCCAACTTGCAAACCAAATGTAGACTTCGGTGAACCAGCTATCCGTGACGAGAACGAAAACGTCGATGTTCTCAGCGAGGACAATATTTGACAACTTTTCGCGATCTTTCTGATTCTCCAACAGCAAAAGTTCGATACACTGAAAAGAAAAAGTTGAGAATTCCGATTCTAAACAATTTACTCTTCATTATTTCTTTACCTGGACGTTTTGATTAACACTACTAGTGAAGATGGTCTTTTGAATTGTTCCTTCTTGAAGCTTCGATTCTTTTGAATATTCATTGCCGATGATTTGAGCAGCGAGAGATGATTTTCCTGAAAGATATTCTTGAAGCTGTTTCGGCTATTTTCGTCAATTAATTTGTAATAACTGATTTGTGATAAATAAAGAAGAGTAAGCTAATTTAAAATTTGCCGGCGCGTTACGAGCAGAAGAAAGCTTGTTAGGTCACGGCTAAATTTAACTGGAGCTATTTTAAAATTCTCTTGTCTCCCCGGCAAGAGCAACTACAAGATCGAGAGCGCGAGCACTGCTGCTTGATTTTCCACCACTTTGTGCCTGTACCGGTGCCAGCATTTCCAACGATGCCGATTCTGAATGTGCACTTTTTCCACGCCGCCAGAGCCTTGCGCAACATTCTCTGCCCCTTCAACAGTTTTCCGGAATCGATCAGTTCTCCCACCGACTTAATCAGCTTCTTTTGACCAGGATTGACTCGCACGGGAAGATTAAACTTAAAATTGGGTCTTTTTTTGCATCTTATCTTGCTATATTATCTATTACAATATTAAATAATGTTTAATAATATACAAATAAATAATAATAATATTTAATTTTAATTATACAATTATAATTTTAATATACATACATATTACAAATAATATTATATCATAATTAATATTATATATAATTAATATATACATATTGATATTATATTCTTTCAATTTGCAAATTATGGCTGTCTGCTAGACCCAAACCTCAGAAGGAAGTTGATCCGCCTTAGTTGGATCATTGACGTTATCTTCCACTGCTTTCAACTTTTTTTCCTCGATTCTTTTCGCCTCTACTTTTTGCCTGACTTTTTCCAGTTTTCGCTCTACGATAGTACAGTAAGATACAGGCGCAAAAAATCAGTTCTTTCATACTTGCTTTCTCGCCAATGAGCGTCATCGTAAATGGAATTAAATTTTTCTTATGTAAAGTGGTGTAAAAAGAGGAGCTTCTCCAAAAAGCCACCAGGCGGCGCCGGTTGTTTCATATTTTTAAATACGGAGCTGCTAAATGGAGCCTGGTGGAGCATTGGCGGTCCCACTGAAAACAAAATCAGATCGATACGCCGGCCGGTCCACAAAATATATTTCCATTAAAAAATCATCCATACTCACGGACATATAGATATACATGTAGTTGACTAGATAGGCCACGTGACAGAACCGGGCACCCGATTTTCTTCTTTTCGCGAAAGTATTATTTTTTTAAAAATTATTTTTGAAAGAAAAAATATCGAATAACCTTGGGGCCTGTTTTGGAAACGTCAACTTGCTAACTGCAGCTTTAGTGACCTTCGTGCTAATTTCCGAAGCTCCTAACTGTAAGTCCCCGGCGCGTGAAGTCACTGAGAGTCTTCGGCGGGTTGAATTTTTTTTTATTATTTTGATGAGGTTTCCGAAATGGAAACGTCATGAGACGCAAACAACCTTCTCCCCTGGCAGCTTCGCCAGCTTCGAAGAACCAGCTTTTTTCGTCTTGTCAGCAGATAGTAGAAAAAGCTAGAACTAGAAGACGTAATAAAAATCAAGCAATTCAAAACATATTTTGAAGATTCTAAAAAAAGTTTGCTAAATTTGGCAGCGCCAAATTTATTTTAGATAATTTGTGTTTTTAGCGATTTTCAGTCGTAAATTGCGTGTTTTTTTTATCGTAATCGATTAATGATTGATGATAAGAAACATGAACAAAGACAGAGTTTTTCAACTCTGAAAAACAGATTTTTCGATCAATTTTCATGAAAGTTCATGAAAATCGTTGAAAAAAGCTTGACCGCTGGTTTGAGCAGACCAGACGTTCGAGAGAGAGAACAACAAATGTCTGTTGCTCGACGAGTTCGACGAAAACTAGAAGGTTGATAAGGCGAATGTCGAGGTTTCGTCTCTTTCTTCTTTGGTGAGGGCGCGCTGGAGCCGCCTCGGCTCATCTCCCGCTCATTTTTTTTTCTTTCTTCCAAAAGAAAAAAGTGGGCTTCAGAGAGTGAAGCCAAAAGAAGTTAGAAAAGAAGACACTTTCTAGAATTCTTTTTTACGCCTTTTTACGTCTCTCCCGTTTTGGTCAGTTGTCTTCCCTTTATCGCCATTTATCAGAACACGCGTCGCATTTATTTTATCTCCACTTATCAGCGCATTAAACATTGACAGAATTCGAACGAACGATCAAAGAAGAACAGAAAAGGACAAAGGGAAAGAGAGAGAATCGAACATAGAGAGAATGGTGGACGGATCAGACTCTTCCGTCAGCAGCAAGAGCGATAGAGACAGCAATTATGAGGAACGGGGTCAACAAAAGTTACAGCCTAGTTTTTCTAGGGGGCGTTTTTTTGGACATCGAAGAGGGTTGGGGTTAATTTTGAAATACTTATGGGGTTATATAGGGATTTAATTATTTTTTTTTTCAATTTAATTTTTTATCAAAATTTATAAAAAAAATTTCTGTGAAGTAAATATTTTCGTAAACAAATAACTGTCGTGCTCGCCTATTTTTTATCTTTGACGGAATCTTTAACCCGTAGAATTATATTTTCTGTGAAAAAAATCTGAATTGACCTTCTTTTTTTGGTTAATTTTTCGTTTTTTTGGTCAGAATTTGCTATGGTTGCGTAGAAATAGCGGCTCAAGAAATATTTCATCAGAAGATAAATTATCCCTAAGGCATATTTTCCATTTAGTGTGTTGCCTCATTTAGCTACCATTTAGTAGGTTCTACTCTTGGTTTTTGACGCAATCTTACTTTTTTTTCAAAAGTGGCAATTTTTGTATTTTGTGTTTTATTTTGATAGCGCGGGGTTAGAGAATTACGACTATGAATTACTCAGCCTGAAGAGATAAGAAAATAGAGCCATGTCGACCTCGCAGAAGCCGTTTGAACATGTCGCCGCGACATTCTATCCGACGCGGGTCTTTAACTTTCCAAAGGTAGAAAAACTTACTATTTTAAAGATAAGCAATTGTTTTCTTTAAAAAGGTTGAGCTGCATTGCCATCTGGATGGGTGTTTTCGACTTTCTTCAGTGATCAAATTTGCTAAGAAACGATCAATAGGTAAATTCAAATCAATATTGCAAAAAATAGGCATCTTGATGTCTACCCCCTTAAAAACTCAATTCGGGTTTTTTTCTTTTATGTGAGCAAGTGTTAGTTATTCAGGCACTGGAATTCCCCCGCGTCGACCTTTTCGCGTAGCTTTTAAACTTGAATTTCTACGTGTTAATGAGCGTAGTGGCCATAATAGTCATCAACAGATTCCCAGACAGTAATGAGCGAACACGAGTTTATTCCTGAAGAATTTCTTTAATTCTTCCTTTTCAGAGCTGCCAACGTACGATATCAATGATTTGCGGAGTTACTGCTGTTTGGATGCAGACGAAGACTCCTCCCTGGCGCTTTTTCTCAAGAAGATGGAACTTTTCGTCAGGGTCTATCAGTAAGTTTGTTTTCAGCCAAGATAATACAGTAGCAGGCATTGTCAGCTGCTTCTCACTTGTAAGACTACCGTCTAAAGGAAAAAGGGACAGACAGGACGTTATTTAGACGAGAAAACTTCTATTTCAATAATTTATGGTCCTATTTTTGAACTCCGAACTTTCTAATGAATGAACATTCTTCTGCTGTTCATCCTCATTTTCAGCAAATTTGCTGCAGGGCTCGAAAATTAGGCCCCCATAAAAATGGCATTTACCGTCAATAAATTTCATTCATGCGTTATTTATTGAGACCTAAAAGTAAATGGAACAGCCTTTCATGAAAATTATTAAGAGGATCCAAGGAAGCAATCCGTGAACTGACCCTGGACGCGATCGAGGATAAAGTCAAGCAAGGAGTCGTTTATATTGAATTTCGATTCTGTCCTCAGGAAATGGTTTATTTCATCTTCATTTTTTCGCAAATGAGTGAGTTAGAAATAAGCCAAACGGATAGCTTCTTGCAACTGCTCCCGAATACCCAAACGACACAAATCCATGCATCGACGAGTCGCATCCAGACCAGCTGAGTCCGTCAGAAGTCATGGACACTGTAATAGACGCAGTAGAAGAAGCGAAATCCCTGTTTCCGGTGATTAAAGTTCGCCTGATTCTGTGCTGTATCAGTCCAATGCCTGAGATCTCGATGGACGTCGCTCGCCTCGCTGTCAAATACAAAAGCAAAGGGTTGTGCCTAAATCTACGTCCTTCGCGAAGCTTCAAGCTCAATCTACGATCAAGATAATAGTTCAAATCGATCGCGAAATTTTTAGCCGATCAATAGAGGCGCGATTAGGCAGAGCCCCGTAACAGGCGTTGTGGGCATCGATATTGCTGGCGAGGAGGACATAGAGGACTCGCCAGCGTTTAGGCCGCACATCAAAGCTTTCCAAGTGAGCAAATCTTTTGTGGCAAATAAAATATAGAAAAAATCATATAAAAAATTTATACATAGTCTTTCTAGTACGCGAAAGAACACGGGATTCATCGGACTGCTCACGCTGGCGAGGCCGGCAGCGCGGGGTCAGTGCTCAAGGCAAAGAGTTTACTCTCCGCGGAGAGGATCGGCCACGGCTACCACATCAGCCGAGATCCAGATGTCTACAAAAAGATCCTCCGCGACCAGACGCACCTCGAGTGCTGTCCTATCTCGAGCTACAGAACAGGGGCAGTTCGCATCAAGGAACAACACCCTATCATCCAGTAAGACGCCCTCCTAAAAATAAATCTCCTCTAACGCCAAGTCAAGATTCAACCGAGATAAAGTAAATTGCTCTTTGTCAACCGATGATCCTGGCGTGATGCTGACGACGCTGCTCGACGACTATCAACTTGTGGCGGACTTTGGACTCTCGGAGAAAAATCTCAAAATAATGGTTTCCTAACTCTAATTACTCTGTATCTAACTGAAGCTGTTTAGAACCTGAACGCTGCTCGAGCCTCGTTTCTCCCCGAAGACGAAAAAAAGGAGCTCGTCTCGATGTTAAAACAGCATTACGGTCCACTAAACTAAGTAATAATTCAATTCAATCAGTTCATCTCACAACAATTCATATAAATGATAAATAATAGGGTATCAAATACATTCTCAAACCTTAAAACAAATACTGTTCGATACTGTGTTATAGCTAGAATGCTATTGACTTTTTTTAAACTACCATTCGCCCTGTTTTCTGTTTTGTCTTTCTTCTTTCCTTCGAAATCGTAGTATGGAAAAATGTTTCGGTAAAAGCGACCGAAATATTAATCACTTTCAAGGGGTCAAATGTGATAAATATTTCGGCAGGCAGCCGAAAGAATTATACAAATAAGACTCATTTTTAGGAAAAATATTTCGGTACGAGCCGAAATAAAAATCAGAAATTGATGTCTTTTGAGCAATAAAGTTTCGGCTGGTTTTTCCATTCTCATCCTGATTTTCGAAATCTGTCATTTTTTAATGAAATAAACAATGCATTATTATTTATTCGATGTCTGGAGTGAGTTCTGGAGAATTTGGCAGGGGTTAAGTTTTGGATAGTCAGTGAGCCAGTCTTGAATAATTAGTCCGACGGAGAAGATGCCAAAAGCAAGACCGACGAAGACGACGAGTTGATTTGTTCGTTTCATCAACGTTCCGGAGTCTTTGGAGAGCTGTAAGCAGAATAGTTGTTAAGCGAAAATTTTTAAAATATTTTTACCTTGTAATGAAGACCAGACGGCATGACAATCATCAGGAGAGTGGCCACCGTAGCACCGCCGAGTCCAAAGACGTCTTTGATGTTGGGTACATAGAGAACCATGATAATCACGCTCACAAGAATACACACCTAAAATTGTTGAACCCGGAATAAGCGGTGATGTTTTACCATCGTTAGGAGCCATATTTTGAGGGAGAACTTAGACCCACCAGGAAGTGCTTCAGTGCCCCAAATTCCGACGATGATTGCTTTGCGGCAGGGAAAGTGAAGCACGGGCGCGCTCAGGATCACACAGCAAAGAACTAAGATTCTTCCGAGGAGCGTAAGAGGATCGTTCATCGAATATCCTTGATTTGGCAAGGGAAAAGAGAGGTTGATTATTTTCAACAAAGTACCTGAATACATGACAAAGAGTTCCGATCCGGTGGCATCTGTAAACGTGAGGTAGCCAAAGCAGGAAGCGACTTTAATCGAGGATGAGGGACTTGAGACTCTTGCATCAGATCAACGAAATAATGGAACGTCTCACAAACTCCTCCTAAGTACATGACGAAAACGATGCAAATCGCAATAGTCGAAGCTGAGCGCATTCTCGACGAGTCCTGTTTCAACTCTGCGTAAATCGGCAGCACAGAAGCATGACACTGAAAGGCGAAGACCATCGTGGGAATTGCGTAAACGGACGCGAGCGAAAGTGACACCAGCTTAGGTTCGCAACCTAAAAATGGATAAATGGAAAATGGTAAAGGCTCACTCTGGGCTGGAATGTTGAGATAGAAATCAGCGATCGGCTGTTCAAGTTCGCACTAAAATAGATTCTTAGTGAAGGCCGCTATTACGGTGCTTCTATCGAGCGAGTTCAAAGTGCGAAAATATGAAATACCCTCGAGTTCGAGAAATCATCGATTTCGGAATTTCGGAAAACTGTTTCGTGCTTTTCGATCAAATAGGAAGTTGCGTTGTTGATGGCGCAAGAGTCGTTGTTGTGGAACATGAATTGCCAGTACTCGGTTGGCATGCTTGGCTCAAGCGGACAAGGCAACTCGAAGTATTGGACAACAATTGTTATGGCACAGAAGATCATGCAGAGCATTGCAAAGCCAGAGGTGTAGCCGAGAAAGTTGATGTCCTTGGCAGAAGCAAGCGGGACGACGATTGTTATTACAGCGATGACAACAAGGAGGTCAGGCGACGTAAACCAGTACGACACACATGGATCGATTCCGATAAGTGCTTTCACGACTAAAATGAAGGAAGTATATACAGAAAGTGAAGGTAAAGAATCTACCCGATGGAAGCTCGTATTTGACGACCATTAGGAAGCCAACTAAGCAGCCGAATGTATGTAAAGTGATGCAAAGTATAACGAACGTCATCCCTCTTTTTCCGAAAGCAGCGAAAGCGATTTCTTCGTACGATCTATGGCCGGTTATGTCACACATTCGGAGAAGTAGAACGATCGAGTAGAGCGCCACTACTCCCACTACAACAAGCATAATTCCGTAAAGGAGAATTCCAAGAGACTGAACATTCGGGATCCTTTTGGGCATTAGGAGATGACAGTTACCTTCACAGCAAAAGACAAACTTAACATTCCGGCTCCGACGATCGCGTTCATCAAGTTAAAAATCGCGAAGAAATAGTTCTTTTTTCTCTCTCTTCCGGAATCATGGAATTCAAAAACTTCCGTTTTCTCCTCCATGATTTTCTCTATCTTTCGTTATCAATTTCGATTTTCTAAAAAAGACAAGTCTAAAAAACTTTCGAACAATTAAAAAATTCACAGTGTGGGTGTGATAACAAAACCTGATAAGATTTGATAGTGTGTCAAAACTGTTATCAGTGCACGTATCAGCATTTTTAGCACGACGAGCGTGACCTTTTTTTATTAACCTTTGATTCTCAAATGCAATTTCTCAAGTTAGTAGATGAAAATTTAAATGTTTATAGTTTGCAGCGAAAACAAACAAGGGGAGCAAAAGGGAGCAAGAACTTGATCTAGAGAGAAAGAGAACTTTAATTTGACCCGAGTTTTATTATTGACTGCTGTGGATTAAGGAAGTTAAGCCATCCGCATAAAACTACCGGCTATAATTGTGCCTCGGCGCTGCCCTTGTTTGGTGCAAATTGCCTCCATCCGGATATTTTCTTTTCATCATCAAAGAAACTGTTTGTTTCGCGTCTCATTTACGGGGGATTGATTCTGGGCTTGACAAGTCCACTCTTCTTTCTTTACTGTATATTTTTTACTCAAAGTCAATATTTTTTCAATATTCAGAACGGCTGTTTGTAAATCAGATTTTCGGACAGTCCCCTATCGAGTAATAAATAAATGAGCAAGATTCATTATTGACAGTTTTAGTAGTTTGAGCGGAGGGGATTTCGAAGCTCGACTTCTCAGCTCAATATATTTTGACGGAGGAATTTCACCTGTTCCGCTTGTTTCCCAGCCCTTGATCTATTTTACCTCCGCGGCTCTTTCCTTCTTGGAGGGATTTCCTTTGTAAACTTCTTTTGAATGGGTACTTGGATCTTTTATTTCGAAGTTAGAGTAGATTGGTTTAGTTTTTAGGGTACTTTGACTTTCGATTTTGTCGATTTTGTTATTAGAAAAAGTGATAATGAAAAATGAAGCTAGTGGTAGATATCAAGAATAGCCATTTTCCGTCAGACTTTTCTCCCAAAGTTAAAACAGTAACACCCTTATTTTACTCTAGAAACAAAAACTTTAGACCTTTTTCTATTTCCTATGGAAGCCGAAATTTCGAATTTCAAAAAAATTTCAACAAAATTTTTCGGCAAAGATCGCTAACTTTCCTAAAATGGTCATTTTGGCGTTAATCGGAGGTGCCAGATTTGGATTGTAGCACCTCGAAAGCTCAAGAAATCTAAATTTTTGGCTTCCATAGGAAATAGAAAATGGCCTGAAATTAATTTTGAGCAGGAAAAATAACGGGTCACTATGTTAAAAATTTGAGAAAACACTGACGGGAAATCCGATTGTTGATATCTACCCCCTTAAAAATCCGCGCGAAAGAGCCTTGGATGAAAATATAACCATTTTTCTAATTAAAAATGCAGTTGCATGCATTTTTACTGCGTCTTGTTATTATCTCGTAAAAATTTCATTCTTGGCGGAAGATCATTGCCACCTGCAGCCCGCGGCCTCATAAATATTCAAGCATGATTTTAGCGAAAAAGGAAGAGAAAGCCAGTCTCGCTGGTATTTCCACTCGACCTTGCTTGCTTGCTTGTCGGCTTGTTTATTATTTGTGTTCATTCTTTTTTAATGCTAATTTTGATGCGGCTGCGGTTCGAAAACGCCTTGACATTTTTGGACAAAAAGAAGAGTCAACAGAGTCAAGGTCGCCTCAAGAATCACTTCCGGGAGAAAGTCCTCCAAGTTGCGCTTTTTTGAATTTTGAAATTTTGACTGAAAAGAGCACAAGGACCCTAAGTGCTTATGCCGCAGCACTTAGCCGTCTCCTAGGCGTCTTTACTAAGTGTTTTCTATTATGGCCAATTTTGGCGTTTTTTTTCTTTTCCGAAAATGCAATTTTTTCAAAACGAAAATTATTGAAGAAATTATTGTTTGAATATTTTATTGACTAAAGGAAAAAAATAAGAGGGCACAGTAAAAGGAATTTTTCGGAAGTTTCTTAACTCAAGAAATTAAAACAGACATTTGGCACGAACGATTTGGAGGTGAGCTCTGTTCCAAGCACATGCGTTTTCCCAGCACATTCTTTTTAGTTTTACCCGGTCAAAAGGAAAACGGAAATCTTCCTCAAACACACGAATTAGGAGCTTCCAGCACCAATAAATGGTTTTACCCGGTCAAAGAGGCCTCCATCAACTGATAAATGACTGGTAATGAATTTCAAGCTAAGGGGCTAAGTTGCCAAACCCTGTTGAACTTGGTTCGAGAAATCGAAAAGTCCAAATCGATTCGCAAGTAATCTACTTTCCAGCCACCTGTGCAGGTTTTACGCCGTTTATAACGAGCTCGATTTGGTGTTTTCGGTTTTGAACTTTGGATTCAGAGCTTGGCAACTAAATAAAATGGAATGCACAAAGAAAAAAGTTATACAAGTTAGCGGTATGAAAAATTAATGTTGGCAATAAAAGAAGAAGACCAATCTTTCAGCTATAAAACTAAAACTAAAAAAGTCAAAAAAAAAGAACTTAGAAAAAATTTTTCAGTTTCGACTTTTTTAATTTTAGATTTAATTTTAGAGATGAAAAAGTTAAGTAAGAACTTTCGAGGTAAGATGATGTACGGGTCGGTAATCGGTTGTTTGAAGTACAAAATTAAAAAATTAAGAAAATTACGGATTTGAAAGAGGAAATTGAGAGGAAAAGTTAGTGAAGAAAAAATAGCAAAAATGTGATAGTGTTATGCTTCCCCTTACAATCAGGCGAGGGTGCGTCTTCTTGCGCCGGAATTGACCAGAGAGAGGGAGCGGGCCGTGGATCCTCGAGTGCGCATGCCCGGTGTTCCTGGCGAGGAAATCATGATCATGTCGTCCAATTTCTTCAGCGCCAGGGACTTGGGCGAGAGGCGGGTGGAGGTCTTCTTGGTCGGCGAAATGCGCGTGCTTCGGCGGCTCGGCTCGAAGATGTCCGTGATTCGACGTTGCTTGCGAATCGCTCGCACAGTAGTTCGACCAGTCTGATTGACACTCGCGTCGGTGACTCGTCTGTGCTTGCGTGGCTGTTGCTCTTCGGGCTCTGCTGCTTCTTCGGGCACATCCCTGAGGACAGGCACAATTGAAGCAGGCGTTTCTGATCGACGCTTGAGCGAGGTTCGACGAGATGGAGTAGTCGAAGGAGGAGCCATGCGCGATTTGCGAACTCGCTTTTCTGGAGCACTGGGAGGACCATTCTGGACGATGTTCTTTCGGTCGGAGAGGACGGAAGGTCTGAAGACTTTTGGAACTTCAGATTGGCTAAAAGATAAATGTTAGAAAAGAGAAGATGGTTTCAAAGGGCTGGGGATTCTAAGTTGCATTTATCAAACTCAGAGGGAGGCGACTTTATTTGACTAATTGAAGGCTAATTCTGAGGCGCTTTTTGAGCGTGCCGACAACCAAATGGGCTTTATAAATAATCGTAGCGTCAGAAAAGCCGATAACGAATATTTTAACGTTTAGACGAAACAATAGGTTGCCATCTGGCTTAGAATCGATTTCCACTCAATGGAGACAAGCTCCACTCTGGCTCGAGGCCTGTGTCGTAGAATAGTTTAGAAATCGATAATGTTCGCGTTCGCTCAACACACAAGGTCACGTGGACGCAGTCTAATCCCTCACAAGAATAATAAACGCACTTGTCAAGCTTCAATTGAGCCTGTCAAGCTCAATTCCACTTATCAAAATATTTCTAGGGGCGAGATAGAAAAGCTGACAAACCTGACTTCCTCCCACTCGAATTTTTCGTCAATCGACATAATCGGCATATCGTATTTGAAGGAGAAGTTGTACTTGCGCTCCATTTCCTGAAATACGTCGTAAGGCAAAGTAGAGGGGATTTGAAACCGGCTCAAAGAGTAATCTTTCGGGATTTCGAAAATGTTCCAAAAAAAAAGAAGCGGTTTGAAATCAAGGAAGAGGACTGGTGCTTACCTGTCTATCTTTTTCCATTTGTTCTTCGTACAGTTTCGTGAACTGATCTCTATCTTCTTGGGTCGGGGAGCCGAAGAGATTCCGTCGGACTTTCTGAATATTTCCCCGGGGGATGATGTCTTCGCGCTTCATGATCATTTTTGCTCTCTTGTTTTTTGGACTTTTTCTTTCTTTCAAGATATTTTGCTATTTTGGTTATGCGATAATCGAAAGTTGTATTTTTGTCACTGTCTCTGGGCTCTGTTGAGAGGCAGTTATTTCTATCGCAGAGGAGGGAGCTCCCTCCTTTGGCGCAGTGCCAGCGAGAGCCGACGGTGGCGCTCCTGCTCAGCGGCCACGCGCGATATCGACCTCGCCGCCCAGGCAACCAGCTCAGCCGGCTCTGGATCAGCCCTCTTCAACCTTCTTACCCCATGCCACTTCCAAACTGAAGACGCAACAGAACTTATTATCTCTACTCGATTAAATCTTCATTGCTAAATTTGTCAAAATAAACACTTCTCTATTTCTGTTCTCATTTTGATAGAAAGAGCAGTTTCTATGTCAGTTTAAGAAAATATGTATTAGGTTCAGGAGTTCTTTAGATTTCGAAAAGTTCCTCAAGACATTTAAATTCACTCAAAAGAGTTCTGTAAAATAAAACCATTATCGAGAAACCTTTTCTTGGGTTTTCAGCTCATGGAATTGTCTTTTCGTATGTTCAACTGTTTACCAGTAATATTTGTTAGTATTTTACGTTCCTGAGCTCCTGCCAATAATAATTAGAGAGCCGAGTTCAGGGCTTGACAGGGCGCGGCCGAGACTGGTGACGGGCTTTGTCAGAAGAAGTTCCTCGTTGGCGGCGTTTCAGCGCGCCGCTTCGCCCTGTCGGTGCAACTTTGAAGCGACTAATGACGCCAATCACGTGGTTAATTAGGTGGTTTGCCTTTTCGTCTGCGCACACATTCTGACACTGGAGCTAATCCAACGGCTACCCTTTATGGTGGTTACCCTTTCATTGCAAATTTCGCGCTTTGTTAGTCGAAAATGTATAATAGGTCAGTTTGGAGTTTACCGATTTTTACACTTGATCTTTTCGTAAATGCCGAGTTTTGGAGCCATCAAAAATCTGCTTCCAAAGAAGATTTTCATTTTTGAAAGTGTGCAAGCTGAGCAGGAAGTGGAGAAGTACAGACGAAGTTAATTATAGATGCGTAGTTCTCGCTCGCACTTCTTGCAAAGGTCAGATAAGCCGCAACGCAAAGGATAATGTTGTTTTGTTGCGTTATCAGTTTCAGTTGCGAAGATGGAGATGCAATATGGCTGCTCGCTGCGATTGGATCCCTTCCAGATTAATAGAAACGGGTCTATTTTTAGGAATAAGCAATAATCCAGAGTGTGCTGGCAGCCTGTCAGCCAAAAGTATTATTTTTTATGGATAGGCCAAACAAATGCTGCGCGATAAAAAAAAAACTAAAATGCACCTGAAAGGGAAAGCTAGGGATCAGCCACGGATTAGGAATTTAGGAGTTGAGTAGCCGACGAGTTAATATTCTAGCTTTTGTGTGCTTTCACACAGAGAGTTAGAACTCGGGCGATATTTACGTTTGTCCAGCAACTCTTTACTTTTTCTCAGCGCGAATTTTGACAAATTGAGAATATCGAATGTAGACTTGGCAGGAGTTGCCCAATCAAGAATTGTATATAAATAATAGCTCCCCTGTTTTGACATAACACGATAAGCCGACACTAGAATAGACAAATTGGGAATACGCTCGATAAGTCACGAAGCCTCCCAGCGCTAGAACTTTTCCACAGAACTGATGTTATCTCAAATTTAAGCTTTTATTTGATCTTTTTTTCGAGCAGTCTGAATGCCTCATGAAATTTCCTACTGCTCCGATTCCCTTGAATGGCAAATCTTCGATTGTAGACCCTGAGCCTAAGAAACTGGCTAGTTGACTTATCAGAGGCTCGAGCGGCGGGTGCACTATTTATCCTCAAGTATCCCTCAGCTGCCGATCAAACGAGGCGCTTTTTGGCAGTTAGCACCATTTTACACCACCAAGCAGCAATTTCGCGCCGCTCCAGATGTCAACCTATTTGCTCAGGATGATTTTGCCAATACGCAAAACGAAAATACTGCAAAGTCCCTTAATTTCCACAAGAAAAACAAGAGCAAAGTGGGCGTGAAAAGCATTTACACAGCTTCGGTATTGCTTTTCAGCGGAAATAATTTCTGTTTTGATTTCGTCGCGTGCGCCAGTCTTCGGTCGAAAATCTCTTGTTTTCCTGCGTTCTTGGTCAGCGGCCAAGAAATCCTCTCAGCATTCAAACGCAAGCTTCCGGGAGATAAGAATTTCCGAAAGCAAGATGTATTCGGAGAAACGTACATTTCGCAGCCTTACTATTTTGCCAAGTCATTCCTTCATTCCGTTTTTGCTCGTGTTGGTTCTAGTGAAGTTGAACTTATTTTTGATTCCCACGCTTTTTGAGTTCGAGTTCCAGTGTGAGAAATCGAGTCCCTGACGGTGTCAAACTGAGCAGCTGCAGAAATCGGCTCAGATCCGGTTCGGGGTTCACGGGAGAGCGTAACGAAATCGGATAGATTTTCAGGAAGAGCCGGATGGCTACCGTCGAGAAAGAGAAGATGCCTGCAGATGGAGCGCGTCCAGCTCCTCACTTGCTCAAGTGCCCAACAATGGAGCCAAGTCGATTAAACTTTCACAATGTTTTTCTTTTCAATTCCTCCTCTACTTGTCCTCCATCTGTATTTAGAGGGAGCCGGCCACACGTGACCCGCTTTTGTCCATCCCTTGTTTTGGCTTATTAATGATGTGCAGCCGAAGCTGTGGAGGGCAACAACATCCGGAAGACCGGAACATCGTACCGAAGACGACAACCTGGTAATCTGCTTGGACGAAGCAAGATCAAAGGGCTTTACCGCCTCCTTTTTTCTAGCTAATCTTTCTTTCTTTAGCCAAAATGTTTTCTTTCAGAACTAAAAAATATTGTCTTATCCATCTTAAACCCTTAAGGGTGTCCCCAACGATCGAGGCCGAGAATGTCAAAATCGTTGGGGACACCCTTAAAAATATAGGATCGAGAAAAAAAGGATAGACTTTATTTTTTGATATAAATAATAATCTCAATGTGTCAACTAAAGCAGAAAATTCGGCTTGTAATTGCCTGAAACTAAAACACTCAACCTAACCCTAACCCAACCCTAACTGAAAAACTAGAAGTCCTTGCTTGAAGCTTGAAATCTTTTTGGAAAGAGTGATAATCGGAAAACGCAGCGGACGCATTATGCATTCCACTTAAATGGTCATTACCGTCCTAAATGTCGTACAGCGATGACATTTCCATCTGAAGCCAGCTGCTGGGCCATGGCCAACGATAGGCTTCTGATAACAGTAAAATTTTAACGCTTACTACACAGATTCTTCACGCGCCGCTCCCAGATAGCTTCTATCCACCGGAAGTTTAGAGGAAATGAGCGACAGTGAGCCACGTGATAATGTCTATTGAGGGGTAATGGCGCAAATCAACCAACAGCGAAAGCCAATGTCATTTTTTATAAATGACATCCGGTCACTCGGATGTTCATAAAACATCAATCTTGAAAGAAGAAACAAAGAAAGAAAGAAAAGAAAACTCCAAGGATTTTCATCAAAAAGAAGCTTTTAATATTATTCTTTTTCAATGAAAGAAAATACCCTTGAAACTCGTGAAAACTCATAAAAATTGAGAACAGTTGGATTTGCAAACGAGAAAGTACCTGTAAAAAGGTGTTTGCGACATATTTTGCAAATTTCAAATTTGAAGGGGATGCTACTAAGCGCTGTTAATCCCCACACTCGAAACAATTTGGCGCGTGCTTTTTTTGATGCTCCAAATTTTGAAAAAAAAATACTAAAAATTTCGATTTGCCAACTGTAGCCGGGGCACTTCGCTTTGATCGCGCCGCTGTGGGGGCCTCTTGAGGAGTACCTCTGAAATCCTCGCCGTTTTTTTTCGCTCAAGAGGGGATTCGATAAAAATTATTAAAGGACGCGTGCGAGAGTCAAGGGTTTGCTCTGACATTGTCACTGCCAGTCACATTGGATTGATGAAGTTGAAGCACACTTTTGAGAGCAAGAAAATGAATTGAAAATTTCAGCGGCGGAAATTTACTTTTGCAACGCGAAATTGGCTTGTGGCTGGTGGGACAGAGTAATGATGTCAGGATTAGGGCACAATGTGCTCGCGATTAGTAAAAAACTGCGAATTTTGTTATCTTGTTTTCTCGTTCTGGAGTTTTTCCAACTTCTCTTCTCCACTGAATCGGATGAAAAACAAGATATCAATATCTGAATCTTCGCCTTTCGGTGCCAAGAAATGAAGTCATGCTCAATAAAATCCGACTGATAAAAAATACTCTATCTATCTATTTAATACACAAATATTGTATGGATCGGGGCCTATCTTTTTTATTTTTTTCATTGAAGAAATTGCCAAGCTTATGGTTTTAGCTAAGTTTTGTCATTTCAAAATGGCAACAGTATGCGCCCAAAAAGGTTACAGACACGGTAGCCTTCTGGAGCTCGATATTTTTTGAGATCCGTTGAGCACTTTTAGTTTGATGATCTTCACAGCACTTTTCGACTGATCGGTTCTTTGGTGAAGATCCAAATCCGCGGTGCAAAGGAGGCCGCCTCGATTTGGATTGGGATGATCCTCGCTAATGATCCCACTGGGGGTCTGGCTAAGCCCTCAGATGCTTCTTCGGATAATTTAACACGGAGCCTCTTCCCTTATTACGGCTGGGAACAGATTGATCCCCAATTAACTCGTAAACCTGCCACTCCTGCCTCGCCAGAGTGCGAAATCCAGGACGAAAAAAGTAAGTCGAGGATTAGAATATCTCATAATTGGCACAGAAAGCCTGCTACGTAACCTGCTCACTCAAAATCACGGCCAAGGAAAAAGCAGAAATCATAAATATTTGCCCAATAAAGCTATAAAACGTCAAGTTAAACAGGAATTCCGCGGTCAGAAACAACAGTTTGCGTCCCCAACAATAAAACACAACATTGAAAACAGGCATTGACAATTCATCCGGCGGTTCTGGCAAAATATCAAAGTTATGGTTGTTTATTTAAAACTTTTTAAATGGCGGATATGCAAAATTTTAAAGCGGGCGCGGACGCGAAATCGTTTCTGAGCGGATTTGCATCGCCCTTCCGATTCTGAACAGCCCAGTCCAGCGCGTATAAATCCTTTTTAGATCCGCTCTCATCCTTTTCCTTTAAATTTGTTTCTTTCTCAAGAAGTGTCTAAGCATAAAAACGGAGCAGGTGGAGGACATACACACTTCTCGCTTTGACGCGGAATGACACGGGCATACGGTGCACCTTCTGTCGATATTTGGGGTTAAGGATCACATCAAAGACGTTCTAAATGATCATGTCCCGGGGTTCACCTCTTTGAACATCTTTTCAATTTTTCTTTTTTGAAATTTTGGAAGACGCGCGCGCGGAGAGATCGATGCTCATACGAGCTCATACGAAATTAAATCGATCCCGAACACAGCTGTCGCCCGGGTTTATAATTTCGAATACAAAAGTCATCCAGCAGCGTTACTGGCCCAAGATTGGACTTCAATGGCTATAAAATTCATGTAGTTTAAGATTTATACTCTTTTTTTCAAAAGTTAAAAGACCTAACCGATATTTTTCTACAACACCTTTTTCTGAAGCTCACGTAAATTTTGCGAGTTTCTAGTTGAGTATTTTGACTGCAGTAACTGTTTTTTAAAGCTGGAAGACAAATATTTCTTGCTTGGTACTTTCCAATAATCTGTCTTTCCGCGTCCACCTGAGCGTTCAGATTAATTGGTAAATGGCCAAGGAATTTCCCCTCGATCATTTTCAAGAGCTTAGATCATTATACATTGACAAGAGCTACTTATCCATTGACGCGGTAATTAACGCGGCACCTGCCGATGTTTTCGGTGCTGCGTCCATTCTACCGTAATTACCATTCGATAATAAGCCGATTCGTAACATTCTAGCGCGCTCTAAAATCCCCATCATTCATCGATGCCAGAACGCGATCAAAGCGGACCGCCGCTGTCGAAATTTGTCCTGACTCTAATTAGATAATCGGAATAAAAGAAGCTTTGGCGCTGCTTTCACTTCCAGGCGACTTTAGTTAACTAAACGTTATTCTTCATGGTAGTTAGCTATTCAGGTGGCTCTTCGTAAGCCGCAGCGCAAATCCGTTCCGAATAGAGCTCCGATACAAAAGACTTTGATCTCAGTACGTTCTGGCGCGGGGCCAGGTCCTTTCAGAAAGTGATATCTCCTAATACCCGAGCATAAATCTTAAACTACACGAATTTTATAGCCATTGAAGTCCGATCTAAGACCAGCTTGCCTGTCAAATGGATGAAGTGATTTCTCACTACGAAAAAAATGACATCAGAACTTGTTGAAAATATAATCCTTTGATCTCCCTTTTCCGGTCGCTTAATAAAACAATTGTGTATTAAAAAGTGGTGTAATAGTTGTATATTGGTTTTGAGGTGATGAGGAATCTCTCTGGCTTCTCAGATGCGCCGCCACCTTAGATGACCTTATCGAGCCTCACACCCTTAACACCACTTAGCCTACTTTTTGTCGGCTTGGCTCGGCACTTCAACAGATACATGTTATCTGTTAGGGCGAGCAACACTTTGCTCCCGCTCCTCCAAATCCGACTTTTCTCACCATATCTATCTAGGGTGTTTATGGGGATGGGAGAGGACAGATAACGGAAGTCTGGAGGGGAAGTCACTCCACTTTAGTTTTTTTTTTTTTTTTCTAAAAGGTGGCCCAATAGTCGACCGAGTGCCAATTTTTTTTATTATGAATCTTCGTTGGGAAAAAATCGGAGCGCGAAAAATTATGTCCGACACGAGTGGGATGATCAGCCCGTGATCAGATTTACGCTGAACCTGCGCCGCACACCTGAGTTTGTTTAGCCACTCACGTTCTCATGCTCAGGCGCCAAGTTTAAACTCGAGCTGCAAGCGCCAAATGCAGACTTAGGGGGGATCAACCTTGAGTCTCACCACAGAGACAAACATGGGAAAAGCAAGGCGCTTTTGATGTTTAGGCATCATTACAGTTGGCTAACTGGGCAAATATCAAGATTTTTAGGCAGTTTTTGCTTAAAAATATTTCATCCGCGGATCAATTTATTTCGGAACTGACCCACTTTTTTGCCACAAATGGAAGAAAAAAAATTATCGAACATCTGACCCGGGTGTGTGCCCAAATTGCGAAAATTGGCTTATCCCCGTTCGTCTGTCGATTTGCCTTCTGCCAAATTAACGATTTTCGCTGCGTTGATTTCACAATTGGAAAAATTCGCTGGTGAAAGGCTCCATTAAGGATTTAGCCAAACAAAAACGATTTGTCCCGGGCTGGGTATATTTTGTGCTTGGTGGAGCACGAAGCAATTCCAGAGACGATGAGTTACCTCCGCTGCTATGCCCTGCCAAGTGGACGACTATTCAGCCCTTTTTTCCGGCTAAGTGCTTCACACGGCTCCTTTGTCTGGAATGCTGCGATTTTATTTAAGAACGACAAAGACACAATTGGTAAAATTATTTATTTATTATAGATTATTTGGTGGTGAGAAAACGTATTTGGACCTTTCCTTTTGATCCAACGATTCATTACATCTATGAATGGAGATGATGAAATTTCATTTTATAATCATTTTAAATTAATTCATTTTAATAATCAGGGATATTTATATCCTGAAGTTTTTTTATTTAGCACATGTCGTGGTCTGTTTTCATAAAATCGACTTCGTTCCAATTGTTCTTCATCAGTTCACAGTATCAAGTCAAGATTTAGACAGGTTTTTTGAACTAGCTCTGAAGTTCATTCCAGATGTAGAGTTCTTCTGTTGTTACTCGACTGTTCATTATGGTTCTAGTGTCGTTGAGTGATCATCTTGTTACAATTATACACAGCCTGAAATTCTCAGTTGAAACATATATAAAAAAGCTTCTCAAAGTTTTCTCATTTTATTTTTGATGCTTTTTGCTAGAAATCCGCGCATTTATACCCAAAATCAGCTGCTACTTCTTATCACCCGGCAAGGGGAGCGTCAGGGCGCACCCAAAAATTTTCCATTATTCAAGGTCAGCCCCTGTCTTATCGCCTTTTTATACGCCTGTTGATCGCCAGTATCTGCTACCAAAGTCCTCAATTACAAAATTTAAAATGAAGAACAAGTCTTTCATCCTTTGACTCCAAAGAGAAAAGACTCCAGTGAACACTTGCTTTACTAATTGATTACATTCATAAAAAATAAACTCAAAATATACACAAAGAAGAGAGATTTTTTCGAATGATTTATTATTTTTTTTTTCTTCGCAAGCTGGGCCAGAGGGTCTTAGTAAGCGTTAGAATTAAAATTGAAAGAATTTCGTGTAGTTGTTAGTAGATTGTTGTTTTTTTTATTGGATTCTTGTGATTATGGCCTCGATGAGCTAGTTGTGCCTGTGAGTAATGAATGAAGTCGCCTCCTAGTCCAGGGTGTTGTCGAAGGACCTGGATCTAGTACGGTTTCTCGTGTGAGGACTAATTGCGAGGTCAGAGTGCATGTGAGATTGATTGTGCATTGCTCGGACTTCGGCCCCTGGCTTGGCCAGCTCCCCAGCCGCCATCGACGTCTCGTCCAGCATTTGACGCACTTCGGCGATCTTGCTGTTGAGCGCTTCACGATCCATGTTTTGCATCTGCAGTTGCTTCCGGTATTGGTCTGAAATTTGGCAATGAAGAAATAGGAAATAGAATAAATCACAAAATATAAAATCGCCGCTCTCCGGCAGCGCGCTCGTAACAAATTCGCAGTTCCGGTAATACGAATCGTGATTTTTAGTTGTTGGAACTTACCCAGATTCTGACGGAAGTGCTTGATTTCGCCGTGGACTTCGGCTAGGTTCCCGTCCAGATCGCGTTTGCCTCCCTCGTTCATATTCAGCAAGCGGCGGATTTGGACGACTATGATTGATATTTTTGCAATGCAGAGCGTTTATGTTTCCGTACCTCGTTGGAAAATGAGCGCTCGCTCTTTCTTCCATTCATTCATCTTCTGTTGCCGCCTTTGTGCCATTTCGTAGAGCTCAGACACCTGAGCTTGGCCTTGGGGAGGCGGCAGGTCCAGTAAATGAGCGATCATCTGCTCGGCTTTTTGCCCTCTAAAATGCGTATTTGGCGAGGTATTAAATTGTGCATAAAAAGGACGCATTCGAACGATGCAGAGACGATTCTTTACTGGCCTGAGTATTTGCCTTGCAGAAGATTCTTCTACTAAACGTTTAGTAGAAGGAATTCCGTGTTATTTAACCTCCTAAACAAACTACTGCATTCCAGTTACAAAAATCGGTATAAACTTAAATTGTCGAATATCGCTTCAAATATTATTTGCGCGCGATAAGAAGCCAACATGACAAGAAGCAAGCGTCGAAGGAAGTTATCTGTGTGTACCTTGTCATCCAATGTTCGGTGAGCGCCTTCATTTCATCAATGACGCCGAAGACTTGCTCCTTTCCGGCCTTCCATTCTTCTGATTCCGCCGCTTGTCGCGCCCGCGGCGACTTCCCGAAATCGGCGTAAGGATCCGGGGAGGCCATCTTTCTGTTCTTGCTTTCTGCGCTTGCTTCCCGGAAGATGAATTTGAAATACTCTCTACTCGTTTTCGAAATGGCGAAAAGAGGAAAACGCGGCTCGCTGGACAGCTGTTTGCTCGTGCTCTTCGTGCTCTCGAGAATCCGCTCTGAACGGGTGAATCTAAAGGCTCCGGGTGTGTAAAAAAATTTGGCAAATATCAAATATCACTATGCCCTGAGTAACAATTCAAATAGACAGTATAAACATGAGTGATTTAAACACGCAAAAATTGAATTGAACGAATTTCGGGCGCCCCTGCGTTTTTTCTTTTTCTTTTTTGGGGAGATAGTGACAATGAGCACCATTGAAGACCCGGAACTGCTAGAGCTAGCTTATTTTTTTAAACTCTCTGTGGGACGTCCTATTTTTTCTAAACCAGCTAGTCCCTGATTTGGAGATTGAGCATTTCTATTAAATATTGCAAAGCGAAAGAAAAGTGGTATTGATCTCCCCCCGCACCGAGCCACTAAATTCTTTTTAGAGCCCATCTATCACTCCGCTTAAAATATAATAAATTTGCCTCTCTGAAGATATAGGTCCATAAATTAAAAAGAGAAAGGGCGGCGACTCTTTGTTTTTTTTTCATTTTTATCAATTATTAATGCATTTTTCGTAAGAATACCAGTCTTTTAATAAATTTATTCTACAAAAAAACGCAAATTTTCGAAATTCTTCGAAGACCTCATGCTTCATTCTTTTGAGAATTCCCTCACAAAGTGTATTAAGGGAGCGTTTGCGCAATTCTTGGATTTAGGGGGCATTTTATCGACATTTTGAGGCACTTTCGGAATAATTTGAATCGTCAATATCAGTAGAAATGTTACCTAGAAGAGTTTCTTTCTCTGAGTTTTCCTTCGTTTCTGAAATCTCACAAGTAAGTAGCGAAACACTTCTGTGAGCTTGTCCAAGCTAATTGAGCCCGATTAGTCTGTCAAGCACCGCCCGTTCATAAGTGCTTGATTTCAGCTTGATAAACTCGACTTTGCCAATTTCAAAATTGAGTGATTCAAAAAAATGGTTTCGAGGTTTCGAGTTTTGGCAACAGTAATCGAGCAAGGAGCTCGACAAAGTCTTCTTGGCAACACGAATTGACACCGCGAATGTTTCATTTTTGAACTTGAACAACAAAAAAAGCAACAGAAACAGAAGTAGAGCAACATATGGAAAAAGTAGACTCTACAACGGTAATTGTTGTTCAAGGTCGGCGTTATCGAAAACGATGTATCGTAATCGATACGTTTCCAAGCGAGACTACTTCTCTTTGAGCTTGTACTCGATACAGTTCTCCAAACTTGAACGGGATGAAAGTCGGTGCGCGCGTGTTACGCAACGCCCGACGGACTTGGAAAGATCAAAGCGCACTACCTCAAGCTCCAGCTGCTCTGCCAGGCCATTTAAAGGCTTGGATCATCCATTTTTTTAGCGTTTCCAGCGCTGGGAAACTTGATTCTCGTCAAAAAATGTATTACATTTTGACAAAGTGTCCAATTTGAGATCTTCGAAAGTCTATTATGATGAGAAATAATCGAAAAGTTTTTGTTGTAATCTAGTACCTTTCCCAGGGCTAGGCCTAACCTTCTTTACTATTAATCCTTCTTCGAGTGAAAATAAACGAATTCAGCATGCATTGGCGCGCTGCCAATGCGAGGAGGAGGAGCGCAAGAAATTCGCAAAATTCCTATCGCGGTGTAAAGCGATCGTAATGACGGTCGATTACAACTTTCTTCCTGCTACGCTGATTTGGAATCCGTGCGAGCGGAGAGAATCCAGTAAATGTTAGATAAAGTGTCCGATCTGTTAAAGAAACGCTTATCAATCTGCCACGAGCGTTGGCGCCGGAAGATGCTTCAAAGAGGCCTCGGCAGCGTCACGTCCGTAAAGAGAGTTTTCCGTTTTTTAGCACTGGAAACCTGGAAAGAATCCAATTAGTTTGTATAATGAGAAACATGTTTTATTCTTCCGCTGCGATTCTAAGAGCTAAGCAAGGGCCAAAGGGATTCATTGAACTGTCAATTCAATAATCGGACTCTTGGTCGTTTGATGAAGTAATTAGTAGTATCTGTTGAATACTGTATCGAAATCGCAAAATTATGCGAATTCAAAGAGAGCGACGGGAACTTTCCCGCAGCGCTGCACAGCGTGAGAGCCGCCCTCATTCAGATCGAGTTCCATACATAATCTTGAATTAATGTGTGTATTCGCGCAGCAAATATGGCCAACGAAATACTTAAATATTGTGTAACGACTTGAGAAAATACATCTTCGAAAATCGTCGATAATGTCAAAAAAACTCAGCTGTTGTTGCTTTACGGTAGCTCTCTTTTTCGAGTCGGATACTCGAACAGGCCGAGTGACAAAATGTTTGACGGAGGAGAAAGATAGCATCGCAATCCGCTCTTTTATGTTCAAACATGGAAGATTTTTCATCAACGATTTCGAGAAAAGAAGAGTCTGAGAAACACTAGAAAATTCATTTTGACATATGTAATGAAAGTATCAAATTCGATGCTGAATTGGCACTAAAGACGAGTTCCGTGCGCTGGATTTGATTTCGATACATGTGAAGAGCGAGCTTTTCTCATGGCGGTTTTTGATTTTTATTTCTAAAAATGACAATCACGAAACTATAAATAGTAAAAAAACGCTTTCCATGTCATAGCGAAAAGTGTCGGAGGCTGCTTTGATGTGGACACAGGTGAAACCGCGCTGGTGAAACGATGTAAGCGTTATCGCTTCCAGTTTCACGCCGAGCTAAGAGATAAAAAAGACCCTTCTCAACTCAACCCATTTCAAACAAGAAAAAAAACTGCGAAAACGTCGCAATTAGCAGCCTCTAAGTAAATCCTGTTTCCGCGAATGGCAATTATTTCCGTGAATTACTTGGCGGCGTCTTTTCAAAAAGACCACCTTTCTTACAAAATTCAAAAAGTTGCGTTTTTCTCAATTTTTGCGACTCTCGAGAGTCTCGGCAGGCGACTTTTTAATAAAGCGACTTTTCGATGAAGCAATATTCGCAGCATGATATTATTAAATAATATTATTTAATGAAAACGTCAAATAGAGCTTCCCTCAGTGCTCGAGAAGAGGTCAAGCTGGAGTTGGCCAGCTCGCGACTCAGCAGGTGCGCAAATGTTTATCAGCCACGGGACTCTTTAATTTCAGCTCGCGGTCGCTCGGAGTATCGCATTCGGAGTTACGCTACTTCTTCTTGGCAGCTGCCCATCTTCGAACCCCGTATCGCTTGTAGCCCAGTAAATAAGCCCCTTGATGCTGCTGATGCTGCTGCTGCTCGACATCGCCCGGTAAATACCCCTTGTTGTGGTTTAATTCTTGGGTTAACGCCGGCTGACCTGAACTTCGCCAAATTTTACAACTTTTGCAAAAATTGTAATTTGCTCGTAAGGGCTTGTAGCCTAAACAAAGTACCCCACGCGTGAAGCCAAGCGCCCTTCTGTTAACATATGCATCCGTGAGCACTTTTGTGATTACATTCTTACTCCTGCGCAAATTTCAAAATTCAAGCAATTTCTTTGCATCGATTCATGCCAAGAAATCGTCAAGAGTCGTGTAGAGAAATTATTTTATTGCAAAAATAGAAAATGAAATGAAAAAAAAAATAAAAAGGTTATAAATTAAAAATAAAATAGACACAGTAGATTGGTTCTCTTCAATATTTGTAGCAAAGATAAGCGGTAGCGCCAATCAGGGCAACCTAAAATACATTTCCGATAAAAATTTCCTACAATACATCTTACGGCCAGAGCGATCTCGGAGACTTCCTGCCAGCTATTTTCTTTAGGGGCCGCTGACACGGGGGGGATCGCCGGTGGAATTTCAATGGGTTGCGCCTAATAAGTTTTAATTGAAATTAAAAACGATAATGATAAGTTCGATCCATTACTTTCTGGTGACCAGATTCTGGTCTCATTTGCTGTGAGGATCATTACCTTTTTCATTTCCTCGTTTCTGCGCTTTTCTTCCCTTCGTCTTCTTCTCTTTCGCTTCTCCTGTTCGTAATTGTTGATCCTATGAGAATTTTTAACGAAGAATACAAGTCAACCCTACAGTTTGTTCGCTTCTTCCAGCTGTCGTTTCATTTTCGCGAGGTCTTCCTTTGCGGCTTCAGCTTCCACCTCCATTCCATCAATGCTATGAAAAGTGTAAATTGGGATTCAAAATAGATCGTTAATTTACTTACATATTGATCGCTTGATTCAGTTCTTGGGCCAATTCTTTCTGTTCTTTTTCCTTCGTTATTAGCTTCTGCTTCAGTGCTTGATTTTCGTCTCGTATATTTTTCATCATCAAAGCGATTTCGTCCGTTCCTGCGCAAACTCGCGCTGTCGCTTTTTCCATGCTGTCGAGGCTCTGATTCATCTCCCGCTGAAAATATTATTTATTGCTTTATTCATGTTTATTTATTATTAAAAAAGATATGCTATGATTAGTTTTAAGGCGTCAATACAAACTTACCATATTTTGAACGGCTCGCTCAGATTCTCCTTCGAGCCACGAGTCTAGCTCCATGATGGAGCTCTCGAATTGTGTAGCTGGCACGTCGGACATCAATCTAAAGTTCCGTTATCTAGCAAAAAAAAAATTAATGCACGAGTAGAGAAAGTAATCGGAAATTTAAGGTCAAGATTCATGAGCAGAAAAAAATCAAAAGAAGTCGTCTATGTCTGCATTACTGTCTATTTTCACTAATGCTGTTGAAACATATTCTAGAAAAACGCTCATTATGAAACGTAACCAACTGGTTTTTTTTGGGTAAAATTGGAAATATTCTCGCAAAAAATACGATTGCGCCTGCAAACCGCACAAAAAAGACAACAAAAACTCATGTTATATTTGGATTCCTATATTGATAAAGAGGAATGTAAAAACAGTGGAAATGCAGAGAGAAAAGCTCAGTTCTGAGCATCATCTTTGGCAGCTTCGCCCTGAGCGGCTTCATCGTCTTTCTCCGCAGCCCCGTTTGCATCTTCCTCTAGAAAGAAACAAGTATTAAAAGTGATTCTGTTAAAAAGTTACTCACCTTTGATATCACCGAGGATGTGTTGAACGATTTCAGCGCTGTCGACGCTCTTCATTTCTTCCTCGGCGGCGTCGATGAATCCCGGGATCTGGTAAGGAATTTCTTGAGACGGTCCGACCTCGCTTCGAGCTCCTTGGGAGTTCTGCTCCTTGTCTTTTGGAGGCTCTTGAGTGGAGCAGGCAGCTGGATCGCCGGTCACTTCGTCTGAAAAAAATCTCATTGAAAAGATAAAACAATAATTTTCTATTTCGATGAATTCTTACCGTGATCAGCCAAAAAAGACGCAGTCATCTGATGAGCCTTTTTTGTTGGGCTCGTTTCCTCGTCGTCCTCGAGCGGTCGCTTTTTCGTGGCCTTCTTTTCGGCTCGCTCTGAACAAATCATTAGTTTTAGCGCGAAATCATAGAAGAATACCTTCGGGAGATGCATCTCCATTTTCGAACATAACTTCGACCCGGTCCGCAGTTTTAAATTGCTCGTTGAAGAAACTCTTGTCGCCGGAGATGATCTCGTCTTCCTGCGGCTTTTCTTGGGAAGAGAGCTCTTCCATTTTCTGGGAGAGCTGTTTCACCTCAGCTAGCGGCTAGAAAAAGGATTAATTGAAAGAAGGAAAAAAGGAATCTTACCTCAGTTTGGGAAGAAGAATCAGCTGGTTGGGAAGGCTGCTTGAACTGGTCCTCCTTTGGAATCTCCTCCTCGGTGGCTTTGGTCATCTCTGGCTGAGAACCCATCGTAAGCTTTATTTGCCTTTTTTTATTTTCTCAATTTGACAAAATGTGAGCTTCTTCGACGGGCACAGGCCTTTTTATACGGCAGTTTCCACGTGGAAAAGTTTTCGAGCCAGTTTCGGAGTCCCTGGTTGGTTTGAAACTCAACTCCTTACTTTTTTTTTCTTCGAGAAGGCCACCTCCGCTCGAAAGGGCGCGAGAACTGTCCTCGTTGACGCCCGAGACAGCGAGAGAATTTTTTCGCTGTCTCTCAGACAACGGAAAAATGGCTATTCTCCTCTTCTCTTACTATCAAGAAAATGCGCTTGGAATCTGCGAAAAAATGCCAGCACAAACCAACCCTTTGATCATACTATAGATCCAGACTAAAGATGGACTACAGAAAGACTCTTTACTATCATATAATATAACAATATAACAGCTAAACATCTATACTATTATCTACTTCTTCTATTTTTATATTGTAAAAACACACACATGAGAGAGTCTTTCTTCACTTAATCAATTTATTTATTGTAGAGACAAATAAATTTTATTTTATTAAAAAGCGTGTTTTGTAAATTGGCAGTGAAAATGACGATGAGAAGATGATTTTTTTCTAGTTGAAAATGCGCTCAAACTTCATCATGTTTTCCTGGTGGCGACGTTTTTGTTCTTCTCGGTCTTCTTCCACCAGTGTCATTTCGAACTGATTGCAACCAGCTCCGCCATTAGCCCGCTCTAGAAAACTTATTCACGGTCCATATTGTTGGGACTTGGCTCACCTTCGAATTTGTTTTTGATCATTTCCATTTTTGACTGATTGAAGTGCGGCGGTTCAATCTTGTTTCTGTTCGCGAAGGCGCGCTTTCTCGAGATCTCGTTAGTCGCCGCCGCGTTATCGAAGATCTTCTTTCTGTTCTCGAATCTGTTCGGCGAGAGAACTTGCGAGTAGCTCTTCAGTTCCGTTGCCGATCGCTGCCGCGGCGCTGGTGCCCCTTCCTGGGCGTTTTCTTTCTCGGCCGAAGCGCGGAAAGATCGCAAGGAGGACGCCCGCAGCTTGAATTCCGCCACTGGTTCGACTTCTGCATTCGTCTTTTTCGGCAAAGAGTTCGTGCTTCCGTCGACAGTTCGTCGAACGAAACGAGCTACAACTTTCGAAAGCTGATTAGCGCGTTTCAACAAATATATTATTTTACCTTTTTTCGGCGGCGACTGATTCTCTCTGATCGGAGTCGAAGTTTTTCGACTCGAAGTAGTCCTTGTTGATTTCTCCTCAATCAGTTCTAGAGGCGCAGTGATCTCATCGACAGCGAAATCTGCTTGCTCCTCTTCTTTCGCATCGTCAATCTCATCCTCCTCTAAAATCCATTTTAAACTCGTACAGGTGGAGATAAAGAGGCAAACCTGAGAAGGACATGTGCTCCAAAAGCTCGCTAGTAGTTGGTTCGTCAGAGAAGACGCTTCCGCAATCCGAATTCGATGCATCCGAGAAAATAGAAACATCCGAATCTACTTCAGGAAACAGCTCCATTTCTGTATCTCTTTTCATTTTATGCTCTTTTCACAAATGCTAACTCAATGCGAATGAAGCTACAAGCTGCAACCGGGAAAGAGGCAAATCGTTTTTCAGATATTATCATTTCAGTTTGACTCCAGCGCCCCACCGTCTTTCAATTTGCTCGAAAATCAGCAATAAGATTATGAAAAATTCGCCTGCTAGAAACTGCAATAACAAAAGAAGAAGACTGTGGAATCTATTTGTTATATCTCCCTTTTTTATAAAAGAGCGATAGATAGGTATTATAAATAGCAGAAATGATGATCAATTCTGATCGTCTTGCTTCGCATCTTCTTGAGAGGCTTCATCGTCGGATAAGTCGCTCTCAGCTTATCCTGGAGTTTTGAAAGAATACTGAATATGAAATTCGGATAGAAGTGACTTAATTATATAAAACTTAATAATAATAAATATAACAACTAAAAAATCGCACTGCATTATCAAAAATTGAGATGACTTTCGACAAGGAAGACAAGGTCTATGAAAGCATCACATGAGCAGAAAAATAATAAAAGTTACGCAAAGGACAAAAAAGCATCTAGCAGGTTCATTGAGGTCTTCAGAACAATGCCTACTTTTTAGTACCTGAGTCATTAAAAGGCGGCCAAACAAAGAAGAAAACCATTAACAATCCTCGGGTTCTGTTTAGTTGGTCAGTCTTGTCTATCGCATGGCTGTTTTAACCAGAAATACGAATAGAGATATTTTCTGCGACGAAAGTAAAAGTGAATGGTAATTCAAGCAACCCCATTTCCGGAAATCAACTACTTCTGCTTTTAGTCCGTTTGTGACGATCAACAGATTCGCGATCGGAAACCGTTACGGCGACATCTTCTACTGCGTCTTTGCTGCTCTAGGTTTCGGCTAAGGATTGACAAATCTTCTTTTCTACCATTCAAAAGATCCAGAGCATACGAGAAATTAATCCTTTGGCAAGCGTGTTTCTGATAATTTTACTTTTATTACTGAGCTTTGTCATACTGAAATGGAAGCGCGAAAACGACGGTGAAGAGTACGTCCTTAGGCGCAGATCGATTCGCTTTTCCGAAGAATCTCAAGATTTAGAAGAGCTTCCCGAAATTCCAGAAGTTCGCCAGACTTATCCAAGGCGGTCTAGGTAAGATTCAATGACGATAGTTTCAGCTAGACGAGTTTACCTTTTTTTCAGTTTGCGAAACAACAACAGTTTTCTATCAGTAAAGAGCGTTCGCTTCTCTTCAAGCTCACAGGTACTCCAAGAGGAAAGAAATGTTTCTTGAATAATTTTCCTTCAGACATTTTCGTACCCTCGCGATCCAGACCCCTGGGCTCGGCAACCTGTGTTAAAAACCTGAATCAGCGGCTTTGCTGGATTTTTTTATAGATTGTTATTGAAATACGTTTATGATGATGATGCATAACATAAATTATAGCCTATAGCCTGCAGGAAGTGAACGACAAGCAAAAAGTTGGTCGCTCTTCAAAGTTAGAGTCGACAACTTTTTTTTCATTTTGGCTCTTTTTTTGGAGGTGGAAAATTGATTTTATTCAGAACACAGTAAAGTTAGAGGCTTTCTTTAGCTAGATCTCTGTTCTTGCCGTCGAACTTTTCGATGATGAGCCGGGTGATGAGTTCCTCGATTTCCGATGAATTGAGGAGCAGCATCATCCTTGAAGCCTCTTTACGACTCTTCGAATTCCTGAAAAAAATAATTAGTTGTGAAAAAACACATCAAAAAAGTGACTTACCGAAGAAAAGACTGTTTTCGGACTTTCAAACTTCGAAAGTTTCAAAGTGAGCGTCAAATGAACAACAGGCCTCACAACGGGACCGATTCTAGAGACGATTTTCAGTATTTTTCGAAAAATCGTCCGATCAGCGAAAAACACATCGTCTTTCTCGAAGAAATTACTGTAAAGAGAGACGAAAACGATTAAAATCAAATTATTTGCTTAACCATTGAATATATCCGAGATGAAAGATACGTTTTTTGAAAAAGCCGCTGTGCGGATTTTCCTTTCAGCTCTTTCAGACACTGACTGAGGTTTTCTACACAGGTTGCCGAGCCCATCCAGACCCAGGACCGGCCTTCGTGGATCCAAGAGCGCCAAGTCCCGTGGACGATTTCGAAGACCTCCTCGATGAAGAACCAAAGAAGAAAAAGTCCTTGTCGAAACGAATGAGCTCGATATTATGATACTATTTAATGTTTTTACTTTGCTTCACTGCTTCTAAGCTACTAAATAAAACAGTGGAAAATTCGAATTCGTTTCTTTTCGAAAAATGATAACATAATTTGATGATTCTGTCTCAATTTCACGCTCGATCAAGCTACAACTCATCTGAAGTAGAACGCCTTCTTTTCTCGACGATGAAATCAAAGATGCAAAACCGAACCGAAAGTGGGCTGATCCAGGATTTTTGAATTTCATTTTTAGCAACCAGCAAGTCCAAAAAAACTCATAAAAAAGAGTAAACGTCTGAAAGAGTAACGTCTCAACGGTTGAATTACGACCAAAGCTTTTGTCTTTTTTCCGCCAGCGAGAACAAAAAAATCGAAAATAAAACTTATGCACGTAAAGTTTATTTCGTACTGAAGAACCCTACTTATCAGGTATAAACTGGCTTATCTGCAAGCGCTTATTTTTTCAGTGAAACTCAATTTTATGCCTGATTTTCGACACGTTTCTGCTTTGTTTTTACAGAGTCTGGTTCTCATGATTTCGTATGAATATCAATGATTTTAAGCGGGCTGCAGTCGTTAACTGACATTTTTGAATCACAAGGTACTACTTAACGCCGAAACGCATGGCGACCAATTAATTGGTACAACGCCCTTTAATGCCATTTCGACACATTTAGAAATTTGCATATTTACTCATATTAATGAAATAATATGGGTAAAATATGGAGATGAAATTGAAGCTAAGCGTCTAAGAATTATTAATCTCTATCATCTTAACAATAAACAAATCAGTTTCATTGTTAAAAAGAGCTGAAAGGGGCATGCCAATTAATTGGTACGGTCTGCGTTCAGCATTGAAAAAATTTTATGCGTTCCGGCGTTAATAAACTCGTAAACCCTATTTTGGGATTTTGAAATAAGGGTGTCACAATGTTAACTCTCCGAGAAAAGACGGCTTGAAAATTATTCATAAAATAATTATCTCTTTGAAAATTTGATGATTTTGAATGAAAATTATCAAAAGAAAAAGACGGCCTTTCCATCCTTTTTAAAAGCTCGCGGTAATTGAGTACTAAAAGGGGTTAAAAGTAAAAGCAAAAAAATAGTTATTCGCCCCCTGGCGCATCGGCTCGATGATCCGAGCTGAGTTCTGGGCTCAATGAACCACTTGGGTTGAATTTTGACATTTTTGATTTGGAATAGATCGAGCTGCCACCACTATGCCAAAAAATTTTAAATTTTAGAGACATCCGCTTTCACCCCAAGCCCCGATCGCGCTGAAGCTAAAGTTAGAGACGCTGCGCCACTGAAAATATCATTACAAGGCTTAGACGCTAAAAGAAACATGGCCACAACTCACAACAAGAATGTTATTTTTCTTCTTCTCTTTTTGATTGCGCTGGTGCTGGTGGATATCAAGGCACGCTGGACACAAGTAAGTTTCTTTTTATTATTTTCAAAAAATTATTATTCAAATTTAATTGACTGCGTTTGATAATAAGGACCTCTCATTGAGAGGCTCTCAAGATAATAGTCGTCCGTAATAGTCATGATAAGACTTTGCAAAAATACTTTTAGCTACTGTAGGGCCGACAGTAAAACATAATCAGTCGTTCTTTTGTTTTTTTTATAAATTTAATTTTTTTAATTAATTTAGGACTGTTTTGACCTTGAGTACGCAAAAGCAGCAGCTGGTTCCGACAACATAGACGATTTACAACAGAACAACGACGTGCTAGAAACAACAGAGGAAAAGAAAGAACACTCTCCACCTTCAGAAGTTATCTACCATCCAATAATCAAGAGCGAAGAAAATGAAGAGAAGCAAGAAGTTGTTGATGGAGCGACGGCGAGTCCTGAACTCGAAAAGTTTCAAAACAATCACGTCGTCCAAATGACCGCTGTGGTCAGTAGCCCGGTCCTGACGGATGCTGAATTAGAATACGTCCTCAGTAGAGTCAAAATGGGACCAGAGCTCGATGAAAACTGCAAAATCCAAAAAGGAATCGGCTTGAAACGCTCTCATCTTCAACTTTTCCTTGAAGAAAAGGGGGAGAGACAGTCTGTTATATAGTCGCTAGAGATAAGCCGCTTGTAAAAATAACTCATAATTTATGAGATATGCAGACGGCCAAATTATTCTTATCGAAAATAATTCCAAAATACTCTTATCAAATCTCTTTCTATCGGAAGAAATAGAAATTCAAAAGCCAAAAATGAGATCTTTTTTTCCTAAAATCGTCGAAAACGGGCTCTACCACGATGATGTCAATTTTCCAGCGCTTCGGGTTGAAATACAATTCACGCTTTTTGATGGGCGAGAATCGCGGCGGTATGGCAGTGAATTCGCGCCCGGTTAATCTCGAAGATGACTGCTGGCTTGGCAAGAATATTGATGGATTGAAGTTTGACTTGAGTTGCAATCATCTCCACTGGAACAAGACGGTTATCGACGCGCTAATGGTCGATGGGTACAAGAGCATTGGAATCGCTAGAGAGCCCAACAGTCATTTCATCTCCTCGTTTAACTTTTACCACAATCTCATGCCAAAAGTAAGAAATTTCAATCAGTAGGGACTTAGTAGAGATGAATTATGTCGTCAGAAAAATAAGAAACTTATTTGTATAAACAATAGAGGAGCTAGACTGTCGAGGAGGCATTTTTTTATTTTGTGTAACAATAGTTTATTTTTAGTCAGCACTAAGTTCTGTCTGTTTCATAACATTTTTCAGTTCACTTACATGCTGAATCCCAGCGCGCCATACAACCAAAAGCGCCGGCGGGTAAGTTCCCGAAAACAGCTCATGTCGATGAAGCCGTCCAAAGAAGACATCATTGTCGAAATGAAAGAATTCCTCAAAAATCCATGGGTTAGTTCGATGATCAAGTTTGAAATACCATCATTCTTTTAGTTCTATTTATCGGACATGGGGAATAACTCCTTCGCATACATGGCGAACGTTCGCCCACAACTGCTGTTTTACGGAAAATCGCGAAATAACGTCGCAAGCTATGATCAAGGGTTGACGCGCGAGGACGTGCTCGATTGGATTCAGGGTAAGTCTTCCTCCGGCGACTGCTGTCAGCTGCACCGGTGGTTTCTTCTTTTCCCAGAGTTGGAGAAAGTAAACTCGGGTTTAGACATCATGGCTGGTTTCGATCTGATGATGGTGCTTGAGTACTTTGACTACTCATTAGCGATGATGTCGTTACAGTTTTGCATCCCCGTCGAAGATCTAGTCTACATCGCAGTCAACCAGAGACACGAGACGACGGAAAATAGCGCCAAGAAAAAGCCTCCACTTGATGATGAGGATCTCCAGCGGCTCAAGGAGCTTAACTGGCCGGACTATCTTCTTTACCAAGGTAGGATTACGGAACCCGAGACGAGAGCATTCGTTATCCTGAGAGTCTGTTTGTTTAGGAGTTAAATAGTCCCTTTTGTTTGTAAATTTATGAATTTTCAAGCATTGAACACAACCTTCTGGCGACGAGTAGAGTTCTACGGCGAGGAAGTGGTCAAAGAGCGGGCTGATAAGATCATCGAGCTCTCACACCAGATCAGCTCGGAATGCATCGACTTCGAGCGCGAGGGCGCAAACAAACTCGTCGACCGCGTTTTTCTCTTGGAGAACAAGCAAGACAATTCCACCTGTCTCCAACTGCAGTTCCAAGGAGTCAGGGCCACCAAGCTGTTCATGGGTAAGAGTCGAACAAAAGACCGAGCTCTTTACTTTTTGCCTAGTTCATCAAGTAGAAGAGCTGCGAGAAATGACCAACAACAAGTACGAATTCTGCGGGCCAAAGATCGTCTACGGCGAAGAAGCGCACAACTATCTCAAGTGGAGGGACAACTATCTCCGCATGTACAGAGCCGTCAAGGGCGACTTCGACTGAGACGAAGCTGTTTAGAAAAAAGTCAATCACACGAATTATGAAAAAAGCACCCTGTCAATGTCTTCAACAAGAACAAAAACGAGTTTCTAGAGTTTTCAATGAAAAAATTCCTGCCATGCTAATTATAACTTTATTTAACTGAAGCTTTCTTCATTAAGTGTTACAGTAATTGTCGCTCGCTGAAGTAAATAAGTACAAGGAGAGACCCTTAATGAAAAGCTAGGAATATTATGATAATTTCAGAGGAAGTTGTACTGTACCTTTATGCTTTCTCGAATTTACAATAAATCTACGTTCAATTAACCGGGTTGTTTTTGGATGTTATTCTTTATATTGAAGGATGTAATTGATATTGAAAGCATATACGAATCATAAAATAGGGTGAACTATATGTACAGACATCTATATTATATAGACTGTATATTTATAATTTTATTATAAAATATATTCCGGGGGGTTTCTTGTTGATGCAATAAAATTGACACAATAAAGAGGCAAAGAATAAGACTCTAGTCCCTTTCAACGAGAATTGTTTTTGACGAATTTATTGAAGAAAGGGGTTGTTCGGCTGCAGCAAAGTCCAGGTAGAATAAAAATAAAAACTCTCAGGAAAATAAAAACGAGGGCAGAACTTTGAAGGTTCGTTTTAGAAACAGAAAAAAAAATTGGAAAAGGGAAGGACAAAATACTAAAAACAGGACGGACTGGGCGCGTTTTTTTCTTTGTTTTTTTTGAATTAATGCACTTTTGCCAGGCTAATTTTTTTCGCTGTTGATTTTCTTTCGTTCGTTTCAAATAAGTTGGTGGTTTTTTGGTGTTTCTACTTGAGGACGTAGAAAAAGGCTCGGTTCTTTTTGATAAAGTGCATTTTCTCCAGCACGTTCTGGAATGGCTCGGTTTGCTCGCCAAGGTGCACTTCGATTATTTCATAGTCCTGCGCTGACAGGATATTCACCAGCGAACAGATCAGCAACGTCATCGAATGCAGCGACGCAATTTGGGTTTTTGAGCGAACAGCGAAATGCAAACGCGCTACAAAAAAGATATAAAACTACCTTGGATGGTACTACATTGGAACGCCCGCAAAACGACCAACTCGACGAATTAATTGAACACGTACCTTTTTTGTTATCGCGCAGAACAAGGGCAGCACCATGATCGAGCGGGTGAATACTGAGATTGATCGAAAACGAAATTAACTCATCGTCGATTTCTAAGTCGTCGAGGCGTTGAAGATCGCTAGACGGCCAGAGCGTTGCATCATCAAATTCCATGTCTATATAATCTCTATTATTATCTTTTCAAACTAAGGGTATAGTACCATTATCGGCAGAATTTCGAAAAGCGTTTTCCCGCGTTCGACTTGGCTCCGAAAATCGAAGAGTTGTTCCTGGAAACCAAGGGGTCGAGATTTCATTAAGAATGAATGAATTTACTGAAGAAGAAATTCGTTACTCCTAGAAATAAAATGAGAGCCCATTACATTCATTGCGGGGTAGAATAGAGGCGATTTTGTGGACGATAGCTAGCTCTGGGCCGTTCCCATCGTCATCATCGATGTAATCGTAGGACTCCTTTTCGTGGAACTCTTTAACGGGGATGAGCGAGGGGTCTAGAATGTGCCCGAGGTCGGCGATGAATTGGATGTAGGCGATGGCCAGCGTGAAAATATTGGAAACGTCGATGAGGAACGGTAGAAGCATAGCAGCGGGGGAGTCGGAAATGGCGCACCTCGACATGCGATCTTGAATAAAAAAGTTCAAATTTCCTCCTAGTTTTCAATTGATTACCGGCAAGTGTGCTGATTTTCTCGTTAAGGTGCTGAACATTATTAAAGTTGTTGATCCATTGCTCGGATGCGCGGAGGGAGACTTTATTGGCGCAGAACATGAGCTGTTGGACGCAGCGAAACGCGTCTTCTCCATATTCGTAGGGCAAGTAGTAGAAGTCAGCGAGCAAGAGCAAGTCCTCCAGCTCGATACGATCAGGGGATGTTTGAGTAAAGCTGGGCAACCAATCGGACAGCGCATTTACGAGCGCGCGCCGGGGGCAGTAGCGGCCGTGCCTTAGGAAACAAATTGTTATAAAATAGAATTGATATATTTTTTACGATTTGTGCTCTTCTTCGCAAGTACTCTTTTCATCTCCAGACGAGGCGGTCGATTGCTTTCGTGGTCGAACTGTTAAAAATAAGTCTGTGTGTTCTAAGGTTCGTTTTGTAAATTTTTAAAGCGCATGCAAATCATCAGAATAAGTTATTCTGATGATAACTTACCTAGTGAGAACGAGCGGAACCAGCTGGTTAGCGAGTGCATCGCCACGTAGTTGAAGTCGTACTGACAATTCGGATTCGTTAGCACTCCTGCTGTCAATCCGACTAGGTCGGAGTGGCGCCCAGCGAACGGCCTGAAAGTTGGGCTTGAAAAAAGGTGATTTCTAGGTATTGCAACTATTCAATTTTGCCCGAGAACGAAGGTTCTTCGAAGTTTCTAGGATATATCTACTGTAACTTCACTTTAAGACCTCATAGAAGCTTAGTTCTTGGACAGAATTGAGGGGCGGGGACATATTTAAAAGATTTTGTCTTGATTAAATTATTGACCCTAGATAAAATCGTCGTCGATCGTAGTCGTTGGCGTGGATGTTGTCCCAGATGACGGGTGGGCGGCGGAATATCTTTCGGATTTGCTCGATCGACTCCACCGAAATGGTGCGGGAGACGACGCGCGGCCCGGTCCACATCACCAACATATCGGGATGGAGCATCTTGCCCAACGAGCTCAGATACTCAGACTCCTCAACGTTAGGCTTCGCGAACGAGGCGCAATACTCTATTTTAAAAAGCAACGTTAGTCATTTCGCATTATATCAATTAGGAATATAGGGCCTCTCAAAGGTTCATCGTACCTGTTGGGCAAAAAAGAAAGTGTTTGATTTCCGGGCCGAGCTTTTCGAAAATGAAATTGGCGACAGAAGCTTGTGCGTGTGCCGGGCTCTCGAAATTGCGCGCGTCTTCGGGAGATAAGTCCTCGTTGATGTCGTCGAATAGAATGGCAAATGATTGGCAGCCAAGCTCCTTGATGTCCATAAATTTGTTCAAAAGCTGCTCCAGGTCGATATTGCAGGAATAGCGCAGATCCAACCCGGGAGCCATGGAAAAGACAAAGTCTACTCCATTTTCTTTCGAATTTTCAATTAGGCTTCTGAAAAAACAGCAAATGAGTCGTTATTTCGTAGAGATGTTCTGTTGCATGTAGTTCTATAATCCGGGCTACTTACTTTAGATTCTTGAGCTCGTCAAGGTCGTACTTGGATCGCCAGTTATGTCGATGCTTGTCATCGTGCTTCGGCGCGTACATGTACGTATTCATATTGAAGCCCTTCATCTGCTGGAACAAGTTGCGGCGCTCTTCATGAGCCCAAGGGTTGCCGTAAAAACCCTCGACAACCCCAAGTAGATAACTCGACCCCATCGAGCCGTCATCCGAACGTGTCATCCGAGACAGTCTAAAACCACAACAAAATTGAAAAAAACGAAACAGCAAAGGCTTGAAGTTCTAGAACTCGACATTCTAGAGAAAAGAGAAGCAGGGGACTTTGAACTGTAACTTAAACATTTATTGGAGGCGTATTAACTAGCTTTGGCTTTGCACTTCTTTTACGTTATCATTATTTTCCATTAACGATTCTAGTGAAGATGACCGCTCTTCGAGGAACTTCCAAGGCTGCTGGATGGCAATATCCGGCGCGTCAACCAGCTGCACTTGCGTTATCAAATTTCTTTCCTCTTCCTCTATACGCTCTTCGTCGAATTTTATTTCCGCTCGATTGGCAGCAAACTAAAATTACCATTTTAACTGACTCGCACTCGTTTGGACTCTTTGTTGTTTACAGTCTGATGATCCTGTCTTACCTTTAATAAATGCTCGGCAAAAGCTTCGATTTCCATCTGAGAATACTTTTCTACGTAGCATAAGTTCACCGTTTTGTTCCAGTAGTCGTTCTCTGGATCGATCGCTAGAATGGATCGTTTCTATCAATTTAACGCATTTCATCTTACCTAAGGTGTTTAGCTGATAAGAGGAGAGGGAAAACTGCTCCCCATCGAAGTTGACTAGCTGTGCAACGATCGGAACTTCCACATCATCATCTTGAAACTTTCCTTGATAGTGACCAAGGCCAGCAGTCCAAGAAAACCCCTAAAAACAGTGGTGATTTTTGGTGGTGTTTTGAGATGATAGGGCCCCGATAAGGCCTCCAAAAATTATTGTAGCGTTTTTACCTTCGTGTTAACTAAATACTGCTAAATATATTTACAGATATATACATTTGTCTATATACATCAGGGGATACTATCTGGGCAGTGGTAATCAACTAATCATTAATTAAATTATAAACTGACATATCAAAGATGGCCCTTATGGTTTTCAATCTTACTTGATAATCGCTTGCGATTTGAGCGCCTCGTCGATTTCTGACTGTATATCTGGATGTTCTACATCTGATTCTGCGAACCAAGCCCGATTGAACTCTGCGGGCATGGCGGAGACCTGAGTGTGGGAGAAAACATCGGAGCTGGAAATTCCGCGCGTGATTTCGGACAGCTTCTCTTGTCGATTCGCCATGTCGTAGTTTGACAGCATGTCCCCTAAAAAATGATTGAATCAAGGGGCGAGGAGCATTATAAGAACAATTTGTACTGAATTTTCAGTTTTTAAATTTAATGACACGACAACGAAAAACTAGATAAAACTAGAGGGAACTAGATGAAGGTTCAAAGTTTCTTTGAAAACATAAAATAAAAACGTCACTACGGTATTTCTCTCTCAGAAAAGTCAGTAAAGTTGACGAAAATACCTGCGTAAGCGTGAAATCCAGGTTTGACGTAATTGCGCCACTGTTGTTTGTAAAATCGCAGCGCCTCTGGGGAATAGTCAAACCATGGAATTGAACGCATTTTGACCTCGATCTCAAGGGGCAGCACGACGGGCAGTTTTAACTCGTTGACGGAGGGCACTTCCTTTGTGTGCGTCGTAGTCAATTCTTCTTCGCTGCAAAAGGCGCTCGCTCGAGGCCGCAACGGTCGGAGAGGCGACGGAATTCGCGTCTGCTCGACTGGCGCGCAGACTGACTGGAACTTAGCAGGCTCTGATTCCTCGTACTTTTCCTCTGTCTCGCCTGGCGCGGTGGCTGAATAGCCACGCATCCAGAAATACAGTACTTCCGGGCGATCATCAGTTGTAGACGAGTCAGGTGAACCAGCGAGCGTTTGAGCTTGATTCCAAATTGCTAAAAGAGATTATTATACATGCAATAGTCTCTAGATCACTCTTTCAAAGACCACAATGGTCTTTTTTTTTGTTAACAAGTTCATATAAAACTAAATATGGTCCATTCAACTGCCATATAATGTCTTGATGATTGAACGGTGGCTACAGTATCCACTGAAATTTTGAAGGGGGCCTTCGTATATCAAGTAAGGCCCTCAGTTTACGTAAAATCAAGAGAAAGGTTCACCTTTTACAATCTTTTCTCGTCGGACCCGCTCGACTTGAGCCTGTTTTGAGCTTCTATCTGCGTTTCCAGGTTCTCCAAACGTCGCCTGCGCCAATTCTAGCGTCGTTTTACAGAACTGCGCCAGACTTGCCACCTTCTCCGGATCGACAGTAATTTGATTGTAAAGGGCAGGTCTGCCACGAATAAGCCGCGTTTTCGTTACGTGTTGGTACCAAAATGACATATTCGGCAGTGCGGATTTTCTGTAGGGGTGGATTACGTATTTGTAGTCACGCTCGCGTTCATAAAGCATTACTTTCTTCCAGACTTCGGGTTCGTTGGCGATTTCCTGTCTTGTAAGAGGGCTTCTTAAATCCACCCCTTCGACATTATTATGATTTGGATCGGTTGTCAACCAATTGTCCAAGTACTCGTCTTTGACTCTGCGATGAGGGAACGCTGCACGCTCGGCAACGTTGATTCCATAGTCGAAATCTTCTCGTTTCTTCATCGACGCAAAAAACATTTTCTGGTTCTTTTTTGTCACTTCTGTTCGATGCCGCAGCGGGTCGAACGTCTGACCCGGGTGGCTGTTCAATCGGTTGAATTTCGTCGATTCTTCGTCGTTCAATCGCTGCAGCATGAAAAGATCTTTTCGATGGCCCTGAGTCAGGAGCGCCGATTCCCAAGTCGGAGTGTAGGCCAGTTTCGTTTCGGTCCCGGTGATCACTGCTGGATCCTTTCGGTAGTGGCCTCCCATCATGGAAATGCGGTAACGGGAGTTCCATTCGTAGCCTTTTCGTTTTCGCGTCTTTCGGATTCGTTCCCAGCCTACTTTTGAGCCATCCACTTGAACAGCAGGAGAGGTACTCAGAACTCGCTCTGAACAACACTTTATTATAATAACTGTAGCAATCACAAAGAAAATCTACATTTCGTTCCGTAAAAAGACTGTTTTTGATAGTAAAACACCATTTTACTGCATAAAAGGAGCAATTTTACTGGTCAAAATGATTTATAAGTGTGCAAGGAACAGTTTTCTCACTGTTAAGAATTGATTTTGATGTGTAGTGACATTCTTTTATGAAAATATGGCGTTTTATTTAATTTTGCTTTATGCAAAAGTACCTATCGTTTTAGGAACGCGCAAATTTCGTCGGAGCATTTTCGATTTTTACGAAAAGACGACTCGATCGCCAGTTCGCGACTTTCCAAGTTTCAGTTTCCTTCTAGAATTCCTCGGCTGAGCTGCGCGGAGCTGGCGCGCGACCAATCAGACGCCAGATTTCACTCTTGGGAATTTCGCGCGCTGAAATTTCTGAAAAGCGAGAAATCGTAAAAAAGGATGAACTTTGAAGAGATAAAGAAGGTTTGCGACAACAGGAATCATGAAAGGAAGCGTTTCAGTTTAATTTTAGTCAGTCACGAGTGAAAATTATTCAGTATTTAATTAGATTGGAAACCTATTTCGCGAAACGCAAATTTAGACCTGGTCCAGTTGAGCTTCAAAGTTTGCCGACAAAGACGTATTTAGGAAAGTGGCTCCTTTATTCAATTTTTAAAATTCCAGAGTCAATTTTATGCCGTTTTTGTGCAAACTGGTGTTATTGATAGGCTAAGCCAGACCATAATGGCTTTTTATTGGCTGATAACCACATATCTCTATTATGTTCAAAGGCAAATAAAAATGAGCCAGGAAGATGAAACGGTTGTGCCACTGGTGCTTGAAGGGATGAACCTACTGGCGAAGGAGCGACCGGCGACAGAAGAAAAGGCGATCGAGTGGTTTGCTGCCTTCCTCCTCAAAAACAAAAACTACAAAGAAGACATTCGAAAAGCCAAAGAAGCTGAAAGTGCGGCTCCAACACCAGCCCCTGGCAAGAAATGATCCTCCCCTCTATTGTCCTCCTAAATTAGGAGTCCTTATAGCTTTATTTTTTATACAGAACTGAATAATCATATATTTTTTCACATATTTCCGTCTCAAAAGTAGAATGATCGATATTCTAAGAAATAGCGGGCTCTAATTGGCTAATTGTGAAGCATACTGGCGTCTTATTGGGTAAAATATTCAGTAAGAACTCAGTATATTCTCCGCAACCCAATCAAAGGCCGTCGTTTTCAGCTGTCCTTCATTCTTGCGAAAAATGACATTTTCCACTTCATCTCTAGAATTATTTTCGTTTCAGAATGTCAAAGGACTCGAGCGAGTCAGTTCCCAAAATCCAGTTGAAAGATTTGACGGGCAGAAAGTATCTCGAAGAAGCCGTCGTGCCCATTCTTACGCAAGCACTTGAGGATCTCGTCAAGGTATTTTCCCATTGTTTGGTCACCCCCTGAAGGTTTTTAGGAGCGTCCTAGTAACTCCGTAACGGCCCTCGAATGGCTCGCCCAATACCTCATCAAAAACAAGAACTGGAAAGAGAAGCAAGAAAACGAAAAGAAAAAAGAGCTGAATAAAAATAATGAAAACGAGCCAAAAGCGTAAAACCTCTGAAAAACCCGTCCAGACCCTTAAAATATCAATTATTGTTGAAAAGACAATCACGCCTACTTACGATCGACTGCCTCTTTTATAGAAATTTAGCTAGAATTTCATCCATTTTCGAGAAATCCGCGGTAATTTGTTTCATGTTAATTCGAAAACAAAATTTCTTGTATTCTTTATATTTCGCCCACCACTTATTTTGCTCATACCTGTATTTCAACCCTCCTTTGACCAACGAACCAAAACCTGCTTCAACCGACTTCTTTAAAACGTTTAAATTCTCCTTTTTTCAGACGCTAGAGGCACAAAATGAAGTCCGCTTCATGCCTATTTTGAGGAGCTGGAAGAGCTTATGAAAATGTATCCGAAGGTCGGATGCACTTTCAACGGTGCGTGCGAAAACGAGTGCGGAATGCACTTCCTGCACAAAAAACAAATCTCCTCACTGTTGCAGCGAGATACGAAGATAAGACCGCTTGGAACAACAAAACTCCTAAAAACGGATACTTATATTTTCTTCAAACGAATCAGCAGCGTAAACATTGTTAACCTCCAACATTGTAAAAATTGGATAAACATGACTGTAAAGAAAAAGACTAACCTTAACTGTATTTAGACTGATTATAGACATCGAATGTTTCTGCGAGTGACGGATTTTGAGGCGCTTTTCTAGCCGCTGGTTCCGATCCTTCCAAATTGCTGGCCTAGGGGAATTGGCGGCTTGGAAGCGTCGCGGAGTCCTGAAGAAGTCACAAAAGTCCGAAAGCATACGGGCGACAATTTAATCATGGCGAAAATATTTCGCCATTGCGAAGAAGTTTGAAGAGTGGCCTAGTACACTCCCGTACTTCATCAGTCAAAGCATAATGCTTGACGATGATATTTTTACTGGAACTGTCCTGTAAACTTCTACTTATTTTCCCAAACACGGATACTTATAACGCCTTTTTTCAAATACCATTTTCGTTTCTTTAACCAAAGTCGACTCTAGAATGAAATGACATGGCGTCCGTGCCGCTAGCAATTTTTCTGGTGTTTCTTGGATGTGGGGCGAATGTCTTCTTCCTCGAGCATCTCATCAAAATTGACTCGACAAGGTATGCATCAACAAACTTGCACCCGTGTCGAGCTGTTTGTTTCTAGTGGACACTTGATAACTTGTGGCCAGTTTTTGTTGATCTCGTGCAAGCAGCTACTCCAGTTCGACTGGAGCAATGGGATCAAGATTCCCTTCCACCGCCATTTCCTGATCGTCGCCCTCTTCGTCTCGATCTCCGTCATCAACAACTGGGCTTTTTCGTTCGCGATTCCACTCACGTTACACATCGTCTTCCGTGCCGGCTCACTCGTCACCAACTGTCTACTTTCCAGACTTCTTCTCAATAAACGATTCTCAACGCATAAATATTTGTCTGTATTTATTATTACTGCTGGTAAGTAACTGTAGTTTTCGTGGCGTAGTCAGTAGCTAGTAGAGTGGTGCAAATCTAGGGTGAGAATTGGAAGGCCACAGAGGATTAGTGAAGAGCCTGTATCTTTTGCGTAGTCGAATAAGAGACCCGTAGCAAGGAGCAATCAAAAGCTCATATCTTTTGCGTGAGCCCGAAAACATCTGAAGTCTGATTCAGATGATCTGGTGTGCCAGTAAGAAGTTCGTGTCTTTTTAATTTTATCTTAGTCCAGTCAAAAGTCGGTATATTTCGCGTCAATTAGATTCGTAGTTTTAGGAGTTTGGTGGCTAGCATCCATTATCAGTTAATACAAATCAACTGTCAATTAGGAATAATTATTTGTACTCTTCAAACCGCCTCGACAAAGCCTCCCTCAACATCTTCCTCCGACGACTCGCCTCAATTATCCTTCGGCTTGTTTGTACTCAGCATTGCTCTTATCCTGTCTTCACTTATTGGAATCGTACAGGAGAAAACAAGGTACTACAAGGACTTCTTTTTATATCGCTTTTTCCTTTCCACCGCTTTTCTGATTGCTGCATCCATAATTCGGCCTCTCAGAATCGCTGAAAGGAACATTCTTAAGAATAAGAAACGATTGTAGAAAAGAATCTGAAAAGTGTTCTAGGGACGAGTATGGGAAGCACCCGCTCGAATGTCTCTTTCTTCACCACTTCTTATCGTTGCCTATGTTTTCGTTTTTAATCGAGCCGATCAAATCTTCGGCCGCTGTTTTTTCCGCTTCAACAGCGATGGAAATCTTTGGCTTCTCCATCCCCTCGGCCTGGCTCTTCTTTGTCGGCAACTTAGCCACACAGTACATTTGTATTCGCTCAATCTTCGTCTTGACCTCTGAGTGTACCAGGTGAGCACAAAGGAAGCCTCTTTGCTAACCGATTCATCTTTAATTCTAGCTTAACTGTTACGCTTGTTATTACGCTCCGCAAGTTCTTTTCCCTCGTCATTTCTGTAATTTACTTCAAATCAGCCTGGACCTACTGGAATTGGATAGGCACAGTTTTAGGTAACGAATAGTAATAAACCTCAAAATCGACCTAAAGAGTCTCATTCGGTCCGCTAGTAACTTGAGCTTTTAGTTTTCGGCGGCACGCTGATGTACGCTGAAGTGTTCAGCAGCTCCAAGAAAAAGAAAAGACCAGCTAAAAGTCACAAAAAGCCCCTGTAGTGTTCCATCCTATCATAATTCTAGCGTAGAATATTCTAGATTACTATACAGGTGCGAAATGAAAGAAAAACGCAAGGTGTTCTGATTTTCGAATTTTCCAGTTTCCAATTTTAGTTTCTTCACTGCTCCTTTCTTATCTTGCTTTTATTTCAAACAATTTGGGTGTTTCTTATTTTGTGAATTGAATATTGAAAAACTGCTCATGGATAGTTCCTGAAAAAAATGAATAAAAAAGTATCCAAGTCTGAAATTATTTAAGATGTTGTGTTGAACAATGATTCATTTTGTGGTCCTTTTGCTTCTTGAAACTTGCGTTAGTCGCGTCTCCAGCGTCAGATTCGATGCAGAGCATTCTCAAGTCAACTATTCGGGCATTGCCTCGGGAATCACCCTCCCAGTTTACTATTTTCAGCTCAATGTAGGTAGTAAGCAGGACGTCTTGAAATAGAGGTGAATTAGAGGACTGTGTTTCGCTTCCCAATCTTATTGAAAATTTTTAATTGACCATCTGTTACTGGTGGAGCTTTTATTCCATTTGTTGTTGAAAATGCGTAATAATTGCAGAAGATTATTGCGAGAAGACTATGAAATTAAGGGTGTTCTCTCTCAAATAGAATCTTGGTAAAAATGAGTCTTTCCAAAATTCTAGCTTTTCGACAAAAACGGCGAGCAACTAGATGAGTCGCCAGAGAACAATCCAAATGTTGAAGTATTAGGCGCCGACGGAAGCCAGATTCGATCCAAGGTCGAACTCCTCGACACCAAAAATGGCCGCTTCATGGGTCGGATCAAGACATTCCAACTCCTCGAGAAGGTGACCATTCGAGTAACTGATGAAGATAGTGGAAAAGAATTCGGTAACTCGCGACGACGCTTTGAAAATTTGAATCACGACGAGTGTTCCTGTCCTGTTGAGATCGAGAGATTTCAAGAAGCGTTTGAGCTGGAGCATCGAGAAGACGATGTTCTCATTGGATTCGATCAGGTACAGCTTGCTTTTACTTAGAAATAGAAGTAATAACGTATGATCAGATGTCATACGAAAGCAACAACGAGCAGATTCGAGAATATTTCGCTGCTCGTCCAAATAGTTGCGCGCTCTGCCACTATGTCATAAAAGCTGGTCGCATTTACCGCCAGTGCTACGGGAAACATGTCGGTTTCAACATGTTTTCTGATGCGACACTTATCGCGCTTTCAAGAATCGTCAAGCTGCCCGATGTGCAATTCTGGATGAACTTGGGCGACTGGCCCCACTCGACAGTGAACAAGAAACGAAAGGAAGAACAGCTCTTTCAAATGGTTTCATGGGGATCGCATCAAGACTTCAAAGATCTCGTTGTTCCAACATACGATCTCATGGACTCTACGCTAGGTAAAGTCAACATGAATTCTCCAAAATGAACGTATTCACATGTTCGTTTTTCATAGTTAGGATAATTTTAGAAGCTTTGTTCTTAAAAAGTACAGTGTGTACGCGGACTGATACTTCCAGTAGTAGTGGATCTAACGGATTATCTTCAGGGATGATGCATCGTCTCAGCAAGGATCAGTTCTCCGTTCAAAGTACGGGTCGCCAAACACAATGGACAGAAAAGATCGAAAAGGGCTTTTTTCGCGGCAGAGACAGTCGACAAGAGCGTCTCGATTTGGCAGAAATGTCGCAAAAGAATCCAGAGCTCATCGATGCCGCCATCACGCGATATTTCTTCTTCAAAGAAGACGAAAGCAAGTACGGACCCAGATCGGAACACGTGCCTTTTGCTGACCATTTCAAATTCAAATACCAAAGTAAGCATAAATCATTTCTAAAGAGAATCTGAATTGAGCAAGAAACCGGTTTCCCACACAACTATTTAAGTCAACGTTGATGGGACCGTAGCGGCATATCGCCTGCCCTATCTCATTCTCGGCAATTCGGTTGTTTTAAAACAAGAGAGCGCTTACTACGAGCACTTTTACCCAAAGCTAGAGGCTTGGAAACACTTTATTCCGCTCAAAAGAGACTTGTCCGACATCGTCGAGAAGATCCAATGGGCGAAAGAAAACGACGCCGAAGTAGCTGAAATAGCAAGAGCTGCTCATCGAGTTGTAGAGAAAGAAACTGAACCGGTTAGGGTTCTTTGGAGCTGGATATCGCTGCTCAAGGTAAACTCGAAAACTTTAGAATTGCACTAGAACGTTTTGTTTAGCGCATTTCGGAGAAAATGACAGGAGAGGTCGAAATAAACGACGAAATGGAAGAAGTGCAGATCCCAGTATCTCATAGACCCTGCTCCTGTAGTAGTAGACAACACAACGAACTGTAACTAGTAGAAGAACTGTCTACTAGAACTAAAACTAGTGTAGTACTAATTCTTATAGCTTCTGACAATTTCTGTAAGGTTACTGACTGTGCCTCTCTGTGATAAACACTGTATTGAATTAAGTCTATTTTCTTCATCAAATGGCAATTTTGTGATTCTACTTCTCGATTCTAGCGCTGATTTCTTTCAGAATGAAAGTTGAGGATTTGCTGAAGAATAATGATAAGAAAGATATTGGAATTATTGTGCCAGATGATTGGCAATCCGTCAGCTACGACTGCGATCAGTTCGCTCTCCCCAATCATTACAAGAAGGTGAGCCACAGCCATTGAGAGTTTCATCTAGTGAAATTTTGAATTGCAGTATCTCGATCGAGTAATCTTGCCGCGAGGACTCGTCCTTGATCGAACGGAAAAGCTTGGTAAGAAAAAGAAAATCTAAACAGAACCTGATCTCGCTTCTAGTTCTGGATTTGTTTCACAGTCTCGACAGATCTGTGCCCGTCGTTGCTTTGTGCGTGCTCAAGGGTGGCTTCCAGTACTTTGCGGATGTGTGCGACAATTTGAAGCGACACGCAGCGGCTCACTACCCAGAGGCGATTCAGTTCAACATGGATTTTATCCGACTCAAGTCCTACGAAGGTAGCTTTAAAGGCAAAACAGTCACTTATTTATCCATTTTACAGATGACCGTGCGAATGAGGAAGTGCAAGTAATTGGCGGTGACAACTTGGAGCATCTTCGTGGGAAGCAGGTGATCGTCGTTGAGGATATTGTCGACACTGGCAATACCATCCGAAAGCTGATGAATGTTCTTGCCAAGTATGATCCAAAGAGCGTCAAAGGTACCCCCTCTATCGTTGAAATGCGAGTTTATTCGATGATTCTAGTGGTGACGATGCTTTCAAAGCGAACGCCGCTGAATACCAGTGGCTATGTGGCTGACTTCTCGGCCTTCTCGATTCCCGTCTTTTTCGCTGTTGGATACGCCCTAGACTACAACGAGTACTTTAGAGATTTGAACCACGTCTGTGTGCTAAACGAAGAAGGCATCGAAAAATTCTCTGCCAAGAATCTTCCTACTCTTTCTTAACATTTAAGTTCAAGCATCCAGACAATCCAGTGCATCTAGACTCATTTTTATTCAAATAATTCTAGGTTAAAGTTAATATTTAATAAAAAAAAACTCATAAATGTGTCAACTCATAACTAAATATCTCATCCTGTCCAACTCAACAACAAACAGTAACTTACGCTCTTACTTAACTAAAAACACACCCAAAACTCACCAATTAACTTGTGCTTCGTTAGATTTGGGATAAGTCGTTGTCGTCTTCAAATACAAAATCAGAAAAAACATGTCTGTGCCTGCCCTTGTGGATGAACTGCGCCAGATGTGCAAGAGCAGGCAGATAGAGGAATTTTGGAAAAGATGCGGAGAGTTGAGCGCGATTTGGACAGAGGAGGGGAAAAGACCAGCTTCAGATCAAGTACGCTTCGTATTAATAATCGTTTTTGTAAAAAACTTTTAGGCTATTCACTCAGTTATCGGCCAGTTGGACTCGATCCTCGCTGAGAACAATGCAGACAACAGTTACTGCCTTGTAAGCCTGGCGATATTGATGATCAGAAGTAACCTCGAAAAAGATATAAAAGAAAAAGGCGATCATGAGAGGCAATTGCAATCCTGCGAGTTTTACCTAAACCAAATTGAATCATTTATCAACGGAAGTGCACAACTCGAAGGTTTTTCCCCTCCACTGAATCGACGAAAAGTAAGTTTACATCGTCGTTCTTGATTTCAAACGGATTTACAAGGCGATGGTGTCCAATCTCAGCCTCTTACTGGAGCAAATCCGCGATCTTCTCTTCCTCAACATTGATAGGTCTCTGGAACTTGTTGAAAGAGCCCTAGAGTGGGCCCAGACGAACGCTAGCGAGATTACTCCCTTTCACACCCATCTCTGCGTCCTTTCACTCAAGGTACATTACTCGCAAGCAACTCGATAAACATAGATGATTAAGGGCGGCCGGTGGAGCGTGATCCTTCCACATCTTAAACACAGCCTCTTTGAAATCAGCGAAGGTTTCTCGAAACCAGAATCATTCATTTTATTCTTCTACTACGGCGCTATCATATTCGGCGTGAACAGGCAATGGAAATCGATGGAACAGTACCTTATCAATGCGTTCGCCTGTCCGTTTAACCAACACAGCCACATCCTTATAGACGCTTTTAAAAAGTAACTGCAAAAGAATTCTCATCAACTAATGTCTTTCTAGGTACCTCCTTGTCGGATTAATTCTCAACCGAAAAGAAGACAAATTTGCCACTTACATGCACAAAACACGAGCCCAGAACTCTCTTTTCGCGGAAAAGCAGCCCAAGCCAATGCGAAAAAAAGACCGACGTCGACCTAGCCACCAGCCGGCAGACGTTCTCTGCGCTGAATCACTTGAACAAGCGAATCGAATCAATCGCATTTGGCCGTACAATTACTTCGTCAAAGAATGCAGAAAAGACAACGAGCGAGAAGTGATGCAAAAGATGAAAAACGTATTTGAAGCGGATGGGAATCTTGGATTAGCAGAAGTGGCAGTTCAGACGCTTCAAGAAAGACGAGTGAAGAACTTGGCTGGCTTTTATGTTACAATTCCGCTTTCGAAAATCTACGGATACATTAATCTAGAATCAAATGAACAAACGAAAAATCTTATAGGAAAGGTTCATTTCATAAACGAAAGAGCTGTCTTTTCAGAAAACGGCTCCTTGATACTCTTCCTTTATTTCACTGAATCAAAAAATGAACCGATCAAAAAGAGCGTATGATAAGGGAAAACGAGCTGAAAGCCCGGCTTGATGGCGAGAATATTCATTTCTTCGAGCGCGACAAGAAAGAAGAACAGAAAGAGATGTTCGCCCGAATCTCCGAAAACTCACCCGTCCTATTGGATTTGAAAGAACGGCTTGACTCGCTGATGAACGAAAAGGAGCTTGACCCGTCGTATATCCAGGCGAAGATGAGCTATCAAGAGAGGGAGAGTGACTCGACTGCGAAGCCCTACACCTCGCCTGCTTTCAAAGAAATACTGAAAAAGCACCAAGAGCAAAAAGAAAAGTTATGAAAGTTCAAACTTCTTCACCCTTCACTTGTTGAACCTGCCCTGATTACCTGTATTATTGTACAGATATAAATAAAGAACAGTAATTCAGACCAAAGCAACTATTTTCATTTTTCATTCCTTTCGCTTTCAATGAAAAACGATTTGTCTCATTTATTCGCATAAGCGTAAATCGGCATATAAAAAAGCATCATTTCCAGAGCAGTTTCTGTTTCGGCCTAACCAGTGAGTCTGAAATTCGCCCGGGGCGCTGTTCTTGTTTTCGCACCGCTGATTGGTCAGAACTGGCCTGAGCGCGTGAACATTTTTTCTTTTGTGTCAATTTTAGAAAGAGAAGAGATGGTCGTTCGACAGTTCTGGAAATCGGAAACCTGTCCAGTTTTGACTCTTTCGGAAGCGATAAAAATGAGTGACGATTAGGGCTCTAGAATTTTCGCTTTGTAAATATTTGCTCAAGAAGGATTTTCTTCTTGAATTTAGAATAAATCAAGAGTCCTTCGAAGACAGAGGCTGCAGTAATGTGCAGTGCAATCTCATCGCAGTCGTCGGAAACGTCACTGGTCCGAACCACAAAAACAAAACCGGATTCAAAGTCGAGTAAGTCAAAGTTAGATTTCTAACCCATTCATCTTCTTTCTCTAGCGTTGAGCTTTTCGACCGACTGCCAAATGGCGAGATCATCAAGGGCGCGATTAACTTCTGGTCGAACGTTGAAGATAAAGCTTGTTCCTGGCTGTCTCCAGCAGTCAAGGGTGGCGATATCGTTGTTCTCATTGGAGTGTCGGTGCAAATTATCGGCACGAGAATGGGCCCATTCGGCAAAATTCAATACTTCGGTAAGCAAGAAAGCCAGACCGTCAGAGAGACAATTACTAAATTAAGGTTCGAACAGACGACGACATGTGTTGGTCTACCCGATGGAGAATCTCATGACAAAAGATGCCACCGCTTTCAAGCTTGGCTCCGCGACGATCTTTGATCCCCATCATCCCGTTTTAAATTTCAGAAACTTTGCGAGAGAAGAAAAATTTGAGAGTGAGATTTCCAGCCGATTGGAGAAACTTGTGAAGACGCATGGAGAACAAATGAGATCAGCGAGGAAGAAATTCGTAGTCGGAATCGTGGAAGAAGTCATCTACAAAAAGGCAAGTTCACTTTTGGTATCAAGGAAAAGGAAACTCTATTTCTAGGATGAATTGAACGTTCCATGTCTTATCCGCATCAAGACGAAGGACTTGACCTCGAAAATCTTCAAAAAAGATGCACCGGAAACTATCAACCATTTCGAGCAAGAAATTTGGGCGGCGAAGATGCAAGAATCCCTCCGCAAACGAAACTGTCGAGTGGAAACTTCAGCTTCGAAGAAGACCAAGATGATAACTGGGCAAATCTTTTACGTGACTTTGTCGGATTTGGCAAAAGAAGCGATTCCAGCTCTGAAAGGTAACTTTTGGAGCGATCGAAGATTGATCAAGTTTTTTAAGAAAAGCTGAAGCCTGACAATTGCATCATCCTCAACCGCGATCGCATCGAGGCGATGGCTGGCGGAAACATGATCGAGTACAAGATGCGATGGGATAACTACTCCTTTCCGGAGGGAGCAATTCAAACAGCTGCCCTCAACGAAATTTCTTTCACTGCTGGTTAGATTTCCAGTCTTCCTGAAAAGCAAAATAGATAACTCCACAAATTTCACTGTCAAACATTTTCCTGCACTTATCATCACTGTCAAAAACTGTAATACACATTTTTAATGATAATTCAATGTTCCCCGAAGTTATTCTACGCTAAGAACTTTGAATTTGTAGCTTTTTGGAAGGCAATTATTTATGTATGCAATTGGTTTTTGTTCGCGAGAAAAAGCTGTAACCTTTAGCAGGATGTTTTGCATGTTCATTGAAGATCGTTTATTTTGGGACAAGAACTCAATTTCGATCATGCAAGCATTCGAAAGCAATTGATCAGAATTATTTATTCTCCGACAAATATAAGCAGCATCACTTCGATTGAAACCGTCGAATTGAACCTTATCTCAGTCTTTGATCATGAATTTTTTTATCTTTTTGAGCTTTGCAGTCACCGCCCAAGCTTTCACGGGTTAGTACTGATTGAATACAGAGATGGAGACTCCTATCCTTAACAAGCCCAAACGCTGTCATAAACAACTTATCCCCCTTTAGCGAGCAAAGAAGACGCTGAGCTGATGAGCTTTCTTGAGCAAATGGACGCTCAGATCAAAGAAGATTCCTTTGGATTTTTTCGATAACAAAAATATAAAAGATTGCTTCGATGATGTTTGATGAATAAAAAGAAACCAAAAACATGTTGAATTGTCAATAGCAACATACCTATATAAACGCTATTTGTAATAACATTTTTCTACATCTGTCTCGATCCAAATTGGCAGAGGAACTCGAGATTGATAGACACGTGTCCCAAAGGTTGAATTTGAATTCGTTGAACGACTCATTAGAGATATGCTTATGCAAATGACGATTCACGTTGAGCAACCGCAGAAGACATCGTTTGAGCATAATCTTCCGAACAGGGGTTGAATAAGTTCCATTAAGATTCACTTGTCAAGGTCATCTTTCTTTTTCTTTTGAAAACAAATCTTTTAGCTAAATAAAACTCATTTTTATTAAAGAAATTTGTAGGATTTGCAGAAGGTTTTTTTGTGAATCCAGAAGGGATCTTAGTGAAGCTGATGCCAATTCTGAGCGAGCATACAGCACGGCAGATACCAGTAGGTGCAGTAATCCCCGCAGAAGCTAACCTGCTGGATGTTGTATCGCTCACGAATCTGCCATCGCTGAGCCATAACGAAACAGAAACCAGCCTGAATACCGCACCAAAATCCCAAACACCAGTGATCGCAGTAGTTGTGTCCAAGCTTCTCGCCGATTTCTCCGAAAATGCAAGGAGTGCAGCTAATAATTACTCTCACCAAGAATCAATTGAGCTATTCTTACCACCAAGCATACCAGCACATCTTGTCACAGCAAAGGTCGCATACATTCGGGTACTTCCAGCTGCCTTTAGATTGCTCTTGAAGCACCATTGGAGCGGTTACAATTGGCGCGGCCATCATCGGTGTCACCATCGGTTGAACAATACTCATTCGTGGTTGCTTTTGACGGATTTTTTTATAGCTCATGTATAAGAGAAAACCCTAATTCTCAAAAATATTCCCGTTCCTCATGATAGCCATGCTGGAGGGCAACAGGTTGAGTTTGAATAACTGGTTGTTGCATCGGCGCTGGCGCGACTTGATTCACCTGCACCGGAGCTGAAGGTGGGGGAGCATAAGTTGGAGGTTCTTTCTCCAATTCTTCGGTTTTGCCAAGATCCATTTTTGAAAATTTCCTGTCTCTTGAGCGCGTTGAGATTTCAAACTGCGATTTTTTAGAGTCCCATGTCTGCCTGTAGCGTTAGACTAGCACAAGAGGCTATTCTTTTGAGGAATAAAGATGAAATAAAATTATATAGCAGAAAACGTAACTGTGGGAAACTCATTCCCGAGGAATTTTATAAGCTCAGTTCTTTTTGAGCATTCCAATCATTTTAAAATTTGATAACACAATTTTGAATTAGAGAGAAATTAAAATGATGAAACTCACAACTAACACCACCATATTATGCTCTTATAAAAGCGGAAGGGACCTTCTAAAGTTGAAAATGATAATTCGCTGTCAATTCTGCAACGTCATAAATTTGCATTTCTGATGGACGCTAAAAATCAGCGTTGAACTCTAAATTTATCCATTCGCGTAAATAATGGAGCAACTTGTGGCTCATCAATCAAGTTTGTTTACTCGCCATTGCAAAAGACTTAGTGGCGTTTTGGCATTAGGCCGTATTGATTGATCGCTCCGTAAAATCGGCAGAAAAATTAAAAAAAAAGAAAAACGCGCAAAAATCGGCGCACGCGAGCACCTTCTCAACCCTCTGCGCCGAGCGGAAGAAATTCCAAGATTTAAAAAAATATTAATTAAAAAAAAATAAGAATTTAAAAAAAGAAGGATGAAAAGTTCAATATTCTATTTACTTTATTTCGGACGCAACTTTGGGGATGGAAGACAGGTTAGAGACTACGACTTTGAAGATATTTCAGAGCAAGAAAAAGAGCAAGAACTGGAGGAGTTAGTTGATTCTTTTCAAATGAGGCTGAAATCTGCTGGAAATCCGCGAGAACAAATCATGAACAATATGCTAGGTAGGTTGAGGGGGACGAGACAATGACCCGAAGTTAGAGTTCCTAACCCTTCAATGTGTTTCATTTCTTAAATTAATAAAAATGATGGTATCATAATAGTAATAACTTATCCAAGCGTACTCATTACGAAGCAGGGGACTGCTCGAACTTGTTTCTGTGACAGATCTAACAAACTACGGCTGCTGGTGCACAAAAGTTCCCATTGATCGGCACGGTCCTCCTCTCGATGATATAGATCACGCTTGCCGTAGTAGACATTACTGCGAAAAGAAAGGGTTCTTGATTAAAAAACGTTTAAGATTTCAAGATTTTTTATGCGGTTTTCTGATGACAGGATTTCCTATAATTAGTTTCTAATTTTTCGCCTTTTGAATCTGACCAGTGCGTGACATTAGATTCCGCCTCTAATTCCTGTGACCCGGAAGCAACATATTCGGTAACAATCGACGCCAAAAACAAAACACTTAGTTGTGAGCACAAGGACAATGATCAACAATGCGCCAAGAAATTCTGCGAGGTGAGAAAAAATTAATTTCAATGGATAAGAAATGATTTATATTTAAAAAAGTGTGACTTGGATTACGTCAAAAATGTGGTCCAACACGTCGCTGATGAGAAATTTTATCCATTCTACTCGCGAAACGTTCTTGATTTTCAACGATTTTGCTCAAACAAGGAAAGAAACTTTTGGGGCGATTATGGGGACTACTCAGGGAATAAAGGAAAGTCTCAATTTTAGATGATTTCGTCAAACATTCTCTGATCTCTCGAGAACTCCTAAAGATAATTCAATCGTGGACGCGTTTTCTATGACCATCGGCAGAATGAAATCGCCGGAAACAACGCTAGAACAATGCTGCGGTGTCCATCCAAACCGATTTCCTTTCCAAGTGGCCGGAAATAGATCTTGTTGCGGTTCGAAGACATACGATCCAGAAGTGTTTGACTGCTGCCAAGACGAAATCAAAGCTATTGGAGAGTGCTGAGCTGCAAATCTGACTGTAAATAAAAGTATAATCAGTAATTTTTTGTTTATTTTTTGATCATTTGATAAGGTCATTTATTGTCATTTCCCCATGCGAAAATAGCTGCGAGGGTCAAATAGTCCAGGAAGAGGCATGAACGGTGTATAAAAAGAAAGAACTGATTAATTTTTTTTAAAGAGGTATCAAAGATATAAAACATGAAAACGGTGGCTAAAACAAAAGAACAGCAGCTAGAATAGTGACAATCGAGGCCATGAACTTCGATTCGCTGGAATTAACTTCTTCAACTGTAGGAGCTCCGTCGAGAAGGTCTGAATTTTCGGAAGCTTCTGTTGCGACTTCAGTGACCTTAATTGCCAGTGTTTTAATTTTTAGCGCTTGAGAATTCTATCTTACCGCTTGTTTAATGGCGGCCTCGTCGGTAGAGTCGGACTCTCCCTCGATGTCGATATCAGCTTCAATATCATCTCCAGCTTGTCTGCGCTTTCGTCCAGAGACGACGACCTGGCGGAAACTACGGACAACAACGTTCGTGATTGTCATTGTTCGAACACCTAAGAATATAATGGATCTTAATAAATTTAAGTCGTCTTACTTGCAACGGCAGTGGAGCTCATGTAAGCAGCCCTAACCACAGCAGCTTGTGCTTCGAATAGTGCAGATGAAGTATCAGCGAGATCAGCGGACCAGGCGACAGAGAGGACGACTTTTTGAACCACAGAGACAGTGAAGGAAGTTCTAACAGTGAGTTCAACATACTGCACAACAGTAACAGAGCTAATGGTGGTAAAGGTTGCCAAAGTCGCCGAGACCTAAGAAGTAAAAATCAACCTGAAGGAAATTGATTATTACCTCAGTGATAACAGTTTCGACGCTCTCTGTGCTAGTAATACTTATGACGACGGAACATGTTGTGCTGACGAGATCAGTGGTAGTGAAAGAAATGGTTTCAATAAAGACAGACTCGTATGAAACAAAGTATGTCTCCACAAGGGCAACTGCTTCAAGGTATTCTGCCGATCCAGTGATGAGGAGGTTGTTGGTGAAAGTAATCTCAGTAAGAACAAAGCTGATCGATAAAGCAACTCGGGGAACTTCAACTGAACTGGTTGCTTTCTTGTTTTCAATCAAAAAATATTGAATAGAATACAAATGAATACAACGATTAAAAATACGCAATACTTTCCATGATAAATGCAGCCATTCCTGTAGCAATTTCTGTGGCAGTTTCTGTAGACGTAGTGGGCGTCGTAGTTGTCGTTGTTGTCGTAGTAGTCGTTGTTGTCGTAGTTGTCGTAGTTGTCGTTGTTGTCGTTGTTGTCGTTGTTGTCGTTGTTGTTGTTGTTGTAGTGGTAGTAGTAGTGGTAGTAGTAGAAGTAGTAGTGGTTGTCGTAGTTGTCGTTGTAGTTGTAGTAGTAGTCGTAGTTGTGGTAGTTGTGGTAGTAGTCGTAGTTGTCGTGGTTGTTGTTGTCGTTGTAGTAGTCGTAGTTGTCATAGTTGTTGTTGTTGTCGTAATTGTTGTTGTTGTCGTTGTTGTCGTTGTTGTGGTAGTAGTCGTAGTAGTCGTAGTTGTTGTTGTAGTCGTAGTAGTCGTAGTTGTTGTTGTTGTCGTAGTTGTCGTTGTTGTCGTAGTAGTCGTAGTAGTCGTAGTTGTTGTTGTAGTCGTAGTAGTCGTAGTTGTTGTTGTAGTCGTAGTAGTCGTAGTTGTTGTTGTAGTCGTAGTAGTCGTAGTTGTTGTTGTTGTTGTCGTTGTCGTAGTAGTCGTTGTTGTCGTAGTAGTAGTAGTAGTCGTAGTTGTTGTTGTAGTCGTAGTAGTCGTAGTTGTTGTTGTAGTCGTAGTAGTGGTGGTAGTAGTAGTTGTGGTGGTGGTGGTGGTAGTTGTTGTCTAAGAGGGGATACCGACATTTAACAATAAAAGGGAGCTCCGGGTGAGTATTTAGAGATGAGAATTAATATGCGAGAGAATGACAGTGATAGAACGCGTTTCAGAGTGGGTATACGAAATCAAAGATTTGAGTAGAGTCAGTCAGAGTACAGCGATTGAGCATTATGGTTCCATCATGAGCATTATCATTATAACAACTGATTCAGTCGAGGTTCACCGTCGACAAAGATCAATTTATCCACAAAACATGCTTTTTAGAGCTTGGATTCCAAGCTAAGGAGCATAAGTTCACATTCATATAAGTTTTCAGATAAATTTCGGGACCCCTAGTCTCAATGTCGAGGATCTCAACTTCTACTTTGAGAGCTTCAATGAGGACATCAATTTCCATGTAAGATTCGAAAACAGCATCAACAGTGCAGATAACGACTCCATCACGCTCAGAGAAGATCAAAGTTGAGAACTCATAGCTGAATCCGCCAATAAGAACGAGAACAGCGTCTTGTTCAACAAGGTAGAGGGCAGATGTGGCGTCTTCAAGGTCCGCGCTCCATTGAATATCCAGAGTGAAAACAAGCTCCAAAGAGTAAGTTTGGAGTTCTAAAGCAGTGGCAGCAACAGTTAGACCAGTAAACTCAGTCTCGAGCTGGGCAATCAAAGCAGCTTCTTCAAAAGCCGTGTAGAACTCCAGCGAGAAAGAACAAGAGACCACACTTCCAGTTTGAATAAATTCAAAGGAAATTATCTTGAACTCGTATGAGCTAAATCCGGCAAGAGCGATCGCCTGCTGTTCGAGATACAAGGAGCTTTCCAAGTCCAACAAGGCGACGTCCCAGGTGATGTCAAGATCGAAAGAAAGGTCGAGCGCAAAGAAGCTGAATTCAACCTCGACTGCAGTGATTCCAAGTTCAAGTTCAAGAGCAGCATCAAGGTCAGCTGAAGAAAACGCGGACTGGAATTCAAAGACTGCGTTGACGCTGGCAAATCCGCCGGATTCGACAAACTCGAAAGCAATGACGGTGAATTTGAAGGCGGAGAATTGAAGCAAAAAGGCGTCATATTGTTGCACATAGAGGGCTGATCCGACAGTGAGGAGTTCCGCATTCCATGCGAAAGTAGTTGTCTGCGAGAAGCTCTTGGCGAAGACAGCGAGGACGGTTTCGGTGACGACGGCGCCAGGCACAGTTGCGACTACTTTTTCTGTGAGAGTTTCGACGCTCAAAGCAGTCTGGAACTCGAAGACGGTAAGGCACATAATACTTCCGTCGGCTTGAAGTTCGAAAACGAGAGAAACAATTTTGAAAGCGCCGAAAGAGGCAAAGTCGGCTTCTGCTTTCGCATATTGTTCCAAATAGTAGGCAGATGTGACGTCGAGGAGGCTTTCATTCCATTCGATGTCGACGACAATATCAACATTCAGAGTGACAGCGGTTTCGACGACGACAGTTACTTCAGAAGTCATCTTAAGCGCAAAGGACGAGACGTCAATAAGATGAAGTTCGAGGTAATCGTAGCCAAGGATGGTTTCGAAGTTGAGCTGGAAGGAGCACATAACAAGATCACCTTCCAAATAAAATTCCATAGACATAAACGAGAAACTGTAGTCGGCAAAAACGGCCAAAATCAGTTCCTATTAGCGAGTTAAAAGCAGGTACTAGAGTGTGAATAATTAGGCTAAGCAATTGAGGTCGTTTACGAGCCGGCAAATTAACCGTGCATCTTTACTGCTTATTCAACTCTCTCCTTTTTCTCGGTGTAAATTTCGGAGTCAACAACTAAAAGACTAGCATCCCATTCAAAAGTGCATTCGGCTTGGAACTCTACAGCAACAATTTCGACTTCTGGGACAAAGCACTCCCAGCAGAGGGAGAATGGAGAAGCAACACCCTTCTCTTCAACAGCAAGGGATACATCAAAGTCGTTGGTTTCGATGAAAGTGGCATTTTCCGACCACTCTTCAAGGGTCACGTTTCCAATAGTAATATTAGCTGAAAGATATATAATATATCATATATTATGTAACCTGTCAGACAAAAGTATAATTAAAAGCTTATTTAACGAGCCGCTGTCTATTTTTTGGACAAACTATATATTTTATTACTTCAAAGCCCAAGCGATACGCTTTTATCAAGTTTAGCTGCTTAGCTACTGTAGCTTACCGAATTCTGGGAAATCATCAGTGCTGTTGAAGGTAACGTCAACACCAAAGCTGCAGTTGGTCTTGACCATCCAGAAAGTGTTGTAAAGACCATCGTCGGCCAAGCAGCCTTCGGTCTGGAGCTCTTTGCAAGTGTAGTTAAACGCGAATCCGTCGTCGTTTTCACTGCTGTCCGAGGTAAACAAAACGGTGAAGTTAGCGCTCAAGTCGAGGGTGATGTTCTGCTCTCCGGTGTATTTCCAACTGATATTAGCGACATCATCTCGGATCAAAACAAAATCGTGGCCATCTTCGATTGCAAAAGAAGAGGATGTCAGTTCAACGGTGTCACAGGTAGTTGCGACGCACCATTCTACTTTGTGGTGGTCTGGGTATTCAGTCAATTCAATAAGTCCCTAATATATCATTAGTTTTGATCTCTTAGTCTTCGCTGTCTTTACTTTTGAAAAAAATATATATAATATCTCTCATATATAAGCATAGTTCTCTCTCCTCCAGATACACTTACTTCATCCTCTGTAAGTTCGTGATGAACTCCATTGGCAAGGATAGTACCGAGCAAAAACGAGAAAATCTGGGTCCTCATCTTCGTTGTCGATGAGAACTCGGCTATCTGAGGTCCTCAAGAAGCATCGCATGTTGAGAAGAGTACTTTACGACTAAGAAGGAATTTTTATGCACCCTCTCGCAATTAAACCATCGGCTTTTTTTGTAGAAAACGATCTTCATAAAAATGTTTGCGACGTCCTTTATGGTTCAAGTTTGAAAACTAACGAATCATCAATTCACGAATATACATTGTAGGTGTCCACCAGGGATGGAACTATTGCCGATAAAGTCGTCGATATTAATTCACGCATAAATATCTTAATGTATTCAAAATGTATGTACAGTTGATTTACAAATGAGTTAAATCGGCAATCAACACATAGGACGGGAGAGGTGAATTGCCGCTGGGAATGCTCGAGCTCCGTGTTTCACTTTTTGGGAGTTCAGAATATTTTTTAAAGAAAAGTATCGTCTATATAAAACAGACTATATACAAATAAACGTTCAATTCAAAAAAATATGAAATTTTTGAACTGTTTCCTGAAAGGGTTTCTGTCTGGTTATTTCTGTAAATTTGCACTGGCGAGAAAGTGAAGCCGTCTCCGACGATAAATATTCCTCCATTAGGAAGTGCAACAGATGCATGATGCGAGCGTGCACGCATCAATGGTGGCATCGTTGACCACTTTTCCGCATCTTTTCCTAGCATGTAAACCTGTGGCGACTGGCCCATCACTCCAAGGTCAGCGTTAGAGCCGCCGATCACGAAAATATCGCCGTTAACATCATGAGCAGAATGACTTGAAATTCTTTCTGGCAGAGACGGACCTGCTGTCCAAGCGCCATTCTACAGTTCACTCATCAAATAAGCTGTTTTTATCTAAGTCATCTTAACCTGATAGTGCTCGACTTTGTTATTTCTTCCTTCTTTTGGTGAAATGCCACCAAGAAGAGTGAGGCCTCGTTGATTATGAACCATGGCGGCGTACGAATGTGGGAAAAGCGTGTATCCTTCATCCTTCATATTGAAATCTTCGTCGTAGCTCTCGCAGCTGAAAGGATCGTCGCGTGAGCCGCATACCCAGATTCGATCGTCTCGTACTGCACAACTAAGATAACCAAATTTTTATAGAGAGTAAATTGGCCTTTGAGTACCTGTGAACACGATATCTCTTCTCCAAGCGGACTCGGACGGGGATTATGTCACAGCCACGAATTTCAAACACTTGGTTCATCGTGTTCCAACCACCAATCACGAAGATGCGGTTGTTGAAGGGAACCACACAATGAGCAGTCAGAGATAGAAAAAGGTCAAAATATTTTAAATATCTTTCTATTTTTGTATCTTTGTAACTATCTATTTATCTACTTGTAACGTGAAATGACCATTTTGACCCAAAACTGGCATTCGAACACGCGTGCCCAAATCGATCTCCTGTTCGAAGTCGTTCTCGTAGTCGATCAAAGAGACGTTAAGCTTGTGACCATTGCCGCCCAGAACCATAACTTTAATTATTTGCACTCAAAAGCTGTAATTATTATCGCGTTCATTTACCGCAGTTGCACTGTTCGCGCTCATAATAATCTCCCGGGCAGCCTGAGCCGTCGCACTCTCGGAATCGTTCTTTGATTCCGCAAGCCTAAAACATCGTTTCAAATTTTGAGCTTCTTTTGGAAAATACAAGTACCTTTTGTTCTTTCGTGTCCTCGTCAATGCAAGATGACCAGCTTGACCACTCAAGCCAGGATGAACAGGAATTTGTGTTGCATTCTTGAACTTGGATGTTATCTCCTGGTCCACAATCACCGTCACAAGATCGAGTTCTATGGTAAAATTAGATACAATAAACGACTCGTGAAGAAAAGTCCACCTTATCTGTCTTCCACCTTCGCACGAAGCATCACAAGTAGACCAGCTGCTCCAGTTTGTCCAGGTTGGTTTGCCCCAGCAAGTGAGTGGTCCAAGCGCGATTCTCAGTTGATTAGAACTAGCAATTTCCGTCGCACGAAGCGCTTTCATAGGAAGTGCTCTTTTGTTCGTGATGGTACCTTCGTCTTCTCCTTCGGAAACGGCATCGCAGTTGCACAAGAAGCCCCCAGAGCACGAGTTTGTCTCGCCCAAAGCACATTCGCACCCAGAACCAGAATCACCAGAAAAGTACTTGTTTAGCGAACCATCACTTCCATACCACGAAAGTCTGTCAGAGACGGAGGAGGAAGAGCATTTCATGAAAATCACCTGCTCACAGCTTCCAAAAGTTGTCTCAGATGGAGTCATTAAAATTTCTATATAAATTGCACTAAGAAAAATCAGGATTTCGATTAAAATTTAAGATATTTGGAGAATATTATTTTTGCATTTTTGATTCCTTGACTGAATAGAGTCGATTTCTCTGTCCGAAAAACCATATGTAACATTTTTAGGCAAACATGGACTATTGTCTTCTCCGCCACAAGTATCAGCGTTGATAACAAGCGGTTCAAATCCTGCTTCTGCAAATGGAAAGATGGTCTTCCCACTTGCAAAATCACAGTAGACACCAATAGTGTTCTCTGAGTTCTCAAGTCGAATCAGGTATTTGCCAGAATCATCTTCCGATAAACCTCTTGCTTGGAGCTCGTCGCAGCTCGTGGGCAACTGCCACATGACTTTAGCTATGTTCGTGAATTCCCTCTGCGGCATAAAGTCCATCTCTACTTCTGCAGCTGGAGCATTTGAAATCGAAGATCTAGCGAGGCCGAACACTTTTTCTAAGACAGGTCCGATCGTGTCTGAAAGCGATCGTGGTGGAGAAGACTTCTTCGTCGAGGAAATTTTTCGTTCCAAGAAGTTGTACTTGTTCTCCATTTGATTGATTGCATTCCTTTGAAGGGTGAGGATGGACTTTTGCTGCGCTCTGAACTGGTTGAACTCTTCTCTAACTCTTCGCATGTGACTATCGCGCGCTTGAAAAGCACTCTCAACGCCTTCCAAAGCGTTGTTATGCGTCGACAACTGGTCCATCATGATAAGGACGCCTTCTTCTAACTTTGCTACTCTCTCCGAGTTTTCTTCCATCAAACTTGTGTCAATAAACCTTGTCTGAACCTGTACAGGCGCTTCAGTAGTTGTAGTCGTCGTTGAACTCGTGGTAGTCGAGGTCGTTTCTTCAGTCGTTGTTTGCACCACCGCGACCTCCGTCGAAGCCATCTCTGTGAGCTCATCGACGGCTTCCTCTAATAATGCGACGCGCTCGGAGAGCTCTTGGTTTTCTTGAATAACTCTGTTTACGCGTCGTTTTATCAAAAGATTTTCTTCCATGATTTCACGAATCAGGTTTCCTACATCTTCCAGGCTTTCGAACTCTTCGAAATCTGAGATTGCATCGTCCTTCAAGATTATTATAAAGCACATAAATACTCTCACGGATAATATTTAAAAAGATATAAAATAATTCAAAAATAATCAAAATTAATAATTTTGCTAATACATATTAGATCACCTGTATTCTTCTATTTCTGTCCTTCCTATCTCTTTGCCCAGCTGTTCCGAGAATCAAATAAAAGAGCAAAAACAGTCGCATCTCTTAATCTTCTGCGTCTCTGCCTTTCTCTCGCAAGCTGGAAAATTTCCTCTTGCTCTTTTTAGAGAAAAATGTTAAGCTGCAATATGGGATAGAAATCACCATTCGGTCATCAACAAAAACGCGCACGGTGGCGCTACATCTCGTCGCGAGTTATCGCGACCCGTGGGCTCAAAAGCGAACACCATTTTTAACTGCTCTTTTACTGATTTCATAGTCTGACGTCTATGCTTTCACGAAAAAGAAAAATGCATTGAAGAAATATATCAATTTTGCTCTGTACTACTTATTTTGTACACAAGGCAATCACCACGTGATGTTTGTCTTCAATAAATTTTAAATATGAAAAAATACCTTCTTTTATGATCGTATGATTATTTATATACATTATAAGAATATAATATATAAATTATATAATATTATACGCGATCCTCAGGTTGAAATACATTCGAACAAGAATTATACATAGAATGGCTCGCTGCAACTTATACTTGTAACGATTGCACACCATTACCTCAAACAGTCTCAACTTCACTACAGTTGTAGTGTTGTTTATTTTTAGTTTTTTGCCGTAGACTTTTAGGGAGGAAAAATCTCAAAGGTGGCAAAAAGGAAGAAAAGGTCGAGTTAACTTGTGAGCAAATATTATTTCTTATTCTAATTATGATAAATATTGCGTGTTGCTTGCCTCTCGAAAACCACAGAAAGGCTCGGTGGAATAGAAGCTCGCTCCATTTTGCCACTTCCTCGGCGACCACATGAAATAAACTTTTGCCTAAATAACCTCTTACTCGTAAACCTAACGTTGTCTAACTATAACTCTAAATGCGAATTTAATACCATAAACTAAACAAAAAACGAATAAGCGGCCACAAAGATTTGTTAGTTTTTGAAAAGGAGATCGAGTTCAAACATCCGCTTTCTGTCTACTCCCGTCAAAGAATCCCCGCTTTTTTCATCAAGTCTTGATCTCTAAACATTTTCCTTAGGGGATGTGGGAATAAAAAATGAGGTTGAAAAGTACGGGATACATTTCCAGCGCTGCGGGTGATCTACTTTTGACAGGTTTGCTATTTTGCTCTGACCACAAAATAGTCTCGTCGCAAATCTGCTAATGAAGTAATGTGTCCATCATCCAACCGAATTAGAGCTTAACCTTAGACTCCAACTCATGTTTTAGTTTAGATGGTTTTTGGGGGGTCTTTTTTCGAGAAAATCAAGTTTAGATTTTCAATTTCTTCTCAATAATGACTAGAGCACTGAAAGCATCTGTTTCCGTATCATACTATTTAAAAACTAATATTCAACAAAGATTTTATACTTAAAATCGACAGTCACGGTCAGTGTCGCGATTTGATAAGTGCGTGACTTATCTATTGAGGAACTATGCGTTTGGCCTTTTGAACGGTTGTACCGCCCTTCATGGCCAACATTTTAATATTTTCGGTGGCGAAATCTGCACAAGGATTAGCCGCTTCCCAACTGAAAGCGTTGACGTAAGCGTGACCGCTCTTTAGAGGTTAAACCCTGGTCAACAAATCAAAAAAGAAAGTAAACTGACAACTGGGAGACCGATTCGCGCAACCCGCAAATATCAACGGAAATGAAAATTGAACAGTTTGGAGCGGAAACTTTCTCAGACTAGACCTATCCTTTCAGACATGCTCATTTCTCGCATATTGCCAAACTATTTTAATTTGTGGTAGTTTTTATTACAGACAGTGTGTATTTTTCTAAGCAGAGGAAACTTTTCAACAGAAATTTTCAAGTTTGCTTTTCTTCGTTTTCAAATTGTAAGTGGGCGTTTTAGTCAAAGCCGTTCATGTCGGTGTCGACGAGGACTCGGTTGCCGTTGCTATCAGTGCGATAGGTGCGGTAGACGTTCTGGACAACGGGTTGGACAGTTTGAGGCTCACATGGGACGCGTGGCTGGTTCATCATCATGTAGAAAATGAGGTTGTCGTTGGAGGACTCGTTGGAGATCAAAAATAAAGGCAGGATTTGATCGGTCGTGAACGTCGTTCCTGGCGCCTGTGACTGCATCGCCATCATGATGATCAGCAAGTCTCTGTCCATAAAGGAGTTGTCGCTGCTGCTGGTGGAAGTAGTGGAGGAGTCATCGTTGAAATTGTCGAGGAGGAGGAGAGGCAAGAGCATGTTAAAGTTGTTGTCGAATGCTTGCGCGCTATCGAGACCGCCGGTCATTGTGTTGAGCAGCACCATCATCATGATCATTTCGCTGTCATCATCTCCAGTGCTGTCGTCGTCGATGAGGAGCATGAGTGGGAGAACAGCGTCCATTTGCACAGAGGCCCGTCCCATTGTCTGGAACATGAGGAGCATGAGAAGATTCTGCTTGCGCGATTTAGCACTGCCGCTGTCGTTGAGCATCAAAAGCGGCAGCATCGTTTGCAACTGGTTGTTCGTGTTGATTGTGCAGGTCTTTTGGACCATCGAGGTGTAGAGGAAGAGAGTAGTCATATCGAGCGCGGTGCCATTGGTGTTACTGTCGTCGTCAAGGAGCAAAAGTGGAAGGATGGAAGTGCTGTCCGCCAAGTTGCCTCCTTGCATCATCATCAACATCAGCATTTCCGAGTTTTGAAGGGAAGTGTTGTCGTTGAGAAGCAAAATGGGAAGCAGTTGGTTCATCTGCGTCTGTTGCTGCGGATTGTTTGCCTGGTTGGCGATCATGATTGCCAGAAGATTCTCATCGAGCGCAGTCGCTAAGGCGAAAAAAGCGCTAAAAACTTTCATTCTTTTTGCTGATTTTTGGTGTTTTTCTCTCTAAGCTCAAGTCTTATTGAAAATGAGATGAGGAGAAACAGTGTCAAGTGGGTTTTATATGAAGGGATTCTAGTGCTGCCATGTAGTGGCCGTAGCTATCCGGCTGGAAAGTTTTAACTAGATGTTTTGGGAGACTTTGAAAATTCGATTATCCTAAGAAAACAAATATCGGTTTTGATATGGGCTGTTGAGCAGACGGCTTCAGTTCCAAGGAAGATGCTTATTTTCGTTTGTTGCAAAACAGGTTTCGTGAACCAAACTATCCATGCATGAAATCAAGTGTTCACCCGAATTTGCGAATTTAGAAATTCTCATGGATATACTTTACCTAGCTTGGTATCGGTAGGAAAAATGATGCTTCCAACTGACCTAAATTTCAGTTGTTTGAAAAGAAAAGCACGTGGCCACTTTTTTGATAGAGTACTTTTGATGGAGTGTGCGCCTAATTCGGTTGTTATCAGCACGAGTCTAACCAGACCTCGAAACAGAGCTAGGCACTCTTTCACTTTCAGATCCTTTTTGACCGAGTTAGAGCCATCTTCTAGGGATGGATTTAAATCTCGCTGAATCTGGCCAGAACATTAGAGGTGATATTTCACAAAATAACTTTTCAGTAACGAAGTAAATTAGAGAATGGATGCGATTACTATTCGGAAAATGCAGAGTCCTGGCAACTGTCTGGAAGAACTCTCCCGCCAATTTTGAGCTTTTCAAACATGCTTCGTGAAAACGAGCTTGAAAATACCAACCAGGTAACTTTTGAAAAGAACAGCTCCCACGATGGGAATACTAGAATTACATTTCCATCTTCAAAAAAGAAAAACTAATTTAGTCAAAATTAACTTTTGCCAATGAAAAATTTCAGATAAGCTGTCAAAGCCAGATCCAGTACCAGTACAGTATTCCAAATTGCGGCTACCAGCCCCACTGGAATGGTGAGCCGTACCATGCACCTGATGAACAGATGATCGAACTTGTACCAGTGGTGGACGACGGCGTTTTGCATCAAATGATTCAAATGGAGCGCACTCAAGTCAACAAGAGCAAACGAAGCAAGGAACGAAGAACCGCTTCTATTAACTCTGGTAACTTTTCGGAGATAATAAATGTTTAACCAAAGCATTGTAGCTTACAATATTCTCAGAAGCCACATTCCGAACGTCCCTGCCGAAACAAAGCTGTCCAAAATCAAGACCTTGCGCTACGCTGCGAGTTACATCAAGTACCTCATGGACATTTTAAAAAACGACGATGCAGAGCCAGCTGAATTCTCGCCTTCCGACTGACCCAAATATAAAATCCAAATAAAGTAAACATTTACAAAAGCTTCTTCATTCAATTGCGCGAAATCATGGAAGAGAACTTCGTTTTTGAAGAGTTTCTAAAAGAAAACTCAATCAGGTGTTTTTGAGTTTGTGGGTGTTTTCAAAAAATCAAGAGCATACGAATCACATGATTGAATCTCTAGAACATGTGATCCCATCTTGTGTTTTTCACTTTTTTGTCATTAGTCTCCAACGCCAGTTAGGGGAAAGGAGGGTCCGAAAGCGCAAGAATTACAGGTAATTTTCGCGATTTTTTAACAAACAAGGTTTTAACTGTATTTTCTTTTCAGATCATGGAGCTGCCTAATGATCAGCAAGAAATCGAGCTCCAAAGAGGAACCCAAAAGGGGCTCGGGTTCAATATAAGTGGCCATCACGCCATCACCCGCCTCTTGACTCCAAATCGGAGATACCGACACGGAGAAACCAAACCAGAACTCAAATTTTCTGTCAATACCTGAATAAAATCAATTTCTCATTCATTACTTTTTTGGAAGGTTCTAAAGAATTTTTCTCAGATTCGAAAGACCTTCCAAAATCTTGTTGTTTCTTTCTTCGATAACTTACAGTAGAATATTCTGAGTGAGTTATTCTTTCTGAGGGAGTAACTGCCTGTAGTCTGTCGGCAATAGAGGTTGAAGCTTTATCCTTTTTGAGCAGCGCGCGGCGTGGGAGATTTTTGTCCAATCGGCGGCCGTCTTTCTTCAATCCAGAAACTCTCCACTTCTACGTCGACTCCCTCTTCCCAGGTACAATCCCACTCAGCCTGCAACTGCCTGTAATTGCCATTCATTTCTCCTAAACTTAACAAATAGAGAAGGCTGATTCACGCTTCCATCCAAATCAACTTCTATTCAATAATAATTAAACAGAGTCGTCAATTATAGAATATCAATTTTCGGTTGAATTCAATGATTTATCCGCCTTTTCATAAAGTAATCGCTCTTCAAATTAAGAATTTTTCAATAATTACAGAAAGATTCAAGAAGCATCCAGTAATATTCGATTTTCAGGGAGAATTAATCCTCATTCGGGAGTTTTTCTGACGATTTCGACTATTTCTTTCTTTCTTACTTGATTTCGACTTGAAAAACAACCCTTTCTCACCCCCATTTTCTTTATTTCCAACGTCTACTTTTCAGGATCGACCAAAGAAACAAAGAAAAAGAAAATGTTCACGCATCCAAGAATATCCACGTCTCCACATCCGCCAGATTCATACCCCAGAGGCTCCCTAAGGTGCAGTCCTTCTTCAGAGTTAATTCTGTAACTTTTGAATTCAGAATCGACGATTCCTTCTCGCCAAACTTCCCTGCGTGGGATAATCAGCCACGCAACCCGCCCAACGTAAGTTTCTTTCGACTTTTGTATTTTTCTCTAGAGCGCGGCGGAGAGACTGCTTGTTTTTCTCCCAGCCGCATTCTCTCTCTCTCTCCCGCACGCGCAAAGAAAAAGAGATAGAAGTACTAACATGGTTATCCAGTTTCTGTCGATGTCGGAGTCGGACTTTCCGGCGCTGGGGCAACGCAAGGCCGACACTTTTGCGCCCATGTCACGTGCGCCTAATAGCCCTAGCCAGCCAAGCAGACCTCACTCCATGTCCGACCACAACCAGGGCCCTGGCGTCTTAGAAGTAAGTCTTTAAATCATTTGTGGAAACACAACTGTAGAATTCTAGGCCTAGATTATCCCCTAAAGCTTTAGTTTCGCCGTTTAGTCAGAAATAGAAGCAAGTTTTGAATCGCATAAAATATCATAGTTTCCGCTGGAATCGCCCTTCCCGCCGCAACTGAACCTCCCCACGCATCGCGCCTATGTCGGCTCGTTGTCGACGAAGAACGACGAGCGGCCGAGCGAGTTCCAGCTTGACAAGAACGATTTCCCAACGCTCGACCGAGGTAACTCAAGAACCCCACAAGACTCAAGACCACACTCTATTCAAGGCGCGCCCGCCGCCGACATCAGAACCAAACTTCCGGGCAGCTCCGCTCTGGATGATGATTCCAACAGGTAAAAGACGCAAGAGCGGTTTAAATTTTGGCAAGCAAGCCACAAAGTTCTCCAAGAGGGAGATCTTCAAGATGTAAAATCTTATGTTTTAGAGGCACATTTGAAACGACTCCCTTCGACAGCCGGATGCCAGGACTCGTCCCCGGCCTGTCCATCGAAAAAGACACTAAAGCTGATGAAAGATATCGAAATCGTTAGTGCCAACTTACCTTATCTCAATTTAATTGATGTTTAGTTGTGAATCAACGGCCCGCTGTCAATTCAGGAACGTCGATACAATACGATCCCAATACTCAAACCTTGAGTAACGTCCCCAGTTCCATGCTCGCCGATAAACACTCCTTCCTGGGTTGTACAAAGATTTTAAGAGAAGTGTTAGGAGATAAGCAACAAGCAAGAAGTTTACAAGCATTTGACCTCGATAAGGAACGGATACGAATAGTAACTACTAGATTCCACCTTCTTCTCAATTCTCAAATGCTCAGTTTTCGTTCGTCAAGAAATTCTTTGTATCCGAATTCGAGAATCTAACAGATATGGGATTAGCCTTTGTGAAAGGTAACTCGAATCGTCTGATTTACCGCTTCCAGTCGCCCTTCGCGGAGATGCCCTGCCGTGTCCAGGATATCGACATGTTCGTGCCCAACGAGTACTTAACGAACATCCACATACGCGAAAAACTCGCCGATATCAAGGTACTACTCTCTCAAAACAGCTGTACTCAAAACAGAGCAGCTTCAGACAGACAAGTACAGCGAGGAGCTTCTGTTTTGGATATTCTACTCGAACCCCAACGACCACATGCAAATGATGGCCGCCCACGAGTTGTACAAAAGATTATGGAAATATCACATCGAAGAGAAGATTTGGCTCACCCGTCCCCGCAACATTGATGTAAGTTGATACAATACTGTATTGCTTAAGTCTTCGGGTTAGCAAATGACAGCGGAGCTCCCTTTTTAGAGTAGGTCAATGCTAGAGCCTCTAGGGTAAAGTTCTAGGGAAAGTATGCCCCTAAAGTTACCATGGATAACCGATAATAACAGCTTTGACAGTTGCTTTACTCTATATATTCAGGCGCGAGTGAAGAATCAGACGTACGAAGAAGGGACCTTCATGGTCTGGGACACTGAAAACTGGAAGAAAGTAGCTAGAGACTTGAAAGTCGAGTACTCGAAACTGCACCCGTCCGAATACCCCCCTGTAAGTGCCCATTAGACCGATCATCCTCTGACTGTATTTCTTTGTTTTACAGGCACAGCACAGACCAACGTACGCCGAGCCGTCCTTAGGCTCCATCGCCAGGCCACTTTGACGAGGATCACTTTTGAATATTTTTCAATTCTTCTAAAAGTATTGCTACTAAACAAGCCGTTTTTTCGTCAAAACAAAAAAACAAATAATGTTGTTCCTGTGCAAATGCAACCCTTTCTTCTACGCGACTTTTCACCTGTAGCCTCTTAAAACTGGCTACTTCCAGTTCTTTTTGTTTAAATCGTAACAAACTCAAAAGTTGTTTCTCTTTTGGCCATTTCTCTAAGTTCAAGAAAAAACGCTCATCCTCCCTACAGAGTGAGCATGTACCTAAAAAGTAACAAGCCGAGCAGCAGAAAGAAGTCTAGAGTCTCACAAAAAATTTAAATTCCTCTTTTCTCATCATTTGGAACGAACGATCATGATTCATGACGCTCTAGAACTCTTTCTGCTCGGCTGTTTCACTGACCACTGTGCCCTAAGTATAACAACTAGAAGCCCTCTTTCCTCCAAATTATTCCAAATTTCGGTAAATTTTTATCTTTTACCCTGGATTTTACAATTTGCATTCGATTCTCGTCGCCTAATTTAAGTAACAACAATGTTTTTTTATAAAAAAACTCCCTTCAATTAAAAATAAGAACCGAAAATTTAATACTACAAAAAATATACACACACACTTACACTTGAATAGCTGTCTCATCAACTCTCAACCCTAGAAAGACAACAAACAAACAAAAAAAGACGCCCACTCGTTTTTCTTCGGTGTGTTTTTTTATCAACTGCCAAGCAACTGCCGCTTTCCTTCTTTCTCGTATTTGAAATTTCTGAAAATGTGCGCTTCCGTGCGAGATTTTGCTAGATTTTTCTAACCGGCGCGCAGACAAGAGCTTCAGTCACTCTCTCTGTAGTAGAGCTGGTCCCTTAATTCTGCCAGAGCTTTGCAAGAGTCGCCACCTTTTTTGACTTCAATACATCATGAAAACATATTCCATCACGATCTTGAAAGGGTTAAATGATTGTTAAAACATGACGCAGTTCAAGTTGAAAGTCTCCACTAAATCTTATCAATTTTTCGAATTCTAAATTAATTAAAAATATTTAAAAACTGGAGCTACTTTCGTGCTCCAAATTTGAACTATGAGCTAAGTTAAACTTATCCTTTTATTTCAATTCTAAAATTCGAGCTCTTCAATACTTTGATGGAAATTTGGTTCTCTGAAATTACGATCCGCACGTTACGACTGAAAATTCTTACAAAAAATACTTTTTACAAAACAAAAAAATAACTGGACAGAGTGTTCCGGCACTCGTGACAATCCGTGTTTTATTCTTCTGTTATTTGCATTTTTGTTGTTCTATTCGTAAAATGATAAAAAAGACGAACTTCAACATATATCACAAAACAGCCAAATAAATTCAACATACAAATTCAGCAAGATGAGATCGCTAAGATTATGTCGTTTATGCGTTAACAAACTACCGGAACTAGAAAAGGAAAGCATCACAAAAATTATATCATCAGATCAGAATGTGGCCATTGCAACCACCGAAGGAAGGTGTAAGTCATAAGTTCCGGTTGTGGAAGATTGTTATTAGCCAGAGCTCTGATAATGCTTTAGTATTTATGTCTGACAATGGCGGGGCAGAATTCGAAGAAATACCCACAGGAGATCCCAGTGGCATTGTAGACATCCACTTTTTGTTCGACGGGTCGCTTTGGGTAGCGAATGAAATGGGCCAAGTGTTCACAGTGAACGGCGTGGATAGACGATTCGAGGAGATCGGTTTTCAAGAGACGGGCATCAGTGCAGCCAGATGGTCACCAGATGGCGAGTTGTTGGTCATTATTAGTCTTCCTTTGGAGAATGAAGACGCGCTGCAAGTACTGACAGCAGACTTTGAGCCAATTGCCGTACAAGCAGCAGTTACTACTCAGCCAGGGGAGCAGGTCATGGTTAATGTTGGCTGGGGCTCGCGCTCGACCCAGTTCATGGGACAAGCGGGGAAGGAATCGCGCGAAATTGAGCTGAAAGCAGCGACAAAGCTGAGCGACCGAGACAATCTTCAAATCGGGTTGTGCTGGCGAGGCGATGCTGAGCTCTTCTGTACATCCGTTCCTTGTTCTTCCGGGCGCCGCACGCGAATCTACAACCGGGAAGGCGTCCATCTTTCTACCACGGATTCGCCTTCGATATTCCTCGGTCCGATTTCCTGGCGCGCATCTAGCTTGCTTTCTACAGTTGCCGAGTCTATATCCGGACAACTGATCGTCGCGCAAATCGAACGAAACGGACTTGAGCATGGCCAAATCGACTTAATCCTCCAAGATCAACCAGTCACGAAAATCGCTTGGAACGCATCAGGCGTCCTCCTTCTCGTCCAGTACTCTGATTACTTCGAGCTGTGGCGTCAAGAAAATTACCACTGGTATCGACAAGTTCTTCAAAAAATCAATAACGATGGTACAACTTTCATCTTCTGGGATGACTGCGATGCCAATATTCTGCATGTATCTTCCGGTGGAATTCTCAGCAAATATCACATCGAAGCATTCGTTAACGTTTACCAAAGCTCCAAAATACTCGTTGCTGATGGAAAATTTAACAATTTCACAGATTACGAAAAAGCGATCATCCCCCCGCCAATGTTTCAGTCTCAGTTTGACTCGTTACGTTCAAAACCCGCCGTAGTTACAGAAGATGGAGCGCTTATCGTGACGGATAAAGCGATCGTTAATGCACAAGATCAGTCTACTGTGATGGAAGGGGAGTTTTCTGATGTGAACCAGATATTCGCTCTAGGAAAGAAGGCTGTTTTCTTGGTTCATGATACATTGGAGGGAAGTGAACTTGAATACGTTACGCCGGAGACGTCCATCAGGGAGAAGACCTTAATTCAGCCATGTTGGATCACTCATTTCGCTCGAGTCAACGACAATACATTTTTTGTCTCCATGCTCAATCAAGAAGGAGACTACGAGCTAGTCAAAGTTCAAGTAGAAAAGGGAGGACTGCATTACACTCCTTTGGATATAACTCCTTCCACTCATATGTATCGAAGTCTTTTTTGTTCCCAAGGAGAGCCAGTTTATATCTGCAAGAATCAACCATATTTTGGCTGTGATAAACTTCCACTGAAGAACGGAGAAACAGTTTTGTCCCTAGCAGCGAACGACGAGTTTATCGCGGCAACGACGACGTGCCACGAGCTCTTGATCTGGGATCTTTCAAAAGCCGGTCAAGCAAAAGGAGCCGCTGGAATCCAAAGCTGGCAGCCTGTGCGCCGTGGATGCGAGCGTGGAGCTAGTATCGTCACCCTCTTCGGCACCAAGGTCGTCTTGCAAATGCCAAGAGGGAATATTGAAACCGTCGAGCCAAGAGCGATGCTTTTCAAGCAATTAGGATCACTTTTGGATAATGAAAAGGTTGAATGGAAACAGCTATTCAAGATGTGCAGAAGGCAACGAGTCAATCTTAACCTCCTCGTTGATCATTCAGGTGATTTTTCAACTTGTGTTCATTTTTCGATCGATTTTCTAAGGATACAAGAAGTTCCCAGCAAGCGAATTCTTCATCGAGTTACTTCCTAAGACAGCTGGAAAAAATGAAGTCGATGCGTTCCTCAATTTCATTTACGAACTAAGCGAGCAGAACTGCACCCATCCCGGAGGCCTGTACCACGAAATTTATAGAGAGCGTTCAGAAAGGTCGCCAAAGGAGGCTGAAAAAGTTAAGCTCATTTGCAACACAATCGCCGAAAAAGCACGAGAAGATGGAGAAAGACTTTCGCTCTTTTTGAAGATCTATCTGCATTGTCGATTGAAGGTGGTGGGAATGGAGAAGACCTTGGTAGCAATGGCAGAGCTTCGGCAGCAGAAACAGGTCCCAGTGGAGAAGCTATCGGAAGGAATCAAGTTCTTAGCAATCATGCAACAAGGTTATTTTCCATTTGATAAACGCTTTCACTTACTTTACGACTAAGGTGACCATGATTTGTATCATTTCTCGCTGAAGACATTCGACCTTGAGCTGGCGCTAATTGCCGCCCAAGCGATAGAACTCGACCCGAAAGAGTATCTGGCCAATCTCAATAAATTAGACAAGCTTGAAGCCAATTTCCGCAAATATGTGATCCTCGATCAATTAGAATGCTACTCCGAAGCGCTCCTTCAATTAATCCACTTGCACAACTTAAAAGATGATGTCGAGCGAAATATTCCCACGGTAGAAGACTACGTCAATAAGCATAATTTGTTCAACTTCGTTATTCGCCTCCCAAATCTATCAAAACAATTCAAAAAAGACGTCTGTCGAGCATGGGCCGACAAAATGAAGGATAGCAGTCATGATTTGCAGGCAGCAATTCTGTATAAACAGAGCGGAGATGAGGCTCTAAGGAAATGGTGAAGCACGACGACTAGGTAATTTTCGGGATCAGGCTTGAGGATTTTAACTTCTTGCTCTTCTTAGAAAGTCTTAGGGCCTAAGTTCTTAGGCTACGATATCATCCAATTAACAGAAGCAAAAATATCTGAAATGCTAAATAATTCCGAAAGTCCGTCTTCACCAGAATTAAAGTTCAACTCTTTTCTCGAAGCGCCAGCGATGGCGTTTAGCTTCTGACCAGAAGGCGCTACGAAGCGATTTCGACGAGCGTCTGGCCTCCATCCCGACGCAAGACGCGGGCCATGCCTCCTGGGGAGTCAACAGAGACCCCGAAGAGTCCGTCCGTTTGTTTGTTGAAGCAAACCAGTTTGAGGTGAGTGTCATCGCTTTTCGCACTTTGAATTGTGTGTGATGTCAAATTTGACGACTAAAAAGCTGATAAACTCAAGTTCTTTATTCAAGAACGCGCTGATGGTCTGCAACTCGACTGGCCGCGCCGACTTGTTACAAACAGACATACAGCCAGCTGTCAAATCCCACGCTCTGTCGATTCTAGAGCAGTTGAAAGAAATTGTCAAGGCTTGGTCAGAGAGACTTTTGAGGTTAGAAGAATGCAAAGCGAATCAACTCAGGAAAATTCAAATAATGAACGAGGGTTACGACGAGGACCAGGTAAAAGAACCATCTTCTTTTACTGTCGGTAAAAAACAAAATAAGGGAGACTTCGATGATTTGGTTTCGGACTTGGGAAGTGTTCGGACAGGCAGCTCTAGGGTGTCCCGAAGTTCAAGGTCGACGGCAAAGAGTGCCAAATCGAGGAGAAAGAATGAAAGAAAAAAGTTTTCGACAAGAAAGGGATCGCCAACGGAGCATTTGGGCTTGCTAGAAGAGGCCAAGTGAGTAGAAACTACCGAATCTGCCTTTTTCATTAAAAAACGAAACGAAGTTCAATATCCCTTCATCTTTAGATCATCTGTTGGCAAGTTTCAAAAGATCGTCGATGAGTTGGGAAGCTTTTTCGTTGTGCTTGGTTACTGTGGAGAATTTATCCTCGGAGCAGAAATTCAAGATCTCGTGAAGAGATTTATCAATGATTTGGAGCATGAGATCCACAAGATTTGGTACATTTTCTTCTAACGCATTGATTGTTGAAATGTTCTTTTATCTAGGCCTCGGGACGATGAAGGTTTGGTGCTGTTGGAGAACTTCCAAAAAGAAGGCACTTTGAGGGATTTGAGAGACTTGAGCGTTCTCGCTCCGCCGGAGATTCCAAAGCGATTCCATAACTTTTCCATTTTTGACTGAGAATCACTTTTCCGGCGTTAAATTATATTTTCTCATCGTTTATCTCTTATAGAATATAGAATGTCGAAAGGAACGAAAAGAGGTTGTCTATTCTGTGGAATTATTGCGGGAACAGAGCCCGGAAGAATACGAGCAAGCCGGGAGTTGTATACAGTTATCGACGATCTTTGTATGTACCGAGTGAATGCTTGAAATAAAAATGTTTTCGGTAGATCCAGATCACAATCACACACTCGCCCTGCCCAACAAGCACATCGAGAACGCCTCGATTTTGACGAAAGAACACATTCCACTTCTTCTTGAGATGGCGGAAGCGTCGCTTGATGTCCTCCGAGCCACGTACGGGACCGCTCTCGATGAATCCCAAGTCGTCATGGGTTACCACTGGCCACCCTTTAACTCCCAGTCCCACTTGCATCTCCACTTGCTTTATCCTTACAGCGAATTTTCTTTTCTTTACAAACTGCGCTTCCTACCTCGCTCTCCTTGGTTCATTAGACATTCAGATCTGATATCCCGTCTTCAAAAAAGCTAGCAATCAAAAATTTCGAGAAAAGAATCAACTTTACCCTAACCGAAAAACAAAATATCCTTTATTCTTCACAGTAAGGGTTAATTAATTAACCCGTGCGCGCATATCAATCAAAAGTTGATAATTGTGCGCGCATGGGTTAAAATAAAAATGAGCCTATTTTTACAGAATAACCCTATCGTTAAAAACAAGCCCTAGAATCTATCTATCTTTCAACTGTACTATACGTCTCTTTTGGTTACCGGATCATCTTTCTGTAAAAAAAACAGCATGAGCGTCAGATTTGACGCTCGAGTGATTTGAGAATTGTTTCCGCTCAATTTAAAATCGACTTCTTCAGATGAGAAATGATAGCGGCTTGAAGCTACGTGAAACTGCAGACGATTTGATTTTGGATATTCAGTTCGACCATTATGGCACTTCTTATGCCACTGCCTCCGCCGACCACTACCTCAGAGTAAGAAGCCAGCACTAAACCTTATCTTCCCAAAGCCTGAGGGTTCTGTAGTGTAGAGAAGGATGCTTCAATTTTTCCAAGCATAAGGCGGTTTCCAATGGCCATAAGCCCTTTTGTTTGCCCGGGCAATAACTTATCAGAATGACTATTTGAATTGTTTGAGCATTATAACTGAGTCATTTCCCGTCATTATGGCGGTTTTTAGCATCTTTGGGAGCTTTTTTGGCCGCGGGCCACGGCGAATTTCGTGGCCACGCCAATCAGACGAACCTCTCAGCCTATTTTTCCTCTGACTCTTCCTCTAATTTTGACATTGCACTTATTGAAATAGTGACTCACTCGCCCGAGATCTACTCATGCAAAGATTGCCTTACCTTTTACTCCTACATCGGCCCGGGCTAGACGCGTCAGAGAGCTCCCTTTCCGACTAACAGACAAGACGTTTAATTATGCAAAAAGAATAGGAAGAACTAGAGGTTGAGAACAAGGAAAAATGAATACTTGAGTTCGTTTCTTCAAGGCATAAAACACACTAACGATTTGATTCGATTCTGTCACTTTTCTGGTAAATTTCTCCCTCAGAAGACGTTCTATAGAACTTAATCTGACTTAATTTCAAAAAGAAATATGCTACTTTTATGTTCTTTATCGAACAGTTCCTCCATCAGCATTTGTTTCAGATCTACAAGAAAGACCAAAATGGCCAGTACGTCTTTACCGCGGGTTGGATGGCCCATTCAGCAGCGATCTGGCACCTCGATTGGGCCCATCCCCGCCACGGCACCGTCCTAGCAAGTTGCTCCTTCGACAAGCAAGTGAAATTCTGGCTGCCCCCTGCAATGATCCGAAGCGCTTCTGGTAATTCCATTTTATTGACGCTGACATTCAATTTTCCGCTCTTGAAGAAGCAAAGAAGTCAACGGATTGGGTTTGCTTTGACTCGCACGGGGTTGATAAGCGAGGCTCGGTCACAGACGTTCGTTTCTCGCCAGAGTGGTTCATGGCCGATCACGGAGAGCCGAATCCCAAAAGCGGATCCAAAGTCTACGTCGCTTGCTGCACTTCTGACGGACAGGTTAGATAAGAAGAGAATCCCTACTCCGTAAAATCATCAATTTGAGACTTTCCCTTGCTCCCCCTTTTAGTAAGAGAAAAAAGATTCATCCGGGCTGAAAATGACTAATTAATTTATATTTGCTTCTCATCTAAAATCATTTTTAATGACGGCACGGGGCGCGAAATAATCGCAATGAACAATGAGCTTTTTCTCTCTTCAGTGAAGCTGTTTCTTTAGTGACTCAGCCACGGAACAGACAACTCTTATTCACCACTGGCTTCCTCTTTTATTCCTTCTGTTTCTTAAGCTTTTCTGTTTAGGCAAAAGTTTATTACGCTGAGAGCCCTGTGAACAAAAGGACCCAGTTCAAGGAGCTGCGCCCGTACATTATTATCAATAGCAACAACAGCAGCTTTCGATGCACCAGCCTCGACTGGAGCAGGGTAATTATCCCAACTCATAAATTTTTACTTGCTCCCGCTTCATGCGAAATCAAAGAAAGAGAAAGAGAGAAACTCCTCTTCTAGTTACGCAGGAAGTCGCAGTTGATTGCCATCGGTGCCGAAGTCAACGAAAAGAGCACACAGGCCCAGCAAGGAGCTGGAGCAGTGCAAGAAACTGGCAACTTTAGGCTGTACAGATACATGCAAAAATCACCGTCGGAAATCGAAGGGGGACAAGAAGGGGAAAGAGCATGCTGGGACTTACTAGGTAAGCATCAAGCGGAGAATGATTGGTCTAAGCTTTGAACTAGAGGGAAGCTCGTATGCTCCTTGGGTCGACAAAATAGAAGGGACGATCAATTTGATCCGATTCGCGAACATCTTCGGCGGGAATAGCCACACATGTGCAATAGCAGCCAACAACCTCGTCATTATCTCCATACATCCTGATACGTTTCAAGTGACGCCGATGCAGATCGTTCTTCCGGACGGTCTTGCACTCGAAAAGACATGGGTTTGTACTCCTTCAAGTAGGTTAACCCCTGTAAAGTGATGTTTAGCGATTGGCTTGGGATAAATCCGGGCGCGTCTGTACCGTGCACAACGAAAGAACGCTCCAGTGGACGCGTACGTATTCCAACGACGATAAACTTTGCTGGATAGGCAAGGCGATCTAACCAAGTTCATCCGTTTTAACACCACTTCCCTTCTTCGTGACAAAAAAATCTTCTGCCAAACTTCAACTTCAACGCGAAATTACAAATACTGTCCGTCGTTTTTCTTCAGAATGAATTTCCAAGAGCAAAAGCGATGGGACGCGACGACGAATATGACTACCTCTTCAAGGTTGTGCTCATCGGAGACTCCGGCGTCGGCAAATCCAATCTTCTCAGTCGATTCACGAGGAACGAGTTCAACCTCGAGTCTAAATCCACCATCGGCGTTGAGTTCGCTACAAGAAGTATAGAAGTAAGTTATCTTATAATCAAAGAGTAACGGCTACTCTGTAGATGAGAATGAAGCTGAAATTCTCGCCAATTTCCCCAAGAAAAATAACGCTTCATTTGACAATCTAGGTAGAAGGCAAAACTATCAAAGCGCAGATTTGGGATACTGCTGGTCAGGAGAGGTACCGTGCTATCACGGCCGCGTACTACCGAGGCGCCGTCGGTGCCCTTCTCGTCTACGACATTGCCAAGCACACGACGTAAGAATATTAAACAATGGAGCTTTCTTATTGTGAATTGCTAGTTACGAAAATGTTGAGCGCTGGTTAAAAGAGCTTCGGGATCACGCAGATAACAACATCGTCATCATGCTTGTGGGAAACAAATCCGATTTGAGGCACTTGAGAGCTGTGCCGACAGAAGACGCGAGAAACTACGCAGGTAAGCCATATACAATCCCCTTTTTTCTCAACAATTTTCAACTTCAGAGCGTCAGAGTTTGAGCTTCATCGAAACCTCGGCGCTGGACAGCACGAATGTAGAAACGGCCTTTCAAAATATCTTAACAGAAATTTATAAAATCGTCTCCCAGAAGCAACTCGGCGATTCAGATCGGGTAAGTCCAGAATTGACTTGAAGCAGGTTTTATTTAATCACCGCGTTAAATAAAATTACCACTCGCAATTTACAATTACGATAATTATCAATTAATTATATTACAAAAAACACTGATTGTCACTACTAGAAAAGAGCTCGATTCATTCCTATTCACGATATGAGTAATGATAATCAACATATCCAGATAGGCTTAAAATTATTGCTCGATTTCCTGACGATTTCAAAACAAACACACACTCATATACCTTGGCCGCTTCTCATCCTCGTAGAAATAAATTTCAAATATTTTGAATTTACAGGAGAAGACTTTGACTCTGTCAAATTTTGAGTGTAGAGGATCCGAGTTTTATTTCTGCGACGATGTTTAGCGCCTTTAATTCACCTTTATCTTGTTTGACTTTTGGCGATTTGTGGCGTGCTAAAACCAGTTTTGCATTGTGTTAAATAGGACATGCAGGATCTCCAAATCGGCGATGGAACGGTGCCCCTGGACGCGCCGAATCCTCCTTCCAGTTCCAAAAAAGGCTGCTGCTGAAGCAAAAAAATACCGACAACTAAAAACACCCTTCTATATATCTCTCTTTATATTTCCTCACGACCACCTATTCTCTTCACTACGCCTCTCGGACCCTCTTCTCGTGTGCTCTTTCTTTGCTTTATTTTCTTTCTGCTTTTGCAAATCTAATCGTATTAGATCTGCAGGCGCAGTTAGATTCTCCTTAGGCCCCCGTACTCGTAGCTGGTGTTCTCGAAACAAGTCTAAAGCTAACTCTTTCTCTTTCGTCAGGGCGGTGACTTGCCAGACAATGACGTGGTGGACATCCACGTGCCGGACTCGACACCGGGTAACCAGCGCAAGAAGAGCGGCTGCTGCAACCAGGACTGAGCCCGAAGCAACCAAAAAAGGCACACACTGACGTACTGACCTCCTCTCCTCTCTCCCGCCCAGTGGGTCAGTGTCCCCAACAAAAAAAATACAAAACAAAAAATTCGATTCTCGAGGTCGCGAGTTTTCTTTTTCTGTTCATTATTAATATTATTTACCATCTGTCAAAAACAACCAAAAGATTGTACTTCTCAGCATTCTTTCTTGACAAAAACCATTCTACAAAAAAAAAGACTATTCGATATAACTTATTTAATAATTTCAATTTCATTCTCTTTCCTCCAGAGCAATCTCAATTATTCAATATAATAACATTCATGCACATCATCATCACCATCATATTATTCACGATTTTCGCATCTTTCGCGCTTTCTTCAAGTTTAAGACCTTTATAGTGACCTTACAGAGTCCTTCGCATTTTTGAAAATTCTAGACAGCAGCAAAAATATTTCAATCAAAGCTTACTACGGCAAGACTCAATTAATCAGCCGGTAATACATTAGCTCCGGTAAATAAGCACATTTCCCTTAATTCTTTTAGAAACGGGAAGGAAAAACGACCTTACTTGTAGTGGATACTTGCGTTTTCGGGACAAGATTAAAGATTTCAAACTGCGATCCAAGAAAATATAATCCTATGATGTAATGTAATCAATTTTTAAAGGCGATCGATTTCTACTATTTTCGTCGTTATTTGACATTTTTCTGTGGATGAAGCCCCAGGGCTCGTGATTCAGAAGGCAAAAACCAACCAACGCAGCATTCGTGTGAACTTCCTCCTTCTCCCATTTACTACTACTATTCCGCTAGTTCAAAATCAAGAGAGAAAAAAGAACAGACTCCGTTGATTCACCAGGTCACTCTAGGCTTTCTCCCCCTTCTCTTTCATTTATTTTCTATCTCAATACATCACTTCGAGAAAACAGCTCCTCTCTCTCTCAACCTCCTTAAACATCCTTAAAATTTCCGGAAGTGCAAGTGCAATCTGTTTTTTAGATTTCATTTTTGATTAAATTTTAAAATAAACAAAAAAAGTTCATCTTTCAGTTACATCTTCCAATTAATGGGAAAAGGCTGGGTTTTGCCTTTTGTTATGGACAGGGAAAACTGATTCTAGCCGCATAAGAATTAGATAAAGTTCATTTTTTATCGATTTCTTCCACATAGCTACTGGATTTCGCACGGGATTCATAGTAGCTATATAATGAAAATTTAGAGCAATCTTAAAAATTGGCCCTATATTGTAAAAAGCAAATTTCGCAAAAAGAGAATTGCGGTACACTGACGCGCGGGTGCTTTAACTTTAATCATCCCCCCGTTTTAAATAAATCATCGGAGTGCACTTTTCTCTCGAGTAATTGGCTGCCGACTTTTCGGGCGATGATGATGATTAACGCTTCTTTGATTTTCAGATGATTTGATACAAGAAAGATTCGATATTTGATCGCGGAAGAGAGAAATTCGGTATTCTAGAGCGAGCCACATGCCGCACCATGGCGCGGTGCAAGTTTATAGAGGCCGAACGGTGGAAGTATCAACCTGCACCAAATATTTTCTATTCGGCTTCAACACTCTATTCTGGGTTAGTCTTCCTCGTTTCAAATGAATACGAATTTTGATCGTTTTTCTTTCAGCTCGTTGGCCTAGCTCTTCTCGTTATTGGCTTCTGGGCGTGGACGGAAAAAGGTTTCTTCGACAACATTAGTGAAGTATCCGACATTCCCTTCGACCCAGTCGTCCTCATCATTTCCATCGGCATCATTATGTTTACCCTTTCTTTTACGGGCTGTGTCGGCTCGCTCCGAGAAAATATCTGCCTTCTCAAATTCGTAAGTCCCAACAAACGACCTTTTCAACCACATTTTTGTGAAGTTTTCCACGATTTTGGGGATGATCTTTTTCGGAGAACTGGTCTGTGCCATCCTCACATTTGTCTACAAAGACTGGTTCAACCAAAAGTTCAATGACTTCATGGAAACGACGATTATCAAGTACCGCGATGATCCAGATCTCCAGAATATCATTGACTTCGGCCAAAGAAAGGTAAATCCTCTATTTTAACATCAACATCATTCGTTTTATAGCTTCAATGCTGTGGGGGTGTTCAGGGCGCACAAGACTGGGAGAGCAACATTTACTTCAATTGCTCATCAAGCATCGAGCTCAACGGCATCGACTATCGCCCGGTCGAGTCGTGCGGTGTTCCCTTCTCCTGCTGCGCGCATGGTGACATCAATTACGACGAAATTACGAATACGCAGTGCGGCTATGGCGTTCGCAGTAAGAAGGTGCTTTTTGTACTTTTCCTTCTAGTCGTATTCAAGAAATTCAGGAAGCCGACTGGGGCGAAGACATCTGGACTGATGGGTGCATTGAAAAATTCGAGCAGTTTCTGAGGAGAGAAGTTTACCTAGTCGCGGGCTTATTTATTGGCGTCGCTCTCTTACAGGTAGAAAGACCTCAAAATTCAGCAAGTTAAGAATTCTTTTAGATTGTGCCGATCTGCTTCGCGCAAAACATGATATCCGACATTGAAACCATCAAAGCAAGCTGGCATCGTTGAAGCTACTGTATTCCCTTCAATCCATCGCCTTATCAATTTTTACAAGAAGATTCTTCACCTTTTCACTAACGCAAAAGTACCCGCAAATCTCCTGTACATAATTCTTATCCTTTTCCTTTCCTTTTTTACTTGAATCTTGACCTTTTTAACCTGCCGTTGCTCCCGTTATATTTCTTCCGAATCTGTACCAACACATCCTTATCTTTCCTACCCCGACGAATTGCAAATTAAATAACAACAACATTCAAAAAGACCAAAACTCCTTCTTCAGAAACAAAAGACATAAATGAGCTCAAAAGTCTACATCGGCAACCTGGGCAGGGACCCCTTGCCCGAGAGCGACCTCGAGGAAGAGTTCGAAGATTTCGGACCGATCAAAGAAATATTTGTTGCGCGTAATCCACCGGGCTTTGCGTATATAGGTACTGAACAAAGTTCTTCTACTTCTTTTAACGTCGCTAGATTTCATGTCCGAAAAAGACGCGAAGCAGGCAGTGCGCGAAATGAGCGGCAAGAAAAGATCTGCGGGCGCAGGTATGTGAGGGTCGAGATCTCCCACAAGTCGAGAAACAGGAGACAGAGAAAGAGAAGCATCAGCCCGGAGACGTACAGAAAGTATGGATCTCGAACGCCGTCTCCGGAGCTGCGCGAAGAGTCCAGATCCCGCTCCAGATCTCCGATCAGAGTCAAACCTTTGCCACGGGTTCAGCTAATAGATTAATCATTTGGAAATGAGCGAGTCCATAGTGTTAAACCCTGAAAAGAAACCAAACAAGCCAAGAAAGAAGACTAAAAAGGAAAAGAAAGAAGAGCCCGCACGAAAGGCCTCGACCGACAGCGTGACGACTTCCAACTCGGAAGACGCCTTCGAAGTCGCCGTGGCAAAGGCGCTCGTCAAATCTGAGCCTGAGCGGGCTAAAAAGAGGTACAATCGCTGCCTCTTCTTTTCGATTTTTGATCAGTGTGTTTTAGGCGACCAAAGTCCAAAATCCAAAAAGTGTCCAAGAATTCCGAGTACCAGAATTATCGGATCACGATGGACATCACGCCGTTCAAGATCGAAGACAATGATGACGATCACGTCATGGAAGAAGTCGACTGAAATTATTTTTGGCTTTCTGTCTGTGTGTTTTGAAACACTGCCTTTTTTAACGTGACTACGACGCTAACAGAAGCATTTCGCGATCTAAAAACAACGCGCGAAATGAAGAAGAGTTTATTTTTGCAAAAGAACTATTTGCATGCAGGAGCAACTTTTGAAATGGAGATATTTTTCAACTTCGAATTCGGTGGAAATTTTTCCTTTTCGAAAATATACTTACAATCGCCTCCGATGTCTTGTCGTCGAAAGCGTGGTAAATTACTGAAACGATTTTGGTGTTGATAGTTCGAGATTTCGAGTTTCTTACGAATAGAGATGTTGGAGCTTAAATTAATGAGAAATGAAGCCAGATGGATTTTTCGATCGCTGCCCTGAATTTTTAAAAAATTACTGCTTCCAGAAAACGTAGCGAGTTTTGCACCATTGTGGTCTTGGTCGCGTACTGAGCAAGGATGACGAGCCAGGGCGTATTCTATTTTTGAGACCTCAAAAAAAGGCACAAATTACATTTGATCGAATTTATGAGTCCCTTCCAAAAGGACTGTTGAGGCAAGGAATGTTGAAGAAAGCTGGATGTGTTTCTTTCCTCTGTTGCGAATGAAAACGGGGAAGATCAAAACGACCAGAAAAACGAAGCAAAAGTAAAAGATAAACGGCAGTTTGACGAACTGATCCATGTTCGCCCAAATGTGCGGGTCGATGTTGATAACCAACGGAGAAGTGAGGGCGTAGTAGATGTGGCATTGCCAGCGAGTGTGTCTTTTCGGTCTTGAGAGAGCATCGGAAAATAAAAACTCCTTGAAAGTTCAAGCGCTTCCTAAAAGGCCAAATGCTGATGATAAAGCACAACACCCACATGAGTCCGACAATGATCCGGGAGTCCTCTCTTCGGAACTTTTTCTTGTAGTAGTTTGGCGAAACGCAGGCGACATAAGAATCAAGCACCATTGAAATTATCAGGAATACGGAGACGATGCGAGAGAGGAAGACTTCAAATTGCGTTTTAAAACAAAGATAGCTCGTATTTTTTCCTTTTTAGTTTTAAAACAAACATAAAACAGCGAAAAAACAGTTCTCCGCAGTTTCCCAAAGACAAAGATGGCCCCGAAGTACAAGATAATTTTTCATAAGAATATGTGGTAGGCAAAGCACGCCATAAATAAAGTCTAAAGGAGCTTTAAAAAGGGACTTTTTAAAAAGAACTACCTGCAATGGCCATTGAAAATTTGATAAAGTTGCGGCTGTCGATCGGATTTACCTGGCTTACTCTCATTGTTGCAAAGAGAAGGACTTTTCTGAGGATTACGAGAAGGAACGATTAGTTGAGAATAAACTGATTAACTTTCAATCCCTAGCTACACTGACTACACACGTGATCAAGCAAGTGATGGAAAGGTAGAGCATGTAAGAAAGCGTTTCTAGTGGAATGGATCCGTCGCTCGGTGTTTCATACGTCCACCAAAAGCTCTGGTGAACATGATGTCCTCCGTTCATATCTTTGAGCATTTGATTTACATCTATGTTCCTACAGATATGAACAGTACTTGAATGAAGAGCTGCGCTAACCTGACTTCTTGCAAAATACTAACGACATTCATTTCAAAGTTTTTCGAAGCCTCTCTCGCCATCGTCAATAAAAATATATTGGTTTTAGTTAAGCTTTCTCTTTTTATACTGATTCGGCATTTTATAATCACGCTCATGAATACTTTAACTTCGACGCGATTCGTGCTGACAGTTTCTCGTCGCGCGCTCCTAAGCCGTTCCTTCCGCGTTCTCCCTTATTGCTTCTCTTGGTACTGTAATACAAGGCTCTTCCTTGATCCCAACCGTCGTAGATGACAATCTTGGTTCGTTCGGTACTTGTGTCAAAAATTGTTTTCATTCAAAGCTTGTTATTGTCCGCAGTTCAAAGATTCGTATTAGAGTAAAATGGCTTTGCAATTTGAGTCCTATGACGGAGGCAACTTCATGGGAAATCTATACATGGTAAGTGAAGACAGTTTATTAACTTTTATCAAAAAATCAAATAGAATATGCTTGTTGGAACTGCGGCTGAAGCTCTTGAAGCTGGTGATTTCAATGAAGTTGATAGGTAAATATTTTTTATTACTAAAACACAGGTGATAATTAAATAGGGTAACTTCAATCATGTTGAAAGGAGATATTTCTTATCATGTGGCATACAAATTGAAAGGAATTGCATTCCAGCGGATGAAGAGGGAGCTTGATGCTTTGGTCACGTTTGAGGACTGTCTCAAATACCATCCAGGGCCGGAATGATAAGATTAAAAGATCCTCAATGATTTTCAATTATAAATTCCTAAAGAAGAAGACGATGAGCTGTGGGCGCTTCTTAATAAAAGTAGAATTGAAATAGCATCAAGCGAAATGTTGGAGATGTTCATGAAGGACGAGCGTGTGAGAAAATACTACCAAGACCCAGTATTTTTGTTTACGAAAGGGCTGAAGTTTATTGCTGGTTGCAGAGCGAGTAACATTCGATCAATTGACGTTCCTATCTTCTCTAATTGTCGAAAATATGAGTTATCTCTTTCAGCATGAAGATTATCAAATATGGCGAGACACCACAGAAGTTATGCTGGGACGAAAACTGCCGGAGTTCAAGCGAGGCCAAGATATAATTGAAGAATTCGAACGGCTTTTTCAGGTAAGCTCCTACTTTAATTCAGGTTAAACTGGTAGAACCCGTAGGACATAAACAACAGGAACATCGAAAGACGAATCGGCAACGCGTTTTTCAAAGCTCAACGGTATCAATACGCAATCAAAAAGTACGAGGACGCGATTAAACATTTTGATGGTACGGATATCGCCGTGTACAATAACATCGCCATGTGCTACTACAAACTTGGACAGACAGAAGACGCCAGCAACAATTTCGATAAATGTCGAACAAAATGCATCAAGGTAAAATCCATTTACTAATCTCCTTTATGTCTTTAGGCACTTGTGATCGGACAACAACACGGAGCTCAAAAGAAGGACATCTCTAAAGCAATGGCGAGAATCGGAATGTGCTACGAATGCGAAAAAGATTACGAAAAAGGTTTTGTTTCAAGAAATGCAATTTTGACATTGAATTCCAAATTAAGCCATTGAATGGTTTGAGAAGTCTGTTGCAGAACACCCGGACAAACATGTCAGCATTAATCTCGCGAAGGTGAGCGTGGCAGATTCAGTAAATTTAGTAAAAGTCAATATTTTAGCTCAAGAAACAGCATCAAAAATGAAGGTCTACTAAACTTATATATTTCTTTCCCGTTCAATTATTATTTCGAATAAAACCAGAATTACTGATAAAGGCGTCTTGTTATCCCTTTGTTAATTATCAAAGAAGCCTGAAGGCCACCTGCTTCGTCAGGAAGTTCATCCTATCGTCATCGCGCGTTGAATTGAAGCAAGTTCTAAAGGCGAAATAGCGCTGCGGTGGCCTTGGTCTTTCGTCCTTCGCCAACTGTGACAAATGCGTCAAACCGATAAAAAAGCATTCGAATAAATTGTCGACTGCGCAACTTCGGGCGAAGCGCCAGTCCCGCGCTATTTATTCTTTGGTGCCGCGAATGTCCAAGGAAGGGATTAACCGCTCTGAATCGCTCTAAATTAAACGTGCACTTTGTTTTTAAGTTAAAAAAAGAGGCTAAAAAGGAAAACATTCTCTAGAACACGGGATCCCATCTTTGTGTTTTTCACTTTTTGTCATTAGTCTCCAACGCTAGTTAGGAGAAAGGAGGGTCCGAAAGCGCAAGAATTACAGGTAATTTCACGTTTTTTTTTGTGAATAAATTTTAACCCGGAGAATTTTCAGATCTCGAGGTCAAAGATCGCGAAATCGAGCTCCAAAGAGGAACTCAAAAGAGGGGCTCGGGTTCAATATCATCCTGGAAAGGACCGACAGAAAAAAGACAAGTCGAAAAAGTCCAAGAAAAGAAAAGCGAGGAAGTAATCCACGATCTGTCTCTCTCAAACCTGAATAAAATCAATTTCATCTATATTTTTTCAAATTTTGGAAAGATCTGAGGAAAAGTTTTCTAATTCAAAAGACTTTCCAAAATTCTCTTGATTCTTTCTTTATTTCTGCATTGTTACTAGTAGTAGATGAGCTCTGCCGAAAGAAAATCGGTATAGTTCCCGGTTTTCCGCCGAAAAGGGGATGAAAAAAGTTTGCTGTAACCAGGATTCGAACCTGGGTTGTCACGGCCACAACGTGAAGTACTAACCACTATACGATTACAGCGGGGTATATAGCAGAGGGAGGTTTCGATCCTCCGACCTCTGGGTTATGGGCCCAGCACGCTTCCGCTGCGCCACTCTGCTGGAAGCGAAGGCGCAAAATTGACGATATGAAGTAAACCTACATACGTTGCAATTTCCTGCAAAAAAAGAAGAAAGAAACAAGAGAGAATTTTGGAAAGTCTTTTGAATCAGAAAACTGTTCGTCAGATCTTTCCAAAATTTGAAAAAATAAAGGTGAAATTGATTTTATTCAGGTTGGGGAGAGACAGATCGTGGATTACTTCCTCGCTTTTCTTTTCTTGGACTTTTTCGACTTGTCTTTTTTCTGTCGGTCCTTTCCAGGATAATATTGAACCCGAGCCCCTCTTTTGAGTTCCTCTTTGGAGCTCGATTTCGCGATCTTTGACCTCCAAGATCTGAAAGTTATACGGATTAAAACTTATTAACAAAAAAACGTGAAATTACCTGTAATTCTGGCGCTTTCGGACCCTCCTTTCTCCTAACTAGCGTTGGAGACTAATGAAAAAAGTGAAAAACATGAAGATGGGATCCCGTGTTCTAGAGATTCCATCACGTGATTCCGAAAGTAGAAAAAGGAAAAAGGAATAAAGATTCTGGAACATTCGAAAGGTGTTATCAATTTCTGAAATTGCTGAGTTTTGTGTTCGGCCTTACTCTAACCAACCGCTGTGGTATTTCGCCCGCCTCAATAGAGCCCATGATGACGAGAGGATGAACTTCTCGAGTCACTCTAGCGCGGCGGCGAGCGTTTTTGAAGTGACGAGTTGAGGGATCGGCGGCTAACGGGGTTACTTGCATTCAGAAATTTCGCCAAAGAGAAAAATCGGCTCACGAAAGTTCGAGCGTTTTTTCCTATTTCCGTGGAACTGGCGAGGCGCTAATCAGCGAAAATAGCGCGACCCAGCCACAAACATTTTCTAAAGCGATCAGCCAAACTTGATTCTTCGCGGAAGGAAATGAGGGTACACACAATGGCAATACGACGAAACACAAGTTACAGTAGTTGATCTTCATTATCGAAGCAGAGTTCAAAGAGCTTCAAAACTAGGCGGCTTTGCGGCTCTCACGTCCTCGAAACATGGTCGAAATTTCAAGAGAAGCTTGTTTCTTGAACAACTTGGCCTTGAATTATGTCAACTTACGCTCTATCATAAATACGAGTCAACGATCCTAGCGCAACTTTAAAACGGGCTTCTCGCCAGGCTGTGAACTCGGGGATCGAAAGAGGATCAGCTCAAGAAGCATGACCAAAAAAGAACCCTTCTCCTCCATAATCTTATTTTCTGCGACGTAGATGGCATATAATACTTTCTTTTTTCCTTTTTTTTGACGCTTTTAGCCTCTGAAATACTGTAGAAGCGAGACTCTTAGATGGTGTCATTGACAATGGAAAATGAAAGTACCATTTTGGTGCCCTGACGATGAAGTTGATCCTTGCGGAGCAACAGAACAGCTCAATCTCACGGGAAAATACCCCGACTACTTGCTGGTCTCCAAATTTTATCAAAAGTCAAGAGTTGATGAAGACCACGCAGAATCAGACTTGGCGATTGCGAATGATAAAGTCAAAAGGATGAAGAAAAAACTAAATGAAGCAGAAAAGGCTCTCACGAAGGCAAAGGCAAGTGTCAAGGCAAAGAAACAATGGCGCAAAAAAGTTCAAGGAAGGCTCGTTTATGTGGTACAAAATTTGGTTGAAAATGAAAGTGAATCAGAAGACGGTAAGGATGAAGGAAATCTTCAACAAAAGCAGTTTAATAAGCTTTTCAGACTCCTCAGATGATGATGAGCCCCCGGAAAAGAAGGCGAAGAATGATGATGGGAACGAAAAGTCTCCATGCAAGGTCTGCTTCTTCCACTTCGACGACGAGCGCCCAGAAGCCTCCCTCACTTCCTGCGGACACAAGGCTTGCGTCCCCTGTCTCGATGCTCTCCAGCCGAAGACATGCCCAATCTGCCGTAAGGAATTCACTGAGGAGCAGATTCTCAAGCTTTTCGACTGACCGTTACCCTTCTCGTCTCCTACCAATAGAAATTTTGCACAATGTTCCGAGCCACTCTCGTCGAACAAATTTAAAAATAAATGAAAAAACAGACTTAAAATCTTATTTATTGCAGTTGATTTTGCAGCAAGCAGATTGAATTTGTCAAAAACAAATTTTCCATGTTTCCCACCACGTTTTTTTTAACAAAATCATCCTTTTTCTCACCTCAATTGAACTGGACTACGGAATCTAAGGTGATCTTTCTCGAAGCTCTAAGTTCCTAAAAGTCGTTTTCCTGCGTCTAATTGCATAAATCAGAAGATATTGAATGTTCCTGGCGCAGGAGGGCGGTTTGACCTTTCTTATCGGAATATTTCAAGCTGAGCGCGTCCATTCTCGTTCGTTTATCCAATTTAAGTAAAATCCGTCCCTCTGTGGTTTTCTTGCGGCGAGAGAACGAGACTGGAGTAGTGCGCCGCTGTGTGGCGCAGTGAAAAATATAATCAACCGTCCGGTGATTGGAGCCAAAAGAGCTGATTGAGTTAGCTTCTTCGGCTCGTCTTAAAAGAGAGCGCGCTCAGGAAGACACCACAGAGAATCATCTTATAGCGAAGGCTGAGAAAGCCAGTCGAAAAGATAGAAGAAAGCGGTGAACCTACAAAAATTAGCAATAGAAGATAGAGCAGAAAATCTAAAACATGAAGCTTTTCAATCCGTTGGTTTTACCGACGCTGATCGGTATACAAGCAGATTCATCGGTAAGCCTCCATAGTTTGATTTTTATTCTTCATTCTCCCGTCTTAGGTCGAAAATGAAGGCCACAATGCGATCAACGCGCCTTACGAAGAGTCTGTCAAAATGTACGACGCTTTTGTTGCCAACTCGGCAAAAGCGTTTCTCAAATCTTCAAAACCAGGCAGCAAGCTTGAATTTACAGCGAAAAAGGGGATTTCGTTGCCAACGATGTTTATGGCTCGCGAGTTGAAGGAATCGGTTTGCGCTGATACCCAGCTAGTCCCTGAAGACACTTGCCCAGATGTCCGCTCACAACGGTAAATTGAAGTTTCAATAACTATCATTTTTTTATTGCACATTTTAGTTACCCAACAGTAGATGGCAGTTGCAACAATCGAATCGACATCAGCCGCGGAAAAGCTTTCCGCCCACTGAAGAGACTCGTTCCAGTACAGTATGATGACGGATTTGGCAGTATCCGAAGAAGTGTCTCTGGAGTAGATCTTCCATTAGCTCGTGAAGTCTCAAATGTGATCCAAAATCCAACTCCGTCCAAGGATGCCAAAGTCAATCACATGTTCACCCAGTGGGGGCAGTACATCGTTCACGATCTCGTCCACACGCCAGTGGTCGTCACTCCAGAGGGTGATCTTGACTGTAATTGTGAGAACCCCGCTGCCGAATGCATCAACATCCCAATCCCAGAAGACGACACTCAGTTCCTCAACGGCAACAAAACGTGTTTCTCGCTACCGCGCTCTATTCCAACGCCAAACTCAAAATGTCAGTTTTTCAACCGCGAGCAGATCAACCAGTTGAGCAGTTTCATCGATGCGACAACCGTTTACGGCGTAGATGACGAGCTTTTGTCTGATCTTCGAGATCCAGAGTCGGATGCAGGCGAGTTGAAGGTCAACACGAAATATAGCGGTGACTTCCACGGAGCGAATTTGCCTGCCGCATCTGATATGGAGAAATCAAAGAAGAAACCACGCTGTCCGGCAGCTCTTAATGTCGGAATGGAGTCCTGTCCTTTCGCTGGTGATAGAAGAGTCAACGAGAATGCGGGTTTGGTAGGAATGCACACGATCTTCCTCAGAGAACACAATCGAGTCGCCCGAGAGTTGAAGAAGGTCAACCCCGAGTGGAGCTCTGACACGATCTTCGAGGAGACACGGTTGATCATCAACGCCATGCACCAGCTGATCACATACAAAGAGTACCTCCCTATTCTCCTCGGACCCAAGTTCGTCGACCGTTACGACTTAGGAATCACTCCCAATGGCTATTACTATGGTTACGATGCAACAATCGACGCGACAATTTCCAATGTATTCACGACCGCTGCCTTCCGATTTGGCCACAGTATGATTAACGATGAGTTCTCACGCTTTTCCGCCGACTGGGCTGACCTTGAAGGGACATTGCCACTTAGAAACTCGCAGTTCAACCCTGGTTCGTACCTCAACGATACCTCAAACTTGCTCAATCCAATCCTCCGAGGTTTGATGGAAGATCCCTCCTTCGCCATGGAAACTACTTTCCCAGACTCGATGCGAAATTTCCTCTTTGCGCAAGGAGACAAATTTGGCAAGGATTTGCTCGCCATTAACATCCAGCGTGGACGAGAACACGGTTTAGGCACTTACAACGACTACCGTACATTCTTCGGTATGCAGCGTGCCCGTGACTTCAGCGAACTCAAGGAAATCCCGTACGAAATGCGAGAACGACTTCGATCCGTCTATGCTCACGTTGACGACATCGATGTCTATGTTGGAGGCCTTGCAGAAACGCACGTAGAAGGTGGACTTGTAGGACCGACTTTCGCACACATCATGGCTCTTCAGTTCCGGGAGCTCAAGGCTGGTGACCGATTCTACTTTGAACATGGCGCTTGCGAGACGATCTTTACCCCTCTTCAGCTAGATGAGCTGCGTAAATTCACCCTCTCTCACTTGATTTGTTCCTGCACTGATACCGAGTCCATCCAAAAGAATCCCTTTTTCGCCGTTTCCGAAGAGAACCCTCGAATTTCATGCGATGACGAGTTTTTCAAACTCGATTTGTCAGCATGGAAAGAATCATTTGTTCACACTAAGTCGCACGAGGGCTTCATGGACACTGGAAAGTGGTCTGAATGGTTCCCACCAGTTTCTAAGCCAAAATCGCTCGACCTCGACGTCATCAACAAAGAACGTCCGGACGATGTTTGCCTAAACTCGATCGCTTCCGAACTTCGATTTGTCAATGACCAGCCTCAAATCCGATTTATTTGTCCCGCTGGCGAAATTTTATCTAATGACTTTCCCCCAGCCTGCATGGACCGGGGCAGATGGACCAGCTGGTTCGACCACTCCAATCCAAGCGGACACGACGGCGACGACATTGAGGAACTTCGTGTTCTTAATCGAGAACGTCCTGGTGAAATCTGCGACAATCCACTTTTTATGCAGGTTACACTCGGCAATTATTTTTCTCAAAAACTAACAAAACCTTATTCAAGGCTCAATCAACGGATGAAATTCCAGCTCGCGAAACTGGCGACGTTTTTGCCGTGTTCGATCCCCGACGAGGTCTCATCTGCCGCGGCGCCCATCAAGTCGACAAGAAATGTCACGATTACAGAGTCAGATTCTTCTGTCCTGAGGGATCGATTGAGCCGCCTTCCTCTCTTTCAAAGGATCTGGAGGATGCAATCAACGAAGAATTCCTCGCCTGGACCGAGTGGTTCTCCGCTGATGAGCCGGACGAAAGTGGTGACATCGAATATCTTGTGGTAAGTTTCATTGTTTATCTTCTCAATAATGATAATCACTTATGCAGGCCGCACGGGAAATGATGCCAAGCATTTGCATCCATCCTCATGCGATCGAAGCTCGAGCCATTAGCGACAAGAAGCCTGCCCACGAAACTGGCGATGTTTTCAAAGTCTTCAATAAAGACAAGGGATTAGTCTGCCAAAATACCGACCAGGTGAGCATTGAGTGATTCTGTCTAAAATATATATCGTTCTCAGAGCGACGGCAAATGCGACGACTATCAAGTTCGATACTTGTGTCCCGCTTACGAAAACGACATGGAGGACTACTTTGAAGAGTTTGAGAGTATGAACTCTGAAGCGTTTAATCAATACCGAGTCGATGCAGGTAACTCTCCCGCCAAGAATTTGGCGCGCAAGCTCTGTCACGAGCACGACCTCTGCTGCAATGACGAACTTGGCGTATTGCGAGGCATGTCGTTTAGCGGAATCTAAAGTCTCCATCGGAGAGCTTTTCATTCCAATTCGGTTTCATTGTAAATAAAAAAGCAATAACGGAGTAAGTAAGACCCTGTATTTGACAAAGTTCAGTTCATGATTTCTGCTGTATCATAAATTATCTCTCAGAAATAAAAATCTTCTAACCTAAAAAAAAGAGTTTTGTGTATACTTGCAGGATTACAGTTGCGAAGATGATTGAATCAGATGTTAAAGCTTGAATTGGCCGTCACAACAGCAGTGAATAATAGACTTGGCAGCTTATTAAAACTAACTGAGCTTTATTAGGAATTGGTAACTACGAATTAAGTCAAACTGTTTCTATTGTTTCCTCTTCCGGAGCTTTTTCGAAAAACCATAGTCACCGTGGAGACAAAAATTCCCGCCTATTTAATCGCCACAGTTCTCCACTTTTCTTCAGATTAACTCTCAGATAACCAGATAGCGAAAAACCATCTCCAACACAAAAAAAAAGAATGAAGTTGTTCACCGGTCTCGCTTTTGCCTCTGCGGCCTTTGCTGCCTATTCCGATACCTGCATTGGTGTGGATTCCGCTAATTGCGATGGAACCTGCTCTGCTCAACTTGAGACCTGTGCTCCAGCAGGTGGACTTACTAGTTCTGATTTGGTCAGTTTGATTAGTTTTTTCCTTTTTTATTCGAGAAATTATTAGGCCTGTTGCACCGCCGCTGATGCCGATTACGTCTGTGGCGCTAACTTGTGCGGCAATTTGCCATCTGCAAACTTTAACCAGAGTAAGTTTTAATAGAGACTGGCGAGTCATAGAATATCCACTTTTTAGTTGCTTGCTGCGCTGACTCTGCCGAGCCCGAGGTTCCCGGTATTCCAACTGACGCTCCAGTTGAGCCAACCGCCGATCCAAACGTCCCCACTGAGAGCTCAACCATTGATCCATCTCAACCAACTCAACCCACCGATGCCGCCTCTTCCACTATGTCCCCAACAAGTGGTGCCACTGGAACAACAACAGGAAAGAGTTTTTTTTTTTTTGCTCTGAAACTTTAGTTTCCCCACAAAAAAACGCAAGAGTCAGAAATTTAAATTTTGTTTTTTTTTTCGAGATTTTCCCGATGGTAAAAAATCGTAAAATTACCATAACTGTAGTCAAACACAAAAAAACTCTTCAAAAAGAAACTACAACTGAATCTGGTGCCAGCTCCGTAGTTATGGCCTCTGTTCTCGCGCTTTTGGCTGTTTTCTACCACTAAATCACTTTTCTTGTTCTCCTGAGTTCTCCTGACTGTCAGACAGGAAATAAAATAATGACGACAGTTATCATCAAACTTGAAAATTATCATTTATAAGGCATTTATTGAAAGGGCTAGAGTTCGTTCAATTCAAGCGTGAGTGGCAAATTCATCCGTTATGTGATGAATGACTACGTCTGTTCTCCAATACGTCTGATTTTTGGAATAGCTTCTTGAATACTTTTTACGAAAAAGACATAGCAAACTATTCCATTCCAGAAAAGAAAGCGCGACGATAAGGGCGAAAATCGTCGCATTCGCCAGCTGGGGCATCAGGTCGGAAAGAAGGGGCGATCGCTCGGGCTGAAATTGCTGAAAGAATCGCAAAAATAGAGGGAGTACTGTTGGAGGCTTCCAGTCAGTGTTGAAGTACAGAAATTGCAGATATGTTTGGATAGCAGCGACGAAGACAAGAATAAGGTAAATTATACGGAGTTCACTGAATCAAGTCTCGTTAAGTTTCGCTTATGGAAGGAAATGCAGCTATGAATAGTAAATACTTAGTTTCCCAGCTTTCTGGAGCGGGGCCAACATTTTATTATTTATAATTAAAAGTATTGTTGTTGGCAAAGCGAATTCGCACAACAAAAAGTCAGATTCTGACTATTTCGAGTTGAAAGAATTAATATTTGATTGCTGATGGATGATGGAAATCAGATGACGTCGGTAAAGAGACTTTCCTTGGCAGTATTTGTTGATCTTCTAAGTGCAGTTGCTGGGAGAACGTTCCCAAGACCATAAGATTCGTAAACAAGCAGAGCTTCACGAAATTTGTTATCATCGAGAGACCAAAGTCTTTCAATTTTGGAACACTCGTGCTGGATGATTCGGAACTGTGGATGCGCGAAAGGGGATGGAAAACGAATAGATTGAGGAGAGTTAGAAGACATATCTGACGAAAGCTCTTTTTGTCTCTTCCGGAAGTAGACCAGCTGAGCGACAACCAGGCGAACAGGGCGATGAGAAGTGAAGCAGCGATGATATAGATCGGGCACCAAAGAATCGCTATTAACTTGGCCGATTGGCTCCATGAAATCATTCCAGTTTTCGGCCGTATTCTCAATTGCGCTAAAACACTGTTCGCGAGGTAGATAAATAAGAGCCCTAACCGAGTGCGATAAAGGTGAAGATCTGTAGACTCGTCAAGAAGGAGAAAAATAATGCTTGAAGGAAGGAGGGCATGCTTCCTGAGATTTTTTCAAAGTAGTAAAATTCGTAAGTCGTCACTGTATAAATCAGAATAACCAACGAACAAGATCAAGGTTCCATCTTGAGGGAGAGATTTGTAAATAAAATTAAGGGTTTTATTGGAACCTATCAGAAGGGTCCCGAATGGAAGAAGTCAATAAATAAATAAGTTTCTAATTGACTTAAAGAAGTGGACCCAATCTTGCCTGCAAACAGACGCGAATGGCATCCATTGACTGTAGTCGAATCTGTAAAATTGAATTTAGTTGAATACTGTACTTCTACTGTAATTGGCTTCTTACTGGTCGTGGTTGATATTCTGAAGTGCGGATTGAGTGCAGTCTTTTATTTCTATCGATGAATTCTCCGACTGCGGCTCGTAATACCACCTGAAATGGCACTTCGACAAAAGAAAAGAAAAAGCTGAGGGATGACCTTGAAGCGTCTGCCAAATATCCACAGCCCAAGATCACCTTGAGGTCGAGCTCAAGTAAAGATCTGCCGTGAAGAATTATTAATTCCGAATTTGTTCCTTCCATCATGGAAGTTCCATGGTTAAAATGCACGGAAATATTTAAGAGCTAGTCCTGAATTGAATCTTCGATCAAAACCATGTAAAGCTTGTGGTAAAGAATGGCGAAATCAGCGGATACCACGGCGTCTTCACGTGTTCCCTCTTCCGAGTCAGCTAGGTTCTTGCGGTCCAAGTACTTAAATATTCTTCGTTTTCTCTTGGAACGCGGTATTTTTAATCAGTTAATCAAATTTCTTATTCGTTAATTTAAGACTTCGTTATAAAGAAGGGAATTAATAAGGCCCGTAGGGAGCACTCACCTCAAGATACAGCTTTAGGCATCTAATTGTCAGCTGAAAAGTAAATTAATTTGGAGAGCTCGTGAATACTGCGCTAATGCGGTTTAGAAAACGAGGGAAATAGTCTTTACAAATGATGTTACCTTGATTGGCTCGAGCACAAGCTTAAACACGGCGAATAAAGTATGGAAGAAGCCGCCCGAGTGGCAAATGCAGAATACTAATTAACTGGGATGAGCATCAGCAGAGAGGGCGTAGACGCCGTAATTACTCGCTGGAGCTTCTCATCCCCGCCCATCGGCAGCAGGATCATCATCCCAGCGCCCGCCAGGCCATATAAGTTCCTCAAATATTCTGATACAGTATCATTCATACATGCGAATACAAGCTGACAGTAAGTGTCGCTATTGATGATCAAAATTGAGAAAGACAGGGACGTCAAATATCAGACTTGAAGAAAATACCTATAAAAGCAGCTAGATCTTAGGTGAAAGTATAAATTCACAATATCCATCGTTAGGTCCACAAGGGGAAAGATGATCCCAGATAAGACCAGGATGATTATGTATAAGAGCGGGGGCATCTGCCGTATCCGCGTTTTCGCCGCTTCTGGCCACTGGAAATTACCACGAGGCGAGCTTCTTCAGTTCAACTTTTTTGTTAAATTTTGAATTGGACTCGTCGAAAACTATGCACTAGAAAAACTGGGGGTATGCTTGTCTCCGATTTTCTATTCATTAATGACGAAAATAGCTAAGTCCTTTCATTATTATTTAATTTGTATTCTTGGGGCACAAAAGATTATCTTCTTAGTAGGGTTGGAATCAAGATTACACCCAGGAACCACTACTAGCACATTATAAATTAAATATACTGTTATAATAATAATTCGCATGAGCGTTCAATTATTTTTGGAAGACACTCATGAGGTCTTCCATACGCGAATAGACGAAGTACTCTTTCCTAAGTACTTCCTAATAAAAAATGCAATTGCTGAACCGCTCCAAGTAGAAACCCGTCCTCGCTGATTGACATACGTGGCGACTGTCTCATGCCCCTCCTCCTTGATGTCATGAAAAATCATAAACAAGCGGTGCTAATTTATTAATCGCACAAGAGTACTATTCGATGCTTGCTCTATCCTTTTTTCGTTTTCTGTTTATCTCGAAAGTGAAGTGCAACAAGTTTCTTGCACTTCTTTAGTTTTAGGCACGCTGCGAGCTTGCGGGCGCCGCCGTCTTGCATTATATATTCAAAAATGCAGAAATCATTTAATAGTCGATTGAGTGGAACTGATTCTTCCTTTTTCAGGAAATAAATCATCCTATGGACATCACAAGAGGATCCCAATTAGGCACACTAATAATCTTAGGATTTTAGGGCATAAAATAATTGAATTTGAAAGCGAGTTAATTTGAGCATAAAAAAGTGAGCAAAATATGCTTTAAAATTATAGAAATTTTAAAATTTGGAGACACGAATAGACAAAAACTCTTATTTTCTTATGAACCCTAGCTTATCTCCTCGGAAGATGCGTGCAATTAACAGATATGCTCCAGTTACGGATACGCTCTACTTTCCAATGGCAATAAAAGACACTTCAGCTAGCATGCTTGAGAGACTTCCAAAAATAACAAATGCTATCACAAACGAGCAATAGACATGATCAGAGTTGAATTTGATTTTCTTTATTAAAAATTAATTACAGAGTTTGGAAAATTGAACAGGTGAGACGGGTTTAACCCTGGGCAGCGAGGAATGCTTCTCGGTTGAAAGTTCCTGGGCGCATTCCCATGCTTCGGGCGATTTGCTTGGAATTCTTCTTCGCTTTCTTGGCTGCTTTCTTGTGGTTCTTCTTGTTTTCTTTATCAGCTTTTTTGCCTTCCCGCTTATTTTTCTTGCCTTCCTTTTCCTGTCGCTTTTTATTTTTCTTGTTTTCCTTGTCGGCCTTCTTTTTGTTCTTCTTGTTTTCTGAGAGAATGTTAATCTACAAGTCTAATTTGTCTAATTCTAACCTTTTTCGCGTCTCTTGTCGGCCTTCTTGTCCTTCTTCGATGGTTTTCCTCCCTTTTTCTTTGAGTCACCTTTTCCTCGCTCTTGTTCGTATCCGCCGTAAGTAGGCTCGGAATATGGCTCAGGTGCGTTGTAGCCAGAATTGTAGCCTGAGGAGTATCCGGGGCTGGAGTTGTATCCGTTGTTGTAGCCGTTGCCGTAGCCATTGTTGGAGTAGGCAGGGTTCGCTTAACGGTTTTTGTAAACACTGAAACACTTAGAAAACCGGATCATGGATCAAAAACAGTCACGACCAGCCAAATATTGGACTGACCCGAGAAAAAGACGGGCCGAGGTGACGTGCTAACACTCGGGGAAACCGGTATATGGTTCGATCTTTTTCTCGACCGGGATGTGCCGCGTTTACCTTGATCGACCATGTGATCGAGCGGGTTGGAGACGACTGAGGCTGCCTGGACGTCAAGAGCTTGTCCGTTGTAAGCTGATGTGCCTTCTTTGTAGGTCGAGCCGGCAGTGTGGATGTTTACCTCACCGACGTCACCGAAGGTCTCTCCATTGGCAACGCTGCCATTGTCGGAGTAGCCATTTGCCTGTTGATAGCCGCCAGCAGTTTGCATGTGATGGACTTGCTCGGAATAGTGAGTGTTCAAACCAGCAGGTACAAAGGCAGTAGCGGTGTACGAAGGGTCAGCATGGTTATCGTGGACGTTTGTATATCCACCATCAGATTGGTAAGCTGGTTGGTAAGCAGGGGCTTGGTAGTAAGTTCCTCGCTCTTCGAAAATCAGAGTTCGAAAATGAGCTAAGAATCAAGTCCATAGTTGTTAAGGGTTTCAAATTTGGAAAAATTCCCACTGTGTAAAATCTCACGGGCCGTGAGTTTGCACGGTGGAATTTTGTCACGTGCAGGGGAAGAAAATTTTTCAAGGTACTGGAAATCACGTGATGTGACTATCAAAGGAGATAATCTGTCAAATCAATCATAAATCAATCGCTGATCGATTTTACGCATCGCCGCGACCCAAATCATTTTCATGTCAAAGTTGATTTACTATAAATGACCAATGTCTGTGAATATTCTCGAACTCTTATCAGTCTCTGTTTCTGTCTCTGCTTCTTCCCGGCGGAATCGGCGTCCGGCGGTGACTGCTGAGAAAAGCGCAAATCCTGCGAAAAGCTTCATTTTCTCTTTTGAAAATTATCTTTCCTTTTCTTTAGTTAGTTGTCTGCAGAGTTCGATAGACGATTTTATGTGTGCATTTTGTTTAGGTTAGACCGTTGTTAGATAAATTTGAGGGAAGCGTTGGGATCGGGGCCAGTTGATTCAAAAACGTGTATTATGTCATTTATTTAGCTCACTTTTTATGATTATCAGCATCTTTGGGCTTTCTAGGTAAATAAGGGAGTGTTTCTTAGGGACTTTCGTAGGGGGCTCCAACGGCCATTTCCCTAGCTATACTAAAATAGCAAGATAAGAACTGAATCTCTCAACACGTAAAGGCATTGAAAAGAAAGTTTCTCATGGTGAGATCTAAAATGGCGGCTTAGTAAAAATCTGCGTTCGAAAGAAAGGAGGTAAAAATAAAAGTGACAGCTGAGATTTGAAGGCCAACTGTCAACAGGAGAAATGACAGGACATCACTCGCCGAATTACCCACAGGATAGCCGCTTTTGGATTTCACGGCGGTGGAAGATTTTTTATCTAGATAGCGCTGCAGAAGCTGTACCTCAGCTGGCGCAATTGAACACGCTGTTTGGCGCCGGAAACAAAAACATAAGAAGTGCCGTGAATTTGAGTTTATCCAGAAATCAAAACAGTCACATAATTCGCGGACATCTATCTTTTTCGTGCCACACGGAGATCGAAATGCGACTTTACGAGATAAGCAGGCGAGAGATTGGAAGAAAGCTCTATCAGGTCGGATTCCTAACTCCTGGTAAAGAAACCAACAAGAAAATCGAGGAGCACATGAAGAAACTGGCGAAGATTGAGTACGAGCTGCAAGAAATTGAGAAAGACATTGAATACAACAGACGGAAGCTTCTGCTGTCAAGAAAGAAGGTGACGAAGCAACCATCGGCAAAGATTTTCTTTATGAAAGTGACGCTACGACAGGAAGAACAACAAAAAAGAATAAGGAATCTCGATAAGCTACGCAAAGACAGAATTAAAAGAGAAAAATACAAAATTGTGGTTGAATCGAAGCTTTACAGACTCTTGACGACAACCGACACTGAATTGCTCCGAGAAAGTCCATTGAAATCAAATTAAAAAACCTTTCGTATCTGCCCTTAGATCCATGTAAATACTCTCTAGCTTCTTGAATTCTACAAACAATCCCTACTGCCTAGAAATAAAATAAGACTGCAAAACTTGTGAAGTCATGAGTTGAGACAAATTGACTCTTGACGGCACTTTTTTCTGTGATGTGAATGTTTAATTAAATTTAAAGATAAAGTAAGAACAGAATGGTCTACTTAATTTCATCGGCAGTGGAGTGTATCTTAAGGATAATAAGCTACAGTGTTCCTAGTTTCCTGGATCCAAGACCCCGCTTTATTCTCACGTTATACGGGCCATTACCATAAAATTTCACATATTATACTCGAACTTTACAGTGTTAAGTTCGCACTTTGGAATTTACACTTTTTGAGCCGCGTATTTAGACATTTCACCGATTTGTTTTCGTAAAATTTTAAGATAAATAAATAAAGACGCAAATGAGACGGTTGCTTTTTATATGTGTGGAAGTTTGATTGGCAGTCGATCGAGTGCACCAGTAAAACCGAACTAGTGAAAACTAGGAATAGAAACAGGGAGCGCTTAGTGGATCGGCACTGGAGATATTAAATCGCCTGGAGCTGATCCTCCACGCGCTCATGTAGTGGAACTAACGAGCGAAGCTTTTTGGGCAGTTGGTCGAACCGGAACTAGTAACTTTCGTACTGAAGTATATATATATATAGAATGTGCTTCTTTTTGTGCTTGACTATAGGTGCTTTTTATCTAAAAGAATTGCTCTTAGGAAAAAGTATTAGAATTTAGCTTACCAGTGAATATTAGTGAGTATGAACATTTCGGCGAGCCACATTATTAGCCACTGGTCTGAAAACTACTGTCAATTGAAATATTTACCGGAGAAGTTTACCTGTTGTTTCGGGCATTTGAGAAATGCTTCTTGTGAAAGTTGGGTTGATAGAATTGGCCAGAGGACGAATTGTTTGGAATGATTGAAGGCGGGAGTTGATGATGATGAAACCGTGGCGGTTCGATGGGAATGGGCTTGTGCTGGTTGTGGAGCAGCGCATAGTTGCGATTCTGCAAACGCATCTGACGCAGACTTTCTTGCTTCAGATGATTGACTTCGTTTTCGCGACGCTAAATAAATCGGTTTAGTGTTTACGCCTTGATGTTGAAGATGGCAGACTTACAAGTTTCTCAGCGAATGGGTTCTTTTCCTCGGGTGTGGCGATTCGTACTTTCATGATAGACTCTTTGGGACTGGCCGGGTCGAAGGAGCTTTGATGGAAGAGCTCGATCGCGCTTCTTGCATCTTCCGAGTTATAGTAGGTGACTGTAGCGCAGCCTGTTTGTCGTTTTGTTCTTCTCTCTAAGAAGAGGAAGACCCGTTCGACGCCTATTTAAATATATCAGTTAACAAATAAATATTTACTGACTCGCTATGGATAATCTTTTAGCAAAGATTTTCTACCTTTGCTGACTTTGATGTTTCCTGCTTCTTTGAATCTGGAGATCAGCGCCTCCTTCGAGATATCTTCTGGTAGCCCTTGAATAAAGACACAGTCAGAGCAGTCTGTGGGAAGAAAAGAGTTGTTCCAAGGCTCCATAGGTTGAGGTGTCTCGATCACATGACCAGCATGTTCGAGAAAAGTGGGACCGAAGAAGGGACTCCCGTATCCCTGAATTGGACCAGAGTAGAACATATTTGGACTGAAATACTCGCCGCTCAAGCTGAAAGAAGATTTTTAGTCTTTGAAATCAAGGAGGACTCTCTTACCCGTATACTGTGCACTCATCTGTCGGAAAAGCCATGAGTGGTGGCGAGGGATGAAAGACGGGCGCAGTTATCGCAGTCGATTGGTCTGGAGAGATGTAAGCCAGGGGAAGTTGATCTAACGGCTGAATTTCATAGCAGCCAAAGGGCACGTGATGAAATCCCTGATTTCCAGGATTCATCTAAATAGCTTTTTTTAGGTTATGCAATTGCATTTGGGTAACATCTAATGTAGGACTGTGTTCACAAGTAATAAAATAATCCCTTGAAGAATCTCAGAAGAGGTGTTAAGTATAATAAAGATGGCTTGAAGGATTTTAGGTTGGTTGGTGTTCAGGTGGATGCGGTACCTACTCAGTAATACGACAAATTGAATGGTAAAAGAGGTTAACAGTAAACAGAGAAGGCAAAGTTTCAACTAGTAGCGCCTCGTAGATCTTAGATCTTATTGAATGCGACGATGTCAACCGACTGGACCTAGAAAAATAGATGAGATCTAGAAAATTATGAGGTTTACTTACGAAGTCCTCAATCGCAGTGATTTCTTCTTCCAAAAGTCGGTTCCGACTTTGTCATCCTCAACGACGCAGCAGATTTGGAGCTTCTTGATTCCGTACCCGACAGGGACGAGTTTGGCAGTTCCCCAGAGAAGCCCGTCCTTCTCGATGGCTCGGACAGCCTTCTCCATCTCGCCAAGGTCGGTCTCGTCATCCCAAGGCTTGACGTCGAGCAAAATGTTCGACTTCGCAATCAAGACACCTTTCTTATCCTCCTTTGCCTAGTAAAATATATAGGACGCAATTATTTTATTTTTCCTACCTTTTTCTTTTCATTGTAAGCGGCGATTCGCTCGGCCTTGAGTTTCTCTGCTTCTTCATTCTCATCTTCGTCATCGGATCCGAAGAGATCAATGTCATCATCTCCTTCGGCTTCTTTGGCGGCTTCTGGATTTGCATTGAGACGGGCCTCCAGTGCAGCAAAACGTGCTGTAATCTCTGAAGAAAAATATAGTCGTAATCGTAGCTTATTAAAAGTTACGTTCGAGTTGCGATTTCAATCCTCTGTTCTCTGCTTCTATGAGAGCGATTCTATCTTCGAGGGCGGCCTGGGTGGTGTTGGTCTTGGCTCCCGCCGCGTTGGGATTTTCCAGAGCGACCTTGATCGAATCCCGGGCAGCGCCAATTCTTTCCACGATCTTTTCCGCAGCTGGAGCGGCTGTTGTATTTGCGGCAGCCTTTGTAACTGGGTTTGCTGTGGCAGGGGCTCCAGCCTTAAAAATGGTTATTATTCTCTTCCTTGATTTCAGTGCTTACAAGAGCTGTCTCGCCAAGAATCGACTCGCGCAACTGACGTGCTGAGTATTCATGAAACCGCTCAAGCGCCCTTTCATAGATCGGATGCTCGATCCACGCCTTCTCTGAGACAGTCAAGTTTTTGAACAGCTCCATAATCGAAAAGACCAATCTAAAAAAGGCCCAATTAAATCTTCTATTTTTGATCACCAGTCGAAGGTTACACCTCTATTGTCAGATAAGTGAGGTAAGGAGTTGACTAAAAATTTGACGATGATAGAAACTTCTTCGTTCTTTGGCTGACTGTCTCCTTTTGGGCGCTCTAAAATCATTCCTGATGAGCCTTCACACATAGGTTTGAGTGGATCTGGCTGATCAGTCTCTTTCTTGTCTTCACGGAATCCTTTCGTTAAATAGATTTCCCTTACGGCAGGTTTTCTATCAATTACTAAAGACAAATAACCCAACTGAAAAGATGAGTCAACAGCGGAAATTGTTTATAATTCATAAAAACCCGCGCCTTGCCGTTCGTTCTTTCCACCCATCTCGCTCTATTTCCGCCCACCAAACTACTCCGGTGATGTCTCCAGGTCGAAGCTCACATTGGTTGCGGAACTGAACGCCTCTTTTCGTAATGGACTGAGAATCAAGCGTGAAAACTCGATTGATAACTTCACTTCGCGGCTCAAGATACTTGTCCCAATCAACCTCCGGATAGAGTGGATAGCTTGTCATTTGGAAGGTGTTTATAGCGTTTTCCATCTTCATACCCAATGGAAGATTAGCATCGCTATTAAAAATATTATTTTAATGGTTGAAATAGGAGGTGGTTTATTCTTACCTTGCGATGGCGCGTTTTTCAATTTCGGCAGACTTCACCAGTTGGAAAAAGAAATTCACGTTGACTGGTTTATCTAGCTCTTTTCTAAGAAGATCATCGACTCCGGAAAACAGCTCGCCGGAAAGATAAGATTGGAGTTTTTCCCAGTCGACGTGCGAGTTCACGTTCATGAACGGAATACACAACTTGACCATATTTAAGGAAGTGTCCTTTGGAAGAAGTTTTTGAGCGGCGCTGAGCGATTTCGCCACATTAACATTTTGAGCTTTAATTCCGGACTTGTCCATCGAGAAACGCTCCATTGCCTGAACTGTATCTGACTTCGTGCTGCAGATGATTAATTCCGTCTTAGTCTGCATGGCTCCATAAAGAATGTCGAATTCTCGCTTATTGCTGCACAAGATCAGGATTTTCTTTTTGTTCATTTTCAGATGTTCATTTTTTAAGACAACCGATATAAAGAAGAAAATGTGCTTATGTTTAAAAATCTCTGAAAACTTGCCTTGTTGTCATCGAATAGTTTGAAAACGTGCTGTCTTCGGAGATCAGAGTTAAACTCGTAAACAAGTCTAGAATGCACCCAGAAAGGAGTATCGTCTGGCTCATCTCCAATCTTTTCGAGAATGGCAGCGTCGTGTTCAAGGCGGAAGAGCGCCTGGAGTGGTTGTTCACACTCACCGTAGATCGGATAGACGGCCTGCTCCCAGCACCCATTTGAGTCCACACTGTTGCTGATCTGGATCTTTCGATCTTCAGTTAGATCGAGTTCGAAGGTGACAACGATGGCGTTCATTTGTTTCTTTTTGTTTGCGAAGTTTACATTCAGGCGCTGAACATCCGACCCGCGGGCACGGTGTTTACGAAGAGAGTCAACGTCATTAAAATCGATTTCCATCATAAGTTGCCGCTCCCCAAGTAAGGCAGGATCGTATCCTTTCAACATGTTTATTTTCTCGCCTTCGTACGGTTCCCACTTGTTCGGGCTCTTTGGCTTCTTACGAGCCATGAACGGGGCAGCGACAATGCGATCTGGGCGATCAGCTTCATCTCCAAAAAGAGCGAAGCTTTTTTTCTTGATTTCAAAGGAGTAGTACTCCTGGCAGTAGAGGCGGGCGCGGGCAGGGATGACGGAATGTTCGGGTTTCAGTAAATTTTCCTATTGAGGGATCGAATGATTCTATCATTGATACAACGGAGATACTATTTCACAAAAATGTCCTACTCTAGAACTTGCAGTAAATCAATTCATCCCTTTCCTTTGCATGAAGAATGGAGTCAATGGCGCTCTCGCCAAGGAGACCACAGTCGAAAATCTCTGATATCAAAATATCGAATTGGGAAGACAATGCGAGTTTGTCAATCGAGGTTGATAACCTTGACTCGACTTTGACTTTGGCTTCGTTGTTATTGGCGATTTCGAAGGAAAGATCGGCGAGGGCTGATCGCACTCGATGCATTTTACTTCGCTTGCATCTATCAATCAAATATATCTCTAAAAAAAAGCTCTCGAACCTAGCTTGGCAGCGGCGATGCCCAAAGGCCAGTTCCGCTCCCGAGATCGAGAACTGAGTTACTTTTTTCTTTACTCTTCTCCACGAGTATCGATTTAAGCGCGTTGACAAAAGCATGATTCCTCCCAGCATCGTTGATCATCAGTATGTGCCAGCTAAAGAATTAACGTAACTTTATTGATCCAAGCAATACGAAGCTTTAAAATTGTTTTTTTTTCTTTTCAAAATTTACCTGTCGCACAATTTGCCGGCACATCTTAACAAAGCGTTTCTGTAAAAGAATTAGAGATGTGTTTTGAATAAACTCCTTGTTTTAAGTCTGCTAACTAAAGACTCAAGATCAAATATCTAGAATCTAGATCCTTTCCTGGAAGGGAGATAGCTGGAATCGATCATCAACGCCTTTCGCTGATGCCGGACCGCCACTTTGATGTACTTGTTCTTCTCAAGCCAGATTCCGTACACGTAGTGAATTTCGACACTTTCTCCATTGGGACAGATAGACGAGATCTGTCGATACGCATTTGCTCCGTTGTTTATACCGATTTGTCTATTTTCCATTCGTGTGTTTACTTCCAACCATGAGTGAAAAATCGGAAGAATTTCTTTTTCAAAAGGTTAACTTTCTCGCCACTTCTAGCGAATATCATGGCCAATTTTTTGGCAAACGTTGGAAGACAAAGTTTGGCAAAGAGTTGGCCAAGATATCGCCAATGGGTTAAGAGGGTTAACCTTGCCTTTCTGGAGCTTGGTGTACAAATCCCTGCGCATGGTACAGAGCATAAGATATGCAGCAAATCTGGTTCCAGCATCTCGATCGCTTTCGCGTGCCTAAACAAAATCTCTTGGTATGAAGCTGAAATTTTCGTAAAACGGAAATATTTTTTCCGGAAAAAAAACTCAGGCTTTCGTTACATTGCCCAACGGCGCAAAATCGCACTTGGCTTGTAATCTTTAATTTTTTCTTTTTTCGAAGTTTGAAGGGACCTCCGAATAGCCTCGGGAACTATCACACTTCTCGGACATTCAAGTGCGCCGCAGATTCAAGAGCTGAGCTTCTATTTTACTTTGAACAAGGTCGCGCTCTTATTTTCTTTTTTGCAGCATATCTTTCTGCTTACTAAATTCCAATAAGAATTGTATAAAATAAACTATATAAAGTTCTAAGGCAACATATCCAAGTTGGAAATAAAAGTGTAAATAAAAAAAACACTTTAATAATATTTGAAAAAAAAACGATTTCCCTCGCAGTGATTGAACTTAAATCACATGAGAGTTTCGCCAAATTAGTGCTTGTTTTAAATTATTTTTCTTTGGCTGAAAATTATATCTCGAAATTAGCTAACAAGCTCGCTAAAATCAAGGCTTACCACCAAATTGGCTACTACGTGGACGGGTGTTAATTGCTTTGACGCAATAAAAATACCATCATTAGTTCCTTTGAAAAATGGAAGATATTTAATTGATAAAAATTATTTGACAAAATTCAGACTTGAAAAATGATTGTTGAAGTTTTAAATTGGCGCCCCTTCGAGTTGAGCAAATTTGAGTAAAGAAATCAACAACGATCAACAAAGAAGGAGCTTACCATCGTCAGAGCCTGGATTTCACTCTGCGGAATTCGAGGCGACATATTTTCTCTTTCCGGCACGTTCTCTCTGACTCCCAGAATCGTCAGGAAAGACGACTGCACGAATCTTCAATCAGGAGTGAGAGAAGAATCAACCAAGCGTCTGATTGGTCAGCGCTTGGAAAGCCTCATGGAAGGAGAATTTGACGACTCGCTCCTACCTTTTTCGACTCAGAATAATCACAATTTCACTATTTACTCCTGAACTATTCCTCAAATACCTAATACAGTCAACATGCCCTGAAACACTTGCTTGATATTGATAAATAAGCTGTTTTTAGTCCTTTTTGATTTCATTTTTGAGTTATTCAAGAAATGAATCGCGAAACTATTTGAATGTTTGAAAAATTTATTTCTTTTTATCGAAAAGACTGAATAGCTGTCGAATGAAGACAGATTTTTGTAATGGCAGAGTATGAGTGAGGTATGAATCGTGTCAATTTTCTTGAAAAGTTCATGAAATATGCTTTTTTGGAATCTGGGCTCAATTTTGGAGTCACAATGATCCACAGTGGTGAGTTCCAGTTTAGTCTTCGTCGCCTTTTTCATGGTCACTTTTTGATTAGAGTTTTTGCTTATGAAATTTTCAAAAAAGAATGAACGGTTCCTATGGCGTCGTAGTTTGGATTGTCATCTCCTTCTTCGAGAATTGGCTCCTGATCATCATCGTCCGTGGGGAAAGGCTTCTTTAGGACGTACTTGTACCAGGCTTGTCGGATGACCAAATCGTTGTAGAGACATGTTCCGAAGATCAGGAACATGAAGCCAAACACTTGTGGAATCGTATAAATTGAAACCTAATTAAGAAAACGTTGTGTGTCGATAATGGGTCAAACTTACAGTTTCCCACCCGACAGCGAGCGTGAAAGCCCAAATGACGACCGTACGGATCGAGTCCAACACCATTCGAGTAGTGGCAGATTGCGTCTTTGTGACGGAGAGGCCGAAGTAGTTGAAGAATGCGATCGACAAGATATTCATCACAACACCGGCAACGATGATGCCGTTATTGCCCATTTGCATCAAGCCGTCGATCGCGTCTTCCAATCTTAAAAAAAGTCAGCTAGGGAACGATCGAAAGATCAGGTACCTGCAAGAGCCGTTGAGTGCCGGTTCAAAAGGATCAGAGCAGAAGTTAGGCGGCAAGATAATATAGTAGAAAGGAACCAAGAGAATTGATAGGATACAAGCCCCGAAGAAGCCTTCCCAGCCGACTGCTCTTAATGGATGGATGTTCTTGCCATTGACGAACTTCTCCTCAATGACCATTTGCGCAGCCACGATAACCTGTGCAGCGATGATCAGTCCGTCTCCGATTAAAACGTGGCTGAAGTCGTTTATTACTTTCCATCATTGCGCGGAGAAATTATTTACCTGAGGTCTTTTCCACCACCATTGTGAATTTCCTTTAACATGTCGGAAACGCCAACTGCAGCGAGACCAACGATGACGACGCCGATTCCAGCCCAACGAAACATTTGGATTATCGCCTTGAGAAAGATGACAGAGAAAATCGCAGTGAAGAGCATGACAGCGCCGCGCAACATTTGAAACGAACTTGCAAATGTCAGCGTCAAGCCGAAATACATTGTTGATGTCCCGAGCATATCGCAGCACGCGGGGAGGCAGAGCAGAAACGGACTGAAATCAACGATGAAAACAACGAAAAACAACAAGATTCCTCTGACTCTTGTTATCAAAGTCTCACAGACTGGAGCGCGCAGTAACTCAGCGCCTCCAGTTTGATCAAAAAGTAAGCACCATAACAGCATGGCCTGTTCGCCGTGTAAGTATTTTTAAGAAAAGCGCTTTCGCAAGAGAAAAATTGCCAGGCGGTGCTGTTCGAAAATTGCCGACGTAACATTCCGGTGATGAGCGGCATCGTCGGGTTTTTGAAGTGAAAAGTTCTGGATTTTGAAGCCCCCCAAGGGGGGCACTGAGGCCCAAACTGACTGAATATCCAATGAAAAAAAGCTACCTGAAGTCGTCGGATCCAACATCGATTTCGCCTTCCTCGACTTTCTTCTTGTTGAACCGTCTCCAAATTTGAAAGGCGATCAAGCAGGTAAATTCTCCAATGAACATGCCGACTGCCTGGAGAAAGGGATGATCGAAATCGTGCTCGGGAAATTCGGGTTTTCCGATTGCTCGTTGGTTGTCCGCCCACTTCGTCGAGATCGTATTGATCGAGCCTGTTATCACCATTCCCAAGGCAAGAAATAATTTGTACCTGAAAATTATTTGTTCTGTACTGGTGACCTTTTCCTCATTTTTACTCCTTATTTTCATTTCGCAACAACATTGCTGATTTTAAACGCCAAAAATTGGATGAGACGTGTCCTACAAAGTTGTACGATACAACTTTTATCATCTTAAAACCTTCAAAAGGGCTATTCTGTAGAAAATTCTTTTAATTTCAGATCAACAAAAATATAGTAAAAACAGGTATTCTTTACCTTATGAATTGATTGAATCATTTTTAGATAAAGATTTTTGGCATTTAAATTTATAAATTGAGATAATCAACAATATCCCAATAATTAGTAATGATGCTATTTTTTAAAGTGTCGTTCTTACTTGTCTTCAGCCCTCATGGCGATATTATTTGTCTGTTTTCTCTTCGACTATTTTCTTCTTCTTATTTTGGCGAGTTTCTCGCCACTGCGACAAAACGCCATAATGCGCTGCTGATTGGCCCCGACCAGTAGACAAACCGAGAAAGTCAAGAGACGCGAATCCAGCAACTTCGGTATTCTGTCTGCATGCAAATATACACTACATTACTCAAACAAAATTTTTGTTTTTTTTTCCGTGAAATTAGAGTTGAATGTGAGAACTAATTGCATATATTTCGATTTTATCTTTTACAACGATGTTGTGATCGAGAAGCCGCTTACGGCTTTGAGAAACGCGACTGAAGCCGCACTCTCTGCGGCTCTTTGTTTTCTAATGCTCGAAGCCGCGATCGGCTTCCCGATCGAAGGATTTATCAGAAGACTATTAGCAGTTTTTTTAGGGTAATGAATGATTTATTTTATTAGATTGTTAACAATACCGCTGCGCAGATGATCGCTGAGAAAGATGTGCAACAAGACGAAGAGCTTGGACAACTACTGACACGCGAAATCGCACGGAAACAGGCCCACACGGCTGCTGAGAAGAAACGGCGAGATGCGATCCGCCGTGGCTACGACGACTTGGGCGCTCTAGTGCCTACTTGCGTCCAAGCAGGAAAAAATCAACTGTCAACAACGAAGTTGTCCAAGGCCACGATTCTCTCCAAAACAATCGACTATATCGAGTTGATCAAAGAGGAAGAAGCCGCCCAACAAGAGCAGCTCAGCAAGCTCCAGTACGAAGCACAAGGGCAAAAAATAGTCCTCCAAAATTACGAAACGATGATCAAGAACCAGCGTCTCAACCCAAGTCAGCAGTCGATTTCGAGCAACGACCAGGTGAAAGTCAACTACTTCAAGTCGTTGTGCGACGAGCTGTTCAAGAGTTTCGACGCCGAAGTCGACTGCAAGAGCTTCGCGACGCTTTCTCGCGGGATGCTCCACTGGTCGGAGCGGCATTGCCAAAAGGAGCACATTGCGCACCTCTTCAACAACATCGCTTTCCAAAGCCACATAGAACTGACGCCTCAAGTCGGAAACGGTCACGATGCAACGATTGTACGAAGAAACAGTGGCCAACAACAATACTTTCCCTAACAACTCAATTCTCTCTATTCCATGATCTCTACTAAACTTATAGCCCGGCATTTCTTTCCAACCTCTCAAAATTGTGATTAATAAAAGCTTTCTTTATAACTTGACGATTATTTTTGTTAAAGAAATAATGAGTCGATATCGAAAATTACCAAAGTTCGGCCGCGAATTTGCATAAAGCAGCAAAACGAAAATCCGCGAGTTTTGTAATACGAAGATGGACGGAAACGATTTGTTGGCGAGATTCAAGGTGAAACACCTCGTCTGGATTCCTGTGATCGGCTTCATTCAAATCTACTTTCTGTGGCACTATGCGAACAAGGCCGAGCACATAAGAAAGGCGAAAGATGCGTTTTTGTCGAAACATTTCGAAGATGCAGAAAAATGGAGAAGCGAGTATCTTGTGCATTTTGACTACGCCGTTGGAACGTACGAAACAGAGGCGGGAATTGAAGTGAAAGACGTCACACTTGTTTCTCAATGCTCTCCAGGAAGGTTAGACGCACTTTTTTCCATTCAATGTTAGTTTCTGTCTGCTAAAATTTGTCTGTGTTTAACTGAGTGAAAGACAACCTGCATCACGTAGAAGGACTTATGAAGGCTTGGAAAGGGCCTATTTCGATAGCCGTCTTTGCGCCCGATCGTGACGCTGTTTCGGCGATGTTTGGCATCCAGATATTGAGAAAGTGCAACGCAGATATCAGAAGACACGTTACCTTTCATATCATGTATCCGAGTACCCACCCGCCGCGATTTGATGAAACTGTCGAAGATTTTACTGAAGAGGAATGCATCCTAGGCCCGGGTTTTCGATATTTTCAAAATTTCTGATTGTTCTTTTTGAATTAAAAATTTAAAACCAGATAAAAGCAATGGAACAGCTAAAAGCATGGGAAGGAGCAAACTACGCTCGTGGCGAGCTGCCTTATCCCCAAAACTCGCTGCGAAACATCGCTCGGGCGAAGATCAAGACCGACCTGTTCTACCTCGTGGATATAGATACCGTGCCTAGTGGAGACTTGCGTTATCAATTCACCAAATTTGCAAAGAAAAGAGGCCTCTTTGATCAAACAAGACTCGAAGCATTTATCACACCTGCATTCGAAATAAGAAGCCATCATCGCTTGCCACAGAACAAAGACAAAGGTGATTATTGACAATCAAGTCCACTGGCAGAACTTCTGCCGGAGAAGTTTGGATCGACCCTTTCTTCTGCTCTAAACGATGGCCCATACCAAGTTTTTACCCTAGTTATTCGATTGGTCGACGACGGAGAAATGCGTCCCTTCCACTACGATACATGTCCTTATTGCCACAAACCGACGGAATTCGACCATTGGTACGGATACCGCGGATCTGACGAGCTCGAGGACGCGTACGAAATCGAGTACTCAAATTCCTTCGAGCCCTTTTATCTCGCCAATACTCACGTCGCTCCCTTGCACGATGAGCGATTCAAGGCTTATGGCTTCGATAGAATTAGTCAGGTAAAATCCTGATATTGATCGTCGTTTTTAATAGTTACTTTATGAAGATTTGCGAAATGCACGTAAAAGGATTTACCTTTTATGCACTTAACAACGCCTTCATCGTTCACAAAGGATTCAAATTCAAGAAGAACTTCCACGAAACCAAAGACTACGAGAACAAGAAGAACGGCAAAATTTACGAAAAGTACTTCAAGCCAGAGCTGAAAGTTAAGTACCCGAATTCGCAGCGTGAATGTCTCGAGGAGTCAGCCAACCGCAGAGGCCATGTCCAAGTCAACGTCGATAATCTGAAACAAATCCTCAAGAGGGGCGTAGAGTAAGTCTGCGAAAAATAGACAGTCGCATATTTTTTCTTAGGCAGCACATTCAAACTGAAAACAAGAGAGAGAAGAGGAATGCCGATAAAAGATCTGAAGAGCAAGGCTTAAAATCTGAAGAATCGGAGCAATTAGAACAAGATATTCAATCAGACGAGATTCTAGAGGAATCACATTCACCGGAAAATCTTCCTGACGAGAGCATTTTATCTAAAGACGATGAAGTGCAAGAAACAGACAAAGATGAAGATTCCGTGTCAGAAAGTGAAGAAACCGAAGATCGAGAAGAGGAATCTATTGAAGAAGTTGGTGAATCAGACGAAGAAGCTGCACAAATTGAGCCGTCCCACAACTTCCTTTCCGAGAACGAAGAAGCTGAGCAAGGAAATCTTCAAGAACCTTTGGAGAATGCAGAAGTTGAACCAATAGTCGAAAAAGAAGAAGACGAGAATCAAGCCGAAGTATCGGATGAAATCTCCGAAGATAGTGAACAAGAGGATGAATCCGAAGACGCACCTCAAACCGGTAAGAAAGTCAAGAAAGGCTGTCAAACTCATAAATTTTCTTCAGAGATAGAAACACGTAATGTACGTCTTCTCCACCGCGAAGAACTAGATTAGGAATGCCTTATCAACTAAACTATCAATCGATGCCAAAGAACACTTGCCTTTATAAATCTATTTTACTATCCTCTGACTGATAATATTTCTGTATAACGAGTAGTCTTTTTTCTGTACCAATTTAAACCATCCTATTCGTTCATCAACACTTCCAACCTGAAATTGCAACTTGAAACCTATTTACCTTCTAAAGAAACCCACGTCTGTATTTTCTGTATAGTTCCGAATATTGCTATTATATCTTCCGAGCTCGAGTTATCACGATAATAATCGTAGAATGTTGCGAAAAGCTACTGTTCGACTTACTCGACCTATCGCTGCTCGATCTCTTACATCTGAGAATCGATGGTCTGGAGACTTTATTCATGTCTCTCACACTGACGCCAAGGTACTACCTTTTATCCCTTTCTCCTTCTTATCTATCCACTATCCAGGTCGGATTGATCGAGTTGGACCGACCAAAAGCGCTCAACGCTCTCTGCGACGGACTGATGCTCGAAGTCGCCAAGGCCCTCGACGAATTCGACGCTGACAAGTCGATCGGCGCTGTGATCATCACCGGTCGAGGGCGAGCCTTCGCCGCTGGTGCTGACATCAAAGAAATGCTTCCTCTCAACTATGCCCAAGTCGCTGGTGGTGATTTCTTGGCGCATTGGGGTCGCGTTTCCAAGAATACCAAGCCTGTTCTTGCCGCTGTCAATGGGTTTGCTTTTGGTGGTGGTTGTGAGCTGGCGATGATGTGCGACATCATGTAACTTCTATCAGTAGTTCTAGCCAGATTAGGATGATCTAGGTACGCTTCCGACAAGGCAGTTTTTGGTCAGCCAGAAATCAAGCTCGGCACCATTCCCGGCGCCGGCGGCACTCAGAGATTAACTCGCGCTGTTGGAAAATCCCTTGCGATGGAGATGTGCCTTTCTGGCGAGCCAATCAAGGCTGATCAGGCACTCGTCGCTGGACTCGTTTCCAAGGTCGTCCCTGGCGACCAGTTGCTTGACGAAGCTCACAAAACTGCCGCTAAAATCGCCGAAATGTCACAGGTGTACTTTGAGCGTCCCTTCTTTTGTAAACTCTGTTTTAGCTGACTACTGCCATTTGCAAAGAAGCCGTCAACGTGGCCTTCGAGTCGACTCTGGCCGAAGGTGTGCGATTCGAGAGACGCATGTTCCACGCCACTTTCGGCACTGAAGACCGCCGGGAAGGCATGTCCGCTTTTGCCGAAAAGCGAAAAGCCAACTTCAAGGATTGCTAAAAGCAGTTCTCTATTTCACTGTATTCCAGGAAAAAGACTTCAAATTAGAAAATATTTACCTTTCTTTTCTCCCTGGAAAAATAATATTTATAGCTCTCTCGAGGATCTGTAATCCCACAGAGAATTCCTTCAAAAATGCCTGTTATACTCAATAAATACTTGTAGATAAGAGTTGCATTGAGAAATATGTCAAAATATGCAAATTTGCCAGGATATGATACGTCATCCAAAACGGTTTACGGGGACAATATCGATGACAATATGAGCATGCCCGAGGAGGATCGTGATTGGAAAGGTAGTCAAGCAATGAGCAACGAGTTTTCTGTATTGAAATTTTTCGATAAGCAGCAGCAGAAGGAGAAGGGGAGGAAGAAAACGAGGAGAACGTGGAAATCATTACTTGTGAAGCAGCTGAGGCGATCAAGCGCTTCCGCGAAGGTGATATTGATCAGATCGGGGATGTGACTGGAAGACAACTGACAGGTCTTTATCTTTCTCATTTAAACAGGAAGTTTAAAACAAGCGCATTCAGAATCGGTAGAAACAGCGAGAAAGATGATGGACAAGCTGACCGACACCGGTGCAAACACACAATCTCTTGACGTAGAAATGGTCGCTCAAGAAGCGTCGAAGCCGGATTCAAGCTACAGAATATATTCAAACGCAGAAGCGACAATCTCACAGTTGCAGCAGCGCATTTCGAGACTGGAAGAACTAGGTAACTTTTGGAGCAACTTGCGTTCTTCCGTTGACAGAAGAAGGCGTTCATGTTTTGAAAGCCCAGTTCTGAAAGTTTACAGCCTTAGCGCTATCTCTCAAAACTACCAGACTTCTGGGCTAGAAATGAGAAATCCGTCTCATATGAATGGAGAATTTATCGTCATTTTTCTAGTAAACAGTGTTCCCGCTGATCCACTGCAGCCAGGAGGAAGCCTCTCCGACATTGCCCAAACGATTTCTCAGAAGATGGCTCTTTTAGAAGATGATAAAGTCAAAGCCGCGGACGCCAGGTTAGGCTCGCTTCTTGAAAAATACAAGGAGGTGCCTGAAAGTCTTCAGAAACTTCCGGATCTTCATAAAGTAAGTGAATATTGAATCATCCTGAGTCAATTGCTTATGATCTGTTTATCTAGTGGGAGCCTGTTTTCACAGCTCTTCCAGCAATTGTCGAACGATTGGAATCTCTCGCGCCGGTTCACCAAGTTGCTGCCCGTGTAGCCCAGAACTTCGTCAATTTAGAAAAATGTCAAGCAGCCATACAGGTTCATACAGTCACAACCGCTCTTTTGAAGCGCATTTTCAGTCTCAACTGGATCGTTCGGAAGCGACACAAAACGAACTGCACAGCGCAATGAATCAAAACCTAAAGATCGCCGCCGAAAACGCCAAAAATCTGACGGCCAGATTCGAAAAACTTCAATAACTCCTCGTTGCACCATCCATCCTAAAAAGACAAAATTCCCATCATACTATTACTTTCAAGAACTTAAAAATTCAAGCAACTTTAGTTTTCCTAAAACGACTTTCAATGAAACAAAAAATGTGCGCGTCCACAACCCGCTGTACAAAGTTATTATTTACCGAAAACATCTGTAGCTCCCGGGCCGAGGTGCTTTAAAACAAATAATTTGTAATTAAAAATTTTCAAAAATGCATGTCGCACTTTCATTTTTTCTAACCATCCCGGCCCTGTGACTATTTTCGTTCATTTCTTCACGTGACCTGGCGTAAATATGTTAAAAGCAATGTTTAAGATTACTCCTGAATGCAAATCAGCAAAAAACATGATGTCAATTTGCATTCATTTCACTACTCTTTATTGCGTCTATCTATTAATTATATATATTTTTCGCTAGAATGATCAGAGGATCAGTAAGAGGATGGCGTCCCTCAAGAAGTTTCTCTATCTCCACTGTTTTCTGCTCTGAAACCAAGAAAGCAGGGGTGACCATTTGGGCAAAAAAATCATCGTCGGGCCGACCAATTGCCCGCCCAATACCAAAAATCAAGACCCGGGCCGACCAAATGCCCGACCAGTCCGATGTGCCCAGAATGCCCAATCGGGCAATTGGGCAATTTTTCGGGCATAAATTTACCCGACATTTCGGGCTTGTTAAAACTTTAATTTTTTAAATTTCTCTTAATAATTTATTACAGTTGAAGATTGGGAAGGTTTGAAATATATTTAAAAAGCGGTTAAAAAATAATTTTGTAAAAGATCGATCAGGTTGTCAAGAATAGACAGCTAACCATTAAGGTCCACTTCACACACTCTTGCATAACCGTCTCGAAAAAAGGGGTTCAAAAATGGGGTTGGAAAAATGAGTGATAAAAAGGATTTGGAGGTCAAGGGTAGACAGCTAACCATGAAGGTCCACTTCACACACCCTTGCAGAACCATCTCCGCAAAGAAGGGGTTGAGTTAAGGGTAGAGATAATTTCACAAAAGGATCAAGAGGTCAAAGGTAGACAGCTAACCATAGAGGTTCACTTCACACACCCTTGCAGAACCTTCTCCTTATATCTTTTTTCTTGTTTATGAGCTTAACGACCAATAAGCGGACAGGAAAACGCCCACGTTCATGATTTTCCCCGGTGGGCATTTGCCCAACTGCCCGATGGTGTCCAACTGCCCAGAAAATGCCCAAATGCCCGACTTTTCCAATGTTGCCCAGCCTATTTTCAGGCGTTGAGCCGACCAAATGCCCGCCCAAAAGCGTTTTTGCCCGAAAAGTGCCCGATTTGCCCAAATGCCCAATGCCCAAATGGTCACCCCTGAAGAAAGTCGACAAGACAGTCAACAAGGCGAAAATTGGAATGGACGAAAATGCGCTCTTCAAATACTTTTCTAGCGGTTGCTTCGGCCTCAAAGATTTCTTCCGACCTGTGGAAGATTGGGAAAACATTGTCAGTCTTTCTGCCAATTTTTCTGGGGCCGAGTATACTCCTGAGATCCTGAAGGGCTTCAAAAACGATCAGCTTCATGAGCTTTGGTATGTTCTTTTGAGGCATAAGAATCTTATCCGAACGGAAAAGTACGAAGCATGGAGAAAGAAGAAGGTATTCAACCATAATTGTTCTTCAATGATAATCGTTCTCAGACCTATGAATACAAAGTAGACCCAGAAGAAATTGTCTCTCATAGTATGTTCAATATCAAAGAAGAAATAAAAAGGAGGAATCAAACTGTCGAGCGGAAGCGAAGAAGACCGCGGAGAATGGAGATGACAACTCTTTACGATACGTCTGGAATCGGCAGTGGTAGTGAAGTCGAGCTTGATGCTCATGTTCTGCCCCCAACGTAAGATTCTGGCGAATTTCTATCTTTATCTTTTTGTAGATCAGAGTCTCCAAAAGGCTATCCTGAGAATATGGACACGCATCACATTAATAACTACTATCCAATGGATGTTGAGCAGCCAGCTGCGATATCTTTCTACGACAAGAATGGCAAGAAACAAACTCTTATTCACTTTAAAAAATTTGAAATTTTAGATATGGATAAAATGTCACTTCAAGAAGACGCGGCGATGCAGGAGCACTACTTCTTCGCTAAAATTAATAAAATGTGGACACATTATAAAGGCAAGCAGTCGCAAATCCTTTCGCCCGAAGAGTATCAAAATAGACTTGAAGATGGCTATTATCCAGAAGAAGTTCCAGACGTGCGTATTCCTCAAAGATCTCTGATCATATAACATAACTCTTTCAGTGGTTCCGCGATATGTTCATGCACGATGATATGTGGACGTACGGGATCTGGGCGCAGCACGGCGTCCTCGCCCACAAAGAAGTCTTCTCCGGCCAAAAAGAAAGACCTTTCCTTGCTCGAGACTATGCTAATGAAAAGCGCCCGTATAACTAAAAATAAACTAATTTTGCAATTCAAAATTTGTTTGAATCCCTGCTTTACAGAAAGCATCAAAGATAGATTGATAGAATGGAAAAGTATGAAGTCATATCGAAAATAGGCTCTGGTTCGTATGGGGAAGTGTCGCTCATTCAGGACAAGAAAACGTCGAAGAAATATGTGGTGAAGAAAGTGAGCTTGCTGGGCACGTGGAAAGAGAGAAAAGCGGCGATGCTGGAGGTGAAGTTGTTACAGACACTCAAGCATCCGAACATCGTCTCGTACCACGACTCGGTTCAGAGTCAAGACGGCCACTTGCAAATTGTCATGGCCTACTGCGAAGGCGGCGATCTCTGCAGATATCTCAAAAAGCGAAAAGAGCCACTGGACGAGCAGCAACTTGTCGAATGGCTCGTGCAGACCTGCATGGCGCTACAGTACTTGCACAGCAAAAACATTCTTCACAGGCTCAGGTTCGAAAACGCCACTACTCCGATACTCCTTGTTGTCACCAAACTACCAAAACAACCGCAAATTACCAAAGAAAAAGAAACTGAAAGAGTGAAAATCATCAATTGGAAGGTCACTCTTTCTTAGTTTTTTAGGTGATAAGTTTGGTTCTCAATCGATGATCAAAAACCAAATTAGTTTATTGTGAAAAAATAGAAAAGAACGAACAGACAAATTCAAAAAGATCTAAAATAGTGAAATTTAGAACAGGAAAAAAACAAAACGGGAATGAAAAAATCGTGGCTACAGAAAAATACATATGAAATTAAATCTAAGACTACAGTAAGAAAAAATACGAGTGAAAAACATAAGCTAAAAAGTGACAGAGTGAGTAAATACAGAGAGATTAAATACAAAAAAAATATAAAATTTTCAATAAGGTAAACGAGAAGGAAAAAATCTGAAGAGCGCTTAGAAAGCGTGTTGAGTTTCCTCTTCAGTGTAGACAAGCTCCTCGTGGACAACTTTGGTGATGGCCAAGTCAGCTTCGCAGTCGCCGGCGACTAGAATTGAATTTTAGATGGAGAAGTTTTGAGACTGAGAGTGGCTTACCGTTTTCCTTGTCCTCTTCGTTGTCTTCAGTTCGAGAGCGCTTGACGTTCTCCTCTGGGGCCTCGCTCTTTCGCTTTCGTCGGAGCTTGGTGGGGTCACTAAACAAAATGCTTTAGAATTTTTGAAGTCTAAGAGGAGATCTTACCAGACAGAGTATTTCGGCTTGTACTCGGTGACTTGAGCGCGAGCGGTCTTCATCTCTTGCCATTTCTTCTGTCGCTCGTTGACGTTTTGCTGCCATTTGGCGGGAACAGCTGCGCCATCGAATTTTGGAACTTGGTCGACCTGGAGAATTTCGATAAATTTAAGGCCCACTATTTACACTCAGGTCGGTCCATGTTTTTTACCAAGAAATATCAAGTGAACCATCAACCGTGTGTTTATTTACAACAAAGAACCCTTTACTAACCTGCTTGTCCGTCGCGAAATCATAAAAGAAGGCGACAGGCTTCTCGATCGTCATGGTATTGGTAGTTGAGGAGTTCGTCTTGTCTGTACTGTCGAAAAGTGAATCTGAGCCCTTTTCTGAAAAATGGGCTCAGCTCGACAGATCCTCATAAACATTCTAGAGAAAATTTTTCAACTCGAAAACAACTTTTGCCGGAGATCGCGCGGTTACCAGTTTTCGGCGGATAATTCGCATTTTAAGGCTTTTTGAACCTGCAAAAGAGATCTAAAAACTCAAAATATATTTCTGACATCTAGTGAAGTTATAAAACTTGGAGATTTGGGGATCGCAAGAGAATTAGGAGCGGTTTTTACACAAAAAAATGGCGATTTTGAGAGTTTCTCTCTCGAACGCGAAATTCTAGAAAAATTTGTTTGTTTTTCGGGATCAACGAAAATTTTCTCGTTTTTTCTCGCCTTTTTACCCCTTTTTCGAGTGTAAAAACCGAGTTTAGACTCTGCTACTGATCTTGCAACAACTGTAATTGGTACTCCCTACTACATGTCGCCGGAGCTGTTCAGTAGCAGGCCTTACGGGAAGGAATCCGACGTCTGGGCCCTTGGTTGTTGCACTTTTGAGATGATGACGCGCAGGCATGCATTCAATGCGCGCGATTTGGACTCTTTAGCCATGAAAGTCTTGCACGGAAAAGCTCCTAAAATGCCACACACTTATTCAAAGCGACTAACAGACCTGGTTCTTCGAATGCTATCTTTTGAATCTGAACATAGGCCAACTGTATCGGAAATACTCCAGCAACGTTTCGTTAGGTAGAGTCCTTATTTCCAAGGAATTATCATAAACTGATTTTCTGCTGAAATGTTCATCTTGGGAAAATAATTGTAATCATTTTTTATAAAACAAAGCTGATGTTTAGTGAAAAAGCTTACTTCAAAGCATGTCCGCAAAAGCTTTTTTTTCCGCATTTCGCATGGAAAATATTTTCCACTAGTCCATATCATAAGTAAAATGTGGCACAGACCCAGTCTAAATACGAAAAAATGATGCTGGACCATGGAAAATATAACTCGATATATTTTATAATATGAACTCTTGTAGGGACAGGATCAAAATTTTCCTGGCGCGACAACGTCCTCACTCTGGAAAGTCTTCACGGAAATCTTCCTCTCGACCTTCATCTGGTAAAAGTCCAGTCTCTCAAGGATTGGATGTCTATATGTTTACACCAAGTAGATAGTTGCAAACTCCTGAAACCTCCTTGGTTCCCGGACTTTTAGCATCATTTTCGTCATCTTTCATAGCTCCCGCACTAAGCCAACTTCACGAAAACGCTCCCCCTGCTCCTAAGACCGAGGAAAAGCCAGCAGAAACGGAATTTAACACGATGGAACCACAAATAGGAACAGTAGTCTTCCAGAACGAATCCGAACCGGTTAGACAAGCAAAACCGCCATCAGAGAAGGCGAAAAACGCCCAAATGAATCAGTTTATTTCTGATGTGGCACTCAACTACGCTATGCAAAATCCAAACTTGGCGGAGAACAAAGAAACCTACATAGGAAGGGATGAAAATGCACTTTTAGATTGATTTCCAAGCCAAAAAGGCCGACCACGGCTATTTTCGAGAAAAAATCGCAGAAAAACAAACAAATTGCCTCAAAAATTCTAGAATCAGCAGAAAATCTCTTCAAAGTCGCGAAAAATGTCGGAGTAGCTCCCCCATCACATCCAGTCGTGCAAAACGTTAAAAACGAGCGAGTTCCGAACTCAAACAATTCTTCTCTAAACTCGACGTCAACTGCTCGCGATCGACGGCGAAAAGCGAGACTGGAGCAGATTGCAAAAGAGCGACGTGTCTCACTTGCCAAAGAGCAGTCCTCGATGGTCGATCTGATGACTTCCACGCTCAATCAGCTGCCTGAAGAGCTTAAAAGCCCTCGTTTGCCCGAGCCGAGTTTGCTTGCTGCAGATCGGACTCTCAACAGGTTTCGCAACGATTTCAAATCAACTGATACAAACGCCATCATTTTAGTGACTATCGAAGTGCGAATAGAATGGTTACTCTGCATAAAATGCTTGAGAGGGAGCTTGGAATATCCAATCTTGTCAAGGCTCTAAAAGCGGTATTTCTTCCTTGCAAAGATCCTCTTTCTTAATCTTAATTCTAGGTGAGCAATCCGAATAAAGAAGAGATGTGGAACCAACTGAATAATCTTCTCCCGACCTGGAATCGTGACATTTGGGCGGCTCGAGTCTACACTCTTCATGTTCTCAGAGGCCTTGGTGATCATGCCTACTAACTTTTATTCTACCTAACTTTCAAATGCAAATCCCTGTACATAATTCACTTACCCAAACTTCCAGTAACTGATCTTCCTGCTACCTTCTTACTACCTTCGATAACCACCATTCCCTCTACAAATTATTTTTATATTTTAATCATAGCTTCTACTTTTATATAAAAAAGAACTCTTCCTAAATCCTCTATCTCAAATAAGAATGGAAGTGGTCAAGTGCTGGAAATGCGAGCTACCCTCTGAAATAACAATCCAGGCGTCGGGCTTCTTTTGCTCCAGCTGCTTTGTCGAGTACTTCAGGCAGAAATATCGAAAGATCATCGGTTAGTAAATTCGATCTTAGCAGAATGAACGTAATTTTCTTTCCAGGTGCGTCAAAGCTTATACGAGACAGAGACCTGGTCGTGTTCGCTTTTGACGGAAGCGCGTCTGGCTGTGCAATGCTCAACGTTATTTCCACTTTCCAGCAGCACTTTGCCAAAGCTAACTCGGAGAATATGAATTATAAAAGGAAGAATCGCTACATCACGAAGGCTCTTCATATGACGGATTCATGGTATATCAATATAATGGTATATTTACTCATCATTCTTCATTCATGCCTGAATCTTAAATGATTAAACAATAAAACTTTTTTTAGCAACGAAAGAGTTAAAACAGCATTAGAATCAAGTGGAATTGAGTATGTAGTTTTCTCTCCATCTGAAGAAATGAAAGAAAAATATGAGAAGCAATGCTTCAAGATCGAGAGATTCGGAGACGAGACGGAAAATGAATTCAACAAGAAAAGTCTCCAAATGGAGCTACTCGTGGACAAGGCGAAAGAAATGAATGCTCAGTTTCTCATGCTCTCGTCGCATGTTGAAAGCCTAGCGGCGAAAACACTGAGCGTCGTGAGTCTTGGATTGGGAGAGGAGATACAAGCTACTGCTGGTCTTTGCCACACTTACAATGGGCTCAGGATACTTGTAAGTTTTCGTTTTCTCTTCCTTGATTTCATCAGGCAAAATAAAGAAGCCGTTCCGAGAGATGACGAAGAAGGAAATTGATTTCTATGTTAATGCCACCTGCGGAGAAGGTATTTTACCAGAAGAAAACAAAGAAGAAGAAGATCAATCAAGTATCAAAAGTATACAGTCCTTAGCGGCGAAGTTTTTGTCCGATTTGAATAGTCAAGGAAAGGACTCGAATCCAAGCGCAATCGTTAGACTTTCAAATAAACTGAAAATGAAAAGCTGAAAGGAGAGTTGCTAAATAATTGTTGATTTAAGAATGAGATCGCGGAGTTCTTCGGTGACCACGAACAACTCGGGATCGGCTCTAACGAATGACGAAATCGGAATTTCTGAATCTTCTGGTGGCCTTGGCCTTTCTCGTCCACAAGAGTTGAAGCTTGCCATCGAGTGTCTCAAGAAACGCGTCGTCGAGGCCGAGAACATGCACCAACTCGAGCAGAAAGCGTTGCTCATCGAGAAGCTAATCGAACTTCGCACTGAATTAGAAGATCTGACATCGGAAAAGTCCTCTGGAGTCCGAATAACGCGAAAGTTGGGGCACGAGTTTACGCATTTACCGAAATCGAGCGAGAACTATTGCGAACAGTGTCTTGGCGCGTGCTGGTCCTCGAAAAACGTGGCTAAATGCAACTTCTGTGGCTTTTTCGCGCACGAAAAATGCTTACGTTCGATCTCGAAGCGCTGCCAAGGACAGGGCGGAAATTACGTCCTCGACATTTGCCCCGAGCGCGGCCTTCATCTTCAAAAGTACAGGTGTAAAGATTGTCGCTGCAAAATTGCCGTGAACCCGACAGAAGCGAAAAAGGGCACTGCAGAGGCGAGACTGTGCAGCTACAGCGGTTTCTACTTCTGCGCAGCGTGCCACTGGAACGACACTCGCGTTATTCCGGGGAGAATAGTGAAGAACTGGGATTTCGTGGAGTATCCCGTTGCACGGAGCTCGTTTCGCTATTTGAGGAGCGCCGAGAAACGCGTCTTGATAAACATCGAGAAGGAGAACGAGCAGTTGTACTCCTTCGTTGAGGAGCTGCAGCAGATTCGCAAACTTCGGGACGACATTCTCCGCATGAAAGTGTATCTTTCCTGCTGTTCGGACGCGACAGAAAAGCGCTTACTTCTGCGCCTCCAAGAGCGGCAACACTTCGTAGAGAGCGCAGACGACTTCACCGTCCAAGATCTTTGCGACATTTCCTCTGGGACGTTGATCGACACGCTGGCGGAGATTCACGCGGACTACGCATTCCACATCAAGCTCGATTGTCTCCGCTGCCAAGCAAAAGGTTCGTCTATTTACGATCGAAAGATCGCCGACCGTGAACTTGGCTATTTTATTAATCAATTACGTTTTACGTCAAATTGACTTCATTTCCGCAAGAATTCAGTGCGCTTATAAGGTTAAAAGAAAGAGTATTGCCGGAGCGTATAAATCATTGTTAAGGCTTCATTTGCGGCATTTGTAATAATGGAAATGAACTTTTCCCGTTTGACGCATTTGTTTCTAATTGTGGGAAATGCGGCGCCGTATATCAGTAAGAATCCAATGTAGAAGCTGGCTTTTTTAAAACCCTCTTTCCTAGCAAAGAATGTTTCAATCCGTTTTCTGCGAATGCAAAATGTCCCCGGTGTGAACGACTCGCCAAGAAAGATCGCGAGAAAACGCCCTCCAAGCCGGCTCCTCCGCCCAACACTCGTGGCAATCCCTTTATTCGCGTCGACGATCATTTACCTAGGAAAAGGTCGCCAATTCTCTTCCTTGATTTCGGTTTCCCTATGTCACATAGGCTATGTGGCGACCTTGAAATAGTACTGGCTCCCCGTCGTTTGCATAAACATTTTCTTACAATTCATCAAAGTCCATTTTTCTCTTTCCTTATGATTTCTCGCCTACAGTTGCCTTATTTCTTCATCTTCAAGAGCAAAATTCGAATTCCGCTCGTTCATTCACATGCCTCTTTATTCTAATTGATCGTTTTTAGAACCTGAACTTGTAAATTGTTGACGGAATCCAAAATGTCGGATTGGGAGTCGAGGCGAACTGTTTGGGTGGGGAATTTGGAACCAAGAGTTACCGAAGAGATCCTTTTCGAGCTTTTTCTTCAAAGTAAGGAACAAGTCTTATCTGACTGACTTCTAACGAGCATAATAAAATCTTCAGTTGGCCCATTGGAAGATGTTACAAAACCGAAAAACAAGAACTTTGCCTTCATTCTCTATACGCACAAAAGAAGCACAGGGTACGCTGTGAGAGCCTTGAATAACATCTCCCTCTTTGGGCAAATGATACATGTAAAATTCCGCGAAAAGAAGCGCAACGACGAATCGAGAGGTAAAATTTCACCGTAATACTCCTTTCTATCGTGCATTTTTCTCTAGAGAGGATGGATCGACGATTAGGAGATCGAAGCCAAAGTCGAGGTCGAAAGGGAAACTTCCGCGATTACGACAGGCCACGTGATGACAGAGACGATAGACGAGGAAGAGATAGAGACCGAGGAAGAGATCGGGACTTTGACCAGCGGCGAGGCGACGACAGACGACGACCAGAGTCGTACCACAATGATGATCGACAACGCGGCGGTAGGCAGGTGCACATGGGCGGAGATCCCTGGCAAGCGCGCGGAAGGTGAGCTACTTTCCATTTTTACCCAAAAATAAACTCAAACTGAAAGAGAGCGGGGAGGAAACCAATGGCGCGGATACGACGAGGAATGGTCGAATCGGCACTTGGATGAATTCCGGCCACCACCGCGGCGTGATATCGACAACCGTAGCCAGATGATGCCTTCCCGTTCTAAATCGGCATCGAACAGACGAGGGGATCCTGGATGGCGTTAAAAAGTTTTTTCACTGCCTTACTTCGCATTTGAAAATAAATAAAAAAAAAACATAGAAGACATTTACTGATATTCATTTGATACAACTTTTCAAAAACATAAAGGCGATTGTTTGACTGTTTTTGATAGGCAGAGATCAAGGGTCGATTATTATTTCTAGCCAGGCAGGGCACTCGGTCACTTCTTGGCGGCGGTACTTGCGTCCCCAGCCTTTTATCAACGAGATGGTCAAACAACGAGCAGCTATTGGGACTGGGATACATGCGCCCGAGCAGACCTAGACATAGATACGTTTGAATGGGAGAAGTCCACGGGGATTTACCTTGAGAGGGCCCTCGCCAAAGTGACTCGAGTGGACAAAGATGGCACAATCGTTGTCGCGGTTGTAAATCCAAATGTATTGTAGCGATTTCCACAACGTTAGTCCGCCGCTTACTGAATAATTCACGTTACTAACCGCGTAAAAAGTTCGACCAGATACAAAGCTTTTCTTTGGAATAGAAAAGCTTTGGAGCTGCGATCTAAGTTATGTTTTTTCTTGGCAAGGAGATCCGTCAACGCGGCGCCCTCCTTAGGTTGCAAAATCGACCCGTAAATAACAGAAACAATAAAAATCGTCCTCGGTGGCGTCTGCCCTTGGCGCCACCACGTGAGATCCGGTGCCAGATAGATTTTCAAACTCTAACTTTCAATTTCGCTTTCAATTTGGAAAGTAGACGTTTCAAAGAGGATAGCATTTGTGTACTATACTTATAGAACGTATTCGAATATGTATCAAATAAAAATATAATTGCAGCGAATATTTGGGCACAAGGGCGATCTGGCGCCGACTTGTGGCGAATTTGAAACATTTTGGCGGTAACTTAAGTGAGCAACGGGGGCAGACTGGTTGGCGCCCTTGCAAAATGACCCCCCGATTCATATTCCCATGGTCCCCGAATCTGGCGCGATAGGAATAGGTCATTTTAGGGATTGGTTTCGTTTAGCGGTCGGGTTCCGCGGAGTCCCCGTGAATACAGCACGCATCGACATCAAAACTCGGAGCGCGCTCATTAATTTCTCTCCTTTCTGAACTTACTTTTCTCACGTGTGGATAATTGCCTGCTTCCGGAGGGAAACTCGCCACACAAGCCATTTTCGTCCATTGAGTTCGCGAATAGATTGAAGTAGCGGCTATTTAATTATGAGTTGAATTAGATAAGAACGTGGATTGTTTGATTACCTTTCTAGTGTTACGGGTGGACCCACGCGTGTTTTCTCTTCCCAAAACATACATAGTCCCCATTGAGTCGTGTCCCCGCGTGGATCTTGGGGAAGAAAGTCTGATACTTCGAAGGGTGTGATTGGCGAAGGCAGTGGGGGCAAGCGCGTGCTACTCTCGTGGGGCGAGGAGTCGTCTTGATCTTCTTCATTGTAAGATAGTCGATAGTCTTTTGTTGGTTTATTTACGAGGATGAACTTGGAGAATATATTTTTACCTAGAGCGAAGTGGAAGGGATTGATGCAATTGAGGCAGTAGCACCAAGGAAGCTGGATCAGCGGCTGCTGATGCTTGATGTTCTCCCAGCGAAAGGCGCGAATTGCCAGTACACGCGCGGACTCGACCAAATCCGCATCACAATTATCTTGTTTATGCAAAATACAAGATGTTCGGTGTTCGCCACGTGAGGCAATCGCTATCCGCAAGTTTTCAATTTGCTCCTCTTCTAGGTTTTTCAATAACTCCTTAATTGACGTGCTCGTTAAACAAGTTCCCCGCAATTAAATAAAAACGAAAGTTTAATTAAGAAACACTTGATATTCCTTGTACTTACTTTTAGTGCGGGCTCTGGACCAGTTTTAATGGGGCTTATTGACTTTCGTCGTCGGTACATATTCTCTTGTTGAAAACAATTAATTGCTCAGAGCTCTTGCAAGCTCGAGGTCGAAACTTCGTCTGGATGGTCTTTTTTGGAATTGGATTTTTCTTTGAGATTTGAGGGAGGGCGCAGGTTACCTCTACAATGAAAAAGACGAAGAAAGATCGGTGTTTCTGGCCCCCGCCGCCGCTGCCATTTGGCGAGACGAGCGGACGACACAACTCTCCAAAAATGAACAAACTCAAGACGCACTACCAACTAACGGCTGGCTACCATCTCCACACTGATACAAATTCTAGCAGCTTTTGCTTTGAATCTTTTCAATACGACTCGGGTTGAAATACAGTTATTTTGTCGCGCTGCTTGCATGTTCCACCACGCGAAAAATTTTCATTCATCAAATTAACTAATTTTATAACCAAAAAAAAGAACAATTTGAAAAAGAGTCTTTCTAAAAGAGACATTCTCAAAAGACAGCTTTTGTTTTCCAATAAAATTTCCAAGAGCTGCAAAGGAAAAGATTAACAATTCTATTTTTTGTAACTTTTATTTAGTTTTTTTTTTGTTGGAGTTGAAGTTATAGAGCTTTAATTTATATAATATAATATTACTTTTTTATTCTTAGTTTAATTTTAAGTATTTTTTTTTCACCTGGAATATTATAACGAGGTGCCTTTGTTCGAGTTTATGATGACACCCCGCGCTATTGTTATGCCAACTGTTCAATTAAACGAGTTCTACAACTGGTGGATTATTGTCTATTATTACAATTGTAGTTTCATGTTAAACTATTCTGATTTCTAGCGTGTAGAAAATAATTGACTCTATAACACAATTGTCAATGACGAGCTATTTTTTTTTTTTTAATACGTATCATTCGGTACGCGGTTTAACAACTGCTCCGGTAACGAGAAATATACTCAGTAATTTGAAATGATTTCCAATCTGTAATGATGATCACAGATGCGGCTCCAGCCGAACTGCCTGGCGGTGCGGCGCCGAGCACCAGGCGCCGTAACGTGACTCATTTTTTTTCTTGAAGAATTTCTGCTTCGCCGATTTGACGCCGACCAACTGGCAACCTGCAGCTCCTTCTTATTTGTGTTTGTTGAACGTGGCAATAAATTACCCCAAATGAGCATATGTATATTTAGCTCAACAGCTACGAGTAGACTTCAGACGAGTTCCAAATTTAGATGATCCCCGACAGGCTGTCGGCTATTTCAACCTTTTTTAATGGTTGATTTATCGCAGAGCTACGTCATGATCTAGATTTATAGATCATTTCTCTCGTACGCTATGTACTACAGTGTCAAGATATTTAAATCTTCCCTGGGAGCTTCTTAAGGCTTCCACACCTGTTCAAGCTGCACCAGAAAACGCACGAGTCAACAGAGTCGTTTACTTAGTTTTACTTCTAAACTGCATAAAATGCACGAAAGAGGTAGCGCGGATTATCTCCTTCTGAGGTCACTTATCATCGTTCCAGAGCTCAGCCGAGGATCAATCATCAATTTCCTAACACGTCTCGAGCTCATAAAAGCCCCGTCTACTCATGCCTACTTTTTAATTGAAAGATTCGAATTTAAGAGACTAGAAAGGCTTTCCAGTAAAAAATATTACTCGGGTGAGATTACAAATTGTAAGCGTAGTTGATTATTTCAGCAAATAAAAAAAAAACGAAATCACCAAAATTATTTCCGACGAAATTGATAAATTTTCAGCTAGATAATATTTGCAAGTATAATTTTGAAATGAAGAGTAGTAGCTAACAATAAACCAAATTGAAGAATGATTTCTATATCATATAGACTATATGTTTTGATTTGCTGAACGTTGTTAAATCTGAAAAGCCTGCTTACAGACATTTATAGCAGGACTTTTGAGGCGACTTTTTGATTGATAAAGCCGGCGCTTTAAGAAGAGCTTGATGGCCGTCCGACGACAAAAGGAATAGGTCCTCTGAGAGCGGCAGTTTGACTCTAAATGCGTCGCGCAGTCGCCACCACCACGCCAGCAAAGGACTCCCGGTGGACCTTGATAAGAGCTTCAGATCGGAGGCGACGTTTGATACGAATCGCCGCTCCTTTCTGGTAACCACTTTTCAAAGCACTTTATGACCACTGCTGCCATTTTCAAATTCCAAAAAGACTTTAAAAAAAAAAGAAATCTTCCCAAATCAAAATTCAGCTTTCTGGGGAAGACACCGACATTTTAAATGCTGTTGGGACACTAGCAGAGTTACCAGACTTCGAGTTCTCCGGGCGACGCTGGCGACGAATCGTCGATGTCGGCGCGGCAAAAATGGACTCGGTCAAAAGCAAGCTCGACGGACAAACGGTCTCCGTCTCATTTCAGCAAAAAATGACCATTGCCGACAAAAACGGCCATGATCGCGAGATCGTCTCCACCAGCAATAACACCTTCGACCTTCCACCAAACGTAATGCTTATCTAACAACCGCATTTTCTATTACAAATCTACAAATTTAGACAATTTCCAACACTGTAAAGGCCTCCCTTGCCCCTGGAAAAGTGACTGTAACTGGCGAAGTCTCTCAATTCAAATCAGAAATCACCTTCGTGCCCAAGTAATAAAGTATAACAGAGAATACTATTGAACTCGTGGTTTTTAATTGAGGTTTTGTATCAAGTGTAAACACCGTTCGGTGTCGGATTTATTTCCTCACAACGGTGCTCAGCAGGAAGGGTGTTTTTGTATATGCACATAAATAGTATGTTTCGTCTTATTAGTTCATGTGAGGCACGATCCAGTCCAAGAAAGCGGAGACTTTAGTCCACACGCCGGGTGAATTTGGCTCAGCGCATCCGAAGCCCCAGCTTGTGACTCCGACCACAACGGGTTGGTTATCTTTGTCAGCGCAAATCAATGGCCCTCCGGAGTCGCCTTGGCATCCGTCCTTACCTCCTTGTGGCCAGCCAGCGCAGATGTGCTCGTCGCTGCGGACATAGCCAGAGTTTCGAGTTTTCGCACACTCGGCGTCCGAGTAAATCTTTTTGACGCGCTCGATACAAGTAAACAGAAATAAACACTGCCAAACAATGATTTACCTTATTTATCGCCTAAACAAAAAATTCTGATATCACTTTTTTAACTAGATTTTTGTTACTAGTAATTGTTTCGATTTTGATACTCGGCTTGTCTATCAGATAGAACACGTTTCCTGTAAGTCAACTTCTTGTAACTCCTGTGGGAGGGATTTGAATCCCGCTGGATGGTTCACGAGTCCCCAACCGGCAGACCAGCATCGAGTCCCATGAGCAGGCATCGAACCCGCCTCTGGAAGACACGCGGGAGCACCATTATGAAGCTTGAGGTTAACAGCGCCGTTTCGATTAAATTTCAAAATGCAGATGTCATTCACAAGCCCAACTTGTTTATATTCTGGATGGACGATCACTTCGTCGGCTATAAAATTAATTACAATTATAACTTTTGCGTGGCGCTTTTCTTACCAGAAATTTTCTTTTCTCCTAAATCGTATTTCCACCTGTGGTGATCGCCAATTGTGATGGAAATAAACTCTGGAGTATCCATTCGATCCTTGCAGCAATGAGCCGCCGTGATCACTGTCTTGTCGTCGATGATTGTTCCGCCACAGTTGTAGCCAAAGAAATTGATGTTGACAATCCACGGCCAAGAGTTTTTGATCGCAGTCACTCCTCCGATTATTCGTTCATCGTTTAGCGGGCTCCATGGTTGCTCCTGCTTCTGCTGCTGCTTACAAACAAGATTTGGTGGAATTCGGAACACTGGTGGCTCCTCCGCAACTTCCTTATTATCTTCTTCTTTTTGTGGTGGCGTTTGGCAGTACCAGTTTCCATAGTACGTCGACAAACTCGGTTCATCGACGATTTTGGAACCAATTCGCCAATGGCACTTGCCGCCTTTGTCCATTCGATCTTTCGGCCAGCTGATGCACTTGCAGACTGCTTGGATTTTCGTCTTGTTGATCGGCTTGATTGCTGTCATTTTCTTGGGATAACCAGGGCATGTGATTTTCATGATGCGCTTGATGCTACTTCCCCATTTGCGATATAACTCCTCAGCGTGTACATCTGAGGCGTCTGTGTTGAAGTCGTCGCAAGTTTTGCACTGAGTTTTGTTTTTATGAGCTCTATTTGTTCCATAAACTTTGTGTCACTAAGTTTACAAGTGCTCTTGTTATTTTTCTAGAGGCGCAAACAGTAACTATGGTCTAATTATAAAAAGGTGTTCTGCATGACATCATGTATATGATAATAAGACAGGGTAATTACTTTTAAAAACATTCCTCAGCAAGTTCATTCATGAACTGGTAGTCCCACGGTTGTGGCCCCCACCATATACGTCTGCACCTGGCGAACTCGTGACCGCCGTAAAAGTGGTAACCATCATCGCAGATGACCTGACAACGGTCACCACGACATCTGACCTCTCCGTTGCTGACTTCGAAAGTACTCTGGCCGGCAGCGCCTATTTTCGGCAAGTTGTCCTCTTTGAAGCCCTGCGATACGAAATTTCCATCTTCGAAGCATCTCTGATATTCGCCACTCGCCGCGGTGGACGCCACCAAGAACGAAATCTTCATGAGTATCTCTATTTTTTGAAAAGCAACTGGCGCTGCAGTGCCGTGGAGAACTATTTATAATGGTGCTTTGGTTGTGCGCTGTAGCACCGCAGTTTTGGCCGACCAGCACCACTCGGGAAATTATGCGCCATTGCGGTGACGTGCGCCTGCTTATCATTGGATTCGCCCTGCGCCCTGATCGTGTTTATTATCGTTTAGTTGTATTATCGTTGAATGTGATTTTGAGAGAACTTTTACGAACTGCTTGTTTTGATACCAGAATGTTGAACATGCTGAGACATGCTTCAAGATAAATGCTCAATTAATTGGTCCTCTATCATTTCAAATCATATCATTTTGCAAATAATGAATGATGATATTCTTGGTTTATGCAGCATAAAACCAATTATACTCTACTCATATTCGTTCTTCTTATTTAGGGCTTGCAAAGAGTAGTCTGCTATCTCTTTCTCCAAGAGTAAAAAATGAAATCAACAGTCGCTTTGCTTTCATAAGACCTTACTGTATTGAAATATTGCTCTGCAGAAATCTTCAAAGACTTATATAATATAAGACGTATATTTGATAATATAACTTTTTCTTTATCAAATAATCTGAGATGAGGGTTATTTTTTGTAAATAAATATATATTCTTTATATCAGTCCAGAAAAAAAAAATTGATAGAACACTCTTTGAATAAGATGGAATGTGACGTTTTAGCATAAGTTGAATTACGTTTGTAGATTAAAAAGTGAAGAATGTGGAAAGGAGCCATTGTTTTGTACAAATATTAAAAGACATGTCACGTTTACGTTGAGCACTAATTAGTACGGGAGTCTAAACAGGTGTTTTAGGAAGTCAAAAATAGCCTAATTTTAATTGAATCCGAAGAATTATTGACATTTGTTTGAGCTTCATAAGTTAGTTCAGATGATGTACGCTCCTTCTTGGTCCTTGATTTGGTTTTCTTTGAAGAAGTAGATGAGGTTCGAAAGTCGCCACTTTTGGTGTATCGCTGGGAAGTACTGCGTTCCCCCACGACCGATGGTTTGGAAGTTGAGGTGAAGCATCAGACACATACTAGCAGCACCTCCACTGCAAAGAATGGTGCAAAGCATTTCGAAAGCAGTCCAAGGCCTTAAAAAATATTAACACATTAAAAAGAGGGGCTCGAATTGAAAGGCTATTACTAATAGCTAGGGGAAACCACTAATAATTGAGCTTTTTTTTGGGCTTAGTAGAGTAGGCACTTACGTTTCTCTATCGACGATGCACAGTGCATAAATATATCCGAGCTGGTTGAGCACCATGGTTCCGATAAAGATTACAAACAGCCTGTGATTTCCACGGGCAATAGTTCTTTGAAGAAAAAGGCAATGATGGTCAAAGTCAAGATAGGCGGCGTTGGTGAGTTTGCAGTACTTGGCCTTTGGCGGGAGAATAATTCTCAGCTGGTGACAATAATTCGAGCTGTGGGCTAAAAATTGTCACGTAATTGACAATTGAGGGATTTGTGGTTAGCCTACCGTCTTGGTCGATAATGCGCTGCAACGCGGCATTGGGCTTCTGAGAAGTAGTTGATTGCGGAAGTTTGAAGGGATGGGCGGTTAGGACCTCTTTGGTAGCTTTGGCCATGCAAACATGGAGAAAAATACAGAAGATTAGGCTGCTTTTGAAGTGGCCATCATCGCGCAAAATGGGACGCAGCAGCAAGTTGATGTAGAATGAAAGGAAACAGGCGAGAACTGTAGAGAGGAAAAATCCTTTGAAGAAGGGATTGGGAAGGCCGCTGGGGTGTTTGATCCGGTGTCCGTTCTTTTTACCCAGAAAGACTAGCATTCCAATTGCGAACAAAAGGAAAGGAAGAACAGCGAAAATACTTTTGATTTCGTAGTATTCCATTAAAAGCGAAACGATAAGAAGACCAACAACCAGTTTCATCGGCTGCTGCATATTCTGCGCTTTATATCGGCTCGATACTTTAGATCTACTTCAGCCGGTCAAAGCGAAGAAAATTCTGAAGCCAATCCTTGAATTTTTGAGCCAGCGAATTTTGCTTTCTTATTCCAGGTGACGTCAAGAAACTGGTCGCTAAATGGTGACGAGGGGGTAGATCCCGGCTTCATCGGATTTCCACGGCCTCGATCTTTTTCTGACGCCTTATTGTCCGCCAATTGAAGGGGCAGAAATCCACCTCTGTCTCTTCTTTGGAGCAAATCCCAGCCTTAGAAATTCAGTTATAATAATTGATAAAATTGTCTATTTGTAGTTACCTGCTGTTTCGCAGATTTTCCATGTTATTTGCGTGTTTAAACTTTGGCAAGAATAATGGACGGCGCTTTGAAGTTCCGAGTCTTCTTCTCGAGCGCTTCGGGGAAAATGATCCAGGATAACTTCTGCCGTCTCCATTTGATTCTTGTGCAGACTCTCTTGCAGCGGCGTTCGGCCATATTTGTCCTTTGCCGTTGCGTTGAAAAGGTCCATTTCTATCAAATAATGAACCATGCCCACGAAGCCTTGTCGCACCGCGGAATGGCTGATTGAACCGTTCCCGTTGTCGACGGCTTTTACGTTTGCGCCTAAAAACTCAAGTTATAATTTCCAAAAAGCCAATTCCATTTCATCACCAGATTCAATGAGCAAATCTACAATAGGCAAGCTTCCGGCAAGAACGGCGCAATGAAGAGGCGTCTCGCCATAGTCTGTTCTGCTATTGACATCTGCCCCTGAAGAGAGTAGTTTCATCGCTAGTTTCATGTCCGACTTTCTGGAGGCGACATGCAGCGGTCGTTGACTGAAAAAGAGAATATGAATTCTGAAAAAATGATTTTGCTTACCCTGCGTATCCAGGTGCGTTTATTTCCCCATCGAAGGTTGGATTTTCGATAAAGAAGTAAATCTTCTCCTGGTTATTCTGCCTGAGTGCATGGTCGAGACACTCTGGCTCGCTCAAATCTACGGGCGGCGGGCCGGCGTACTCGGGTATGTAGCCCTGCTGCTTTGGATAGCTCATTACTGCTTGTGCATAATTTGCTCTGAAAGGAAAAGCTGCATTTCGAGAAAACGGATATATTTTCACATATTCAGTATTAATGAACAGTAAAATGAACAGTCACATAGAATATAATAATGGTAATAGAGTAGAGTTGAGGTGACATCGGTAGACAAATCGCTTTTGAGATTGTAGGGATCTGGAGATTGTCACAAACAGAGAGACAGTGCATAGTTGGCCGAAGAACGATACTAGCTCGAGTACGAGTTGATATCGTTGATTCTTGGACGCGTCATAATCTTGAAGTGAAGCTCAGTTTCGCTGGAAAATGAAAAACCATCCCTACCTTATTGATGCTTTCAATAATCGCTCCGGCTGGGGCCTTTTTGAGGTCTTTTTCGGTGAATAAAATACACGAGTTGTTGTTTGGTTTCTTTGCAACGAGTCCAAATACTTTGCCGCTCTGGTGCACTCTGCTGTGAGGATCAAAGTCGCAAAAGCTCACCGTCTCGGCGGGGAAGTGCTTGCGGAAGAACTTAAGCCGCTGCGAGTCAGTCACCGTCACGCCTTCCGATGTAATCTTAAGATGTACTGGACATTTGACGTTTTCCCGCAACGAGAGATACTCCGCCATACATCGCTCCATGGCAGCCCGCCCTGTCAGCATTTCCGTATCTGTTAACAATATTGAGTAAAATGATATTCTTCGCAAGGATTTCTTGCTATTAAATATTCAGTACCGGTTTCGTGGAGGAAAAAGGTGCAGAAAACGTCGGCAGGCGGCCTCGTTCCACCATCAACGACGATTTTTCCAGACGTCTGTGATTCGCTTCTGTCTGTAAGATCCAAAACAGGAATATTTAGTTTGACAGGCAGCGCCAGTTGCATGTGGCTGTGTTGATGGGGAAGGGTGCTCTTGTGGCACTGTCTCTCTTGTGGCACTTTCTCTCCTGTGGCACTTGCGCCCGCTGTGGTATACCACTGGAGAGACAGTGCCACAAGAGAGACAGTGCCACAAGAGAGACATTTTCAACTATCAGATTCTCGAAATGATAATTTTAGGGAGTCCACCGACCCGTCTCCATGTGCGCGCCTCGCTGTTTTCCATTTGATAACATTTTCGATTCACATAAATTTTTGGATGGACTAAACTTTCAATAGACGATTGAGTCATGTTACTATGTAACAGTTACATAAGTTCTGTATGATACAGACTGTATCCTTGATATCAAGAATCCAAATTTTCGGAAAAACTCACCGTAAGTGCGAGATGTGATTAGTTGACGAAATGACAATGAAAGGTCAAGGAAAGTTTTGTCCACGTAGAAAAATAAATTTTAATCAGAAAAAGTTATATCGGCAAAAAAAGAAACTAAAAAACTGCGAGCCACGCGCGTGGAGCTGGGTTGGCGGATTCCCTAGGAAGATTATCATTTTGAAAATCTGATAGAGAACGCTTTTGAAAATGTCTCCCTTGTGGCACTGTCTCTCTTGTGGCACTGTCTCTCCTGTGGTATACCACAACAGGCGCAAGTGCCACAGGAGAGACAGTGCCACAGGAGGCAAATATGACGAAAGTGCCACAAGAGCACCCTCTCCGTGTTGATGAATAAGAGCAGCCAAAGATGGAAAAAATGGCTCCCTTCTAGAAAATACGTAAGCATAGAGTCTCCCCATTTGAGAGTCATTAAAAATACAATCCGTCATGGATCCATGGAATTCTTACCTATCATCGCCCGATATTCTGACTCCTTTCTCCTTCACAGACTCAATGAGGAAGTGACGCACAAGCTCTGACTCCGGATCTTGATCTGGGCGAAGATTGTCGAACACAGATTGCGGAACCTAACCGTTCTTTTAAGCTAATTTTGAATCGGCAATTATTACCTGATGTCTATCCACCCTGACGACGAGTCCAAAATTGCCGCTGTAAGTTTTCGAGTCTCTGACCAAAAAGTCGCCGGCTTTTCTATCACTTCCTTTTAGCAGTTTAATCGCTTCATCACGTGACATTGTCGGTTTATACCAAAAGCTCTCTGGAGTGCGGTAAGAGGAGGAAGAAGCTTCAACAGTTTGTCCACTCGTGCTGGGCATCGTCAACGAGAAATTATCGCGCGAGAAACTGGAGCTGAAAATGCTCGCTGAAATCAAGGAAGAGAACCGAGGTTCTGAATCTTTTTATCTACCTCGAGTGTCGGCGAGGGCTCACTTGATGATATATGCTCGTATGTTGTCTGCCTGCGGTAAAATGTGACTGGGAGCTCTTCAACTCTTCAGATTGAAATTTCTGCTCCGTCGGTTTCGCCTCTTTCCCCGACTCTGAAATTCGAGCATTATCTTTTTGTGTAGACCCGAACAAAGACCAGGTATTCTCGCCATTATCTTGTGTTTGCCTCTCGGCTAATAACGAATAACTAGAGGGTTTTACTGCTCATTTCAATAGAGAACGCTTGGCGTTGGTAGATATTCCACTGGTTAAAAAATCCAAGAAGTTTTTAGTACTTGATTGACCTTACTTGATTAGTAATGAAAGGTATTTCTCGTTTTGAAAGTTTTGAAAGTGGAATTATGCCGTGGTGAGTAAATTCTCTTTTATCTCTCCCTCGGGTGGTGATTCATCAGCTGAAGCCAGAGTCTTGATGAATCCGACACTAATTGGCCCTAAAGAGCCGCCCCAATTAGCACCTCTATAGGTTTAATGTCGCAAATCATCTTTTATAAAGACCATAAAAAGACTTCCGTTGCCTTTTTTTCTTCCCCTAAATATATCCTAGCGCTCTTCTTGGCTCTGGTACTCGCCTGGTGATTAAGAAGCTCTGGCTATCTTTTAATAACGACAGTAATCTTGTTTTGTAAAGCCAGATAAGGATACACTTGTATTTAGAGGGCTGAGACAGCATTATCTCATAACTAAAATCACGTCCTTTCATAAACAAAAAGCTCACGTGAAGATCTTGATCGACCTAAGGAACATGTTCTTTCTAAAAGGCGACAAAAAGAGGGGTGTTCAGAAAATTCAAATTGAAATCCACGAGTACAAAAAGTTAACCTTTCAACGAAGACCAGAGTCTTGGCCTTTTCACGCATCCAAGAACCATTTTCGCTATCTCTCTTATTTTTTCCTCTCTCACAAATCTCTGTCCGTACTCGTGATCAAAAAAAAGTTGCACCCAGTGTTCGCTTTTAGGCTAATTTATTTCTCCTGCTGGTGGGAGGTTATTAACAAAATCCTCTCCGCTGCGAGAGTACTACTCCGGGCCGGACATCACAAAAGAGATAGTGAGAGAGCGGATTGTCGAAAATTTTTACGAGTTCTGACGAAAAAGTGACACAAAGTTGGCTTCCACCGAATCGTTAGTTATAAATAGAAAAAGGTACTTCTCTTTGTTTTAAATAATTAATCAATTTCTACTACTCTTCGAGATAACTTGAGAGCAAAAGATTAGCACCCTCTGGAGAAACTTTATTACTACCAACATAGAAACTGAAAATACGCTGAATGGAATCTCCCAGCGTAATACTTAATTTAGAGAATTTTGGCTAATTTATTGGTTTTCATTTATCGCTTGAGTTTTAATTAAATCCAAATCAAACGTAAAAATGATTATTGACGAAAATTTAAAGAGGCTGATACGTTTGGCTTGAATAGTAATTAGGCCGATGATTGTTAAAAAAAACATTTTTCATCTGGAAATCATTTGATTAACGCTCAATTTTAGATGAATGAACGAGATTTTCCGGGCTGAATTCGAAATTCTGTAAGCACGGAGATCCTTCGACCATGTTTTTTAGTCGGAAAATTACGCTAAATTTACGATTAGCGGTTCTATACTTGCCATTTTCGGTGATGAGCTGGGATGAATGCGAAGCTGTGCGATTTGCATTTCCGTTTCCGGGATAAGCTGGTGGCGGAGGAGGCGTGCTGAATCGCTGCTAGATGACTCCTCTCTGTGTTAGGCTTACCTGCTGTGAATATTGCCGACGAAGCTCATCTGATTCTCGACTTTTGATTCTACTGAGCTTGCATGTTCTGTCTATTCTCTTGGGAATAAAATGCCCACCGGGCGGTGCCTACTCTCGAGCATCTAAAAATGGCGATCTCGCGAAAAAAGAAAAAGAATTCATTCTACTCAAATATTTAGTCCCTTACTCATGTGATAGAAATTCGGGCGCAAGATCTATTGTTTCGACAGTTTTGCCCCCGAGCGAGTGAAAAAAGGAAAGTAGCCTGAAAGAGAATTTTAAGAACAATGAAATTGCTTGTCAAGAAATAAGGCGGTACTAGCCCCGGTTTTCATCGTTTTTTTACGCCCGAGCTGGGCAAATATTTTTGTATCGATCAACGCGCTGTGAAAACAAGGGATTTGCTTGTCACATCTACGCCTGTTACTGAACTCTTGCTCTTTTAGCTGTAGAAAACAACGAGGACTAGACTTTTGAGTTTTTGTTTCTTTTTTTTTTGTTTATTTATTTTTGATTTGAAGAATTAAGGCATTTTTGAATTGTGGAAGAGAAGAAGGGTAGAGGTAACATTGTTAAAGTAGTAGCAACAGTGGAAAAAGAGGGTAGATCTTTGCTTCGTTCGGAGTACAGATAACAGTTAGTCATTTGAAATTTGTCTTGTTTAGGTAACATTTACATGGATTTTCGTTTATAATGTCGATATTGTTGATTTCAGCTGCGTTGCAAGAAGTCGCTCTGGTAGTCGGGAGACATGGGCGCTTTGATCAGCCTGAACACGGAAACAGAGCCGTGCCAAAATGTCGGTTCTTTCAGTCTATTTACATTTTTAGAATGAAATTGTTTAACCAGTACTGTTACCTAGCATATTCCGACCAAGAGTCCGTTTGAGTGTCGTACTGCTCGATTAGGTCTGTTAGACCTGATTCAGAAGCGTATCCTCCAGAAATGGTAATTTTGCCGCCGAGCACTGTAACTGACCCGCCCAAATGGACCTGACTGGAATTTGCCAGAAGGCTCCAACTCTTCGATAGCGGATCGTAGCTCTGAAGATTCTTTGAGTCGTCTCCTTTTAACTGGCTGACAATTGGAATTCTAGTTTTGCCATAAAGGCTGTGTACTTTAACCTGCTCAAAAAGGCTGATCTTGCATTGACGCACACATGAACATAAAAACAAGTTAAGATTAATATTCTTCATACGCTCCTACAAGAGGAAGGGATCGCTAATCGTAGACGGAAAAAAAGTGTTAGCCGTGGCTAGGAAATAGAGGATTCCATTGAGAGACGTCATCATTGGACAGACAGACCAGGGCTCTGGTGGTTCGAGTTCACATGAATTCCATTCATCCTCATCCGGATTGTACACATAGAGTGAAATGTTTCCACCCTCGCCGTCCTCGTTCAAAGGGCTGGCAACGACGAACAAGCGACCTTTGGATCCGATCGCCTGCAGATTCTCGCACTTAGTGGGCAAAGCTGCATAGGGTCATAATCATAGTTAATCTGTCTGACGGATGTCTGGCGGTAGGACCCTGCCTTTTACAGCTTTCCACGCTGATGATTCAGGATCAAAAACTTCAGCGCCGGAATCACCTGATACACAGTACAACTTACCGCCTAAATAGAAGTTACCTCCGAGAGTCGTGGAAACACGCAATCATACCGAGACTGGCGGAGCAGTGGTACTCCCTATCCTGAATCATTCCATTTATCAGAGACCAACTGTCGATTTGAGGCTGGAATCGATAGCATCTATTAGTCACTAGCCCATCTGAACTTCGTCCACCGGAAATATACAGATCTGTACCCAAGGCGCAAACCGAATAGCCTCCACGGAGCGGCTCGCCAAGTGGCTCCGACAGTCTTCTCCAATGATTACTTATTGGATTGTAACCTTCTACCACCGAAAGTTCATCCAAATCAGCGTTTGTGCCACCTATGCGCACGTAGATCTCGAAGATTCCAGTGGAAGGCCGCGGCTTGAATCGGTGATCATAAGCGAAGTCGGACTGAATTTAAATATATGAATATGAACAATAAAACATGCATACTGACCCTGTTAATTTTCTTCGCCTGAAAGTCCCTCGCTTCGGAAATGTAATTAGCACACACTTTTCCCGACATCAATGGAATACTCGAAATTTGCATCAGATAGAATCGTCGCACAAAGGGCAGCTTCACCAAATGAATCAACCTGTCCAAGAATGGCATGCGTTTCTCAGCATCGTACTGAATCCAGCTCAGTATCAGTTCGAGAACAGTTTCTTCTTTCGGCACCAGTAAATGTTCACTGTTGAGGATTTGCTCGAAGTCCTCAAGTGGGAGCTTGAAAAACGAGGGGATTGATTTCGCAACTTGTCCAACATTTTCCAGCAAGTAAAGTCGGCTCTTTTCCAGTAGATCCCACATTCCGATGCTCTGCGCCAAGTTCGACATATCTTACTGCCGCCGTTAGTGAAAAAAACTGACTAAACAAACTACCTAAACAGTTGGAAGGAGACAATTCGGTAACGAGAAACTCGGAGCAAAGTCGGCGGACGGAGTCGAATTGAAGAAGATCGGCAGTTTTGAGTAAGATGAGCACGTTTTGTTGATTGACGTCGACTTTACCAGTGTACGCGTATTCGATAAGGCTTTTGAAGGATTTACTGTCGACCTCGTTTATTCTGATCTTCTCGTGCGACCAGGACTCTTTCAAGGCGCCGGCGAACATTGACTTGAAATAATCACTGGCTGCGGCCAAAACAGCCCGATGGACTTTTATTTCTTCATCGCCGAATTCAAGAGTCGTGTCGACAAATATTTCATTTCGCCAGAGATCTTCAAGTCCCAGTAGCAACTTGGGACTGTATCTCTCATCAAGCATCTTATCAAAAATAAATAAGTAAACCAACTGTCTTCAGTTTTGAATAACTCGTATTTATCAATAGTAAGTGGCAGGAGAGGCAGTTTGTCTAGAAAGTCCACAATGAAGTATAGACTGTGAAGTGGAGAATTCACATTGAATATGAAATGTAATTTATAAGCTCGAAAAAACGGCTGAAATTACCAATTAAAATTTCAAGTAAGCCACAGAGTAATTGAACTACGTGCAGGCTGCGTAAATTAAGATATGCAAGAGACGAAATGGCAAGGAGCTAATCCGAGTCAAGGCAGATTACTTCATCATTGTCTGGTGGAGGAGCGGCGGCACGACGGCGTTGTCTTCGATTCCGCGCTTCGATTCGCCAGCGTTCGTCTTCGTCTTCCTCTGAGCTTTCTTCTTCTGCGACTTGCTCGTTCATGTATTCACCGAGGCCGTGTTCTTGGTATCTTTGGGCAAAAAGTTGTCCTATCGGCATGTGGTCTTCCTCATCCTCAAGCGCCATCATTCTTTCGTTTTGCTCCTCTCTTTCAAGCCATTCTGGATAAGTCATGTTAGTCCCTTCGTAACGACCTTGGCGATTCCACGACTCCCAGTGATGGATATTCTGTGCATTGATATTGTATATATTCCAATCTTCGCCCGAATCATCACTGTCGCCTTCTGGATCATCACCGTACATGTCCATGTTATGCTCAATTTCGTCTTGTGTTTCTGGAATAACGTAGACCTCGTTTCCATTTACAGTACTCTGCGTTTCTGGAACAAAGTCAACACTATCCTGAGATCCCTGAGAAGACATAACGTAAAAGCTCTCTTCCTGAGAACTTTGAGAATTATCCAAGCTGGATTTTTCCTGAGACGAGGCTTCTTGAGAAGAGGTAACTTCTCCCATTTCATTTTCATCGTGCATGTCAACTTCAAAACAGTTCTCAGAGTCATTCGTCGAGTCATTTACAGCAATAACCTCTTCTTCAACAACTTGTGCCTCTTCCTCTACATCGTCCCAAAAGTTCATCGGATCCTCCTTTGCACCTTCTTCCACTTCCTGGCTGTCCGGAACAGAAAAGTTTTGAAGATCGTCATCTTGATCTTCCACAGTAATGGTAGAATCGTTCAACTGCGAGCTATCTTCTTCGTCGTCGTTCGTGGATTGAGACGACATAATTCCAAGAAGATCTCGAACTTCATGCGGTAGAAGCTGAGGACCCTGGGGAACTTCTTCGCTGTTCATATCGGAAACGGCATTTTGAGTCGGTGATTCTGCACGTGTACTTTGCGTTTCAGGAATGACTGATTCAGAAAGGATGCTTCCCTGACTTCCTTGAGTCATTTCAGGATCCCAGGGCTTTGGTATGTCAGGGTGTGGCTGTTCTTGGCTATCAGGAGCCAGGACAGGCGCATAGACCCACTCTTTCCGAGGACTAAGTAGTTCATCGTTTTTTGGGAAGGAAACTGAGCCCATAGATCTTGCTCATCATCGTCTACTTGTGAGGAAGGTCCAGGCTCGTCCTGCTCGGCAGTGTTCCTATTATCGCGCTCAGAATCACTCTCTGATTCTGAAAGTGCCATTCTACTCTCGTCTTCATCTATAAAAGAAATTAATGGAGAGCGCGCAAATAAGAAACATTATACCAAGTCGTTTTTTCGGCCCAGAAATTAGAGGATTATCGTAAATACGTCCTGGTGCGGCACTACATTCGTCATCCGAAACAGCCATTCCGGCGGTTTTGTCTCGCGATGGCTTGAAAGAATCGCGACTATCGCCAGCGAAGAGACCATCATTACTTTGAGCAGCGTCGGAAGCCGACATGCCCTAGGAAATAGAGTTAGAAAAACCTTTTCTAAGAACCAAAAAAAGACCTCGTTCAGATCGGTTGGTCCTTTAGAGAAAACATCAGACATATCCGAAGGCTCAAAATCGATCGGCTCGTTATCTGGCTCCTCAAGGTCGATCATGTCCGACGGGTCAAAGTTGACTTCTTCAGGTTCCATATTTTCGTACTCTTCTTTGATTTTATCCCGGTGTTTCTTAGAAATCGCAACCATTAGCTCGATCTCGGTGAGTTTAGTGTCGAGCTCAGCTTGAAGGATCTTTTTCTCGTGCTCCATGAACGTCAGATCTTTCGGTCGTGGTTTCGACTGCACCATTGCTCGCAATGTCTCCATTTCTTGAACAAAACGGTTAAAATGAATTGTTCAAATCTAAGCTGACCTTGGAAGCGCTCGAAGTCTTTCTTGAGTGTGGCAATAGTCCCCTTCGCATCAACAAGGGTTTGCTTGCTCCTCGAGATCTCATCCTCGAATTTAGACTCAACGCCCTTAAAAAGCGTTTCAATCGTAACGGCTGTTTTCATTTCATCGACAGACGTATCCATTCTTTCCGAGTCACTTTTTGCGAAGAGATCCGCCGAGTTCGTAGATGATTGTATAGAATTTTTACTGGTAGTTTTTTCGACAGCGGGAGGAGCTGCCGCTTCTAGTTCCCGGGGCTTGTGGAAGCCGTACTTTTTGGGCATTTTCGGCGACTTTCTCTCGATTCGCTTTAACTCTTTCCTTAAAGATCTTATAAAAACTGCCACTGAGCAGAAGTAATAAAAGTACCTTACTAAAGGCAAGGGTTGATATTTTCTGAAAAGACGATCGTCGACCGTCACACTCTCCCGCCCTTCTTTGACGAAGTGCAGTCGCATCAGTTTACTCTCGACGATTTTCGAAATGATATCTGACCAAGGGAAGATCTTTTCTTTCTCGAAGCCTTCTTCCTGATTATCATCGTTGAATTTACGATTGAGAACACGGGAGATTTGGACCTGCAGCGTTGTTGTAAATAGCTTGTTCTTTTCAAGGTATTTCCAAACGACGCTGAGGCACGATTCTGGATCGCGCTTTTTCGCACTGCTATCAAGGCTGATTGGCGGGAGTTTCAAATCTTTTAAAACTAGAAAGATGTATAAAGAAATGCGATGGTGATGGATGAATTTACTTGAAATGTGTCGCGAAGAAATTGTGGGGCCAAACACAAGGCCTGTTTCAACAAGTCGCTGAGGGTAGTGGAGATCGAGCCCATCCATGCTCATTCGTCGGATCATCTGCTCAATTAGGTTGTTGTACCAGGCAAGGACAACTTCTGGCTTTTGATTGATGCGGACGTGGCTGTATCCTTTTACCAAACCGTCCATGCATCTCAGTCCACTGTCAGTATCGACAATGACTGAAAATAGGTGTAAGTGAAACTGCTTTACTTGTTAAAAGAATTTACCTCGTTCGAGAAGCTTGACATAAGGCATTCTGGTGAAATTCTTGGGCTTTGTGGAAAGAAGGATATCAGTCAGATGCGACTCAATATTCAAGTTCGTTTCCTCCTCGTTGCTAAAGTCGACGACGATATCAGCTTTGCTCGACGTTCCAAAGTATACTTCTTCGTCGAAAACAAGACCCTCTTGAGGCCCAGAGTTTGCAAGCTCGAGATAGATGAATTTTGAACGGCTAAATATAATATGAGATGAAAACGAAAATAGTGAAAATCGTACGTTCCAAGAATGCCAGAAGTAGGGAATTTCTTTTCCAAATAGTTGTAGACATTTTTGTCATCCGTATAAAACGAGAAACTTGCGACAAAATTGTTCAACCGGGGATTGATGTTCTCGACCAAATGCTCGAGGTAAAACTTTGAGACATCCATATCAGGGTAAACGATCGCGTACAAATGAGACTGTCTAACTTCCTTCTTGCAATTCCTCCGAGCTCGATCAATCGTCATTTTCATAAACTCCTCGTTTTGTTGAGAAATTTCTTTTAAGATGTTTCGTTTGCCTATTCTGGGCGTTGCAGCACGAGCCTTACGTTTACTAAAGCAACACTTGTTCGAAAAAATATATAAAAATCATTACCTAATCGCAATTCTGGTCCGACGAAGCCACCAAAGGGCCGCTTGCTTCGAAATTCGATCGCGTCTTCTTTGCCGGACAGCAGCAACTTTTTCTCTATGCACTCTCCTGACTGTCGCGATTTCTTCAAGAAGCATTAACTTGACATCTTCGGCGACAACTTCTTCCATAATGTTTTGTCTTTCCATAAGCGCCGTATTTTCGCAAATGGCTCTATTCCTAGTGGCGATTGCTTCGTCTACATTTTCCTCAACAAACGATGAGATGAAATTCCCGATCGCATGGTCGACCATGTTCGAAATGCTTCGCTGCAGAAATTGCTCTTTCCACTCTTCCTTGAGTTGGCGAATACGCTCCTTCTCTTCCGCGATTTGGTTCTTCATCTCTTCTTCTCGCAAGCGCTCCTGGAGAAGCATATTTTTGTAAATACGCGTTACTTCCCAACCGATGTGATCGTCGATTATCAAATTCATAGTGTCGTTGATTTGTTTAGCGACGACTTTTTCTTCGATCCGCACTCCGGAAGCGATTTCGCGCAATTGCCCGTCGACGACATCGTTCGTAATCTCTTCTTCCATCTCCCTAGCAGCGATATTCTCAGGTAGGTTTTCCATCATGTCGCTTCTATTTTGCGCGTCCTCTTCAAGCTTGGCTCGGACGTTTTCAATGATGTCATTTGCGCTCTCTATCAGCCGATCGGAGCGGGGAGGAAGGAGGAAGAGGGTTTGTAATTCCTCGACGACCATGGCTTCAGGTGCAAATCGATTCCCCAGATCAGCTGGCCTGGGGTCCTGTTTGCTGAGAGATCTTCCATGATGTACTTCGATTTCCACTTGGGAAGAGGGACTTCCGGCTCTGCAACAAAACTCTTTGCCATTTCAACGATTGAGACTAGGCCATCGTCGTTCGGAAAGACATTGTGCGCCGCCATGTATGTCTCAAAATTAGGATCACTTGCCTTGAAAAAGAGTGCTTTCTGGAAACACTCCATAGGCAGAACGTTGTTGGCGTAGCCTCGTCGCAAGATTTGCATCGCGTGGTAACGCACGTTTCCCATGTATCGATGCAAGATCGAGGCTTCCAGCGCCGTGCACTTGCTAAACTCGTTCCAAAATATGGCATAGTGCCTGAGCATATAAGCGGAAACAATGCGACGGGCGCGTTTGATCAGTGGATGCGTCTTGAAGCGTATGGGCACACGAGAAAGGTATTTCATCACAGCACCCGAGTCGTTCAGATTCAAATAAATCATGTACGCGCGAAACTCTGGCTCCGCAGCTGAGTACTGGCCTCGGACGGAGATGTCCTGGTAGACGTGCTCAATTGAAGTGAGCGTCTTTTCCAAGTTTTCATCGTTGATCCGCTGGTCCCAAAAGTCTTCAAGAACCATGCTATGCGAGCACCAGATGTGATATCGCGCCACGGTTTCAAGCACCTGCGCCGTTTTCAAACAAGACATGTGCTGCTGCGTAATGTCTTTTCGAATAGCGCGTGTGCGCTTCCACATGAAATCGTACCAAACATCAGCCCCAATTTCCTCAATGACATCTTCTGTGCAAACTTCGGAGCAAAAATACCAGCAGCAATCGAGCAACGTGCTCGCTGGGCGCAACTCGTTCGGAAGGGACTCTTCGGTATCTGCAGCGGATCGCTGGTAAACCTTGATGCACTTTTCGATAGCGATTTGTCCGTGCTCGTTCATTTCCAACACGGAGATATCCTGCTGAGTCCATCGTCGATAGATTTCTTTTTCCGGACAGAGATCGGCGCAGATTCCAACCTGCGCGCCTTCTCGCAACTCCTGTATCAACACATCACGGACGGTTTTGTCACGCGTTTCCAGAATTTTGAAGCGCTTCTCGGCTAGGTCAATATCAATCGCGTCTGGGTTCTTCGCCAGTGACGCGGCTTGGGAGCGTTTACTTCCGTCAGCTTTAGATTTACTGGATTTCAAGAACGAGGCAAAGCCAGACGGTTCGGGCGAAGCGCGGTTCTTGGTTTTCTTTTTACGAGAGTTGATGATTATTTCCGACTAGTTTCCATGAGGAATGGATTAAGCAGTGGCCCGCTGGAGCACAGACGCTTTATAACTCATGAAATGTCAACTTATTCCGATGGAAAATTGCCCATCATGTCTCAAGCTTTGACGCAAGAACTCTTTCCTGGCCAAATGAAGTCACCGGAGAATCCAACTGTATTTCGGAGTTCAACGGTTTCTTTCCAAAGATATTTCCTCTATTTCTTAACGAGCTCAATAAGCAGTCGATGAAAATTATTTCACTAAATTTTTCATGAAATAAATATATTTGAATAAGTTTTGGGCCCGTTCCTTGGATCCGATTCTGCTGTTTCAGGTGCATCAAACGGTGAGTTACTTCGTTCATTTCTGTCGATAGTTCTTGTTATCTTTACTGGTTGAAGCTCCTCCTCCGATGATTTTTCCATCTGTCGCTTCTTTTGCTCATTCAGTTGCTTGGCATATACAGCGTTCGTGGAGCTTCCAAATGTGTCAAAAGCAGCGTCGGAGGATCCTGTCATCCCAAACGGGTCGGACTCGGGGACAGAAAAGACATTCTCGCTAGATATAGATTCCAACGATTTTTCCTCTTTTCCTCCCTTGTCTCGCCCAAAGCGAACTTTTAGCGACGGAAACTGGTTCTCGATCCTAGCTCGCGCGTCTGCCGCATCTTTGGTGTTACGAAAGAACAGCTTCAACGCTTTCTTGAGTGGAACTGGAGCGACTTTTTCCAGGCCAGGTGGCTTTAGCACATTTTTAGCAAAATCGCGCATGATGTCTGAAATTTTGAAACTTGGATGAATTGAGTGTTATTATCAGTCAACTACCTTTGTTGACGCACACTTTGGGATCGAGGTCTTTCACTAGAAGAATAGAAGAAGTATGAACTGGATCAAACTTCTCGGCAGGTTGTTGTGCCGCAGCTTTAGTTCTTTCAGCGCCGGAGAAGCTACCAAATACCGGCTTCTTTGTCGCTTCTTTGCGGAAGGATTTATATAATCAAAAATTTGAAAGAACGGTATAATAGAACGTATGATGCATGTAATATGTAATCATAGATAGCACGGTAAAACATTTCTAATTTATCAAATTAATGCTAATTTCTAATATCCTGTCGAAATATATTATAAATAGAAGAATTTTTTCTAAGGGAAGTTAGAATCTATTACATACATCGTATGTAACCTTAGATAACAAAAGTATGAAGAAAATTCTCCTCCATCCCTTGTTTCCCTCCGCCAAACGAGCTGCGCAACTGGAAAGATGTTGCTTTGGGAACATCCGTTCTTGGTTGGCCAGCGGAAAATGACGTCTTCGCGGCGAAAGGATTGCTCTGGGCTGGGGCGGTAGACTTGAGGCTGAAGGTCGAGGACGAAGAGGATGGCGCAGAAAATGCTGCTTCTGCAGCTTTTGTTGTTTGCGGATTAGTACTGAAGATGTTTTTCCCGTTTCCGGCAGTGGAGAATTTCAGCGGCGTCTTTGAAGGATCCTCAAGGAAGGATGAAGTATCAGTGGCGATGGTATCATTTGCAGGCGCGTTACTTCCAAATATAGATGTTGGGCGGAAAGTGAAATCGGACGAAGGTGCTTCCTTTAGATTCATTATTGTTAATCTCAAGATCTTTTGTCTAGTCTTTCTATACCTTTTTAACCTCCTTCGCTCCCGCTGTACCGAAGCTACCGCTTGGCTTGAATGAAAAGCCCCCAGATGGGCCACCAGTAGCACTGGAACCGAAGGTGGAAGAAGCTTTCGCAGAAAACGATGAGCTTGAAGTTGATGATGATGGATTGCCTACACTGGCAAATGGATTGCTAACGAGCCCGGAAGCGAAAGAAGCTCGCTTGGGAGGCACATCTTCTTCGTTTCCCGAGTCTTCTTTCGATATCCGCTTGCCAAACGTGGCACTAGAATTTTGAAAGGTGCTTCCCGAAGAAGCCGCCTTAGCAAAAGGATTCGAAGAGCCAAACATTTACTCACGCATTCTGAAAAAAGGTTATTGAAGACTCAGCATCATTAAATTAATTAAATTAGGCTATTTCTGAGCTTCAGAGTTGGGTTTTTCAGGATCCTCTTTAGGAATAGCGTTCTTATCTTCGATATTTTCCTCTTGTTTCTCGGTTTCTTGAGACTCAGAGACTGATTCCACCTTCTCGCCTTCCTTTTGGATTGATCCGACTTCTGCATGTTCCTTCGACTCTTTTTCTTGTTTTTCCTCGTTGTTTTCTGCAACTTTCGGAATTGTCGAGATCGCTCCAGTTTTGCGCTTGTGATACTCTTGCCAGTTGTACTTTTGCCGTGGGAGCCAATCTTTGAAAATGCCAATGTAGCAGTTTTTCTTCAAGACTTCGACAAAAATAACATCATCAGTTTTCTTCCAGTCGATGGTCATGTCTGGTCGAGCTTCTAAAGCACACTTTAGCATGATTTAGAGCAGGTTTTTTTTAGGTCAGCATTTTATAACTCTTTTTTGGCGTGACGTATCTTCAAAATTTAAGTTGGAGGATGTTCCTTGGCCGAAAACAAAAATTTCCACCAGACCGGATTTTTGAACCGACTGGTTATTTCGCGGTAAATTGCGGTTAAAAATTTTAGACCCTCGGGGCAAGTTGTTGGGCACGCAGTTTTCGTGCCCAAAAGAAAGAGTGAAAAATTTTTAGTCGAACAAAATATATATCAACTAAGAAATATAAGAAAAATGATGTTAGAAACTCCCATAAATGGTGCGTATAAACAGCTGATTTGAGCATATTTGGGTTCATTTCCGGTGATATTTTAACCGGTTGCTAGCTCTCATCAGATCACGGTTTTAGTATTGATAAACTCAGAATTTCTCGCGCTTTCTTTTGGGCACGAAAAGTGCGTGCCCAACATCATGCCCTGAGGGCGTAAAAATTTATAACCGCGATTTACCGGGAAATAACCAGTCGGTTCAAAAATCCGGTCTGGTGGAAATTTTTGTTTTCGGCCAAGGAACATCCTCCAATTTAAATTTTGAAGATACGTCAAGCCAAAAAAAAGTTATAAAAATGCTGACCTAAAAAAAACCTGCTCTTAGTTCATTAACAATCTTACCCTTGACGACTCCAATCACCATCGTTTTGACTGCCTGGCTATCGAGGCTTGAATGAAATCTCGCTCTCGTCATCACATGATAATCTTTCACATCAGCGGGCATTTCTTTCTCGAGAACGTCCTTGATCGTCTCGGTCATGATTTCTTTTGTGGCAGTGCAAACTCGTTGAATCGGTAGAAGACGCTCCAGATGTGAGGGAACACGAAAATTATCCGGCACCTTCTCTGCCAGAATCGTCTCCCACATCGTATTCAAGATGCTTTTGGATTCTAGCTTTTCATGGCGAATATCCATGAACTAATTCATGGTCGAAAACAATCCAAAAGATCTGGTTTTGTAACCAAAAATATAATGATTTCGACCCTTCCCAAAGATTGGCTGACTCCCGTTTCGTAAATATGAAAAACCCGATCGTTTTTATCCTCCGAATTAGCTTGAGACTCGGCAAGTAGTTGCTTCTCAATATCAACGTGTTCCTCTTCAGTTTCATTATCATCAACTGGCGTACATTCTACCACTCGGTCTCCATTCTGGTCGACGAGTTGAGGATAAACCTGATTGGTGAAGTATTTGGCGATGGAAAATGCCTCTCGGTGGCATTGTTTCAGACATTTTCGGCGGTAGGACATGAGAAAACCATGGGTAGTGTCTTTTCATTCGGTTTTCAATAAAAAAATACGAAAAAAAAACTGATGAATGGTGCAAATTGACTGAATATCCGCGAAATGCATCGAGATCTAGATTGACTGGTGATTTAAAACCAATATGCCTTTTGGGTCAACAGAATTGCCAGAATACTTGCATCTTTTAATGTCTTGCGGATCTGTGCCCCCATAAACTTGCTTGTAGTTCATCTTTCTTTTTCCATTATTCTTTCCCATGTTTCTGAAACAATAAAAAAATCAAAAATTGAAAATCAAACTCCTGGGAACTCATCGTTTTCAATAATAGAATAAGTAAAGTACAGAATTAAAAGTTTCAAGTAAGGGCAGTTTATTCAGAAAACACATCGATTTTTTTTGTTCACATTCAGAATTTCGGGCAAAACCGGTAATTACGAAAATTCAAGCTTCAGGGACTTAATTTCTCGGACCAGGTCGTTGATTTTTTCCGATGTATCGGTCAGTGGCCGCATCAGCAGACTTCCCGAAGCAGCACTGCTCTTTTCCGTCTCCTGAATAGGACATGTTTTAAAAGATCAGTATGAAAAATGACCAGTACCTCTTCCGGAAGAGGAAGCTTATTTGACATCTTCTTCAGTCGACTGATGGTCTGTTTATGGACTTGCAATTGCCGCTCCGATTCGCGCAGTTCTTTCGCGGCTTCTTTTTCCGCTTCAGTCATTCTTCCTTGTCCCAGTTGAACCATCACGTTCATCAAACGCTCTTCCAGCTCGTTTTGCTTGTCGATGATTGTTTCTACTCGCTCACCTAGCCAGAAATACGTAAAAATCGAATAATGATATTCAAGGGTGCCTGGGTTCGCCGGTGTCCAACAGTTTACAGTACCTATTCGCTCTGCTGATGATCTAACGTCTTTCTTCAGTGCTTCGATATTGCTCAAAGAGTTCTTTTGCTCCGTGTAATCTTTCTTCAGCACAGCTACATGTTGGTTAATCGCTTCTCTCGCAGCCTTTCCACGAGCCAAATGTTCTGTCTTCATTTCTGCGATCACTTTTGCAACGATTTTGATTTGTTCCTAGATTTTAATGCTCAGAAATGGCTGATTCTGTAGTCATTTTTTACCTGTGTAGAGAGAGAGGCTCCATTCGCTGGTAATAAATAAGTTGGAGGCTTTGAAAGGACGAGTTTCAGTTTGTCGATTATGCTCTCTGGTATTTTTGGCGGTTTTCTCGATGGGTCAGATTTGGCAACGCATAGTGCGCTTGGCAGTGAGAGTAGCTAGAATTGAGCGAATCGAGAGAAGATCAATTTTAACAACTCACGGGTATGAAAAAGGCAGATCCATTAGACATTGAAGAACAGCAGATTGGTCCGTCGAAGCTTACTGAATTGGGAGCTCTGTCAAGACAGAGAGCGGACCCAGTGATCCTGGCTCCTCTTTCGTTCGCAGTTGTGACGAGAACTTCAATTGTGGAAGGACTAGAATCCGGAATGCGCCCGCTTTCGCGCATTTCATCCACCCAATTGAGCGAGATACAGTTCAAGCCGCTACAATCACCGTTAAATACAGTCAGAAAAACTCCATCTACTCATACGTTTGGCTAAAGATGAAATATCTCGAATTGCAAGACGCATCCGAGAGGACATGTATTTGGTCGTCGAATGAGTCGGAAACAGCCAGTTCGACTTTCTCCACTACAATCGCTTCTTCTTCGATAAACAAAAAGTGCACAGCCATCTTTTCGAAAAAATGAATTATCAGAAAAAGTTAAAATGGAAGGGAATTACCTCGGCTGTGGCGGCGACGAAAATGTCCTCCTGGATTTGTTGCAACTGGATGTCACCAGCCAATTCTACATTGCAAACGATATCGTCGTTGATTCTCACGAAGCCGTTTGAAGACACGGTCAGGATTTCTTGTTCTCCAAGCGCTACTATGTCCGTTAATTTGTCTCTTACTGAAATTGAGTGCTTCTTAAGATCGAAATCGCTGGAAAAAGACAAACTGTAGTTCTTCAGCGGTATTTTGCTAGAAAAATGGAGCACCATTCCTGAAATATTGGGCATTATGACAGGTCGTTGTTTTGGGTCGTCGTATAACAAGACTTCGTTGTTGGATTTGAGGACAATAATTCTTTGGCCGTCCCACTTTGCTTGAAGAATGTACTCTGATCCTAGCCGTTCTTGGATCGTTACGGGCTGAGTTTCTGGCCTGACTGGGTAGTTGATTGCTGACACTCCAGTACTGCTCCACATCAGCAGCGATCCATCCTGGTAAAGAGTTAGAAGATAGACAGTTACAGTTAGTTTACCTCTGAAAATGTCAGGTTCGTAATTCCATGCAGCGGAATATCGCAAATCTTGGATAATGTCTAAAAACATTCATAAATAACATGTGAGTTGGGGACTTTTTAATGATGTTAAGGTCCTTAACTTAAGGGGGAGGTCGACGAGAATCGGGATTTTTGTGACCAAAAATGCGCAAAAACCTGCTCAGATAGGCAAATTCTGACTTGTCAGGTAGAAAGAAAAGGGTTTGAAAAATACAGCGGCGAAAACTAGAAAAAAAAATTTTTTGAAAAAATTTTCAAAAAATTCGGTCAAAGTCGGGGTATCTCGTAACCAAAAAATCTCGAAAACCGGATATTTTTTCTCCATCAAATACAATCAAAAGTAAGTTCAAACCCTTAAAAATACAGCGGCGACAATGAAAAAAGATATGCTTTTCTTGAAAATTTTTTTTCTTTTGATCAAAAATATGCGATTTTCCTAAATATCGTCATTTTTACCCATTTTTCATAGAGAATTTCACCAAAGTCGAGGAGACTCGGATTTTTTTATTGATAATGATTAAGAAACAATAAAAAACAATATCTAGCAAACAAAAGTCAGATTAAAGTTGTTTTTTGGTGAAAAAACTAACTTTAAAATTTCGAAAAATCTCGAATTCCAGACAGAAAATCGAAAATTTTCTTAAAAAAAGTTAACCAAAGCGCAAAAAGCTGGAGACCAAAAATGCTCCTTTTTTATGAAGGAATTCAAAAAAATAAACAAAATTTTGAAATAACGAAAAAATTTTTCTCGTCGACCCCCTCCTTAAGGAAAGTATTTGAATTACCTGTCGATTATTGAGAGACAGTGAAACAACTGTCTCTTGTTCATCAGAAACGCCGTAAAGAATGCCTCTGTTGCAGGCAAGAATGTTCGTCTTCGTCTTCGATTGAATGTCCTAAGCCGAATTTACCAATAAGTAGATATTCTAGGATTTTTACCTTGAAAAACTGTGACGAGGAGAGTTTTCTCCTGAGCTCTTCGGGCGAGATCATCTCTCTGAAAATAGAACTTTTCTTATCTGAGTTTTATGATCCCTTTTATTAAGATCTAACAGTAAATTTAAAATATACAGGCAGAAATAGGAGACATTTTAAAGTATAAGTAGTCGCTGCCAAGTTCAACTCGAACTGGGGAGCAGAATACACCTGTGTTTATAGAACTCGAGTTCACGGCTCCCTCCAGAACCTGTAAAACGGAAAGACTAGCTAATAACTTGAAGAAATTGAATCTTCTCTCGAGCTCTTCTTGATTATAAACAACATCTTTTGAATAAGCATCGGCATGATCAAAGCATTTCTTTAGAGGATACAGGCAAAAATAGGCGAATTGACTGAGCGCGTATAACCAATCAACGCCCGTGGAAATTTGGCGAGCGCCTATTTTTCGGATAACTCAAGAACGAGGGCCTCGTTACGAGGCGCGAAAATTGAGAAATTTTAGAGAAAAGTGGCGAAGGGTTTCGTTGATCCAGTAGAATTTTTCACTTACGAGAAGAATAGATTTCGTAAAGATGAATTTAATAATTGCATAATTTAGAATAGGAGCATTAATTTCCTCCCTTTTGTATCATTTTCCCAGCCTTAGGCTGCGAAAAAGTCTTTTGAAATCTGATTAGTTAGAAATCGTTCGTGAAGGACCGTTTAGTTAAAAATAGGAAAAAAACCGGCCGTGTTGTTGAATTTTTATGCCCAAATTAGGAAAAAAACCGGCGTTTTTCGAATGCAGCTGCATTTCGAGTTTTCGTCATTTTTTTTTATTTCTGGAGAGTGACGCCTTCATTTTGTATTTCCTGATTGAGAGGACCAGAGACGGGTTAAATAATAAAATATTTACGAGGCTTCAAGCTTTTTTAATTCAGACTGCGATTTCGGAGCTACGAGAGCTTTGTTGGCGAGAGACTATCTGTAGTTAAAGTTTTTCTTGCAGGTAAGTGTGAATTTCAAACTTGGGCGCCAGGTTGAAAAAAGCTATTTAAAAGTTTTGAGTTCCTGAAAATATTTTTAGATCGCGAGCGAGAGAAAGACAATGCGGAGACTGGGACAGACCGAACATGTCGTCCAGGCACGAAGATCTGCGGTTACTCCGGCGAAGGCGCGGCCAGAGAAGTACCACGGTGTTGTGCGCGAACTGTACGTTGCACGGGTGTTTACTGTAGCTGCATGCCGCAGCATGCGGATTTCCCTTGCTAGTTAATTTTTAGATTTCGATTTTTGTGGTTCTTTCAATCGAAATCCAGGCTTTTTTTTAATTTCCGATCCTCCTGCGCGGGTATTTTCAAAGCTCAGACTCATAAATATCTGCTCAGGGGTGGAAAGATTTATTCTTGTTTTAAAATTTGTCTTCTTAGGCCAAAGGTGGATCTCGACCGAACAAGCGGATCCAGCGGAAGCAGCTTCAATGCCTCAACCCTTCTTTTTGCGAATCCGGAGCCTGTGTCTTACATAACGCGGGTTGAGCAATGCATCAAAGACAATCTCCGAACAGTCGTAGCTGTCTTTGGATTGTAAGTCTTATGTAGAGAAAAATGGGCTGTTTCTAATGTTATTTTAGCTTGCTGATCATTTGCGTCGCCGCGCAAATGGGGCGCTTCGAGGAGACCTCCTCCCCTGAGCCCCATTTTGAAAAGATCGTCGAGACGCAAATCGTCCCCGACTTTTCCCCGATGCAAGAGCAGCTCCAAGAACTAAAACTCTTGATCGCTCAGCTCAACGAAAAACAAGCGGCGTCTGATGAGCTCCTCGCCGCTCATCAACTGCAAAATCAGAAGCTGTTGGAGCAAATCGCTGCTCAAGCCACTACACCGGCCCCAGCTACAGTTGCACCACCGCAAATTGATTATGAGCCGTGCGATTTCAAAGAGTCTGAGGAGAGGATTCTGGCATCGCTGGAGGATCAGCTAAATGAGTTTCAGAAGAACCAACAGGTGATTCAGGACGATTTCGAGGGCAAATACGACATCTTTCTTTCGCAGGTAAAACCGATTAAATCAGCGGCGAAAGTGATGCTCTTCTATGTCTTCAACTGTCAATCATTTTCCTTTATTCAGATAGCGGAAGTGTCCAAAGCCCTTCGAGAGATTCCTCCAGCTGCGGTTACATCATCTTCAACTGCAAATCCGTCTCTTTCGCCGCCTCAAGAAACGATTCCGGACATTGCTCAGATGCTCGATGAGAAGCTCTGGAAATTCGATGCTGATAGAACTGGACTGGCTGATTTTGCGCTTGAATCAGCTGGCGCTGAAATCATCCCAGGTAAATATTTTTGTTTTGAATTAATTAAAACAATCGATTTAGAATTGACAACTCAAGGATTGAAGAATAACTCGCCGATCCTGTCGATCTGGAAGTTTCCAGTCTTCTATCAGACAATGTCTCCTCGCATCGCCATCACACCAGGCGCGTATCCGGGCACCTGCTTCGCCTTTGCTGGTGGCTCGGGAACACTTGCCATCAAGCTTTCCCAGCCAGTCGTCGTCCAAAACATCACCCTTCAGCACATCCCAAAGGTTAGCGTTTTTCCGTCATCTCCAAACTCATCCTTCTTGAAGGAGACATCACCAGTCGGGCACATCAACAGTGCTCCGCGCGGGTTTGAGCTCTTCTCCGTCGACGGACGAACCGAACAGCCCCTCGGAGAGTTCGTTTTCGATGCAGAAGGGAAGCCGATCCAGACGTTCCAAGTGAAGAGCAACTCCCTTGTCTCTGCTGCCGTGAAGTTCAAGTTCAACTCGAACTGGGGCGCAGAGCACACTTGTATCTATAGAACTAGAGTTCACGGTTTGCTCTCGCACAATGTAGTCTAGGATTTCACTTCAACAACAACTAACTGACCTTCACTAACACTTTTTCACGCCCCATGTAAACTTTCTTCCGCTTTGTATTCAAATTCTATCCACCGAATAGTTTCACCTTACTGCCACCTTCAACATATTCAAACATTCCCTGCGCAAAAATAAAACTAATAAACGAGTACATTTTTGTGCTTCAGGAAATTATCACTCGCTTATTTCTATTTCTTTTTGAAAGCAGATATTTTCTTGAGATTAGAATTTTCGAGCAGGGTATTGAGTTGTGCAAAGTTTTCATCATCTTTACAGACAGATTAGATCCTAATGACGCATTACTGGAATGGAGCACTGTCAGAAGCTCTTTGGCGCTTTGCAGGAAGCACAGGCACGCCCTCCAAATGGAACCAGGGCGAGTTTTTGCTGAATATAAGGAATTAGCAACAGTTCTGATATCATTTCACTGCCAAGGAAATCAAAGAAGATAATGAAACTCCTGTTCATCCTCTTCTCTCTAGCAACTTGCTACACGGCCACAAGCATGCATTTGAAAATGCTTCGCTCAAGAAAGTTCGCCACTGAACCAAGAAGATCAACCATTTCAAATGAAACCATCAAATCTGTCGAACTTAGACGTCAAATTGTTCTTCAGTATTTATTATAATTCTGAGCCAATTTTGGTCAAACATTTTGTCAATAAAGAAAACCTTTCAATTTGAAAATCGAATTTGTGCATTTTTCATAATGATCATCCCTTGTTTGCAGCATCTTTTCAACAAAAAGAAAAATATCTTGCTCGTTGTTCGGCGAGAACGAAAATAAAAAGTTTGTGTGAGCGACATCGCTCATTACTGTTGTTGACCGTAGCTCAGAGCGAACCTAAAAGGTGCTGTACGTAGTTCTGATCTCAATTGTTTACCCTTTCTCTCAATAAATCGAGAGTTCAAGATCCGCCTCAGTTAAAAGAATCAAAATGAAGATTTTCAAGAGTCTCGCATTGCTCTTTTCAGGCTCAAGTGCCCAAGAGAGTCCAGATGACACGATTAGAAATATGATTATTATGGGCCAGGTGAGAGGATTTGATGAATTTCCGCTAAAACAAAAAGGGCTCGTTTCGTCCGCCGAGTGCAATGCTGATCGCCATGGTCAACCAGAACAGTCACAGCGAGAACAAGGAGGCAGCAGTTGAGGCACTGCTCAAAGGCTCCGAGAAGTTTCATGGAATCGACATCAACTCGAAAGACTACATGGGCCGTTCGGTACTGATGAACGCGGTCAACAACGTCGACATCGAAATGGTCCGACACCTCTTCAAAGTCGATGAAGGTAAACAAACGGCACCCGGGTTGTGGAATTCCTATCAGTTCTATCTATGTTTAATTTAAGAAAACGATAATGTCGGGCCCCTTCGAATTGACGATACAGATCACTGGGGCGGAACTGCGCTTCATCTTATCGTCCGCGCTCCTTTCAAGGTACTCTTCCTTGATTCCAAAGAAACTTTTTTTACTCAACAAAATCAAAGCCATACGGTTTCGGCGAGACTGTTGAAGATTGGCCACTCAAAAGACGATTCGAAAAGGCAAACACTGTTTTGCGAATTCTTCTAAACAAGGGCGCCAATGTCAATCAATTAAATAACTATGGCCAGGGTTATCGTCTCAACTTATTGAACTGAGAATGTGACTTAGATAACCTGAGACAGACAAACTCCTCTTATGCTTGCTGCGTCGAATGGATTCTCCCCTGGAGTTGAGATGGTTTGATCATCGCATCAATAAGCCCGGTAATGATTTCCCTCATTTAGCTTGCTGGAGAATACGGCGCCGACGTCAACGTTGTTAGCCCAGATTCATTTTCAAACGGCCTCCCGAATCGCAAAGCGGGATACTCGGGTAAAAGAATTTCATCATCAAATGCAAACAAGCTCTATTAACGAACTTTGTGGCAAGAGTTTTTTTGGACAAATTCCATGTTTGCTCACGAGCAATTTTGAAAAAAAAAGTCGACAATCAGTAGTTTATCATCAATTCAGCTCTGGACATTGCTGTGGAGCAAAAGGCCTATCTGACTTCCTTGGAGCGAGATGTTTATTACTACGACATGGTGATCCAATTCCTCTGCAATAATGGAGGGCAACAGTTTAAGACTGAAAATGTTTGCTGATCAATAAACTTTTTACTTTCTAAAGTTAGTGAGAAAAAACCGTGTAACGCAAAGTGATTGACCTTTGTTAAAGCAGGTGGCAGGGATCGAGGGGAGCATCCGGTGGTCAGATAAGTGCGGTTAACTATCGATTCGCACCGTAAATCTTATTAAACATTGCAGGGCGCGAATGAAAAGTCCGCCTGGCACTTCAAGCGCGACACCTCTACTTGAGTAGCTCGTAACGTGCTTTATATGATGAAATCGTCTGTTTGAGTAGTTCATGTTTGATAGACACTCTTTCTCAAAGGCCCCGCGTCCTATAACAAGTGTAATAGCTCTTCGAAAGGCATTTTGAGCGACATGATTCGATGGGTACTTGTCATTGCTATCTAGTAATCCTGTCAGATTCCGTCTCCACGATGTTAATACAGTAGTTTTTGCCTGCAATCTATAAAATATGGTTCAGCAAAATAGGAACTGATTCACCATTTTCTGATGTTGAAAAATCGGTTTGAAAAAGGAAATTGACGGAGTATTTTGTTTTGAAGGCAGGAAATTCCAAATGAGCCATCAAACAGGATCAATCTCCGCCTAGGCCAAATAAAGCACTTGATGCTCACCATAGAGATCTTGATGAAGTGCCTATGCAAAGAAAAGTAACGAAGTCAATATTGAACTTCTGTCATATATAGCCGACTGTCGCCCGCTGCGCTGCGACAATGAGAGATTTCATAAAATTTCTAATTGGTAAGTTAGAGTTCCGCTTCGTTATGATAAGATTTACTTAGCCGGCCTGGTCGGTTCCGGCCTGGCCCTGGTCATTGCCCTCCCCATTCTACTAATTGATAACTCTGACGATGTGCCGGCAAACGACAATGGCGACAACGATTCCTCCTCCAATTCTGGCCAGGTCTTCCCTGACAACGACTTTTTGAAGTTCGACGACGTCTGGACTGGTAAACTCTCTTCCAAATCATTCAACCCAACCTTCTCCGCTGTGAACCCAAACCAGTACATTTGCACCTCAAGAAAACAAGACGGAACTGGAACTGATTTACCAGATGGAGAATTCGAACTCTACCGGGTCGACATCGAACTTTACGATGCTGTTCAACAAGGCGATTGTGCCAGTTACGGAGAGCGAATCACCAACAGTACCAAGTTTAGCAAGGAATACAAAACTGCCGGAGGCCAAAGATATTACCTTTCTCCAAATGAAAAATACATCCTCTACAGAAATAACTACCAAAAGCAATGGCGACACTCCTTCTTCGCTGACTATTACATCTGGGATATTGAAGCTGATCAGGAATTGAAAACTGCTCACATTTCTACGCATAAACAAGCTCAATTTGCTGGCTGGTCACCAAATGCCGAAGGAGACACCAAGCTCGTTTGGGTCACCAACAATAAGGATATCTACTACAGCACTGACAATGACAAGTTTGCCACTGGCAATCGAGTCACTAACGATGGTGGCTGGTGCTTGAAAAAACATCACTTGCTCGGCGTTGAATACGAAACTGTTTCCGACAAGTGCATGTACAACGGAGTGCCTGAGTGGAATTACGAAGAAGAAATGGTCAGTTCAACCAACACGATCTACTGGGCCCCTGATGGTTCTCACTTCACATTCGTTGCTTTTGATGTTACTGACATTCCCGTTCTTGAATACAGGTGAGAACAGAACACTTAAGCAAGTCGTAAAAGTTAAGTGTGTACCCTGAACATGAAACCGCCTCGAGTGCAAAGGATATTGATGAAACAACATTTGAGCAGTTCCCACGAGTAAACATACTTCAATTCGCAAAGACTGCCGGCCCCATTGCCAAGACTAAGTTCTGGATTGTTGAGGCCAAGGTGAGAAAACCTCACATATATATGAGCTCATCAAAATCTTAAGCCTACTGGATTCAATATCAACAACGACAAGCTCGAACTTGTTCCAACTAAAGATAATACTCTCAGATTTGAGCGAGGAGTCGGAAATGATCAAGAAAATCGATATTTCACAAGAATTTCCTTCTCTCCTGATAGCTCAAAGTTTGTGATGACCTGGAGCAGCCGAGCTGCGACTCAGTCTAAGTCTATTGTCTGCGCCGTTTCCACCACAGGTGCTGGCTGCAAGGTATATTTAGAATTAGAGATCGAATATTAATGTTTATTCAGCAACAAGGAGACGGAGAAGTTGGAGGTGTCTTCGGTAGTTTTGACAACAATGGGGAATGGATAAATTCCGCCAACAATGGAGCTGGTCAAGAAAATAAATACCACGGTTGGGTTGGATCTTTTGGTCCCTTCAGCCCTATCATGGCCGATAATGGCGAATTCTTCACGATCCATTCCAAGAAAACTACCAAAAAGTCAGCGGAACTCCATCCATTTGGAATGGAAATCCTTGATGGATATTGGAATGTCGTCAAAGTTGCTGCTGATGGCACCCAGACTTTCCTGACTGACAGCGTTGATGGAGAATGGACCGTCACTGAATTGAACTTCCACGATACCAAGAACAATTTCTTGTACTTTACTGCCGCCCGTGGCGCAGATATCAAAACTGAGTATAAACGACATGTTTATCGAGTCAAGACGGATGTTAATTCTCCTCAAGCAGAACCCGAGTGTGTTACCTGCAAGCTTGATCAAGAGGATGCCAACGGAAACAGTCACTGCGGATGGGTTAACTTCAGACGTAACTGTCAGCAGACAGTGGACGATCCACAGGCAAGTAGAAAGGACTGCGTAATGCGATTTTTGCTAATTGCCGAGGAGACAAACGCCCGATGACCTATCTATCTCGCGTCGGTCAAGATTTTGGTACTGAAGTCAATTTCGACACGTACGAAGAGAACGATGCTCTCCAAGCCACACTCGATGAGATGAAGGGTTACCCCACTGTCAAGCGAGGAAAATGGAATAACTCAAAGTGGGGCGGTCTCCAGCATAATTATGAGATTTATCTTCCAAAGAGCTACAGCGAGAACAACGACCGAAAGTACCCCGTCTTCCTCGAAGTATACGCCGGCCCAGAGTTCCAGAAAGTTCAGCAGACCTTCAAGACCGGTTGGGCTCAGGTTCACATGCCCGCCGCTTACGATTGCATCGTCGTTTCCATCGACGGTCGAGGCAGTGCCTTCCAGGGTGATCTTTTCATGTTTGCCAACTACAAGGCACTCGGTCAAACCGAACGAGTCGATCAGACTGACTTTGCCTACTGGCTCGCCAACGAGAGTGAATATGCCGCACGAATCGACAAGAGCCGAATGTCCGTCTACGGCTGGTCCTACGGTGGATACACTACCACTCACATCGTTGGCTACGGCGGTGGCGAGCACGGGCGGGTTTTCACTAGCGGTGTTGCTGTTGCTCCTCTTGCTGACTGGCGATTTTACGATGCTATGTACGCTGAGCGATACATGGACTACACAGGAGAAGCCGACGAGATCATGCAGGTAACTAAAACTCACTAAATTCAATCACCCACTCAAAAAATCAAGCCCCACTGGAAGAACGCTTCAATGATCGAACGACCTATCCTTGAAAACGAGATGCAACACTTCGATGGAGGAAACTACCACTTGATCCACGGAACCAACGACGACAACGTCCAGTTCCTTAGCGCCGCTCGAATGGAAAAGGCCCTTGTTGAGCGAGGAATCGACTTCGACAACTTTGTAAGTTTTTGATATCAACGATGAAAAGTTACTTTCTTTCTAGTTCTACGCCGACGAAGATCACTCGATCCGATCGACTCAGACTGTCCAGCAGCACGTCTACAGAAACATCATCACAAGAATTATCAAATCCTGGGGTTACGTCTGGAACGGCGACGGCGAAGGAGCCACTCGACTTTAGACATAATATAAATCCAATCATGAGATGACTGATCTGCTTGCTTAAGAAATGAAGTTATCTTTATGAACGTGAATAATATAGAACAATGAATTTGCTGCAAAACGAGAATAAATTGCTCGGGTCAAAAATAGCTCGCAAGCCTGGATTCAACAATTTTTTTCCACTAAGCTGCATTCGCAGATTTATTAAGAACATCTTCTGCCTATCCACGGGCAGGAGTCAGCCTTTTTTAATCTAGCCCTCTTTTCAACCTCAAACATGAAATTAATTAGACTCAATCTGCTTTAGAACCACCCTGCTCAAATAAGGACACAAGAAACGAATTTAAAAAAAATGATAATTTATTTTCCGTAGGAAGCTTGATTTGCCATCGCAGGATTAAATCGTACACTGTTACACAATCGGGATGAGTATGAATTCGCCGCAGTGTCTCGCTCGCTGTTTTCTTCCTTTCTCTTTTTCAAGAGGAATGTGAGGAATTCACTCTTTGAGATCCTCAGTTTTTCAATCGGCGTTTCGGGGAGCAAAATGGCAAGCAGAAGATATACGACTGCCGACCATTAGACTCCATCACGAGGTGCCCTCATAATTTTATCTGAAAGAGAAGCATTTAGTAATTATGTGAAAAATAAAGTTGCTTGAAATTATAAAAGAAGTGTAAATGACAGCAAGACGAATCTGCAGGTGATGAAGAACAGTGAATGTTAATATTTTGAGCGGAGTTTATACTCATGTTGTCTCTGTATTGCTCCTTTTGAAGGTCGTACTCTTCCTTGGTTCTTCCAAATTTCTTAACCATTCTCGTCGATGGGCGGGTTCCTCTTTTTCTGGTTTCTCAGAAGCCGAGACCATCGACGATGGGTTCGACCTTCTCTCCGGATGGCGGGGTTGACAGTCAGAACCAACAGACAAATAGATAGGCTAACCGCGGTGTTTTTCGATTTTCAAGGTTCTTTTGAAAAATCTCCCCATACTTTCTGAACATATGCATCAAGACAAGCCTTGAAAAACTGCACTTGCAGAATTTTCGATATGAGTCATCTTACCTCTTTTTTTGGGGGATTTTTAGCAAGAAAAAAAGCACTAGTTTGATTAGAAGCGGCTTTTGAGTGCGTGCTAGATCGATTTTGATAATTTGATGCCTACCATGTGAAAGATAAGCGCAAGACGCGTCGATACATATGAAATTTATTATTGCGGAGCGCTTCCTTCATATGATTCTAGAGCTCCAAAGTTTACGCAAGCGGCCAGATACGAAAATCCAATATTATCAACTTCTGATATAAGTATGCTATGATGATGTTTTATAGCTCAAATTAAAGCTTATGAATCACTGAACAAAATGGCGTGGTATTTTTTTGACCAGCCGGTGGTGCTTCCGGTTCGTCGCGGTTCATACCCGGAAATAGGTCAAAATGTGGAAATATGTATATCAAATGAATTCATTTTCAACAGCGATTCTTTTAAACATATTCAGAAGTTCAACCGCCTGGTTACTCTTGCGGTTCATGGTGGTTCATGGTGGTTCAAGCGCAGAAATGAGCAAAATAGCAGCAATATGTATATCAAATTGAAACTTATATTAAGTACATTCATAAAATCATTAAATAAGCCCGAACCAACCGGTAACTCTCCCGGTAAATGGCGGTTCAAGACGGTTCAAGCCGGTTCAAGCTAAAAACATGCTCATAATGGTTCAATATGGTTATCAAATGTATTCATTTACAAGAGCGAGTCTTTAAAACACATTATGAAATTAAACCGCCCGGTTATTCAATATATATTTATATATTTTATATATTTATCAATATGTATATCAACTTGAATCTTGTATTAAGAACATTCGTCGAATGATTGAATAAGCCAAAACCACTGAGAAAGTCTCGTGGTAAAAAGCGGTTTCTGACGGTTCAAGCCGTTTCAAGCCCAATATATGCTTAAAATGGTTCAATATGTATATCAAATGTAAACATTATATCAAATATATATTAAATATAATATATATATATTAAATATATATTATTATATCAAATGTAAATTATATTAAACAACTCTTTTGAATCTTTAGGGAGGCAAGGCCCGTTATAACAATTCAGTCTGAGACGGGGCCAAGCCGACCCGAAGGGGAGGCCAGGCCCGTTTATACAATTCAGTCTGAGACGGGGCCAAGCCGACCCGAAGGGGAGGCCAGGCCCGTTTATACAATTCAGTCTGAGACGGGGCCAAGCCGACCCAAAGGGGAGGCCAGGCCCGTTTATACAAATCAGTCTGAGACGGGGCCAAGCCGACCCAAAGGGGAGGCCAGGCCCGTTTATACAAATCAGTCTGAGACGGGGCCAAGCCGACCCGAAGGGGAGGCCAGGCCCGTTTATACAATTCAGTCTGAGACGGGGCCAAGCCGACCCAAAGGGAGGCCAGGCCCGTTTATACAATTCAGTCTGAGACGGGGCCAAGCCGACCCGAAGGGGAGGCCAGGCCCGTTTATACAATTCAGTCTGAGACGGGGCCAAGCCGACCCGAAGGGGAGGCAAGGCCCGTTTATACAATTCAGTCTGAGACGGGGCAAAGGCGACCCGAAGGGAGGCCAGGCCCGTTTCTACAATTCAGTCTGAGACGGGGCCAAGCCGACCCGAAGGGGAGGCAAGGCCCGTTTATACAATTCAGTCTGAGACGGGGCCAAGCCGACCCGAAGGGGAGGCCAGGCCCGTTTATACAATTCAGTCTGAGACGGGGCCAAGCCGACCCGAAGGGGAGGCAAGGCCCGTTTATACAATTCAGTCTGAGACGGGGCAAAGGCGACCCGAAGGGGAGGCCAGGCCCGTTTCTACAATTCAGTCTGAGACGGGGCCAAGCCGACCCGAAGGGGAGGCAAGGCCCGTTTATACAATTCAGTCTGAGACGGGGCAAAGGCGACCCGAAGGTGAGGCCAGGCCCGTTTCTACAATTCAGTCTGAGACGGGGCAAAGGCGACCCGAAGGTGAGGCCAGGCCCGTTTCTACAATTCAGTCTGAGACGGCCCGTTTATACAATTCAGTCTGAGACGGGGCCAAGCCGACCCGAAGGGGAGGCAAGGCCCGTTTATACAATTCAGTCTGAGACGGGGCCAAGCCGACCCAAGAGAGAGGCCAGCCCCGTTCATACAATTTAGTCTGAGACGGGGCCAAGCCGACCCGACGGGGAGGCCAGGCCCGTTTATATGATTCAGACTTTGACGGCTCCAAGCCGACCCGAAGGGGGCCAGGCCCATTTAAACAATTCAGACTGAGACGGGGCCGAGCCGACCCGAAGGAGAGGCAAGGCCTGTTTTTACAATTCAGTCTGAGACGGGGCTAATTCGACCCGAGGGGGGGCCAGGCCCATTTAAACAATTCAGACTGAGACGGGGCCGAGCCGACCCGAAGGAGAGGCAAGGCCTGTTTTACAATTCAGTCTTAGACAGGGCAAAGCCGACCCGAAGGGGAGGCAAGGCCCGTTTATACAATTCAGACTGTGACGGCGCCAAGCCGACCCGAAGGGGTGGCCAGGCCGATTTAAACAATTCAGACTAAGACGGGGCCGAGCCGACTCGAAGGGGAGGCAAGCCTGTTTACACAATTCAGTCTGAGACGGGGCTCCTTCGACCCGAGGGGGAGGCAAGACCCGTTTATACAATTCAATCTGAGTTTGCTGGTCGACATGGCCCCGTTGCTTCGGGTCGGCTTGGCCCCGTCTCAGACTGAATTGTATAAACTGGCCTGGCCTCCCCTTTGGGTCGGCTTGGCCCCGTCTCAGTCTGAATTGAATAAACGGGCCTGGCCTCCCTATCGGGTCGAATTAGCCCCGTCTCAGACTGAATTGTATTAACATGCCTTGCCTCCCCTTCGGGTCGGCTCGGCTCCGTCTGAGTCTGAATTGTATAAACGGGCCTTGCCTCCCCTTCGGGTCGGCTTGGCCCCGTCTCAGACTGAATTGTATAAACGGGCCTGGGCTCCCCTTCGGGTCGGCTTGGCCCCGTCTCAGACTGAATTGTATAAACGGGCCTGGCCTCCCCTTCGGGTCGGCTTGGCCCCGTCTCAGACTGATTTGTATAAACGGGCCTGGCCTCCCTTTGGGTCGGCTTGGCCCCGTCTCAGACTGATTTGTATAAACGGGCCTGGCCTCCCTTTGGGTCGGCTTGGCCCCGTCTCAGACTGAATTGTATAAACGGGCCTGGCCTCCCCTTCGGGTCGGCTTGGCCCCGTCTCAGACTGAATTGTATAAACGGGCCTGGCCTCCCCTTCGGGTCGGCTTGGCCCCGTCTCAGACTGAATTGTTATAACGGGCCTTGCCTCCCCTAAAGATTCAAAAAGAGTTGTTTAATATAATTTACATTTGATATAATAATATATATTTAATATATATATATTATATTAAATATATATTTGATATAATGTTTACATTTGATATACATATTGAACCATTTTAAGCATATATTGGGCTTGAAACGGCTTGAACCGTCAGAAACCGCTTTTTACCACGAGACTTTCTCAGTGGTTTTGGCTTATTCAATCATTCGACGAATGTTCTTAATACAAGATTCAAGTTGATATACATATTGATGCTATTTTGTTCATTTCTGGTCTTGAATAACTATGAACCACCATGAACCGCAAGAATAACCGGGCGGTTTAATTTCATAATGTGTTTTAAAGACTCGCTCTTGTAAATGAATACATTTGATAACCATATTGAACCATTATGAGCATGTTTTTAGCTTGAACCGGCTTGAACCGTCTTGAACCGCCATTTACCGGGAGAGTTACCGGTTGGTTCGGGCTTATTTAATGATTTTATGAATGTACTTAATATAAGTTTCAATTTGATATACATATTGCTGCTATTTTGCTCATTTCTGCGCTTGAACCACCATGAACCACCATGAACCGCAAGAGTAACCAGGCGGTTGAACTTCTGAATATGTTTAAAAGAATCGCTGTTGAAAATGAATTCATTTGATATACATATTTCCACATTTTGACCTATTTCCGGGTATGAACCGCGACGAACCGGAAGCACCACCGGCTGGTCAAAAAAATACCACGCCATTTTGTTCAGTGATTCATAAGCTTTAATTTGAGCTATAAAACATCATCATAGCATACTTATATCAGAAGTTGATAATATTGGATTTTCGTATCTGGCCGCTTGCGTAAACTTTGGAGCTCTAGAATCATATGAAGGAAGCGCTCCGCAATAATAAATTTCATATGTATCGACGCGTCTTGCGCTTATCTTTCACATGGTAGGCATCAAATTATCAAAATCGATCTAGCACGCACTCAAAAGCCGCTTCTAATCAAACTAGTGCTTTTTTTCTTGCTAAAAATCCCCCAAAAAAAGAGGTAAGATGACTCATATCGAAAATTCTGCAAGTGCAGTTTTTCAAGGCTTGTCTTGATGCATATGTTCTGAAAGTATGGGGAGATTTTTCAAAAGAACCTGTGAAATAGAAAACACCGCGGTAAGCCTACAAATAGAAGATATACAACTATCTGCCCCTTGATTCTTTCGTCCTCATATATAAATCTGAATTGAAAAGGTCAGCTGCCGGGTTAAAAGAGGTTTTAAGCAGGCACAGTAAAAGCTGGAATTGACAGGTGGGTCTCTAGTGTAAAATCTCGAAAAAAGTCGGGAGTGGCCTTCCGGGACTCTCTGAAAATGCAGACTGACAAGTGCCAGGGAGAAAGTGGAAAGCGCACGAATCTCCGCGCGCGACTATTGGCTCGAATTTGACGCGTGGGCGGTCGTCCCGTCAGATGATTTTCCGGCGGTGGCGTCGACCCTAGCTGGTTAGGAACTCGAGCTCCTCGTGGATACCCTAGCCAGATAGAGCGAAAGGGGGTCAAACAAGGTCATCTGATCAGACCAAAGAACCTTCAACCAAAATGGCCGGTTACGTCATTTTGGAGCAACCGACAGAAAAATCTCGCGGTTATCTATTTTCCCTTCGCCCATTTTCTTTCAGTCAGAATTAGAAAAGTCGATTGGGATATTTTTTTGTAAGAGAAAATGGGAGGTGACCGACAACGAAGTAGAGTTCAGGGGAATTATATGATGAATGACCGGGGCGAAGCTCGAAGGTTGGGGTTAGAATTTTTGGTGCAGATTTTATTGTTTTGTCTGAACTTCGTCGATGCTATAGTTAAAATTAGATCTAATTCTAACCTCTGTCAGAAAGAAGCCTGAAAAATGGAAGCAAGGTCTAAAACAACAAGAAGCTCCCAAAGCTCCAGCTTCGATTCCAGCGCCAAACTCGGACCACTGCCTCACTCAAGTGATCAAAAAGATCCTTCCGTCTCCGTCGGACAAAATTGCAGTCTTCATTTTTCGCCGAGATCTTCGAATCTTCGACAACACGTCATTGATTGCTGCTGCTGCTGATGGCTTTAAAATTCTGCCTGTTTTTATCTTTCCGCCAGAGCAAATCGAGGAGAAGGAAAATGAATATTTCTCGCATCCGTGTGTCCAGTTCATGTGCCAATCTTTGAGCCAAGTGCACAAGGAGTTGGAAAAGCTGTCCTCAAAGTTGCACTTCATCAAATTGTCGAACAAGGACGCCCTAACGGAGTTGAAGAAAGAAGTCAACTTTGAAGCAGTTTACTCGAATGAAGACTACTCTTTCTACGCGGTTTCAAGAGACAACGAAGTCCGAAGCTGGTGCCGCGAAAATCGAGTCAAATTCGTCCAAAAGGAAGACTACGGGATGATGAAACTTGACGAGAACTTGGACAAGTTCAAGCGACCGATTAGGACTCACGCCGCATTCATGCGCGGTTTTAGAGCGAATTATACAGTCAGGCGGCCGACAGAAGTGCCTTGGACTGGAGCGAATTTTGCCAGCTATGATTTAAACTGCGAAATTCCAGAGGAGAAGATACACACCTTCTATCAGAACAACCCTAAACTCGCTGTTCGTCCAGGTAATAACAATGATGTTAATAACTGATTCAAACTTGATTTAGGCAGAACTGGGGGAATGGAAAATCTCAAATCCTTTGAAAAATTGGTCGATTACCGAGCAGTTCATAATATGCTCGACTTGGAAACATCACGAAGCTCTCCTCATACGAAATTCGGAACAGTTTCGGTGAGCATTTGAAATCAAAGACATCCAGTTATAATTTGAAATTCACATTTTCAGGTCCGAGAGACATATTGGCGAGGATTCGACTTGTTTGGCGAAGACTTTCATGTTATCAGACAGCTGGGCTGGCGGGAAATGTACTTGAAAGTTTACGCGGCCCGGTAAGACTTACAGGAGCAAGTTTCGATTCAAATTCATGTTGAAATTTAGTCCTGAATGGCAAAAGGGACAGGCTATTCACAAAGTACTAGACGAACACGTCGACTGGAGCTACGATGAAGAGGTCTTCCAAAAATGGTGCCTGGGCGAGACAGGTTTTCCGATCGTCGACGCTGGAATGCGAGAATTGAACGAGACGGGATTTCAGCACAACCGCGCGCGAATGAATTGTGCATCTATTCTGACCAAGATCTTGCTGATCGACTGGCGATGGGGATACAAGTACTTTTATCAGAAACTGGTTGACTCTGACATTTTCAACAACACCGCTGGCTGGGGTGTGCTCAGTTCCACTGGCTTAGGTAAATTGCCACTCGGCGTCTATCTCTCTCATTCGCTATTTCAGGCCAAGGCTCGGCTGGACCCGACAATCCGCCGTACATCAACCCCTTCAACCCGTTCATGCAGAGCCAGAAATTCGACCCGAACTGCGAATACATCAAAAAATGGGTGCCTGAGCTGGCTAACGTCCACGCCCGCGACATCCACAAATGGCAAGATCAAGCTGTCCGACGAAAGTACCCTAACTGTAAATACCCCGCTCCAATCGTCAACTACAGTCAGGCGGCACAGCGCTGCCACGACATTTTTACCAAAGCTGCCAGCATTGCAAAGTCTGTAAAATAAATCTCGTAAGCAATTTAAATAGGCAAAATTGGTTTTTATTTGAAAGTCTATCTAAGATTTAACGCTTCATAGAAATTTCAGTAATCTTCGTCGTCAGATGGCAGAAAAGTTTTCGAACTTTTTAAAACTGAACCTGACCCTTCGGGGCCTTCAGCAGCCACTGTAGTTTCTGGGCTTTGCTTCTTCGCAAAAATTGTTCTGTTTGAGTTACTGATAAGGGATCCCTCCGCGACTTTTTCGATCAGTTTTTGGTTCGATCACTTTTTGAGAATCTAATTTGATCTAATTTTTACTAATCGCAGAGGGGTCCCTTAGCGGTATGACGGTACAATCTTCTAGTATCTTACAGTATTCCTGTTCCGCATCAAGAACAAAAAAGGAACACCAATCGGACTGGTCGCAGAGTTTCGGACACTTTTCGAAGTTGTCTGGAATCTGATATTTTCCACCGCTACTCGTACAACTCGCCGAGAGTGAGTGAACTTCGAAAAGAGGATGTTCAATCGGCGAAAGTTGATCCGTCATGTTCTTGCTGCATGCAGTACAGCACGAGCATAAGAGCTGGCCTAACGAGGAATCCCAGAACCACTTCGTTCTGAACGTCGTAGTTGAACCTGTTTTAACTGTTCCGTACTCACTCGCTAGGGGTTGGTGTTTTTCCTGTCTTCAGATTCTGCGGCTGATCCTTTCGATGAACTCTTTAAATATTTCAAGGTGGAAATCTCCTGTTATTCTAGTTTGGAATTGGCGGAAGACCACTGCCACACCTACTAAATTTAAGTTCCTTTCCTGCGGTTCCGATTTTCCGACGATTTTGACGATGATCCATGGCGTTGAGAAAACGAGCGTACCGATCAAAAACGGCACTTTTCAGAAGAAGTTGACACAAGCGCGCGTTACTTTTTCTCTCAAGTCTCTTATGCAAATATTTCCGGGCAACTTTCCTAAAAAGGCCACCAAGTAGCCGAAAAACACCGCATCTCCTCTACACTCGATCTTCTTTCTCCTGTCGGGCTCCTCCAGATCGAGCTAAAATTCAACAGCTCAAAACATGACTTTGCTCGATGCTTCACCTTGCCGATGGTATAAGACATTAGCTCTCTTTCTTTCTTCAAAATGCAAGGTCGGTCACAAACGATTGCGCGCGTGTTTGATCAGTCGAAGGAGTAAGTTCTATTTGGAGAAGCCAAGATTTGCGCTGACATGTGAATATTTTAACCGAAAATTAATTTTTCAGCATGGGGCTCAAACCGTCCATCATGTGCCCTGCTATATTCTAGAGCACATACACTCCAACCAGTCAGAATACACGCAAATCCTTTTGCGGTACTCAACATGTGGCCACGCCTGCCAAGAGAACACTGGCAAATTTGTCATCACAACTTTAAATACAAGAGGGTAGACAAATTGTCTAGTAGACATCAGTATTAGGATTTTCAAGCGAACTTTTTCCCTGAACATATCCTAGTGGCCGCATTTTTATTATGAAAACAAGTCAATTATTTCTTAAATGATTGAAGGTTTATTTATTCGTGGACAGTGGAAATTTTAATCAATGACTTTTGAGCTTGTGGAAGTGACTTGGCTCTCGAGAATCCATTAGGTTCTCCAGACTGACGATTTCGTCTTCGCTAAATTCAATAATGAAACAGCTGCAATTCAGATTCTAGCTTACTTGATGACAATAAGTGAAATCTCCCGCACCGCTCTGAATTCACCACAATTGTTGAGGTGCTCGTTTTCCAGCCGGAAGAAGTTCCAGATGAATCTCCTTATTAGCTCGATAAACGCGAACAAGGACTGCCACACTTGTGCTAATTGGGAGCTGCTTAAAGTGCTGCTAATTATGCTTGTGCCAAGGAAATATTTCGCGATCCAGGCAAATCGGAGAACAGCGTCTTGAATTATTGCCACGTAGTAGATCCAATTTGTCTCTCCGTGGCCGTAGATAAGTTCGTCCCGGAGAATCTGTTTCTAAAAAAATCCTCTTTGATTCCTTTATTTGATGTTTTTTTTACCTTTTGGAAGTTTAACAGGCCCCAATCCATACGCAAATCCCAAAAGAGCGTAAAAACCGAAGCAATGATATTCGCTAGGATCCAAAAAGCAAACGAACTGCTGCTTTTACCACTGTATGCGTATGCATAAGCAAGGGCAACTTTTAGGAAAGAGGTTGAATACTTGGCAGCGTTTTGGAGATGATGAGCGCGACGCTTGGGACTGTCAATGGCTCGACGAATGCATTGGGCGAAACGGATGTAGGCTGGTAAGACCCAGAAGATGAAGCGGAAACCGTAGTCGATGCTGCTGGGTGAACAGACTTCGATTACACTTTCTGCTTCAGAACGAGGCTGCAAAGTTGTATTGACGAAACTAGCGGGGTCGTTTATGTCATCACTGTCGATTCTGATCGCTGATTCATTGACGACTTAAATTTCTACTTGTTTCGCTCTACTATAAAGAAAATTACCTGATGGAGTTGGAATGAAATTTAAAGGAATCTTATTCGTAGAAATAAGACATAAAGTCTGCTCGAAATCAAGGAAGACTTGACCTAGGGAGTTGAGTTGATCCGCAAACCAGAAATCGACGAATGCAACAGGGATGAAGCCAGCTTTGAGTTCACGAATTAAAAGTTTCCAAAAGAATTTTTGTGTCGTCCAAAGTTCGGTGCCTTTCGAAGGGAAGAACGCGAACAGAATGAAGAGGATGTCAAGCGTTATCGGGATGTAGTTGACGTAAGGTCGGTAAGAAATTGCGATGATGTTGGAGGAAAGGACGAGGTAAATCCAGAGAAAAATGAGCCAGAGGAGGAGGAGGCCAGTGCCAACACAGCCCATTTGGACGGCAGTGAGACGATCACGCGGATTGATTTCGAAAATGAGGATATTGTTGACCCCAGCACGGGCCCATCCATACATGTTAAGCGAGAAGAAAATAATGAACAGCGCAATAAGTAGTGTCGGACGAAAGAGTACGATGGTCGTGGCTAGGTTCTTGTCGACGTCGAATTCAGCATTATTCAAGTAGAAAATGCCGATAATCGCAAGTAGGAACATCAGACAAGTGCCAAAAAGAACTCCGAATATCAGAAGATAATGATTTGTCTTTCCTTCGACAATGTCTGTTATTGGCGGTACTCGAAGTCTGCCCTAGATTCTCCCTCGGTTATCTACGATAAAAAATGATAGCTTAGCAATAGAATTTATATTATATAAAGCTATGGTTGAATCTTTTCCTGTTCATGGCCTTTTTAGTGTCTCCATCTTCCAAGGTCGTCATTAGTGACTCTAGCTCTCTGACAATATTCAGTGTCAGGGATCGAATATTAAATCTGAAAGATGAGCTCTAGAAAATCAGAATCTATTTTACTCTCTAGTAGAGAGTCTCTACCTGGAGTTCTTGATTATATTCATAAAAATAGCTCCATCTTCGCTTTCCATGATTTTGTCGTGCTTCTTGTTGATTTTTCGGAAGGCGGTGAAGTTGAGTTCTTGATATGCCTGTAGTTTTTTGACGAATAAATAAAATTCGCATATTGCTTCTTTCAGTCGTTTCTGTTCCTTCTTTGCGTGCATCTGTATCTCCTCGACATTTCTGCTGATATCCGCTAGATGTCTATTTGCATAACTAATCTAATAAAAAAAATAAGCGAGATGGAATAAAAATCAAATGCTTTCCTACTTTTTCATTAAAAAATAAGTTGACTTTCGTCTCTTCTTTTTCCTGTTCGTCAAAAAACTGCTCCGAAAGCTTCATTTTTTCTCTCTGAATAAAGTCCGTCGAAATCATCGACTTCATGATTCTGAACTTGACTTCGTTCTCTTTGCCATCATTCAGTCTCGTGATTATTTCCTTGAGCTTGACGTAGTCGACATATTCCGATCTCCACTCAGAGGTGAGTTTAGTTGCGAGTTCTTGGGCGAACTTCATCCTCGCCAATAAAATTAAATCTTGGCTTTGTTGGGTGACTCGATTTCTTCAGCGAGAATTAGCGCGTTCTCGATTGACTGGTAAATTTAACTTGGAAAAAAAGCTGAATGTTCTCTTAAATATGGGATGGGTGTCGGTTTCCGGTCAGGTTCCCTCTGGCGTCTATACACACACCGCCATTTTGTGTTTGGAGTCCTTCTGATTGAGGTCAGGCGATGGATGATTCTCTGATTTGTTTTATTGGATGATGTCTTCCCGGTGAGACAATTAAGAATCAAATCTCATAAACTTATCAAAGCCTGAAGTCCTGCAATACTAGATCTGATCGCCTTCGTGATAAGAAAAATCCTAATTAGCTTTTGGAAGAGCAAACAACTGGAAAATTGGATATTTAAGCTTTTAAAATAATTGCTTCCTGCCCCGCCCAGCATTTCATAATTCGCATAAAAATAGTAAAGTTCAATATTAATGGCAAATATCTCTAATTTTATTAAATTTTACAAGATTCTATTTTGTTGTTTTTTACGGATTGTTTGTTTATTCAGTTTGACTTTTCCGCGATTGTTTTCTTTATTTCTTCGACGGAAATTGGGTTGACTAATGTGGACGTGTCACCTAGTTCTTCGCTCTCGACGGCCAGAGATCTGAGAATTCTGCGCATGAGCTTGCCCGATCGCGTGACCGGAAGCGCTTGCACCAGATAAATTGCACTAAATTGACGCAGGATTTTACGAGTTGAAAACATGGGCGTTTCTGTACCTTGGGACGGCGAATTTTGCAATTTGCAGGGATATATCTGCGGTTAAAGCTTCCCTCAGTTTACTCTCACTTGAACTATTCATTTTGGTGTCGAGTGGTACGACAAAAGCGACTGTAGTTTCGCCTTTGATTTCGTGTGGAATGGAAATAACAGCGCCTTTATGCAAATTAAATGTTTCCATTCAAAAATATTTCGATTTTCCTACCTTCGGAGACATTTTTGTTTGACAGAACAACTTCTTCAATTTCCTTCGTCGAGATCCGGTGCCCAGCAATGTTGATGATATCATCAACTCTGCCAGTAATTTGCAATCGGCCTTTCGAATCTCGAATAGCCGCGTCGCCAGTTTCGTACATTCCCGGATATCGCTTGAAATATGATTTGATGAAGCGCTCCTCATCCTTGTAGATGGCTCTTGCCATTCCAGGCACAGGGTGGCGAATGCAGAGATCGCCCTTTTTCTCATTCGCGGAGATTTCCTTCCCTTGTTCATCGACAAGGACAGGATCAACACCGTAGAATCCTCGGGTGCATTTGCTTGGGGCTAGTGTTTCCCCGACAGGACCTGGCGAAGGCGTGAGCATGCAGTTGCCGGTTTCTGTTTGCCACCAGCAATCAATTACAGTAGCTTTTCCCTCGCCGACAACATCGTGTAGCCACCACCAAGCGGCTTCATTGCACATTTCTCCAGCAACCATGATCGTTTTGAGACTGCTTCTGTCGTACTTTTCCACCCATTCATTTCCCGACTGCATAAGCATTCGGTAAGCAGTCGGCGCGGAAAAGAACTGGTTGATTTTATACTTTTCCACCATGCTCCAATATCGCCCTGGATCAGGAAATGTCGGCAAGGACTCGAAAAGAAGTTCAGTCCCGCCTGATACAAGATTGCCATAGATTGAGATTCCGTGGCCGACGGCCCAGCCAATGTCGGCCATGCAGCCGAAAATGTCGCCCTCTTTCCACTGGTAAGCGTGCTTATGAGCGAGAGCGCAGTGAGCTAGGTATCCTCCCGTTGTGTGAACCAGCCCCTTTGGCTTTCCCGTGCTGCCGGAAGTGTACAAGTAATAAAGGGGGTGCTCGGCATTGACGATTTCAGGTTCACATGTTGAGTTGGAAAATCTTAAATTTGATTTCTTTCCATTTTAAACGTAAACCTTCCCGATCCGATGAATTTAATGAAAAAAAAATCCGTTCCTTATTGCATCATCCATGTCAACATCAATTTTATTTTTAAGAAAGGCTCCAGTTTTCTTTCCAATGCGATTGAAAACAAAGCATTTTTCCAGCCCGGGACAGTTTTGAATGGCACTGTCGGCGATCTCCTTCAGCGGCACTGTTTTTCCTCCTCGCATGCTGCCGTCCATTGTAATCAAAACTTTCGCTCCGCAGTCGTTGATTCTGTCTGCTAAAGCATCAGCTGAGAAGCCGGCAAAGACGACTGCGTGTGGAGCACCGATTCTTGCGCAGGAAATCATCACTGCTGCCGCCTGGATTTTTAAGTTCTCATTCCCACGCCGGAAAGTAGCTATTTTTCACCTGAATACAAGATGGGAGGTAGATGGAAACAGCGTCGCCCTTTTGAACACCTGCGTCTTTCAACACATTCGCGATCTTGTTGACCAAAGTCAGAAGCTCTCCATAGGAAATTCGCTCCACTTGATCGGGATCATCCCCTTCCCAAATAAAAGCCGTCCTTTCTGGATCCTCTTGGGCATGTCTGTCGACGCAGTTCACTTTTCACGTGGCTTAGGAAGAATGCAGAGGAGAATAGAACTTATTCCGACTTTGACCAGTACCTGAAGCATTTAGTTCTCCATCTGGAAACCATGAGATTCTTCCTTCTGAAAAATTCGAGTTCCCAGCAATCGTGAACGGTTTCTCCCACGAAAGGGAAGATCTTTCATCTGGGCTCCTTTTCATGAAGCTCAATAAACGTACGCATCAATGGAAAAGCCCTGTCCTTGCTACAGTTGCCCAAAACTCTTCGTGGTTGCTTATCGAGTAGTTGTAAATATCCTCATACGATTGAAGATGAGAAAACTCTGGAAATTCCTTCAAATGGCTTCAAAATTTTGCGCAAACGTTAAATCGTTTATCGGTAATAAATCATTAACTTCAAACGCATAAAAGTTGATGCTACTGGTAAAATTATTATTGAGCCATAAATAAACTGGAGGTTTGGCAGATAGACGCCTGAGCTGCGCAGCAAGTCTCTGTCGGCTCATTTACTGAAGACGAAAAAACAACGTGTTGAATTTATTTTATAAGTTAAATAAAGCGCCTTTTCCCCGGGTAACCCCTTTACGGACTCGTGTGATTGGCTGAAATCTCGCTACAGCTCATAACCGAGCATTAAATTTCAGTCCATTTTTATAAAGATTACGTAACATTCAATTCTAGCATAAAATAATCAAACTAGAATGAAATTGTTATGACGACTCTCTCGAAAAATATGCATTTTGAAAATAATTATTAGGCAACTATCTTTTCCCGCAAAAACTTTCAACAATCAATTTGCAGGTTTTAACTTTTAGTCGAAACATACAGTAAGACATTCATTTTTCTAACCATTAGTCAAGTTACAGTGTATTTTATTGGTGTGTTACAGTGATGTTGTCGTTGTGTGTGAGTGATGAGTTTATTTCTAGTAGCTGAAAAGAATGTTCGTTTTACATCGCGGAGGAAATGTCGAACTTGCAGATCGGACATTCTTTGCTCTTCTTCAGCCATGGATCGATGCAGCCTTTGTGCAGCACGTGTAGACATGGAAGACGTCGAACAGTGTTGTCGGTCGACATTTCGTCCATGCAAACTGGACAGGTGTCGCCTGCGAGTGTCTCGTCCAGCGACTGGGACGGAAGGCGCTTGATCTGGTCTTGACGAAGTCCGATGCTACTGTCATTTGTTGGAATAAATAAAATGACTGTCCACGTACTTGTGACTCGAAACAGTTGCAGAACAAGCGCCGCTATTCGAAGTGACGGAAGGAGGAAGTAATCTATTTGATGCCAAATTATGTTGATGTCTACGAGGAGCGCTGGGGAAAGGCTCGATTCGACGCTCAGCAGCGTTCCGACGGAATATCCTCACCGAGGGACCCTGGAAAATCTTGATTTTCGATCCTTATTTTTTAATTTACCTGTCGAGATGTTCCGGGAGTCGCTGTCTGAAGCGCTGCTTGACGAAGCCCGATACTAGTGTGATTTTTTTAGAATATAAAAAGTGGCTATACACGTACTTGTTATCTTGAGGATCACTTTGACGATCTGTGCGGCTAGTACTTGGGCGTGTATCGTGTTCTACCGGCTCTTGCATCATTCGCCGGTTCATGGCATTTATCCGTTGGATTGGCCTTCTCCGTTCCCAGGCCCTGGCTTCCAAATTCTCTATCTGTGCGTTGGACGCATCAGATTCCGCTGCCGTATTGTGACTTATGTCCGTCGACTCGTCCTCGTCTTCTTCATCGTCGCTTCCTGTCAAATCAATAACGCCCTCATCTGAAAAGGAAGTTATTTCAGATTATAACATTTTCAAGTAGACTTTGCTTACTTATTACTGAATACTTACTTATCGGCGGCAACTCCGTGGTAATTCGAGTGTTCCCTCCAAAACCGGTCCTTGACGAACTTTGAGCCTGGCCTGGATTTTCAGAATTCTGAAGTTGTCGGGCGAGGGCCTCATCCCTTTCGTACTGCTCGACTAGACGAATCGCATCTTTACGGGGTAATTAATTTCATAGAAGATTATTTTACAAAGAAACTAAATAATTAAACAAAAGCATAAATATAATATAAAACTTATTGATAAAATTCTAGTTCTAATCCCTTCCAATTGTCGAATTGAATAAGCTCTGACTCATCTCTCAAAATTCTCCGCTGAAAAGGAGAAAATCCTGTCTTCTGAAAAAACTGCAGGAAAGTGGACTGATTTACGAAATGGGAGCGCCAACCCACTTCATTTTCAGGCGCACTTTTCTGATTTCCACGCAGATTGCAATATTGTTGTTTTCAACTCTAACGTATTTCAGCGCATTTGCGGAACAATCCAAGTTTTAAAACAAAATGCTTCAACAATGCCTATGAATAACATTATTTGCTTCATAAATTGTTTCATAAAGAGTTTATTCATTTGAACTTGGGACGATTTCGAGAAAACACCAGTAAGATTCCGGTTGTACAAAAATGTTGAGCAGGATTGAAAAAAGTATCTTGACACATAAAAATCATTCATTTTAGCGTCATGCACGCGAGGTTGTTAATGTTTTCAGGTAGGAGTTCTTCGGAACGTCAGAGCCGTAGATGCGATGAGAGCTCTTTCATCGCAAGATCGAGCTCGTCTTTTAGGTTTTGGCGGATCTTCTCGGACTTACTCGGTCTCGGGGCTTCTTCGAAAACTTCGTCGTTTGCGTGAGTTTCCTCAGAACGAGCTTTTGGCGCGGCTAAAATCAATGCTTGAAATCAAGGAAGAGAAAACAGCGGTAAAGCTTCTTACGTTGGATGGGCTCCACGATTTTTGTTAAATAGTTGGCAGGAATGATGCCGGAAGCACCCGTCGAGTTTTGCCCCTCGTACCAATTCTTGTCGATCTTGCTCGTCAATTCAAGAGTCTCGCCTTTTGTCAGCCGAAGATGTCGCTCAGATTTGGCTTCCAGATCAAAAGCCGCCACCGCCGAGCCTTTCTTCAGCGGCGAAGGAGAGCTCACACTCGTCAATGATGAGCGATCACTGCTTCGTAAGTAAGAAAGCTAAAAATTACAAACTTAGATTTCCTAGAATTTGAAATTTACGTGATTTTTTTCCTTCAAGTTGAAGACAACAAAAAAGTCATCGACAATCCAAATCGTAAAATCAAAGCTGTTGATACTCAAAATTTACGAAATCGTAAATAGCAATCGATCACGATTTTTAATTTCGAGTTTTTCATAAAACTTAACCATCCATGGTTAATTCTGAAAACGTACGTGGCATTTTAACGCCTAGATATGAGCGTTGTTTAGTGAGAGCTTTATGATCTCTACAAAGGTCAAATAAATCAAAGTGGCGAGAACTTACCGGGACCATTCCGGTCATGGATCCTTTTCTGCACTGCGCCCATTGTTCATTTTTCACTTCGTCGACAGTAATTTTATCATTTCGCGAGACGGAGAGTTCCCGCTCGTTTCGCGCTTGGAAGTCGAACACTACAGTAACCGACGAATTTCGCCGAGGAGATTTGGAGTAGACTTCGAGATCAGAAGTGCTTGACGGAATCAGATTTCGTCCCGCAGTCCGCAGAAAAGGACCCGCGCTACTTCGGCCTTCAGGTGCATTCGACCCGGAAAGCTTCTAAAACTGGATAACCAAAATTCATTCCGTTAATTGCTGTACCTGTCGATTTTCTGAAGAGCTTCGGCGAGATGCTCGAGCACTGAGTTTCTCCCTAGTCGAGCTTTTTCGTAATCTACTGGCGATTTGTTCTTCATCTTCGAAAAACTTCTCCCATGGTTGTGCAACGATTTCGGAGATTGACTCCTAGAATACAGAATTGTTACTGTCATGTTAAGGTGCTGATATGAAAAACAAAATCTGCGGAAAAAAATAGTTAAAGTTGTCAATAATCAATTTTGAGTAATTATTATTTAACATCTATTTCACTTGCGCGCAAGATCAAAGTCATTAACATTAAAACATCTTAACATTTGATCGTTTAAAAAGTAAACCTCTTACAGCACCTTTGCCGCTTCTGCTCTGGCCAGGCTCATCCTCTTTTCTCTGCTGGAGTGGAAGACAATTTTCCTCTGAAATGAAATTAATTCGGTCCTGATGACTCAGCAGCGACCCCAATTATCTCTAAAGTGGCTTTCTGATGGCGACTTTACAATGCCCATCTTCCCTATCATTCACTTCCCGACAAATGAATTGTCATTGACCCGCAGGAAAAAAGTATCACACTTTTCAAGTTCATCAATTTATAATTTCCGTCAATAAGGCGCCGTTAAACGTACTCCTCAATGACATTTGAATGTCATCTACTCATCAATTATTAGTCTCGAAATTAGATAGTAGAAAATCTAATTTACGAATGACTTGAAAAGTTTACCTCGGAAGGTTCATTTTCAGCAATATATTCAGGCGCGGGATTCCACTCGTCAATCTTCCCTGGCCTTGGCTTCTCCATCGCTTCGGAACGGATGAAATCAGGATCTCTACGTCCAAAAGAAATATTTCATGGCGCGTGGGGTGGTTCTGGTCACTTCCGCTCTCACTGAACAAAGCCTTGTCAGAAGCGAACGATTTAAACAGTTGTTGTGACAGGAACTGGGCACACAAGAAAAAACGAAGCACGCAGAATCGGAATCTCTTGATTTTACTTAAAACTTTAATACTTCCGAAAATGGGGAAAGTTCTGCTTTTTTTTGAAAAGGAAATTTTAGCCTCTGGATGCACCGTGGCACCTGGCCAAGTGTCAGTGATCGCCCTGGAATAAAAAACTAAGGATAAGCTACCGCATGGACTGATGTAGGAATCGCGCCAAGGATACATAGGCAAAATTCGCCTTCGGGGAATTTCACGAATAATAACAAGCAACTAGCGCGATAACATAAGTATGCCAAGAATGATAAGCTCATCCGCTCGATCCGTAATAATCCAAATAAAAAGTCAGCTTCAAAAGAAAGCGCTTTGAAAATTTCGAAATTTCAAAATTTCAAATAAGCTTGGCTGAGTTGTATTAGGATGAAAAATCACTGTAAAGGAGGGAGCTGAAATCAATCATCAAGCTTAGGAAATTTGGTGATGGAACGCATGACGCGCGTGGCGAAAATCCTCAAAAAGTCGGTGAACATATCCGAGCAACATCCATGTCTCGGGATTATGAGTCCATGTTCTTGTGGGGTATTTATACCAGCGTCGATGCCACTCTAAATCAGTTCACTTGAAAATTTAAAAATTTGTCAGCTTTTCCAATAAAAAGAAAAAATATCGAAAAAAATGAAGCTTTTTCTTTCTCTCTTCAGTTTTTTGACTTTCGTGTCTGCTGGAGGCTTTGACTTTGGATTCCTGAAACCAGAGCAAATGCGGCCCAAAAGTCCGGTGCAATTGAAATCCGTCGAAAATGCACATCAGAGACTCGAAAAACTGTGCGATCATTTGCGAAGGTTCAACGCAGCCCACTTGATATCTCACAGTAAGTAGCTATCAAAACAGGCAGTCTGGAGTAAACTGAATTTTAGAAGGGTTTTTCGACAATGTTTTCAAAATCAACCGAATTTGCGGAAAAATGATGAACAAACTAAGCCGAAAATGCGCCGATTTAACATGGCCCCGACCTCTAGAAAAAACCTCAAGAACACGGCGAGAGGAAAATTTGAATAAAGATGAGAGTCGGCACTCAACTGATCCGTATGAAAATCCAATGGAGCAGCTTCACAAAGTACGCACAAACGCGTTTTGCGAACTCGAGTTAATTTCTCAATTTAGAGCGGTCGAAATCTGTTTGACTGGATCACGGCTCATCTCGGCGAGTGCCCAAATGCAGAAGGACACCGAAGACGAATCCAACTCAGAATCGTTGATCGCTTTTCCCGCCAATTTTCAAAGCTCCAAGATGAAAACTTTCAATTATAATTTTTCGGTTAATCTTTCTATCTGTATATTCGAATCACGATGAAAAAAAAAAATAAAGAAAAAAAGGGAAACAAAAAGAAAAAGAGGGTCTTTGATCGTGCGCACGCTTCTTTGGTAGTCTTACAGTACGAAGAGGAAATAAAAAAGCTTTTGTTCGAAACTAGTCAACTAATCTTTCTCTAGTGGTTTCAGCCAAAACATATCATTAAAAGCCCCTGATACCGCAAAAGCTTTCGTTTTCTTTCTCTCTCTTTCGTTTTGAAAATTGAATCGCAAAAAGGAGGAAGGTCAAGAAGGTCCCTGCTGTGAAAAAGCAATTTCCCCTTTGACCATTTGTACAGGTAGTGCCAGTTTTAATTTCTGACACTTTCTCTTCACTAAGAATATTCAGCTTCCGCTAGAGCTCATCTGACGCAAATTTAGATTGGAGCAAGGCCAGCAGCCTTTTTTCAATTATGAAAACACTGACAACTTGCAATGCATTAAAACTTAATGCAAAAAAATGGCCGGAAAAAATATAAATTTTTCGCCTTCGAACAGCCATAACTCGCGTGATACTTTATGAAATCAAGCGATGAAGATATCAATCGAAAGCTTAGATTCTGAGGATTGGGGCAACGTAAAAATTATTATGTAAAATCGACTTTTCTGATTGGCCGAAAATTTGAAATAATTATTTTTGCCAGTGAAAATAATTTTTTTTCAATTTTTTTTTTCTTGCCCCATTTGTCAGAAGCTGAGCTTTTCATAGATATTTTAATCATATGATTTCATCAATTCTAGCGTGAGATATGTCAGTTCGTAGGAATTTCAAAAAAATGTTCGTGGAATCGCCTCAGGCTATGATAAGAGGTTTTTTTCAGGTAATTTCGGGAGCTCAATAAGCCATGAAAACAACCCTATAAATGATTTCTGTCAAAGACGAAATTTTTGTCAAAATCGAAAATTTATATTTTTTCCGGCCAATGCACATTTACAGGAGTCCTTACCTTCTATTAAAGAAAGCAAGCTCTTTCTCTTGTTGAATTCCGTGTCCTGGTATCTCAAGGGTAGTGAGCTCGCCCAGCGGCGAGAGAGGGAGAGAAAAAAAAACTTCTAGGGCCACTTGATGACGGAATTAGTCGGTAATTACAGACTAATTAAGTTTCTTCCCAGAAGCTTTTGTGCGCCCTTGTCTCTCTTTGTCGCCCAGATTGCGCTAAAAACACAAGAATTCGTCGCAGAGTTGTAGTGTTGCTAGAAAAATTGATTGTTCTCTCTTTCTCTGTCTTTCCGTACTGTAGTAACTGTACTGGAGAACGAGGCGTTTACCAGGAGCGCCGCGCTCTGACAACAAAAAGCAGATTATCGATTCAGGAAGGGCTGAGGATCTCACTGCGCCGCCGAGTCAAGTCGAAATGAAAAATGCACAAATAAAAAATTAACTTTTTTTTAACTCTTGGGCGAATTGGCAAAATGGGAATTGAACTGCCTCTCGATGGACTCGGCGGCGCACTGCTCGACCGTGAAAGGAAAGGAAAGCCTAGACTATAATTGGAGTCTCGCGAGATGACCTTGATCAAGGATCGACGCCATCGCTTATCGTTTTTAATTTTGAAGCGAAGGAACCGCCTTATCGCTAATTTCAAATTTGAAACACTTTTTCTCCGGATCATTTTGGAATTCTCCCGGTCGAAAGATTTTTACGAAGAAACGCAAAATGATGTTCGATCACAAACTCAGCTGAAATCATGGAGGAAACAGGCAGTCTGAAACGGAAATTTGGATTCTGCGAGACAGCGGAAAAAATTTTCTCGCTGTCTTGGGCGTCAACGAGGACAGTTCTCGCACCCTTTCGAGCGGAGCATTCTCGAAGAAGAAAAAAACAAGGAGTTGAGTTTCAAACCAACTAGGGACTCCGAAACCGACTCGAAAACTTTTCCATGTTGAAACTGCCGTATAAAAAGGCCTCTCCCCGTCGAAAAAGCTCACATTTTGTCAATTTGAGTAAATCAAAAGTCGGCAAAAAAGCTTACGATGGGCTCACAACCAGAGATGACCAAAGCCACCGAGGAGGAGATTCCAAAGGAGGAACAGTTCATGCAGCCTTCCCAGCCAAAGGAGCTCGAAGCGAAGTCGGAGCGTCTCAAGAAATTCCTTACCAGATCCCGGGATTCATCTTTTTTTCTGCAGGCGCAGTGTGTTAGTGTGTAAGAATATTTCGAGATCATCTCCGGCGAAAAAGGATTCTTCCACAAGCATTTCAAGACTTTAATAAACACACTTTGACATTTAATTGTTTCACCGACTGCTCACTTCAAATGAAGTCTATCTAAGAGGGTCTAATCATTCGAATACGTCGCGTTTTCAGCAGGCAATAGTAAAGTTGAGAATAAGTTCTCAAGAGACTTTGTTATTAGTAAGCTTATTCGTATCGTTCATCTAAATTATTATCGCACCGAATTATTCTTTTTTTTTTCAATCAAATTTGAGCGAGCATCCAGCCTAAAGAGATCTTCGACGCGTAGCCAGCGCGATTTCGAGCGTAGTAGCGCGCTTTTGCGTGGGCGCCGCGGAGCCAGTCAGCGCCAAGCAGTACGCACACGAGACCAGAGAACGCTCTTTCCAATTCTCTCATAGTTTTCCCACTTCAGGAGACAATCCTTCGTCTTCGCAGAAAAAAATGTCTGGCAACAAAGAGAAACGTCGCAGCCGCAAATCTCTCCAAGATTGCAAGGCAGAATTCAGAGTAAGTTCCTTTTCAACTGAGTATTCTAATCCTCTTTCATAATTATCACTTCTCAAAAGTTGAACTTTTCTATAAACCTCGAATTATAGGTGAGACGAACAGTTTCCGAACCTGAGCTAGAAAACCAAGACCCCCTCGCTTCCAAAGAGGAGATCTTCGCCAAGAAATATGTTGAGCCATTTGAAGCTAAAAAGGCCAAAATAGCGGTGAGTTTATCATTCGTCGGATGAAGTTCTTAAAGTTTTCTAGGAAAAAACTGCTCAATGGACCTCGATTCAAGCTATTCCCCAGCTTCAGCTTCCGGAAATCACCTCAAACGTTAGTCTAAAAATGAGCGAAAATCTGAATGAGGCATCCCTAAGGCTAGTCCCTCAATTTTTACATTCAGGATTTCAACGGCTGGGACCCGAGTCCCTTTGAAAACTCACTTGCCGCTTCAAAGATGGCGATTGAGAATCATCTCTTCAAAGAAAGATCGAAAATTCTCATCGAGCAAGAAAACGAAAATTATCAGAAGTTCATCGCCGAGCACGAACTACTAGGGCGCAAACACGCAGCAACAAGTGTTCCAGAATGAGAAGAAAAAGCGTTTCAAATTTGAATTTTTATTTTTAATTTTTTTTTTATTTTTTAAATTTGGTGCGAGGTCCAGATCTGTCGGTATCTTTAATTAAAAAAGGCTGTTTTTTCGTCGGAAAAGCAACCTAAAATTCGAGAGACCGGCAGTTTTGGACAAATCTTTCTGTCCAAATCGGACAGAGCGACTAATCGAAAAACTCGATTTCGTACCTTTTTCAATTTCTGTGTCCCAGAACCAGTTTATTATTTTCCTCATTTTCCCTCCGTTTTATTTTTTGTTCACCCCCGTTTTCCCCCCACTGCCTTTTACACTTTTCACATCCCACTTTCCCACAATCACTTCAAACAAGTTTTTAAAATAAAAAAATGACCTCACTGTAAATTGCTTTATGCAGTTTACTTTGAGGCTCGTTACTATTCTCACAATCACAAAATATAAGTTATCCCCTTTTTATTTCAGGTCTGTAATTTCCAAAATGCGGGAAATCCATTCTTCGATGCGATATAATACGCATCGTATGATGGCTCGGAGCGTTTTCATTTCTTTGATTACCACCGAGTGAGTTATTATTAATCGCTATTTTTTCAGAGTCGGATTTCTTAAATACCCTTTCCTAAAATGGTAAGCCCTTTTCCTCCCATCCCCTTTCCTCAACTCCTTTTTAGCCAAAAGGAAAGCAATCCAAGGCCCGACGAGTGGCAGCCGCTCCCTCCCTCATCAAGAAGAAGAAGGAGGTCAAAGAGCAAAACCCTCTCTTCGAGAAGCGAGCGAAGAACTTCGGAATCGGTAAGAAACTTTAGATTTCGCGGGATTACTTGCAGCCTTTAGTCACTAGAGTTTACTGAAGATAACGCAGTCTTCAAAGATTAATTTATTCCCTTCTACTTCTGATCTTTTTTGTAGGCCAGGATATCCAGCCCAAGCGAGATCTTACTCGATTCGTCCGATGGCCAAAGTACGTCCGACTTCAGCGACAGAAGGCCGTCCTCCAGAAGCGACTCAAGGTCCCACCAATGGTCAACCAGTTCTCCAACGTACGTAAATCCGTTCCCTTCTCCTTTTCATCAATTTTGTAGACCCTCGACCGACAGACCGCCGCTGCTTTCTTCAAGCTCGCCGAGAAGTACCGACCAGAGAACCGAGCCGAAAAGAAGGCCCGACTCTTGGCTCGAGCTGAGGCTAAGTAAGTTGACTTTTCCAACGCTAGAATTCACCCGTTTTTCCAGGGCTGCCGGCAAAGCCGACTCTGCTGATGCCCGAAAGGCTAGCTTGACCGTCGGCGTCAACCGAGTCACCACCGCCGTCGAGAAGAAGAAGGCTTCCCTCGTCGTCATCGCCCACGACGTTGACCCAATCGAGGTTGTCATCTTCCTCCCCACCCTTTGCCGACGAATGGGCGTTCCATACTGCATCGTCAAGGGCAAGTCTCGACTCGGCCGACTTGTCGGTTTGAAGAACTGCTCTTCTGTCGCCCTCACCAACGTCAACGCCGAGGACCGAAACCAACTTGCCAAGATTGTTGAGTCCGTCAACACCAACTACAACGAGCGAGCTGAAGAGATCCGACGACACTGGGGTGGACAGATCATGTCCCAGCGATCTAACGCCCGACAGGCCAAGATCGAAAAGGCCCGAGCCAAGGAAGAGGCTAAGAAGCACATGTAAAAGCTTATTTTCCCTCCTTCTGTTCAAACTTCTTTTTCGCTCAAAATGTTTTGTGAACATCGCTCAGGCTGAAAAAGGAAGCAACTCACTCTCAATTCCCTTTTTTAGATCTCGGATCAAAAGTAATCTCTCGCCATGGGCCGTGTTCGTACTAAGACTGTCAAGAAGGCTTCCCGCCGAATCATAGAAAAGTACTACATGATGCTCAACTTGGATTTCCACACCAACAAGCGAGTCATCGAGGAGATCGCCATCATCCCCACCAAGCGACTCCGAAACCAGATCGCCGGATTCATCACTCACTTGATGAAGCGAATCCGAGCCGGTCCCGTTCGAGGCATCTCCATCAAGCTCCAGGAGGAAGAGCGGTATGTCCTTCTTTACTCGAACTTCGTTTTAACATTCTACCATCAGAGAACGACGAGACAACTACGTCCCAGAGGTCTCTGCCCTCTCCGACTCCAACCTTTTGGACGTCGATCCAGCCACCAGCGCTATGGTCAAGGCTCTCGATGTCGAAAACAAGGAAGCCCTCGTCGACGCCCTCAAGTGCACCGAGTCCCGAGCATAAGTTCTCTGAAAATAAACTGCAGCATCGCGGGTTTACCCTGCGAGCTCAGGAAATTCTGTTCAATAATTGGGTGTTTGGTTTCCCTGCATAAGTACACTCGTGTACCTATGCTTGCGTCGGCTGTAGCCTCGTCTAGCTACCTAGCCGCTTTTACCCGATCGAACTAGTCTTGTTAAACCCCAACTTTTTAGAATGAATGATGCTCTCCAGCTCCGTGCGGAGTCGCGTTCATCCTTAATCGCTGTCGTTCTCGATCTCAACCCTCTCGCATGGGGGTTCAAGGCCGCTCAAGATGCTCAGGTCCGGCTCAATCTTGTTTAGTATGATCTCGAACGAGATAAAACGGAGTGTGCCCAATTATTAGTTTACCGCTTTGACTCAAAATTATGAGTAAATCTTTGCTCTTTTCTACGATTTTAACTAAAGATTGAGCTGTATAAGAGGACATCCAAATCAGAGTCATTTGTCCAAGCACTTGATGCCACGCTCACCTTCATCAGTTCCTACTTGCTTATGACTCATGGGAATCAAGTCGTTGTTGTCGGAGCGCATCCCCTTGGAGCCGAAATCCTCCACCCGACGAACGAATACAGTGGTAATACAGCGAGCATGGTCAACCGCCAGATTGAAGCCAAAATAAACGATCTCTGCCGGAGCACTCTCCTCGATGATTCCATCACCGACGTCTCGACCTCGCCATCCTCTAGATTCAACAATGCCTTGTCCAAAGCACTGTGCTGCATTAACCGAATGAAGAGCGATAAATCTAACATGCCTGCGCGATTGCTCGTCCTCAAGTGCGGCGGCGACTTTCTCTCGCATCAGTACTTACCCTTGATCAACTGTGCTTACGCCGCTGAACACCTCAAAGTGAGCATCGACGCTGTTGTATTGGAAGCAGAGGTGGACATACCTGTCTTCCAGCAAATGGTTGACGTCACCGGCGGCGTTTACTCTCGAGTCACCGAACCAGCCACACTCCTTCAAACGTTGCTGACGTATCATCTTCCTGACGACGATGCACGGAAGATACTGTCAAAGGTTCCCTCCACTCCAGTCGATAGCAGAGCTGTGTGCTTCAAAACGCGGACTGTGACCGACATAGGTAAGTGCTAAAAATTGAAAATCTGGCTTCGCAATCTTTTACGATGAATTACCATAAGAATTTTTTGGCCAAAAATTTTTTTTGCGAGTTATCACTTTATTCTGAAAGCCCATATCAGAATTAGTGGATTCCCAAAATTCTAGCGCCCGATGACGTCATTATGACGCCAGAAAAGATGATTTTATCATCAAGATAGGCAAAACTTTTTAACCGTTTTTGAGAGGGTTCTTGTTTGAAATTCGTGTTTTTCTTTTCAGAATATTGTTCAGCATGAAAAACTGAATAATCACCCGACCTAGGTCTAGGATGGGGGGTGATCGCTGGAGATCCGAAATGAGGCGCTCGAGATGAATCACCGATGAGTGGAGCGCGGGTTGTTTGGATCTCCAGAGCGCGGAGATCGAAGCTCGATCTCCAAATCAGTCCCAGGGATTTTGTCGATCTCCAGTTTTCGGTGATCGGAGCTTTAAATTTTCTCGATCATGGATTTTTCTCGATCAAATTCATATTATGCACGGACTTTGCGGGTCAGTATCTCAGAAAATAATAATTTCTACTGCTAATCTTCAAGAAATTATCGCTCACCCGCCGAGCCGAGACTTTAGAAACAGAAACCGAACCAATTTTAGAATTATGTGATTTCAAGTGTTGAAAAATTTTGAAACCCATCTTATTGAGAAAAATACTCGAGCAGAGATAGTAAATAGTACATTTTTTATCCGAAATTACAATCAATGTACTTGTTTTGACAAAAGATTTGAAATCTACAGTGCAGAATTAGTATTGTCTGATATTTTTAAGTTGATCCCGTCAGTCGCTTCTAATATCAGTAGCCTGGCCGAAGATTGTTTTAAAGTGACTCATCCGACTTAGGGGATCAAAAATTTTTGGATCTCCAGGAAGTGGAGATCGAGAGTGGTGATCGATCACCGCAATTTCGGGGTGGAGATCGCGCGGATCTCCACGCAATCGGAGATCCAAACAACCCGCGCACCACTCATTGGTGATTCCTCTCGAGCGCCTCATTTCGGATCTCCAGCGATCACCCCCGATCCTAGACCTAGCACCCGACATTAACCCGTTGCCGAGCGCGTAGCATTCAGGATGCTACTACCTGCCCCGAGGCTCGAAATCCAGCCTTACTATTGGTGTAGACGGCCTCTATACACTTAGCGCTCGGCAACGACCGGTAATTTCGCTGGTTAAAAATAAAACCGTTCGGTTCGATGAAATTTTGCTGGGTGATTGTTCAGTTTTTCATGCTGAACAAGATTCCAAAAAGAAAAAATGAATTTCTAACAAAATCCATGTCAAAAACGGTTAAAAAGTTTCATCATTTGGGGCCTTTTTTAACCTTAAATCATCATAAATGACGTCATAATGACGTCATTAGGCGCTAGAAATTTGGGAATCCACTAATTCTGATGCGGGCTTTCAGAATATAGTGATAACTCGAAAAGAAATTTTCTGCCCAAAAAATTCTTATGGTAATTCATCTTACTCCCTTTACTTATAATATCTTTGAAGGTTATGTCTGTAGCGTCTGTCTCTCTGTGTATAAGATGCTGACTCCAATCTGTATCACCTGTAAAACAGTGCTCAAGCTTCCGGGAATGCCGCCAAGTCGGAAGCGGAAACGCGAAAAGTAGTCACCCCTTACGATTATAAAAGAAACTGTTCAAAACTCACTCTCCTGTAAATACTTTGCTGCTTCTGTTTGCTAAAATATACTGCCAAACTTGAGATATACTTGAGGCTACTCAGCGATTGACTCTCTTGTTTATTTCAGGAAATAAAAAGTGATAATGGAATAGCCCTAGCTGTAGTAGCAGTAGATTCAGGGGCCAGCAAATGTATTTTGAAAGAACATGAATCTTGCTGAAACTCTCGCACGCGTAGACTTGACCGATGAAAGGCAGCAGCAACAGCTCTATCACTGGTTCGAGCAGTGTAAGGACGATCAGAGTGCGATTCAATTCGCCTGCGACGCCTTGACCAAGCGAACTTACGGTGATAGGGATCAGGTACGCAGCTGGGATGTTCTTATCTTAGCTTAGCCAGCAGTTAACATTTGAAACGCAGGGAAGAAAGGCCGCAGGATAGCTTCACTAGCGTACCCTCACTATTTTGAAGAAGCTATCTTGCAGCTTTCTGTAAAAATAGCATGATAATTAACCTGGATAAATACATCTACAGTGGTGTGTGGAGTTGCTGCACCCTTAGCGAGTGCTGCGTTGCTGCACCCCTGACCCGCACTTTTTCTATTGTTTTCTTCTAGAAGTAGCAAAAGTGAGTGCTGCGTTTCTGCACCTTTTACCCGCTGTCTAGGGGTGCAGCAACTCCACACACCACTGTAGTTTTTACCAGAATGTGAGCCTTAAATTGATAACGGCCAGTGGGTCGCAAAGTGCAACACATTCTATCTTTGTTCAAAACTGTCTCCACAAGGTGTTCTGGGATAAACCTTATGTGACACCTTATGTGGTATTTATCAAGGAATTCTATCGTGCTATTTTTCTAATTTTCTTACTTTATCTTGCGGCTTTTTGCTTTATTTTGTTAAAAAACTTAAAAAAAAATATATTTCAACGATAGCACCTCCTCTTATGTCCAACTTTGCCACCCACTCATCATCTTTAAGGTCGTCTTCTTCCTCTTCCTCGTTCTGGAAGCAGAGGCCAAACGCCTCGACACCACGGATGCTCTTGTGCCCCTCGATAGTTTCAAAATCACCTTGGTAGAAACATGCAAGTACGCAGCTCTCTGTCCCAACTTCGTCTCCAGCAAGATCGCTCAAGTGATGGCTGTTTCCTTCACAAAGCTGTATCCAAAGCATTGGCCGGACTTTTTTGAGTGCCTCATTCAGTGCGGACCGGACATTCTCCTCTCCACGTTGATTCAAATCGACGGGGAAGTAGTCAATCGGCGAATTCATCACACAAAGGTAAACGAAAACAGCGTGCTTATTTTGCTGACTCGCAACTTTAAGCGTGAGCTCGACAGAAATACAAGACTCAAGGATGAAATGCGAGTGAAGGATGTTGGAACGCTAGTGGCGACGTGGAAAGAGATTCTGGAGAAGGTAGTTGAGAGTAAATTGTCGTCTGCCATCGGATGCAAGTGTTTGGAAGTGGTTGGACAGTACATTGAATGGATTGATATCAACTTGGTAAGCGCATTTGTTCACGGGTGTAAGAGGATAGATTTTGAAAGGAAAGATCTTGCACTTTAAACTTGCCCAAAGTCTAGAAGTCGCATGACTTCTACTTTGCAATTCTTTTTACTGGAAGCCGAAAGCTTTATTTCTTAATTTATCGGTTTTCTTCAGGTTGTGAATGATGGTTTCATGGGCAAGATCTTCGAGCTTCTCAAAAGAGCAGATCTAGCCGAGTCTGTTTGCGATTGTTTAGGAGAAAGTAAGTTGTTGCAAAAAGTGCTTGAACATAGAATTATTTAGTCGTTCAAAAAGGAATGCCACCGAAAGAGAAGTGTGTTCTTGTCGAGTCATTGTACGGCGCGCTAGAAGCGGCCGGACTCTTTGAACTCCAAGACCACGATGACTTAGAAAGTGTCGCAAAGCTCATCTGTACATGTGGATCGGAGCTCATGCACCAGAACGAAAAGTTTCTGCGTCTTGACCCGCCGGATCAGGAGGGCGCGCATCAGGCGATGGTCGCCGGTGAGGTAAATTGTTAGTTTCGCATCCAAAGCAGTCAGTAAAAATGCTCTTTAGCGGAAAGTCGAGCTCGCTATTCGACTTCTTGCTCACGAGGATGACGAAGTCTCTGTTGAGACGTTGGATTTTCTTCAGACATATATCGGCCGCGCTCGGTCGTCAAACCACAAGATCCCAGACGAGCTGCTCAATAGGTGCATTCGTGCTGTCGTGGCCAAGTCTACATACTCGTCCGACTACAACTTCGATCGTCCAGGCCAAGACGAGGCCGAGGCCGACGAGTACATGACCGAACTCAAACAGCTCTTCGAAAGTTGCTGCCTTCACTCGCCCCAGGCCGTGATGATGATCGTCAAGGAGCGACTAGACGCGCTCAGCCCTCACATATCCATTCCAGAAGCTGAGGTTACGATCAGACTGCTGTACAACCTCGGCGAATGTCTTCCAGTCAACATGGCAGGGAACTCGTTTAATAAAGACAATCCCAGTGAGCTCCAGCAACTTGTACAAATTTTTGTCGGCTCGAGTTCACCCCAGCACCATGCTGTCGTCAGACTGACACTCGAAACGATAGGTATTGCATTCCCTTCCTTTATTCGTTTTACTCATTCATTAGTTCGCTACAGCAAGTTCTTCCAGTTCCACGCCGAGCATCTGGGTCCTGTCTTAGAGTTCATCGTTACCTCTGGCGGCCTGCTACACTCACACGGGATGGTGCGATCCCGCGCTGCTTACCTCTTCTCCAAGCTTGTCAGGGAGCTGCAGCCTGTGATGCCGACCTTCTCACGTGACCTGCTTCAAAACTTGCAGAAGGTCCTTTTCGAAGGAGACGAGGAATTTCTTTCCGAATCGGATCGTTCGTTCGTCTTTGAAGCCGCTGGATACTTGGCTGTATGCGCTCCTGTCAGTGCCGGGGAAAAGGCACAGCTGTTTTCGGAACTTCTTGGTCCTTTGGTTGAGCGATTCCAGATCGACGTGTCGAGTTTGGTGGAAACGCCGATGGAGCCAGAACAGCAGCAGATCATTTGCACCCGAGTAAGTCAATACATCGCCTGGGCTGGGCGAATAACAAAGTGCTGGAAAGGTCCCGACGGTGTCAATGCGTCCAATGCGCAGCCGATTTTGGCTGAAACGCTTAAGTACTTCATGAAAGGATTGCAAATTCCAAGCTCGATCGAGCCGCGTGCCGTCGTCATGCAATCTGTGCGAACGTTTTTGCATAGAATGCTTATTTGCATGGGACAAGACATCCTCGTCCTCCTGCCGGACGCACTGGCGATTTTCCTCGAGCGCGTAGAATACAGAGAGCTTCACGAACTCTTCCCATTGATCAACCAAATCGGCGCAAAATTCAAGGAGAAGACAGTGCCACTCATTTCAACACTTCTATCACGCATACTTGGCAACACGTTTCAAATGATCGAGTCCAACACCGGCGACAGGGAAGAAATCAAAACGATAACCAGAGACTTTTACAATTTCATCAATCAATCTGCAAACAATAACTTATTAGCGATCTTCACCACGGAAGAGAACCAGGGTCACATTATGAAAATGCTTTCCAGTGTCGAGGCTGGGGCGAGAAGTGGCGATCCTGTTGCGGCAAAGGTAGATGATCAGGGTTGATTCAGGGAGCGATAAAGTTTAGACAATAATTGCGTGAAATTTTAGCGAACCAAAAGCGGTTGTTTCGCATTCTAGCCAATCAAAAGCCTGTATTGGCCTGTCTCTGAATTAGTAGCATTTAGTTTAGCCCGCCAAAATCTTGTTGCAACTTTGTTCAGCAATCGATCATGATGATTTCTAGAGCTTGATATTATTGTTCAGACATGTTTCACAATTTTCGCAAAAATCGCGAAAGAGTGGGGCCAGCAGCCTTGGTTCGGCGACATCATCCAGAACCAGATCATACCTGCGTGTATTCTCGGCCCGGCCTCGCCAAACTACGACCTCAAAGACGCACAAACGCAGATGGCAGTGGCGGAGTCGGCTATTTGCATGAAGGCCCTGTACGAAATGCATGGTGAAGGATTGGTCGAGTACTTGCGCAGTACATACTTGCCAAGTTTGTCGATTAGTGGTGATATTGGCGCAGAGTACTGTGAAGCACTGATGAAAAAAGAAATTAAAGGAACCGGTCATAAGTTGAATTTCAGACATCGTTAACTCTACATACTATGTACATAGCCTCCACATGATCTAGCCATACATCTAGGGAAGTTTTAAGAAATCTGTAGACATTTTTATAGACAGCTAAATTTGACAACAAGTACTTCTTTCTTTTATGACCAGTCTCAAAGCTTTCAAGTGTTACGTTAAGTGTTTCTTTGGCAGATCACATCAGCCCTCGTGACAAAAAGTGAAGTCCGACTCTTATACCAATTAAGTTTATTATTGACGCATTTGAAAGAATTGCATTCTCCAATTTATGATAATTTAGCCATCCAATTTTCCCTCTTCTCTTCCCCCTTTGTATAGTAACATAACTTAACTAACTCACCTCTCAGTAACTCACTCAGAAAACTCACCCAGGACAGTCGACACGCAACTGCTCTCTTTTTGCTGCTATCTAGACAAAGAGACCCTCTCCCTAGATCAGAGTTCGAAATTTGTTGGCAGTACTGCCACGACTGCCACTGGCAGCTGCCAATTTCGGCAGTCACTTGGCAGTGGCAGTTACATTTTTCAAGTGCTGGCAGTTACTGGCAGTGGCAGTTGCAATTTAAAAAAGGCTGGCAGTCGCTTGGCAGTGGCAGTCGCCATTTTCTTTCAGATTTCGAACTCTGCCCTAGATCAATTCAATTACTATTATCATCACTAGAATCAATAATTATTATCTAGTGACATAAAGAGTCCCACAAAGTTCAAATATTTATTTCCTTATCCTCGATAGCTCAATCTTCTCTAGTTCTCTTCCTTGATTTTAAAGCTGTTCAAAGAGAGTTAGAAATCCGTTTTGCTGACATCTAACAGGCTCTATTACATACAAACCAAATTCTGTTAAGCATTATTATATGTAAATTTCTTACATTTATCGCCAATACCGGCGGTACAGGCAAAAAAAGCATCTCGTTTCTTTCCGTGACGTCCTGGTGCTATCACAGAAATTAATAAATACAGATTAAACATTGATCTAAATCTCTAGAATCAAACAATTTACTTTTCAGAAATCGGACTTGGTTGAAATCATGGAAGTGACAAATTACTCCCGCGTGATCGACGCTTTGAGCAGCATTTGCTCGGCCAATGCAGACATGAGATCAGTCGTGATGGACATCAACTCCGGCGAGCTCGTTTCTTTTTATAACCTGGATTCGGATGGAGAAGCGTTTCGACAAGCAACCGCGATCACGGCCTCGTTCTTCGGCAAGCTTTGGGCGGGTCAAGAAGAAACTGCCAATCAACACGATGATAAATTAGAGGTAAAGAACCATAGCTTCGTCTCGTTGGTAGACCCTTTTCTGTTAAGATACTTTTCAATGTGAATGAAAATGGAGTCAATTCCCTGACGCCTTTCTACTCGAGGAGTTCCAATAGTGGCAAGAGGGACGGCCTTCTGCTGGTGATTATGGCCGGTGACATCGAACTAGGAGCGCTCAAGGTACACCCCTTCATCTCCTTCAGGGTGAGTAACAGTATTTTCAGAGAATATCGGAGCAGGGGGCAGAAAGGCTGTGTAAAATCTTTTTCGACGATGGCAAAAAGAAATAGAATGAAAAGAATGCTCGAACAAACTAACTACTAACCTGTCTTCTACTGCTCCTGAGAAATTCTTCATCTACATTTACTCATTTTCATCACATTTTCTTCTTTTAGTGACATTTTTATTATTTTAAAAGGCCAATTTCATGTTCATTTACGATCATTTTATACATTTAGACTTATAATGAGTCATGTCGATCGGAAGAAGATTCTTTTGCTGCGCACTAATTTCGGCAAAGAAGTGTGGGATCATCTAGAGTTGGTGATTGGAGATGAGTCTATCGCCAATGATCCCAAATTGAGACACAACAAAAAACACTGATGAGTACGTTGAGCAAGCTGAGCGTCGAGGTTGGACTGTGGTTAACGTCTCACCCATCGTCCGACGTCCCCTGCCCATGGAAGACCTCGAATCCAAGCTAAAAACGGGTGGATACGGGGGCGTCATCATCACCTCGTCGTTCACGATCAGCTGCCTCCCAAACTCAATTGTGGAGGAGCTCGCCAGCATTGGCGGGCCGACGTTTGTTGTCGGGAAAAAGACAGCCGAGGTTGCTCGCCAAGCGGGTTTCCAGCAACTTATTGGAGAAGAAATTGGCTCGACGGCCGAGCTGTCTCCAATCGTCTCCAGCTGGCAAGAAAAGAATGAAGAAGACAAGGTGCCAAGGCTGCTTTTTCCCGGGGCCAGGACCCGCGCGCGGGGACTGGCAGAACTACCCGCGATCGACGAGGTCGCGGTTTACGAGACAGTTGCTAGAGAAGAAAGTGTGCTAGCAGCTGAAATAATGGCGCAGGCGCCATTCGACGTCGCCGTCTTCTTCTCCCCAAGCGGAGTGAAGGCCGCACACGACATCGTCGCGCGACAGAAGACCACGAGGATGATTGCTCTGGGACTTACAACAGCGAAATCGTTTCCGGATGGAAGCGATGTGTCAGCATCATCAAAACCCACCGCAGAGGGGGTCTTCGCTGCCATTGAAGAAGCGCTACACGCTTACTCAACTTAAATTCTATCCTTGCACTGTCTCAACACGCAATTTTCTTTTTTATAACTATTGAAAAGAACAATTATAGAGATAGAAAAGAATGAGCTCGATAGGATCTGGATATGATCTCTCGGCGGACATGTTCTCCCCTGACGGACGCGTCTTCCAGGTCGAATATGCGATGAAAGCCGTCGAAAATGGATCGACAATTGTCGGCCTTAGATGCAAGGACGGCGTAGTTCTGGCGACAGAGAAGCTCATTTCCTCTTCACTCCATGTCGCTGGTGATAACAGCCGAATTTTCAAGGTGAACGCCGTCTCTCTTTCTGTTTCTCTTATCCCTCTTTTAGATCGATGATCACATTGGAATGGCCGCAGCTGGTCTTCTACCCGACGCCCGCTCACTGGCTGAGATTTTGAGAGACGAAGCCACTAAGTTCCGCCGAGAGTACGGCCGCCCCATTCCCCTCAAGGTCCTTTGCCACACTGTTGCTAGTTACGTTCATCAATACACTCGCCATTCTTCTATCCGGTAAGCACCTACAGCATGAGGTGATTCTTTCGTTCGAACTTCGAAGCCAGTAAGAGAAAGAGAACTGTATCAATAAAGCTAGAAGAATAACCTCTTAAAATTATCTTCAGTCCATTTGGATGCACTCTTCTTCTGTCGTCATTTTATCAAGGCAAGGCCGAGCTCTGGACGATCGATCCCTCCGGAGCAGCCTTTGGCTTCAAAGGTGCCGCAGCTGGCAAGGCAAAGAACAACGCAAAGACTGAAATCGAAAAGCTCGACCTCGACAATCTCACCGTCAAAGAAGGCCTCAAAGAAGCTGCTAGAATTATTCACTCCGTTCACGATGATCTTAAAGGTACTGAAAAACTCCTCCGAAGTCTCTAATTGTTGGATAGACAAAAGCTTCGAGCTGGAGCTGTCCTGGGTATCAGCCGACAATCCAAAGCACAACCGCGTTCCCAAGAACGTCGCTGAGGAAGTCGAGGCAGCTGCCAAGGCGGCACTAGAAGATTCAGACTCCGAAGACGACATGTAAACGAACTCTTCTCAGTCAGAAGATACACCACTACAGATACGCCGTGCACATCACAATTTTAGCTCAGAAAAAAATCGATAAAAAAAAATATAAAAATTTCGCCTACTCTCTTTTTATCACTGAAAGCAATTTACATGTACATGTTAAACTTGTCTTTGGTTACTTCAAATTCTTAAAAATGGACCTAGTGTCAACTGCTGAAACTGTCCACTTCTGTCCAAGTTCTAAGTTCAAAGAAAAAAAAGAAACAACTACAATAGTGTAGAAACTTTCTACTAGAAAGAGAGTCGTCTTTTTTCAAAGTGTTGAATTGTTAGAATGTCGGAGGAAGGAGCAGCAGAGAAGAAGTTGACTGTCGATAACGGACCGGAAGTCCTCGACCGAGTGCCAGAGCATTACTTGAAAAAGGTTATCTTCCTTCATTTTTCGACCGTGTAACTTTTATACAAAATAGTTCTGTGTTCTATTTTAAAAAGACTATTTATCAAGCTCGGAAGCCTCAAGCGGTTTCCTCGCTGGTCGCTTGCTAAAGACATCTTTTGTTTGCTCTTGAGTCGTTGAATACAAGGTTGCTACTGACAGAGATTCCCTTGCTTCATGTCGAACCGCCCCTTTTTTAACCACTGTTGTAGCGAAAACGATACAATGCAGTGCAGCGAAAGCAGAACGAGATCAACAGAACGACACGAACGAAACGGGCTGCGCCGACGATCGAATTCAAACGGGCTGAACATTTCCTCCGTGCTTCCAAGCTCGGCAAGCGTGACGAGGTACGAGTCAAGCGGCAAATGATGAAGCTCGTCAGAAATATCGGAACGAAAAGCAGTGGTTACAAGAAGGACGTCAAACTCGTCCTCGTCGTCAGAATCAGAACAGCAGATGGAATTGGGTGGGTCTGACTTTTTCAGTTGGATTTTAACTCTTTCGGTCTTTAGAAAGATGGCCATTCGAGCCATGCGAGAGCTCAGAGTTATGGAGAAGTATCATGCAGCATTTGTCAAGTAAGTTCTAGCGCTGGGAAATCTGAGGAGTGGATCATCCTCGACTTTTCCGTTTCTCAGTTAGAAAAATTAGATTTCCCATCGAAATTGACGAAGTTTTACAGAAAATCCCTTATTCCATGCTAAAACGCTAGAATTGTTGCGAGAAACGTTCAGTGCTTTTTTGTCAAAAAACCAATTTGTTTGAAAATGTTCTATTTATAAAAAACTGTATAATAAAACTGATTTTAGGTACACAGAGAAGACTCATCGTCTCTTGCGAGTTGCAGAGCCGTACATCACGTGGGGCGTTCCAGATGTCACGACAATTCGAGACCTTTTAACGAAGCGAGGCTTCGCTAATGTGAACGTGAGTCATCGCGCGCGATGAGTAATATCAGCTGAACGACGCGCCACTCCGCGCGTTTTCAAATAAATTCACTACTTTTCCAACTTTCGCGATTTTCCCGACTCGGAATATATTTTTCAAAGAGAAAAATCAAAGTTAGAGACTTACTGGTTATCTGAGCAAGCCTACAATTATTCTGGCTAGAGAGATTTACGCCAAGAGCAAGAAATAAGAGAAACACTCGGAATTCTTGGGATTTTTTTAGAAAATTTAGACTTTCTCTAATTTTTGTTTTATAGATTAATTTACTGGCTATAAAAAGAGCAGTCACGCGCATTTAAAATGAGAGTTCTGATTGTTCTTATTTAGAAAACGAACAAATTTAACAGAAGCGCTGAAAATTAATATTTAAAAGCCGCGTGCGGCTTTTGTTGGAAAAAATCAACGCGAATGATTTTAATTGGCTGATATTCCCACGTGAGAGCGTTCTGATCAAAAATTTTACAGTAAATTAGGGAGAAAGAATGATCCTGAATTCCAACGCCGCCGTCGAAAACGCGCTCGGCCACATTGACATGTTGGCGATCGAAGATTTGATTAAAGAGATCATCTCGGTCGGCGAGAACTTCGACACCGTCAACAAGTTCTTGGCCCCCTTTGCCTTGAGTGCACCCCCTGGCGGCGCCAAAAAGAGCCACATTGCCACGGCCAAGGGCGGCCAAAACGGCGACCGAGGGGAGGAAATCTGCGCTTTTGTCCGATCAATGGCCTAAAGGCTATTTTTAGCTCTGTGAACTGACTGACTCTCTCTTGAACTTACTGAAGGATACATGAATGAAACGTGGAAATGTTTACTCTCAGGTTTTAACGGCTTCTTTCTTTTAGACCGAAAATGGCTCAATCTGTCTCTACCGCCAAGATCGTGCGAAAGCGCAACAAGCGATTCATTCGACACCAGTCTGATCGGTAAGTCTTTACTTGCGAAGTTTTTACTAACCTAACCAGATTCTGGTCGGGAGAACCAGTCTGTAGAAGAGAGCATTCTGTTGCCTCTAGTACAGAAGGACCAGACTCATTGCACCTAATTTTGCTGTAAATTCCAGGTTTAACTCATTTTTAGCTTCATGCGTGTCGATGCCTCCTGGAGAAAGCCAAGAGGTATTGACTCCCGAGTTCGACGACGATTCAAGGGACAGTACATCATGCCCTCGATCGGTTACGGAACCAAGGCCGCCGACCGACACCGATGCAAGGACCAGAAGAACTTCAAGCGATTCGTCGTCAACAACGTCGCCGAGCTCGAGGTGCTCATGATGAACAACCGGGTCTTCTGCGCCGAAATCGCCGCCGCCGTCTCTGCCAAGAAGCGCAAGGTACGTTCGCCTGTCCATTAGGGCCCACCGTCGGTTAGGGCCTTAAAATCTTAATGACGCTCTTTTCAGGAAATCGTCGAGCGAGCCGCCCAGTTGGACATCCACGTCACCAACAAGAACGCCCGCGTCAGATCCCAGGACAAGGAGTAAACTCCGTGACTCTTTGTACTGTAATAAATCCGCCGGCAAAAAAAATCATTTATGTTGTCATTTTTTATTCGAAGGAAAAATTTGCAGGAACATTTCAGCATGAAAGAGAAAAGCAAAATAGTGACGATAATCAAGGGAAAATGAGATTTTCGTTGTCGTTGTTCTCCTGAAATTTTGTCTTGTCGATCTTCTTTTTTGAACAAAATTCTCACTTTCAAGAATGCGCGGGAAAGCATAGAAAAGGAAAATGGACGCTTTTGCTACGTTCGGGGCTCTGAATGATTCCCAGAGCAACGGGCCCCAGAAGCAGCAATTCTTCGAAAATGAGCTCGCGCAGGTTGATAATTTGACTGGCAGTGGGTCCGTTCTCGAACCATCCCTCGATCCAGCGGCTTATGACGAAGGAGCTGTTGGCGGACAGACCCAAAAAGAACTCGACCAGGTGCGCGCGCTAAAATTGCAGAAAGACGCGATGGGAGCGCAGCATTCCGGCAAGATCGACGAAGCAGTCGCTCTTTACCACAAGTTGCTCGACACTGGCTTCGTTCGAGATTCAGAAGATGGCCATCCGGGGCACCGAATGAAATACATCGCGTTCAAAAACATTGCGAAAATTCTCCCGCCGGACAGGGCAGAAGAAAGCATCAAATTCTACCTGAAGGCGAGCGAAATTGACAGCTCAGAAACGCAGCTCTGGTGGAAGCTCGGAATGAAAGCGCTGGAAATTGGAAACGTTCTTTTAGCGCACAATTCTTTCGCAAAAGCCCTTACCTTATCCGACCGGCATTGGCCTAGTATCGACAAAATTTTATACACGGGGCTGATTTTAAACAACTTCCGGGACATAATCAGACGGGCTCTTGCTGCACTCCAACTTGACCGGAAATACGGCACCGCTCGTCTGGCGTTGCTAAAAATCCGCGACTTTTATCCGATAATGTTCGACGATCCTGAAGACTTAGAGACTGCGGAGTCGTTCGATCTGGAAAAATGCACCGAGCGAGATCAGAAAACATTCGACAAGCTTTATTCGAGATATGAAAAACGATGGATTGAGTACTGTAAATTCACCCCACTAGATACACCTCCAGAACTACTTGAAACTCCGAATTATAACATTCTTGATGTTAAATGCAACAAGTACTCGTTTTCGAGCATCGGGAAGAGTCTCATAAGAAGTTTGGAGAAATTCGATGAAAAGGATTTCGACAGGATTTCTGTTGCGCATTTAGCTGGAAAGAAAAGACCTTTCAAAGCGATTGAAAATGCTCAAATCTATCATATTGACACGAAAAAGAGAAAGAAAGACAAATCACTCAAGCTGCCGAAGAAAGACAGAAACAAGAAGGCGCTGGAAATAACTGAACACAGCTCTGCCTTCTCCCTCGTCATTCCATATTTACTGCCTCACGAATACCGTGTTGAGTTCAACGATTGCCTCGGATCATCCCTAAATGAATCGGCATTGGAGCCCGAGCTGATAATTTCGAATGCAAAAGTCGAATCAGAAAACGAGCGTCGCTTTATGGTCGTTTTGAGGGAGCAAGAACCGACGATGCTTCTCGAATTCTTGAGCTTCAAATCTTCGAATCGCCCTTTAAAGATATTTACTTTCATTCGCGATTTCTGTCTCCATCTGACTGGGTTGACATCGAATCAGTGGAGTAACTCATTGAAAAATAATTTCATCACGCTTTGGAAAGCGCTTGAATCGCGGCGCTTCGTGGAGATTGTCCTGTCGGACAATGTTCGTGCGGATATCATGGAAATGAAGCCGACAAAGATTGTTAGATTACTTCAAGATTTCAAAGGATACCTTCTCTTTGCCGAATTGGAAGTGGACGCGGAAATGGTCAGGCGAGGCTTGCGCTTGGGGCCGGCATGTCTCTCACCAGGAAACGACGGGAAAGATTCGCTGGACGATCCAACGAGGTCGAAAAATCAAAGACTGGCTCGGTACATCCGGCAGATGTTCATGTATCCCTCGGAAATGTACAGTGGAAACTGCACCGAGGTGCGCCTCCGTCTGATGTGGCTCGATGCGAAAATGTGGGTGCTGAGAAATGATGCGAAATTCATGCTCCAGCGGCTAATGGACATTCAAGTCTTTCTCGTGAAAAACGATCACTGGGAAGTCAATATTCCTAATATCAAGGAAGCCCCTGTCATTTCACTGGCAGAAACCGAGAAGCGAATTCAAACGATTCAACGAGCAGAGCAGCGTGAAGAAGTCGAGCGACTCTACCAAGATGGCAATTACAAACAAGTCGCTGAACTGCTCTGGGTGACGTTGAGGCTAAAGCCGAGCACAGCGGAGATCCAGCCTTTTCCACAAGAACGCGCGAATCAGCTGTGCTTGTTATTGAACTCGCTTTCCTTCATCGCGCAGAATGACGAGTTCGGCTGGAAAACCTGGGCTCAGGGCATCGAAAGAGCGTTTGCCGAAGTAGCAGCTCGGATCAGAGTGCGGCATTCCTTGCCAGACTGGGTGAATGCAGCCGGCCAGTTGTGCTTGAATTTTTTGGAGCTGGATACAGACGATTATTCCACTATCTTCGAAGGGATGAGCAAAAGCGAAATGGGCCGTTTTCAGCGTTCTCTTGCTACATTTTCCGCCGCTCAAATGGAACTCGGGCCAGAACCGGCTGTCATTCGCCGCTCTTTAGTTCCAGTTTGGCTCATCGGCTACCACGCTCTAAAGTCCATAAACGAGCTAGAAAACGACGAGTCAGACAATCGGAAAATCTCTTCTGAATCAAGCGCTTCGGAAGAAAGCCAGAAAGAATTCGATGAGGCGACATTCGATATGAAACAACTGCGCTTTTATCCTGATCTGGAAATAGCCCCTTGTGTCCAGTTGTTGATTACGGCGCATTCTGAGCTCGGGAGTTGCAACTGGTGCACAGACGGAAACGGAAGTCTTTTGAAGTTCATCATTCCAACTTTCAACGCGCTCCGGAAAAAATTAAAAGCCGATCCGGATGGGCTTGATTCGGCCAAACCAAAAATTGTGAATCTTCTGAACAACGAACTTCAACAAGCAATCTACTGCTTCGTCCAGTTCCCTGCAAAAAAACCAAAATCAATTACGGATCATCGGAGTACGAAGATCCCGCTCAGCTGGCAAAATGTCGTTTTAGTTTTCGACGTGTTGTTTCCCGAGGAATTGCCCCAGTTTGACTCGGTCAAGTCGAATTCCATTTCCAGCGAGTTAGCTTCTTTTATCAAGAAATGCATTCCACTGATTCCGGATTGCGAGTTTTCGAAAATGAGACTTGGTTATTCAAAAATAATAAGGGCGACTCACGAAGCGGCTTTGGACGATTCTTATGGCGATCTAAAGTCGTGGCTGGAAATGAAATCGGCAGATTCGCCGCTCGAGAATTTCTACTATCTACTTGCCGATTACTGTATGAAGAACAACTCGAGGGACGACGCGGTCAAGTACTATTTCATGGACATTGGCTTTAATCCTCAACGAATCGACTCCTGGGCGGCGGTGGCTCTTTGCAAAGCGGCGGAAATCGACGAAAAGATGCGATGTTTTGATTCCAAGGGGCAATTCCTGCCGATGAAACTGATCCACTGTGCGATTTTCTGTTTTGAAAGAGCGCTGGAATTGGAGAGAAATGGCAAAATCCTAATTGAATTTGGCCAGATGCTTTACTGGCTCGCCGGATATGACTCCGAGCAATCTCACGCGTATTACCAGGTAAGAAAATGTAACAGAATTCAAGTCTTGACTCGTTTTTAAGAAATCGTATGCATTATTTGAAGAAGCGCTGGCAGTTGCTCCAGAAGAAGCTTGGCTGACCCACTACATGCTCGGCAAATTGTCCGAAAAGCTGAGAAAAGACACGGAATGCTTGGATCACTACCACAACGGGCTCGAGTGGATGCATGAATTTGCCAGTTATCCAGCTAAAATTCAGTCGAAACTGAATTCTGGTTCTTTCAATCATGAGACGTTGGAAGTCTTCTACAGAATAACAGCATTTATCACGAAGAGATACGAAGCTGGAGAAGACGTCTTCGAACTGCGCGGAGTTGTTTGGGGCCTCTTGCAGATGCCAGTTTTCACAAGGAATGGAGAAGAAAAAGTCGACCTGAAAAATGTCAAATTCGAGACTGCCGCTGATGTGATTCAGCAATGCATCCGCAATTACGAGCTGATTCTCAAACGATATCCGCAGCATTATAAATCGTATTATCGGCTTGCCAAGTTGGCTTACCACGCTGATAATCCATCGCGTAAGTCTAGCACACACATATTTTTCTTTAAAACGATTCTAGTCGCTAAGAAAATAATCCTCGTCGAAAAAAATTCCTCATCAGACAAGAAAGAACAGACAAAAGCCGGAAAATTTATCTTCAACGATGTTGGCTCCCTCTTTGGCGAGCGCAATCGCCACAATTTCTTCGGAGGAATCTGGAGAACTCCCTGTGAAGATATTGAGAGGCCCGGAGCGTTTTCCAGGCATTTGGCGAAATGCTGCCGCTTGGTTGTATTGTGCGCCGAGAAAACTCATGATATTGTTTTGCTGGCTACTATTTTTAGGTACACTCATTTGCTGTGGTGATACGGCCTAATTCTTCGGCTTGGAGGCCGAAGGATTGATGCGTGTAAGAACACTGATTCTTCGGCATAAACCGAAGAATGAGTGATAAAAGATGCACTGATTCTTCGGCTAAGATGAATTTATTCACAGATTCCTGTGCCCCTAACCACGGGGCTCCGCCCCTTAGGTCCTAAAATGCCGGGGTCTAGTCTATGGTTACTTAGGGTTACCTTCGGTAACCCTAACTAACCCTAGCCTATCCCCCTCGGGTGAATTAGTTCTGTCATTTTGCCCAGTGCCCCCTAACACTAACCTCAAATTATAGAAAGTACTTATTGCTAAAATGTGTTTTTTTTTTTCTAGAAAATGTTTTTTTTCATAAGGGATGACTCATAGGTTGAAATCAAAGATTTATCAAAAGAATTTTATTAATGGATTCTAGAAAATTTGCCGAAGAATCACTCTCAATTTTATCATTAATACTTCGGTTCAAGGCAATTCTCAATTGCCGAAGAATCAGTGTTATTGAAAGCATCAATTCTTCGGCCTTGCCGAAGAATCAGCCCATACCACGTTTGCTGTTTATGCATTTACCCAAGAAATTTTAATTGATCGATGCTATTAACAAGACAATTAAGTGCGCTGCAGAGAACGCCCGACGCGTCCAAACGATACTTGAAGGAAGTAGACCGGGAGCTCATTTACAAGCCGATTATTTCGACGATTTTGAGCTGCCAGGAACTTATGATCAAGCAGCAACTGTCGCACATTCCTGCTCGGAAGCGCTTAGTTCAATTTCACCGAATCACTGAAATTTTACAGAAGAAAATCATCGGCAGCGAGACTTTTTCAAAGGTTGGAATTTTAAAGTAAACTTCCTCGAAGTAAAATTCTCTCAGCTTCAAGAATTTATGAAGAAAGCCTTTGCGCTTGCTCAGCCCAGCCAAACTGAAAGTAGATCAGCCACTTTGGAAACAATCAACAAGTACGTCAAAGCAATCGTGGCGATGGAAAAGGCAATTGCCGAATCACCAGATGCATCTGATGATGTACAGGTAACGAGGAGGAAATATGAAGTGTTATTAAACGCTCCCTTTTAGGCCTACTTGAAAAAGAAACACGGCGACCAAATACAGACCTCCATTTCAAAAGTGACACCACTCGTGCCTGCACCAGCACTGCCAAAACCAACCATACCTCCAAAAGTAGTTCTTATTCCTAATAACCAAATGTAAGAGCTGCTTTTTAGAACGAAACGAGCAGGCAAGTCGTTACTGTAATTCAACCATCAACAGTCATCGATCTCACCGGCAGTTCGTCTCCAAAATCATCGACCGCAGCGACGAGTGTAAAACAGACTTCAACTGCCGGCCCGATAAATCCGCCACTCGCAAATCCAACTCCACACCTTTCCCCTTCCAGTATAGCCGCATTGTTTGCCGTCGACTACAGCAAACTTAACGATCAACAGAGGATCCTTTTCGAGAGTCTACGAAGACATCTGAGCAATTCTTGAAGGAAATACAAGAGAGCGTTTGCATCTTCCTTTTGGCGCAAAATTTTTACTGCCTTATAATAAAGTTCAAGTTTATTCAGCGAAAAAATATGAACATTTTGTTGAAATAAGCTCAACAAACTGTCAGGGTCACAATCAGGCTTGCATAATGCAAGTTGCATTATTTCGTGGGCATGAAATACAGAACCCTATTTCACTCAATTAAATAGATTAGACTTTCTTGAGCATTTCAGGGTGCAGACGACATAGGCTAGGCCAGCCTGCTCTGCTAATTTTACTACTGATAACCACAGTTGCATTTGAACAATTTGAAATCAAGGACAAGTGCTTAAAATATTAATAAAGTTTATTAGATAAAAAGTGATATGACGGGCTTGACAATCAGGCCTCAACAGAACAGTGATTGAAAATATATAAAAATCTGGGGCAGAAAAACTCATTCCTCAAAGTCTTCATGTCGCGGTTTCTGAGCTTGAGGAGGCGTGAGACATTTGATGACAAAGTCGGCGTCTGGCTGGAGCATCATGTCGGCGTTTTTGATGAAGTTGTTCTCGTTTGGGGCAACTTCGGGTGTTGGCTGGGTCACTCGGCGCAAGAATACCTTCTGGAGCGTGGCCCAAGGATTGATGACCGGGTAGAATCCTCGCCGAGAGTTGAAGCTAGGATCGGAGAAGAAATACATCAGAGTACCAACCATTGATGTCAGGAACATGATAGCAGCGGTGATGGTGACTCCGACGTCCTTCGCGAGTTGCATTTCTGAATTTCGTTGAAAATATTTTATTGAAAAAAATCAATTACCTTTGACTCCGAGAACTCTATCACGTTCCTCTTGCGTCGCGAATATATCTAGAAGCATTCCAACGTTTGAAGAAGGCGCCTTGTTTTGTAGATCCTCGACGCTACGTTTTCGCCTGTTCTCACACGAATCGCATGATCCTGCTTCACAGGGTCGGACGCTGCATGCGTAAGTAACTTGTTGGTGCTTCTCGCCTTGCCGGAAAATAACTGACTGCCATTTGAAGATCTTCAGATCATCTTCCTGAAATTTTGAAATTGAGAGAGCTGTTATCAATTGACTTTGTTCTCACCTGTTTGATGTACTCGAACATGAAGGTTTCTTTCCAATCTTGATGACTTGGGCAAGCGCCGTCGAGCATCATGAAGACTTGATCGTCCGCGCCGATGATTTCACAGCTCTCGATTTGGAATGGACTATCTCCAGTGATTCTAGCGTAGACGAACTCGCCGACAACCACTGTAGCTGTATTTGCCTCGGCATCCAGTATAGTGCTGAAGTCTTCGCTCGTCGAAAGATCGAACTCGACGTTGACAGCGCCTTCTGCAAAGTCGGTGAAACGAGTTGCTTCGTAATTTGACATTGCGCGTGCGTCTTCTTCCAAATCGGCTTGCCAACTCTTGCAGTTCAACTCGGCAAACTCGCTGTGCGTTGAAACCGTTTCAAAGTAGTTTTGCTTGTCGACGAAGATATGCGCGTAGAAAGACTGCAGTTTGTTGTTTTCGATGTTTAACTGCACGCCGCACTCTTGTAACTCTGCACGGCTAAATGTCATTGGCAAGTCGGTGTTAGGTTCATAGTCTTTGTAGCAGGAAGGGTTGTCAGCATTGATGCCGTTATTGCTGGGTGAACCGGCGATGAAGAACTTGATTGATCGTTGGAATCGAATGTCGGGAAGGTCGAAGCCGATTTGGTGGATGAGCGTGTTCGAAATTCGCATTACTTCTACGTCGGCAGCTTCGGGATCGAAATGGCAAATTCCAGCGGGCGAACAGGGACAAGTGTTTGCGAGGACTTGACAGTTGAAGTCCGGACATCTTGTCTTTGTCGATGGAGAGAGACAGTTGTACTCGCTCGCCAGATAATTGCATGGGTTACATTCATTGACCTCAGCAGATGAGCAAGTTGGCAGATCCGCGCAGCAGTCAAGTTTTTTTCCGTAGACCACGTTTCCAAGACGGTCTTTGCACATCTTCAATCCAGAGCACAAGTTGGAGTCGATGTGGCTGGTCAAATCGCAACTAGAAAAAAAAGTTTAGAATCTTCTAGAACACGGGTTGAGGATGAGTTGTTTTTCCATTTTTTCATCACTTCACACTTTCAGCGAAGTGAGAAGGTCCGAAAGCGCGAAATTAAAGGTAAGTCAAGAAGGATTGTAACTAATTGATTAATTGGGTATTTTTAGTCATGGAACGGATCATATCTTCCGGCCAAAAAGACAAAAAATGGCTCCAAGAAGAAGAGTCGCGGAAAAAAACCGAAAAAATCGGTTTCTCTTCATCCTCTCCGAAATGGAACAGGATGAAGAAGAAAATAACCTGAATAAAATCAATTTTATATTAATCAGCAAAAAAGAAAAACTGACAACGTTATTGTTAGAATTTCTTTGTTGTCTTCCATTCTTTCTACCGCATTGCAAGATTAGCTTAGTACCTTTTTGTGTCGCTGTGACAGCAGCTCTTGCTATCCGGGCCAAGACATTGTTCTGGTTCGCATGGAGCATGTACTTCGCAGTATCCGGTTTTCGGGAAGGAGTTCGACTTCAGCCAGCAGATTTTCGTTGGTTTGAAGCCGTTTCCGTTCTCATCGACCATGCAGGGCTGTGGATCAGTAGAAGATTCTTCGACGCATTCGTAGAGGCTCAGATCACTGGGGCACTGACTGCACTCAGTTGTGTCCGTTGTTGTGCAGAGTTCAAGGTGAATAGGTGCGTGAAACTCCGTCGTCAGCGCTTTGCAACTTGATTTCATGTGCTTAGTCATCAAGCCTGCTGAGCATTGATGATCTGTGTTGCAGATTGGAGGGTTCTGATTCACGGACTCCATCAGAGAGAACTTCGTACAGCAATCGGCACATTCGACGTGTTTAATACAATTGTCGTAGCACTGCTCTTTGTTCGACGTGTACTTGCAATTGGCATTACGGTTAGAATGGCACGAAGTACAGGATTCCAACTGCACTTCTGCATCAGGAGTGCAGTCGATTTCGATTCCAAGGTTCCAGTCGCATGTTGGTGGCGAATCTTGACAAGGCTTCGTCTCTGTAGTCTGAAAGTCAACAGGAAGCTTGCAGTCGAGAGCATAAAGAGCTTCCAGTGTTACGTCACGCGTCCTTTCTCGTAGACAAGTGCTCTTGTCACACTCGCTCCACTCCGACCACGGAATGTCGGTGCATGCCGGTTTACTACATCCATTTGGCGGGCATCCCTGCACAGCTGGAAAAGCCGTTCCTTGTCTGCATTGGTACGAGATAGTGTTACATTGATCATCAGCGCAACTGCCACATGAAGCCCAGTCATCAGGAACATAGTGAGAAATAACGACTCCACTTGTGGTAGCACAAACAGGATGGTTCGTGTAAGCAGTTCTGTCATCGATTTCAATCTTGGAACCGAAATCGAAGAAGGTTTCGGGATCGCAAACGGCCTCGCTAGAACTGCATTCTGGACATGTTCCGGTGGTCTCAGGACATTGGGCGATTGCGGGACAGGTGTCGTAAAACCAAGTATCGTCGTCAGGAAAGCTCGTCTCAATATTAGCGTCCACTGACCAGAATTTTTCATCTTTGAGTGTGATCGTCTTCTCTTCATGTTTAAGATTGTCGCCATCAACAGCAAGATACTGAAGCTTGGTAAGGGGCCATGCGCCGGGAGCGAAAAGAACTTCGTGCGACTCGAGAACCATGTCACTTCCGTAGTTGTGAAGATTCAAACATCGGTCGATAGGACTCAGCTGCTCAAGCTCTAATTCAGAAAGGAGGAAGTCATTCTCGACGAATGTGATTGTGAATTCTCGAGGGTCGACGTTGTAATTGTGGCTGATTTCCTCGTTGATTTTGATCGAATTCGGCCAGGCGTAGATAGCAACACAAGCGCCAGCATCATTTCGAACCCAGAGTCGGACGTTTACCTGATAAAATTTAGAAAAGAGATTTGAGTAGATAATTATACCTTTCGCGTGTCCTTTTTCTGAATCAGTTCTGCCGGGTATCTACGAGTCTTGAGCGCTTTGAAAGAGATGATTTTTCCAACAAGAGATGAATCCGCTACATCGCGCGATAAGTAGTTGCTTGGGAAAAGAACTGGGACGAGAGTGAAGCCGGAATCGACTTCTTCAAAACAACCAATCTTGTCATTATCGGCCTCGTAGGCGAAGCCAGTTGGACAATCGGGTTCGGCCGTGCTCCTCCTTTTACGCAAGCGAATTTCAGCGGTTGCAGCACAGCATTCCACGTGAACAGGATGTGTCTCGCATGGAGTTGATCCTTCGAGTTCTAAGATTTTAAAAATTTGAACAACGATTTCTATTTGATCTTTACCGTCATCATATCGGCAGCCTCCAAAGCAAGTCTTAGTTTCAAGCAAATCACCAGGACATTTCTCCTTCCAGTCAGAATTCAAGTCCTTAAAAAATTGATATATCTATTAACATAAAGTATTTCGTACCCGATTCTCACAAACTCGAGTTCTAGTTTTTGTTCCATCGAGTTCGCCGGATGAGTATTCAGGTAGGACGCAGTCTCCCCATTCTCCCCAGTTTGACCATCGCGCGGGCTGTGGTGTTATTTGAAAGACTTCTTGGACCTTGGTAACTCCATTTTCCTCGAACGAGAATTTGAGCTTAAAAAATGTTTTTATAACTTGATTTATAATTCAGTAGTACCTTGAAGATATAGAGCGTGCCCATATCTGACTCGATCCTTTCGCGAGCGCTAAACTGGGTCCAAGTTTTGGAAATTCGGATCACGTCTCCTCCGCCTTCGACAGCAATGTTTTCAAATCCAGGAGTTGGATCGGTCAAGGGATCTTGCGCTAGAACCTGTTCAGCAGGGGTTGAAAGCCACGTCGGATTTCTGTGGAAACAAGGAGGACTGACACAAGGGTAAGAGTATTCGCCAACGAATGTCTGATCCGTGTGAAAGAAGCCTTCCTGTGGTTCGGGGCAAGAACACGAAACTGCTGCCTGGAAGATTTTGCCCGATATTTGAAGGTCAAGAACGAGTTCGACTAGTGTCAACTTCAGTCCTCCAGCTTCGATCTAAACAAACTGAACAAAGAACCTCATGTTTTTAATAAATACCTCTTGAAGCTTGTTATCAACGTAAACGACCCCGCAACTTGGCTTGACAGTGCTAGTGATGACCAGATACGTTTTACTAGCTTCATCAACAACTTCAATCGATCCACAATCCGAAAAGCGCTCTCCTAACTTGGCCTTTTGAAGCTGCGTCAAACCGTACGGGAAATAACTTGCGGGAGCCTAAAAAGCGTTTATTACCTGAATTTACGGAAGAGGATTATTAATTACCTTCAACTTGACGGTTCCTTCGTCTGCGCACTCGCAGGTTGAAATTTCGAAGAAATTGCCAGCAGACCCATCTCCGGCGGGATAGGTCATTTTAGAGCACTCTCCGGAGGGAGAGAGCATCAGAAGAATGAGTATCATCAATCTTTGCATTTTTGCCAATTTCTTGCATTTGCTTTTTAAAAATATTATTCAAGAATGTTCAAATGACTTTTCTCTCTAGCTGAGTTTAATTCGAAAAAAATTAAAAAGCAGTTCCTGAAGCGAGCAGAACTAGGCGACTGAGCAACCAGTCGGTCGAAAACTTTCATAATGAGAGCGCGCAGCTGCGAAATTTTCGCTAATCTTTCCATAAAAGGAAATTTGAGAAAATAAAAAATACGAAAATATTTTTGGGTAATGCGGGTTTTCTTTTTGTTTTTGCCGTTAAAAGTTATAAGTCTATTTTTTGATAAATAATAACATCTTCGCGATATAAATTTAAGTGATTTTAATTTAAACTGACATGATGTCAATTTGTTACAGCGTCGATTTGAAATACAAATTGGAACTCTTCCTTCATTCTTTCGAAAGTCCATTTAAAGAATTAAAAATAAAAAGCTTTGACGCATTAAACGCTGTTAATCAAGCTCAACAATTTTGGTCTATTATTTATAAACTATTAACCTTTTCGTCGCAAAAGTACGAGATACAGTACTAATTCAAAGACTTCTTTCAATGCCCGACAGATTGCCATAAATTAAATACTAAGGCTAGATGTAGTGCTGAATCTGAAAAGACTTTTATTTTTATATACCAGTATAATTTATTTATATGAATGAAATGAGAAGGCACGGAGAGTTCACTTCTCCTCTTCAATTTTTTCGCCGACGAGGCTGCGCAGTCGCTCGAGCTCACGAAGTCGTTGCGAATTGAGCAGGGGTTGCGTGTCTTCGATGCCAAGCAGCGAATTTCGTCGCTTCTTCAGGCCAATATCGGCGTGGGTCACCTTCGCGTTGGCGATGTACTTGAGGGTGCAGCCGTGCACCACCATTGTGGCCAGCGCGGTTGTGATCAGGCTGAAGTTGATGCATTCGGCTGGCTTTGAAATGTCCGCTTTTGACTGAAAATCGTTTTTTAAACTTTTAAAAAGGGTAAATTAGCTACCAAAATTCGAATAGAAACAGCACCCTGGACAACGCCCATTCCGATGCCAGACATGATAATCCGCAGTGTCAGCTTTCCTAAAGCCGGATTCTGAATTGTCGGAAGTGTCCACGCAACGACAAATATTGTGTACCAACCGCTAAAATACCGGATAATCTGGGCTACATTAAAATAAAACGTCGCATTTGGCAGTTCTTATATGATAATGCGCAATCTATAATTCAGAAAAAAGGGTGATTATATTTGAAAAATAAGAAAGTCCGTATTTATACGATTAAAAAATAAGGTAGACTCTTATCGTTCATAATTAGATCAGTAGTCATTTTAATGGAAAAGTAAGGTGCTTACCTCATAATGCCGACCCCGTAATCTTTATAATTCGTTGCTCCCTTGGATTGCTCGACTTTTAGATGGGTTTAGCAGCTGTCGAATTAGAGTCTTGCTTGATTAACTTGTATTACAGGCGCTTCAGTGATTAGTAACTCAAAAGAGCAACTACATGTAACTCATCATAAAGCTTTTAGCATGCATAAGTAAACCCTTGCCCAATGCTCCGCTATTGTTGCTTATCGAGACTGTAGCTAATGTCATTCCAGCTGTTACTAACAGGATCGCCGCCTTTGGCACGCTCCCCCGAGACTTCGTGGTTTCCTCTTGGACGCGGAAAATGCGATAATAAGAGCAGCCCAGAGCTACTGTACTTGTAAAGAACATGATCAAGTACAGAAGACGCGCTTCGACAGATCTGTTGAATCGTCGGTGTTCCCAGTCGATCACAGAGTCCTGAAAACGCATCAAGTTTGATCCTCTTTTTTTTCGAAAGACAAACCCATGAGTTGATCTTGCCGCCAAGTTCCCACTCATCCCAAATCGCCCGCGGAGCCCATCCGTTGAGATGAACTTGAACCATTATATTGAAGACCGAGAACGCTAAATGGATGATCTTGCTTGAGCTTTACTCGTTAATTAAAATTGCATCCAAAAGTGGATCTAGCACGGAGTTTCACCTGCTGAGACGGCTAGGGGAAGGTCCACTTTCCATTTATCCTTGAAAAGGCGGCTGAGAATAAGATGCACTAAGCTCATGAACGTCCACACTCCAGCGGTCCAATAAGCTTAATGGATTTTTGTCAATGAACTTGGCCTCCTTGAATTTTTGCGGTAGAAATGCGGCCTTACCTTTTATAACCAAAAGATTTCCCTTTTCAGGAACGACTGTAAAATGGTCTGGAAGGTCGTACTCTTCATTATTGTGGACGGCATTTTTAAACTCTTTCCACATTTTTGTATACTCAAAGTCGGGTTGTCGATGTTTTTGCAAGTTCTTGAAGCTTATTAAATTTAAAATCTGCTGATCCTATAAGAGTCCTCTTAAATTTTGAACCCCAAGTTAAACCCTAACTTGAAATAATAATTGAATCGATGAAAAAAGTCTCTTGAAGATGACATGTTGTATTTTTCTCTTACTTCGGCGACATCATACTCCATCGTGAAACTGTTGACAACGGCGTTGGACGAGATGGCGATGATGCCAACGATGATGTCGAGCAAGTCATTGCTGATTGAAGTGATCATTGAAGTGATATTCTTGCTTTTTTATATTTGTTTATCTTAAAGTCTCAAAATACGAGATTCAAAGCGGATAGACAGAACCAGAAGTTTTTAAGGCTCGCAAGGGTGATCAACCGCGGCCTGACAACGCTAAAAATAGTAGATTTTAGACGATTAAACTCAAAAATAGAAAGAAACGAGTTGCACAGGCTTAAACTATTTCCCGGATGATTCTTATGTAAGATAAAGCCTTCTCGATTAAAAATAATTAATAGCTTAAAAATTATGTCTAAAAACGTCTCCAATCAATTTTCGCGTAGTAGAAATTTATTCTGTCTGAAAAAATCTTGGAAAACTACGAAATTTATACGATGAGTCGGATTTTTAGCGCAATAATTCTCATAGATTACGCTCTTTCCTTTTAAAATGATGCGAAAATGATTGAAATTCTGATTGCCTCGACGATAGATAATCTATCAAAATTTTAAAAATTTTAAAAATTTTTAAAAAATAGATTCAAGGAGTGCTACTGTTTTTCATTCAAGGAGCAGGCTGTTGAAACAAATGTCCAGAATTTAAACAGGAGGCTCACGTGTTCTTTACTGATAACACTTTCTAAATGCATAATTGAGAATTTAAAAACGGCACCAGCATATACCTACTTTTCTTCATCGCTGACAGCTGTGTTGATTAGGGGAGGGCGCCGCTAGTTGCTGGACAGTAGCTGGATAAAAGGAGACCGAAATAACATGGTATATTCATTAGTCGTGCACATTTTTTTCGCTTGACCCTTTGCGGCTAAATTTAAGCGCAGAGAGTTTCAGAAAGAAACTTTACCACTCAAGAGGATGGAGATTTTACGGTAAACATTCAATTTCGATTGATTTTTGATGATTTTAGAGTTATTTTCATTTTTGTCCTGCAAACTGAAGCTTTTTCTTTTATCCGGCCATTCAATGCAAAAAGTTTTATTGGTGAGTTCCTAAACATTTCGCACTGAAAATTGCTGAGCGAGATTAAAATAAATATTTTTTTATTAATATTTTATGTATGAAATACTTACAATTTATATGCCTGTAATGCTGAAAGTAATAATTTTCAGCTAAACGATCTGAAAATGGAGGAACATGGGAGTCCAACACGCCCTGGCTAAAAGATTCTTTACACTCTATGCCCGGCGCAAGTCCGATCTGGTCCGATTACATGTACTAATTGTTGGAATTTGAAAAACCATCGGATCTAAAAATATTTTTTTTCTGTGGCAAGAAGATTAAGAAAATACTGTGCCAAATAATAAACTTATTTTTTAACTTCGTAAGTTGAGTTGATTGTTTGCAGAATCAGAGAGCTAGGAAAGCATTTTCGAGCAAAGCAGTTCAAGAGTATTCTATAACGCCGATTTATCATATAAGCGTAAGATATATTTGTGCTCCGCGTTTAATGACTTCGCACCGTTACGAGTAAAACTCAAAATGCACCACAATTTGGCTTCATTCAAAATATCGCCTAGATAAGGCAGATGATCTTGTTTTTCATTTTATATTGCGGCTCGGGCGCTGCCGCAGATGATAATCCAAAAATATTGAGCAGAGATGGAAGGTATGATCTCGTCATCGTTTAATATTTGATCATACTTTTTGAAATCATCGATACTTACTAGTAGGTCAGTAACAGCTAGTAACTAATCCTTCAGTTTACAATTTCTTGCTGGCACGGGGAAAAATATTTCATTTTCTGCTGGTGAGGGAGCCTCAGTTTGGGTTGGCGAAGAAGACATTATCTCCGCTCTTGACGATTTTCGTCGAGTTGAGCAAAGCGTGAACTCCTTGAAACAGAAGCTAGAAACTGATAATTGCGGCAACAACCCCTGCTACAATGGAGCTGCGTGTGTCTCTGTCTATGAAGGCTACTACTGCGATTGTCCAAGTTACTACACCGGGAGAACATGCAGAGAAGATTATAACGAATGTGCGGATTCTGTTATGGCTGAAAAACTCTGTCTGAACGGTGGCACGTGCGAAAACCAAACTCCTGGTTATTCCTGCGCATGCACAGCAGAATACGACGGCAGTCAATGCGAACGCGCCTTCGACGATTGTGCCGATGATTTGACGAAGTGTGACAAGGGAATTTGCGCGGATGGAATAAGAAGCCAGGCGGATGTTGCCAATTTCACATGTATCTGCAACGCGGGCTGGCAAAAGACTGACGACGGCATTTGCTCGGCAGATATCAATGAATGTTTGAGCTCACCATGCTCTGTTGGTGTGCAGTGCTACAACACACCAGGCAGCTTCTTTTGCGGCCCCTGTCCTCACGGATATCAAGGTAAGTTTGAATATTTTTGATGTTTATTCGCACTTTTTTGCACAGAATTTAATAAGGGCGTTGTAAATTCGAACTGTGTTCAAGTTCCAGTAATCGTACTTGAGATCGTCGCACATGCGGCAATACTTAGTCTGGCTAGCAAGAGCACAAGAAAAGAGCAAAATCAAGACGATTGCTTTTTGAATCGTAACCTTCATCAGAAAGGGAAAAAACTCAGATAGCCATCCTCCGATCAAGCAACTGTATTTGAAAAGAATACCAGTGCATGATATTATGGCGATTCCAAGAGCCTCTTATGATACACTGACAAAATCTATAATTTATTCTTATTTACGTAACAAAAATCGATCATCATCTTATCTTCAGGCAATGGCTTGCGATGTGATGATCTGAACGAATGCCTTACCAACAATGGTGGATGTTCTACGTCTCCACTTGTCCAATGTATCAATACAGTCGGTTCCTTTTCTTGCGGTCCTTGTCCACCTGGTTATACTGGCGATGGCTTCACTTGTGATCCGACGTCTCCTTGTATGGTCCAAAATGGCGGCTGCTACCCCGACGCGACCTGTACGCCCGCTCCTGAACTCGGGCTCAACGGAGTCACTTGCGACTGTCCACCCGGGTACTACGGTAATGGTTTCGGACCAGAGGGCTGTCAGCCTTTGCCACCCTGCGCAGAGACTTGTCAAAATGGTCTTTGTTTCATGAACGAAGTGTGTGTCTGTTTCGAAGGATGGACGGGTCTATCCTGCGATGTAAATATCAATGATCAAATTTGCGAGTCTAGACCCTGTGCTAATGGAGGTCAATGTAGATCCAGTGAGCTTGAATGGTGGTGCGAATGCCCTGCTGGATGGGTCGGTGAAACTTGCGAGGGACAAGCAAACGAATGTGGCGGAACATACACTGTCAACTCTGGCAACATTGGATATCCCCTCTCTTCTGGCAATTATCCACACAATGCTGAATGCCTCTGGACTATCCAAGTCAACAGAGGAGTAGGAGTGCATTTCCACTTTGATCAATTCTCTCTTGAAGGGCCTTACCCCTCGTGTCCTTTTGACGGACTTAGAATTTATGACGGACCAAGTGTCGAGTACGGACAGCTTCTTGGAGTTTGGTGCGGAGATAATGCCCCTGTGGATGTATTTTCTTGCTCGAACTACGCCTTGCTAGATTTTTACTCTGATTCATCTGTGAACGCTGGAGGCTTCCGAGTTCTTTTTGAGCAATATGATCTAACCGGTGAGGATTGCGGTTGCGGTGGCGCATTCATCGACGTCGAAAGTGGTACCTTATCATCACCAAACTATCCTTTGGGTTATCCGACCATGGCGGAATGTTTCTGGACAATTTCTGTTCAACCTGGGTTTGTGTTGAGCCTTGCTTTTGATGCCGTGCAGCTGGAAGTAACGACAAATTGTATGAACGATTGGGTGGAAATTCGCGATGGCCTGTTGCCATACGATCCTGTTTTGGCGAAAGTCTGCAGTTACGATCAAGTCCCATCCAATTTGATAACTTCTGGTCCAGCAGCACATGTGCATTTCCATTCCGACGATAATCAAGCTGAAGATGAGCAGGGATTTGCAATGTATTGGACAAGAATAAGTGATCCTGACAACTGTGGTGGTGTGCTTACCGATGGCGCAGGTAGTATTATGTCTCCGGGATATCCACAAACCTATGGAGTGGGCCACACTTGCTATTGGACTATTGTTGGAGTTCCAGGTGATCAGATGGCACTTCAGTTCACAGATATCGATATTGAAAACAGCGCGAATTGCCAATTTGATTACGTTGAGATCTTTGATGGGCCAGCTGAAGACTCGCCTACTTTAGGAAGATTCTGCGGATTGACTATTCCAAGCGAGCTTGTCACATCTCAATATCAAATGTTTGTCGCTTTTGTCACCGACGACAGTATTCATGGCCGTGGATTCTCTGCCGATTACTACACAAAATGTGGCGGTACTTATACTCAGAACAACACTTATATCAGCAGCCCTGGTTTCCCGGGAGTTTACGATCACGAAGTCGACTGCATTTATAATATCATTGCTCCAGAGGATTTCGTTATTACTCTGACATTCAATTATTTTGACGTGGAAGGCATCGATAATGGCGGTAATAACATTTGCTTCTTCGATTGGGTGGAAGTTAGAGATGGAAATACGGCGACATCGCCAGTTCTCGGCCGCTTTTGCGGTCCTCAAACACCGGAACCACTTCAATCAACCGGGCAGTACATGTACATTAATTTCAAAACCGATGCTTCTCTCAGCGGTGATGGCTGGCAAGCAGTTGCGACCTTTGACGATCTAGGGACTGGTGGTTGTGGCGGTGTTTTCACAGCTGAAACTGGTCAAATCTCCTCTCCTGGGCATCCGAATCCCTATCCTCATGGTGCCAACTGCACGTGGTATATAAACGCGCCTTCTGGAGACGTCGTTCAGCTAGAGTTCAACAGTTTCTCATTGGAAGCTGCAACTGACTGCCGATGGGACTATGTGGCTGTTCATGACGGCATGCATCCGACAGACGATAACGAGATTGCCAAGTATTGTGGCAATGACATCCCTTCGCGACAATACTCGACTCAAAATCACATGGTCGTCAGATTCGTCAGTGACAATTCAATCCAGGGTTCGGTATTTTGAATTCGCAAAATTATTCGTTTTTCATTTGAATTTCTATTTATTCGTTTACGAATATTCTCTAATGAGCGAATATGCAAAACGAATGAAAACGAATTCTCTCGGCGAATTTTTCAGAAATTCAGCGAATTTCTCAAATATTCGCTTTGCCGCGCGCTCTGATTGGTCGGGCTTTGACGTTGCGCAGCCTATAATTTTATTTTCACCGCCCAAATAACCTTATAGCTCGCGGGCGCCACCCTTTTCTCGCCCGCGGCCCTGGAGTTCAGCCAATCCAGGGCTGTACGCTCAATTTCGAGCGAATATTCGCCCGAATAGGCGATTCGCGAACAATCGCTCATTCGCTTAAGAAAAGAGCATATTCGCTGCGTGTATTGGCGAATTTTTCGACGAATTCAAAATACCGAACCCTGATTCAATCGCCAGCATCGGCTTTCAGGCTACATACACACTTCTGAACGCTACTCAGCAATGTGGAGGAACTATTGACTCTCCATCAGGCGAGCTAGTTACTCCTGGATTTATCTCAGAGAGCAATTATCCGACTTCACGAGATTGTACCTGGCTGATTAATGCTCCAGCGCAGCAGCAGATTTATGCCCAGTTCAATTATTTCCAGCTCGAAGGTGGTGCAAATTGTCCTTACGATTACGTTGAGCTGCGAAACGGCGAGTACGAGGATTCATCACTTATTGGCAGATTCTGCGGCTCTGTCTATCCACCTAATATCACCACGACTCACAACCATCTCCGAGTCCATTTTTACTCCGATTCGTCGGTCACTTATCGCGGTTTCCGCATGGCATACGATGCTACAATCGACGGTTGCGGCGGAGACATCGTCGCTTCTATTGGAGATCTTCACTCTCCAAACTATCCATTTGCATACAACCACGCCGCCGACTGCTTGTATCATATCACAACTTCTGCCGGAGCAAGAATCAATTTCAATTTCATCGATTTCGATTTAGAAGCAGCAAGCTGCAGATACGATTGGGTCCAGATCTTTGACGGCCCTACGCAGGCGTACAATCCGCTCAGGAAACGTGCTCAATTTATTGAAAAACATAAATTTCTATTTATATTCGAAACATTATTTAAACTCAGCTGCCATTATTCGTGGGTCTATTAAGAAAATAATTATTGTAATTGATAAATTTATTATCACCAAATTACGTTTAAAATTTATTTTGCAAACATAAATTAATTCTTCGATTATAATTCATAATGAAGTAAGTTTGTTATGAACATGTCTCCAAGCGATCGTCTTTGTGGAACTGGACTACCGGATCAACTCATGTCAACTCAAAATCAAGCAACTGTAGAATTCCGAACAGATGCCAGCGTCTCTGGACGAGGTTGGCGGCTTCACTTCGATACGACTAACAACAATACCATTGGATGGCCGTTTAATGGTTACATCGAGTCGCCAAACTATCCCTTTGACTATCCAGATAATACAACATACGAGTGGAGAATCTACGCGCCAGTTGGAGCCACAATCACGTTATATTTCAACGCGTTCTCTATTCACAACATCGCAACAATCGGCTACTGCTCTGGAGACAGATTGGAGGTCTACGAAGGAGATCAGCGAGATAATGACAGCAGAATAGCAATTCTTTGCGGCGCACAACAGCCACAAGCAATCACTTCTACTGGCCAGTCACTTCTTTTACGATTTAAGTCCAACGAGCTTTATTCATCAAGCGGATTTAGAATCAATTACGTTATCGACGCTTGCACCGAGGAGCGATCGGCAGTAAACGGACCAGGAACCATTCAAATCAGTAAAAATGAGCCATCGCAATGCTACTACAGGATTTCTTCTGAACCAGGCACCAAGATTCAATTGCGTCTCACAGCCATGCAGGTCGCTAATACTGCTTGTGAAGCGTCTAGCCTCCGTGTCTACAATGGCGATTTGCCTGTTAGTGACTTTCAGCTCTTAGAAATCTGTGGAAACCCAAGTCTGCCGAAACAAACTCAGAGTACTGGATCTGAAATGATTGTCGTATTTACGACAGATTCTGGAAGTAACTCTATGAGTGCTGTTTATCAATCTCTTGCTGGTGGATGCGGTGCGCATTACATCAAAGAAGAGGGAACTTTCACAAGTCCTAACTATCCAAATACTTACCCGCACAATTCTGACTGTGAATGGCTGATCGATACATCAGAAGGAAACACTGTCAATCTCTACTTTACCGATTTCCATCTCGAAGGCTCTGGCTCTTTCTGCTACTTTGATTACGTTCGAGTTTATGATGGTGCAAACAATACTGCTCCTCTGTTGGGAACATACTGTGGTAACTACAGTCCCGAACCAGTTCGAGGAACGAGCAATGAAATGTTTGTTCATTTCCAATCCGACTCAAGCATCAGCTACGGAGGATTTTCTGCTTCTTTCAACACAGAAACTTGTGGCGAAATCGTACAAGCTGATGAAGGGGCTGGCTCCATTTCATCAAGCAATTATCCCGACTTCTACGACTTCAATACTGAGTGCAGATGGACCATCAAAACTGTATCAACGGAAAAAATCCTGCTTGTATTTAGCCATCTGGATATCTGGGTAGACACATATACAGGCAATACGGACACGTGCCAGAGCGCTGATTATATACAAATTTATGAAGGGCGAGAACCAGACAGCACAACACCTAAGTATTGTGGTACCAGGATTCCTCCTCGATTCGAGTCTGCAGGCAACACAGTCCGTGTCTATCTCAATGCGAAGACCTCCCCGAACGGCCAACAGCGGCATGGTTTTTATGCTACATACAGTACTGCTGTTGATACTTGCGGCGGCGAGTTCTGGGCAGAAAGTGGAGCCTTTACCTCCCCGGGATACAGTAGTGGGGCTTATCCAGTTGGAACAACATGCGAGTGGTTATTGACATCATCTCCTGGTAATTGGGTGGCCATCAATTTTGATGATTTTGATCTGCAAGCACCCTCGATATCCGGAACTTGCTACGACTACGTCGAGCTCCGTGAAGACAGCTCAACTGGAAAACTCATCAATAAGTTTTGTGGCAGCAACCTTCCGGCTAATGTGACAACTTACTCGTCACACGTGATCTATGTGAAATTCTACAGTAACACCGCTACTGTTGGCCGCGGATTCTCCGCTTCTTGGTCTCACAGCTACGGTGGCTCCCTTGTCGGCTCAGGAACTGGACAAATTGCTAGCCCTCTTTATCCGCACTCGTATCCAGTCAATCTCGATGTGACTTGGACACTGTATGTCCGCTACAATCATATTATTCAATATGAGTGGCTTGCGTTTGCTACAGAAGCAGGAAGTGGAACTTGTGTGAATGATTACGTCATTCTTTATGATGGCCCAGATCGTTCAGCGAGCCAAATAGGACGATACTGTGGACAAGAAATTCCCGAAAATGGCGTTACAGAGACGGACACTCTTACAATTTACTTCAAGAGTGATGCTTACTTTACTGATAGTGGATGGTGGATCAACTGGACCGACGCTGCGACAGGACACATTCCTGATGATGCTGATCCACCAGAGCTAGAACCTAATACTTGTGGAAACGACTATGTAATTGCTCCTGACCATCCGATGCCATTGATCATGAATTACTCTCCTAATAAATACCCTGCTGGCATGGACTGCTATTGGAATTTGTATGCAACGAAAGGCTCGCGAATTCTTTTCACTGTTACTTATCTCGACTTGGAAGGCACAACAGGCAGTTCCTGTTATTTCGATTACATTCAGCTCTTCGATGGGCCGAGCAACAGCTATCCTGAGATTACCAAGATTTGCGGTCGAACGACGAGTCTACTCCCGATCAAGGCTTCTTCAACTTCAGATATGATGACAGTTAGATTCCGCACCGATAGTTCGATAAACTACCAAGGATTTAATGCGACATACGAGCGAATGTGTGGTGGAACGAAAAATGCTCGCTCTGGAACAATCATGTCACAAAACTATCCAAACGGCTATCCGGATAACACGGACTGTGAGTGGCTTATCGAAGTTACTAATGGACTCACTGTTGACGTCAACTTCAACAGCGTCTTCAACATTGACTCTGGAAACTTGGCCTGCAACGAGTCTGCTGACTACTTAGAGCTGCGAAACGGAGCTGACGACGATGCTCCTCCTCTTTCGCCTTCAACACGAAATTCGGGCGACGCAGATGCGTATTTCTGCGGTAGTACCGCGCCAGTTGCAATGTCAAGCAGCGGTAACCAGATTAAAGTTCGTTTCATTTCCGACGCAAACCACACTTCTGATACAACAACATATGCTGGTTTCCAAATGTCCTGGAATGCTGTCGGAACCGGTTGCGGCGGAGAATACGAAATCACAGACGAATCGCCAACAGGCTGGTTCACCACGCCCAATTATCCGGACAACTACGACCTTAATGATTTCTGTATTTGGACAATCAGAGCCGGTTATGGAAAACAAATTCAACTCGATTTCAGTGGCGATTTCGATATTGAGGACAACTCAGCTTGCGTCTTTGACTATGTGAAAATCTACGATGATGAGTTTAATCACGACGAACCGACACTTGGAACATACTGTGGTACAAACCACCCAGATACTGTCAGATCGCTTGGAAACGTAATGGTTGTCAAGTTCCGCTCAGACGTCAGTATCACGGGACGAGGATTCAACGCGACATATTCTTCACCAAGATGTGGTGGAATGTATACTGGCATGGGCGGAATAATTTCTTACGATGACTACCCTGATCCTTACCCTTCGGACGCGTTCGACTGCGAGTACGTTCTTCGAGCGCCTCTCTACCACAATGTCCAGGCCAGTTTCTCAGGAGAATTTTCCGTTCCTGGCAGCATGTTTGCCCAGTGCAATGGCGGGGACTACGTTGAGTTCCGTGACTATCGAGACGCTGGGTTCTTCTACGTGAGAAATCCTGACTCAAACTTAGTTGTTACTATCAATTCGGCGGTTAATTCTGACAATGTAGAGGCAAATACACATCAAGGACTTTACTCACAGCTCTGGCTCTGGGATTTCGACCACATTGTTTCAGTTTACGATAACACGAAAGTTCTAGCTGCTGATGGCGCCAACCCTGATGCAAATACAAACGTCCACGTTGAGTCATTCACAGGAGCAGATTATCAACGATGGGAAAGAACAAGCGATGGAAAACTGCTGAACAAAAACTCCACCAATCTTGTTCTGACCATTCTCGGCAGTGGTAATGCAGGTTCGACCTTGGGACTGAGAGCAAATGCCTCAAACAGCGTCAATCAAGTATGGGAATTCGAACACACTTACATCGGTAGAAGACTGGGCATTTTCTGTGGAAACAACATTCCAGCTGCGACGATTTCCTCTGCCGAGCGGGCGATGATTGTTCGACATCACTCTGAAAACGGGAACTCCGGTCGCTGGCAAGTCACTTGGGAAGCTTCGGAGGATATCTGCGGCGGGCCAACAACCGGCAGCAGTGGTATTATTGCCTCTCCAAATTTCCCGAATCAGCCGGATTCAAATCGTGGCTGTACGTGGATGATAACTGTCAACAGTGATCGCTCCGTGAAACTGCAGTTTATGGACGTTAATCTTGGAATTATGTCCTGTTATTATGATTATGTCAAGGTTTACAACGGTATTCGGGATCAATCGCCTCTTTTCTGGGATGGAACTATCTGTCAAAATCGTCTTCCTACTCACCCGTTCATATCTACTGGAAATACAATGAAAGTCGAGTTCGAAGCCAGTGGCTTTGGCTATAACGCTGGCTTCCGCGCTAACTATACGTCTGACGAGCCTCGTTTCTGCGGAGGAGAGCTCAATATCGCCAACACTACAGATATCGGCTACATTGTTAACCCCGGCTATCCGGATGAATATCCCAACAATACCGAGTGCGAATGGTTGATCAGCACAGCCGCGAGAGCAAATCAAACCATTTACTTCGAATTTATTGAGCTCGATCTGGAGGACCACGCGACATGCGAGTACGATAGAATTGAGTTCAGTGCTCCTTTAATTGACTCTCTTGCTGTTTACAATACCGTCTGCGGGCGTCGCCGACCTCTACCGTATTTCGCTCTGCCGACAACCTCCGTCGACGTGGTTTTCCAATCAGATGATTTAGGCCACGGTACATTCAACATGTCCTACGGTATCAAGCCTTGCGGTGGTTATATTTCTGGATCTACTCAAGGAACTATTTGGTCGCCCAACTATCCCGACACATACAACCATGACGATTACTGCGTGTGGCTTATCGAAGCAGAGCCAGGTCATTCCATTTCCGTTCAATTCGATCTTAACTCATTTGATGTCGAGCAAGGCGGCAGCGATTGTCGCTTTGATGCCGTGTCTCTCTACAACGGTCCCAGCATCAAGTCACCAGAGATTGGTCGCTACTGCAACAACACCATGCCTCCATCAACAGCTGTTCATACAAGCTCCAACTATCTAACGATTCTATTTACGTCAGACTTTTCAATCTCTCACGGCGGCTTCGTCATCAACTGGGAAACAGACAACTCAGGCTGTGGAAACCAATTGATTCATAGCGAATATGGCTCACTTCAAAGTCCGAACTATCCAAACACCTATCCTGCTAACTCGAACTGCTTCTGGACGATCTTCACCAATCCATCAGACCATGTTAAATTTACCTTCACGACATTCGACCTCGAAGGAAGTATGCCATCTTGCTCCTGGGACTATGTCACTTTCCACAGCGGTGACTCTCTCGATGCACCAATGATAGGAGGACGTATTTGCGGTAGTGCAACGCCCGAACCCATTGAATCTTCACAGGATAAACTGTTTATTCGATTTAGAACGGATGGCTCTGTACAGAAGAACGGCTTTGCTGGAAATTGGGAAACGGTATGCGGACAAACAATCGAATCTACCGGAGAACCTGGCGAGTCGGGCATGATCCTGTCACCGAATTACCCAGTTGATTATCCCAACAATTATGACTGCGAATGGAAGCTTGTTGGTTCCGACACATCCGATTTCGTACGCGCTCATTTTGTTGCCTTTGATCTTGAAGGTGGCAGCTCCTGCCAATACGATTCCGTCAGCGTGTACAGAGGCGATCAGAAGGTATCTTCTCAGCTTCTTGGAAAATACTGCGGTACCGAGATTCCTCCTTCGCAATCGGTTCATGGAACTATGCTCATCAATTTCGTCTCTGATTTTATCATCACCAGCACTGGTTTCCGAATCGACTACGACTTCGAGTCTTGTGGCGGCACAAGATCAGCTCCCAGTGGCGAGATCAACGGACACACGCCGACTGACAACTGGAACGAGCACAGAAATCTCAACTGCACTTGGACGATTGAAGTCGATGAAGACAAAATCGTTGAGCTTCGTTTCACACTCTTCGACATCGAGTTCGATACAAATTGTAACAATGATTATATTGCGATTTACGACGGACCAAGTAAGGTCGGTTATCAGATGATCGGAAAGTACTGTGGAAGTGTTCCTCCTGCTTTTGTGAGAAGTACAAGCAGATATATGACTCTTGAATATGTCACTGATTTTTATGAAACAAAGGTAAATTCATAACTATCCTTCAGTTATTCCTCTAAATAATTTTAAAAGGATGGTTTTATTGCTGAATGGCGACAAACGATCGGCCCCCTTTCTGGCTGTGGTGGAGAACTCACTACTAACACTGGTAGTTTCTCAAGTCCGGCCGAAAATCCAGGGGATAATTACGAAAATAATCTCAACTGCAACTGGAGAATCTCGGTTAGCGACAACAAAATCATTCAGCTGGAGTTCAGTGACTTTGTTTTGGAAAACCATTCTTCTGGAGGCGGGTGCTACGATTACGTTGAAGTCATTGACGGACAACTACTCACAGATCACGTGATTTACAGACAATGTGGCAATCAGACAAATATCGGTGTTATAAGATCGTCAGCTAACTTCATGATTGTACGATTTAAAACTGACGCTTCAATAACAGGTGCGCGATTTTTGATGATTTTAAATTGTAACAGTGTTTATTTCTAGCTGCCGGATTCAACGCTTCTTATACCGTTGCAGATCGTGACTGCGGTGCAACCTTCATTGCCAACTCTACTCTTACCGGATTTGGCTACGATTTCACTGGAATAGCGGGTAACTCGCAGATCTACCGCTGCAGCTGGATCATCTCGGCCTCAAGTGACACTCGTTTTGTTGACATGAGGACCCTTTCTCTCGATGTTCCCGGCTCTAGCGATTCAAGATGTGCGGATGGATATGTCGAGTACCGCGATGTCGGACTTTCCTCCCAATATGGCCAAGTGCTGCGATACTGTAATGCCGATGGAGGCACTGTGCCACCCGAGTTCTTTTCGCTCTCCGAAACAATGTCCATCACTTTGAGAAACGCGAGGAACCAAAATTCTTCCTTCACCGCTCAATTCTCAGATGCCGACTGCTCACGAACCTACACCGCAATGAACGGACGCATCTTTTCCGCCGGATGGCCTCACCACTACGCGCAATATTTGAACTGCCAGATCAGGATTCAAGTGCCAGAAGGAAACAAGATTCAATTGTACTTCAACGAATTCGACGTCGAAGATGCTGAGGACTGCAATATGGACACGTGTGACCACCTAGATGTCTAGTAAGACTTTTTTAGTGCTCCAAAAGTAAACTCAACATTTCAGCAATTCCACGACTATCCAGTCTAACAACTTCATCGGTCGCTACCACGGCAATCGCTTACCCTCTCCAATCTTCCCCAACACGAACAACGTTCTCCTCCACTTCGTCTCTGATCAGCTCGTTTCTGGACGCGGTTTCGATATTTCTTACGCGGCCAATATCCAGGGCTGCGGTGGAAACCTTACAGGCACTCATGGCAACGTCTATTTGACTGGCTATCCAACTGATCCGTATCCAGCGAACCAGGTCTGCATCTGGCACATTACAGTTCCGCAGAACAGACAGGTCACGATTCACTTTAGAAATATCAACGTCAGGTAGCGACCAAATCGAATACTCGCGAAATATACATATTTCTTCCCAGGTACAACATCGAGAGCAACTCTTGCTACAATGACTACGTCGCCGCCTACGAAGGAATCACAGACACTGGCCCTTGGCTACGCGCTTACTGTGGGAGAGGAAGTGTCTCCGATGTTTCAGGTAATGATAAAAACTGAAAGCTGACAACTCCATGTTTCTAGCTCAATCAAATCAAATGACGCTGGTCTGGCGCGCCGGGGACTCATCGGACTCAGATCGAGCTGGCTTTACGGGTTGGTGGATCGAGTGGGAGTCTTAGTTTTAGTATTCACTGTAGTACTGACCCTATTGTACATTTTGTCCTTGCAATAAATACGCCTAAGTGTAAGCTTGAAGATGAAAACTTTATTTAAAAAAAAATGATAATTCTTCGAACAGGGCATCGAAATATTCAATTGAAAGGATGATTTTTTCTTCATCTAAACAGAAATAGTTATATCCAGCGACACTCACCTTAGGCGATGATATCATTGGGCACGTCAGGAAAATCGGAAATGGACATGGCTATTGAATCGCGCTGCGTTTTCTGCTTTGAGGATCTTTTTCAAACAAGGAATCTGAATATCGAATACGCGAGGGGAGAGAGAGAGAAAAGGGAAATTGGTTATCACGCCCTTCTTTAAATTCCAGCGGTCTCAACTTCTGGACTTAAAAAGCGCGTCTCCTTGCTGATAAGCATTGGAACTTTTGCGAATCTGGGAGTAAGGAAAAATTGCATTTAGGAGGAAATCCTTTAGATCGTGATAATAGCATTTTTATTCGCTATAATTGAGTGACTACGGTACTTGTAAAAGGGCCGGTTTGTTTAGATTTCTAAAAATTCGCTAAATTCAAATGAGCTTCGTCTTAGCGCGTTCACCTCCGTTTCCACAAAATCTAAATGCGTTACACATATAGCTGGCTGTTTTGAAAAGGTGCAAATATTGATAAACTCACATCGCGAATATAATTGTGAAAAAAAGTTAATTGGAGCGCTGGGCGGATCTCAAGTCGCTTAAAAATTCACAAATTCAAGGAGTAAAAAATGTCTCTCGACGAAGCTAGAATGCGCGAACTCAAAGAAAAATGGAAATAGCTGAGTTTAGAAAAAGTTTAGCGACCGCGAAATTCGCATTTTGTGCGTTCACCACTCCGCCAAAGAAATGTTTGCGCCGGAAATGCGCCTGTGTTCGAGGCGGAGCAACTTGCTCGGTGCTCATCAGAGTATGCGAAATTTAAATTTCCGAAGTCTTCCGACGTAGAGTTACTGTATCACCTTCGAGTCAAAAGATCAGGAGTGAGCTCAGTACTCAATCAAAAAAAGGAGCTCTTATAATTCAGATTTTCTTGATAAAGGTCGCCCGATTCCACCCTCGATTATTATCATCATAAATCAACTTGGGCTAGCGGGGTTAGCGCTCTTCCATCCGAAAATAATAGGGACAGATTTTAGAAAGCCTCTCTTGCGATTACTACAAATAATCGCACCCTACTCACTCTATTTACGTTAATTCTGGTTCCTGTTTTAACATCGATAACTGTGTATGTTTGAAAGACCCCTTCCTTCTTTCTTTTGTTGCTTCGCCCGGTCACTTTCGAGAAGGCGCGCTTGGCAGAGGCTTTCAGACTGAATCGGCTTTTTCGAATGGGCGTTTTTGGCAGTTCGGGAAAGGGTTCCAGTCCAGCATCTTAGCAGCTACTGTTAGTACTACTGTAGACGCGAACCGGTTAGTTTACCTAATACTTCGAAGCTCAGTTCTTTGACCGCTCTGCTAAATTCTAAAGTCGCTTCATCGAACTGCTCTGAACATTTTTTGAAGCAACGAATTTCCATCTCATGGACTACCTGATTCTCCCGACGACGATCTCTTCTTGCTTCTCATTTGCTCTCTCTCTTTCAATCTTTCGCGCTTGAAATTTTCAAAATCCAAAATCAACTCGCTTCTTTCTCTTTCTGTCCCTATCTTCGTGAGTTGTTCTACGTTTATCAAACTATCCAGAGCCGGAGCTTTTCGCACCAGAAGATTTTCTACTAAAGCGTTCCTATCAGCCCGATTCCGAGTATCGGAGCGGTGGCGCTAGGAGCCGAGGTCGCTGCTGATTCCTTTTGCGCGCTAAACTTTCACGATCTATATTGTCACGTGGTTATTTCAAACAAGAATGAAATATATTTAGACTCCTAATCTAAAGATTGTAAATTATCAATGAATGTATTGAAAATATTGGAAGAAGAATACATGGATTTCATTTGATGAAAAATTGCTAAAGGGTGTCAACAACGATAAATAAATTCTCAACTTTACCTTCAAACACATTTCGTAGTTGGCATACTACTGTGAGTTTTCACGAGAAATGCTGTGGAATATGGAAAAGATTCTATTGGACTTTCGAAATCAAGTGCCCATTTCTGGCGTCCGAGAACTTGACAATCTAAGTAGGGATTTGGATATCTCCTATTTTGATTCTCAAAATAACAAATTACGACAGGCAAAGAGACTTCCTTTGTGATGACAACAAGATAAAAATCGAACACGTCAGTCAAAAGATTTCATTTCGGTCAGTTTTAATAAGGGCACCTCATGTGCTAAAAGTGATTGTGGTTGTTTGAGGGATCAAACGATTATACGGTAGACCTGCACGGAGAAAACTTATATTACATTACACATATGTTTGTTTATTGGGTTTTTACAGAGGAAAGTTTCTTTTTTATAGAAGGAAGAGCGAGATAACGAGAGCGACGGCAAAAGCGATGCTTGGATTCGCTGCGCTAGAGTCTGCGTTTTGAGTCGTAGTTGTAGTCGTTGTCGTAGTTGTTGTTGAGGTAGTTGTTGTCGTCTTAGCAGTTGATGCGCTGGAGTTGGAAGTCGTAGTTGTTTCTTTAGTGGTCGCTGTTGTGGCTGTCGATGATTTCGTTGTCGAATCTTCTTCACGAGCGAGGTTTTCTTCGATGAATTCTTGAGCTTGCTGCTGCTCTGCTTTTTGAGCAACGAATTGTTTAACCATCGATTCTCCGTGCACAAGTTTAATGCCTAGAAAATTTGATAATTGCTGTTATCCAACATACGCTTTCTAAAGTCACAACAATGCAGCACCGAAGAGCAGTGCCCCTTATTATCTTTAAATTTTTATTTTGATCGGTTTTATCGCTCCCCCGCTAGTTTAATTCTTCCGAAGATAAGCATCAGAACCCTTGGTTCTTTGGGTAGCCTAAACTTTAGAAACTTCCCAGTAAATAGTATTTTGGAAGCAAAAAGCGTTAATTACCATCGGGTAGAAGAGGTGCTGAGCCAAACGCAACAGGTGGCTTCCATGCTTCTTGTTTCGGCTGTGGCTGTGCTGGCGGTTGAAACTGGTCCATCATGCTTTGCCCGTGAACGAGCGAAATACCTTCTGGCAGTGGAGGAGGTTTTCCAAATGCAACTGGTGGTTTCCACGATGATTCCTCTGATGCCGTGTCCACAGAATCTAATTTCGGGAACTGGCGTTGCATCGACTCGCCGTGCGTCAGTTGAATTCCTTCCGGAAGTGGAGTTTCTCGTCCAAAAGCAACTGGCGGCTTCCATTTGCTCTCGGTTTCTGGCTGAGGCTTTGGTTGAAACTGCTCCATCATCGATTGCCCGTGAACGAGCTTGATGCCGTCTGGAAGCAGTGGAGCCTCGCCAAAAGCAATTGGTGGTATCCATTTTTCCTGAATTGGTTTCGCTGTTCTCATAGACTCACCGTGGACAAGGTTAACCCCATCGGGGAGGGGTGTTTCTCGACCAAATGCGACCGGAGGAGTCCAACCGGACGGACGCCCAGAAGTACCCTGCTGCGTTCGCTGATAGAAGCCACGCATACTTTGACCTGGGAGAAGCTTGACTCCTTCTGGCAGCGGAGTTTGTCTACCAAAAGCAACTGGAGGTTTCCACCCATCTTTATTTGCATTCTGGAACCGAGGAGCCATCGACTCTCCGTGGACGAGTTTCACGCCATTTGGTAATGGAGTCTCACTTCCAAAAGCCACAGCGCCTTGCCAATCTCTTCCATTGTTCTTTTGACTGTTATGCAACTTGGCTTCAGATCCTTAAGAGCCTCCCTTTTTAGATAACTACGTACTGTGGAATGAATTCCTTCTTATCTCCGCCTTCCCCACCGCGTCGGGCAAGCTTTTCCGATGACCCCAGAAGTCTAAGACCTCACTTCTAATTGTATCTTTACACCGTTCTGTCTCGAGCAGATACAGCTCGTTTTGATTTCAAAGAAAGGTGAAAACGTGTACAAGTAATCGTGTCAACTACATCTGGCACGAAGTTTCGACCGAATTAAGTTTTTTCTCTGAGCTGATTAGAAACTTGGACGGGCTGAAAATCCGACCACAGCAATAGCAGCTTCTTGCGGAGAAAATGTATTTGTAAATATTTCATTTTTGTTCATGGAGTCAAAGAGGGTGCGTTCTCTTTTTAGGCTACAGTAGTTTCTCTCTCTCTGTATTTCGAAAACATAACAGTTGATTGGCGGGCAGGGCAGATGCAATGGTGAAAAGTCCGCTCAACTTCATCGCTCAGTCGGACAGGAATCGTGAAAATAACGCTTCTTGGGTTGAACTCATCGTATTTATGGAGGAGACTTGCGCGCTAGAAACGTGCCTATTGGCTAATGGGAGTTGGTGGAGGAGGTGCACGTTGCGTCAGGCTCTCAGAAGTGACGCTCATAGTACCCAGAATTAATCCAATTTTATGTTTATTCTGCATAAATCAGTTTTAACGCGAAAGCCGTCGCAACTTCTAAAAGCAGCGAATATATAATAAGCTGGAAGTAAATTCAATGATGTTTATGGCAGATTTCTTGTTGTTTAGAGCGCGTTTCGTTTTTATCGGGATTGACTTCCTGGAGTGTCACTATCCTCACGTGCCACTGACAAGCTCTCCGAAAGGATTATCCCTTATTCTAGGGATACAGTACCTTTGTGGAGATAGCTTATTATCACAGGAGATAAAAACAGACTCGAATTGGATCATTTTTATCAGCGAACATGAGTTCAAAGGAGGATACAGCTACTAATAGATTTCTTTTAGTTAGAATCCAGGATCAATTAAAGGACGACCTTTATAAGCCAGCCAAGTAGTGGTCGCTTCTACCGTTGCAAAAGACAATCTCAAGAGGTTTCCCGCGGTTCGTTTCAATTTCCAACGTGCTGCCGCCCGCCACAAGGCCTAATGGACAAGCAGAGTAGTCAGAGGGACATGCCGCACTACTGACCTAAAAACAACCAGGTTTCATGTGGCGCCCGACGAAAATACACGAAATAAATTATTTCTAATGACACTCTTCTTTTTCGTAGAATCAGAATCCAGGTCGAATGAACCAGTCTTTCCTGCATAAAATTATCATTGTGACACCCTTATTCTATTTCATCAACGGAAAGTTAGATCCTTCTTTCTCTCAAAAGGATGTTTATTCAATAATAAGTACAGTAACCTGCTCATGTAGGTATCACAGTCGGTGCGAATGAATGAAAGCGTGCTCTTACGCAGCCAGAACTGCCTATCCATCATCGTAAAATTCCAACACAATGTTGGACGCGTAAGAGAAGCAGCAATTTTCAAGCTACTTTCCTTTAGCCCCCTTTTAATTCCCTAGCGGTCGCCCTTTTTTAAGTCGGGTTGTACAGGTAAAGAAAACTGTTTTCGCGGTCGAAAGTGGAGAATAAAAAAAAACGTGCGTTGGTAATTTCGAACATGGAATAAAAAATGTTTCTTGGTAAAATATTTGAATGGCCGAAAAAAGTCTGCAGTGCAAAAGTACAACGAAACAACAAACTAAAACGTGAAGGCGAGAGAGCGAGTAACAAGTCTGGCGTTTAGAGTGATTTTATGTTGAGAGCGCGAAATCGCCCTTTTCGTGAAAATCGGTGACGCACTGGAGTAAAGGTTTCCCTTTCTCAGCCCGGGCTCAGCGGCGAAATCACTTTTTGTGCACTCGCGATTCTAGCTCATCCACGTTCAGATCAAAGAATTTCATTTTTGATTTTTTATTACAGGATAATTGCTGTAAATAATAAATTAAGGGAGTGGCAGATAAAAGTGCGCGCGCTTATTTCAGCGAAAAACGATCATTCGTCATCTGGCAGCAAATGAAGCTCCACATCCCATCGTCCAACTGCGCCTCCTTTCCACGATGAGTGAGAGGCAGTCTGGACGATGCCATTCCGTTCATACATCGGAGTAGACTTGTATGTCTTCACCTCGAAGTCTTCGATCTCTTCGTTGTCGTAGACGGTTATTGTCGCCGTAAAAGTGAAGGGCTTTTTGTCTGGACGCTGCATCTCGAAACTCCAGACCGTCGGGACGAGCGGGTAGTTGGACCGGATGTCGACTTGGTAATCTCCCGCGCCTTCGACAAATTATGTGATCCTGTAATGACGTGACTGTAGTACCTGTGAGGATGCAGTTGTACGCCTCTAATTTTACGTTGAATCTGGTAATCCTCGGATTCCTTTGAATTTCTCGGAGAAGCAGTTTCACATGTTCATAAGAATGCGTTTTCGATTTGTAGTACCAGACGCTCTTGTCTTTTCCTAAATCAAGAAAGAGTACCTTTTTTCGATTTTTTAATTTGCTTACTTTCAAGCGGTTTCACCCAGTATCGCCTGTCGAGATTGTCCGGCTGTCTCTCCGTAAACAGCCCGATCATGTCTTCCACCTCGCTTCGTTTGAAGGCCTGCGAAAGATTGCACAGTTCCATGTAAGCTTCTGACTCTTCGCTCAAAGAGCTACTCGAGCGTTCGCCTTCTGACATCTTCCTATTCCACCAATCTTCAAATCAAAGACAATCAAACAGAGTTCTTCGTTTCTTGTATAGGAAAAGGAGCTAATTAAAGAAAGACGCGAGAAGATATGATTGAGCTTAGTGGTTAACTAGAAACTGTTTAATAGAAAGCGGAATGAAAGAAAACCAGACCAAACTGAAAAATAGCCAAAAATGGACGAGAAAGACGATTCAAAATCGGAATTTCAAGGAGGATTCGATACGTCGACATGTGCTTGTAATGGCATGAAAAGGGCGACGAGTTACTGTCTGGAACGCGTGCGAGTTTAGCCTTGTGATTGGCCGAGCGGCATAGAGCGCATAGATGAGCGCCCAAAACACGTCCGACGAGACAATAAAAGTGACCCGTTAGCGAGCCGAGTTGACCTCAACTTGAGTTGAAAAAATCGTGAAATTTCAAATTATCTTCATAATCGGCGATCGAAATCCACTCGAAGGACGAAGATCTCCGACTTTGACTAGGCACATCCGAACAACATAATAGAATTGGAAATATCGCCTAAGAAATAGAAGCTTTATTAATTTCAAGAGAAAAACGCTGAAGCAGAAAAAAAGAAAGAAAAACGAAAAGAACAGTTGAGGAAAAAAGAAGCTTGAAAACGAAGAAAATAGCATGGCTACACCTGCTGAGGTCGAGGAAAGAGTCGAAAATAACTTTTTTTACGGGAAAAATGAGTAATTATCAGAAAACGAATATTGAAAATATATTCAGCAGTTTTTCAAGTTGAAAATTATCATGATAGGAGTTGAAATATATTGATATATCCAGTGGTTACGGTTTTTACAAAGAATGTTTTTTTGCATAAAAGAAAACGAAAAATATTAACAAAGAAAATCATTTTTTTTTTCGAGAAAAATAGACGAAAACGCACAGCTTTTTGAGAAGGTTTCTAGAATATCATAACCGGTTCGAGGTAAAAAATAAAAGCTAACCGGTTAGGAAATCTGGCATTTTTTTCAGTGGCAAGAAAGGTTCAATGACGACATTCGATGCCGAATCTACTTTTAGGGTTCTCTCGCCAAAGGATAGGAATCGTAATGGGTTATCTCTAGATTTAAAAAAAAATCTCGAAAAGGCCATTTTCTCGTCGCTTGAGAGTTTTTGCAGAAGAAGAAACGGGAACTCGCTAGAAGTTTTGAACAAAAAGCAGCTTCTACCGAATAAACCATTTTCTTCAACTGCGATTACTCGGATTTTCTAGTCTAGAGGTGATTTTTTTCTCTTTGGACGATTTTGCGAAAATGTCCAACTTGGACCTTGGCTTACCTCAGCAGCTTGTTTCTTTCTGCTAGGATAACCCAAGCGGCCCTTCTTGGACATTCGCTTATACTAAAAGCAGCACGTAGTAGCTTGAATTTCCAATTTTCGGAATTTCCGAATTCAATACTGAGTCGAATCTTTCCGAACATTTTCCATTTCAAACATGAGCTCTAGAAAAGAAATGATATTTGATGTAGACAGATTTAGGATAAGAAGTTTTTCTTTACAGAATCAAAAGATTTGAAAAATTGACGGAAAGAAATAGTTACAGTAAGATAGAATTTCTTTCTCCATCGTAGTATTTGCTGGATTGGACTGTGAATGTGCTATGATGCCGGATTTTAGTCATTTTTCCACTAAAAGTCGGCCCACTTTGCATTCACAGCCAGTAATCCGCATAGTCAGGAGAGTAAAGACATTGTAGTCCCTCTCTTTATCTCTAACAGTAGAGGGTCAGATGAGGGTTTTGGTTGGGTTCGGGTGGAGGAGTCTAGTCGTTTTTGCCGGATCCTTCTCGTTCTCCTTACGCCGCCTTAGACGAAAATTTTAGAAGAAAGAGTCTCCTCTAAGGCAGTTTGTGAAGACTGGAAGAATCCGCTCTATAGTTTATAGAACTCTAGTGGGAGGAGATGGTTCTCTATTCTTGAGTCGGTTTTTTGCGTCGCCCAAGACGGCTATTTGTGTTACCTCAGCAGTTTCTCCATTTGTACACTGCTCTGGTAGCACTAAAACCGTCACGGACAAAATGCAATAGCTCAGGGAAAATTCACTTCTTCCATTATCTCTGGTTTCGTTTCGTGGAGTTGGCAGATGAGTTAGTAGCCAGAAAAAAACAACCAACTCGTTTTTAACGACGTTGGATGTCTTTCGAAAGCTACCGTCGTACCCGCGACAGTACTGTCGACAACACTGTAATACCAATAGAAGTGTGGGGCCGGGATCATCGGGAAGGAAAAAGTGCAATCTAGCATTCATTACAGTCATTTAAAAATGACAGGCTAGTTTAGCCATGTTCTCTTCCTCGTTTTCCAAACCAAATCGCGAAATTTTCTCTTGTTTGCTCTGTAGTACTTTATTTCGTCCACATTTAATGACTGTAGTTGAGGCTTATTATCGAAAAATTAAGAAAAAATTAAAAATTATGATAATTAAAAAAATTATAAATGGTAAACATGTGCGGGCGGATGTGTGGCGTTCTGAATCGGTAGAATTCGGGAGTTTTCGAGCCATTCTATTGGCTCAAAAACTTATGTCCCCTTCTGACCAATGCCCCATCATTCCTCGTTATGTCATTTACCCATTTTTACTACGACTCAGAGAGGAGGGAATTCTGGGAAGTTGAGAATAAGTCGCGACTTTTACTTTTTATAAGACGGACTTAATCTTATACACTAGAATTTCTCCCCATTTTTTTTATTCCTAGTCGCCCTCGAAGCAGTTAGTATTGATGTACAGACAGAAAACGAATCAAAGTCTACGGAATTACAAACTAGCTACGAGGTCACTAGAATACTCGACTTTCTCCTCATTCTTCGAAATCCAGAGCTCTAGAATTTTCTCCTTGTCCGTTTAATTTCTGAAATTTTTTCCAACTTGGTTTTTTCGCTAGAATGTGGCACAACGACAGCTGGTCTTCCAGTACGGATGACCATTATCACAAAAATCGGCGTAATTATCACCAAGGCTATCGGAGAAAGCCAAAAAAGTCGTTTCGGACGCCGAGGCTATTCAATCTCGCCACGCTCGCGCGGGTCAATCCAAGAAGGAAAGACGCCTGGGAGCTTCTTCTTCCCGCTGAAGCCCCTCCTTATCAGGGCATTGAAAAGCCTTTGCCTATGCCTCCAAGGAAAAAACTGGGCAAGAAGTATAAGAAGGCGATTGAGGTGATTAACGAAGCCCCTTACTAATTTAAAAATACAATTGGTAATTCTTAAATCGTGCTCAGAAGAGCACCGTGTTGGGACTCAGCCGAGCCGTCCCATTTCAGGATAACCCATTGTATATTTCCATTTATCAAGCATCAATGATCATCATTGCATATGCGTTCCTTTTAATCTTAAAAATAAGTATTCCAATTTTGATTCTTGAAAAGGCTCGTGTCAATTTGAACTCGCTGCGGCACCAAGATCCGGAGGTGGTGGAGATCCTCGACCATGCCGTCTCGGTTGCGCTGTACATGTGGGATGTGGAGAACAACAGCTGGACGAAGCCGGAGATGGAGGGCACTCTCTTTGTATATAGCCGTCGGGTGGCTCCCTTTGCCGGCTTCACGATCATGAACCGTCTCTCGATCAACAACCTCTCCGAGAAGATCACCAACAACATGAATGTTCACATCAAGGCGCCATTCCTGCTGTACCAGTCGGGCGACACGCGCACCGTCCCGCGCGGCATTTGGTTCTACAACCAGTACGACTGTATCCGCATCACCAAACTCATCCAGAAATACATAGGCGTCAAAGAGCCAGTTTCGAGTAAGCTTCAACGAGAAATCATCACCTGTAACAAGTTTTCTTTAGATGCAATGTCCGTCGAGCCCGTGTTCGAGCCGATCTCGACGGAATCGTCCGAAGACAAAGACAGTCTCGCATCGTGCAAGGAAGACTTGATGCTTATTATGGGTAAATCGTCAAAATCGACGACGCCCAAAACGAAACCCAGTGACTTCAAAATGACAAACTCGCGTAAATCACCGCACTCCCCCAAAAACGTCCCCATTCCTCCCCTCACGCCCGGAAAGAAAGTCGATCTTAACTTGCTCTTCAGCAGCAATTTCACACCGATAAAGGTAAAAGTAGCTTTCTTGCTCTCTGTCTTAACCCCTCTTTTAGCCAGCCACTCCAGTTCAAAATCTCGAAAGCTCAATTGAGCACCCTTATCCATCAACTTTCCCCGGCGGTCCTCAAACCCCGATCGACAAGCGCAAAACCGACGCGCTCAAGAGTATGATCGGCATTCACCATGGTTCTGCTCAGCAGGGAGCAACCTCGTCTAGTTTCATGTCACCCAGTTCGATGTCTCAGTTCTCCGGCATCTCTAAAGCCTCCTCGCGCAATCAGGACGTGTTCTCCTTCGAAGTGCTACAGAATCAAAACAGCAGCGCTCAAAACGCAAGTCAAGTAACTGCCGTTAGAAGTGACTTGCTCAGAACACCGCCGCCGATGAAAGGAACCGGCTCGCTAGGTGGTCAAAAGTCGGAAGATACTGACGACTCGTCCGAGTTCAACCAGCCCATGTCTTTCGCCGTCATTGAAAGCGGGGATGATGTGAATGTGAGCCCCAGCTCTCGGCTCAGCCCGCCTTCGAGAAACATGAGCTTCAATACAGTCCCAAGAAATTTATTCGGCAGAGAAGGTTCTAATCCAACTACTCTCCTATCCGTAAGTCTTGAAATATCTCCACAGGCACCTTTATCAATAAGAGAATACACCGTTAATCACATTTTTAGCCTGGTGCATTTGCTTCGATCGCTTCTGACGGACGAAGCAGTATTTCCTCCTCTCAAGAGGGCGATATGTTGGTCCCCTCTGTGAAGGTACGCAACGGACCACTATTCAAGCCGCAGACAGCTGCCGGAAACAACACTCAAGCTCCTCCTGCTCCTCTTCACCAGTCGACACAGTTCGAGCGAGATGTCATGAAACGCACGCTGATAAAACTCATCGAAGAAGACAAAGAGTTCATGAATTCCTTCCACGCCGCGTACATGAGACACATGGCCCAGCTCAGAAGCTAAGAAAAGATGAAGAAACCTGGCTTTATAATCAAAACGTAGCAACAACAAAACAACAACACGCTCAGAGGAAAAAAGAAACAACGCACAATTTTAATCTTAATCCAATAACTACTGATCTTAATCTTGTATTCTGTTTTAATACTGTTCTTTCAAAATCTATCCTATACTGCAGTTTCATTGTGTAAACTCTCAAATGAAAAGAAAATTGAATTCTTCCCAATCGTTTTCCAAACAAATCTAAATACAGATAAGTTCAATTCTCAATTCTCTCCTTTTCGTACTCGTTCAAATCAATATCTAACGACAGAAATACAGTTTATTCAATATTACTTGAATTCTTATTACATCAGTATTTACTTCGCAAAATTTATGCTTCATCGATTTGTATAGTTCTATATTCAACAAGAAAGCCTTGAAATAATCTGATGCAAGACTAAAATTGATCAAAGTTGGCAGCGATAAGCGTAAATGTCCCTATGAAAAGCACAACCGATGCTGATGTTTTTGAATTACCCCCCTAAGCAAGAAGTCCTGATAACTTCTCCCTCTCACCGCCCTACGTTTCATAACTTTACTTATCCGCCATTTACATGCGCCATTTGGCTTCAATACTACTACTCAATTTCAATACCACTATAGTATCGGTCTCCAGAAACCCTTCTTGAGTATCGAAAAGAGAGTAGTATCGTAGTCAAGCAATATTTCCATAGTTTCTTTTATATTTTTGCGTTTCGAACTGTTATTTTTCAAACTTGCCAAGGAAAAAAGTTCGTTCTGAAGAACGACGATTACTGAACCCATGTCGCCTTCTTCAGTCTCTATTACAGTAATCTCATGAGACTAACGATACGAGTGACCACTTGTTATTCTGTAACTGTCTTCAAGTTCCTCCTCGGTGATTTCCCACCACCTTTTCTGTGATTTTGATATTCAAAATATCGAATTTTGTTGATTATTACAGTCGGTTCTACTATTCTGCTATTTTGGATTTGCAAGACAGTAAATGGACAGAGAGGCAGACTGTCTGCCCCGAGTCTGAAATGCTCGTCTGGGTCTCACTAAAACGCTCATCCAATCTAGCTCCCTCCTAGCAGGAAGCAAATCCTGCCATTGAAAAAAAAGAGTAAAATTTACCTCCAAATTGTAACTATTGAAAACAACCGTACTTCCCAAATTTGACCTTTCCTGACGAGAATAATTAGATATCTTTCTTTATTACTCCCGTTCAGACTACCCTATTATTTGATTTCCGTTTGGCACAAACAAAAAATTGTTAGGCAAAAAAAGAACTTGATTACTAGCTATTCATCATTTCAGAAACAAAAGTGGGACGAACGAAAAATGAATGATTACGACGATCGGACGAGTATCACTTCAGCGCTGTCTTACAAAAGCACCAGCGACATCGTAGAGGGGATCAACCCGCGCGAGACATCAACTCCGTCGAGGAGCCATCAGCGCTCGCCGATGAAGAAGCTCACCCTGATTGTCGACAAAACACGTTTCATCTGCAGTACTGCCATTTTTCAAAGTCATCCAGAAACGCTCCTAGGGAAGATGTTCTCCGCTGGCCTTCTCAAACCTGGTAAGAAAACTAAGGAAAACGTCCAGGTTTCAAGACGAAGTTTAGGTGTTGTTTCGGTCCAACTCAACGAACATGGCGAATACGTTTTTACAGAGAATATATCTGCACCCGTTTTCAAGGTTTTTAACCAGCTTTGGCCTTGTTCGAGAAAGGAATAATTTCGTTTAGGCGATTTTGGATTATTACACTGGCGGAATCATCAAATGCCCTCCTGGAATATCCCTCGCTGAGCTGCGAGAAACCTGCGATTATTTCTTAATACCGGTAAATACAATTAAGAAAAAGAATGATTCAAAATTTGAAAAAATGAAATTGAATTTGAAATTAGTTCTCCGCTGATACTGTTCAATGCGAGAATTTCGCGGACATGATGCACGAACTTTCGAATCTTGGTGCGCGGGATGAGTTTTCCAAACTGTTGAAGACGCTGATTATGCCAAAGCTGGTTGAGGCATGTTCAGTTGGCGACAGAGAAATCAGACTAGGTAAGTTTCACGCCGAGATTGATCAATAATTCTTGACCGTTCAAATTGAAGTTGTTCTTCACGATGACGACATCATCGACTGGGACAAGGACTTTCCGCCTTTGAGCGAGGAAGAACGCCAGAGCTTGTACACCGTCGTCTCGAGCAAACTCTCCCGCTTCGCTAAGTACATCGAAAACAGAGAGGTAGCGAAACAGGTGCTCATCGACCGCGGTTTCAAAAAGATACGGCTCGGTATAGAAGGCTATCCGACAACCAAAGAACGTGTCAAGCAGAGAAGGGGAAAAAGCCACGTCTCCTACAATTTTGTTCAAAGGTAACTAACAGATATCATTATGAAGCCCAAAAGAAACCCTCCCAGACTCCCTGTGCTTCTGCACAACCAAGATTTAAAACCTTACTCTAAACTTTAGGCCATTTATAACCCTATCATGGGAGAAGGAGGAGCACCGCTCGCGGCACGTCGACTTCCAGTGTGTGAAATCAAAAAGCTCGTCTAATTTGCCAGAAGTCGTCAATTTGGAGAACAACCAAGAGGTGGAATTCGTCATCCCTCCAAACCTGGTTGACGTCGTCGACGGAGTAGCTCCAAGAAACGACGATCATATAGTTGAAATCGACTAAATTAAAAGATCAAAAATAATAAATCTGATTTTGTAACTTGCTTATACTCGCTGAAAATGAACTACTACTAGATTCGTAACATACCCTTAAAACTAGAGCACTCATCATCAAGTGTGTAAAAGTCCTGCTGTATGATTCAATTTTGCAACAAGAAAAATCAATAAGAAGCCAATCAAGAATCTAAACTCGCATCATTCTGTAAAGTACTAGCGCTGAATATCCGAAAACACAGACCTTTTTTCGTCATCCTCTTTTTTTCCGTAATCTAAATACCATTCTACTATTTTATATTTTGCATCGAAAGACAATTCCACTTTCTAAACTCATAAATGATCAACAGTTTGTCAATTTTGAATATTTTAAAATCCGACTTGCCGCAGTAAGGAACTTTCTCATATTTTTTATATTTTTTTTTCTGTTCCTAGATTCCATCCTCTCTTGTTCTCGTTTTCTTCACGTTATGGATAATTTATTTTAACAAAAAAAACAGTTTGAAAGAAAAATTAAATTTTAGACGATGAAATCGCTTATTCTATCGGCACTTTTGGCAGTTTCTAGCGCATGGGAGGAAAAGACAGAGCAAATGCTTCGTTGGCAGTAAGATAAAAAAATGATGCTCGTTTTGCTATTTTCTTAGGCGAAAGCGCTCCGACTGGGTGATCAAAATGGGTCAGAAGGACTTCGAAGACTACGTCCGCCAAAAAGGCAAGGAGTACTCAACCCTCGTCATGTTCACGGCGCAGTCTCCGTCACGTGGGTGTCAAATCTGCGCCGAAGCAAGTGAGGAGTTTTCGATTCTGGCAAAATCAACACGGTATACCGCCACGGAGAGTAACTACGCCAAGATGTTCTTTGTCCTGGTCGATTATGATGAGCACGACGGACATAGAATTTTTGACGCAATGCGGCTCAAGTCGGGTTTAATCTTGCGAGTTTGTAGAAAAAAGTAGCTCTTTTTCAGCTCCGGCGGTTTATCTTTTCAACGAGGCCGGTCGAACATCGAAAAACGATCAGTTCGACATTGCTTCGCGCGGCTACATGGCCGAAGCAATGGCACAGTTCCTCAGCGATCGATCTGGAATTCATTTCACTGCTTACCGTCCGCCGAACTACGGCGGCTGGTGGTTCATCTCCCTCATTGCCGTGTCCGCCTTGGCGATTATCTACATGAAGTTAGATAGCATAAAAGAGCACTTGAATAGAGACACAATTGGCTATCTTTGCGTCGTTGCGTCGCTCATTTTCACTTCGGGCCAGATGTGGAACTCGATCAGAGGACCTCAGGAATCGCTTCCAATTAGGACAATCTTCTTTTATGAAATTAAGGGGGTGGACATTAAGAATTGGATTTTTTCTCAGAGTGTTATTTTCCTAAAATAAGTAAGTGCCACTATTTATGATACTTTTTCGAGGATCTTATGAGAGCGTTTGAAAAGTATATCATGCGCGCGCGTGGCGGCGGGATAGGCTTCGTCTACCCAAGTTCAAACATGCAGCTCGTCGCGGAGACACATATTGTGATGATCCTTTACGGAGCAGCGACGTTGGGCTCCATTTTGTTGATCAAATGTAAGACTCAATTGTTTACGGTAAAGGTTGATGCGTGTCCCAAGTGTCGTAGATAGTATTTGCGATACAGTAAGCTGGGATTAGGTATCCAGACTCACGAGCGGGTCTATTTTTATCTAACGCGTATCAATTAAGCCGCTCAAGCGAAAACCTCCCTCGCCGACCGTCGCTTCTTCATGTTACTCGGTGGCTCTCTTCTATTCGCCGGCTACGGCCTCACACTCAACGTCTTCAAGAGAAAGTACCGCGGATACCCTTATTCCTTCTTCCTAGGCTAATTTTGTATAAGCCCGCAATTATTGTGTAAAAAGACTGCCTCTGAAATTCTTCAATTACGCTCTCGAAAAGCCCGGATTTGAAATCGCTATTATTTTAGAAATTACTCGGGACTCCTGAAAACTGAAACTTGAACTTTGAGAAGATGGGTTTGCTTTTCACGAAACTAGTGAAGATGTTTATGGACGAGGAACACAAAGTTATTGTTGTCGGATTAGGTGAGTCTAGTCCATTAAAATATGGCCACGTGAGGGTATAATCCTTTTTCTCCATTAGTCTGTGAGTCGATGGAGGACTCTACCCTTGCTCTCCATAATAAGGGCAATTCCAGATCATGTATTTATTGCCACTTCTTTTCTATGATCTTTAGTAGTAACAAACTCAGGATGTGGAGATGCCCTATTTCTGAGGAACAAAAGTAGACTCCTCAGACTCGGAGACTGTGAGAGAGAGTAGGATGATTATGTTCTCACATGTTCCTTAACTCGAAATGGCGATTAGATACGCAGTCAGTGACGCGTTATTTATTTCAGACAACGCTGGGAAGACAACGATTCTATATCAGTTCCTGATGAACGAGGTCGTTCACACGTCCCCAACAATTGGCTCAAACGTCGAGGAGATAGTATGCAAGAATGTGCACTTTTTCATGTGGGACATTGGCGGGCAAGAGTCGCTGCGAACGAGCTGGAATACCTACTTCGCCGACTCCGACTTTGTAATTTTCGTCGTCGACAGCACAGACCGCGAGAGACTTCACATATCCAAAGTAGAGGTAACTAGACGCTTCTGCTAGTAATTCAGTACTAGCTTTACACTCCCTCGAGCTAGTACTAATCCCCGCGTTTATCTACAGTGACTTTCCAGAGCTAAGCCCTCCCCTAAGATAGTAAGCCGATTTTCAGCTGAGTAAAATGCTGAGCCACGAAGATCTGTCCAACGCCAGACTACTAGTATTAGCGAACAAGCAGGACGTAAAGGGATGCATGACGGCGGCTGAGATCAGTCAGCAGCTGCAGCTGACGGAGCTGAAAACGCACACTTGGAATATTCAGTCGTGTTGCGCGCTCACTGGCGAGGGCCTTTCCGAGGGTTTAGAATGGATGACGCAGCAAGTTTCCGCGAGGTGATAGTTTCTAATCCACTCTTTTAACTCCACTCTGATGCTTTTCTGCCAAACTCTTCCTTCATCTCTTCTTTTTTTTTGTGTTTCTTTCTAAAGGTTCTCTATAAAGTTTGTAAAGTCCTCCCTTTATGTCTCACACCCGTCCTGTTTTATATCTTGAAGCGGGCGAATATTACATGCGCAAATATTATATATTTTCTTATATCCTTAAAAAGTTTTATTATCATGTTATCAAATTCGTATGGTTCAACATTTCAATATACAAAAAGGGCCATAAAATAGTAATAACTTCAGTAGCTTGTGATACCAGGAAGGATATGATCTTCTAGAGTTTTATTATTCTAGTTTAATTGAGAGATACTGACCAAAGTACTAAAATAAGGGCTGGCCTAAGCTATAGCTTCTCTCCAGGCACTAGTTTACGCCATCCACTTTTTTACTCGTTTCTCTGGTCCATTTTTTAATAATAAAGGTCCGTTCCTAAGGCCCGTTCCGAATATTCAAAGCTATAGCTTCCTCTTCTTGGACATTTAAATATTTCAATGTCTGCGTACTAGTACACTATTTTAAAAAAAAAAACAAGCTAGTTTCTACGGTAGTTTTCCAAAGTAAGCAACAATAACCGTTACTCATTATAACCAACGCATTTTCCTATATAAGTATTCTTCTGAACTTCGCATGAATCTTTATCTTGTGCATACTAAATCGTGTGCTCCTACTATCTAATATGCTAATTTAAATTTCATTTTTTGTTCATCATCAACTTATTTTTTTTAATATTTCTAAGTTCGCGACTTTTCCGTTTTCTCGTTCACGCCATTTTTTTAAGAATATAATTTTCTCGGGTCTTTTCTTTCAACTGCGAATTTGAATAATTTTCTGGCTGCCACCACTTTTGTTTCAATGAGAAAGTTCCATCAAGCCAAGAGCGTCAAAATGTAAAAATCTCACCGCCCGAGTCAATTATTTCTCTTTTCAGATCTTGATGAACTTGCTCTTTTTGTTCGTTCAAGCGCTGCTCCCCTCGGCAAATGCGAAAGCTCCAAAAGAGAAAGATTGGAAGATGAAAGATGGATACTATCCGATCTTGAGCAACTTTTTCGAAGGTAATTATTTCCGCTCTTCTCCTTCACTCGTCCCTGAAGCTCGGCAACCTGAATTTAACTCATTCATTTTAGGAAAACTTTACGTGATAAAAGTGCTCGGCCACGTCGCAAAGGACGTCGGTTCGGTCTGCATCCCTGACAAGAAACAACGATGGCGGTACGCCGATGCCGCTTGCAAACGACTTGGCTTCCCTGGCGTCGAGAAAGTCGCTAAATTCAGCGAGTCGAGTAGCTTCAGCGGCCCGGGCGCGATTAAATGCGGCAAGACTCGAAGCGACTGCGATCTTGACTACTACGTCACGGGTGCGAACTGCTCTGCGGATGCTTCATGGCCAGAGGTAGCTCAAACATGATGGCGACAATAAAACCAAAGTTTTTAGTGCGACGTGAAAACGATTGTGGACGAACAAGGCGAGGAGTGTCTCCGCGATAGGGACGAACTGTATGTTCGATGCAACTTCAAATTGAATATTACTTTCACTGGAAATCAAAAAATCACCAACTTCATTGAGGAATCATTTCAAGAACTAGAAGTTGTCAAGAACGGGCTGTGCTCTCACGGTAAACTTTGCCAAACCAGCTCATCGAAATGTTGCTTTTTCTAGGGACGAAAATCAAGATCAACATTTGCGGTCTTGGTCGAACACCACGAATCGCGTCCACTGGCAAGGAACCCCACTGGCAAGGTTTTCCACAATACTGCCAAGGAGCCGTCATCAAGCAAACATGCTGTCCAACAAATAACGACCCAGTCATCATTCCGAAATTCAACGAAAGCTCTCAAAAGCATGATTTTGAGTACCGCCCGCCAACTGCTCTCCAAAGGTATTGGAAGAACAAGCGATTATAAAATTTGACTGAAACTTGAGTGATTCTACTTCAATTGACAAATTGACAAATTGTGATCCAGATCACCAGTGTAATATTGTTCACTGGAGTCCAGGTGATCGCCTATCTTCGCTCTCATCATCGATTTATCATCCTTTATTCTAAATAACAGCTCCAATCATTCCTAAGCCACTTTTTAACACGAAAAATGAAGCTAAAAATTAAAGCTTTAAATTACAGCATATTTTCGATTTATTTTAACAATATTAATTTTAGCGGAAGAGCTTGAACTTAAATCAAGTCAATGCAGTTTTCCAGTCAATAATCACAAAAAAAGACTCTTTCTTTTCAAAAGAGAAAGCCAGAAAGTGCCAGAAATGCTGGCAGAGAATGTAAGGGCAGCGACAGATCTACTCTCGCAAACTCATTCAGCACTTCAAGAGAGCAACGAAATCAAAGACGAATCGAAAACTTCTTCATTAATCCGAGTTCTCGACGCATTCTCATGTACAAATTGCCTCAAACTTTCCCATTTCTGCTTCTTCATCATTTTTGCACTGTACTCGTTTGGATTCTAACCCTTCTACTTCCTTAAATGTCTGTTAATCAGATGAACGACCCTTCAAAATAATTAAAAATGATGCGCTTTTATTCTTACATAAATAAACACATTCTATTAGTAGCTTTTCTAGTTGTTTCTCACTGCCAAAAGCTTCAAGACTAAAAGAGTTTACCTTAGTTCAAGACCCCGCGATTACTAGTCTATTTCCATGTAAGAACGCATTAGTTAAGACTGATAGATGAATCGTTTGATAGCCATTTTCTTTTCCGTGATCGCCTCCCAGGATGACTACCTGCTGGATGACGGGTTCCACCCGATTCTGAGTGATTTTTACAGAGGTAACCTATCTGTCCATAAGTGAGGCTGATGTGCCTTACCCTACTTACAGGAAAACTCTACTTCGCTCAAACTATCAACAACTTCGCAGAAAACATTGGCTCAGTCTGCGTTGGAGACGGAGCTTACTCGTTAAAAGCACATCGTGGAAAGCGCTTTGCCGATGCAGTTTGTAACAAGCTTGGATTCAAGGGAGCTAAATTCCACGGCCTGCGAGAGGAATACGAGGCTGGCAACAGAACAAGGTCAATCGAGCCGAGCAAGACTTGCGACTTTGATTTCATCGCCAACGGAGCAAAGTGTAATGGAACAGAACTTGAACAAGTAACTAATAGCGCTAGTTTTTGATTGATGGATTGATTCTAGTGTCATCTGCGAGAAATCGTAGCTTCTGGGAAGCGTTCTTGCATCAACGGCAAAAGCGAGCTCTTCCTTGAGTGTAAATACGAGGGCCACTACGAAAATGAGGAGCTTACTGAAATTATGACGCTTGGCTGCGAGGACGGTAACCGAAGGTTGCCACTGCATTCGCTTACTATTAATTCGCATAGGAGGTGATTTCGCTACTACTCTTCGCATGTGTGGCGTTCCAAAAGAAGAGGATGAAGGCAAACGGGGACTTGCACCGAAGCATTCCTCAGTAAAGCGCTGCTACGGAACTTTAATCGAGCGAAAATGCTGCGAAAAGGAGCCCACTTCAAATTACAACGCTGAATACTACAGTTACTCGGACTCGAACCCTTTCTCTAACTATGAAAGTAGTTACGATAAGTCCGCTTACGACGATGTTGATCACTTCATAAGGTATTTTCTATACAATAGTTTTCTGAGCACTGACGGTACCATGATCTAATCGAGTTGAAGAGGCACCACGCCCAATCAAGTGTGTGAATGTGGCAATATAGCACAGTGGAATAGAGGTGATCGAGTGATTCGGCATTTTTCACAGCTAACACGAGGCAAAAACATACTGCTCCCATGCTTAAAATAATAACAATGTGATTAAATTAATTATTAATAACTGATATCCACATTCTGGATAATCCACTTTATCTCACGATAAATATAAATACCTTACTAACCTTTGCATTTTAGTGCACATGGATGAGGTAAACTCTTTCTCGAACGTTTCACCTAATCGTGAAGAAACAATAGACACAGAACAAGGAGGAATCGCCGGTCAACCGTCCACTTCCGGAACGGACGAATTCCTGGAGGAAGACTCTGACTTCTACTCAGACGGTAAAACTGTCAAATTATGTTAAAAATAAAACTCGAATCTAAAGAAGTTGGAAATTCTGAACGCCCAACCGATCATTCCAACGACGATCATGGAGTCCAGAATTCGAGTCAGTCATCGCCGAATACGAATCTCGAAAACGCAAAGCCCTCGTCAGCCATAAAACTTGCTTTTGGCTTTCAGATCGCGCTGTGCTTGTTTTTATTCTATTTATTATAAAGTCCCATTTTGCCTTTACCTGTCGAAGCCCTCTTTCTTTCTTCAAAAGGAAAAAACCTACTTCCGTACGAGAAACTACCTTGTTTCTAGTAGAAACTACCTCCCAAAGATTAATTCATGACAAAAGTTTCAAGTTCAATAAAATTCAACGTTTCTTGCTCTTAGTTGCGTTTTTATCTGATCGCGTTGTTTGTAGATCGAAAGAGAGATCATGTCAGAGGAACAATTCAAGCAGAGATGGCTATACACTCCTTTTAACGCTCAACTTATCGACAAAACCGTTTCGTTCTACCCCAAACCTAAGGTACCCGCCTTACAAAACTAGTGCGCCATACATACCTTTCATTCATGTAGATCTCTCCCGATGAGCGACCGGAGATCCAGGCTCACCTTGCCGACTCTGAGAAGCAGCAGCTTTCTTCTCTCCACCGAGGACACCTTGGTATTCCAGAAGAAATTCTCAAAGCAGGAGCTTCTCAGTACGCCACTATGTGCTCTAATATCAATAATAAGGTACTGATCCAGCTTAATTGCATTTTACATCCCATTTTTAGTTTATGCTTTGCAAGCAAGAAACTCATGGTGACCCCAGAGCCTGCCTAAAGCTCGGCAACGCTGTGAGGTAACACGCTAGAATGTTTCAAATGAATATTAATGTTATTAAACAGCGATTGCGCTGGTGAATTCTTCCGAGAAGCGCTCAACCGATGCAACAAAGAGCTCCTTGACTATTCTGACTGCATGGAGCAGGATCCAAGAAGACGTCCCGTATTCTGTAGACGAGTTCAGCTCACCTGGGACAAATGCGCGCTTGAGAAACTTGGCTTAGATAAGGTTCGCTGTCTTTCTCGTAGTATTGAAATAATTTGCGCTTTCAGCAATTCTGGACTTCTCCCGCTGGCCCAGTAGTCGAAGGCACTGTCCCCGCCAAGCCCAAGAACCCTCTTCAACTCAAGCCAACCGTCCGAATGGACGACCCCGTTGAGGCCGGTTTCGCAACAAGATTTAAAGTTTTGTTTTTCTAAAAACAACGACGTTGCAAAACCAAACGCAGGTCAAATTCTAGACCAATTGACAATAGCCGTTTAATTTATTTTGACCAAGTCGACACAACTCACCCCTGTTCGATGATTTTGGTTGTTCCTCTGTTCATATTCTAATTTCCTATAATATTTATCTGTTGGATTCTTTTCCGTCCAACAAGCCAGGACTGATCTTTTAACTTATCGCTTTTTAAAACGCGTATGGTGCTTCAGAGAGAAATGGCCGGCGCAGCATGTGTTGCTCAACCGACAAATAACGACTTACAGCAACTTTACCATGACCTTAATTCTGTATGAACGATAATGTGAGGATTCTACTAACCCTTCTCTTAGGCAAAAGAGCGCTCGGACCAAGAGACAATCCGCAAAAATGAGGCGAAGATCATCGAGCTCGGCGAGTGGCTTCAAAAGCAGGGCAATGCCAAGGAGCTCGGTGAACTCGTGAAAAACGTGCGCCCGTATTTGGGTTCGCTGAGCAAGGCCAAGGCTGCCCGCCTTGTTCGAACCCTCGTCGACTTATTCCTTGATATGGATTCAGGTAGACCTTACTTTGAATCCCCGTCTTATCCGTTTCCCAAAAGCCATTGGAGTGGAAGTCGATCTGTGCAAAGAATGCATACAATGGGCGATGGAGGAGAAGCGCACATACCTGCGGCAGGCTCTTGAAGCCCGCCTAATGGCCCTCTACTTCGACACAAAAACTACAAGGAGTGTCTTGGCCTCGGACAGCGCCTTTACTCCGAACTGAAAAAGCTTGATGACAAAGCTTTGCTCGTTGAAATCCAGCTTACTGAATCAAAGGTAGCTTCAACGTTTAATCCGTATCTCACCTTCTCAGGCGTATCACTCAATCGGCAACCTTCAAAACTCCCGTGCCGCGCTTACTTCCGCTAGAACGACCGCCAACGCTATTTACTGTCCTCCACGAACGCAAGCAAATCTCGACATGCAAGCGGGTATCCTCCATGCTGCCGAGAACAAGGACTGGAAGACTGCATTCAGGTGCAATCAGGCTTCGTTTTGCTCGAATAAAAGGTGTTTTCAGTTACTTTTACGAAGCATTTGAGGGATTCGATTCTTGCGACCTTAAGAAAAAGGCTGTTCAGAATCTAAGGTAAACGAAAAGTGAAAACAACAAGGTCTTACAAAAACTACCCCACATAGATACATGATTATGTGCAAAATCATGAACAACAACGAGGAAGAAGTGTCGAATCTGCTCACAGCTAAGCTAGCAATCAAATACAAGGGTCCGGAAATTGAAGCAATGAAGGTAAATGCTGATACCGTTCTTTACTGAACTTAGAGCGAGTTTAAAACCAGTGGGCCCTTTCGGCGGTTGTTTTAATGCGAGTAAAATGTCAATTCTTTTTGTAGGACATTTGCAAAGCCTCCGCTGACCGTGATGTTCATAAACTCGAAGCCGCATTTGTCAAATATCAGCCGCAGCTCAGCGACGACACAGTTATACAGGTGAACTGTTTGGACCGAGGTCGAAGTCTCCCCGTCTCATGACTAAAAACTCTTTCTAGGAACACTTCGAAAGTCTGAAGTCCAATCTCCTCGAAAAGAATTTAAAACGACTGATCGAACCGTACTCCCGTGTGGAAATTTCCAAAATCGCCAAGCTTATCGACCTAGACGAACTCGAAATCGAGGTAGAAATCGTTCTTAAAAATCGAATGTTTATTAAAATATCTAGCGAAAACTTTCTCAAATGATCTTGGATAAGAAGCTAATTGGTATTTTGTCCCAAGAAGATCGTGCTCTTCAAATCTTCGAACCATCAGAATCGGATAAAGTTTATGAGGTTCGTCCGTCCTTTCCTTTCCTAAAGGGCTATCCTTTCACTTTAGGACTCTTTGGAAATGATCGGTGCTCTGGAAGACGTCGTTGCATCTCTCTACAAAAAGCTGAAAAATTGAAGTAACCGCAATAAGAAGAATAACAAGCTCCCGTCTTTATTTCTCCCTCGAAAAAACACCAAGGATAAAAGCATTTCTAATGAAAAAACACTCTACGCTTGTACTGTAATAACTAGTTCAAATTACAATATAACATGTAAGAATCAAGACCAGCTTATTTGTTTCAACGAGAATTACAGAGGACAGGACTGGAATTCTTTATTTGACGTGTCTTCCGATCTAAGAAAAATTTTTCCAGGCACTGCGGAATTTTAGTGGAAACGCAGCAAGTGGAAACTCACTCTGCAGGCTCATAGGAACTCGCTTCAAGCACGGATAGGAAAGCAAATTATTATCTGTTGACAGGGGCAAGAGTTGTGAATTGCTAGTAAAATTTCAAGAATTCCTCCGCTTAAAATATGATTAACGAACAAGAATCTAATTAGACTTTTCTATTTCCAGATTTCTATTTCCGATTATCCAGAAACCTAATTTTACGTCGATTTTATTGATGGCCAAGTTGTTGGTATCCACGGAAATCCAACTTTTATTTAAAATTTCATTAAAAATTCTTGCCGATAATAAAGATGTCGGGTGCTGTTCCAGAAGACTCTTTGAGCGCACATTTTTGTCGTATGATTCCTGTCCATTCCAACAAGTCATTGCTTTTCGACCTTGCTTTGATGAGTGAAAAAGTTCGCTGTGGTGAAGCGGTACTCTACTTTCTAATTACTTGTCAAATGGCAAGCCAGAAGGAAGAACTATAAATACGAACGTCCAGCTTCGTTCATTATAAGCAAGAAAATCCAGAGTTAGAAAACCAAAATGACTTCCACAAGTAAGGACATGAAAAGGGATGAAAAGAGCACCTAGAGCTCGCTAACTCTGCACAATCCTTCCAAACTGAGTGATAGTTACTACAGCAAGATTAACTATCATCGAAGCACTTTTCGCACGAACCGTCTCTTCTACTTTTTATCCTGAGTAATCACGCATGAATAACTAACTATCTTCAGGCTCCAACAACTCCTTGACACCTTACTCTGGTGGTGGGGGTCGCGACGGTCGACGAGTGGACCAAAACAACAACTATTGCTAATAATTGCAATACGCTTACACCCTTCATCTTCAAAAACTATCCTCCAACGATTGGCGATCCTGATCGTTAAGAATAACGCTTTCGAAACTCTTCTGTTTTGAATAAGAAATTGACACTTTCCATTGGAAATAAACTTCTCCTTCTTCAGTTCTGCCTTTTTGAATTTTCAATCGAATTTCGCAGGAAAAAAATGAAACTTGTTAACTATCCTCGATGTTGACAAAATGTGCAATACACATAAAACGAGGTCATAAATCATCGACTACTCAATGTATTTCCTACTGTAATTGCGAAGCGGTGACATTTTGCCAAAGGATCTGAGCTGTTTACGAGGAGTTCTGGATGTTTTGAGGAAACAGATTTATGGCCGTGGCGCCCGAACTGCTTGCTGACGGCTACAGGCCGCAAAAAGGGGGTTGAGGGGTCAATCTGAGCAGAACACGACAGAGCGAAGACAAGTTACAAACCATTCAGAGCTTTTTCGAAAATTTCGGTCAATACACATGGTCCTCAAACGATCCGTTTTTCTTGAAGGTAAATCGTGCTATTTCGTGCAGTTGCTCGAGTCGGCGCTAATTTAGTCCGACGAACTCAAGGACGATTCGGGCAGAAGTCCTCGTCGTTCTTGGAGGAATACGAGGAGAAGCAGAGGAAGCAGAAGAAAGTTGACTTCTCGAAATATGGCTCCGAAACAAGAAGTGAGCGGAAGCCAGCCAAGGTTTGATGCATGCTTTCAAACGGTCAACGACTTATGTCTTTAGGAAATCGACATTGATGAGATTATTCGACAAACAGAAGAAGACTTCCCAGATAGGAAATTGGTTCAGCTAACATTTTAACTCTAGATTATGATCAATAAGATGAACCATTTTACAAGTAATTGCTTCAACCCTTTGCCGGAAAAATCCGAGCGATTGGAGAAAGAATCGCGCCTCTTCTTCGAAATGATTAAAATTCTCAAACACCAAGGTATTCCTCGTTGATTTCAACTCGCCTAAATTGAAATTGAAAATGCTCAGATAAGTTTGGGCCAAAATGCAAGACTCCCACCATCAAAGCAAACGTCGATATGTTGAGGAGCTGCGCTAGCTATATGCAAGAAGATGAAGGTGACAAAAATATGCAATAAAAGTATTAACGGGCGGTAATTCTAGCGCTTCCTTGCTGGATAAAGAACGCGATGACGTTGATTTCCGGTGACTCAAATTTTTGTAAAGCAGCGAAGAATTATTGGACAGAAATGGAAGACGATGGATTTCGGGTTGAAAAAAAAAGATATTTTCGCTCTTCAAAAAGAAAGCTTCACTTTTAAGAATTTTTTTCAACCTTGTGCTCTGAGATTACGACTTCTCCTTTGCAAAAGAAGAAATGTATGGAAACTCGGATATCCGAAGAAAAACCGTTATGCTCGACGGTTTCATCAACATCAACAATCCTATCGATGAGAATGAAGCTTCCAGGACATCCACTCTCGTGAGAACTCGTCTGTTCTTTTTCACAGTAATATTCGTTTGTTTTCAGGCAGATCTTGGTAATAGACTTGAAACTGGTAAACGGGGAAGTATGACGAAAGAGCAGATGATGAAACTCAACACTAGAAGAAAATCGATGATTCTGATGGTCAACCAGGACAAAATGAACGCCTCGGATCACCGGCGAGACTCTTTACAAGCGTAAGGCCTTCGTAATTTTTTTATGCTTTTTATAATTTTTATACTTGTTCAAAGTGATTAATTCTTTTTCTAGCGCCGGCGCAGCGCCACCTAGAGGCAGAAGATTTGCAGTGTTGGCGAAAAAAGCTTCGATGATGTCCACAGCCTTCAAATAATCTCTGCATTTCCATGTGCACTCAATTTTGTCTGTATAAATGTACCTAACTTGTGTCACAAGTCGATTAGCGCAGTCGAGATTGACGATGGATTAGGCGGCCACAGAGCACAGAGAGAAAAAAAAAAGAATTGTGCTAAGTCTTGTTCTGAAACGCTGAACTCGTCATAGAGAAAAATCATCATGGGCAAAAGATCAGTCTTTGTTGAAGGTGGCTATTCGATTCTACTTGATCGTGTATTGCATTTGCGCATTTCTCTTTTTTTTTCGAAGGCTTTTTAGAATTTCGCGAGGCTTAAAATATCTCAATATATAAATAGCGTTTAAATTTTATTTTACGAAAATTATGCATAAATAATCAGTGTTTAGCGAGAAAATCTCAGGGACGACAGGGCCTTCCAGCCCTGTCTGTTCTCCAAGAAATCGAAGAAAAAGAGCGAGAATCACGTGTATCAAAGATGAACTCCATCATGGCTCGGGCGACTAAAAACGCAGAGGAAGGAGGAGCAGGTCGAAAACCTATTCTTCCTTGGATGAATGTCGACTACGAAAAATATAAGGAAGAGTTTCCAGTTGAGATCATGTTCTTTTCTCAGGTTTAGAAATTCGACATCGCATTTTATTTTGAAAACATGCGTTTTAGGAGGATGAGGAATTCATCGCAGAGCAGTACAAGAAATTCGAAGAAATGTACAACATCCTCGACGACATGAAGGACAACAGAGCGAATCTCTCCAACCGAAAATTGGTCGCTGAACAAGAACTTATCCGAACAATGTACAAAATCTACGCTGAAGGTGTTCCCCTTCCAACTTGGCTCAAGGGCTGCCTTGGCCGAATTCACAAGGATCCCAAATTTGGCGACTACGCTCGAGTAAGAATATTTCTGCGATTTTCTGCTTTTTGCTGATGTCTCTTTTTAGAATTACTGGGAAGAGCAGGGCGACGAGGCGGAACCAGTCGACTTCGAAGACTTCGTCGAGGCTGAAGACCCAGCAGAAATCGCCCGTCGCTCGGGAATCTTCAAGGAAGCCAAGGTTGCCTCGCTCGACACTTCCGTCAACACCTCGGCCAAAATGTACGCGGCGCCAATATTTATACAGTTTCATTTATTTTCACTTTTTCAATTGTCAAAATTTGATTAGTGACGAAACTAAACAAGGTCACTACTCTCTCTTCTTTGACCTTGATCGCTTTTAATTTATACAAAAATTGCTACTGTAGATTTCAAAAAAAAACAAACAATTCTCTAGCCACTCTGCCGAGGAGCAACAAAAAATCAACTCCCGAAAAGCGTCCGCCATGCTCACCATCAACAAAAAAGACATGGCTCGACTTGACAGCCGTAAGCAGAGGTAAAATCGACTGTAGTGTCATGATCAGCGCACTGATTTTGTTCCTACCTGTAGTCTCGAAGGCGGATCAGGAAACCGACGAGCATCGCGAAAGCTGTCCATGGCCACTGTTGGCCAGGCATTGATTGGCATGAATCGCAAACGCTAAAATGATGAACAAAAAATAATTCGCAGTTCTGTTTTTTACAACAAATAAAACATGAAAAATTGAACAAACACACGCGTCTTTCTCGAAAGCTAATACAAAAAAAAATAAAGAAAAAAAAGAGAAATATTTCGTGCTTTGCAGTAAAACGATAGATTCCGATTAGAGAATGGAAGTGCACGTGATTCGCCTCGTTCCCGGCGACAATTTGCAAGAAAAACTGGTCGAATTTGTAAAAGCGAAAAATCTGCAAAACGCGTTCATCATCACTTGCGTTGGATCATTGACACAAGCAAAGATTCGATTAGCGAATGCAAATCTAACTCGAGATTTCGACGGGCATTTCGAAATCGTCTCCCTCGTTGGAACAATCGATCCTGATGGAGGACATCATCTTCACATTTCGATTTCCGACGACAAAGGCGATGTTTTTGGAGGACACGTTTTCTCAGGTAAAAAAAGAGGAGTAGGGAATCGACCATGACGGTGATTATAGATCATATTGTCTACACAACGGCCGAAATCGTCATTGGAAGCGCGAAGGGCCTTTCTTTCTCCCGAGAACACTGCGATAAAAGCGGCTGGCCGGAACTTGTCGTCAAGAAAACTGAGTAAAACTGATCATTCAAATTTCTTTCCCTCCTTTTTTGGCAATAAAATAAGAAAATGCTGGCATAGAAAGGAGCTGGTTTCTAAAGATGCTCTCTTTGTGCATTTTAGAAAAGGATGACTCCATAGAAAAGAGTTCATCAATTAGAAGGTGTCTAGAAGAACGTGACTTGATTTCACGGCGGCTCAAAAAGGCGTCAAACTTCGCGCCAAAGTAAAAAGTATCTGATCCCTTTGGTTTTATTCCTTTTCCTCGTCGGCTAATCTGAGAAGGATTAAACGCTCCTCATCAATTCTAAAGATTCTAACTTGACGAAATAACTCGAAATAACTCTGATCCACTTTCTAATTCCGTATCTTTATTTTACAACGAAAGGATAATTTTCGAATTTGCAGTAGATAGGAATGCAGTAAGAGATCAACATACAGTTCTTGATCAACGCAAGGGCAGATCGACGGTATCGTAGCCATCGACAGCCCCGTTGGCCCAGATCGGCAAGTTCTTGATGGTGCCCGAGAGATCTCCATCAAAGTCCTGCATATTTTGTTAATTCTTCAAAATATAAATCTTCAAATTGACTTACGATTTTGTTCAGGTAGAAGTTGGGAGACATTCTCCGGTTAACCGATCCATGGGCGAGGCAAACGTTGCCGTTCTTGTAGCAATCAGGGACGAGCCATGCGAACTGCTGGTCGAAGAATCCATTTAGTGGACGAGTCTGGACGGGATTGGGTTCAGAACAAGGTTGATCGCGCCATAAACGACCAGCAGCCTGTTTCTGAAATAAATATTTTTATTGGATACGCACTTAAATTATTAAAGTATAATGTTATATGATAAATGCAAAATTATAATAACTATTATAAATACTTACTCCAAGGCGCTGGTAGCGGTACTGATCCTTGCAGATGGTGAAGAAAGGTTTGATTCCCGATCGCATGGTAGCCAGATCCTAAATAATGAAATAATTGAAAGTATAGATTCCTTGCTAAAACTGACATCTTTGAAGTTTATTTCATCGTAGTTGACTTTAGCCCAGAAAACGTCTTCAGCAGACTCCCAGCAGGAGATGGTGCAGACAATGTCAGATGATCGACCGGGATTGGTACCGTAAACGTTCAAGAAGATCCCTTTGACATTCTCTTTGCTGTCTTTCAAGGCAAAAATTCGGCTCATGTTTTTGGCTCCTCTGAAAATGAGCGAAGAAGTGACAAGCGCAGCCTTTTTATAGTCCCGTCGTTTGGATCGGGCGGGAAACATCGGTGGCTAGAAAAAAGCCTGTCTGGTACCATTCCATTTCTACAAAATTTCTAGAAAAACAGCACGTCTCGATATCAGGTTATGAACTAGTCACGTAAGGACCTCCTTTGCTCGGTATCAGTTAGCCGCTAACGGGGGATCATCTCCGAGGAGCGAAAGTGATACAATACTTTCTTTCTCAGCCTGCAGTCATGAACAAGAAATGAATTTCAGATAGATAATCGAATATTTTATAACAAAATATTTTGTAAAAGAGCTTCTTTTTTATTAAAAAAATACTTTCCGCAAACTTTCGTCATCACAAACAAAAGAAATATGCTTACAAGCAGAAAACATTTAATTAACATAATCTGATCAGCACGAGACCATCCTCAACGATCAGACGATCAGTTGTTTTTTGATAAAGTTGCAGAGAAAAATAAGATGTCCAGAGATGATCGAAGATTTGGGAAGTTATTTTGACGATGTTTTTTTTCAAGTTGAAGTGCTTGTCTTTATCGAAGTTGTATCTGTCTGAAGCTAGCTAGATTGGAATTCCAAAAACAAACACGAGTACCAAACGCGACCGGGAAAGTGGCCAGTTTTTTGGGAAATCCTCGAAAAGATCCTTCTTTGTCGAAAGCTAAGCATTTTCCACGTCACTCGAGGAGGGCATCCGAAACCAAAATCGTTTTTGCGCAATCGCCAGTGTAGCGAGGTGTTTCCGTTAATTCCGCTAATTTCCCGTCGGGATTTCGCGGGCTCTCGATTTCGAAACTCACTCTCTCGGCTTACTGAATTTGGATACTTTAGAAAGGGAGGAGAGAAAAGTCCCCGGGATCGACTTTTTCGGACCTGCCCAACACGTGCACCTGCAAGTTATAATCCGTCATCTCGCTTTTCCAAGACATCCGGCAGCAGAAGTACCAATAACTTTATTTCCCATTAGCGCGGGTCTTGAAATACAGGTAGTATCCAACACTGATGATTAATATTAATGCTCGAATCTAAAATTTAATCTTAAAAATCAGCAATAAAAGGAACAGCTTTATTCTGATTTCGTTGAAATAAGGGTATCACTCTGTTAAATCTATCGAAAAGCTAAAAGAGCTAGAAAAGCTATCGTACCACTTTCGTACTCTTCTAGCTTTTCGATAGATTTAACAAAGTGATACCCTTATTTTAACTCTTCGCAAGGCGAATAAGGGCGTTACCTTTAGAAGAAAAAGTCAAAAAACAGGACAATATGACGACTCCAATCCTCATGAGATTTTGGCTCTTACGATCAACTAACGAATTGAGTTTTGGTTTCGCTTGTTCCCTGTAATATAACGAGCTTAGTACACACGTTCCTCCAGAACCACCATCGCTCACGTTTAAATTCATGGGCCTTGAAGTTGAGCTCCTGGCGATTAAAATTTTGGGCGTTGTTTAATCCCTTTCCGGCGGAAGCTTTGGCTGGGACCTTGGCGGAGAAACATGGAATTGCACCTAAATCCAAGATTATTCCTAAAGAATGACTTGCTGCCCTCGCGTATTTTTTCTTCAACCGGCATCTCATGGATCGTGTTGTGAAAGACGAAGACGTCTTTTTCGAGATATCGCACACAACAGCGTCAATGATGGTGCTGCGGAATGCGATGAAGTTGCTCAGATCACGACATAAAAGAAATCCCCTTCTCGTTAATCTTCACTTCGAGAAAATAAACCTCTGAGCTGCGGGAAAAATGAGCAAACCTTCGAAAACCAAAACTAAGAATTTCAAGTACAAGGAAGCTCTCTTCGCAGCAGAAGAAGGTGCAGTCTATTCTCTTTTTTCTTACACTAGCTTCGCTGGATAACGAATTTTTTCATCAACTTTCATCAATTTTTTGGATGGAAAAATTCGCTATCCTAAGAAGCAAATTTGGATAAATTTTCAGCAACGCGCAAGCGAGAACTGGAAAGGATAGTGAAAGACATTCCCCCAACAAAAGGGATGGGTCACTACCTGAATCGCGTCGATCGACGGCTGATGAGCGAGCGTGAGCTGATCGAAGTCATGTGGCTGCTTGCCCTCGGCCAGCGAGACTTCAACTTCAAGGAACGAGTGCGCGTGACTCATTTTCTTCCTCTAGTAAAGGAGTCACCAAACTCGTACCAGATCCGCATGAGCGCGGCGATCGACATGGAGGAGTTCGGCTGGAGCTTGCGCTACAAGATCAGTCGCAAGCGGGGCGAACACTTTCACAAGATCACCTTGAAACGAAAAGGTAAAAATTAAGCTCCAGATTTATCTAAACCGTCCAAACTCTTTTCCAGTCGGATTGACTCCACGCTTCAACTTGATCTTGGAGGAGTTTGACGCGGTTGAGATGCGAAATCTCAACGAGGCGACGAGCATCGCGAAATCCATTAACCGACAGGTCGTCGCGATCAAAGTCGGCTCCATCGTCAGCGGCATGAACAATGGCTCCATAAGATTCAACTTCTCCTTGGATCCCATTCTCCACAGCCGAGCTTCAGAGCTAAAAAACCACCAAGAAAGAAATTGAATTGAAAAAAAAGTAGCTCGAAAAGAGCTAAGATCAGTAATTTGACCTAACTTCCGCTAAAACCCGTCGCATTTACTAATAAATTCGCAACTAATCAAAAACAAATATCGTACTTTCTTCTATTTCCAATCTGGTCCGCAGCGGCAACTACTAAAAGCGCTATCTTCTGGAGATTGTGCCACTTCCGGAAACGTTTCCAATTCCAAGAGTAGCCACTTCATCGATTATTCGGAGGCTTTGTAAGATAAACTGACCGGTGATTTAAGTTTAAAGCCCGTGAATCCTTGATTTTAACCTGTTCCTCCTCTTGCAAGAAAGCACCTTTTTCTACGACTATTTTTAAAAAAATACGATGCTATCTTTTATTGAAGGAAACTCTTGAGCAGTTGAAATCTTGTAGCGAAAAGTACTGAATTCGAAAATGTGAACGTCTCGCTTTTCGAGCGGGATAAAGTTGCAAAACGGTAGAAACGCGTGAAAACAACGAGGAAGTAAATCCGGCGGCCAGATGGGCGGCTTTGAAGCTTCGCGCAAACTCATTTGATTTTGTGAATAGGAGCTCGTCCTCCTGGAACTTTTCCAAGCTCATGCAGCTGTGAACGGCTCCAGTAGCACATACGCAATTGACTGGGCACCAATGCCAAATGCACGTGAGCATGAAATCGAGTGCGAAAGACACTCCACGCCGGTTTTTTTTCCAACGAATTTTGCTGAATAATTCAATTCAAAGTCGCCGCCTAAAGCGTGAGCGGCTCGATTTCGAAGCTAAAACTTTCTTATCTAATTGGCTTCGATTATTGTTTCGGTGGACAAATCAAATTTCGCGATTTTGCGAAAGGGGCGTGCGATAGAAAAAGAGAGCCTTCGTTTTCTAGAGCGTTTTATTTAAAGAGATCTTCTTAAAAATGATGAGTAATAAATTCAGCGTAGTCAAACAGGCGACGTAACGATTTGAAGCTTAGAGAAATAAAAAAAGAAAGAGTTGCGTCGTAAAATTGAAATTTTACTCTTTCCTTCATCAAAAAAACGAAGAAGATGAAAAAATGACTAAGTCAAAAGATGAAAGTATAGCACTCAAATTTGGTCTTGGCCTCGTCGCTGGTCAAATTTCGATCTTTTGGGTTCACCCCTTCGATCTTATTAAAAATCGATTACAAACAAGTGGAGCAAGCCTTTCTCCTATTTCATGTGTTGGCCAAATCGTCAAAGAAAAAGGTAAATCAAATCAGCTATTTGAAATTATTGGTAATTCCGTCAAGGCATTCGCGGTTTTTACGATGGATTTTCCGCGTCGATGATGCGCCAAGCAACTTACACCACCGGTCGCCTTGGAATCTACAGTAATCTCTTGCACCAATACAAAGTTTCTACTGGAGTACAAAAGCCGAACCTTTTCTGGACAACTTTGATGGGCTCCACGAGTGGGGGCTTGGCGGCAATAATTGGAAACCCTGCTGACGTTGCGATAGTACGAATGACTGTCGATTCTAAATTGCCAATCGAGCAGAGAAGAAACTACACTTCCGTTTTCAATGCTTGGGCAAGGATAGTAAAAGAGGAGGGAGTTCGAAAACTGTGGGTTGGATGTAGACCTACTGTTGCTAGAGCAATGGTCGTCAATTCCTGCCAACTGTCGTTCAATACTCAGACCAGATACTTCATAGGTAAGCTGAATAGAGTCTCCATAACAAGTTGTTACTTTTTTCAGAAGGAAAAGTGCCTTCAATAAATCCCTACTTGCTTTCGATTCTCTCTAGCTGCTGCTCTGGGCTGCTAACAACCACGATAGTGCTCCCGATCGACTTTGCAAAGACAAGAATTCAGAACGCAAAAGGACACCAATACTCAGGCTGGCTCGATGTTTGGAGAAAGACAGTCAAGAATGAAGGATTTGCCGTTCTCTGGAAAGGATTTGGCCCTTACTTTGCGCGAACTCCAATTACGTTATTTATAATGGATATTTTACTGTACCAATTTGGAATGTCCAGATAGCAAATTAGAATTCGGCATTTTTCTTTCAATAAAATAGGAATTTCAAAAAGGATTTTTATTCACACATTTTTTCAATGCAGGGTCAAAAGTAAGGTTGAGGTCAGTTTAGTTAGCAAAGATCACTCGAGAATCATTTTACTCGGAAGTGAACATTTTCATGAAACCCTGACGAAATTCTGTGATTACTGAAGTGCCGATTTCTTCTACTTTGTCTTCGACATTGTCGAGACTCGATTTGAGGATTTCGTCTGTGCGGCGGAGATCGCGGACGGTCTTGGAAGTCGAGTCGCCGATCGTTTTTAACGATTCCTTCCAATTGATGAATATTTGAGTCGGATAATTAAAACAAATTGCTTTTAGAAAATTTCACCATTCCTGTTGGTAAGAGATCACGTGATGCATTACGTCCAGTTCTTCCTCGAGTTTGACCAACTCTTCGTGATCAGCTTCAGAAGCATTTCGATCAGCAATTTCACTATTTTAAAAATCATCGTTTTCATTTTGTCTCATTTTGGCCACTCACGATATCCTGTTTTCAAGAAGGGCCATTCTGTTGAGCACTTGGAGATTCATCTTGACAATTTTATCCTCGATCTTTTCCTCCCTGAACTCGTCGAGCGACATTTGCTTCTGCATCATTTGCAGACTCTTGCGAAGCATGCCGAGCTCGACATCTTGCGCCTCGATTTTGCCGCGTGTGTTGTTTTCAAAGTTTTCGATGACCTTGAGCTGGGCGGAGATTTCGTCTTCCTTCCGCTCGAGCGATCCGAGCAGTTGAGCGGATTTTTCGCGTTCAGCAAAGAAGTTGCCAAGTTTGAGCTCGGTGACACGTTCGAACTCGCTCTGCGCTCGCTCGAGTTTCTTCAGCTGCTTCTCGAATTCTTCCACTTTTTCAAAAATCTCTCTGAATGCTCAATTATCAATCGTGCCTTGGTCAAAGTGTTCTTACATTTTGTCGTCTTTTAGATCGAGCGAAATGTCCTCCAAATTATTTTCTAATCGCGTGGCCAGCTCTCTTTGCTCTGCATTACTATTTTCAATTGCTTCGGCATTGTAGTCGGCTTAGAAAATTATGATTTGATCAATCTCTCGCTTCGTACCTTTTTCAGTGATCTTTTCAATGATTTCTGATAGCGATTTCTCGATGAGTTTTTCTTTTAAAATTCCTTCTTGCTGTCGCTCATCGAGCTCTTTGATGCTGTTTTTCAAGCTTTCCACAGCTTTTTCGAAGTTTTCGTTTTTTCCCTCTAATCCGTCGAATAAGTTTTGGGAGGTCTTTTTGATATCCGAGATTTCAAGAAGCAGCCGTTCGTGATTGTCCTTTTCAAGGATTAATATTTCAAAATTAAATTCTTAAATCTTCAAGATTTGAATTTATCTGGGTCACAGATGCAAATTTGCTGAGCTGAGTGAGCTGAACAGTCGCTCAGCTCTGACAATTTTCACTCAGCTCAGCTCAGCTCAGCTCAATCATTTGAACAAAATTTTACTACTAAAAACACAGTAAAAACAGCTCAGCTCAACAAGCTCAGCTCAGCTCAAATACCTTAAAAAAAGTCTGCTCAGCTCAGCAATACTGAAGCAAAATTTTCAACTCTGATCTGGGCTAGGGTTAAATCAATAGCTCTCAATACAAATTATTATATGCATCCTCTCCTGACTGGAATGCTTATTCCGCAGCACCTGCTCATAGATCTCATTTGCCGCAGGCGTGTTCGCCAAGGATATCGCTTCAACGCTCAAGTTTGTAGCAAAGATCACCGTCGAGATTTTCATTTTTCAGAAAAAAAATATATAAAAATTGGTAATTCGAAAAGTCGAATGCTGATTGAATGTCTGCAGCGCACGTTCTATTCACGTTAGATGTTATAAGTCTGAAGCGTTGGGCGTAAACAAACAAGAGGTTTTGCCATACGCAACAACGTGGATGAAAATTTCATGAGTAATCGACTCCAATGGATTTCAATTCAGAATAAGTTTTATTATTAAAAAAAGATCACCGACTGAGATATTTTGTACAAGGAGAAACGCGTTTTTCGAATAAGCGGCACTCCCACTCATGCCGCAATTCAAAAGAACGCGCGAAGCTCTCACAAGATGAGCTCTAAATGAGAGTTTCTGAGAAGTAAAAAGTTGTAGAAAAAAGAAAAGAAAACAGAAAAGAAAGAACAGATTCCCTCGTCAATCAAAAGCGCTGGATCGCTTCGTGTGTTTTTTGATTGGGTTTAGGGAATTAAGAGTTGAACTGGCTCGTATCAAGCAGCCCGGATGAGAATGATTCGTTTATTGTTGAGCTTGCTTCCAGATGTTGAACTTTCGGGCCATGTTCTGATTGTCCTTAAAATCGAGATGTTAAGAGACGCAATTTTACTTTGAGCGTACCTGGATGAGGTGCATTTCTGGGCAGAGGACGTCGTAGTGCTCCTCAAGCTCGGCGTAGAAGGCAAAGAGCACCTTGTTCTTATCAGCAAGAGCTCGCTTCTCGAGTCGTTGTTGCTGATAAAAGAGTAAGAAACAAATTCAATCGAGGTTAGACTCTACCTTTCTGAGTTCCTTGAGAGCCTTTGCGGCTGCCTTGGCGTCTTTCTTCTCCTGTTTTCGCTGGGCTCGTTTGGCTTCGTTTTCCTGTCGTCGGTTCTCTCTCCACGATTCCCAGTCGGACTCTTTCCATGCCTTGTTCTCGCTCTTGGCTTTCTTCTCGGCGAGCTTGTTGACGATCTTGTCGTACTTGTTCTTTTCTTTGGTCAAGTTGCGAGCGAGGGCGGCGGCTTCCTTCTCGGCCGCTTTCTTGGCAGCTTGGATCTCGGCTCGGTTGACGTACTGCTCCTTGAGCTTGAGCGCGGTCTTGTTCCAGAAGCCGGCCTCGAGGTCGTCTGTTCCCGGGCAAGTGGCGTTGTCGGGCACACACTGCACCTTGCAGTCCTTGCAAGCAGCTGCCCGTGGGTCGGCGAACTGAGCGTAGTCACGTGGGTGAGTGTAGCGGGAGCAGATGATGTTCGACTGAGCGTGCCACGCGTTGAACTCGGCGATGTTGGCTAAAGTTGTCAGTTAAGAAAAGCCGAGAGACCGAATCTCTATTTTTCTATAGCTCTCTGTTTCTCTCTATTTACCGTCACAGTCTCCACAGACGTCAGCCGAAGCTAAACCAGCAAGAAGGGGAGCGGCGAGTTTCATCTTCGGTTTTTATAAAAAGACCCTTATCGAGTTTTTATTTGGTTGTTTGTTGTCCAAGTGAGATTCTTGGGATGATGAGATGGGAGCTGAAGATGGTATATATACCCTCTTGAACTTGGAGGACACCTAGCGTTTCAAGTTTGGAAACTTGGAACTTAGTAATACTGCACCTCAATAAGCCAGGCTTAGGCCGCAGATGACGACTCCCGCGCGGAGTTAGAGCTCAAAGCGCAATCGCCATCGGAAAAAAATATCTCTTCGGGATACACTTGCACTTTAGATATCTGCGCAAGAAAAACCTGGCGACAAGAAATAGCTGAAACATTTTCGAGTTCATTTCTCAAAAATATTATAGAAAAAAATTGATTGATTTTATTGCTATTTTTTTTCGAACTAAGAATAAGGATATTATCGGGTTATATCTTTTATTTTCAATCTAATGCAAAAGCGCAATACTAGTATAAAAGAACAAAAATAGTCCGTAGCTAAGTTGTCGATCATGTCAAAGATAGCTTCCCTTCGTTTGAAATGTTATAAATCAACACGTTTAATATAAATTCGGATGACGTTAAAATTCTTTAGATACGCCGGGATGATAATATCACAAAAAAAGACAATCGTATCGTGAATTTGTTCTAGTACGCAAGCGTTCATTTGAAGCCAAACCTATAGGCTATTGTTTTTCATATTCAGTGCATAATGAATTGATGTGGATTTATATTCAATTTGGCAGGTACTGACAATGTCACGAATGTCACGAATGTCACGAGTTGACTGAAAATGTCACGAGTTTCGAAAAATTGACTTCCATCTTTTTTCGAATTAAGCACTCCGAAGGACCTAACGTCCTTCTTCGTGCATTTTCTGGTAGATTACTCATTGTGTTGGCGGGGCCCAACTCTTACTACACGCAAAACTCAAATTTTTCGGCCGCTCTTACTGACGATGTCACGAAAATAGTGGTCAATTTCGTGGCATTTGTGACATTCGTGAAATTTTCAGTGCCGTCGTTAGAGTTCATGCAAGCCTGACAAGAAAAAAAAAATAAGAAAAGAAGACTAATAGTTTTTTATCAAACATGTATTTATTAATGTCCATTTAGTGTTTGGCATCACATTTTTTTCTACGAAACAATTCACCCTAGCATTTTAAGAACTGTACAAGGAGAAATCGAATATTCGGCACTCCCACTTATGCCGGCATTCTACAACTCTCAGAAGATCTGAAGATTTTTGATGTCGATCGTCTCAATCGTCGAGTATATATCGATATACAGTTTTAGTACAGGAATATATTTACTGGAGCGGAGACCATCGGAAGGCCATCAGATGCGACTTTACTGGAAGGTTTGGGCGCGTTTCCAATTGGCGTACTTTCTAGCTTCAACTTCGTTGTCCTAGAAAACTTTAGCAATGTCTCTCGTGAAATTGCTTCTACCTGAATGAGGAACATATCGGGACAGAGGGGATCGTAGTGCTCTTCAAGATCAGCGTAGAAGGCGAAGAGAACCTTGTTCTTCTCGGCGAGAGCGCGTTTCTCCAATCGTTTTCGCTGAAAGAAAAAGTAAAATTCTGTCGAAGTTCCCGAGAATCCAATTACCTTAGCCTCCTCCTTGGCAGCTTTGGCAGCAGCCTTGGCTTCCTTCTTAGCTTGCTTGGCCGCGGCTCGGCGAGCCTCGTTCTCAGCTCGTTTTTCTTCTCGCCACTTGGCGTAGTCCTCCTTCTTCGCCGCCTTGTTCTCAGCTTTGGCCTGTTTTTCTTCCATTTTCTGTTTCATCTTGTTGTACTTGTCCTGTTCTTTTTGCAGCTTGTTGGAGCTGCGGAGTGCGAGCCTGGCAGCAACTTGAGCAGCGGCCTTGCTTTCGGCTCGCTTGATGTACTGCTCCTGGAGTTTGAGCGCGGTCTTGTTCCAGAATCCGGCTGCGAGATCGTCAGTGCCCGGGCAGGTCTCCTCGTTGGGAACGCACTGGACCTTGCACTCTTTGCATGCAGCACGCGCGTCGACGAACAGATCCCGTGGGTGTTGGTATCGAGAGCAGACGATATTGGACTGACCGTGCCAGGCGTTGAAATCGGCGATGTGGGCTAAAATCATCTCAAAACTGAAGCGATATCAATTAGAATTACCATCGCAGTCACCGCAGATATCTGCACTAGCCAAGGCGAAAAAAGCAGCAGAAAGTTTCATCCTTTCCAGTTGTCGTTTGTCGTTCTATTTTGTCTTGGCTGACTTGACTCTTTTAAACTCGTATCGAGTTTTTTTAGTTTTTCAACGCCGACTCGAGGTTTTTCGAAGTTGCTGAATCAGTATATTTTGCGAGCAATTTATATGCCACTTGGACTTGGGACTCCAGTAGGAGGCGATAGCGCGCGATGCCACGCCGTCCGGTAATCAGACGCAACCGCGCAGGTTGCAGTTAAGCTACGGCATTAGGAGCTCAAAGGCGCACTCGCCAGAATAGTATCCATGCCAAACGTCGGGGACCGTGGTGACGGTAAGAAGCACTTCAGAATGGTGCAAAAATCTCATCAGTGGAATAAAGAGGAAGGTAATAGGGTTAGGGCATTCCTTGTCTTGTTTTACAGAAAGAACAATGCAGTAGATACGCTCAATAGAAGGATTCTAGAGCAGTGGGAATTCGACCCTCGGCCCAGGGCCATCTCGGAGTTGAATTGTTCCTTGAAGCATTTTTACTTCGTCCTAGATTAGTGAATTAGTAATTAGCTTTAGATTATCTATTATATAGATAGATAATAATTTATTTTTTCCTAAATTTACAGGGCCAGTCAGCTGGAAGTGGATATACTTGTTGGCGACTTTGTGGTTGTTGCAGACAAAACCATGTTTGAGACACGAGGGATACATCCAGGACGGCAGTCCCTCCTGGGCCCACTCTTGAGGAGGAAGCATAAGCACCATTTTTTGGAAATCCGGGAGAGTATCCATCTGAACACAGGGAATGTCTCTCCAGAGAGGCCCATTCTGGGACGCCGCAGCTTGAGAGGCAGCGCCTTCCGATGCTGCGCCTTGGGAGGCAACGCCTTGGGATGAAGTCCCTTTAGAAGGTGTTCCTTGAGATGCAGGATCCTGATATCGTTTTTTTTATAAATTTATAAGCAAGCATTTCTTACCGATGTGTCTGAGTTAGGCGCTGATTGAAGCTTGAGTTGATCCATTGCTCCAATTAAGAACGCTTTGATCAGCTCGCGCATATTGTCGTTCTAAAAATTATATCGGTTAGATTCCTTCTTATATCAAGTTGCATATAGTCTATATCTATGTGATATAGATTTTGAAATATTCAGTATTTACCGCCCAAAAAATAGAATCAGAGACGATGCAATGAAAATCCGGTCCTTCAGAAAACATGATATCGTTCTTTTTACCCGTCTCTAATTCGCGGAAAAGCATATGGCCGATGTCGTCATTGGAAGACCATTGAAGTGTTCTCTTTGTTCTAATAGATACATCTAGCCTCGCAACGCCTTCTCTACATGGAACATGGCGTCTGGCTCTCGGAGCACGGGGCATCTTGGAAATGAGCGAGGAAATATCGTGTGCACGCGTTTTTATACTCCAATTTCGAGCGCGATTCTCGAAAGTCAAAATTAAGAAACTGGAGAAATCTATTTTAAAAATTTTCTAGAATAAATTAACAACACCAACTTCATTCCTCGAGAAATTCGTTAAAAGAACAAACGTTCCATAAACCTTTTTTAAGTAACACGTCATACTCTGTTCCATCGTTGAGTCAGCTCCAGCTAAACGATACTTATCGAAAGAGACTCTCAATACCAGTCGGTTTAGGCAGAGCTTAGTAAAAGAATACACTACTGCGTCAAGCTTTCTATACGCGTCGACGATTAGCAGCGCCATCTTGAGGTCCCTCAAGTCCAAGGCGATATAAATATGGCATATGGGAAGAAGAAGTCATCAACCAAACAATCATTCAAATTACGAGAAGTTTTACCTCGATAAGAGTTTTTTTCACTTCTTGCTTGTTTTCTACAAAAGAACAAAATGAAACTCACTGGCTCCGTTTTAGCTGCTATGGCTTCCGCCGATGTTTGCGGCGATTGTGATGGTAAGAAATGACATATTTAATATATTTAAAAAAATATATTTTTAGCCAACATCGCCGAGTTCAACGCGTGGCACGCTCAGTCGAACATCATCTGCTCCCGCTACACTCACCCACGTGACTACGCTCAGTTCGCCGACCCACGGGCAGCTGCTTGCAAGGACTGCAAGGTGCAGTGTGTGCCCGACAACGCCACTTGCCCGGGAACAGACGACCTCGAGGCCGGCTTCTGGAACAAGACAGCGCTCAAGCTCAAGGAGCAGTACGTCAACCGAGCCGAGATCCAAGCCGCTAAGAAAGTGGCCGAGAAGGCAGCCGCCACCCTCGCTCGCAACTTGACCAAAGAAAAGAACAAGTACGACAAGATCGTCAACAAGCTCGCCGAGAAGAAAGCCAAGAGCGAAAACAAGGCATGGAAAGAGTCGGACTGGGAATCCTGGAGAGAGAACCGACGACAGGAAAACGAGGCCAAACGAGCCCAGCGAAAACAGGAGAAGAAAGACGCCAAGGCAGCCGCCAAGGCTCTCAAGGAACTCAGAAAGGTAGAGTCAAACCATTGAACGATTTGTTTCTTACTCTTTTACCAGCAACAACGACTTGAGAAGCGAGCTCTTGCTGATAAGAACAAGGTGCTCTTTGCCTTCTACGCCGAGCTTGAGGAGCACTACGACGTCCTCTGCCCAGAAATGCACCTCATCCAGGTAAGCTCAAAGTAAAGTTGCGTTTCTTAACTTCTCGATTTTAAGGACAATCAGAACATGGCCCGAAAGTTCAACATCTGGAAGCAAGCTCAACAATAATTTCCAAGACTACTCTGTTTGATGAACTCAGTTCGCGCTGACCCTTTTTTATACTTTTCAAATGGTTGATAAAACCTTTTTTACTTCTTACTTTTGGCGTTCTTGAATCGCGACATTAGTGGAAGTGTTTTATATTCAAGACTTTACTGTACAAACAAGCACTCTTTTTTATAAATAAATTCTGCAAAAAATACTCAAGCTTGTCCAATTTTATCAATCACTTTCATGGAACAATTTATTTATGGCAGTTGCATTCTTAATTTAAAAGACACTCATAGTCATAGAGCTCTTCGAAATTATAGTTACAATCAATTTGACAGTTTCAAATAGAAAATGCTAAAATGATGAGTTAGAAAAGGAATTCCATCGCAAATAAATTTAGTTTGTAAAAATATTTCCTGCATGAAAAAAGAGAAGACTATTGATCTCGCTTTTTGATATTTTTATTGAAAACACCATGATTTTTGTACAGTGTAGCTCGAGGTTTAAAATTGGCACTCCCACATATGCCATTCAGATTGTCGTGCCAGCAGGAATCAGCATTTGAGAAACAGTAAATAAAGAAAAAGAAGGTAGATGTTAAGTCCACATGTTATTAGTTAGAATATTTATATCAGATTTTTTGGCTGTTATCCATTGTCCCAATACCACAAATTATTTTCGTGCGTATTTTTTTCGATAACATTTCCTATACTTGAGAGTCTGTATTATAGGCAGGTCAGGGCTTGGCGGGTAATTTGACATAAATAGACATCGTAATAATCGAGGAGGTTTTATATAAAAAATAGGGTCGAGTAAAAGTTAAGATTTGAATTATTTACTGGGACTCGACGAGTTCTTCTTTTATCTGCTCGTACTGGTTCATCATGCGAGTGGACACGTTCTCATCAGCCTAAGGAAAAGGTCGCTTTGAACCTCTGTTAGAGTTTGGTGCGCTTACGTCAATGAGATGGAGATCAGCGCAAATGGGCTCGTAGTAAAGTTCCAAACTGGCGTAGAATGCAAACTTGGCCTTGTTCTTCTCCGCGAGAGCTCGTTTCTCGAGTCGTTGTTGCTGAACGGATCATAATTAACTAACTCGGAAGGGACTGAGTTTACCTTTCTAAGCTCCTTGGCTTCCTTGGCTGCCGCCTTGCGCTCCTTCTTTTCCTGCTTCCTTTCGGCGCGTTTTGCCTCGTTTTCAGCTCGCTTTTCTTCTCGCCAGGCTTGCCAATCTTCCTTCTTTTGCTGCTTATTAGCTGCCTTTTCAGCCTTTTCCTCGGCTTTCTTTTTCTGTTTCTCATACTAAACAGCAGTTAGAAATTATTAATCTCTTATTGGCTGCTGAAAAAACAGCGCCACCAAAAATGGTATATAACCTTTTCGAGTTCTTTCTCCAAGTTGCGAGCGACCATTCTAGCTTTGCCCTCAGCAAGGCTTTTTTCGTACTTTTCGAGGTACTGAGCGGTGAGTTTCTTCGCGGTCTTGTTCCAGGCAGCGTGTGCGACTGCGCTGACACCTGGACATTTGTCTTCACTTGGAAGACACTGGATTTTGCACTCTTTGCAAGCGCCACGGGCGGACAGAGACTCTCGGGGGTCAGTGTACCGGGTGCAAGTGATGTCGGAGTTACCGTGCCAGGCGTTGAAGTTGGCAAGCGCAACTAGAAATCAAATTTCATTGATTTGTTGTTGTTTTTTTATAACTCGAGGCACTGAGTTAGTCGTCTCTAAACTTACCGTCACAATCTTGACAGACATCAGCGCTAGCAAAGGCGAAAAGTGATAAGGAAAGCTTCATTTCTTTCTTTTTAGTTTATCACTTGTTGCTCGAAAAAGCAGAGTTCTTTAATCAAGACTGTCGCTTGATAATTTTGATGACCAAAATGAGATGCGCAGTGTCTTAAATAGCTTTGTCAGGTTCCAAAGAGTGGAGCTCCGGAGTCGGAGTTAATCCAAGGGAAAAGTAAGCAAATACCTAAAATAGAGGGCCAAAGAGTGAATGCCATTTTAAGCCCAACAGCGCCATCAATCGCCTTCAAAATAATTTTATTATCATCTTGAATGTTTTTACAATATTTCTTTCGCACTTTAAAACGTAGAAAAAAGAACTCCTTCTCTAAGAAAATACTGTATTTTTAAATAGATCATATCTTAGTTTTCTTCCGTTTTCTTTTCTCCAATTTCTTAACGGTGGCTTAGATAATTTTGAAGATTTGCGATGAAGCTGTTTTTGGAAAGATAGAATTGGAAAATACCAAAACAATCAGAAAAGAGTTCTTCACGGCGGTACAGCTGCGGAACTTCTAGTCTATCTTGATTAGTGCAATTTCCATCTCCGATTTTGATATCCAGCTGAGAAGCGCTGCGCTCTATCACCATCTATCTGATCGTCGGTGGTATAAAACTCCCACTTGCTTTGGACAACACAGCAAATTCAAAAATCATTCTACAGAAAATCCTCTTTTTCCAACAATGACCAACAACCGCGAGTTTCAAGACGCCTTTGTCAAGTACATGCAATCCCAAGTCGGAAAAATGGTCGACCTTGAAAAACACGACGCCATGATTCGATCCTTTGGAGTAAAGCGAACCAGCAGAACGATTTACACCTTACAGGGCTGCAAGTTTAACTTTGAAGACGAGGACGTACGTCCAGCGAGCTTCAATGACGACGAGTCTCCAACGATTTCAGAGGACGACTTCGAGATCGATCAAGAAGCAATTGATAGACACGAACGTATGTACCATGGTTCCAAACCTTCAACTCAGAAGAAGCGATCTTCTAAGAAGAAAGGTTCACTCAAGCCATCCAGACCACTCACTGACGAGGAGAGAGACGCATTGTTCGGCAAGCCAAAAGACGTGACTACCAAGGTCAAATTGCCAAAAACTAAGAAGTCAACACAAGAAGAAGGCCAGCAGAAGAAGAAGAAAAACAGCGGCAAGGCCCCGAACGCTATCCGAAAAACGAAGAAACCGTCTCGACTCTAATCACCAACTGACATTTCTGCTCCTTTTGTTATTTCTGTTTTTGCTTATGAATTCTTGAATAAAACACTTTAATATAATTTGCTTTTCAATCTTTTTATTTTTTGGATTTCCAGTTCGAAGACTTAGAAGCAGGAGTCAGGAAAACGGGTTTATTCAAACCTGACACTGACTTCTATTTAAGCTCAAGTGTGTACCTGGCGTCTTTCAAGAGCCAGAACTTTTAGAACTGACGGAGTATCATTTTGAGCAGGAGCAGGCTCCACGCCAGCGCAGTTTTGGTCCTTTTCGTTAATCCTTTTTCGTTATCTCCTTACCAGTATTTGGCGATCCCGGTGGCGCTTTGGTTTCATCTGTGCAGCCCATAAATAGCCGCACGAAAGTCCAAGTCCAAGCTTCACATCCAACTTGGACCATCATTCTTGAATTCTTGCGATACGCAAAATCAAGCCCTTCTTTGACCTTTTTCGATCGAGCATCAAAAACATGAAGTTGAATCTTACTTTTTTGGCACTCGCCTTCGCCGGAAAATCGGATAAAAAATGCCGCGCGTGTGACGGTAAGACAGAGATAATAATACAGAGAATAAAGAGAGAGAAACGCAAAAAATTAAGATTTGATAAGTCGGTTTAATGATTGGCATAAAAATCCAAATATGGTGTGCGATCGGTACACTTCTCCGAAGTTTATTGCCAAAGGAAATCTTAGAGGAGCTTGTAAGGATCGGTTATTTCACAAAAATAACTGCTTATTTGTAATCTATTTTACTTACAATAAAATTGAAAAATTGTTAACCGAAGTAAGGAATGCAAAATTCAATGCATCCCTAACGAGGACAAGTGCCCAGGAATCACAGACCTTCCAGCCGGATGGTGGCACAAGACTGGTGAGAAACTCATGAACCAATACGTCGATAAGGCAGCAGAACTGCACCAAGCTCGCCTCGATTTGCGCGCCGCGAACAAGCTTGAAAAAGAGCTCGCCAAAGTGAGTTTTTGATTGAGTCCTTGTTGATCTCGAAAATGATTAATTTAATCATTTTGTGCTAGTACAATAAGCAGAAGAAGAAAATTGAAGAGCAGAAGGCGAAGGCTGAAAATAAAGCGTTCAAGAAGGCTGACTGGGAAGCATGGAGAGAAGACCAGCGACAGAAAAATGAAGAAGCTCGTGCCCAGAAAAAACAGGAAAAGAAAGAACGTAAGGCAGCAGCCAAGGCCCTCAAGGAGCTCAAAAAGGTAAAGAAAATGGCGAAAAATAAAAGCTACAATTTTGGATGTTAGGAGCAACGACTTGCGAAGAGACTGCTTGCGGATCAAAATAAGGCACTCTTCGCGTTCTATGCAAGCCTTGAAGAGCACTATGAGCCAGTCTGCCCGGACCTTTACCTGATTGAAGGCATCCAAAACGAGGTAACAAGTACTCAATGATAATCAAATTTTACAATTCTTATTTCAGACTGTGGTTGCAAGAAAATACGAGAATTTTCTCCGAACACTTGCGTAAACTGATAAAGAAATTTGCGCATCTCTGTAAATATCCTCGAAAACGACTCCAGTTTGGTGATCTTCTGAACAACTGTTTTTATCCTGTAGGGCCTCTTATACTTTAATAAATTAACTTTCTAAGCACAAAGACTTTGCAAGACTTTCATAGTACGATGCATCGCTTATCGACTCAGCTAAGTGTTGCTAAGCAAATACTCTAGGCATGTTTTCCTGTTGACAGTGAATCTGTTATCTGAGTCCGTTTCTCCAATTCCGCCCGTGTCGCATTCGATAAGCTCTTCGAGCAATATTTATCTTGTGTTACCAAGCAACAGTGCTTAGTTCCACCTTTTATATTGTCTCTAGAACCCAGTGTGTGCCCAAAAGTGCTTAACAAAGCCGGCGCCTTGGGCCCAGAGCGAAACTGGTTGATGGAAGAGAACGTGTCCTCGGCAAACTGAAAAAAATCAACAAGATTATCTTTCTCTAGAATCTACAAAGAGTCCTTTGTTATCCCTGATAACGAGAAAATCTCCAGTTTCACGATAAAATGAGCTCCGATGTGGAGCCAAAGTCGGGCATACCAGGTTTGTTATGGGCCAAACAAATCATAAAATCAATAGCTATTCATATATAAAAAAAATAAAAATTAAGCAGTTATGTCACTATAAGAAGACTTTGATTCTGTTTTCGTGTCTTTAAAATAGTCTAGACTCGCTGCTCCGAACATTACGGGCGAATTCGGAGTCCCACTTCCGCCCGGCGCAAGAAGAGCTTGAGACTGGCTCCCTAAAACCTGATGGCGCCTGGAATTACAGAAGTCAGCGCTCGAAGCTTAGCCACCTTATCAAAGCTCCTCCTAGCCACAGTGGGCAGGTTGGCAGCCGCGACATTTCCTTCCTCCAAGACAAAGCAAACATGGACCACGGCTCTTCAGCGAATATCGACGATTCTATCATCCCAAAGAACTTCCATGTTATCAAAAGCAAACGTGTCATCGGACTTGATGCTAAATCCGGTCCCTACAGGTTAATTCAAATATAGATTCAAGCATAGAATTGATCAAAAATTAGAACAACTTTGGAAGATGGGCTCAACCGTCTTCGCGTGTTTCCTTCTCTTCAACCTAATCGGCGAGTAGACGCAATAATGCTCAACGAAGCAATGGATAAAATGCTGGCCGAATTGACCACCAAGCCAAAGACAGCTGCTGGCGAAGGCAACCAGGGACATATTCACGACGTTCTTGACACGATCAAGAAGGAGCAGGATATTTACGACGTCGTTTTTTACGAAATCATTCGCCAGGTGACCGTCGATTGCAAAGAGCGTGGCCAACTCTTGTCAAAACTGAGGAGGGCCTACTCTGATCTGCTTGGAAGGATTCCGGAATATGTCGGGGGAATTCACTCAGAGTGTAAGTAAAATTATCTTTCTCCCAACATTTTCATTTTGATAGTGATCGCTCAAAGAGTTTTGGACGGAAAACTGACATCGCAAATTCTCTTTTTCAAGAGCGAAATCGACCGACTCGGCAATGAACTCCAAATTGTCAAAGATCACGACAAGTCGATCAGCGAAGAAGCGGAAACTAGTAAAAAAGAGCTTCAGTACGCGATGAGCGAATCGGCCAAGAGTGCTGCAGTTTTGGAGGAGTATCATCAGCTGTACGAATTGCAGAGAGAACGACTTCAGAAACATATAAAAAAGATTACGACGGAACGCGAGATCTGGAACACGGCTGCTTATTCACTGGCAATCAAACTTGTCGATGAAAATGAGTTGTCTGTTGCGCGGAGAATTTACGTATCAGAACGAGCTTGGTCAAAACTCGCCCGGCACTTTGCCGTCTTTTTGGCAGAGCGAGATTCGAACGATTTGAATCTTCTGCAAATGGAGGTGCATAGATGGCGCGACACAGCTTCAAATTTGAAGAGATTGAGCCAAACGAAGAATAATAAGGCTCGTGAGCTTGCAAAAGAGCTTTTCCAAGAGCTCGCAAAAGTGATGGAAGAATTTAAGAAAAAGTTCATCTACATCGACTTTGCTGGTGGGCGTCGAGCAAAAGAGCCCGATCTAAACAGCGCAGATCAGCTGATCGAAGATTTTGAATTTGTTACCATCAAACTAGGCAAATTCATTCATACATTCGACAACTCCGATCCATTGGCAGGCAAGTGCGGGAAGTATCTCGAAGACATGGAGCAGCGGCTAAACAACTGGACAGACATCGCCGTTGAAATTTACTCTCGTCATCGATCGCCTACGGATCAGAAGCATGCACAGCACAATATCATGACAGACTTGAACGAAAAGATCATTCGATATCACCATCAAATGGTCGACAAAAACACAGGGCAGGATTTTTCAATAAATAAAAACAATATTGACTGAAAGTATAATTTAATAAATCCGAAGCTGAGGTGAAAATGGCATTGTCCAGCGAGCATCAACGATCAACACCGGCTTGAATTTGTTGAAAGCTAAGATTGGACAGGAGTCGTTCAACGAAGAAGTTTGGCTTGACATTGTTGACACTGCAGATGGATTCATCGATGTCTTCTCTGACATCATCCAGTTTATTGGAAATCTTCGTGGCGCGGAAGAGCCTGCTGTTGAGGTCGACTCAATGGAGGCGTTCAATGATGTAACGAAATGGATGAGAACATCTGTGGATGGAATCGAAGCTGAAAACACCAAGATCACAGCATTGATAGATTCCCTTAGCAACGATCAACTGCTGTGGATGTCGTCTAGTCTGGTTAACTTGGTGCCTGACAGGTCTAACTGCACGCTGCTACGCGATATAAGCTGTCCAATTATGGTAAATCATTCTTTCTTTTGAGTGAGAACGGTCCATGTTCTTTTAAAGCTTAGGCACTTAGGCGAGAAGCACTTTAATTTTAACCAAAAGCGATACTACTTGTCTGAAAATGATATGTTAAGGCGACGCCTGAGACACTTGTAGCGGATCAACAGGAGCTATCCGATCGGTGTTTAGACTTGACAAGCTACTTGGAAAAGTGCGTCATCGGACTCGTGCTAGAAAACACGCGTATCAATACCCAGCAACAACGTTTAAGGATTTGGATACTTATCTAATAAGCAGATTTCTGTCTTACAGTGAAGTACTCGAAATAGAGAAATGACTGAAATGGAGAGCGCCTTATCCGACGAACATTTAGATGGCAGCGATGCCGAAGGAGAATCCTTTCCAAAGCAGGAAGCTCCGCCTGTTCTCGATGATTTACCCGAGCCCGAAGTCCAAGAAGAAGAAGGGGATAATCTAGAACTCCAAATGAAAGCGTTTAAAGGTGCACTAGTTATTGTTTTCTATTCAAACTCTTATTCTAGAGGAGGCTATCGAGTGGGAACGAGCTGCCGTCTTCCTTGCCGAAGCTTTGCAAACACTCATCGACGAGAAAAAGACAAAAGATCCGTCTTTGGTTCTCGAAGAAGGTACGTTTTGAAATTTTTTCTGATTCACAAGAAAACCAAGGAAAGTTGAACACAATCAACTACAATTTCGAAGAAGCGGAAGCTCATTTTGCGCGCAATCTCTACATTGTTTCCGGCAATGAAAACATCACTCTTCGGTAAGACTAATCGAAAATTGCCATTCGACTTAGTTCTCAGGGATGTGGATAGACCTGTTGGTACACATGACGACGGCCTTTCCAATCCAAAGACAGAGGAATCAGACAACAAGCTCTCAGCACTCGGCTCAGTTGAAGTCCTCCAACAGGAATTAATGCTTTCCGAAGAACGAGCACTACGGGCGGAAGAAAAAGTGGAAGAACTTGAGGGAATTCTACTAGCTATTCGTCAAAAAGAAACTGAGGGTTTTTACTTTTTGTCTGATGATAAGGTAACGAAATTTCAGAAAAACGAGAAGCCGAAAGAAGTCCGGAGGAGAAGAAAAAACGAGAACAAGAAGAAGCCAAGAAAGTGGAACCTCCGAAAGCGCCTCCCGTTTTGACTGCTCCTAGAATCGCTAAGCCGACAACAACAGCCTCAGAGGTAATAAAATGTTTCTGTTACTTATCAAAATATGATTTCAAAGCTCGTCGTGCCCACGAGTACTCAAAGGCCCCGATCGCCAGGAGGAGCCAACTCGCGGCCTAACTCTGCGAATCCAAAGAAGGGCCAACCAAAAAAACGAACAACGACGAGAAAATGAACTCGTCGGATGACCTTTTCTTCAACATCTGTATTAATAAATTAAATTGCATGACTACGGCAGCGTTTGTCTTCAAAGTATCTATCTAAGCAAAGAAATCAACAAGGATCAATCAAGTGGTATTTACTCACTGAAACAAGTAGCATTTTGAAATTTGAAACGGTTTATTGAAATTTAGAAAATGTTTTGAAGAATGTTACTGAAGGGAAAATTTAGAAGATGAATGAGAAATTAATGGTCAGTAAATTAGAAGTGTCTTTTTTTTAATTTTTTCCATGTTTTTTTTTTCTCAGCTATCTCAAAGAGTCCACTGGGGTCGGTATCGGTGTTCCGTGCACAGGACAAGTGCTCTGACCCGCTGCTGCGTTCATTGGCTGGATGGTTTTCATCTTCTTTCTATCCTCTTCTGTAGCTCTTTGTCTGGCACGGGTCATCTCGGCTATTCTAGCTTCTCCTCGTTGCTGTTCTCGTCTCTGTTTGAATTCGTCAAAAAAAGATGGATTGAAGATGAAGTCGCAAAGGACAAGTGGAAAAGCGAATCCAAGGACGACAGAAACCAATGTGATGAAAATGGAAAGACCAAGTCTGAAGCCTTCCGCAAATTCAGTTTGAATTGAAGGATAAGTCGATGTAGCAGGTATCATAAACATCTCTCAAGCAAAATATCAGAAGCTTTCAAAAATGAGTTTTTTTAATAATGCGTGGAGTGGCGCATTTATATACGCCACAAATATCATTCATGAAAAATATCCATTCCATTGGAAAGAGCACGACCATAAACGATCACGATTGAGAACTCCCAATACTAAAGTAAGTTATCGGCAATAACTAAACATTCAGCTTATCATGTTTATTCTCCTCATTCAAATGCTTCTCTGGGTTCCTTGATAAATAAGAAACGTTAAGAAGAAAAAGCCCTTCAAGATAATTTCAAGGTCTTTTGCGTAAAGCCGCGTTTGAACTTTCCTTTATTCAATAATGAAAATATTGCAAGAGTTTTGGTGAAGATTAAGTCGTTTCAAAGGCGATGTCTTTTCTTTTTCTTTCATTTTCTGATATGACAGTCGCTGCAGAAGTTGACGCGATGATACCCACTTAAAATCGAGGCTAGATGAAAACAAATGCGAGCTAAGTTACCTTCTGTAATAGCAGCAGTGACGAGCGAAGCGGGTATAACATCTTGAACGATATTGGCGAAGGTAATGTGTTCGTTGATAGGAAACTCGCGTATCTCGTTTTTAATGTCGAGCGCGTTGATTGCACAGCGGTCCTCGAACTTGTATGTTTCGCAGCAGACAAGTACCGGCACTAACAAGACGAATAAGTCATCATAAATCGTTAATTGTGATTAACCTTGGTCCTCGTTTGCCACGCAAGCGACAGTTCCGCAACCCTTTGCACCAACAACTGATCCATTGGCTAAAAGAGAGCGTGCTCCAATAATGACTACATCGGTCTGCTTCATCATATACGACAGGCCAGCAATAGTTGAATACTTTGTTTGTATTCCAGCCTCTATAATTCCATTTAGCAATGAAATCTAATATATTATTTCTCTCACCAGTAAGACACTGAAGAACTCTCTTCCCACTGAAACTCGGCTCTGTGTCGACTACAATGACCTCAAACTTCCTCCCCAGTCTGCTTGCCTTCTCGAAAATGCGCACCATGTTCATCCCGTCGCCGAAAGTCAATACAGTAGAATTGTCAGTGATCAAGTTGAAAGTCTCGTTGGCGATTGTCGCCTCAGCCTCATCAACGCGCATTTTCCAGAAGAGCTGCAACTCTTCGTGGAGAAACTCTTTGAACTCGGCCAAGTTCTTGTCGCGCGCCTGTCGAGAACGAGCGGCTTCCTTGACGATGTCTACTAGACAAGCCTCGCTGCGCGTCATCGGGTGGCACTTGGAGATGAAGTTGATGTTAGGATTCAACTCGGAGATGAAGTTCTGCTGAATAGAGACGCGATGATGTTGCTTCAACTCGTCGTTAAAGTTACGCCCGTCGAAGTCGTCGATGAATAATTCCAGGGCGCGCTTCAATTTCTCTGCCATCTCCCGTTCGTCGATTTTGGACAGATGAGCTGCCTTGAAACCGAGGCGAACGATGGCTCTGTGCAGCTGATTCGGCGCTATAAAACATGAAAAACTTAACTTTCTGTAGCAAAATCTCGATTCGTGATTTCTTAACCTCTAAATATTGTTTATAACGCCTCCTGTGTTGGATTTTTCGTAATGCCGCGGGAGAACATGTCTTTTCTGCCAAAACCCATCGTTTGAATTGTGTCTTTGATTCCTGCCGTGTTGCGCATGTAGGTAAACAGTGGCTCAGTAAGCTCAACCTGCGACTGTTGCGTCTTAGTCGTCTTCAAAAGTCGACGAGGGTCAATGGACTGAGACTCGGAGATCTTACGCGTGCGGCCGGGGACTCCTTCTGCTTGGAGCGCTGCAACTTGAGGCACGGGTGATGCCGCCTGTAAATGAAATGAGCACAGTGGGTCGAGTTAAAAAGCTTTCCTTGGGGACAGGTGATGCCTGACGCACTGGCGCTTCTTCTTGCTTCTTTTTCATCGCTTCTTCTTTCTTCCGCATTGCCTCGGCCTTTTTCGCTTCGACGTCGACACCCTTGTCTCCAACAACTTTTGCTCGACGAGCCGCCTTTTCCAGCTTCTTCTTTTCTTTTGCACTCAATTCCTTCGTCATTTTCAGACTCTAAAAAGGATAAAGAAAGATTAGTTTTGTGTTTCGTGCGTCTGTTTATCCGTATTGAAAGCACATGGAAATGTGTACGAGTATAATGATACTATCATAAAAATGACAGTATTACTGTTAAAATAAATGGGGCATGGTAAGTGTTTTTGGCAATTAACTTTTGTTCATCTTTTAACTTAGATAATACCTAGATTTTTTTTATTTTATATTTCGTGAACTGTTTATCCTTAAAAAATAATGGTGTGCGCATGGTGGTAAATGAACTAGATATAAGCATAACTTGTTCTTGAACTTTTGGAGCATCGATGAAAGAGATAGATTCAGCAGTTTTTGTCAGGGGTGTTAGGCGTCAAAGGCAGCGGGTTTTGGGGGAATATCAGCTTTTGAATGACTTTTTTCGGCTCTATCTCCGGACCATCTGCTTTAGTGTATGTCGAAGGTTTATTCGTAGCTACACTGGTATATTTGTAATTTTCAAGTTGTTCCAAAGTTGGCAGAGGTTTCGTCTGAGGCGCTGCAACTGGAACTTTTGACTTTCGTGAAAGCTCGTATTTCTTTGGGTATTGAGCTTTAATCGCTTCCTCGTTAATCTGTGGAGTTGGAAAAAACAGCTGATCCCCGGAGCCAGCTAAGTACCGAAGTTTAGCATGACGAGTAGACTCTGTAATTTGTGCCTGTTTTCGGGGATTAAATTGGGAATCAGGAACGATATTTTTATCTAATATTTTCACACGTTTGGTTCTATTATCAGCCACAACATTAACTTCTTGAATCGTTTTCCGCTTTGATTTAACAGTGATTGGTGGGCTTGCGATGCAAATGTTGAACGAGTCGCTTTCCGACTTGGGTTGCCAGCGGGGTGGAAGCTTGGGGTCCAGCTTTGGGTTGGGTGTCGACTTGGGCTGGATGCAAGTGAGCTTTCTTTTGGTCTTTTTTGATGAATAAATTGACTGAGCGATGGGAGATGGAAATAATGGGCTTTTCAAATCCCCACAGCTGATATTTTTTCCGTTGATGGGGGAAAGAGAGGGGATCTTCTTGACGGCTTTTCCATCGATAAGACTCGGCTTTGGCTGAATGTAAATGTGTCCAGGCATTTTCGCTAGTCTTTGAGGAGATAGATCGCAGAGCGTTTGACTATTGTGCGTGAGGATGAAGGATTTACTTGGTGTTATAAGAAGCTCTGCGTTCTTGTCGATAACTTGTTTTTTCGAGACTGGCAAGCTTGAATTAATAAATGTTTTGTCGTCACGTTTCGATTGGAAATTTTGCCCGGCGTAACCGACTTGCAGCTGAGCACTTCTGAGAAGCTCATCAACAACGTCCAAATTGCAGACGACGATTTCAAATGGCTCTGGCCTAAATTTGATTCATTAAAAATTTGCGTCTCCGAATCTGACCCTACCCTTTGCACGTGAAGTCCCAGATCAATTTCCAATCAGGCTCGAATATTGTCGATTCCGGACCTCTAGACAAAAGCAACATCCTCGACGTCGGAATTTCGCCGAAGCCCATATTTACAAATGCGTCGTTAATTCGATGCTTGAGGGAAATGACCAGCTCGTCTCTTCGATAATCAACGCGGAATCTGAACAACGCATGATTGACCATTACGTTTTGCTCCATCAAAAGTCGTTCTATTCTTGTGCTTTTCAAGGGGGCCATTGGATAGACCAGTGTTTTTGTGAGACTTTCTATTCCAGATTGAATTTCGTCGATTTTCCTTCTTATATAACTTGATGGATCTTTCAAACTCTTCGCGAATATACCATTTCCTTTCTTTGCGTTTTCGAAATCCAGGTCGGTAACTGAGATTTGCTTCAATACATTCAAAAAACTGGAAACTATATCATTCTTCGCAGAGCTTTCTGCTGGCCTCTGGTTTGTCGACATCGCCGACATTTATTCCGACTCCTGGACCAAGTATAGCTTTCCAATAAAGCTAAAGTGCCAGTTTTCAGCCCCGATTTTCTGAATGATTAAGTGTTAAGAGCTTCGTGAATCTCTGATCTGAGATCTATCGCTTATCTGTGATACAAAAATAAATAAGTGCTAATCAAGGCAGGTGAGAATGATAAAGTTGGTACTCAAAATTGCTTTCGAACTTGGGTTCGAATGGAATTGAAATGATTTCTGTGAAGCCTTCGTTTCGTGCCGGAGCGACGAATTTCTTCCGATGCGAGTAGAGAATCATGTCTTTTATGACGGCTCCGCCTGTTACTGCGCGATATCGACAGTTGTGCTATAATTTATCGTTAATAAAAGGAGCTGTGGAGAACACACCATAGCTAATTCAATTTCTACGTCGAATAAAACGGAAATTATGGCTTCCAAATTCTGTTCGTGCGCTAGTTTGAGATATCGCTGTCTACTTGCTACATCTGGATTCGTTGCATCAATCACTACGCTTTTCTTCGCCTGCAGTGCTTCCTTACAGAGCCTAAGACATTTATCCGTTGAGCCAACGTCGTCGCGACAGAGAATTTCTATTTCTGGATGGCTTTTCTTCACCTGTTTAGCAAACGAGCTCTTTCCGCAGCCAGGATAGCCAGTAAAAATTACCAAGGACTGTTTTTCGCTGAGATGAGAATTTAGAATGTCTACATTCTTCTGAAACTTGGCCGAGTTGTCTTTAAGTTTCGCCGTGGCATGTTCTTTAATCTGGAATTCCTCCGCCGGCCTGTCGAGAAAGAACTCTTCAGGTGTTCGGAAATCTATTCCGCAATTGAGGGCGAAGAGTCGATCGGACGCTGAAAAGTCTTTTTTTCTTCCAGATATTTTATTCGCCGGGCGGCCGGCTGCATCGCCCACCATTACACAACTCCTTGGATCGAGACGAATGAACTCTTTCAGAAAGAAAAAGATGCCGGGTGATGGTTTTCGGAACATTCCACTGCCGCTGGCGACGCAAACTTCAAAGAGGAAGCCTAACTTGTCTTGTATTTGCGCTATCTTCTCCTGAAACTCTTCTTTCAACGTTTTATCCGTCTCCATGCTCTTTTGGTTAGAAATAAAGATGATTCTCGCCCCGTTTTCATGTAGCTTTTTAAGCGTTTCGGGCACTTTCTTGTCCCACCAAATCCAGTCGCTAGCGTTTTCGGGAAACTTTCCACCGGACTTTGGCTTGATAATCGTGTGGTCCATGTCAAAGAAAAAGACGCACGGGCTCGAGAAGCTGTCTTGATCCTCGGGGCAGAAATACATGAAGCCCTTTCCGACATCGTTCCAGCCTGTGAGTTCTACTGGAGAATCGTCTTTTCTCTCCTCTGTTCTGACCCAATAGCCGGTCGAGATCTTCATTTTTTTCGCGGAAAAGCGAATTTCGTATTCAATCCCATTCACGGTGAATTTATCCTCGTTCTCTAGAAAAAGCGCTATAACTGTTGAAAACGAAAAAAGTACCTAAATGAGTGATCTTTTCCTCTTCCTCTCCGTTCATAGTATACTTGGCGCCGCTCAGGGCTGCTGAATTCGGAGCGTTTGAGTTTACCCGCGATTTTTTCGGCGGAAGATCCGTTGGTTTTTCACGGAAAATCCGCAGTTTTTTTCACGTAAGATCCGCCGGTTTTCAGCGGAGAAAAGGGCACGGAGAATCGCGGATGATCCGCCGAAATTTCTGCTCAAAAGACGAAATTAAAGGGTGTTCCACTCTTTTGATTGGCTAGAAAAAAAGGGTAGCGGGTAATCGCGGGAAATCCGCGCGGCCGAGAAAATCGGACGATCGGAGGATCGGAGGACAGCGCGGAGAAACGGAGAAAATCAGCGGATTATCCGCCAAAAAAATCCCGGGTAAACGCAAATGCTCCGAATTCGGCAGCCCTGGCGCCGCTAAGTGGTGAAATCGTCGCCGCTTGAATTCGAGAAAAGCGCGAGTCTGAAGCTGAAAGACAGAATCTTCTGATCTCCTGATCTTCTTCGGGAACTTGAGTCATGATTTCGAAGCGCTCGTCCAGGACTATCTCGCATCCTTCTTTCAACACAAAATAGAGCTTCCCTTCTTTGAGTATTTCAAAGCTCCACATTCTGAAAATCAAAAATCCTTGATAATAAGGGGGAACATGTAAATTTTCGAAATTTTGAAGACAAGGAAAAGTGAAGCGCTCTTTCTTCAGAGCTGCTCCGATTTGTAAAAGTCAGAAGTCAGGTAAATGACGACGCCGATAAAGTTAACTCCCGCCAGCGCCCAAATGAACTTCCTTCCGTGGCGGAGACCCTTGTCCCGTCGAGCCACAGGGTCAACGACTTCCACTGGCTTTAGGCGCACGCGTTTCCCGTCGATGATTTTCGTTCTCGCGGTATTCAAAATGCAGCGAGACAGGCGCATCGGCCAAAATTCTTAAAATTGTCAGTTTAAATTCTTGGAGACAAGATTCTAGTCACTTGAAAATACAGTAATTACTGAAATTGGTTTAAAATCAAAATTGAATTTTGAAAAACTAAAAATACCGCGTTACACGAAAGTTTAAAGGAAGAAGGAAAGGGTTGAAGATTGCGATTGAAAGTTTCGATTTGAAACAATTAATTTGTCTAATGTTCTCTCTTTGAGTTGGACTGTTCTGAGTTCTGGACGGAAGTGAATGTGTTTCATTTTCGCTCATTTGGGAAGGCTCATCGGCGTCGGATTTTGAAGATAAGTCATCACCACCGCCGAGATCGAAAGCATCAGAGACGAGAGCACTGATTCGCGATTATTTCTAGTCGAGAAACAAGAAAAAAACTGACCTTGACGAGCGTCTTCGGTCGATCTCGAGTTGGCGTAAGAAGTCATCGAGCAAAAAATCGCCGCCCAGGCGCACCACTTGATCTTCATCAACAAGCCGCACATGCTACACGAAGAAAAGCGTAAAGAAAGATCGAGGTAGAGCTTGTTCTACCTGAAGGCCATTGTGAGAAGATTGAGGTAATCAGGGAGCGGATCTGCTGCTTGCTGAGAAGCAGTAGTTGGAGCGACAAAGCGGAAAATGCGCTGTTGCCTTTTTGGGCTGACCCATTTGAAAACGTCTTCTACCATTCTAAGGACAAACTTTTGTGGCTTCGATCAAGAGGAACAACAACTAACAAGAAGTAATTTATTTTATGTTGCAGAGTAATCAGCTGAATTTCTCCTTTTATCTCGAAGGAAAAGCTTGGGTCTTCATTTTATTATTTTTTCTTCAATAATTGCTAAGAAAAGCATTAACTCTCTCTCTCGTCAAATTATATGGAGTGACCGTCATAAAATCTTGAGTCACAGCGCCAGTTATGACTAACAAACCCCCGAAATTTACAGATTTTGATTTTAGATGGCAGAACTGATGGCAAGAGTTTTTTCTTAGCGAACCGAAGTAAACTTTTACAAAGTTATTTGTTGTTGCTATCAGTAAATCTCCGTAATGCAGGATCTTTCCGAAGACAAGTCGAGTGGACCAATAAGAGGCCAGTGGCGCGCGCTCCACCTACGCATTCTGATCATTTACACCAGAAGAAAGAAAAAAGGATTCAGAACTGCCATTTCCTAGAGATTCCCTGTCCGTTTTTACTCTTCCTCAACGACTAACTGTGATTTATTTCAGAGCCTAACATGTCGACCGAGCGAACCTTTATTGCCATCAAGCCCGACGGTGTCCAGCGAGGACTTGTCGGCAAGATCATCAAGGTAACGTTTCCATCCCTTCCCTCTTCTTCATTCTTTTCTCTAGCGATTCGAACAGCGAGGATTCAAGCTCGTCGCCATGAAGCTCTGCATGCCCGGCAAGGAGCACCTCGAGAAGCACTACGCTGATCTCTCCTCCAAGGTAACAAGAAAGCTTTCAGCGGGTGTTAACGAAATTATAGCCATTCTTCGCCGGTTTGGTCGAGTACATGAACTCCGGCCCAATCTGCGCCATGGTCTGGGAAGGCCTCAACGTCGTCAAGATGGGACGAATGATGCTTGGCGAGACCAATCCCCAGGCTTCCCTCCCTGGCTCCATCCGAGGAGACTACTCCATCCAGGTAAGCTTGAGCTCTTTCGTCCCTCAACTCATCCTCTAATTCCCAGGTCGGCCGAAACATCTGCCACGGTTCCGACGCCGTCGAGTCCGCCAACCACGAAATCGCCCTTTGGTTCAAGCCCGAGGAACTCATGTCCTACGACTCTTGCACCGCCAAGTGGATCTACGAATAACTTCGCTCAGCAAAACTATTCATGTTAATCTAAACTAAAAGAGCCCGCTGCCAGCAAAAAAACTAGGAAAATACCAACAACTCCTGAACTCTAGTCCGACCTTTCTCTGTGCAATTCAGTTCGAAGCCTGTCCTTCTTTTTCGTTCACCTTGTTTTTTTCGCTTGTTTCCTAAAAGAATACAAAGACAAGAATCGTAAATTTTCAACCGAGTCTTCTATGTCTCCAGCCATTTCCCGAAAGCAGGACGAAAGTTAGTAGAATGGTTGACCCGAACGTAGCACGGTGGTTCGAGCAAGTAGATAAAACCAGAAGGGGGCGCCTAAACGCGGCAGAATTGCAAGAAGCCCTCAAGAATAACAATTACAGCAGCTTTGACATAAACGTCGTCGCAGCAATGATAGGCCCGTGGCTCAGTCTGCGCTTTTTTTCAGTATTTTTCCTCCTCGCGAGCCCGTGTTAGAAATGTTCGACAAAGACCGGACAAAGACAATAAATCTGAACGAGTTCAACGAGCTGTGGAAGTTTCTGGGCTCCTGGCGACAGTGCTTCGACCGGTTCGACAATGACAGATCCGGACAAATCGACGCTGGCGAACTTAGCACTGGTAATGAAAACGATAGAATTCAGCTCAGTTCTTATTTGGCTCCTTTATTCAGCTCTTCAACAGCTGGGCTATCGATTCTCGCAGCACTTTGTCCCAGTTCTCATGCAAAAGTTCGATTACAGTGGAAGAGCTTCTCATCTTCAATTCGACGGTTTCGTCATGGCTCTTATAAAAATCCAGCGTCTCACTACCGCCTTCCAGGATCGGATTCAATTTGTTCTTCCTTATCTTTTAGTTAGCAAACATGTTTTATTGATCTTCCATAAAAAGCCATACGATCGGCAGCGAAATGGCACCGCGCAGTTCACTTACGAGCAGTTTTTGGCCACCGTCATCCAAAACACATAGAAAGCATCTATCGCTCAAGACTCCCGCAAGTCCAATTTTGAAGCAATTTTTCGCCAACTCAAAGTCCTACTCAACAATCTCCAACTTGAGTCCTCTCAATTTACCAAAACTTCATCCTCATTCATACTTCAGGAAAATATTTTTTTTACTATTTTATGTTTTTTGTTCAATTTTACTGGAAACTTGTCGCAAAACGTTACTTGCATGTAAACCTAGTATTTAAAGAAATCCACTAAAATATTCAATGATTCTATCAAAGTTCTGATCTTATTGAACGATTTCTTCTTCCTTTAGAATGGCGACTGCGACAAAAGGAACGATTACGCTTCAGGGCTCGGCGCAGATGATTTCCGAGTTTTTGGACTTTGGAATCAACTCGATCTTGTTTCAGCGAAACATCTACCCAGGTAATGGGTTTTTTCATTATGTTGATTTAAATTCCTTCGTCTCTCATACATAAGAAATCAAAAGAAACTCATTTTTTAGTTTTTTGAATCATTTTTTTTTTCAGAAAACGTCTTCATGCCGAAAAAACACTACGGGCTGACTGTATACATGTCGGAAGACGAGGAGCTGCGAAAATACCTCGACACTGTCCTAGCTCAAGCCAGGTCTTGGATTGAGGTAAAATCCATCATCGCTTTTCAAGAAGATTAAAAATATTTGAAGAAAGGACAGCTGCTGCAACTTGTTCTGGTCGTTTTACACGCGGATACTGAAGAGACCCTCGAGCGTTGGGCATTCGACATTGAAAAGGTTAGAAAAAAAGAATAAAAGAAGACTTAAAAATGGCTAGGGGGAAAAGTTCGAAGAAGGAACGAGCGGAAAGAAGGTCGAACTCGACCACAAGCAAATGCAAGAAGGGATGAAAGCGGTCGTAAAGCAGATCGTGTCGACAAGTAAGTATAGAACTGAAACGCCCCTTTTTTTAGCGCAAGTCTCTAAAACTTGATTTTCAGTTACATTTCTGCCGCTGATCGAAGCTCCAGTGATGTTTGACCTCCTTTTCTACACAACACCGGGCATAGAGGTCGAAAACTGGGACCCAACGAAACCGCACATGATCAAGGGCGCCTCTGACTCGGTGAAGATTCGCTCCTGGACCTCCAAGATCCACACCATTAACACTGCTGTTACTTATAAAGCGGAGAGCTGAAGCTTTCGCAACCAAATTGAAATTTTTCAATTCCGACAATTTCCTCAATTCTGAGCTTATTAATGTTTGAAACATTCCTAAATCACCGTGCCTGACTATTATTATCACTATTGTCACTGACTTACTCACAGCCAAACTGTAACTCTAGCTATTTTTGTCTCTTATTCAATTCCAGACATGAGTGTTACATGTTCCTCGCCTTAAATAGGTCGAAAATAATCACTTCCGTTCTGAGTTCACGACGCCTCTTATGTAAGATTTATATCTTAAATTATCGCATTACCATTGAAATCGCTGCTTATTACTTCTTATAGCTTCTTCCAGTAGAATGGTGAAAATTCTACCGACGCCAGAGAAATCGCCAGCAGACAAGAAGGAGTACAGAGCCATCCAGCTCGAGAATGGTTTGACTGCGCTGCTGATTGCCGACTTGCAAAACGAGGGCGAAGACGATGGATTAGAGAGGTACGCTATTAACGGAAATTACAAACCAATAACTTTTCTAGTGAGCCGCAGAGCCCGGAACGGGAAGAAGAAGAAGACCTGAGCTCCGATGAGCTCGAGGAAGACGAATGCGACGGTGAAGGAGACGAAGAAGAGGGCGAGGAGAAATCAAGAAAAATGTCGGCCGCTTGTATGGTCGTCCATGCCGGAAGTTTTCACGAAAAAGTCGAGTGCCAGGGCCTAGCGCACTTCTGCGAGCACATGATTTTCATGGGCTCGAAAAAGTACCCAGACGAAAATGAGCTGGATTCGTTCCTCTCGCGCAACTCTGGCGGAACAAATGCGTACACGGAGCTCGAATACACCAACTATCATTTCGACGTGGCGCCGGATAAGTTCAGAGAAGCGCTGGATATTTGGGCGCAGTTTTTCATCGACCCGTTGATGAAGGAAGATTCTGTCGATCGCGAAGGGAAGGGCTAGAACTTATTTTCCTTATTCTTAAGATTAGATCTTTGTCCACACATGTCTAATGATGATCTTTTGATCGTAAAACAATCCCTTTGAACAGTAACCGCCGTTCATTCGGAATTCGAAATGGCAAAAACCGACGACTATTGTCGCAAGTTCCAGATCATGCAAGAGGCAGTGATGAAAAAAGGCCATCCTCAGAGCGGCTTCTTTTGGGGAAACAGAAAGAGTCTTTGGGAGGATCCCAAGAAAATTAGCAAAACAGCATATGACATGTTGCACGATTGGTATCCGAGGAATTACTCGTCGAATTTGATGAAACTCGTTATTCAGGAAAAGGTTGATTATTGAACTTATGTTGTCCAATCTTACAGTATTATCAACTATGAAAAAGAGCCCGCACTCGCTGGACGAGCAACAAAAGTGGGTCGAAGAAATATTCTCTCTTGTTCCCTCCCGCAACTTGAAAAAAGCCCTGGACGAGCCAGACTGGTCTGTCGGATCTGCATATAAAGGACAAAATGTTTCCAAGCTTATCAAATACCACCCAGTTTCGGACTTCCACACCGTCGATATCATGTGGAGTTTGCCCCCTCAAAAGGAGTTTTACAGAGTTAAACCGCTGCACTTCTATGGCTGGTTGATTGGTCACGAGGGAAAAGGGAACGGGTAAATTCATTGTTGGATTTTAATCGGTCTAAAATGAGTGTCAATGGATTTTTAATGGGTCTGTTCACCAATTCAGTCTGTTCTAGTGAGTTTTAGTGGTAGATTTACCCTGAAAAAGGCTCGATTCTTTCATACTTGAAGCAGAAGGACTGGGCGCACGAGATCTACGCTGGAAACTCTGGCCAAGCTTGCGAAGAGAACAAGTACCATTCCGAACTGTCGATCCAATTCCGTTTGACAGAAGCCGGACTCGAAAACTGGGAGAAAGTTGTCGCCGCTGTCTTCAGTTATCTGAAGATGCTGGAAGCTCTTTCCGAAGACGAACGACTTCGGATCTTTAATGAGATTAAGAAAATTGAGGCGATCAACTGGGCAACAAAAGAGGACAAGAAAGCGCAGCAGAATTGCATCGACGCAGCCGAGAGTATGATAAGCTTTGAGGACTCAGCCCGATGGCTTGATGGAGATGACTTGATTTTCGACTACGATTCGGCGATGCTCAAGAGCATCGTTGATCACATGAAGGCAACTAACTGCACGGTGATCCTTAGCTCGAAGAACTTTGAAAACACCGTTGATACTGTCGAAGAATGGATGGGCGGGAAATACTGCCTCGAAGACTTATCAGAGGACACGATCGATTCGTGGAAGAACGCTCCAGTCATGAACGAAGTCTTCTTCGTCCCCTCAAGCAACAAGTACCTGGCAGAAGACATCAAGGTGAAGGAAGACGAGCCGAGCATCGAGTGGGAACACGTGCGAAAAATTGAAGAAGCGGAAAACGCCGAGCTCTGGTTCAAAGGCGATGGTCAGTTCAAACTGCCGCGCGCGTTCATCTCCTTCATCATCCGCTCGCACCTGCCCTACGAAAACGCGAAGAACAAGGCAATGTACGAGTTCTTTCCGTTTATTCTCATCCGAACCATGGCGGAAGTCGCCTATGATGCTGAAACAGCCTTGCTGCACTACAGCATCGATCCGGATACAAGTGGACTCAACGTCAAAGTTAACGGACTTAGTGACAAACTAAGGTGACGTCCTAATCTAAAACTGTACTGGTACATGGTTCTTTTTAGCTTGCTCCTTGAAGAGTGTTTGAATCAAATCATCAACTTCGCTCCTTCGCAGAGCGAGTTCGACTCGTTAAAAGCCCAATACATTCAAAACTTCAAAAGCGTCATCCAAAAGCCGGATGAACTGACGAAAGATTTGCGACTGTCGCTTATGCAAAGCACGAAATTCCCCCTGATTGAAAGAAGAAAGGCCTTTGAAACAGTCACCAGAGAAGAGATGATTCAGTTTATCAAAGATTTAAGGATCCAGTCAGAGCTTTATTTTAGAATATAAGATACATTGGATAGTCTTGAAGCGCCTCTACTTAATCTTAAATTTGAGCACTGAGCCCCTCACTTTACATTACTTACTGTAACAATCAGCAATAACTGTCGAAAGAAAGGAGTGTTTCCTGACGATGCATGTCCAAGGAAACTACTACGAGAGCGACGTCCGAAAACTCTTCAAAGAAGCCATTAATCAATTCACAGGTATGTATAAACCTCCCTGTCTGAAGCATGTAATTGTATTTGTCCGTCGCATCAGGAAAGCCGCCGGTGTTAGAATCCCAGAAAAGGAGAAAAAGTAAGAGACGAAAAATTTCAGAAAGCAAGCCTCTTGCGCGGAGGTTCACGACGACGGTGAGGCTGCCGGAAAAGGCGACCGTTCTCAGGGTCAGAAACTGCAATCCGATCGACGTCAACACCAACTACATTATTTACTGGCAGATTGGCCCGATGGCAATCAAGGACTATGCACGGTAGATGTCCTAGTTCTCAATCAGCGCTGATTTTATTTTTAATTAGAAACGATTTGCTAGTGACGATCATGGAAGAACCTTGCTTCGACATTTTGCGCACGAAAAAGTGCCTCGGCTACTCGGTTTATCCGACGCTTCGGGACACTTTCGGCATTGGCGGCATCTCGATCTCCATCAGCTCGCAGCAGAACAAATTCTCTGTGAAAGAAATTCACGAGCATTGTCTCGACTTTCTCAAACAGTTTGAGGAGATTATTGGCGGCATGACAGATGAAAAATTTGAAGGTAGCGTATTTACTAAATGACTGAAACGGACCAAAAATGAAAATCTCAGAGCATCGGGCCGGGCTGATCGAAGCCAAAAGAAGCGACGACACAAAGTTGAAGCAACTTTTCAACCGTTGGAATTCGGAAATCGCCTCCAGCGAAGCCCGATTCGACAGGCTGGAGACAGAAATCGGATTCCTCGAGAAGTTCTCAAAGAACGAAATCATCGGCGCCTTCAAGAAGAATATTCTTGAGAACAAGCGCATCTTACTCGTTGTGACCCAAGGAAACGAAGTCGACGAAAAAACGGAGACGAAAAAAGCGAATATTGAGAGCCTGGAACATGTAGCGGCGGAAGACCTGTTCGAGGAGTACGAACAAGTTGAAAACATCGACGAGGCACGGAAGCGATTTGGCTTCTTCCCCGTTTCGCATATCAACAAAAATGAACTATAATTTCTATTTTATCATCTGTTTCTTCAATTACCCTGTTTTTTCTATATTTCTTCGAAAGATAACATGAAATGAGATAAAGTGAAAATGTCGCATGTAAAATGTGTTGTATCTTATTCATCGCAGCGATTCAAGTTCCCGAAGCAAGAAAAGAAGCAAAACAAAGAATTTTAAACAATTTTCAACTTATCTTATGATTCAAGATAATAGATAATTCCGGTTGAGTTTTGTGGGTCGTTTTTCTGTCACAGTTGTCAGTTGGTAAAAAAGAAATGACTGAATAATAAAAGATAGAAATGGGATTTTTAGTTTTGGTTGTTTTGAAGCTTGACGTTGGCGAAGAAAGCCTTTACTTTGTTCAGCCATATTTGGGCGGTGGAAAGCTTGAAGTGAGTTAATTTGTATGTTGAAGATGAGGTACCTTTAGTTCAATCCAATGATCAGTTTCCTTGATGTAGTTTCTTTCGTACTTTTCTCCATACGGTTGGAGCGAGATGCGTATCACACAGCGGTGGTACATTTTATTCAGCTCCATTGTACAACGGGCTATTTCCTCTAGCCCCGTCGCGTGGATAGCGGAAGTCATCCTCTCAGTAGTACGCTGAAAGAAGCAAACTCATGAAGACTGTAGGAATAGCTTCTGATACATACATTCAGTAGATCCGCGTAAATCTCCAAGCAAAAGACATAAACGGGCCCCACATTCGCTCCGATTTCCACTACAGTTGCTTTGTGCTTATTCATTATCTCGTTGGTCACCCAGCCCTGATCATGTTTAGCAAATCCTCATGTACCCGTCTACCTGGGTGTAGATCGAAAAGGGACTGTGGTTCGTGATAAATACTTTTCCACCGTAGTAGTTGAATTCAATGTTGAGGGAGTTAACGAGCATAGAACGGAGCGAGAGTGACCTGTTTGGTAACTCGGAAATATAGAAATTCTTCTGGCAACAGGAGCCACCTGGATCGCGCTTTTACCAACGATCAGAAATAGATCATACTCTTCGCTGATTATATTTACTGAACCTGGCTTGATGCCGCTCACTAGAACGCTTCGTTCCCGGGCACAGAAGGCTTCGCCAATTTCGACATCTCGCTCGTAGAATTGTATCGTCGACCAAGGCTCGTTATCCTCTTCTTGAGCATTCGCGTTCTTCTTCTCTTGCCTTTCCTTCTCCTTCTTTTCTTCTTCCTCCACGTACTCTTGATTTTTTAAAAGTTCGCGTTTAGCGTTAGAAATACAACAATTATCGATCTTTGTAAACAATTGATTATGATTACATGACATTCACGATTTTAGGTACAAGTTCTCACGTTTTGGATCACCAGCTTTAGAATCATCTGAGCTCTCTCCAGGATTCTCCTGTAACTGACAGCCCAGGTTAATATGGCTCATCAGAGTCTTTTTCAGAAATCAAGAGGGGTTTAAAAACATTTTTCATTCAAGAGTTAAATCAAGATGTTGAATCCACATCTTGATTCAGAGGAATTTAAATGATTGAGGGAAAATTTGATTGGGATATTGAATACCTAATTTTATCTCCTCGATTTTCATAGTTTCCAATTTAAGGCTGTCGAACCTTTCCTTGACCTCGATGAGGATACATTTCTGTTTCTCCTTAGCTAGAATCTCCTCGTTCATCAAAGTCTAAATTTTGCTGAATACAACTCTGAATTTATGTCTGAATGAGAACCGCCAACACTTTCATTTCAAAAGAAAATCGATGCCTGAGTAATACAGTAAATTTGAGCATGTTCTGTCTGCGCGACGTTAGTTCTTCCCACGCTGAGAGGCGTGCACTATAACTTTTCTTGCAGTGCCACTTACTCTCTTTACTCTCATCATGGGACACTTGCAAATAAATACAACATGGACATAACAGTTGGATTTATCTGTAGCACAAACAAAGACAAAGGGTTACTCCTTGTTGATCGCAATCTAGGACATCAAGATGTCTACGCAAGATTATCCGGAGTCCGTTCTCAGTAGTGAAACAAAGTCAATTACCTGTTATTTATGACATTAGAAGAAAACAGGATGATGAGGGGATTCGTTTCTAATTTTTCAGCAAGTAGTTGAAGCAGCCACGCGCCTCTGGGGATAATACTAATGGAAGAATCAGGAGCGGAAGAGTTTTTCTTGCTTTCGGGAGTCTTGAGACTTTGAGATCGCGCCCGCGCTACGTCGGCAAGACTCAACGAAAAGGATAGGCCACTTTGGACTGGCCGACACTCACACTTGCCCCGTTACAATTAAAGGCGAAACTCAATAGGCTATTGCTGATCGAATCTGCGCGGGCTCTCGGATGGCGGAATCCTCCTTTTTCTTCTTTTAAAGTTTCAGCTGCCTGCTTTTCTGCGAATGAGGCAGGCTACTCGCTTTTGGATCGCGCACGTTTCAGTACTCATTCATGCATGCACTCACCCATGTGATTACTACTAATTATCTCTGCAAGAATCATGTGATTTCCAAAATAGACAGAATCGTATCAAAATCAACCTCCTTTACAAAGAAGACAAGTTGAAGTGGAAACTCTTCATTTCATACCTTTACTTTATTATCCATAGTGTATGTTCCACTTTGTTGGGCAAGCAAAGAAAAACGCCTAGCCAACACCAACTCAGATCATGAGAAAATCAACGGTGGTGGACGTTGTTTTAATGATCCTGGATCTGGGAAGGTGTGGAGTCGTTTTGCGAGCTTTGAAAATATTTACAAAATTGAAAGTAAGACTCGAGCTTATTTTGGTATTGACCTGCCAGAGGGAAGGGGAAGGTCCTAGTCTGGTTTACCACAGAAAAGAAGAAATATTGAAAGCGATCAGTTTGGAAGATAAGAGTTGGAGAGAGCTAGGAGATGTAAACGACAATTTTTTACAAATCCGAAGGGGACAGCAAGTCGGAAGTAGAGCGAAACTAAATGTGAAATAAGGCATCAATAAATTGTTAACAATAATAGGGGGAGTAGTTTTGATATTTCTAGGCACGCGGTGGGAGCGACACGGCTTTGGAAACTGGCTTGAATTTGAAACTAGAAGAGGCCACAATCGACGAGGTTCTTCTTGATGATCACGTCGGTTACAGCGTCAAACACGAACTAAAACGAGCATTATTTGTATTAATAACTTGGCGAGCGCGTACCTGGATGTTTGAAGTGTCGGTAGCACACGTGAAATGGGTGTAGATTTCCTTCGAGTCTTTGCGTTTGTTCAAGTTTTCGAACTGAACCTGGATGTAGGGCGCGGCGTCTTCATACGTGTCAGCGCCTAGCACAACGTTGAATTTTTCTGCTTCTCTTTACAAAATTCTTACCTTTGTAGTCTGGGAAGCAAATGGTGAGAGGCGAGGAGGTAATTTTCCTCTCGAAGAGATCCTTCTTGTTGAGGAAGAGAATGATGGACGTCTCGACAAACCACTTGTTATTACAGATCGACTCGAAGAGCTTCATCGACTCGTGCATTCGATTCTAGTGGAGATACGGACGCTGGGATCAAATAAAGGGACTTACCATTTCCTCGTCTTCCGCCAAAACGAGATCGTAAGCAGAGAGCGCGACGCAGAAAATTATCGCCGTGACGCCTTCAAAACAGTGGATCCACTTCTTTCTCTCCGATCGCTGTCCGCCTACATCGTACATCCTAGATTATATTGGTGTTTTGCTATTTAGAAAATGGGCCTACTTGAAACTCAAGTCTTTGTGCGTAAAGTAGAACTCGACGATTCCTGTGGTTTTAACTCGTGTTCGGAGGACATCAGCTTGATTGGGCACGTAGTCGGGCTGCGTCAATCGATTCAGGTTTTCCAGGAAGCTAAGAAGGAAGCGTAATGGAATCGCACTTGGGCACAATTACTATTGAGCGGAGTCGTTGAGTTGGTACTCTCTGGAGCGCGAGAAGCACGTCTGGACGCCCTTGTCTTCCCACAGCTTCTTCATGCAATCGCCAAGTTCGCGGGTCATTTCCCCGTCCTCGAGTGTAGCAGCGAGCGCGAAGAGTTGTCTCGCATCATCCTTAATTTTCATTTCTCATCTTGGCGAGGTGAAATGATCTTGACTTACCGCTCGGGAGGCGTCTGAAAATGAGATTTTCAATGCGCCCATGGCCTTCACGATTGCGATCATGGATTGTAAGGTGTTTGAGTAGACGACGGCTCGATATTGCTGGCAGTCCTCGGCCGAGTAGCCGTTCTCGTGGATGATTCTTGAGGGAAGGAGTTAGTTTGATGATTAGGAAGATAGAGACTTACTTCATCTGTTTGACGATGGTGGATTTTCCGGACTCACCGGCTCCGAGAAGGAGCAGTTTGACTTCCCGCATCGCTTTTTCATGATCATCCTTGAGCTTCTGGTCGATCTTCTTCGACACCTTCTTCGCGTCCCGGTCGCCATGGCTACACCACATGGTTAGGGTTAAAAAGGGTATCCCCTGCTCTCTAGTTCATTCAATTTGCTGATCCCGTAAAGCCCTACTCCGCTGCAGGCAGTAGAAATTTCGAAGAAAATTATTGCGTCTTTGAAAAAAGGCCTCTCTCTGTCGAAAAATTGTAAGGAGGGGTCGATTTCGCTTTCTCTCGCAGAGTGTAAAATTACCACCGGTTCTGTGACGCTTCCACCGGTGAGGAGAGACACTAATAACTGCGAATTTACGCTCTTTACTCGATTTATCTCTCTTTGTAGCCAGCCAAGTTCACGGCAAACGCGAAATAGAACCACTTAGCGTACCTAGATCTGCGCATCCATCGGAAGTACTTCCGCATTTATGAATAATTGTAATTATTAAGAATCGAAGAGTGTGGAGCCAAATAGTATCTACGTGAGGGAACACAAGAGCTGATACCTCCCCACTGACAAATACTACCTCGGCGGAAAATCTAATTCCAACCGAGCATCTTTTGAAAAAAAAATGATCCTTTCAAAGTAGATTAATTCTCAGAAACTATCAGAAGTATCTATTAAAGCAAGTTTTACCTTTGCATGCACCCCATGGCGCTAGCTATGAACTGACGAAAGGACTTCGTGCCTGTCTACTCCCAGTCTTGAAAATGAAAGAAAAACGATCAGTTTCAAAAAGAAATTTCTTGTTTTTTTGTTCTGTGTGTGTTTTTTTCTCGCAGTGTGTGCTTTCTCTCTGTATTTCGAGGCGCTTCCTTCGCTCGCCCGGGGCAACTCTGGCTCTCGCCTCGGGGAAAACAAAATTTCGCACTCGCTTGTGAGATCAGAAAGAGGAGGAAAAAGAACAGAGTTTTGGTACTGGGAGCGCGCGTCCTAGACTGTTGATTGCTCGAGTAGCTTTCAATGAGTTTTCTCTGGCTACACTGTACTACGACGCCGAGTTCAGCCACTCGTCTCTCTGTTTGGATTGGCTGAATGCGCCACGCATCGCCAAATGTGCGCCAAATGCGCCTCTTCGAATCACCCGCCAAAACGAACGTTGCCTCAAGGCGCGCACAGACGGCGCTAACGAGTTCCCAGAACGAGGTGAAAAATCCCTCTTCTTTGTGGGAGCATTTTTTCTTCGCGCCGTTTTCCGTCTCAAATTGGCTCCGGCCAATCAGCGAATGGGCTCATCCCTCCGCACACTTTGCACCACCGCCACCTTATTTACATGCATGTCTACGATCAGCCAAAATCAGCAGAAAATTTCCGATGATCAGACAGTTTCTCATCATTGCTGTTCAAATAAACAGATTTCAACAACGAGTTCCATTTAATAGCATGTTCCAATAATTTGTGAATTGGCGTTGCAAATTCTGAACATCCCTCGGCATAATTTATCCTTAGCAGGTAGCTTTGGCAAGTTTAGCGAGGCCGACAGTTTGAGCTACAGTAATACTGACACAAAGACACAAAGTGTGAGATGATCTTCCTCTGGATGCTCAAAGCGATGGCGGCAATTCAAAATATAGAAACGTATTAGATATCAGTTGAATACTGATTTAAATCAAATGAATAAATCAAATAATTGCACACGCGTGATAATATGAAGATCTTTTCGCTTTTTCGAAGCCTCGTTATGCCAAGAGAAAAACAAGTTTCTTATAAAAACAAGTACACCGATGCCACTCCCAGTGACTATGATCAGAGTTCGTAAATTACAAATTGGATAATCCTCGATTAGGAAGTGACGAGTGAAAGTGACCTTCCCAATCGAGGATTACCCAATTTGTATTGTTAGACTCCTGGCTAGTTCAATTTCCTCGAAGATTAGTTTGGAGAGATTTTACGAACTCTTGTTTTTGACTTTCAGCGATTTCCGAAGCATTCCATTTGTTCAGCCTGTTCTGATAGATAGCGGGGTTTGATTTTTTCGCTTTGTCGAGTAGAAAAAGAGCAACTGCGGTTGGAAAACGAGTACCTGTCAGTCGCAGAGTAGCCGATAGACAAAAACCATTCCATACCTTCCATTCTGTAAGTCAGAAAGCAAAAAAAGCGAGCAAAAAGACGATGTTGAGCATGATTTTCAAACCCCACGGTGGCTTTCATAGGCACAAGAGAATGGAAGAGCCCAACCCAGCGCCTCCACCACTGCGAAAGAAGTTCTTCTGGGTGCTTTTTTATATTGCCGGGTGCACCTTCACGGTCATTTACTGGAAGAAGTCCATTGAGAATTTTTACTCTTATCCATCATTAATATCAGAAGAGCAGAAAAGTTCCAAAGAAAAACAAAGTAAAAAAAAAAACAGTTTTTAAATCTCATTTTCAAAATCAATCTTTTTTAGCATGGACGTTTCCAAATATCAACATTTGCGCCAATTCCATGCACTCAAAAGAAGTTGACAAAATCATTTTTATCAAGTTGTTTTTCAGCTTTCATTTTTGTTAATTTCGACAAGCTCAAACTAGAAATGGCGGGACTTAATCACACTGTTATCGAGCAACTTTACGGAAGCTACAGTACTCTAGGTAAATGACACCGGGGAGGGGGGAAAACTAAAAGATACACGCAGGTGGCTTTCCGAAAACAGTTTGGAAGGATCTCATCGACAAAAATGTTTACAATGAGAGAGTGCCGGACAATTTCAAAGAGCTGAATGAGATCGATCTTGCGGCGCTTTTCGAAAACACGCGCTCTTTTTACTTTGTCGTTCAGCTAAGGGATAGCACTCTCACTAGAAATGGAACAACTACCGTAGCAAAAGCTCGAATCCCAATCCAAGTGCCAAATAAATACGCACGACTGCCGAGACGAGTGGGAGTTCAAACGGACCATCGCGGGCACCTGTCTCCAATACAACCCTCAGAAAGCGTTCATGGGCTCTGGAGAGCGATTCGAAATGCCGAAGCGAGTAACTCTTACGCTTTCAATGGGCTACAATTTTAGGTACCGCAACTAGTAAAAATCATTGAGAATTCATTGCCCAGTGACACTTCCTTTGGATGGAATGGGTACAACGAAGGTTTCACCATTTACTACCCGCATTTTTCCGAACTGATTCCGAGCCAACACAGTTCCTTCAGTTTATCAGCCGGTCTAACTCCGGGTATGAATCGTTTGAAATCAACGAGGACTAACAGTTCTTCCGGTAGTCATCGATTTTCAAAATGTTGAAAGAACTCTTCTTGGTTCTCCTTATACGAAATGCAAGCCGACGGATACGTCAAATTCTTATCTAAACCAAAAAGTCGATTACTACCGAAAGGAAACTTTTGAAATTCAGTATTTTTGCCGGAGAATTTTTTATTTTCGAAAGAGTCGATAGAATCTATGCGAGTTTACGCGGCTGCTCATAGATATTGACAAGAAATGTCACTGCTATCCGAGCTACATTGACAATATAACAGGTGATTCTTCCTTGACATCAACGATTGCCTTTGACCATGGCCTTTTCTGATAGAGCTGTTCACTATTGAAGAGTACGAGACTGAAAACCCGCCATGCAACTTCTTTCAACACGCAGTCTGTGTTTCCGAAATCATTGACCACTTTCAACTTGTTTCTGCTGGCACATGCATTCCTGCTTGTACTGAGCACTCATTCAAGCCTCAATCAATTCAGGTTTCATCATTTAAAAAACGCTCATTTTTAAAGTCAAGACTAAGTACATGCAAGTGAGCGAGCGAAGAAGCAAGGACATCCACGAGTATCTAAATATCCCCGATGACATCTACATTGCGTCAATGGTTTTAAAGGTTTAATTTTCAAGGCAATTGCATATTCATCATTTTAAAGCTCTCTGACGAGGTGTCTGTTGTATATAAAGAACAGAGCACATATGATCCGTCCAAATTTATCGCAGACATGGGAGGAACTGCCGGAGTCGTCCTAGGTGACTAAACTTTTGAGAACTTTTAATAAGCTGAAATTAAGGACTCAGCCTCTTGAGCATCCTAAAACACATAGAAAAGATGTATCTCAATTTACTTGATAAATTCCGCTCAATATTGATGAATTACAAGCTCAAAAGAAGCCAGACAATGATGGCCAAAACACAGACAATGAATATTTCCCAGAATTTTCCAGAAAAGGTAAAAAAAAATTTGACTTGAAAATCTCACTTCTGAAATTGCTGGATGAAAAAATGCTATCTGGGCACTACTTAGAACACGACTTGCTGCATAAATAATGAACGTACTTTTCTATGGCTTGTATAATTGAATTCTGGCTAGGTGTTAACTTTGTGTGTTGATTTTTTTATTGTGTTGCATTATAAATAAACAAGATTGCAGATTGAAACTTTGAAGAAAGACACGAGTTTGAAAGAATTCACCAGAAAAGAGGACAATGGGATAAGCAAGTTAACCTGACTGGGGGTCCCATTCTAGGTCCCCGCAGGGTCCCGGGGCGGGTGCCCCCTGCCGTCTAATTCTTTCGAAATGGTATCCGGACGAGACAAGACTGTCATAGATTCAAGTACAGTAGTAGTGCGCTCTAAAGGCTTAGTGGTAATATACCACCGTCAAAAATACGTTGATATATGTGAGTACAAGTGCTAGAATCACTGAAAGAATCATTTTATACTCAGATATTCGTGATGGATTGGGTAGAAGGTATTTACAGTTTGATAGGCGGAGAGTATTGAATATTTACTTGTTGCGAAGATACGGAATGGGTCTATATCTGCCAGTCGAAAGTAGCTGAGGAAGGTTTAGTATCCCCAAGGAAAACTAGAAGGGACGGCGGCTGGGAGGGGCTGCTGCGACGACGTTGAACTTGGATACTGCCCTGATTGATTGTGTGTGTAGTAGTTTGGAGGGAAGTAGTTGTGGACGCCGTAGTTGCTCGCGGAATAAGAGGATTCGTTTGAGGAAGTGTACGAAGAGGGCTGGTAGACAGGGAAGCCCGCTTGTCCTAGTCCTGCCTGCGAGACATCTGGAGGGATGAAGTTGCTTCGCAGGGGAATGTTGGGTAAGAAGTTCGGCAAAGCTGTGTTGACGGAGAACTGGTCGTCATTGGTTCGCGATTTTTTGAGCTTGTAGCGGTGGTTTTGAAACCAAATCTTCACCTGAAATAATTATCAGCAAACCGCGACTGTTTGTAAGGAAAACGAAAAGGTGGAGAAAAGCGCTTTTTAATTTACGAGTTTGGACTATGGCAGCTTCCGCTTCCGTAGTGAGAACGGGGACGATATGTGTGTGCCCAAACACCTCTCGCAGAAGTCAGTAGGCCCGCCAGTTGGGTCATAAATCTATCGGTGCCTAAATGGCGCGGTAAATACGCGGCATATTTTATACACACCTCCGCCCAATTACCCTGTCATACGGTGCAAATATTAATTCCCAGTTTCCACTTTTGAGGGGTAAAACAAAATCGCCAGTCCCGCAATACACACGGTAAACAGGCCACTTGACGCCCTCGAAAGGTCAATGCAACTGTATGTCTGATTCACGCTCAGGTACGACGACCCCTGTAATATAGAATTATCGCATCCGATTTCTTGAGCAATGGACCGCCCATAATGAAAATTTATTACACTCAAATTGTGTCCAAATAGGGCAGTAAATATCTCAGCTCGATGCTCCTCGCATATGTATTTGCATTCACATGCATTTCGCAGGCATCAAAGGCAACAGCCGAAATTTATGCCTTCCGAATTGCGATGCCAAAGGCGCTGCCGGCGGATGTGGACCCAATTAGGGATGCTGACTGGGTACCGTAATGTGACAAGGGCACAAATAAGCCAAACGCTGGGAACCTGCCACCGGGCGCGTCAGTTCTCTGCGCAGCTACAATTAGAAAAAAAGTGATGAACAAACAAGTAGCGCTGCATTTGGCAGTCGATAAAAAGAACTTGGGGCAGGAAATCCGCGCATTTTCAAAATTGCTGAATCATGACTTCCATCTTCTCAAAAACAGGCCTTCCATCATTTTTAACAAAACGATTTTTGGATGTAATGTTTCCCAAAAAAGCGCCGGCGCATCAAAGAAGCTTCGGAGTGATTTATTTGTGAAGGGGATTATTATGGAGAGGCGGTGTTCTGTGTCCCGCTGGAATCACTTCCGCCTTGCTCCTTAGTTGCGTCCGGCCGAGAATGATCATGTGACATAGATTTGTCAAAGCAAAACATTTTTAAAATGGAAAATTACCTGGGTAGGAGTTAGGCTGATAGAATGGGCAAGTTGTTCGCGTTCGGGTGCGCTGAGATATCGTTGTTGTCGGAATCTGCGCTCGAGCTCGTACGTTTGTGCCTAAATGGTGATGGTGATGATTTGAGGAGTTATAAACTAGCTTTAAAACTGTAACAGCTGGGAAAACGAGCAGGGGGCGAATAGTTCCGGCGAAAAAGGTCAGAGAACCGTGCGAAAACAAGGATTCAATTTGAGGATGTATAGGAGAATTATAAACCGCGAGCTTGTAGTGTTGCGGTTCCCAGACTGACTAAGTCCACTACATATACAGTCGGCCTGTTTGCTAGTCAATCAATTTTACGTTTTCTCCAACACATTAGTCTCTCACGAGAGTTAATTTACTGATTTGCGCGCGGTGAGCGGGCCCATTCTCACAAGCTGCTGCTCAGGAAATGCTTTGTCAAGAAAATATACTGTCTTGCTGTTTAGAAAGGGGGTACAATTGGTAATTATTGCGACAGAGCGTGATTTAAGAAAAGCGAGCTGAAGAGAACATAAACAAGCGTTCGAGTTGTGTCAGCTGGAAACCGCACACGTAAATGTGTAATAATTATACTAGTCGGCCTTTGTCTCTGGAACTTGGACACAATTGGTTTCCGTGAGGCGGGCTCTCTGAAGTGGAGAAAAAGACGGATGTGCGCGTGTGTTCCTACAGAGTTCCAGTCTGGAACTCGGCCCAGACCACTACTGTAACTCAGCTTACCTTTGTAAAGAGAATTCGGCGCTTCTTCTTCTTGCTCGGCGGTCCGTCTTCATCCTCTTCATCTCCCTGCTTCGCGTCTAGAAAAGAAGAGTCAATTCTAGAGCAGCTATATTTGCGAAAAGAAGAATCGGAGAAAGCTAAGCCCTTCTGATGTTCTCCCTTTATGAATTGGTGGGAATGGAAGTGGCAAGTGTCACCAGATGACAGAACACATACGGCTCCGTAAATTCAGCGAAATTCACGCGGCCGCTTTGAAGCGCTTTGAACTAGGAGGAATCAAGTTGATATATTTGAACACCTTCAGTTTGTGTTACTTTCACGAAACACGAAGAAAAACACAAGAATTAGTCCACTGGGGTGTTCAATCAAGGTGCTTGATTTACCTTGCAAGTGATGGTCTGCCTGGTCGGCCCAGCTCTCGACGCTGCTCGTTCGGTTCGAGCAGTCAGATCCGATAGTTTCGTTCGTCTCGAACCCTCTCTCCCCTGGATATCTTCCATCGACCGCGTCGTACGGTTGATCATTGTGGCTCTCGCTGAATTGCTGCTCGATCTTCTGAACGACCGAATTGAGTTCGACGGAGAAGTTCGTCTTGCCGCTCTCCAGCCCGACTGAATGTCTCTCGTGCTCTTTGTGCATGTCTCTGCGGATGTTAAGATCCATTGCGACAAAAAGGGATAAGTGTTAGATAGATAGATTACAGTTCTCAAGAGTACGTCAAGTGTAATCCGGCGGGAATGTAATTTCAAGTGATAACTCTTCACGATGATGAGGAAGGCCGCGGCGAGAGGGAACGCGCCCGGACACAGCGCCGCCCAGCGCTCCTCTCACAGCGCCACCGGATAGTGTTTGGCAGCTTCCGCCGATGAATTTCGGTTATTCTAAGCCAGCTCAGAACATATGTTATCCGGTGCAATTCCTTACTAACTTCATAGTAGAAGAACTTTTTAATAAAAAGATGCATCTTACTTTTTTATGAAAAGAGTTTGAAAGAGACCATGATGGCCACTTCAAATTAAAAGATAAAATTATCATTCTTGAAAAAAAGGTGGAATTTTCGAAGAGGAGAAACTCAAATCGGAAAAATTGCACCGACGAACGCTCAAAAATTGCTCAAAAGAGGAGAAAAACGGGTTCTTTTTCCTACCCAAATTGCTTTTAAAGATGGTAAGATATTCAGAAAAATCTTGAACAGCTTTCACCTTCAGATGATGAGCCTGCAGCAAAGAAGGCAAAGCAAGATGAAGTGAATGAGAACCATCAGTGTCGAAGCTGCCTCAATCCCTACAATGACGAGCATCCCGAAGCGATCATTATTCCTTGTGCACACAAGTTCTGCTTCAATTGCATCTCAGCTCTCCCAAAGAAACATTGCCCAAACTGCCGAAGGAAATTCTTTAGCAAAAATGTTTACAAGACTCATTGAGCCCTTCTCTGTCTTTTAGTTCACTCTGACAATCGCACAACACGATACACTGGAATCTTGTACCGTCGAGAAAACAATAAAAAATACAAAAAAAATCAACATCAAATTTTCGTTCGGTATCTAGATTTTATCACGTGTTCTTGTCTGATAATCGAATGATTAGGATGATAAACGATGTTCTCCAGCTTTTCTAGAGTGGGCTCAGTCGTCTTGATAAATCCGCAGCACTTATAGAGTCACTGGTGTGGGATTTGTCTTTCCGCGATGATTAGCAGACTTGGGTGGCAGGGCTTATCCAGCACCGCCATTATTTAGTGGAGAGAGTACTCGTGCAGGCACTTGGAGAGAGCGCTACCGAATTCTTTCGCTGTCAGGCGACGCAGCAACTTCCACTTCAGGGGATCCATAAACCCGCCAGCCTCGAGAGCTGTGGAAACCTTCATCGTCAGCGAGGACAGTTTTACTTGACAGCTCGAATTGCTCATTTAGCCCAATTCACTGGCAATAAATTCGAACCGCGAGTCTGGAGAAACCCCAGTTCTATTCATCTTCACTTAAGAGCCAGACTTGATCAACTAACGTATTTGTCATATGTTTGCTAGGACTGGTAATGCAGCGCTGATGCGATTTAGACATGTTCCAACAGCGAAGTGCAATCTGTTAAAGTTAGGTGGTGTAATGCGCCGGAACAATTTGCACCGCGCACACGTTTCCTCGATAAACGAGGACGATTATCGCCCCACGGGGCGAGCTGGGCATGCCCCCGGGCGTGAGCTTGAATAAATAATAAGTCGGTTGGGCGGAAGCAGATGAGCAGTCCAAAACTTTCCAAAATCTGTCGAGCCACTTTTACTGTAGTTTTGAAAGATAGCAACAGAATTTTTAACATTATATTTTTTATCTAAAATATTTTTAATCACACTACTAATTCTGATATTCATATTTTTTGCGTTGAGAATGATTTATTTTACATTGATGAAATGGAAGTGTTGCTTTGCATTTGTTTTTAGTAGTCGTCTAACAGATCGCAGGACTGTATGTTTTTCTCGTCTGAGAAGCCGGAATCTGAGAAATCCGAGCAGTTTGTTCTGGAGCCAGCGACGCTTCCGGCCTCGCCCTGCTCTTTCTCCCACACCTTCGCGGAATCGCTGCTGCGTGGGGACTCGCTGTCAAACTCGCCTTTCTCGCCGAATATTTGCGACGACGGCGCTACAAATAGTGCGTAAGAGCTAAATTATGAAACTGGAATTGCGCTGATATTGCCCAAAAAATGTATTCAAAAAGAATATTTTAATTAAAGAAGTTTGGAGAGCTTCTACTTTTGAATTCGAGGTGATTTACCGGGGCATCACTATCTGCGCATTTATGGCGGCTCATCGTTTATTATCAAGATGGGGCGAGTGTGGGATTTTCCTATGTTTGCTCACCACTGTGTTGACGCTGTGTTAAGGATGCTGAGAACATGTCGTCATCTCTGGACACCTTGAGGTGGGTAGTGAACGTATCTCGGGACTGCCGTCGCGAGGAGATTTCTTTATACACCGACTGAAAGTGAATCAATGAAAACAAGGAAGAGGAGAAAAAGGTGGCAATTACCTGGATCTCTTTGTGCACTTTCCATCGTCTCATGATTGCATTTTTCATCTCCGTCGAAGTGAAGCAGTAGAGGAATGAAACTATGATACCGTGTGTAGAGGAAAATAGGACTGACAGCGTGGTGCAAACATTCGCTATATCCCGAGGAACACCATTTTCTACAGTGAGATAAGGGACAATACTGTACTGCGCGCCGAGGAGTGGTATCATGGAGAGAGTAGCTTTCGACATCCTTAATTAGTTGTTATCATTTCACAATACCGTATTGTATTTAGAATATTAGAAGTATATCCAGGTGTATCTTTTGTAAAACGTTCCGATTGTCTACCTGATTGTGAAGTTACCAGATCCCGCGATATGCTCTGGTGCTCGCAATTTTTTGATTATCTCGATAATCAAAATGAAGAAAATGATCAGCCCCGTGAAGACAAAGAAGTTGATCGGGTAGTTGAGAATTTTCTTAAAATAGAATGATGACGCGCTCTTTTTCTTAGCATCAGCCACTTACATCGTACTTTTCATCTACTGAAAAGCACTGGAAACTTCCATTTTCCCGCGTGTACATTTTATACACCCATAAGCCAACGACGCAGCCGGGGAAGCCCCAGGAAAGCGCTATAAACCAATGCATCGGGTTGAAATTTTTGAAGAGGATGGTGGGCTGCTTCTGGAGCAGGACAAGGTAGAGCCCCTCGCAGACGAGCCATGCAAAGCAGGCGATGATCGAATAATTGATAAGAACTGGGTAGATCTGACACAGGAAGGTGAACTTCTTCTCGTTCCTTATGTGAGCCACGCAATACTGTTCGTAGTGCGCTTCCATCTGCGCAAGATCCTTCTGTTCTAGTTTCGAGAATTCGTAGTTTTCAAGATCGTTGATCAGGTCTGGCAGGTAACTGTATTGTTCTTCCATTCTTGGCGTTCTCCACATAAACGTCACTTGCGACCAAATAAAAAAAAGTGACCTAGAAGTCCTCATTATCTCAAAATCTCTTGAAATCGCACTGACCTCAACATGAAGGTGAAAAGGAGATTCATGTGAATGTAAACTCGTGTGCATTTTCGAAGAAAAAAGGACATAAGCAGGAGCGAAACAATTGTTGTTATGAACGATAAGATCGAGAAGATCATCAGCATCTTGAGCAGCACCGTCAGGGTGCCCAAATCGTACGGCTCTTCGGAATTAAGAATCGGACCCGAAGAGTAGTCGTAGTAGAAGTCGTCTTCGTAAGAAGTCGAGTTAGAGGCAGATTGATTATACGACGAGCTGTAATCCGCGGTGTAGTCTGGCGCGTAGAGGCTGCAATTTTGCTGCAAATACTCTGAAAAGTGAAAGTTTGAAATCAGAACTCCAATGACGAGACGGAAAATTTAACTTCAATAAAATGTGTCTACCTAATGAGAGTCAAAATAACTCACGTATGTGTGTCTCGCGGATGCTATGCCAGCCAGCAGGGCGTTCAGGATCAGCTGTGCCATTCTGAAAGTAGCCCTGAGGAGAGCAGTCCCTGTAAGTAGTCTCGTTTTGTGTCTGAAGGAGAGAGTCAGTCGGACAATCGGTCTCCAGCCTTTGTCCGTGCGGCGTTTCCGTCCAACAATGGCTCAGCTCGAAGATGGTCGGGCAGGCAGCTAAAACGCGAAAAGTTAGTTTTCAAAGAAGGTCATTTAGAGAACCGCACAGGTCACATTGAGCCTCGTCGCAGAGGCCAGGCAGTTGACAGCCCTTTTGAGCGAGCGACACATAATGGTAGCATTTGTAAATTTCAGTTGGTATTCTGTTGTTTCTTTCAAAGATCCCATTATGTTTTGCGTCTAAAAACCGGGCTCCGAAACTCATTTTTCTTCTAATTTTAACGCCTTGTTTATATTTATAAAACGCAAGAATTTATCGTTTTAATAATTGATCTGCGTTCCTTCACAAATGGGGTTAAAAATCTTCTCTGGGCAGTTTTGGCCCATCAGTAGCTTGCTTTAAAATCTCGACAATATTGAATATTCGTAAAGTCTTTTTTGGATTTTAGGAAAGCGTTTAAATTAAAAAGGTTTCGGATCCCGGCGCTAGTGTGTTAGATACGGCGCCATTCGTAATTTTAATTGATATTGTTCTATACACATCTATCGGTAAGCCATTTCTCTATCTACTGACCATAGTGGATAAACTAACGGCCAACGAGTTAACCAAACGGTGAATAACGTGAGCAGAAAAGCCTCCGGGGGGAGGCACTCAAGAAAAATTTCAGAACTTATTTGTCAGAACAGGGGTCTAAATATCAGCCGAAATCCTAGTGCGAAAGCGAAGCGAAAGCGAACGTTTTTTTCAAATTTTTTGCGAAGCGAAAGCGAAGCGAATTCTTCGCCCAAGTGCGAAGCGAAAGCGAAGCGAAATATCATTGAAAATTGCGAAAAAAAGGCGAAAATTTTTTCGCTTGAATTGATACGCATTTTCTGGCAAGAATCTTTAGCAATCAGCAACTCAAAAGTGATGATGATTTCGAAAACTATTTTTGGGCAGAAAATTACAAAAAATCTGTTACTGTACTTTTCAGCTCGTCAATATAAGCCGAATGGTGGGTCTAACTGTTGATAATTCCAAGGTAGTAATAAACACTACAGCAGGGGTGACCATTTGGGCATCGGGCAGTCGGGCAAAACGGTCAATTTTCGGGCAAAATGTGTTCGGTCTGGCATTCGTTCGGCTCAGCCCCTTAAATTTGGCGGGGCAAAAGCGGGCATTTCGGGCATTTGGGCAAGTTGGGCACTTTCGGGCAATTCGGCGCTTTCGGGCAGTTGGTCAAGCCCGCGCCGAGGAAAATTCCTAAATTTCGCATTCTTTACAACTGTTTTTGCTCTTTTGCTCCTCTAACTGAATCAAAAGCCCCTCGAAACTTATTTTTCTAGCCCTTATCTATCGAAAATCCCATCACCAGTCCAATTCTGTTGACTTGAAAATCGAAAATTAATGCCCAACTGGGCGGTTGAGGCACTTTGGTTGCCTGCCCGGCCGGGCATTTTCTGGCGTTTCGGGCATTTCGTCCACTTGCCCGACTGGGCAGTTCGGGCACCTCGGCTCGGACGGGAATTCGGACGGCGCAACTCTTGGCCCTTGATTTCGGCCGGGTATTCGGACGGCCAACCGATTTCTTGCCCGAATGGTCACCCCTACTCGATAGGAGATAACTTATCTCAGATATGATATGGCGGTCATCTTCGATTCTAGATAAGCCCTGTTCATAAAGATCATTCTTATCATTCAAAAATTATTCTAGCATACTTACAATAAAAACGGCTGGTGACAACGAGATTTCCGGTAATTAGCTTGCTAACCGGTCACTCCTTGGATTTATCAAGAGTTTGACCCACCATTAGACTCGTCTTGACAAAATGGAGAAAACTTGAATTTAAAGCGGCATCAATAATGCCCCTCTACAAATCTTTGATAAAGAATCTTCCGAATAACAAAGCCGCTTGCTGTGCGAAAATTAAAGCGAAAATTTTGGAATTTTTGCGAAGCGAAAGCGAAGCGAATTCTGCTCTCCAGTGCGAAGCGAAGCGAAAGCGAATTCGCTTCGCTTCGCATCGCTTCGCAAAAAAGCGAATTCGCACTGCGAATTTAGACCCCTGGTCAGAAGATACTGCCTCAAGAGACATTGGCGGGAGGGGCCCAACTTTTTCAAACGCTCTGTAATGGTGACTTCCCTAATCCCAGTTGTAAAATAAAAATGCCAGCGGAAACACTTACAAAATTGATTGTCAGACGGCGGTTGTTTTAGACAGGCGATTCCTCGGGAGAGACTTTTTTAGGTTACGCAAGAAGAATTTTTATAAAACTATTTTCAACATACAAAAATGTAGTTTCATTGAATCAGGATTGATTTATCTTTTTCTCTCTCTCTTTCTTGGAAGCATAAGTTTCAGGAGGTAGATATCAAGAATTGGGATTTTCTGCCAGACTTTTCTCCCAAAGTTGAAATAGTAACACCCTTATTTTACTTTGAAAACAAAAAATCAAGACCGTTTTCTATTTTCTATGGAAGCCGAAATTTCGAATTTCAAAGAAATTTTTAACGAAATTTTCGTCAACGATTGCTAGTTTAAGAAAATTCCTAAAATGGTCATTTTTGCGACAATCGAAGAAGCCAGATTTGCATTGTAGCACCTCGAAAGCTCAAGAAATCTAAATTTTTGGCTTCCATAGGAAAGAGATAATTGCCTGAAATAAATTTTTAGCAGAAAAAATAAGGGGGTCACTATGTTAAAAATTTGAGAAAACACTGACAGAAAATCCGGTTCTTGATATCTACCCCCTTAAGGGGGTAGAAACAGCTTTCTCGATTTTGGACCGTAGCTACATAAAAGAAAACATTAGATTTACTTATGTTAACGGTTATTCCTCATAAATGTTCCTAGAAAAAGGCTTGAGATTAGCAAAACTGTGAATGAAATTTGTTTAACTATCAGGTGACTCGAGATATTCGTGTTTGAAAAGTGGCGAAAATCGAGAATTTCGGAGAGATGAGTTGCTTCTGAGCACGCTTACTCAAAAAATTGATGACTAAAACAAATTTTGAGGGAGATGCTCCTAGATCTAAGATGTTTTTATCTAAACCTGAAGAGAAAATTTGAAAATAAAAGATTCTCTTGTCTGTAGCGCCGGTCAAAAATCGCCGTTTTCGGAAAAAAGCTGTTTCTACCCCCTTAATGATAATGGTAATAGCTTGTGTTAACCGCTCCTTGAACATATTTTTGACGCAAATCCAAATATATCGACACTTCCATCCTTATTACAAAGTTTTCAAAAAGTTCAAAAGAAGCAGGAGTCTCAATGATGACCTACCTCAACACCGAAAATATCATACGAAGACCTCGTAAGTTTGTTGATTGAGTTGCCGACGTCTAGGTGGATTTTTCTCTCTTGCATATAAATTGAGATAACTCTCGCTTCTGCTCTCTTTCTGGGTGTTATTACGAGCAGCTAAAAATAGTGAGCATTTGAGGCAGATTAAGAATGTTCTGTGGCACTTCCGATTAGCGCCTAGAGTCCCTTGCACGGACGAGAAGCCATTGACGCACATGATAGCACGTAGTCCAAAGGTCCAACTTGGCCTCCTCGTAATTCAGGTTCTGAATACTTTCAACCAAAATACAGCCAGACTTTGGCCCATACTGTAGTCAATTCAACTCCTACGGTGATGAGACAATTTCGATTTCTCAATCGTAATCTTTACTCGTTGTGTTTTTTCTCAGTGTATGAATATTTTTCATGAAGAATTTTCATGGCGTATATAAAGGAGCCAAGAACTCATATTCTCAAAAAAAACAAAAACTTTTGAAAAACTACGAGATTTTGGCTCCGAAGACCGAAGAAATGGCTCCGACACAGCTTCCCGCTACATCAACTCATGCTCCAGTGCTGGATGAAATTGCAGACGGTGTAAGACACGGCTTTCACTATTTTTTCGGGATCGCATCGCCCATTGTCGGATTTTTCTTGGCAGTGTTTCTGATAACGGCGGCTATTGCAGTCGTTATAGGAGTGCTTCAGGCATTGTGTAAATGGATGGGAGCGGGGATTTCGGAATCTGGTTCTGATGAAACAGAACGAGAAGGAGAGCGACTTGAACGAGAACGGCTTGAACGAAAACGACTACGACTAGAACGAGAACAAGCAATTGGTAAAGAAAAAAACAAGAAGACAATGAAGCAGAATATCGTATAAAATTCAGCTTCTGTGATTTATTCAAATTAACTGTATCCTCCCACGTGTAAATCATTACTTCTTATCCATAGGAAAATACGTTTACAGATATACACTATAAAAATTAAAATAAATAAAAATTTACAAAAAAAGCATTAAGGGGGTAGAAACAGCTTTCTCGATTTTGGACTGTAGCTATATAAAAGAAAACATAAGATTTATTTATGTTAACGGAAATTCCTCATAAATGCTCCTAGAAAAGGGGTTTAGGTTCACAAAACTGTTAATGAAATTTAATTAACTAACAGGTGACTCGAGATATTCGTGTTTGAAAAGTGGCAAAAATCGAGAATTTCCGAGAGAAAAGTTGCTTCTGAGCCCGCTTACTCAAAAAATTGTTGACTAAAACGAATTTCGTTGGAGATGTTCCTAGATCCAAGATGTATCTATCTAAACCTGAGGAGAAAATTTGAAAATGTAAGACTCTCTTGTCTGTAGCGCTGGTCAATAATCGCTTTTTTCGGAAAAAAGCTGTTTCTTCCCCCTTAAACAAGAAAAAAAATGAAAAAAAAAATACAAAATAGAAAAATACAACTTATTTCCGAACCATAGTTGGTTTGGAAATACTGAATGATCCGCTCTGTTACTTTCACCATTCTCATATCAAATCAACCAAATTTCAATAAACCGGACTCTCTTTGAAAAAAAACATCTGTCTTTGTCATAATGTTGTTAATATTGAAAATAGAATGCCAAAATCCTGCATTTTTATCATGTCAGTTTTTGGCTGACTCTGCAAATTGCTGCAGATCGGGCGACAGAGAAGGCTTCCGTCGCTCAGATCTCCCTAAAGAGCTCAACTCCATGGTAAAATAAGGGGTCCCCGTGTTCATTCTTGACTTTCAGCATGTGGTTCCCTGGTTGATCCTTGACTTATAACGTGTGGTTCCCTAGTTCATCCCGTTGAAAGTCAAGGATGAACTAGGGGGCCCCCTAATTTATTTTCGATGATCAAATTGATCATGAAACTTTTGAGCAAAGCAGAAAAAAGGGAAAAAAGCAAGTTCACCATACCTGCTATGATGAGTCATTGACTCATCCGGATGATAAGAAAGGATGCGCAATCAAAACAAAAACCCGTCTTCGTCGCTACGTCTTAGGTCTCCAACTAGGGGAGTTTTTTTATCTTTTCTCAGAGATTTTCTTGCCTGAAGACGTCAAAGACGAAAGAAGTTCAACGAGAGGCAGTTTTCCGCCGATTTGATCGAAAATCGCACGCTCAGCTACGTATTCGAAGACCGACTGAATTGGTTAAAAATAGAACTTCAAGAGCAGGGATTATCGCGCCGAAGGCGAGTGTCCTAATTTCCAGAGTGAGTCGGAGTCGACGCGGGGCGCCGGTCATTCCCACACTCGCGGCACGAGAACCTCGCTTCTGCCAGCAGAAAACTCAAAGAGAAACTGACTCTTTTCGAATAGAAAAAGCGACAGACCAATCAGGTCCTTCGAAATTGTCTGGAAAGCACTTTCTCTCACCTGATAAGCTGACAACTTTTGAAAATTACGAAAAAGCAGGAAATCGAGAAAATGTCAAGAAAACGCGAGGGGAGTTCGAACACGAGCGCATCGAGAAAGCCGAGATACGAAGATGTGATCATGATCGCGGACAGCAGTGACGATGAGCAAAGCCAGGTTCCTCCTGCCGGTGACGACGAGTGTATGATTATCGAAGACAAATGCATCCCTCCAGATCGCCGATCCGTCAGTGTCGAAAGTCGAGAAGTTCCTGGCAGTTCGAAAGAGACAGCACCAAAGCAATTGCTTCGTAAGTAAAAAAAATCAGCTTGCCTGAATGTTATAATGAAGTAAAAGGATGATTATTTTGAATCTTGTGATAATATTCCTTTTTTAGATAATTGGGCGTGCCCAATTTGCGATCAGAAGTTTGGCATGGATTTGGTTTCGCTTGAAATCCACGCTGCATTATGCAACGGCAAGCCGATAGTTCCACATTCTCCGAACTTGAATCACGAGAAGCCATCAACAAGCCAGAACTTAGGGTTGCCGCAGCCTGTGTTACAGATAAACATATGGCCGAAACCTAAGCCACCTTCTTTGATTCCTAACAGAACAAGGACTGTTGGTGATGACTTACTGCCATGCCCACTTTGCGGAAAGAAATTTCACCTGGAAATTCTTCAAGTGCACGCAGCAGAATGTACTGGAGCACCAGAGGAAGAAGTTCCGCCATCGACAAGCAAGCAAGGTACACCAAAGCCGTTGGAAAAGGTGGCTTGCCCACTCTGTGGAGAAGAATACGACCTGGTTACTCTCCAAGTCCACGCAGCTGAATGCAGCGGAGCGCCAGAACCTCCACATTCATCAAACGTCAACCATAAGAAGCCCTCGACAAGCAAGGCTTTGGAGAAGGTGGCATGCCCACTCTGTAGCGAGCAGTTCGAGCTGGAGATCCTTCAAATCCACGCGGCGGAGTGTAATGGAGAGCCAGCCAAGACGGGAGAAGCTCCCTCTCACTCATCGTACTCCAATCCAGGGCCGTCCACAAGCCAACATCCAGACATTTCAAAGCCTCCTGCAAAGCCCGTGAAAAAGCCTGTGAAGAAAAACGCCTCAGAGACCAGAAAAATTAGAAATGAGAAGATTTCGGAGATCACACAGCCTGTTAGTGATGATGTACCTCTTTCTGATCTTGGAACAGGAAAGGGCTTTAATTTATTATTAATTATTTTTAAATTCATATATTATATATAAAAATAAATCAATCGAAATAAGTTAATAAGCCCATCAAAAGTTCACTGTCTCGATGCTCCAAGTCCGACCCACGCTTTCTACGACTCCAAAACTCGCCACCCGAAGACATTCCTAAAAATCTACAACGCCGAATTAAAGCGACTCCGCACTTCGATGCCAAAAGGAATTCACCTGTGGCATTATGAGAGTCGTCTCGATTTGCTTTCATTTGCCATCGAAGGTACGAATGATTTCGTTGTTGTTACTAAAAACCTATTTTGAAGGCCCACCTGGCACCCCTTACGAGTTCTGCATTTTCACCTTCGATGTGTTATTACCAGCCGGATATCCGCTCACGAAAGCACCAAAAGTCCACTACAGATCAACCATCGGCGATGGTAGAGATGGCATGGCTCACAGGTAAATTAATCTTTTCATTCGCAATTTGATCACTTTTTAAGAATCAACCCGAATCTCTACTCAAATGGAAAGGTCTGCCTATCTCTCCTTGGAACTTGGTCTGGAAGTGGCTGCGAGAAGTGGAGCTATACTTCGAATATTTTGCAGCTGGTAGTGTCGCTTCAAGGTAAACGAAAACCTCATCAATAGAACTTACACAACTCAGGTCTCACACTCAATGCGGAGCCGTATTTCAACGAACCTGGATTCGAGGCACACAGAAACACCCCCGATGGTGTAGTACGCTCAAGGAACTATAATGAGAACCTAACAACATTACTTTGCGATCACGTGGTCACAACAATCAGGTAGAATATTTTCTCAAGAACGAGCTTTTACGAACCATCCTCTTAGAAATCCAGGAGCGCCATTTGAGGAGCTGGTAAGGGAAAGCTACTTTGGATCTAAGGAGAGCAACAAAGAGGGAATGCTCGGCAAATTCATTCAAAAGATGGAAAATCTAATAGCCAACCGACCAGACAATTTGCCCTACCCTTTACGTCCATTCACGAACTCTAAGAAACCATTTCTCACAGGTTCATACCGTTCATTAATTCCGTTTTTAATTATTTTCTAGGAAAATTACAACCGCTGAAGAAAATCAAAGCCGAACATGATAGAAAAAATAGCATCTTCTTCTGCCTAAATTATTTTCATCGCTCATAATTTTGACTGCCTCTGTAACCAACAACTTCAACGGAAAAAATCAACCAATTTTCAAAAGTTTCACGAAATGAAAAAAACAAAAACAGCTCACTGCGCACTTTCCACTCACAGCAAATAAACTCACTTCTACGAAAGATGATAGTTCTCTTCCTTGATTTCCTGCAGGAGAAAAACAACTCTTTTGATATAAATTTTCGGCATATCAAAACAAGTATTTCAGAAGTAAGAATTATATATTTAAAGTATATGACAGGAAATAAATACAGAATAGCAATGCAGCACATTTCCTTTACGAAAGAAAAAATAAAGAAATGCGAACTTAGAATAGAATAATTTACAGATTATTGAGGATTGCAGAAGGAGTAGGAAAAGAAGAATAATAATAATAATGAAGAGAGGAATAATTATAACTTTGTAATTGGCGAAGAAATTTTCGAAGAAAAGGATTGACGGATTCGTTTCAAAAATAAAAAAAAAAACAAAAGAAGCTTGCTATAAAACTGCCGGTAAGGGGAAGAGTCTAGTTTTTCGCTATTCTACGAGTGCATAAGTATAAGAACATGAAGTATAATGGTGTTTCGTCGGCCAGAGAAGAGCAAAAAAGAGAATAGTAGTAAAAATATAATAGAATGAGCGAGGGTTTTATCTTTGTGGGTGAACTTTGATGAAATGATTCAATTATTCGATGAGGCGATTGAATTTTTATTTAATTTTCTATAAATAACTTTGTTTTATCCGTTTTTTAATTAATTAAATTGGCTGTTCGCTTCGCGAAACCGAGTCACCGTCGTCTATGTGCGCGTAGTTACTGTAACTTGTCGAGAAATTCTTCACTGTATCACTCCATATGTCCCGCGTATTGAGCACATTTCTATTTTACAGTTACAAAGCTGTTGATGAACAAAAAGTTTATTAGTGTCGAAGATTTACGGCATCAAGTTGATGCAATGAAAGAGTATTTCAACCTTTTATCAAGTCATTTTACGCTAAATATTTCAGAAAATTTCGCTGATTGTAGCTTCTTTAGGCTTCAAAATAGATAAAAATATAGTTATTGAAGATCATAGATCCTTATTCATCCGAATAGCCAGCTTTGTTTGCAACTGTTTCCTGAAATTCTCGGATGCATTCGTTTCAGAGACGACTCCAGTTGTTTTACGCTCAGCGTAAAGTTTGTAGGGGAAAGCATATCTCAGCATAATCGCCGCTAAAGTAGCGCTAGAATTAGCAGAAGAGCATTAAATACCTAGAAGAAACTCGCAGCAAATGAGAAAATTTTGGTATCCGCCGGCGATGGCACCAGAAGTGTATTTTTCCTCGCCATTTTCATCTGTTACGTTGCCAATGACGTGTATGGCTTCCAAGACGGCGAGAGCGACTCCTTGCCAGAATGACAGAAAAATCACAGACTAGAGAGGTTTTAGCGGCGTCTGAGACAAGTTGGGGTCTTACCTTGACGCAGAAGAACTTGAGGATTGGATCGTAGGGGCGGAGGATATCAGCAGTGGCAGCGTAGAAAGCAACAAGGGCGTAGAGAGCAAGGGAAACGGAGATATTGTAGATGATACAGATGTAGAGATACCCTGGGAAGAACAGTAATTACAGAAGCGAAATTATCGCGCTACCTTCTTTGGGAGACCAATTGCCCTCATTGTATTTGTCTTGTGAAGCGAGAATGATGGTAATGATGGCCATTGGCGGCTTGATGAAACAGAATTGGAGGCAGCTACGTTTACAAAATCGTAGAAAGCGCAAGTCGTACTCCTTTTCTTTCAGGCAGCAATTGCACATCAACCAACTTGTATGCATCGGTTTGCCCTACAAAAAAATGTGATTAGTGGTGGTAAATAACGATTGACACTGGTACTATTATAGCTTTCGAATAAACGCAATTCAAGCATCTTGCCAAGACTTTTTTATCTTACCGATATTTCGTTGGCAATATTATTCTCGCCGCCCAAGTATCCATCGTAACAAAGCGACAAGAAAGAATAAATCACAAATGCTTCGTAACAATCTCGCACCGCATTGAAGTAGACATAATAATCGTCAGAAACTCCAAAGAAAAACAAACTGAAAAGTCACGGTTTTTAAGAACTCAGAAAGTAACGGTTACCTGAGCCAGCTGCAGAAAGTGTACATTGGCACGATAAATAGAACTCGGATGATCCAAGATTGTTCTTTTGGCGTTGTGTAGTTTAGAACATGTTTGTAAATCTGGTGGCACGTCAGCGCTAGAATCCAAAATAGAAAAATAGAGAGTGCGAGTTTCGAACCTATTGCAAGGACGGTGCAGATGCCAGCGATGAAAGTGGAAGTCCAATGTTCCAAGAAAATGACTCCCTGTTCATTCGTCGTGTGATCTTCGCCAGTCTGATTGCTCCCAGTTGGAATAGCCGAGGTATTTGAAGAGAGAACTACCCCCAAATCTGGGGGCGTCGAGTCCGTTTCCGACATCTATCTCTACAAAGAAAAGGCGGTTATAAATATAGTCTGAACTAGAATAGTTAAACTTTGATTTGAGGAAAAGACGGAATAATCTTCCGATACAAGGCAAAAGGCAATTCACAGCAACAAGAAAATCATCGAACGCGTCATCAGGGGTCAATAAGTAAGAGTTTGATAGGTAAGCATCCGGTGGTCAGGCAAACGTAAATAATCGTATTTATAAAGGAGAGTATTCGTATTGATGCAGTTTTCTCTCTTTCGCGTCTGGGTGAAAATAATAAATATAAGGAGGGTGGAAGATCTTGAGCGCGGCGGCCCCGGCAATGTTGGACGCAATCAAGTTGATATTGAAAGTCATCAAGACGAGCATGCTCAGCTGCGAGAGCAGAAACGACAGCGCATTCGCACAGGCGAGCCATAGGTAGCGGCGATTTGAACTGATGAATGAGAACTGGCGGATTCTCTTCAACTCGGTTTGGCTGCGCGAGGAGCTGCGCCGCCCGTGAGCGTAAGATGCCACGAAATCTGAAAGAAACTGATTCAAAATTGGATCATTTTTCAGTGATTTATTTTACGAGCAATGAATGCGAATCCGATGATTACAAAGCGCTACAACATTGTCATTGGATTAGCGTTACTAAAGGATGTAACCAATAGTGGTTAAAATTCAAGTTATTCTTGTTGTATTTACCATTTTGGTTCTTGTGGAGCCACTCGGCTGCTAATTCGCTGATGATGGAGAGTGCAAACACAATGAAGCAACCCAGCGCGAGTGTGGCTCGATCTTCGATGAAGAAGCTTTTGAAGAGCAGATGAAACTCATCTACTCCGCTCCACAAGTATTTGTATGATTCTACGAAAGAGGAAAGAAAAGTTACATAAAGTTCGAAGTTTTCTTAATTGTTCTTACTTCTTGGTCCATCCTCGTCTGGATTCATCGTCAGCAAAAGCACGTCAATGTTCACGATAATGTACTGTACATTGGGTTAATCGAGAGAAGCTACAGAATTACTGTTGTTTTGCTAATTACTAATTAGTAATTAGTTACTTTGAAATTCCGCTATTTTAATTCCTACAATGCTGTTTTGAGCTCTCTGTTTTGTTTATTATTTGGCAATTAAACTTGATGACATTCACCGTCGCTGGTGATTGTTTTTTACGTATTTCTGGACGGTTTGTAACCCTCTCGTAAAAAAGAACAAAGAAGAAAATCCTTCTTTCTTTCATTTCCTACCAACTAAGAGGAAAATTAAAAGCTGCTCAAGTTTCCAGATAAATTGCTAAATAATTTATATAAACAGTTAGCTACTCAAGTAATAAAGGTGTTTTTGTCGAACTTTTCAATTAAAGGAATCTATAATTCAAAAATTTATTCTTTTCAGCGATCAAAACTGCCAATTTTTAACTAAAATCGGCGCTAGAATCTTTAATTCAAATTCTGGTAGAGCTAGAATTTACAATTCAGTTAAAGTTCGACTCTGGAAACCTTCCTTTCTCATTCGTTCAGGACTATCTTCGTTTCTAGCAGTTCTCTTGGCGGATAGAAGATTCATCAGAAATTCAATTCAGAAGAAAAGGCATTTTTGTTTTTTTGCTTTTGAATTTTTTGCGCGTTTTTCTTGCGTTTGCGCGTCGCAGCTATTGACTCTTTTCTCTCTCTTGGTTAGTAATGAGTGACTCACGCTGGCGGTGAGTCATTTCTGAAATGAAAAGAGAAAAAAAAACGAAACGCGATTAAATTTTAAAGTTTGAAGAAATGAAGAATTTATGAATTCAAGAAAGCTGAACTAAGAAAAAATCTACGAAAAATATTAATTTATTTAAAAAAAATCAATTTATAAAATGAATCAGATTCAGAATTTGGCATATTAATATTGATTAGCCCGTCATCGTTTTTGTGAGCACAAAATACCAATTTGTTCCGTCCGAATACTGTTAAAATAATCCTAGTTGAAAACTGAGAATCTGGGCTTGGCAATCAGTGTAGAAAACCTGAGTTAGGTTCTCAAGAGCTCCAATGAAGAGCGGCGTAGCAAGCAAAGCAGTTTGGATAGAATTTTAAAATAGAATAAAATGGTAATTTTCATTAAGAAGAAACGCTTTTAAAAAAGGCGCTACGTGGCTTTTGATTTGGGCTCTTCAGAATCTGACTCAGGTTTTCTGCACAGATTGCCGAGTCTAGCTGAAAATCTAAGCTGAAATATAAATCGTTCAGAATGGTGAACGAAGGAAAAAGTAAAAAAGCGGCGAAGCGGCTGGCAAAAGAAGCAGATTTAGTTTTGTCGAGCTGGAAGTTGGCAGATCAGCTCTACACGAGTTTCTACGGCGATTGTTGGCCAGGGCCAGGGATTGATTTATGATGAACTTGAGCCTCAGTTTCCAGCGACCCTGGTTGAACCGGGCACTAGAATCCGTTCCCATGAAAATCCTGAGTTGAGATCAAAGAAGAACTTTTGAAGCCTCGTGAATTGGCGCTCTGCTCAACGACTCCGAAGCCAGAAGAAACGCTCTTCAGGAATAAACTCTCTTACCGACTCAGCTCGACAATCGAGGATCGAAAAGAAGGAGAGTCTTCTTCTTTCGACTTTTGCGTCGATCAAGAAGCACTTTTCTTGTTTGAAGTGATGGAGCTTTCTTCAAAAGACAACTTTCTCGGTGAGCATTTAATATGCAATTTGAATAAGGGACTGAGTAGAATATGCTTTCATGACAATGGAGCCGCACAGCGGCTTCTCCCAAATAACTTTATCATCTTGAAACTCTGTCGAAAGCTCTGTCAAGACCCTGACTCAGGTGTTCTACAGGAACTGCCGAGCCCAGGCTCAGATGCTTTAATGGAATCAGCCTCTAATTTTTTGATTAAGACATGTTCGGATACCCCGGCTACTTGGCAGTGCTAGTCAGTCACATGCTAAAAAGTATGAGTTTCACAACGAACGGGTCAACTCCGAGCACACACCAGAAACTGCGCTCCAGAATAACCGAAGAAGCGGCTGGTGGAGGTGAAAGAATAAGAGTCACCGGATGGGATGCGGTGAAATTTGGCGTCGCGGAAGCATCCACTTACAGTAAAGTCCTCCTCGTCGCTCCGTCGAGTGACGAAAAAGCGACGTTCTCCGATGAGAAACAGTTGAAAAAGTCTAGGATCGACAAATGCCCCCGAAATCCGGATCGGGTTTTCGTCGGATTTTCTCGAAGTCTGATTTTTCCGATCGGGTTTTCGTCGGGTTTTGTCGGGTTTTAATCGGATTTTCGTAGGGTATTTTTCGGGTTTTTGTAGGGTATTTTTTCGGGTTTTTATCGGGTTTTTGTCGGGTCTTTGTCGGGTTCTTGTCGAAATGTTACAAAACTGAAGTTGAATCAAGTAAAATGAATCCAAATCGGGGAAAATAGACAGAATTTTTGGCTAACGGAATTTCGGGTACTCTCATTAATCAAACTGATGAGTAGATCCGAAGAGAAACCCGACGAAAATACCCTACAAAAATCCGATAAAGGACCCTATAAAAACCCGATTTTGTAGGGTCGCAAAAATTTCAGCATCGGGTTTTTGTAGGGTCAGCAGAATCCAACAAAAACCCGACAAAAACGTCGGTTTTCGATCGGGTGTCGGGTGGGACTTGTCGATCCTAGGAAAAAGTGGACGGATAAAGTGACCAGGCAAAATGCGAAGAAACAACTCCTCAATTTGATTTCAGCCCTTTCCGCTACCGCTCCCGGTGGCACAGGTAGAGCCCTTATTTTACAAAATCAATGCATTTGACCAATAATAACATTCAGTTTTCTACGCCACTAGATCCATGTCTCCCTTCGAAAACGACGAAGTAGTGGAAAAAGCGCTCAAAAAGTCGCGAACGGAGCCTGTGGCGATGAAGATTTCAAGCACAATCGGAAGAGCGACAAAGTACGGAATACAAATTCTGCCCAACGAGGCGCCCTTTGGTCCACTTTATGTTTCTAAACTGAAAATACAGTCGGAATAAATTGCCATTCTCGATTTTAAAGCATTTTTTTTGAAGAATTCAAGTTATTTTCAAGGCAATTTGCAGCATTTCTTAGCTATTTATCGTCGTTTTTTGGCTATTTTTTGCATTGAATTCGGGCAAATCAAATTTTGGTTGAACAAAATCTCTGTATAGTTTATTTGACTAAATTACGTTGAAGGCAGACATAGAAAAAATATTTGTTTGACTTTTGGGTTGAGTTACGCATTAGCACCACCCTACAGACAATTACACCGTTTTTTTTTGTTTAATTATTTTTTTTGTACTTGGCAAGTTTAAGTGTATTTGGTTGAAAAGAGTGTTTAATATGGCGTTTTTAAAATTGATGGAACTGTGGATAGTATTCAGGCCTCCGTCTTGAGGAGCTCTGGCTCGGCTTTGCTTGCGCCGGGCATCGTCGTCTCAGGGTCGCAGGATTTCGGCGGAGATGTCTCTCCTGTTTCTTTTGGCGCTGTTTCGTCTAGAGCCGTCGGTTCAACGGCTTCTGCAACGGTGAGCAGCTTGTTGGAGGATGAACTTTCGGATTGGCACTAAAAACAGAAAATAAGACCCTTTTCTTTATCTCCGAAACTCACCAAAGACGAAGGGGTTTCAACAGAGTTTCCAAGCTCTGGCTCTTCTCGATTGAGCAAGCCTTCGGACATTTTCAACGTTTCCAGTTCGAGTCGCTCTTCAGGAGTTGGTTCTATTCCCTCCTCTTCTGCTTTCTTTCGCTTAGCTTCGAGGAAGGCGATTAATCTAACAAAGATAGGAGTAAGTGAAAGTGGCAATTTTGGAACAAAAGAAGCAGCGAAAAAGTCACTAGCCCGCGGCCGGGACTTGGTTGTTATTCTCTTTACCTCAACCGAGAACGCCGTCTAGCGGAGGGCGACGGCTTCTTCTTTTTCACTTTTCCGGCGTTGGATCCTGATTGGTCACACAAGATGGCGCTCGCTGCATTCCCGAAATTGCCTCGCGACTGCGTGTTTCGACCAACCGGTTTCGCCTTACGAAAAAATGCAAATAAAAAGTGCAAATCAACAATTTATTTTCGGAGTATAAAAACGCACACATCCCGCCCCCTTATCTTAGATCGTAATTTGAGTTATGAACTTGGGATAGAGAGTTTCTCCTATCCGCTTAAATACGGTATTCAATTCCACATTCATCAAAAAGCTCGACTTTCAAGCTCCAGATATTTCAAAATTTGGAGTTTTTCCAGATTTTTTCTTTTCCAAATTCGCGAATGGAAATTCGGGAAGGAAGGTTTTTTAATCCTCAGATTTAGTGGAACTTGATCCGCGTGCGGATCGCATTGATTAATCCAACGAGGCAGAATTAGGTTATCACTTATTTTTTCACCCAATCAGCGCAAGTAAGATTTTATGCGTGTTTTTATACTTACGGGGGCCGAGGCAGCTCGCGCCGCTTGCACTGGAAAGGGCTGGATCAATACTGGACCGAGATGGGACATTCCAATCTGGCCGAATTGGGAAGGAGCCATTTGGATGTAGCCCATTCCGGGAGCAGCCATCATCATCTGACTTGGCATCATCTGAAGTTCAGGTTCAATTTTCCTGCGTGTTTAAACGCGAAGGAACTGTATTCTGCGATATTCACGTCAATACAGGATTCCTTCAGATTTGAATTTACAAAAGAAAAAGACTCGAAAGCGCTCGGGGAATTCAAACAATGAATTTTGAGAATTTTCAACATACCTGTTGCATAGCGATTCCTTGCTGAAGCATCGCTTGCTGGGCCATCATTTGTTGACCATTCGTGACCTGAAGTCTGGATAAGAAAGGAGGGTCATCTCTCCCTTTTCTCTCTTCAAGAGGAATTTCATGATCTCGAAAAGTCTCACGAGCTTCTTTTTTTAATAGCACTTTCGTTTTTAGTAAATAGCTGATGAATAGTTTCCTTCGCTGTTTAGAAAACAAGGAAAATATCACACCCTGTGCCCAATTCATAAATGCGAGCAAAAATTGAAATAATCCTTGTTTGTTTCTTGCTCAACGCTCTTTCTCACCGAGAAACGAAATCATTTCAATTTTGAAACTCAAGTAGGAATTGAGAAAAAAAAGAGGAAGGATGTTATTGTCTAGTGCTAGCGTTATGAACGATGTCGTTCGCCGTTTGCTTGGAGATTAAACTGTTTATGTTAGAAACGATGTAGCGAATATAAATACTCTAGTACCGGTTTACCACGTAATCTTCTTGCAAGAAGGCCTTACTTGTCTCGTTTTGTTAAGACATCATGTTAGACTATTCTTACGAAAATGTTCTTCTTGAAAGAGCCAAGGTTTCGAGTGATTTTTCGATCAAAATCTTTAGTAAATTGGCTCCAGGGTTGATATTAAGCCCTTTTTTTATCGCCATTGACGCCCTTAAGACGCGATCAAATCTTAAGAACCTAGACCGTAATTACGAAAACCCTCGTCATCTTCTCTCTTCCATTTCACTAGATGAAAAAAAATACTCTTGAAAAAACGAATTTTTTAGCTCGTGAGTTTTCTTCGTTAAATCTCTTGAGTGAATTTTCTCTTACGTTGATCATGTTATCTCCTAGCGGCTGAAGATTCTGCTGTTGAAGTGTGTACATTTGCTGGTAAGGAATATAGGAATTCGCCTGTTGGCCCTGTTGCTGTTGTTGTGCTGCTGCTTGGTGTGCTGCTGCCGTTTGAAGTTGTTGTTGCGGAGTAGTGGTTGCGAAAAAGTGCTGGCCGGGGTTGTTCGCCGCGGTGGTGGCGCCCGTCGCTGCTCCAAGGGCCACCGTAGCACCCCCTTGCGCGATGCCTCGCTCTTTACTCGTCTCTAGAAGCGTCACAGGCACGACGTTCGAGCTCTTCTGCCCAGTCACAATGTCCACATAGTTCGAAAGGCCGAAACCCGACGATTTTCCGGTCGCCTAAAAAAACAATTCAGTCAAAATAAAAATCGATTATTCACAAAATCAAGACTCGAAAGACTCGAAAGAAAATTCCCTTTTCGACAGCATGATCACTCTTGATTTTTCAACCAAGATAAAAAATATATCATTTTCACCTTCAAAATCAAAATTCAAAAGTTCAAAAAAAGAATAACTCCATTTCCCTCTGAATCATTTTAATCAGACTCTATCATCCTCTATTCTCGTCATTGATTTCAAAAACGATCATTTGATTTTGCCAAAATGCTTTTAAAATTGACTTGCCTCTGGTTGATTCTCTGTTGTTTCAATTGTCTCTGTTTTGAAAGAAAATGAAATTGAAATATCGAAAAAGAAAATGGACCGAGTGCGCAAATATATAGAATTCGTTTCGAATTCGTTCGCTTTTCGAATGTAGAAAATATGAAAGAACAAAAAGGCTGCGCGTGTGCCCGAACAATGTGCTGGCGGCACAGTTTCACTTTTTTTTAATTTAGACGCACTTTCAAGAGTTGGGCAAAGAGCAGACGACCCTATTCCTCCATTATTCGTGGGAAATAACGATACAATATTCATTAATCTGGGATGAGCGCGCATACATGATGGAAATAACTTGACCTCCGTCTTCTTATCACTTTTGCCACTCGCGCTTATCGCCGGATTTTAGTGCACGTTCTAACAAATTGATTATGATTTTAAAATCTCAAACTCATAACGGTTTAATACGAAAGAGTTTCTCTCTTTCGAATATTTGGATATTGAAAATGAAGCCATTGGCGAAATCCAAATAGTATCGTGATAAATTGAAAAATTTCTCGCTATAAAACCACTTGAAAGGGCGATATTTTCTATCGATACCGAAAGAAAACACAGGCTTTTTCAGAAAAAATATTTTTAGAAATTTACAGAAATGTCTTTTGTTATTTAAGTAATTATTGTATAAAAATACCGTTCTGGGTAATATCGTCAAGCACCGGGGGAGCGTACGGCCTCGCGGAACCCCTTATCACTTCCTACTTAAACGATAAGAACATATAAGTTGCCTGAGTTCTTTTTACATTCATTGTTGTCTGTAATACCTTGCGATTGTACGAGCGAGCTGGAAGAGTTGGAATGAAGGAAATTCTCTTCTCTTGATTACGGATCTTACGGATTCGATGGAGCTGATACTAATTTGATAGAGAATGTATGTTTTAGTGTGTCGGCAGTGTTCTGCGCTGCTCAAGAAATCACCCTGCGGCAGTTTGGTGGTGCTGCTGCACAACTGCCGAGTTCCAAGCACGTGTGTAGGTGCTACGATCTGGGAAAAAAGGAAGTACCCCCGAGGGAAGTACTCTATCCTTCCTGTACCTTTTCTCACTTTTCAGACACTGGGTATCGCGATTTTTTCTGTCTTTTTTCACCAAACCTATTTTTTTCTTCATTATAATTGCTGTAAAATAAGGGTTTAAGTATGCTTAGTTGGAGAGAAAAAAGACTGGAAAAAAACTAGTCAATTGAGGTCTACCCCCTTAAATTTTTTCCAAGCCTGAAATCAAGGAAGACATTTTTCTTCTCAAAAAATTGAACTAGAAATAGTAGATCGAATTTGAGACCTACGTATACCTTTTTCTTTTTTCTGGTTTGCCGAGACCAGTACTTTCTTTTTCCCTCAAGTGGTAATCTCTAATTACAGCCGTCTCAAAAAAGCTAATTAAGTTTTTGGAAGTGAGGGTCAACAGGCACAAGCCGCCCTGTGAGTTTGGTGATGAGTCGATCAATCTTCATTTTATATGTAAATTATTAAATAAAATAATTAATTTAGCTTTGATTAAATCGCCCCGGCGTGTTTAGGGCTCGATCATCTCTGTGAATAATTCAACAGAAATGTCTAAGGTCCCAGGGATTTGGTTCGACTTTTGAATCAATCAAAAGAGCCCTACAGCTTTATTTCCCCCTCATCCCTCTTTTTTTTTCCTGTACCACTTTTCAATAAAGCCCTTCGAATTAAAAACCACTCACTTGCTTGAAAGTCGCTTTCTTTCAGAATTCATTCCTCTAATTTTCAATTTTCAATTAATTTTTTTTTTTCTAATAATTGTTTCTTGTTTTCGAAAAAAAAGCGCTTAGACTTTTCGATTATTTTGTTCGCAATTGAATTGTCCGAGTTTAGCAGAGTAAATTGAAAATAAAAGTGGCTACGCAGTGCGCCATTCGTGACACGAGGCTAAATAATTTATGATCATTATGATATAGTCTGCAATTCCTGGCGCCTCATTTAAGAGGGCCCTCTGTGGAAATTCGCCGATTAAGAATTTATTAATCAACCGCACAGACCTATTTCGGATGCATGCAACAGGGACCCTACTGCCATTTTTTCTAAAAACACTCGAGTCACTCACTTTGTGGTGCCATTTACAGTGATAATTTTTTAACTCATTTCGACCTCATTTTAAAACAAAGCAGAAGTTCTTTGTTCAGTCGTAAGAAAATAGATTAAAACTACTTTGAAAGGTTTGCCAGCCCCTTAAACTGTCCTCAGATCCTATCAGTTGATAGGACTGTAAAGTAGGAAGCTACAGTATGAGTAAAAAGAAAAGCTTGAAGCACTCACCTTGAGCTATTTTAATTACTCGGGAGAGCAGTTATAGTTGGCGGCGCGTTCACCATCAAAACTCTGAGTTAAGGGGAGTAGGGACGATTAGTTATCTTAATGATCTCTTTGTGATGAAAGACAAACTTCACCTTCGCTGACAATTTAACAAGGATCTGTCTCAAGTTGATTGAGCGGATCGACTAGCACATCAACGGCTGTCCCTAACCCGTCCCTTCCCTTTTCACGCGCTCATTGGGCAGGTCCTTAACCCAAATTTTTGTATTTCAATGAATGAATTAGCAACTTTTTCCAGTGGCAGAAAAAAGGGACGACAACTAAAGCTAACAAAAAAGCTGATATTTTGGTTCCATGATAAAAAAATATAGAGACCTTTGGAACCTTAAGCGATCTCTTATTTTTCGAGTGATACCCTTAAATATTTCAGAAATTCTTTCTGAAGAAAATGGCTTGTTTGCTGCGCGAACATTTCAAAAACGAAAAGCATATTTGATAGAAATTTTGATACTTTTTTTAGCTCAACTTGCCTTGTACTTTTAGTAGAAAAAATGAGTCAAGATTAGCTTCTTTTGCGGCGTGTGTGCCTGTTTTTCTCGATCGTAATCAAATGACACTGTCCGCGACTTGATGAGATTGCCCCTTTCGACAGGTAGAATTAATCAGGTACTAATTAACACACCACGCACAATTTACTCTTACTGCATTCTTCTGTCCATTCTTTCCCCTTTCCTCAATATTGCTTTCCCAATAAAAATAAAACAATTTTCAACACTGATTAAAATTTTTTTAATCTGATGAATTTTAAACTTTGTTGTTTCAAAAACCATTAAAGTCGCATTAATAAAAATAAAAATCCACTTGTCTCGTAAAATAATCAATTAGCGACTTTTAGATTTGGAAAGAATCAATGGCTGAAAGAAACATGGTGGAATATCGAAGAGGGAATCCTTCACCAAAGCGAGGGACAATAATCAACATTTGCTGATTGCCTATAAATCACTGTCTACTAGAAGGCCGCTTCCACTAAAAGATAAATGATTGATTCACGCACAGTACAGATTCTTTCAGCTTTTCAAAAACGAAGCTGGACAATTTTCAATTGATTATATGAAACTGGACAATTTGGGTAGATCTGACAATGCGCGAATGTGACCTTTTTATTTTAACTGCGCCCGCTACTAGTTTATTACTAGACAATTTTATTATTAGTCAATTTTGACTTCAATTTAATTCGGATCAAAGATGATAACCCTTTCAATCAAGGGCCAGATAAACTTTTCTAGGGTTAGGGTTAGGGCTAGGGTTAGGGCAGCCATTTTTCATAACGTATATCATATACGGTATATGAGAGAATTTGCGACGCTATTTTCTGTTTTTTTATAAATTTCTTTTGGCTGTTATTTTTCGTCATTTCTTTTGGTTTTCGAATCAAAAGAAACATCAAGCTCAAAATATTTGATTTTCAGGGGTTGATGTTATATCTACCATTCTTTCTGTAAGTTTTCTAAAAGAAGTAAGGAAGAAGTAAATGAGTCGGTTATTTAATTTTTCTGGCTCAAAAATGCGGCCTGGCCGATTTGATTCGGAACACAATCAAAAAATGACTAATAAAATAAAATAAAAAGCGTAAAAATGATTTAATTACCGATGTTTCTTCCATCATGATTCGACAAAACTGCTCGTGATAGTAATTGAAAGTGAATTCTGCAGAAAGGGGAGTTTTCCTATTTTCTCTGTTTCGTCTTTTTTTTCCGTTTTTTAAAGACAGCCAGGAGGAATGTTCATTTGATCATAAAATTTACGGCGCAAAAGGCAAATAGCTCTGGAAGTTGCGAAAATCGCCGAAACATCGCAAGTGCAGCTCATTTACGACACGACAGCGCAAAAAGTAATTCCGCCCAGAGTTATTACGCCTCTTGCCTCTTTTCCCGTTTATTGGATAATTGAGATTACTGACTTTTACTTTACTCTTCGTAAATCATCAGAATCGTCGCGGGGAGTTGAAGAAATTGTGCTCAGAAGACTTTCGACTCAAAAAAAAATCACCCCTTTTTGACTCGAAGATCTTTTTTTGCAAAATATTTATTGAAGGCACTGTTGAAATGCAGTATATTATATACTGTATTATATACAGTGCCATCAATAAATATTTTGCAAAAAAAGATCTTCGAGTCAAAAAGGGGTGATTTTTTTTCAGTTGAAAGTCTTCTGAGCACAATTTCTTCAACTCTGTATATACAGTATATACACTGTATTGTTTATAACACTAACCCTAACCTTGATTCTTTCCTAAAAAGAGTTGCGAATTATATGATTTTTGGTTGAGCTTTTTCTTAGAAAATTGGTCTTTCTTCATATATCTTACTGTAACTGTGATAGTCTTTCCCAGGCATGTAAAAAGACAAAGAAGTTTATCGCTACGAGTAAATTTGTAAAAATATAAATCAAAATTTTACCTGCTGAATCATTTGTTTTCCTCCCTTCTCTCTGCTGGGAAATGGACGGGAAAAGGCCTTTGGCAGCTCCAGTTGCCGATTCTAGTGCCGACCTTTTGCGCAATTTTCTCCGCTCCGGGTTAATTTTAAGCGCGGAAAAGGTGAAAAATTAAGAATTTGAAAATTCAGGAAATATTTATTTTTACTCCCTTTTTTGAAATGCTTCTGGCGGATCGTTCGAATGCGATGGTTTGACATGGCAATTAGCTTTTCCAATCATGCAGATTAATTACACACGCCAACATTTTTATATGGAGAGTGATATATTACACTTGTCAAGCGCGTGCCCAAAATGCCAGATGGAAACTGCACCGCTCAAAAATAATCGACCTTTTGTTCATTTCACTTCAACACGCCACAAACCTGTCGGCTACTTCGCACTGTACATCGGCAACTCCTGTACTGTCTCGGAACAGATAGTCTCCGACCAGGCTCGGCAGCCTGTGTAGAAAACCTGAGTCAGGGTCTGAAATAGCTGAAATGAAAAGCCGCGCAGCGGCTTTTTAAAAACGAAGCCGCAAAGCGGCTTCGCCAGAGTTTTTCTAGATTGAAATTGTTATATTAGTGAAGCCGCTTTGCGGCTTCGTTTTAAAAAACCGCTGCGCGGCTTTTCATTTCAGCTATTTCAGACCCTGACACAGGTTTTCTACACAGGCTGTCGAGCTCAGGTCTCCGCTAAAGGGAAACAACAGTTTTGCAGGAGCAAAAGTATTTCCGGAGGCCGACTTGTTCAATTTGCTGTTTTTGAGCTATTTTTTTGAAGTAGCTTCCTACGACACATGTTTTCCGGAAATCATAATAAGCATAAAGTGCGTAATTTTATTTTCTTTCGCCGGGCAGATAATAATCGTCAGGGGCAGACACACAAAATGCAGTTTTATCGCTTCGGAAACAATGAACGGTTTTAGTGTAGGTAACTTCTGTCTTCCGAAAATTGTAGTAAAAATCATTGATTTGCCAGACGCAGGTAGTCTTCGTCGCCAAGAATTTCGTCTTCCGAGGAACTGTTGTGTCCATTTTCAGTTCTTAAAATACTCTAAGAAAAAAAAATGAAGAAAATTAAAAAAAATTCGAAAAAAATTAAAAAAAATTTGAAGAAAATTAAAAAAAAAATATTTAAAAAAGTATTATTCGAAAAAAATTTAGTGGAAACAGCCTAATTCTCGGTGAACAAAGCAAACCTGTTGCTCTGATCCATAAGATTTTGAGATGATCCACTTCCAAGATCATAAATTCGTTGCTCTCTGAAACTTCTGAAAAGAATTTCGCTCAGACTCGCCGCCAGTTGATGATGATTTCCCGGTATCTCCCAGTTATTGCTCTCTGCTTTTCTAAAAAAATAACTTTGTCTTTCAAATAGAAAAAAGTGCTTACTTGAGTTGGCGGAGAATTTCTTGAAACTCGGGCGTATTCTTTGTTGATCTCGTTAGCCCTTGTGGATCCGTCAAATTGCACGACTTGAATGGGTCTGAAAAAAAAAGTAAAAAAAGCTTCTTTTTCCGGAGTTTTTTACCGGAAACTTGGCGGGATAAAAGCAGTTTGTGTCCTTCTTTCTGTCCTTGTGAAGAAAGAGATGAGCTTGCTTGTTGCATTGTTGATGATTCTGCGATTGAAACAGCCGTACCGCCATTTGGAGCTAGATCGAGATTCGGAGACTGAAACTGCTCGGAAGAGTGATTCGACGAACAGGGTGACGGAGCTGTTTTGAAAAGAGGTTTCTTGAAAGTCGCCAAGGAAAAATAACGTTGCTTACCTGGTGCATCGGAAGAGTGGGTAGACATAGGAGAGTTTTGGAAAGAATACACCGAGGGCAAACGACTGCTTGAACAGGAAGATGGAACTGTACTTGGATTGGGGAGCTGGGAGGGATAATCGAAGAGAGAGTTGCTGCTCGTTTGATTCGGATTGAAAAGCGCGGAGAAATCGACCTGTGCCGGCATCTGCCCGTTGTCGATAGGCTAGTAGAACGGAGATAAGCTAAGATCATCAGCGCGCTTTTGTTTACCTTCAGGATTTGCTCATAGACCTCCTTGTATGCACCGGCAATCTCGGCCTTTGTTGGGCCAACCGGTCGTTTCGCCTCGGGCGCGTCCTCCAGAGCAGCCTGAGGCGCGGGCCGTTTTCGCTGGCGGCCGAACTCTGACTGAGCCGGATTCGGATCGATCGTCCAGTACCCACCCTTAGAATCATCATCATTAATGGGTACTATGGGTTATCCAAAGACGGGCCTTTCTTTTTGTGCCCAACTTTTGGACTCGATCGAGCGTAATTCTTGAAATATAATTTACCTTTCCAGGATGTCCTTTTGGCCGTTGAACCTTTTGAAAACAAGCTGATAGACTCAAGTTGTGTCGGATCGAGTTTTTCCAGCCGTGAGTGGCGCTTCTGTAGTAGGGAAAGTTCTCTAGCACGTATTCGTAAATTTGATTGAGCGTCATTTGCCGCGTCGAAGTGGATTCTATCGCCATTCGGATGAGATCAGCATACGAATGCGAAGGTTTTTTATTTCCATTTGCATCCACTTCAAAAAGTTGTTTGAAAATTGAAAATTGAAAATTTAATACCTTTGTCTTCTTTTTCATGTTTCCTGCTCATCACACTTGCATTGATGTCTAGTAGCCAGCGCAGCGTGGTGAGACTCTTGCCCAAATTGGTCGACGAGCTGCTCTCGCCCTAGAAAGCAAAAGTTAGGGGACATTTCACGCCGACTCGTCACCTTGACAGACATCTCTCACAATTTACCCTTTTGCACTTTTGGAAGTCTCTGTGAATTCATATGTTCGGTTGCCAGGTTACCAAAATAAATAAAGACACCAGAATCGCGCTCAGCGGCGTTGAGCAAAGGTCACCGCATGGTAATGCTCCCCTGCTACTGTTTAGCATTCTGATCATTTATCGAAAATAAAAAGTGAAATCAACAAGGATCCTGCATGAAAATAACAAAAGACAATTTTTGATTTTTGATTGTTTGCTATTGATTTATAAATTAACGCAGTTTGAAAGTAAATACAAAGTTTTAGGAAAGTAGATTTTTCTATTTTTAAGATTTCATAATGAATTTCTGAAGATGGCAGCAATTTCTCTAGGTACTCAGTTGCTCGACGAAGAGGAGGAGGAGGAGGAAGATGGCGAGTCATAATCGGTATAATCACTGAATTTATATATTTAGTCCCAATTTATTAAAGTAAATCAACGGTAGTAGGGGGAAATGATTCCGGCTGCCCCTAACCCTAACCCCCCCCCCACCTAAGGCCTTAGCCAGGGGGCTTCGCCCCCGGACCACTCCTAAGAGTTCCCAGTCCCTAATCCTAATCACTAGCCTAGATTCCAGAGATATTAGATGGCTCGAATCAGAGGCTCGAATGATAGCCCCTCTCTACGAAATCAACTGACCTATCGATGTCCCCTGCAGTGCAGCAGGAGTTCTCCAACTCTCCTATCCTGTCTAGTCCTTCTTTGAGGAATTTGGATTGATTGTTGAACCCTTCGATGATTCTCTTCTGCTTGTTACTTAGGTTGCTCACGGTGATTCCCAGCCGTCGCAATTTACTAGCTACTCCTGGGCTAGAATTGAAGTCATCATCGTTATCTCCATTTGCGTTGCTGATGCCTCCTCTTTCGTTCTTGGCATTTTCAACTGCCCTTTTCAGATCGCTCATCGCCCTAGAAAACGGTATTACTTTTTGTGGAATTCGTACTGCAATTTACAGGCGATTGGTCGACTGGAATCGGTGAAACTTGTCTTGTATTCCCTTCACACGAGTCGAGAGCCTTTCCAGATCGTTTCCGACGAGCATTTCGCTTTGGAGCCTTGTCAGGGTCGATGCTAGCTCTTGAACAGTGTCACTAAGGTCGCTGTCACTGACTGCGTCTCTCAAATCCTCCAGGTCATCTGCAGAAGCAGTTTCAGAGCTGACTTTAACAAAAATTTCATTGATTCGTCGCGAATGCCTCTCCACTATCTAAAACCATGTTTAATTTCAGAATAATAGAATTTCTAAAATACATTTTGGAGCTGCTGCAACTCGGCGGACGGGACCATCGATCGATGATTCGAGAATCTGGGAGAAATGGTGTCTTCTAATCTGTAGAGCTTTTCAGTTGTGTTTGTCTCGAGCTCCTCAATTTTATCGTAGAGGTCTTCTGTCGTCGAGTTCAAGCTTGAAATTGCACTGTCGAGACTGTCGATTTTGTCGAGAACTGCGTTGTAGCTAGTAGATTGTCGGGACTCCTTCATTTAGTTAGAATCGAAGCGATGATAGAAAATGTGCTACCTGTACTGTAGAAAGCATCTGTTGAATCTGCGAGTTACGTACATTCAGATCCCTCAATGAGTCGACGATTTCCAAATATTTTGCTGCGAAATCATCGTAAACTACTCGCGCATCCGCCTTGAGTTCCACCTCTTTCGCGAAAATCGTTGTGTTCATCTGTTTTAGCCTCTCATCAAAAACACCAAATTCAAGGGCTCACAATATATAAATAATAAAACGCGGAAAAAATGAGATCTATGATCCCTACTCTTAAATCAGGAGCACTATCATCACTATCGCTGGTTTCGACGAGAAGGACTCGCTCGAGAATCGTATTTTGTTCGTTTTTGATGTCTGAAAAAATCATCCCGAGGTTGAAAATTGGATGAAAACAGACCTTGAATAGAGCTTCCTTGCGCACTAAGCGTAACTTGCACTTGATTCAAGTTGCTCTTTAAAATCGTAATCTCGTCCGAGTCAGAGGCGAAATTAGTATTGGTCGCCAAGTGATGCATACTCTGCTGGATCCGAGCAACTTCTTCTTCATTCAGCGAGAATCCATCGGCGATTCGACTCGTTAGCGCGCGTAACTTGTCGCTCAATTCACCCTGTTCAACTTGGACTTCTTGGATCGTCGAGGAAAGCGAGTCTTTTTGCTGCTCTAATCTGTTTTTATTAATTTTGGCAATTGGGTTTTCAATCTACCTGCTCTTCATTTGTTGAATATCTCTCGAAACGGAGTCCACAGTTTTGTCGTGAGCGTACAAATGCGTAAACATGGTCAAATTCATGTCACTCAAGCGGTTTTGGAAAACGCCTACTTGAGACTTCAACGTCGATGCTAGAAAAGTCTCAAATTGCAGAAAAGGAGACGAAAAAAAACCTTGAATGATCGCATCGCGACTGAGCTTTTCTAGCTCACTAAACTCGTCGGCATAGTTGTCGGCATAGTTGAGCTTGGAATTCAACGAAACAAGCTTGGAGTAGTTCTCTCGGTATTGATTGCGCAAATTCGTGTTTTCGTGGTCAAGCGAGGTGATTTGATTTTGGAACTTGAGTGAGTTGCTTTCCGTCGTGGATCGGATCTTTTGCGAGTTGAAGATTAATGACTCCTTTATGGTTCTTATATTATATTATATTACAAAAAATCCCAATTTGCGATTTTTTAAGATCGATTAACTCCTTCCTGGCTCATGTCAAACTGCAGCATTGAGAGCATTTTCTCCCGTTGCAAATCCCGATCTTTCATGTCGTCGATATTCTTCTGCTGCGCGACGATCTGCAACGAGTTCTGGTTAATTTTATTGTTTAGGAGGGTGCGATTTCGGAAAACGTTTTGAACCGTCTCGTTCAGGTCGTCCTCGAGTTTCTGAATGACGCCTTCTAGATAGGAATGGGAGTGGGTGGACTCGGCGTTGTTGAATCTTTCATTGAGATTACATTGGAGTTTGTATTTTTATTTTTTCAAATAGTTTTTTGTTTCCTAAATCTTTTCCTGAAGTTTATTCTTTCATAAATGTCTCTGATTTTGTCATCAATGTCGCTGAATTTTTCATCGTAAAGATAGTCCGCCGCAACTGGCTCAGCTTCTGAAGGGTCTTTTCTCAAGCAGCAGTCGTCCATTTGAGCCATGGAGAATTTCACCTCGTTGATTTCTCGAGTCAGCGTGTCGTTCAGCCTTGATAGTTCCTTGCTCACGTAGAATTTTTGTGCATATCCTTCGCTCATGTACTGCCCAGGGTTGAATTTAATCTTTATCAATAACGACGATCGTTTTTGCTTTCGAACCCTTCCTTGGACTGCTCAATAAGTTTCTCGTAATTGACTTTTATTGAGTTTTGAGTGCCTTCTAACTGGCTTAGTCGATCACGCATTGCTTGATACTTTCCATTGTTGACCTCATTATTTTGAGTAGAGCTCGTTTGAGGGATTGATGAAATATTCTCCTCGACTTGTTCGATTTTGATCTCCATTTTTCGAAGATTCTCCGTTATTTCTGGCTTCAGAACTTTCTCTCGGTAGTTTTCGATCATTTCGACGCGGTTTTCCAACTCGGCAAGAACGCTCATGAAGTCATCCTTTTCAAAAATTGGGTTTAAAATTTAAAGAACTTTTTGAAGAAAATCCAACTTGCAGAAAATTCCTCAATTTTAAACCCCTTATCAATATTCGGGAAGATTGTACTGGTCTCCAAACGGTCAGTAGAACTTCTAGAGTTTGCTTCGAGCGCTAGAACTTTTGTTTCCAGACGATTGATCTTGTTATTTATCATCTTGGTCCTAGTAGACTCTCCTTTGAACTTGTTTCGAATTAATTTTCTCAGCGATTCTTGTGCGTTTCTGTTCGATTTTCCAGCTTCGAGGCAGGTTTGTAGGCCAGACTCAAGACTCTGTAAGTTCTTCTCGAGATTGATAAGGCGCACTTCGTTCTCGTTTTTCTGATAATGAAAATTGTTCAGATCTGTTGTTTGTTGTTTCTGGTTGTTGCTGATCTTGGCGATGTTGTTTTCTGCTTCGAGGAGTCTGTCAGCCAAGGCCGTAATTGCATCTCTCGAATTTGCGCGAGGTTCTCTGCCAACTTCCACGACAAATGGGTCAGCAGCAAAGATAGAGCTACTTTTTGTTGAGATTTGAATAAGGAAATAGTTCTAGGTTTTACCTTAGAATGCACCATAGAGGGCGTAGCAGCCGCATTTTCTCTCTTTCTCTCTATATGTTTTTGGTCTCTATTATGTATAATTTCGTCGATAAACGTAAAAAGTTAGTTAAAAAGTGGGCAAGTTTGGAACCCCTTTGAGGAGCAATCAACTGGATGAGCCAAATATTTGGGCACACAATGGCCTTGCCGCCACCACAAACACAAGTTAAGGAAGTGTTTATAAAATCACTTTTTCAAATTCTTTCGGAAAACTTGGAGCACGTCCAAAGCCAAGTGTAGTCCTCTCGCCCGAATGAGCGAGAGAATGAGAGAGAGAGAGCGCGAGAAAGGAAATATTTTTGAGGATCGTTTGATTTTGAAGCTTGAAGTTTCTGAACTTGAGTTTATTCTTCTTCTTATAGTAGCATGGATTAGCGAAAAAAAGGGAGCAGTTGATAGTTGTAGTAATTAAGGCGATTTAAAAGTTCCCGCGGAAGTCGTCAATGCCGGATTTTAATGAATTCAGCGAGTCGTTCATTTTCTTGTCAAAACCCATCGCATGCACCCAAGTAGCTGAAAAGAACAATTCAATAAGCGCGAAAGAAACAAGAATGAAGATTTTACATGTAAAGAAAAAGACCATGAAAGCATTGCGAATTCCGTAGACCATCATCACTTCAGGAAGAAAGCCGCGTTTGAACATCAACATGGCGGCAACGGTCAGGGAGAAGGACAAAACGCCGGCGAAAACGCAGAGAACCACGTGAGCATGAAGCGCCCTGAACAAAAACATGCATGATAGAATAACCTAATGATTGATTACGTTGGACTTCCTCCGCCGTTTTCGTGATCAGCCAAAGCGCAGCTGCCGATTTGACCGACCATGTACTAAAATTTTTCATAGAAAATTCTTATAGAAATTATTATGGAGAAATTTGATTCTGAGATTACCTCAAAAAGGGAGATTCCAGTCATGGTAAGAGCAATGTAGAGGGAAAATCTTCGTATCTTCGAGACATATGCTTCGTGAGAGTAGTATGTTATCTAAAATCAAGAATTTTTGAGAGGTGAAATAGTTTTTTACTTTTTCTGAAGCTGGTTTGCCGACGTACTGGACAGGGAAGAAAAACTCCATCATTTCGGTAGCGACGTTCATTCCAGTGATCAATCTATCAGAGCCGAAAACGTAGGGGCTATTTTAATGAGCTCAGAAAAAAAACGGAGCAAATAGAAGAATCTCTAGAGCTCTGGAATTGCTACTGTTCCCATAGAGGGCGATAACGACGGCGAAGATGATGGTTATCCAGGCAAAGGCGATTTCCCATCCCGCATTTGAGCTCTGAATTAGCGTTGTTTACCGCGTAATGAAGGGAAAATGAATGAGTTACGATTGTGTTTCGAATATCCAAGTCCAAATCCCACTCGACGAAATTCACTTTCGATGTCTTCATTTTTCGGATAGTAAAATATTTCTCATAAATTTATGACAATCACTTTTTTGCTCTTGATTCTATCCGACTTTTTCCTGTGTTGCTGCAATAGAAGTTGCGTTCGTAATAAAGTCTTCACTCCCTGTGGTCGTCAAGAAAGCTTCAGTCGGCATTACAGTCTCTGGAATGACTGGAGAACTACTGTTGAGTTCCGCCATCGATTCGGTCAAAATCACAGCCGCCTATTTCCGGATCTCTCTTTCTCTCTCTCTCCGAAGAAGTCAGAGAATCAATCGTAAAGTAAATGACTCGTTGTCGAATCTGAGGAATTTGAGAGATTGATCCGCGCCTGCGTAGTGCTCATAAAACCGCCAGTCGTAGGTTCTGCCATTTTTTCTTTGCGCTCTCTTTCTCTCTTTTGATTTCTTCTGGTTGAATCTCTCAAAATCTGAAAAGTTCGATTTTCGATTTCGATGGAGCGTGGAGTGTCTTTTGCGACTGAACTGGGGTCGCTCCCTCAGTATCTCCCTAAATCAGTATTTGGTAATCTCGACAGTCCCACTACAGACAGTACTCTTACTCATTTACAGAGCGAACTCAGTTATGGGGAGAGCTAGGCACCTTGCCAAAGCCAACCAAACCTCAGACTCCTTCAGAAGAGCATCCCGTGGAAGTGCTAAGCCCTGACGATTCTAGAGCCACTCGTTTGTACTGCAAATCAACGTGGCGCCGCGCCAAATAAACTTTTAACGACATTAACGATGAAATTAATAACTTTCTGCAGCTGTTCTTTAGTTCGACAATAAAATCAAAGATCAAACGAGAATCCAAATTTAATCCAGAGCGAAGTGAGAAACGGTCAAATACCAGGGTTCTGAACGACCCTAATTCTTTGACGTATTTGTTTTTCCATGAGACCACAGAAGATTACCAGAAGTCGACACCTATCGAAACAACTTGGGAAAAAACACTTTTGAATTTCTTAAGACCCAACTTCTATAACGAAAATTTCATGAAACAAAAAAAAATCTAACAATGCTCAAACTTTCTTTGCTTCAATAATATCATTCAATAAAAACATATATTGTTGAAAAATCAGCAGGTGCGCGAATAGAACTCAATTTTCTTTGTCTTCATTTTGCCAAACTCCTTTCATTTTTGTGATTTATTCTGAAAGAGAGAAGATATGCTCGGAGAACAAGTTGTATTCAAACATCAAGTTGAAGGAGGAGAGCCTATCAATTTTGTATTCAAACACATGGCCATAGCGAATGCTCGTGGTTGTCATTCCTGTGACCGGTAAAATTTAATAAATTGCGCTTACCTATTTTACGTTCTCGATTTAGCATGTTTCTAAGGTAGCATGACCTCCAAATTCGGCCAAGTAAAATTTGATTTTTTAATTTTTCCTAGTCCTTCTAAGGGCCCCTAGGTGAAAGTGCGCAGTTCCTAACCCTAAGGCCTAACGTAGGGGGCTTCGCCCCCTTGGAACCCCCCTAACACTATCCTAAAATGAGGGTGGCCGAACTTCGAAGCCATACTACAGTTCCTTGTTTTGAGGCAAGAGCGTCCCGATTTTAACGGATTTTTGACTTTCATCATTTAGTCATACGATGAAAGTAATCAAGATATACAAAACCACTGCTAGTGTTTACACCACCTGTCAAATTTGCTTTCTCCAGGAGTCGAAAAACGATAACAACGTACCTACGCGAGAGCCAATCGAAGAATATAACAAAAAATTGTTTAAATGTCCAGCGAGAAAGTGCCCAATACATCAAAGCTTCAACGATTTCGTGAATGGTAGATGCTGCAAAGATGCAGTTAGAAAGATCAATTACGGTAACAGCGCTTTTTATGCATTTTAAATAATATTTTACGAAGAATTGCGTCGTGAGATGTGCAACTCGCAGCGGGACTACCAAAAAGAAGTAGAAGAAGAAATCAAAATCGAGAAGAAAATCGAAGAAGCTGAGATTAATCTCAGAAAAAGAAAGGGCGAGGATGAGGTAGGATTCCTATTTTAATTCTATGTTTTGAAAGGTTGATAAGCTAAACATCTGAGTTTAGGAGGCCAAACAAGCATTGAAAAAAGCGACGATTGAAGCTGAACGAACCGAGGAAGCGTTAAAAACTGCTGAAGAAGAATTGAAAACACTGAAGACGTCGCTTTCTTCTATCCAAAAAAAGGTTGATGCCAAGCAACAAAAACTCGATGCCGCTGTCACTTGCGCCGTCCCAAATATAATGACCTTTCAACAGAAGAAAAAGCAGAGTGAGAAGGCAGCTCACTCAGGCAAAGCTTGAAGCAAGGCTCTTCAGAATAGTGTCAGTTCATTTCTTCATCTTCACCTCACTGTTAATATTCTCGACATTGCCAAGTCGGAAATTTCTTCGTCTTTGAATGAAATCTGTTGCTTATTAAGGTCTCCACAATAAAAAATTTCTACTAGATAAAATTATTGAACAAAAAGTAAGGGGTAAAAGGACTAGACTTTTGTTCACAAGCTGAGAGGAATGATTTCACGTTCGCAGGTTCCTTTTCTGAAAAACGTTGTGTCACGTCAGCCATGTCTAATTCAAAAGTTGTTCCAATTCGTTCAGCCATTCTAAACCGATCCAAATGATGATATTCGCGATAAAATAATTTCTTCTTCAATCATTTCTCATTTTTTCTAAACGAGATGCGCGTTTTCACCGGCGTTTTTTGTTTTTTACTGAGTTTTACTGATTTCGCTTCAGCGGCGATCAAATACGGCGGCTACAAAGGTTGAAAACTCGGAATTGAGCTTCTTTTTTGTTAACATTTGCGTTGTAGGGAGCTATTTCACTGCTGATGGAGAGAGAAAAACCTTTGAAGGAGGTTATCGGATCAGAGAAAAACCGGCTTGGAGGCAGAGTCGAGAGAACAAACCGAAAAACAATCAGAATTGGAAGAACAATGTTTCCAAACCGTTTGAAGAAACTCGGCTTTCAAATTTAGACCCATTTTTGGGGTCTTTTGTGAATTCATTTCAAAGCCATTTTGAGCGCTTTCTAGTCAGCGAAGTAGAATCGAACCCAAACCTCTTTTTGATTACGAGTATGGCGCGTCCGTTGTGCCACTAGAATCAGTCATTGACGTCGATCTCGACTACATGGAAATGGACAAAAAGATCTTTGAAGAAAGCGGCGTTTTTACGCGCTTTTTGGGAACTGAGCTAGAAAAAGAAGTTGATGGGCAAACTGTCAAGTACAAATTTCCGCTTCCGGTGGAGAAGACGGAAAACTCTCTTCAGCGGCAAATTCTTCCCGCGGACATGGTTCTTCGGTAAGCCCTCTTTTCTTTTTGTGACTTGATTGGATGTATTCAGCGACTTTTCAAATTTGACAACTTCGTTTCAAGAAAAAATTCTCAACGGGAAAGGAATTCCGGTCATGAACGGCAAGTTCTTGGCCATTTTCATGTGGGATACCAACTGGGGCCAAATGAGAATGAATTTATCGTCAATTACAAAAGGGAGTAGAATCGAGCAAAAAGAAGCGTTTGAGGGTCGAGGAATGGATTAAATTATGAATTTATTTTGTTTACATTTTTTGAGAAACGGTTGAACTCTATCTTTAATCTTTGTAAAGGCAACGAAGTTCTTGACGGATCAGACATAGATTCAACAGTAACCAACGGAGCCGTCTTTCCTGATGGGACCTGGCGCATGGATGTTTCCTTTTTGACAGGGCAAACTTTCTCTTACTGGGGAAAATCGAAGAGTGGCTGGATGCTAGAAGGGTGCTTTACTTGTCTTGGATGCGCTTTTACTGCCAATCAATGTCTCGGAAGGTACTGGAGAAGCTTTAAAACCTAGTGTTAAGACTCTGTATTTAGAGTCTTCTTGATGCCAGACCAACTGACAATGGAGCAATCAACTCAGTTTTTCATCGACAGCGCGCTTGAAAAATTCACTCTTCCGGAAGATCAAGAACCTACGGATGAAAGAGACCTCTCAAAATACAAGTAAGAGCGGCGTTCAAACAATTTTCAACTCTCCTAGGAAACATTTGATGAAATTAGAACGCACTTTGAAGCAGATGGGCTCACTGAAAAACCCGAAAGGAACGAAGCGATCAAAGAAATTCAACGGTGGGGCGAGTGACCTTTTCTTCAATGAAGATTTTGGTGTCGAGGCGTTTTACGAAAAATTGAAGAACTTTATCAACGAACGATTCGGAGAAAAGGAGAGGCATTCAAAGCGCCAATGGGTTTGCTTCTGAAGCTATTTAAATAACTTAATTTTTTTCCTAGAACAAAATGATGATGAAGATTATGGCTGTCTGCGAGTATGACATGAAACGATGTCCAGAAGAGCTTCGCGAGTTCGAATCAAAGGATCAAATCCGTTTGATGAACTCCCGCTTATAAACTCTCCTGCTGATTGTTTTTTGCGGAATAAATTTTGTATTTTTTCTTGTCATGTTGTTTTTGCTTGGAAAAGAAAGCGTGATACCTTGGGAGAAAAGGCGAATGCTCCGTGCTGAGAAAAGAGGCACATTTTGTGATTGAAAATGTCTCTAAAATCAGACGAATGCTGTCATAACAAGCTCTTGGGAATTTCGGAGTAGCTTGACCGGATGTTGTTTTCAGAGGGCAATTTATTCGTGTGTAAGTTTGGAATTATCTTACGCTCAATTCTCACAGTTGAAACTCATCTCTGCTCGCTGATTGTCAAATACTTCTACGAAAAAAAAACTATAATTAGGTTCTACTGAAGCTACCGAATAGTAAATTGTTTGTTTGAAAATCTATCAACTGTAATAACTTTCTATTCAAGGACAATCAATGAATCTGGTTGACCAAGCATTCGAGCTTGTTTTCAGAGAATAAATGACGATTATAGCTAGCTCCGATCATGCTATCGCTTTCTTTTTTTGTTCCTTCAGAAGTTCGATGTTCCAACTTTCAAGTATTTATTTACTTACTGGTCAATTTTGACACGTAAAGTGCTTGGAAGCAGAATCACGAGGAGCGAGAGGAGCAGGAAGCGGCTGGGCGCTGCTATTATTTCCGACATGATAATGTTTATCCACGTGGCTTCTACTTTCGACAGGAGCTTCACTTTCTTTCCAGCAATAGAGCAATCATTGAGGAGTCTTTTATCGACAGAAAAACGTGATGGGCGTGTAAAAGCCACTGAAATCACTGCTACTTTTTTTCTTTCGTAATTACGCGCTTGTTTGGCACACGTGCTTCTAGGGCCACGAAAGCTCGATCTTACTGTCATAAGATCAAAAAGGGCACGTGAGGAGACTTCTTTCAAGGTCAGCAATCGCACTTTAACCTTTTTATGTCTCAAAAAAGGGAAAGATTCAATTATACTCCTCGTTGATTTCAACGAAAAAAAATGATGATTTCTCAGCTCTGAACGATATTCCACGGCAAATAACGATATTATTATAAATAAACCAACTAACGTATACGATTAACTAGTTAGAATTTCTTATAAATAATCAGCTTGAAAACTAAAAAGCATGATTCCACATGAATGGAATTCTCTTGTTTAGGGAGCATCATTAAAAAATCTTGTCGAAAAAATGTAATCATAGCGACCATTTGAATTTACCAACCACTGAAACGAAGAAGTCTTCAAGATCATTCCAGCTCTATTTGCTCAGTCGGAAGATTACGTATTATTCTACCAGAAAGCAGCGGATTCGATTCATATGATGCTTTCTAGTTTTCAACTCTAACTTTCTTTCCTTTATTTAATGTTTGATAATGAAGTGAAGTGTCGCTTTCCTAAATTGACCATCATCGGACAGTATCTATGGCAATCTGGGCACGCGCAGAGCATTTGAGTCACCTTTTCCCTTATGTTTCCTGTTATGCAAGTGTTGCGATGTTCTCCTGTCGATTAGGACCACAATGTGATACATGTGACCCCATGCGCCCTCCCCATGCGGCCCATAGGTAGGGGATCCATCGTGATTCCATAGAATAGTAGAAATAGACTATTTGCTTACTGACTTTATTTGCCCTACCAGAATGGTGAGCCATTATAAGTGGCGTACCGTAAAAACTCACTCACATTTATCAATCGAATCATAGTAATCGAACAAAAAATAACTCTTTTTTCAAAAAGTTATGAAAAATGATCCCTTCGAGAAATCAACCACGAAGCATGTCAACCAACAACGAGAATAAAAATAGAATGAAAACAAGGTAAGATGCGCTTTTTTTTGCTTTTCGAATGAGAGAAATTTTAAAGATCGAGCAAAAGAACTGTGTCAAGAGTCAGTTCCGTCAATTCCGAAGATCTCCAGGGCTTCGATCCTGAAAAAGACGTCTTCCTCGAGGAGCATGAGGTAGATGGAGACTGGACGGAGATAAAACGACGAAGCTCCGCTGACGAGATTCGTCAGGCTCGAGAAGTCAAGCGCCACTGTAAGTGTTTCCATCAAAATCTCTAATTTTACTGAATTCGTAGCGAATGAAATCATCACCCGAGTGAACCCAACCCTCCGTCTCCGCCCAGTCCGGGCCAATACCACCTGCGGTAACAGCTCTTCCCGAGGATCGCCCTCAAGTGGAGGATTTCGTTCTAGAACTTTGTAAGTAACACCGATAGACAAGTCTGCGGTTTTCCCTTTTTTGACGAAATAATCCGAAGAAATACTAAAGCTAATATTAGCACTAATCACGTAGTAAGGGCGCGCCTGACTTGGCAAATGTCTCATGTCTCGCTTTTTCTTTCTTGAGAAGAACTCAGTAATCATCCAACCTCATAAATATTATTATTCTAGCTCTGCGCCAAGCCCTCGATGTCTCAACTCAGTCAAATCAACAGCAATCTCACTGGACTTGAAGAAAATCTCCCTCGAATGGGAAAAGAAACGACTCAACTCGATACCGGAGGAAGAAAAGAAGCCCAAGAAACGCGCTCACCGGCTGAGGGCGCTGCTTTCCAAACTCAAATCGCCACGAGTACTTGCGCCAATCGTCGTTGTCGTCCTTGGCACCATTGCGAATCGACTGCTTTGATTAAATCATCGTTGACCATCACATGTTATAGACTTTTCTGATAATTAAAACTCTCCCCCAGGTGGGGCCTTCCCAAATATTTCTGGTTAAATATTTTTCTCTTTCAACTATCTTTTCTGAAATAAAGGCTGGACCTAATGTCATGTATTCTTTGTTGGTGTGAAACTAAAATTGCTATCTTCTCTAGATAAAACTTATTGAAAATTTATTGTTATCAAAAAACCTTCACTTTAAAAACTCCTTCCACGCAGGTAAAGTTACTATTTCCAATCCTCTCTTTATTAGTTTTCGCAGAAGATGGTAGATCTTTCTTACGAAGAAAAGCAAACATGCAATATCTCTGAAAAAGACTTGCATTGGCTTCGTAAGGGAAAGGACCCTCAGCTAAGCATCCCCGTTTACGCTGTCGTTCTGAATCATACTGGTAAGACTGAGTACGGTGCTCAGTGCCCAAAGCAGAGTTCGAAATTTCCCGCGCCGCAAGGTCCCGCGAGCCCCCGCGGGAGCGGGGGAGCAAAATTTCTCCCGCGCCCCCGCTCCCCCAAGATATTTGGATATTCTTTCCCCCTCCCCCGCTCCCTCGAGATTTTCTCGTGGTCTTTCCCCCTCCCCCGCTCCCGCCGTAAATTGTTCTTTCCCGCCTTCTTCCCGCCCCTTCCCGCGCCGCGAAAACTCAAAAATGCTCCCGCGGGGCTGCGGGAGCAGCGGGGAAGAAGGTTTTTAAATTTAAGGGGCTTGACGGCCCTTCGGGCCGTTTCAGCCCCGTTCCTTGGTTTTTAAATTTAAGGGGCTTGACGGCCCTTCGGGCCGTTTCAGCCCCGTTCCTTGGTTTTTAAATTTAAGGGGCTTGACGGCCCTTCGGGCCGTTTCAGCCCCGTTCCTTGGTTTTAAATTTAAGGGGCTTGACGGCCCTTCGGGCCGTTTCAGCCCCGTTCCTTGGTTTTTAAATTTAAGGGCTTGACGGCCCTTCGGGCCGTTTCAGCCCCGTTCCTTGGTTTTTAAATTTAAGGGCTTGACGGCCCTTCGGGCCGTTTCAGCCCCGTTCCTTGGTTTTTAAATTTAAGGGGCTTGACGGCCCTTCGGGCCGTTTCAGCCCCGTTCCTTGGTTTTTAAATTTAAGGGCTTGACGGCCCTTCGGGCCGTTTCAGCCCCGTTCCTTGGTTTTTAAATTTAAGGGGCTTGACGGCCCTTCGGGCCGTTTCAGCCCCGTTCCTTGGTTTTTAAATTTAAGGGGCTTGACGGCCCTTCGGGCCGTTTCAGCCCCGTTCCTTGGTTTTTAAATTTAAGGGCTTGACGGCCCTTCGGGCCGTTTCAGCCCCGTTCCTTGGTTTTAAATTTAAGGGCTTGACGGCCCTTCGGGCCGTTTCAGCCCCGTTCCTTGGTTTTTAAATTTAAGGGGCTTGACGGCCCTTCGGGCCGTTTCAGCCCCGTTCCTTGGTTTTTAAATTTAAGGGGCTTGACAAAGGCCGGGGAAGTCTTAGTTGATCAATCTCAGTTTCGTCCCCAACCCCACCAACCACCATTCAATGTGAAATTAATATAGTTCATGTTCTTAGCTTTGTTATGGTTTTTATTTATTTTTTTCAATTTTATTTCTCAATTGTCGAATTATCTAAGGGGCCTGACTCAGGCTTCTTCCTTAGTGAAGACCTTTTTAAACCAGCCCTCACGTTGATTTTTCTTTCCCGCAGGCTCCCGCGGGAGCAAAAGAGAGGGGGAATCCTTCCCGCGCCCCCGCTCCCGCGCAAATTTTCAGGCCTTTTTCCCCGCCCCCGCTCCCGCGCAAAATTTTTGGACTTGCTCCCGCTCCCCCGCTCCCGCGAAAAATATTCGACCTTGCTCCCGCTCCCCCGCACCCGCGAAAAATTTCAGTCATAGTTCCCGCTCCCCCCGCACCCGCAAAAGTTCGCGGGAATTTCGAACTCTGGCCCAAAGGACTTTTCCATGCTTGGCATCAAGGAGGACAAGCTCCGAGAGATCTTGGATGAGCTTGCCGATGATGGTATATTTTTTCCCTTCAACAATTTTTTCAACTTTTTATTTTAGGATTCGTTTACAGCACCATGGACGAAGACCACTACAAGGCTACTGGGCCACTTTAAGTTCCTCTCTGCCTTTACTGACAGACTTTTCTCACAAACATGCATTTTTGAAACTGTAATTCTGAATAAATAAATTTCCGATAAAAGCTTACATCATCGTTTCTTTTGTTCAATCAAATCAGTCAAAAGAAACAAATGAGACAGTTAGGATTATTATCCAATGTCAACTTTTTATTCTCGGCAAAAATTAGAAATTTTACTTCTCAGGGGCAGTACTGTCGTCAGCCGAGTACTCCGATTGCTGTTGCCAGAGAGAGGAATAAGTCCCGCCCAAAGCAATGAGCTCAGAATGCGTACCTTCTTCTTGAATTTTTCCTTCGTCGATGACCAAAATTTTATGCGAGTGAATGATGGTCGACAATCTATGAGCAATCATCAGGCAGGTCACTCCTTCCACAGCCTTCAATAACTCCTTGTGAATTTGTTTTTCCGTCACTGTATCAAGCGCCGAAGTTGCTTCGTCCAAAATGACAGCTTTCGGTGCTTTGAGAAGGAGTCGCGCGATCGCTACTCTTTGTTTCTCGCCTCCTGACAGAGCCAGGCCTCGCTCGCCAACTTCGCTCTGCAGCCCGTTCTTCCATTTTGAAGGAGTGAGATTAGCAACTTCCACGGCTTTTTGAATCTCTTCTTCATTCGCAGTCAATTTCGAATACTTGATATTTTCCTCAATAGTATCGTTGAATAGTGTTATGTCTTGCGAAACAGTGCCAATGAATTTGCGCACTTGTTTTCGCCCCAATTGGCTGATTCTCCACCCGCCGACTTTGACAGCGCCATCTGTTGGTTCAACCAGACCAAGGAGAATCCTAGCAATGGTCGATTTACCACCACCAGTTGTGCCCACAATCGCCCATGTTTCGCCAGGCGGAACAGTGAGGCTGATGGAAGAGAGGATTTCGCGCTCGTCTTCGCCGTACCGGAATGAAACATTTTCGAGAGATAGTTCTAGCGGCGCTTGTTTCAGCTATAAACGCAAGTTAAAAAAGTAATTCAGAAGAGTCAACAACCTTAATTGGCTCTTCTGGATCTTTTGGCTCTGGTCGCTCAGCTAATAGATCCATGAGCTTCTCGGTATCCGTGATCGCTGCTTGTATAATTCTGTAATAAGTTCCAAGAAAATTCAGCGGCGTATAAAGCTGGGCCATATAAGTGCCGAAAAGAACGTAATCTCCGACTGTGTATTTTCCATCAAGAACTGACTGGACGGCGATGAGGGAGCCGATCGCGAAGCCAATATTGTTCAGAACATTCTGTACTGTATTGAGAACTGTGAGACTGTAGGTGACTTTGCGCTCTTCTTTCTGGTAGTTTTTGATTTTGTCTTCATACAGTTTTGTCTCGTGCTTTTCGTTGCAGTTGAGCTTTACCTGCTCGAAGTTGAGCAACGAGTCGATGGCTCTGAAGTAAATGTCAAATAACCAGCATTGTAAGATGCTTCTCTGACCTTGAATTCTGCGAATTGGACATTGCGATCATCTTTCTCCTGTATTTAGTCCTCCTCTCTGTAATTCCAATTGTTGAAACAATGTACAACGCTGCCGTTACAAGAACAATGATCGAGAATCGCCAGTCGAAAGCGACGCCAAAGAAGATGATCGCAATGAGAACGTCGAGCAAAGTCGGTCCAATCTTGAAAAAGATCCAGTCGAGGAGATTCATCACGGCTGCTGATCCACGCTCGACGTTTTTAAGAATGTCGCCAGTTTTGCGCTACAGTGAGTTTTCTACAATCGTTAGCAACTAACGAACTTTCTCAAAAATTAACTAACAAGAGAGAGGTAAAAGGGCTTTCTCAGATTGTTGTAGAAAATTTCCTTGATATGCCATTCGTAGGGAAGATTATGCAAATGCTCGAAAAGCGTTATCTGTATATTCCTCTCCGATTCTTGCTCCACGTGAACATAAAGAATGTCCTTTAGCTGTCCAAAAAGACCATTGTTCCCAGTAAGCACTTTGAGAACGATGATAATACCGACATTGACCGCGATTTCTTGAAAAGTTTCCTCCGTCTGCGTCGTAACAGATAGCTGGTCGATCACTTTCTTCGTGAAGATTGGAAGGAAAACAAGAGTTATTCGGGTACCAATCATGATTGAGAAGCAAACAAGAAGTGACGATCTCCCGAAAATGCTCTTTGGCCAAGTAAATGCCCACATGTAACGCAAGCGATAGAAAAATTGACGGAATCGCGACTCAGATTCTTTCCAAGGATAAATAATCAAAATCAACGTCAGATGGAAACAGAACTTTTACATTCAATCTAATTAGTAATTACCCTTTCCTAAAGGCACATACAGCCGGCCGTCTTCTGAAGGTAGAATCTTGATCTCCAAGTTAGGCCCAATAGTAGCAATTAGCATCAAACTCGAGAGAACAATCTCCACCACCCAAAGTGTGAATTCCATCTGATCCGCCGGCCACGAGAATTCCCCATCTTTTTGAAAAAACCACTCTTCATTGTTCAATCCCAAAAGCGCAGAAATTCCATACAGCCAGTTCAGAACTACGAAGATAACGACATCGTTGTGGACAAACTTGCGCGTTTTCAAATTGATGAAGACAACGCTGACGAATCCTTTTATCACTGCAAAGTGTGGAAGAAAAATCCAAGGAGTGAAAGCTTCGTAGACTTTGATCAGCAAAGCGCATACTTTGACAAGCTCGAAGAAGGCGATCAAAGCAGCGAGAACGGTCGTTATTTGCATCCGCTGTGAGTTTTTGTCGACAATGCAATTGTACCTGTATCAGTAAGGGAAATAAGAGAACAACGATCATTGGGGATTACCTGGACTTGCAGCAGCATAATTTTACTTGAAGATAGAAAGCGCAAATGATCAAAACATTTGCAAAAATTAGCGAATGAAGACATCGGGGCAGCCCTTTTTGAGATTGAAATTTCTTATCCACTATCTTATCGGTTGCTCAAGTTTCAAAATATGAATTTAAAATCCTTCCTTGTTGTTGACCCCAGTCCACGGTCCAGTTTAGCGGCGCGCAATATTTCTCCATGACTCCAAGACTGTCTCTTTTCAACTCATTTAAAATGCTTGTTAAAATTGCTGGAATATCTTATTTTTCGAACTTTCCAGATGAGGGCTCAAGCTCTTCCCATTGGCTCAAAATTGCGTGGGAGTTACGAAAAAATGGGTTTGAAGACATAAAAGACTCATCCCTTGAAAAACGGGAAACATGCCCTGCGATTCAAAATTAAGAATTGATAGATGAAGATTTGAGATTTTTAGATTTATTATAGAATTTGTATAAATTATGTGAATTTTAAGAAGTTGAAATAAAGATCTGAACAGAAAGTGAGAAAGGGCATTTTATCAATTTGAAAGGGAAGAGTAGGAGAATTTGAGGGTGAAAATGGTACATGTCAGATGTGCGGTGTTTTCTTCTTTTTTTTTTCATGAACTTTCGATTGCATTGAAGTGAGCTTTCCAGTATCTTTCGGATGCTCGCGGGGCCAGGTGCGTCGCATCGTCGTCGAAGTCGCGCTCTGTCAGTAGCGGAGCAGCGGGCGAACAAGGGTAATCTTTTAGCTGAAACCACGTCATTCTCTTATTTTCATTAATTTGGACTTACAACTTCGAGCAGTTCTCTGTACACGTCCAGCGAGATCTGTCCCTCTTCCCCTTCGAACGCCCATCGAGGCACTTTGATCGGCTGGACGAAGTGGAGACTCTTCAGTTTCGGCATACAGTATTTTATGTCTCTATTCAGACACTGCAGCAGTTTGCGGACGTCTTGTTTTTCGAAACCAGCTTCTGAAACTAAAAAAATTTCAAAAAACAATTCATTTTCAATTGAAATTGTACCTTTGAGCGCGTTGTTAAGGCCAATCCCAATTATGAGCCGACCGGTGAATTTCTTCATGCAGTTGGACTCGCAGCACGGACAGAAGTTTGAAAGAGGCATCATATTCTTCTTGATCCCGTTGTCGAACCTCTCTCGATTCGACCTTTTCGCGAATGGATTTTCGTTGGTGAACTGGTCTTTAAGCGCGCCCGTGCGGAGGATGTAGATCAGCTCCAGAATCTGAAATAATCGTTTGATTCTCATTCTTGATTTCTTTATAAAGGACTCACGTCGCAGCCACTGAACGAGGTAATATTGTATCCATCTAGGTTGATCTTGCTCTTTCCAAATTCTTTGAGCTGCGAGTCGCCAAGGACGACGACTTCGTAATTCTCGAAGCAAGGCCTTTCCCACCTCGCTCGTTTGTCGCCAGGAAACCAAGTCGAGTTCGAAGCTTTGTCGCCTTCTTCGACGACTCGGTCGGGGCTCGCACTCTCTAGCGGACGAGAACGACGCTTTCGAGAATCTCCTTGCGATCTCCGATCTCTTCTTTCTATCTGCACTTCGCGCTCGTCAGTGTCTGATTTGGAATAGTTTTTACAAATGACGAAAGGAATTTTCTCACCTTTGATGGAGAGATTCTTGACTTTGTCATGAAAATCTTCGACGTTTTCTTCCCACTCAACGTCTTCCTTCTTTCCGTTGATTTTGCCCCTTTCTCCGCGAGATCGACGATCTCGTCTAGTTTCGCCGTCTCTTTGGGGCTGCCGCCTCGAGTTTCCATCCCCGCGTGGAGTAATCTAATCTCAAATAATACTCATTTCATCGTTTCTTGTTCTCACCGTGTGTTCCTGATCTTTTTCTCCTCTTCGTCCAGGTTTAGGACGTTCTTCGTTTTGCAGACTTCGTCTATTTCTGCTGCTAGATTTTTCGGAAAATAATTTCTCTGGAACTGGACTGTCGGAGTTTTCTTGAGACCATTTGTCGGATACTCTGGAGGAAACTCCGTTAGGCTATGAAATAAAAATCAACGACGATTTTTTAATTTAATCGATAATTTGTATTTTTAAGAATCAATGCTTCATAAATGAATGTCTGTTTAAAAATATGGCGTACCTTCTTTCTTTCTCTGTCGAGAATGAGTTTGTCTTTGAAGTCTTCTAGTTGCCTCTGCATGGAAGTGATACTCCTCTCGAGTCTCTGATTCTCCAGATTGGCCTCTTCAAGCTCCTTTGCCTTCTTCTCGTGCTTCAGTAGAACTAGCTCTATGGCTTCGAGAAGCTGCTCTCTAGCACTATCTGCTTTGGCGTTTTTACGTTCGGCTGGTTCAGGAGCGAGCCAGTGCTTGAAATAGTCGCATCCCCGCTCGTTGTCGAATTTCATCCGAAACTTCATCTCCATCTGGCACATGCCGCCGAGGACGTATTCCAAATGCGCCAGATATGTCTCAAATCGAAGTTCACTTTACCATCGAAAAAATGCTGATTTACCTTGGCGGCCCGTGATCCCTGTTCAACGAGAACTCTATAAGCAGCGTTGGTGACTGCTTTGGCATGGTTCAACTGTAGATCGTAGACCGTGATCGTTGAGTCTTTAGCCGAAACTTCTTTTGATCTAAAGCAATTCATTTCAGAATTCAACAAAATAGAAAAAATATCAAGCCGTACTATTGAAGGCTTTAGTTAATAACTCTTATCAAGAAATTCCAGCCTATGACTGACCAAAAAAAGCTCGTTCTGACTCGAAATTCTTGATGAAAGTTCACCAAAATCGACTGTAATATGGTTAATTTTGACGCAGAATCAGAAAATTTTACAGAAAACACTGCCTGTTTTTGGTAAACTGGTTAATACCGCGGTTAGGCTGGTCTCTCACGCCCTGGGCGGTAAGTGCGTGGGCTGTGATGACTCACATTTGGGCTTGGTAGAAGTCAGTGAACACCTGGGAAAGGTGGTCATTGCTTTTTGCCATTCAACAGGCGCTTCTCTCCGATTCCAAAAAGCCTCTCTCCCGAAAGCACCTACCAAAATCACACGAGCCCATTGGACGGCGCCACTGAAAGTGACTCACTTCGAAAGAACGCTTGTTTTTCTATTTAAAATCAATTTCAAAGTTATACCGTAATCTTTATTGCTTAATTATTATCATGATCATTTATCCGAATTCATTAAATATCATAAAACTTTTTATTCTGAATAGATTTGTATTGTTCAGAAACTCGAAAACATCGTAAAGTTAACGTCCAATTCATTATGCAACTTGGGCTCTGTGGTACACTTCAACTTGCTCAACTCAAGTTAGAAGCACGTAAATACTTTTTCAAGAGAGCAGGAAATGCACCGCCACGACCATCCGGAAGATATCGACCCTGACGGAACTACTGACCTTGATCTAGACCAGCTAAACGGCGACCACAATAATACGTAATACTTACGGCTAGAATACAGCTACCGGTAACCGGACAACCTGACTGAATCGACATTGACTTTTTTTCTGGAAAATAATGTAAGGCTTATGTTATTTTCACCCTCTTTCTTATCTCTGACTAATATTATTAATTATTTTATTCCGCTCTTGAATAAATTACTATTCCCAAAGCAACATTAGGACATCTAAGCATCCTTTCTTTTGGTTTAGGGTTGAAATTTCTCACGTTGGAGAAAACTCTCACTGTGTGATAAAAGCGATACTGTACCTTTCATGAGTGGTTTTCGGCACCTTACTTTCTTACCTTGCTTTTCTATTCCTTGTTCTTCTGAAAGGAGAAGTTCTGCTTCCACGATTGTAGCTTTCTTCTTGTTTCTTCATCTGGGCCGAAGTTTCTTCTTTTTTATTTAAAATTTCAGAAGCCGATTTTTCTTTTACTTCTTTCGCAGTAGCAGCGATTGGGTTTTCGGGAGTTTTAGTCTTTTCGCGATTTCGTCTCTTTTTGTAGGCCATTTTTATTTTTCGAAGCTCCGGAAAAAAAATGGAATGGAACCGGGAATGGTTACCGGGTCTTTGTTTGGTCAACAAAGAGCTCCGTTCAATCTAACTAATACAACCTAACAGCTGATCGCAAACAGCCTATCGCTTTATGCAATCACTGCGCACTGAAATGCATGAGCGAGCGATTTCTTTTTGTTTTGACAAAATATTCTAGCGCTTCCTTTTTTGTAATAGTCTGTTAGTAATAGATATAGTTTATAATACATTTCATGGACTCTTTGGAGCTCAACTTTGCCGCATTGAAAATTTTGATATTTAAAAAACTGAAAATAACCAACCCGAAAATTCAAAGATAGAAGACAAATGAATAGAGTCTAGAATGACCGGTCGGATCCGGTCCGATCTTGCACGAATTTCTCCCTTTTTTTTACGTCAGATGAGTTAGCCACCTCCGCCACTCCATCGCAACCAATCCGAATCAAACTCAGAACAACGGTCGAAAGCCAGCACCAGCGGAAGATATGGATCATTGACTCCGACGTTAAATTTTAGAGAATTTTCAAATTTCGAATTTTCTAATCAGAGGATGAAGATTGGCGCTCTTCTTTTTGGCGCAGCACTGGCGCAAGGTGAGTTATAGAACCAGCAAATTTGGAGAAAAATGGGTCAAACCTTCTTTTTCAATTCAGGCAAAAAATCGGAGCGGGAACTTAATGACGACGTACGAGATCATTTCCGAACTGAAGAAGAAGCTAATGAATTTCTCAAGTGGCGACGGTAGAAATACAATTAGAAAGGGCTATATATCGAACAACAATTTCCCCAAAAAAATGAGAAAAAAATTTTGTCCAAGTGTTGCCAAAATTTCTGATTCTTCTTCCAACTTCAAAATTTTCAAAACGAATTCTAGCGAGAAGTACCAACGGGAGAGACACGAAGAACGCCGCGATCAAAAGTATGAAATCATCGAGGACCAACGCGAATTCGAGCGCTCCAGAGGCGGAAACGATCGCAGATCCAGAGAGTATCAGTAAGATAAAAAATCAACTGCTACGAATCATCTCATCTTTAGAAAAGAACGAGAAGAGGAGCAATACGACAGGCTGGAAGAAGAGCGCGAATACCGACGAGAAGAAAAGCGCCGCCGAAACCGAGACTTGTGATTATAAAATTCCGGAATTGCTGAAAAAATATTCGAACTGCACATTTATTTGCTTACAATCACGTTTCATGATTGGCATTACAGTGAATTCATCATGCAAATGAGCATTGGCAGGTGCATAATAGAGACGATTCCACGTGGACGTGACCCCTGTAATCCCTCTTGTTCGAGCTTGTTTTATGCAAATCTAAAAAGTATAAAACTCAGGCGCACGACTTTAAGGGCATCACAAAGTTAAGGATTGAAATAAATCTAAAAAGAGAAAATAAGAAAAAAATGAAGCTTTTTGGATTTCTCCTCCAGAGCCAACTTTTGAACGCCCAAAACAGCGCCGACGAGTTCGATTTGTCGCTGGATCCGTTCAGCCCGACATATGTCAAGGACGTGCTGAGCTTCTTGGACCTGTTCGGCCCTGCTGTGCGCGAAGACGAGGAACTTGCCAAAGGAACAGGGATGAAAAGAGATAAGCAGCAGAGCTATGTCCCCGTTAGTGGGCCGGGCGCCAGCTTCGAGAAAATAAGTTAACGGAACGCGCTGATTGTTTCCGCCGCTTTCGCGTTTTATCCCTTTCAAGTGTTGCCGAACTTTCAAAAGCAAAAAACCACCCGCGGTAATGAGCTCGACAGTGACCCGACGCGCGGCCTTCGCCAACTCAAGCTCATGGTCGTTGCGATGATGGAGTAAGTGACTCTTCATTTTTATATAGTAGTTATTCCCTTAATTTTATAACAAGGAGGCCACTCTAACAGACTCAAAATAGTCGGAATTTGGGAAAAAGGCGGCATAAAGAAGGTGTTGGTTAATCAAAAATCGGCATCATCAAGTTCTCCGGCCCTTATCAGTGTCGATAAGGCATTTTGAAATTTTCTCATAGCGGAAATAGCGGCCACTCCGAAAATAATTCTTTTGGGCACACAGTCTGGATGTCTGCCAGCTGCATGTATTTGCGAGCGAGCTCGGAAGGAATTACCCTTTCTGAAAAATTTCACACAAACAAAACAGTTTTACTTTTCACACAATTAATTTCTTCAAATCTTTTCAAATCTGCGTTTTAGCCCGGCGATTTCTCTGGGTTCTACTGGAACGGGATTTGGAAGATATTGCTACTACGGTTGTCACTGTCTACCAGATGCAGATCATAGCGAATTTAAAGTTTTCGGAAAGCCAGTCGACAATATTGACAGAACTTGCCGCGACTTTGGAACTTGCTATCATTGTCTTAAGGATCGTGTCAGCGAAATGATTGCTTCTTCTTGAAAAAATTTTGTCCAAGAATTTTCGCGAGCACTGAAAAAGCTCAAACACCCCAAGTGCATTCCCGAAAGGACGGCTTACAGGTTCCGCCTGAAGAAGAACAAAAGACTGGGCACGCGTAGCATTGATTGTCAACGCAACAAGGTACCAAAAAAATGCTTTGCAAACATCCTGATTTCTTTTTTCAGGAAGGAAGTTGTGAGCGGGACACGTGCGAGTGCGACAAGTTCTTTGCCGAGACCGTCGCGCTCCATGAGCGTGAATGGAACCAGAGCTATCACATCTTCCGCGGCGGTTTCGACCGGGATGTAGGATGCCGTGCTGCTCCCGCGCCAGCTATTCAAGCTGGAAGCTTCCAGCACCAAGAAGTCGCCACAGTTTTGGAAGAAGGGGGAGAGCCCATCAAGGTCCAATTCAACGGCGGAAACGGTGGTCTTGGGGGCCTTCCAGAGCCGATCTTCAATCAAGGTAAGAAGAAGAAAGAGGAAAACAAATCTTTTCGAATAAAAAATTAGAATATTAAAGGTTCAAGGGGCCTCTCGAACCTGAATTTTCTATTTTTTAGAATCATAAAAAATAGTTGAATTTTCAAGTGCGTCCGCGGCCGCTTCCTAGCGGGGCTATCTTGGCCGAGCTGGTTGATGATTCCGAACCTGCGACCTGCTGCGGGATGGAGACTTTTCCGTACGTCTCGATCAAGAAGCCCGGGCAGGCGTGCTGCCGCTCCGAGTCCTACAACCCCTTTCTCAAAAAGTGCTGCATGGGCAAGCTCTACGACTCCAACGAAGTCTGCTAGGCGCTCTACGCTGTCTCCTGCTGACTTTTACTTTTCTACAATTTTTTTCTAGGGATGTAAATAAAGCTTTCTTCTTTTACAAAAACTGTCTCGCCCTGCTGATAAACTCGGATTAGCGATCAAAGTGCGCCTGTCAATCAGAAGCGCTCTCGATTTTTTACTACTTCTTCTGATTTAGCGATTTTCTTCTTTTGAATTAATATATTGAAATAAATCGCGTTTTGACTTGGGTATGCTTCCGCTGGGGCCAGTGGCGCCTCGCCGACGCCGAAAACCGAGGCCGCGGACTTGACCGGAGAGTTTGATCGATGATGTAAGTTTGTAACTGCAATTTGAGCAATTCTTTAAATTGCTGTGCTCGAAATCAAGTTACAAGTCCAAGATAGCGCTTGTGCTGTTTTGATATTGGCTAATCTGCTTCCGGATGTCCAATTAGAGTGGCAATATTTGTTAGTAGCGCGAGTAATTATTTACTATCGCCTCCGCGGAAAAACTCTTTGAAGGTGGCTAATCCGTGAAATCATTCTGGCCTTGGCCGTGCGTTTCCCCATGTTTGGGTTAATACTAGTGGCTGATCAGATATCGTTTTCGAAGTTTGAGAAGCTTTGTCCGGCGGCGGCAGCTGTCCCAACTACAAAGTGGCCTTCTCTTTAATTATTCGAAATTTATGAAATGTTGAAAGCGAAGCATGAACACGCGCATTGGGAGCCTGCCAAAGCCAAAACCCAACTGGCGAGACCGAATAAGCTTATCAGTAAATAAACCAACGACAACATTCTCAGCACATACACAAACCGAAAACCGCAACCAAGAACACTACTTTTCAGCGACATAATAAATATCGCGCGATTTTCCAAAATAGAGCATTTTCAAAATCTTCGAAATCAAGGAAAAAACCATACGCTAGCTGCATGTCGATGAAGCAGAGTTGCAAATTTGCTGAGCTGAGCTAGCTGAGTGAGCTGAGTAGGCGCTCAGCTCAGTGATTTTTGAAAATGATCTGATCTGCTCAGCTCAGCTCAGACAATTATCACTTAGCTCAGCTCAGCTCAATAATTTTAACACAATTTTACTACTGAAAACACAGTAAAAAGAGCTTTGCTAAGCTCAACCAGCTCAGCTTAACTACCTTGAAAAGATGGTCTGCTCAGCTCAGCTCAGCTCGGCTCGGCTCAGCTCAGCTCAGCTCAGCTCAGCTCAGCTCAGTGACCTCCGAAATAGGCCAGCTCTGCTAAGCTCAGCTCAAAGAAATTTTCACTCATGTCAGCTCAGCAAAAATAAAGCAAAATTTGCAACTCTGCGATGAAGAATTATTTTCTTTGTCATTGTATTTCAGACTCTGTAATAGGGACTATGTAGGGTTGAAAGCACTCAAAATTCGAGGTGCAGCTTTTCGGTGCTTTTGGGAAGTTATAAGGGCGGGTTATTTATTTTCATTTTGCGCGAGGTGTTGAAATTTGGCGCAAGTTTGGAGCGCTTGTGGCTGCGAAAAGCAGCGAATTCGAACAAATGTTGAGATAGCCTTGGCAGTGGGCCGACGGCGCCCCAAAACGCGAATTCGAAAATGAAAGAATGTGGTCAATATAATTATACTAGGCGGGAGTAATTTGTTGATGTTAGTTTTTCAGCCCAAAGTTCAAATCGAGCGTGTTTATACGTTTACAGTTTTTAGCTGTTTTATTATTGGGAGCTGTCAAAGCGCTTGATTTATAGCGATTTAAAGTTGGTCCTATCGAAATTTTCGACTTTATTGGGAATAATTATGACACCGGACAATTAAAACGCATATCGTTTACTGCCACATTAGGTCAAAGTCGATGCCAAAAATAAATATATCCGATCGTCGCAATAAAAAATAAAACAAAACTCAGATTTTCTAAATTCTAGTAAGAACATTCTAAAACTTCAAAATTCATCAGCCTTCTATTGGTGCCAAATAATTGATGCTGGGCTCGGCAAACTGAGCTGTGTAAAAACCTGTCACAGGTCCTGTTTCCTGTTTTTGGGGAACCTGTCTGAGTACCTGTGTAAAATCGGGTAATAATTTGGGCCTGTCCTGTGTACCTGTGTAAAATTGGGGGATAAATTTTTCTTTTGCTGTCCCTGTTCCTGTTTCTGTGTTAAACAGACCTGTGTTTCCCGCTCAGGTCCTGACCATAGACAGGTTCCTGTGTAACCAGGTCAGGAACTGCATAAGTCAGGGAAAATGTATAAAGAAATCAATAGCGAAAGACGTGAAAAAGAGTACAACAATCAAAATAACCGATAAATTCGCGTCTTTTTGTTTCTTTGTAATATTTTATCTTTGAAATTTCCTGTTTTTTGTCCTGTCACAGGGCCTGTTTCCTGTTTTCTGACCCGCTTAGACCTGTTCAGGCAGGCCCTGACCTGTGTAACCTGTTTGATAAGCTGTGTGAAAAAACCTGTCTGAGTACCTGTCTAAAATCAGGATATTTTTGCTTCCTGACCTGTGTACCTGTGTAAAATATGGGACAGAATTTTTTTTTCCTGTTCCTGTGTCTGTTCCTGACACAGTTTGCCGAGCCCAGAATTGATGACCTACGAATAAATATACGATTACGGTAAATAATTTCAGGGATTAGAAATGCCTCTGAAGTCTGAGCTTTTGGCTTTTTTGAAGATCATTTTTGGAAGATAAAAATAAGGGGCTAGACACCAATAACGGCACAAACCAAGAAAAGGGAGTATATTTTGGAAGACCAATAAGATTGCTGTATTTGGCCTACAGGCCAATTAAAACCCAGATCCAGATCAAAAATATCATTTTTTTGACTTAATAATTTTGATTATTGACGATTCACTTTTTAGATTTAGAAATGTTGAAAAAGAATTCGGATCTAAGAAAAAAGTGACTTCCGGAAACGGGTGCGCTGACAATGAACGATCGAATATCATTATTGTCAAGCGTTATTAAATTTAATCAGAATTGCCTTTTTTGTTGATTCGCGCGAGAAATTTTGCGCGGCGCTCGGGCGCACACTGCGGGCGCTACGGCGGCGCTGCAACTGGCGTGGACCGTGGCCGCGGCTCTTCCTTCTCCGCTGATCGACTAGAATCCTTCTCCTTTTAATCCCTTCCAGACAGACCCCGAGACTCAGAGATCGCCCAGAAAAAAAGAGTAGATGAAGCTGTTCTCTCTCCTTCTCGTCACAGCCGAGTGCTACGGCGGGCACTTCCGACGCCCCGGCGTCAAAGATCCCAGACTTAATAGGTATAATATCAACGTCAATATTTCAATTATTTCATGATAATTCGATTTGTGTTGAAGAGATGAAAGCGTGAGTCTTTAAAAACAAACGCTTTCACGAGGCCTAGGTACAGTACTTTTACAGAAAAACCCGAATATACGATCAGTAAAAAAAGGAAGTATGCAATTTGAATTGGTACAGGACCAATTATTCTAAAATTTGGCTAGAATTGGTATGATGCCCCTAACCCTAAAGCTTAATCCAGGATGCTACGCCCCCCCCGGAACCCCCCTAGTAAGTACTCCGAGCCCTTAGCCCTGATCCCTAACCGAGAAAAAGGTTTGGTATCTGACCAATTCTAGCTATATTATGGAATAATTGGTCTGTACCAATTCTAATTGCAACCTTCCAAAAAAAAGAAGAGTGTTCCAAATGTTCGCACGTCAAATTAGCTCTGCTGAACACTTCAAGATCGTGATTGCTTTTGATAAATATTTGGGGCGCATTTCTTTTGATTCTGCGACTGAATGATGAAGGGTAGTTCAGTCTGAATTCTGTACCCTTCCTCAAACACGAGTTGTATAGACGCAGCTTGGAGCGGAGGAACCGGGCTTCAGATAATAAGAAGATAGCTATTTTCATTTTGAAAGCGCGCGCGATAAAACGCTAAGTGACGAGCTCGACAAGCTCGAAAAGCTTCTTGATGAAGTATGTCTTCGCAGCTCCTGTCAAGTCCAAGGTCACAACATTAATTATTTATTGGCCCGTCGAGCAATTACGCAGCAATAAAAAAAAAACGAGAAATTCCAAGTGCGAAATTTCGCGCGTAAATTTAAAACCAATATTGAAATTTAAAAAATTAAATGAAATCGAGCAAATAAAGGGACAAAGGGAGTCTGATTTTAGACGGTTAAAATTGAGCACTAGAATTTCCAACTTGGCGAAAATCCATCTGAATTCTTGATCATCAATTTTCAACAGGCTCCGACTAATCTTTCCATGATGGAATGTGAAGACGAGTTCTCTTCATTAAATTGTAATAATCAAAAACAACGACGTCATGATAAGCCTCCAAGCTCCGCTCCCAGCTCGAGAAAAAAGATGAGCTAACCGTCTGGTTCTTTTCGGAAGACCTAGATATCCACAGTTGCGTAATAAGCGAATAGGCGAGAAAGCGCATTTTGGAATCTGGGAAAGTTGCTTTTCTTTTTGCCGCAGAGCAGCTGGGAAAATTTCAAAATTTGGATTTTACAAATTTGTATTTACTCTCCGCGCCCAGAGTGCCAGTCAATTAATGAGGTGACCTTTGGGCCTCGAAGTCCGGCAACTCGAGGGCGGAAGCGATTTGCCCCATGTGGCATATTGACTCTTCCGTCCACTGTTTAGAGCGGACTTGACCTTGTATGGGCTTCAATGGCCAGATTAACATCTGCCAACAATGGTCGCATAAAAGCTGAGCTTGACTCTTTGCTCCATTTCTTTTTTCTACGCTGTTTTGAATTTAAACTAATCCAGCAATTTTAAATCTGCAGAATTTTGTTTTTTTTTTCAGTTTCCAAGTCAACAAATGGAAATTCCAACAATTCTAACAACTTAAATTTCAATCAACTATGTAAACTATCTAAGCAAAAAGATTAAACTAACTATACTAACTATTAAGGCATACGAGATTCCGCTCGTACCCTCGTGAGGACAGAGATATTCAAGCTAGCAGTAGTAGCTGCGGCAAATGCTGGAACCCATACGCCAGCGGAAAATGTCTCTCTCCTTGCGAGTTCTCCTGCTTCGAGAGCTGCTGTGACAAAAGCTATAATAGAAAGATCCGACCACCGAATACTCTCTATATCCCGCCGCCTGAAAAGTACTTTTTCCATATTTTTTTTAAAGAAATCTCTTCTCTCGGCGCTAGACATTTCTTGCGCTTGAGAGTTACTGAGATGATCTGGTGTTAGATTAGTTATGTAGTCATGGAATTGATTCTTCACATTTTTTTTCGGAATCCCGGGTCAATTACGGGTGCACTACTTATTAGTCTGCATGCTTAGTTTACCTAAAGCCAAGAAATAGGGCGATTTACGTCTGGCTTTGCTCCAGCTAAAAATTATTTGGAGATTTGAATTTCCGCCTGTCGGTGACGGACGGCGACACTAAGTGGCTTCCACTGCCGACTTCACAAAAAACACCATCGTTGTTTCTCTTTTCTTTTTTATTGATCAAGTCTAAATAAAAGCAGATTCTTCACTTCTTTTCCATCGTAGATGTTAGAGTAGTCACATAACCGGTAGTCGGTGATCCAGTAGTGGTGTTCAATTTGATAAGTGCAGATGTTCGAACACGAGCGCGTATTTTTCAGAAGTCCGGCGGCACCAGAGGGCAACTGGTGCGACGAGTACGTCGGCAACAGAACGGAAATTGTAGAAGTGCCGACTGGACGCTACACAACCACCATGACAAGATGTGAACCTGGCCAAGCAAACTGTCAGCGACATCTACGGTAAAACACACAACGACTTTCCTGAGCGATTTTTTCATCTTTTAGGCGCATCGCCGAAACCCGAAAAGTAGAAAAACAAGTGCGTCAGTACGAAAAACGTTGCTGCGTGGGATATACTGGCAGTGACTGTACTGAGCGGGAGCAAATCGCTAGCCCTGTCTCTTCAGAAAACTCCGGCGCGATCGTTCCTTCTGAGAAATCACAAATCTTCACATGTGCCGATTTCCACAGTTGTACAGCGGGTAATAAAGAGAAACGTCAATCAGTCAATCAAAGAAGCGTCCATTTTCAGACATTCGGAATTCAATTATCGAGCTTGAAGCGGGCATCAGAACAATAAGCAACGAACCTTACTCCCGTTCGCAAATGCCGTCCGAAATTCCGGGTCCTGAAGGGCCTCGCGGTCCAGCAGGCCACCCCGGTCGCGCTGGTCCTACTGGTCCGCCAGGGCTGCAAGGAGAAACTGGCCCTCCAGGACCTCCTGGCACTTGCCCTCAAGAATGCTATGGATCGGCCTCAAATAGTAATCAACAGGTTGATTCAAACTTGATTGAAAGGTGAGAGAAAAAACTATAAGATGAAATTTTAATATCTCTTCATTTGCATCCAATAAACAATTATTTCAAAAGTGAAAATTCAGTATTGTCCAGGAAAGAGTAGATATTATCTCTCGACAATTACAACAGCAGTTCAATCAACAATTGGAACAATCAGTTAAAGCCATTAAAGATCAGGTACTATCTTTATTACACATTTTTCAATTACTTCTTTTTGAAGATGGACGCCGTCTTGTACAAATACGATGGAAAAATCATCGACCTACAGATGCTGATCCAGCCGCAGTTGGACGAGAGCAGCAACAGCATCGAGATGATCAAGAACAGAATACAGATGAACAAAAACTCGATTGACTCGTTGAAGTGGAAGTGGGATGATGCCGAGCTGGTGTCGCGCGTAACAGTGCTCGAGAACGAAGTGCTCGGCACCGACGGTATGTTCAGCATGCCAATGTACTAACACCGACCTAACTTACTACTCCTCACTGTACATTAACTCTGCTCTCTGCTGCTTTCCACTTCTTGCTTGTACTTGACTCTCCTGTCACTTTTTCTCTCCAGTCACTCTTAACCGAACCGGGCACACTGTATATTTAGGCGAGGAGCGAGACGAGGTACAGTACCCTTAAAAAGTAACCCGGCGGTAAAATCACTCACCCACTTGGTGAATTTTAAATTTAAACATTTCTTCATTTTTTTCCATTTCGCTTGAAACTCAAACTGATATGCGCACGCAAAATTACTCATATCAACGATCATTCGGTTCTTTCATTGAAATTGTGTGTCTTGCCCACTGTATGATGATCACTCGCAAATTGTTGCATACAGTTTTTTTTTTAACTAGATCACTCATAAATGGCATTTCGTAGATTTTAACTGAGTCAAGGTTCAGGTTCTGGCAATGGACAGTCCTTTTCCGACGACGAGGACTATGGTAAATATCAGCAACTGTTTTTCTTTAAAAGAGACCTTGTTTTTCAGGCATTTCCTTTCCATCAAGACACGACTAGAACGCGCCCGCGGCGAATTAAGGGACGCCACTTCTCGAAACGCCGCGCCTGGCTCCCGTGAAATCAACAACGACTCACTCTCTCTCTTCAGTCACTTTAGTAGCCTCTTCTCTTCGTTCAAGATTGCAGTTTTAACTTCACCGAGATTCCCTCGCCGGGCTCTTTATTTCAAATAATAGAAGCGTTCTAGACCCTCTATCCCTTTTTTTGTTGTATTATGTTTCTAGCTGTGAAATTTTCTCTTGTAACTACTACTTGCCTACGAATTCTTGAAAACTATTTTTGCCCACCATTGTGTTATTTTGTTCAACAGCATCATTTGTTCATTTTCTGATCATGAATTTCAATAAATTCGGTCCTTGCCAAACTTCGTATTAATCCTTGGGGAGTTTCTGAGGGCAAAAAGATGTGATTAATAGGAGTGATAAGCGTATGAAAAATAACGTGCCGATGGACAGTAAATTTATGAGAAGCATGAGCACATCAGTGTTTTTCAGCTGTTGCTCGGATACAGGTAGGGGTCCCCTGCCTTGCTTATCGGACCCTGGTCTACTTCAACCAGCCGCATTTTATCAGCATTACCCGTGTCGTTCACTTTTATTGGCACGTGCTCCTGATCGAGCAAGTTTACACGTCTTCACTGTTCTAAGTTCAGTATCGAACTAACATTTTTGGCCCTTGTCCGCACGCGGTGCCTCTGTCATAAAATTAGCTCAGTTACGTGTCATTGCTTCCAGGGGTCAACAAATAACACTTACAGCAATGTAGATTGGCAAGTGCTGACCAGACTGCTACAGGTTGATTTACGATATACTTTCTTATAAAATGACATCTGGGTCTTAGGTGGCAATCACTTGTGGGTGCTGAATGCTAAAACGTTCACTTCAAGTTTAGAAAGACTCCAAATTGAAACTCCAAATAGAGTATCAGCAGAATGAGCGAAGGACAATCCAACGGTATTCGAATATATTTTCAATAATAAATATTTCTTTAAATAAAATAGAAAAGGATCGAACTTCTGAGGAAGAAATAGCGATGACAACTGAAGAACCAGCAAAACCCGCGCCAGAAGAACTCAAGGAAGAAAAAAACGATCAATTGGAATTATCCTCACCTTCTTTTGATGGTAAAGGAAATGGATTATCTAAGTAGATAATCTCACAATTAAAATATCAATTATTTTAATTGAAAAAAAATACTTGAATAATTTTCAAGAAGCTTTATTAAGAAGGCTCACCAGAAAAAGATCTCGAACCCATTCCTAAAGTAAACGATGAAGTCCAACTTTTCGGAAAGCCTGATGTTCCGGTTCCCGAAGAACCAAAACTTGAAGAAAAGGTCGAAGTAAAAGTTGAGGAAGAGCCCTTAGAACAGGAAAAAAAGGTTGAAGTGGTTTCCGAGAAGACTGAAGAACAACCAAAAACCGCTTCTGCAAACATAGAATCTGTTAAACTGGAATCCAAGAAAGTAGAAACTTCAGAAGCAGAAGAATCTGAGAAGGTAATAAGCTGAGAGTCAGCTGCATAGATTAAATAACAGATGGAAGAGTTTATTTTAAATAATTTTCAGCCGATTGAGTTCAAGAATAAATACAGTGACGGAGATCAACATGACGGCTTCTCGTCAGTGCTGGGAATCTTTCTGCCGCGTCCGACCATCCAAATAATTCCCGAGTTTGCTAAGAAGCTTAAATGGTTTAGAGATCCGTCCACCAAGGTGAGTACCTAACAAATCGAACCTATCAATCAACTTGTCTTAGCAATGGATCTCCGCGAGGCAGATTGCAGCGCTAAACATTTCCACTTCTGCCTAAATCTTCATTTCGCACTACGTAAATTCCTACTGTAAAACTTTAGAGAACATAAACACCTTTCCTTCTTGTCTGAGCAGCCTTCCCATGCCAATTACCGTATGATTTGTCGAGTGTAGACTTACCAGGATTCAGGAATTCACTTTTGTGGCAAGTGAAGCCATCAATTTTATATATAGAATGAGCTTTTCAGAGTTGGGAATAGATATAACCGATTATAAATCATACTTGTTGTAGATGGTGCTTGGCATTCGTAGCTCTGGAAAGTGTTAACACACTGAAGTCCAGCCTCGCAAGGAGAAGCAAGAGTCTCGCATTCGTTGATATCTACGCATGTTCCTGCTGCGGAGCTGTATCTCATTCCAATGCTACAGAATCGGCACTGGCAATCTCCGCACATGCAGTTTCGAACACCGGCGCCAAAGATGGTGGTGCAAAGATTGACACAATCGGCATCACTGCAGGTGGAGCAAGTTGTAGTTGTGGAAAAGATTGAAGTGGTTGTTGTGCCCATCGTGGTTGTTGTAGAGGTTGTTGTTGTTGTGGTCGAGGTGGTGGTCGTGGTGGTGGTCGTGGAGGTCGTGGTCGTGGTGGTCGTGGTCGTGGTGGTCGTGGTGGTCGTGGTCGTGGTAGTCGAGGTGGTGGTTGATGTTGTTGTTGGAATATCAACGCATGCGTCCAAGCTCAGATCAAACTCTTCATCCGTTCGGCAGAATCGACAGCCTCCATTTGAATCACAAAATGCAATACGAGCTCCAGCGCCAAATATCATATCCGCTGTATTTTGACAATCCTGAACGTCACAATTGTTAGGAGAGGGGGAGGTTGTTGTTGCAGCTGATGAAGAAGTCGTAGTGGTTGTTGTTGTTGTAGTTGTTGTAGTCGTTGTTGTCGTTGATGTTGTAGTTGATGTTGTAGTTGTCGTTGATGTTGTAGTTGATGTTGTAGTTGTAGTTGTAGTTGTAGTAGTAGTAGTAGTAGTAGTAGTAGTAGTAGTAGTAGTAGTAGTAGTAGTAGTAGTTGTAGTTGTAGTTGTAGTTGTAGTTGTTGTTGTAGTTGTCGTAGTTGTTGTTGTGGTCGTAGATGTGGTGGTAGGATCAAGGCATGAATCTGTCGACAAGTCCCACGTCTGATCAACGGCACACCATCTGCAATTGTTGCTTGAGTCGCACCATCCAGTTCGGGATCCACCAAAAATAGCATCAGCTTGGGCCTGACAATCTGCATCGTTGCATCCAGCGTTCGTCGTAGTAGTCGGAGTCGTGGTTGTCGTGGTTGCTGACGTTGTTGTTGTAGTCGTTGTACTTGTCGTAGACGTGGTTGTTGTGGTTGTCGTGGTTGTTGTTGTAGTTGTTGTCGTGGTTGTTGTCGTGGTTGTTGTGGTTGTTGTGGTTGTTGTGGTTGTCGTGGTTGTTGTGGTTGTCGTGGTTGTTGTGGTTGTCGTGGTTGTTGTCGTGGTTGTTGTGGTTGTCGTGGTTGTCGTGGTTGTGGTGGTTGTTGTAGTTGTTGTTGTAGTTGTTGTCGTGGTTGTTGTGGTTGTCGTGGTTGTTGTCGTAGTAGTCGTACTCGTTGTGGTTGTTGTAGCCGGAGTAGTAGTTGGTGGAAGTGTTGGAACTATTCCATCAATCCAGCTGTAAAGTGATAAAGAAATTGTTTATACAGGAAAAGTAAATAACGCAATTACGGCGTAAATATGATTATCCCTTCCTGATAAATGAGGAAACCTTTGCGTATACTCCAGGATTGTCGGCTTCTCCGCATCCAGATCCCCAGGAAGTGATTCCATACTGAACTGGCTCGCCATTTTCAACACAGACCAATGGCCCGCCAGAATCATAAGTGCAAGTATCACGTCCTCCAGTGCCAATCCAACCGGCGCAAAATTCCTTACCAGGAGCAAAAAACGCTCTAGTCTCAACTGAGACCTGAGAGCTCATGCACCACGCGTCATCGTAGATCTTAACTCTAGCAGACTTAAGAAGGTTGGTTTTAGCGCCATTTTCTGCTTCGAATCCCCATCCTGCGACGAGACAGTTATTAACTGGATTGATAAGGTTGTTATCCGCCGCTACATGGCCGTTCTGATCTGGGAGGCAAGCAATATCAACGTCAGCGTTCAAAGTAAGTTGCTCAATTTTGAGCAGACAAAGGTCATTCTCTTGTGCATCTGCGTCGTAGCTTGGGTGAAAATGTATTTCCAAAATATTGGACTCTACTCGGTTTGGAGACGCTGGGCTATCATTCTGGGCGTGGTGTCCAGCGATAATTTTTGTAGCTGAGCTTACTCCCCAATTATTCATAGTAACTTGAAGAGGAGTACAGCAATGCGCAGCGGTGAGAACGTACTCGTCACTGATCAAAGTGCCGCCACAGATGTTATTGCTGTTTCGGTGGAGAGAGACGATCCAGGGCCAGCTATTAGCAGTTGCTTCAACACCTCCAACAATTCGACCAGCAGCCTCAAAGCCATTGGAATATTTATTGCCGTTGCATTTAGTTCCAGCTGGAATTTGATCTTCACTCGACGCGACAGTTGTAGTGGTTGTAGTCGTTGATGTAGTAGTCGTGGAAGTTGTCGTTGTCGTCGTTGTCGTTGTCGGAGGATCAACGCATGCATCTGTTGAAAGGTCCCATGTCTGATCAACAGAACACCATCTGCAATTGTTGCTTGAGTCGCACCATCCAGTTCGGGATCCACCAAAAATAGCATCAGCTTGGGCCTGACAATCTGCATCGTTGCATCCAGCGTTCGTCGTAGTAGTCGGAGTCGTAGTTGTCGTGGTTGTTGACGTCGTTGTCGTAGTGGTTGTGGTAGTCGTTGTCGTTGTTGTAGTTGTTGTCGTGCTTGTCGTCGTTGTGGTAGTTGTTGAAGTTGTGGTTGGTGCAGTTGTGGTTGTTGAAGTAGTTGTCGTACTTGTTGTCGTTGGCGTTACACAGACATCAGTAGAAGTGTCAAAAGTCTGATCGGGCGCACAGAATCGGCAATTATTGCTTGAGTCGCACCATGCAGATCGAGCACCTGCACCAAAAATTGCATCTGCCTGAGACTGGCAATCAGCCTGAACGCAGGGATAAGCGGTGCAAGCATTCAGGTCAAGATCAAAGTATTCGCCAGCATTGCAGAATCGACAATTTCCACCTCCATCACAATCGCAATTCTTATCCGTGTCCGCCCCAAAAATAGTCTCGCAAAGGTTCTGGCAATCTTCGTCGAAGCATGCTGGAACGGTTGTTGTTGTCGTCGTTGTAGTAGAAGTTGTTGTAGTTGTTGTGAGCTGAGGGTCGCAAGTATCAGCAGTCCCTTGATCCGTGGCGACCAAGTGATTGTTGAATGTTCCCAGAGGGCAAGCGCCATCGCCCAGAATCAGGGTGGATCCATCACCAGCATTGATCTGCCAGTCGCCCGAAACGTCGATCATGATAGTTGTGCTAAAGAAAGAATTACATTATATTATATAATTTATATATTATTATAATTTATATATCAGATAAACTTTTACCTGTTGTCTGAATCCATCTCCCAGCCCATCGTATTGACGGAGAAGCGGAGATTGGTTGCATCTGTCCACATATTAGTGAACTTTCTGAATGTGGGCACAGCAACATTCCAGAAATGAGGTTCGTTGTTGTTGCCTGCGTGGCTCGGCTGATACCAGTTTGTTGCTCCGTTGCCACAATTGGCATAGCCAAAGAACCAGCGGCCTTGTTCACTATTGGGCCAGATAAAGAAATCGCCTTCGAGAGACTTATACGATGGACGACCATCACTAACGTTGGTGCACCAATCCGCAGGGTCCATTTTGACGAATTTACCCTGGTTAAATCCATGAGAGCCAGCGTCGTCAGTTGTACTCAGATCGAACGAGGTGGGGAACTCCGCCGCTGCGATCTCTGAGTAAATGCCAACGAATGGACCACGCTCGGTGAGACAGTCGTTCTTCGACACGTACAGGTCAAGCGGGTCCGTCTCTGGACAAGTTGTATTGTCCCCGCTTCGTCCTTCCATACGGAGGGGATGATCAGGCTCGAGGTCGATCAGATGGTCTCTGTTGATTCCTCGAGGGTTGTTTTTTCGCCACTTATTCCACTTTGTCTTTTTTGGTTTACGGTTGCTTCTTGCGAAACCAAATAGTCCGAAACCATCATAGTCAGGCTCAGGCGTGGTCGCAACAAAGTGGTCCGCGAACTGTTAAGATTTAATCAGTTAGCTCAAAGTATATTACATATACATCTCCTTGCTCAAGAAGGTAAATTATAAGTTATCATATAGAAGTCCCTTTATATAAAATAGTAAAAAGAAATGGTATCGAAATGATAATCTCCTGGTGTTTATTTTCGTGTTGATATCTCTCTTGAGTGCTTTTTGAAAAAATCTTTCCTTGACAATGTTCGGCGCATTGACCGGTATGGGCCCGTTCATGACCGGAGTTTCGACTTTTCAACGTCTTCGGCAATGAATGAGTTCCGACACCACAATTCGGTCTGATTTCAAATCAATGACTTTTTGAATGCATCAAAGCCGAATATTGACTTACTGCCGATCGGATGCATTATTCAGCACGGATTTGGAACAAGTTTGCATTCAGCAGAATAGAAGGTCTAGATTTATATCTTGTTTTCCGGTAAACTGGTTATGTAATACTTTTTCGTATTTTTTTTTGCCGGTTATAAGCAAAAGGCCGACAGCTGTTGTGGCGGAATAATCGGAAAATCAGGAGACATAGATGACAACATGAAAACAAACTAGTGGTCTACTAGAGACAATAACTAGATTAGCTTGAGGAGGAGGATGAAGTGAAAGAGCGTAATTTGGGCACATCGGTCTGGCGCATCCGACGCGAAAGTCGCTTGAGCTGACGTTAGAGCACCCTGAGTCGTCCCCAGGGGAGCCAAGTACATGAACATAGAAAGGGCTAAATTTCCCGATTGCAGACGAATCAAGTCATTAAAGCACATCATAATTTAATAATACAGAATCTTAAAAGTAATTGCGCCCAGTTTTAGTTGAAATAGATCACTCGCCCAGAGAGCTGACACGCAGCGAGCAGAGAGAGCGAAAAAACTATTAATGAAAATGATTCCGAAAATGTATGTTCTTAAACGGCCAGGACAGTTTTGAATATTTGAAAGGACCCTGCTGCTGCATTTATTGAGTGGTAAGTATAGTGAAAAGCTATGAAGTGATCAAATTCGATCAAAACAAAACACTTATAGCCGAGAAAAACGCAGTATAGGGATTAAAATGTGTCTTTCAACTTCAAATCTAAGCAAGAGTACGGAGCAGCGCTTTCACCATGGATGTGGGTATTTATGGGATTGGCTGTGATTTGTGGAATAGGTAGCTTTCGCGAAAATTAAGCTTGAAAATTAGTGGTTTCTTACTTTAGCGTTTCCGCTGTTAATTCTCGTCAACTGCAAGATCGACAGATTCATCAACTTCATCCAGGTTGTCTTCGGAAAGGTTCCAAAAGTAGTAAGTCCTGCCGAGTTCTTGTGAAATGATTGGCTCAAATACGATTTAGAAGAGGCCGCATTGGAACAACATGGAAGCCAACGAACACATTCACCGAAACAGTACTACTTTGGCGGTGCTACCGTCTCACCAATACAATTTCTTCCGAGAAGGCGCGAGCTCGAGAATCATTCCAAATTCAAATGCCCACCTGTAAATTCATCATAATGAAAATTATTTTCCGCTGTAAATGAAAGACTTAAAAAAAAATTCAATTTCACTTTGAAATTATTAATTTATTGAGAACTGTTAGAGAAAGCGAGTTGTGTTGACACGAGATTTTATGTAACGGTGTTTCTGTGCACATTTTTTTATATAATCATTTTGACTTTTAAAAAGCGAGTCGCGTTCTACTCTTCCGGAACGACTTGCAGCGCAATTTGAATCAATTTTGTGACTTCTGCGAATTTTCCTCCGCTGGCATTTTGGTCCTTCTTGTTTCCTAATACTGAGTAAAGCACCACTCCCAGCAAGATCCAGCCAAGAGCGATCATGAAACCCCAATCAAAACCCTAGAAAAGCAAATTTTAAAGGGTAAAAGAGAAAGAACACTCACGTCAAAGAAGGGAACTAGAATAAGAAAGGTGCCAATGACAGAGATAATGTAGGGGAACGCTATTGGAACTTTGAATAATCGAGGATGTTGTTCGATTGGCATTCGTTTTCTGAGCGTGATGGTGGCAAAACAAGCGGATGTGTGGAAGATCCACATGCAGAACGAAAAATAATTTACCAGCGAGTCGAAGTCATTCGGCCAAATCATCAGCGTTGCTAAAATTGTCCGTTTCTCTCTAAACATACGCCAAGAATTTTACCAATGATGCCATTGAACATGACAGCGGGGACGGGAGTCATGCGCTTTACGTGGATCATTGAGAGCACATGAGGGTATTGACCCTTTCGTGCCGCGCAGTAGGGAACTCGAGCGGCGGTGAAACAGGAGATCAAGCAGGTACCAAAGACAGAAGCCATCACCATGACAGGAATGATCTTGTCCAGCCCGGGGAGGAATGTGACTCGACTTGCGAAGGCAGTACCGACTGCGCTGGCATCGAGGAGCCCATTGACACCCAGGACGGAAAGATACGCGTAGTTCGTGAACAGGTAGAGGATCGTAACTGAGCTCATGGCGATGATGATTGCGCGGGGCAAGTTCTTCCCTGGGTTGACTACTTCTTCGGAAATGTAGTTGAGCTGGTTCCAACCGTCGTACGCCCAGAGACCTTGGTAAAGCGAGAGGCCCACAGCGCCGATGGATGGCATCGCTACCTCGTTTGTTTCATAGTTGACGAAGGCCGTGGCCGGGGCGAATGTTTCTTTAATTGTTTGGCCCATGAACGTCAGCACCAATCCGGCGATAATAATGATGCCGATGGAGATCACTTTTCCATAGCCGAAGATCTTATTGAAGAAATTTTAGTTCAATTGTCGAACAAATAAATTTGTACCTTGAGAATTTGATTGGTGAGTTTGACAGAAGCACAGTTAATCGCTACAACGAGCCAGATGATACTCATGGCGAAAAACTTCTCCGCGTAAGGAGACAGTTCCCCACACAAATTGTATCCCATGATCGACTCTATCGAGCTGAATATACGGATGATAATATCGAAGACAAATGATAGGGAGTATCGCAAGACATTGCAAGAGCAAATACCTTAGCGTGTATTTGGCGCATGTGAGCGACAAAATCGCGAACGAAGACGGTTTCAGGATTGTCGAGCATGTCCAGGCAAACATGAACGCTGGCCACTTTCCGCCCTTGTATCCTTTGTACAGGATGGGATACTCACCGCCTGACTCGTTCACTAGTGTGCCAACTTCAGCGTAGCACAGGGCGCCTATGGTTGCTACAACTCCAGCCAGCATCCATGAAATCAAGGAGAAGCCGGCGGATCCCGTCAGTCGCAAAACACCTACAAATCGAAGAATATTTAGGGTCGTTAGGCCAAGATCTTAAATAACCTTTAGGGGATACAAAAATACCACTTCCAATTTGGCTTCCTATAATAACGAAAATCGCTCCAATGAGATCCACTTCTCTTCTCAATTTAACAGTGGAGCCTTTTGGATCGTCGGAATCGTCATCATCACTCTCGCCTTTCTTCTTCTCTGCATTTTCTCTCAGTCGAATGCTCTCATCAATCTTTCGGTTCATCTTTTCGGCCTTTTCGAAGAGTTCATCTTCTTCCTCCGGCGACAGATACTCTGAAACAATATTGCATCCTCTGAGGTGGCAATTGCACGGCGGAATGCCTGTTTGTCAAGTTCAAAATCCCTGTTTTTCCAAAATAGGGAATCCGAAAAAAAATTGATTATTTTGAATTTTGTTCTCTACGGGCCCGGGGCGAAAAAAATTTTCTTTTCTTTTTTGAACATTTCCTTGGCGACCTTCTGCCAAACACATTTGATTTTTCTCTAGTTTTTTTCTGACAAGTTTGACGAGTTAGCCTTGCTTTTATCGAGCTGGGAAAAAAAGGACAATCTCTCAATCTGAGACAGGATCAGTTGATAGTCAGATAGTGGAACGGCTCGCAAAAAATATGTGTCTGCGTTTCGCCCCGCCCGAGAAAAATCTCCTGAGTCCGGATATGACGCAAAATTGGCGAAGGCGAGTAGGCGGCCCCTGCTCCACCAACTAAATACTCCACCAGATTTTGTAAAAGGAAAATCGCGTACTATGCTTTTTAGGTACAATCAATTAATCAGTTGAAAAAACATTACTAGTGTGAAAAAGTCTCTAGAAATCGCACTTTTCCAGTCTTTCTGACTGATTTTTGTCCATAATTTCATGTTCTAAAGGCCATTCTTGACAGTAACAGATATTCCTATTGTCAAAAAGCATACCTTTACTGTCATTTTTATCCGTTCTTCCTAAAGTAGCAAAATTAGACTCGCTAAGCTCCACTTCGCTTTGCATCCTTCTCTTTCCCGGATACCTCTATTGTCCAGTTTATTCTTCTAACATAAACCTGAAGAGAGAGGAAAAAAATCTTGTGCGGGCCCATGAGGTCCCAGGAGGTCGCCTCAGAAAAGTTACGATCAAGATGGTGAGGCGGACGCTTGATGAGCTTTTCTTTATCACCAGAGGGAACTTTGATATTTCTTTATTACGATGATAATAAAATCTACAATAAATACTTTCTGATTCTATTTATGCGCCTTTTTAATTAAAATCATAGCTTGAGTAAATAGACAGGCAAATTGATGGAAAGAACACTTTAGAAATTTGTCTCTAGAACCGAAGTTGTTGTCAGGGCTTATTTTCAAATTTGTATCAGTTCCCGAGCTTCTTCGGGTCCGAAGCTGCCGAAAAAGAGGTAATATTCAATTTCGTTGTATTTTTATAACTCTTGTTTGTAGATAAGATTTCCGAAGTCGAAGCTGGCTATGAGGACAAGTACTTCTCTAAGACAGGAGATCTATAAAAAGTAACAGAAACACTGTTCTACCAATTTATTTTTTTCCTTCGAGGAAAATTGAATACACACTTGTCGGATTTTTTAAAATTTTCTTGTCTTATATTCTTTTGCAGGAGTAAGTTAGGTTAGATTCGGTTGTTTTGGATGTCATAAGTTGAAGGAAATTGGAATATATCTTCTGGAGGGTCCGTTTATTTGTTTGCTTGAACAGAAAATTGCACCGGGTTTTATGCTTTGTTCATTTTGCCAGGTGCATTAAGTAGATTGTAGTGCAGCAGAGTAATAGTTTTTATTATCTGTTAGGAAGTTACAGTATTCATGGGTTGACAGCTTTCACGAGCATACTGGCGGGATTGAGTTCCAGGAAGGTGATGGTTCCGGTGACATCGACGACGGGACAGGACTGGATATCAACTCGGTAGGCGATTCCGACCTGAGTGAGCCATTCGAGAGCTTGGAGAGAGATGGCAGAGGCGGTGTTGGAAGTTGGAGTGTTGGCCCACAAGTCAGTGATGTCCAAAGTACCGTCGTACTCATTGACGAAGCCCCAGCCGGGAGAGACACCAGCTAGAAAATGTATTTGAGGGTGTTTTTTAAACAATTGGAAAGGTACCTTCAACGTTGAAAGTGACGGCGCAGTTGACTGTGAGGTCGATTCTCGGAGCGGCAATGGCTCTTGAGGGTCCGATGTGACTGGCCGGTTGGATGTAATCGGTCAAGTTGACGATTCTGTTCTCGGTCCACTCGACTGGTGGGTAGCTGCTTCCAGATGGCCATCCAGCAAGTGGTTCGATGACGGCAGCCTCGGTAGTTTCTACGATGTAGCTGTTGTCGACAGAAACAGTGACATCAACGGCAGGATCGGTGAAGGAGCAGCCGGCGTAGTTGGCGCCAGAAACGTAGTAGTGGAACGCTCGGATTGGGCCAGAGAACTGGTTAGAGAAGTGAGTCTGGGGGAAGACGAAGATTCGGTGGTTGTCAGCGATGCTGGGATCGGTGTAGATGAAGTTGGGGTCAACGTCAGCGTCGACTCGAATGGATGGACAGCCGGCGGGGAATTGCACTTTCACAGCTAAAATTTTTAATGAAAAATTGTTCATTTTTTTAATGGTGGCATACCGATGACGTATCCGAGAGAATCAGCGGCAGCGGTAGCTCCAACTGCGCCAGAATCAACCCTGACGAAGTTTGCGTTGGTGAAATCAGTTGGAAGAAGAATCTGTCCAGCGAATCCTCCACCGCCTTCGTAGAGAGCACCTGGCTGGTGAACGAGGGTGCTTGTCGACGATTGAGCGAGAACTTCGGAAGGTGAGCCGTAAGCGGCACCAACAGTCGGGGTGATCTGCCATCGGTAGACTTTGTTTCCTGCGGGTTGAGCAAGGGCGAAGGTGGTAATGCCGTTGTTGATGGAGCTCTCGGGGTACCAGAGAAAGGTTGGTAGTCGGTAACGTTGGCGTAGTTGCCGGCAAGCTCTTGATAGGTAAAGGCGTAGTTGGTGTGGGTGCTATCATAAGTCCAGGAGAAAATGAAGGCAGGTGTAGTTCCATCAGCCAGGTAGCCAAGGGAGGCTTGGACGTCGTAGAGAGAGTTTACAACGGTGCCGCCACCGGTTCGACCGGAAATTCCACTTGAAAGAGATCGACCACCAGCGAGTGGGTCGAAAGTGGACGGTTCGGCAGTGCCAGCTTCAGTAGTCTGGAAGGTGTTTGGTCGAGCAGTAGTCTCGGCAGGGAGCTCGGTCTCGAAGCCAGCAGTGGAGGCTGTTGTTTCAAAGCCAGTGGTGCCAGTAGCCATGGCGATGGTGGTTGTCTCAAAGTAGTCCTGCGCTCTGGCGAGAGCGCTGAGAGCAAACGGGATTATCCGCATTCTTATTCTTGATTTTTACTCTTCTGAGTCTCTTTGTTTGTCCGGCTTGGTCGGACGTTTTTTGACTGACATCTTCTCGGCGGTGGCTTCTTTTTAAAGCCTAGCGGTTCGCTGCGGTTGAGCGCAGTGGGGGCGCTAGAATTTTCCCATGACTACGGTTCTCGCTAAACCATCCAGTTTATGATGTAATTAGGTGCTGATTAGGGTTCCACTAATATGTCGCTAATGGTGTGCTGAGTGCTCCTCAAGTGCGCCTTGATAGCCATCGCAGTTCTAGTTCTCAGCACAGTTCTTATCTGCGGCTTATTGCAGGGTTATTTCCGGACGTTCAATTCTCAATCACGAAAAAGAAAACCTCAATAATTGCGTCAACACCCAAGTTTCTCTCCAAAAGCAGAAGAAGCGGTGATTCTCATTGTGGAATCTGGCCATGTCTAAAATTTGACCATTCCAGCCGAAACTATGTTTGCGATGTGGAGCCTAACAAAATATCAAGAAATTCTCAAACAGTTTCAAACGGCGCAATTGGCCCAAGCAGAATTTGCATTTTTCAGCTTCCAAAAATACTAAAATACTTCTGACATTTTCGATTTTTATATATATTTTTTTTAACTAAATTTGCGAAACTAAATCAAGAGAGAGAATAATTTTGAATGGATACGTAGCTTCCTTCAAGTCATGGTTCCTACAGAAGAAGACGAATATGAATCGATCTACTCATACTCGAGCTTTCAAGTGATCCTTTGGGGCCTAACCTGTTTTTATATGACTGCAACGCTTGTAATCTGCATTTGGCCGCTTTGGGGACTGATGAATGCAAGCGCTTCTGCCTCAACTTTAGGGCCCATTTTTGGCTTCAAAGGTATTTTCATTTCATTTCGACTCTCCTGGTCATTTTCTTCTTTTAGGCCTCTTTGTACAGTGCATTCAATACATGTCCGGACAATACCAGTGCGACAACTATTTACATGCAGTATTTAAACAGCCGATGAATTTGGTATTTATCCGCACCTTCGGGGTCTTGTCCATGATTCTCGCTTGCATCGGGACCGGCCTCTGTCTCCTTGGCTTAGATTGCATCCGCGTCGCTGAGACAAATGAAAGCAAGTAGACATTTCTTATCATTTTAATATTCAAAACAGCACATGATTATTATCATGTGAAGAACAACAATCCAAATCCTTGATGTCCGTGAGAGCTGACCTAAATTCTTTTTAGAAAACAAGAAAAAGCTGCAGCGAGGAGGACTCGGATGCATCTTCTTCTCCGGCGTGTGCTTGTCCTCCATAAGCATCTGGTTCGCAGTCGTCGTCAAGAAAGAATTCAATTGGTACGATAACGTTCCAGAACTGGCCGTGTCCAGCGATTTCTTGAAATACGAATATGGAGGCTGCGTCTATGCTGGATTCATTTTATCCTTGCTTTGCTACGTTTTGGTCTGGTTCTGGCTACAAGCTTCTTTTGGCAAGAAGAATACTGCCATGTCCATGGATTATTCAGGAAAAGTTTAAAATTTACCTCTTTTCATTATCCTTTCGAAATTCATATGAAATTAAGGGTGTCAACAAAGAAATTATCAATCGATGTTGACAACCTTTATAATGGCTTTGGAAAGGGAATGATTTTAGTTAGGAGTCTATGAGAATATAACGAAAACCCTGAATATGTCACTAATGTCACGAATGTAACGAAAACATGCCTTTTCTTCGTGACATATTCAGGGAAATCGTGACATTCGTTACATTCGTGTCATTCGTTACATTCATGACATTCGTGACATAACGTGACATTCGTGACATTTGTGAAAATGAGATATCTGCCCGCTGCGGTCAAGGGAGCATTTCTCACGATTCTAGCACGGGCTTACATGTGATATGTCAAAGATGAAAATTTTAAACTGGTAAAGAAGAAATGGAATCAAGTGGCAGTGGAAGCGAAATTCTGTCGCAAGAGGATCAAGAAATATTGAACAAGTTCCAGTTTAGAAAATCACATGGCGAATCTAGACAAGTAAGCGTCCCGTTAATTGACTGCAAATCTTGACTGACAATTGCAAATTCTTATTTCAGACGCAATCTGTCGTGAGGACGATGAGTGGCTTTGGAAATGACGCCCAAGCAGAAGCGAACTCGTACCAGGGACGCGGTGACGACATTTTCTTTATGTCGTGCTAGTGAACTTTGCTTAGTCACCGTAAAAAAGTCGGGAGAAAGTCGGACTGCTTTTATTTGAGGCGCCAATTCTAGAATTTTTGAAATCCGGCCAGCTGTTTGTTGCCAACTTGTAAACTTACTTTCCAACCTGTGAACTATACTGAAGCTTACACTGAAAATAAATTCATGCAAAAGACAGACAGTCTTTTCTTATGTAATGATTAACAGAAAATGATGATCATCGTGAGAAACGATCAATTACACTTAGATGTTTGTGAGAAACCGGTCGGGACGATTTCTCGCAGACAAGCGAGCTTCTTTTGAGCCAAAAAGCTCGTGTAAAACGAATCAAACCCACTCCTTCTCTTTTTTCTAGACCACAGCATATTTTTTTGAGAAAACGACGCAAAAAATGAGCTAAACCTAAAAAATAGAAAATGAGCTGGAGACCTCCTTCGCGAATTGACCCACGGAAACCGGCCAGAGATCAGACAAAGAGTCAGCAAGAGATTTACCAAGGAACGGTTATCAGAACTTTTTCATTTCTTCCCGGATTTTCGTGACCAAAAATAATAGAGCGAAATTTGGGACGGCGCGAAAACGGATACGCTCTTCCCCGAGAGCTACATACAAGAGTTTTTAGGGATGAAAGTTCCTCGACGATCAACAGCTTTTCGACCAGGGCTGATACGTTTTATCAACCTCCATCAACAATAGGAGCGCGTTCACCGAGTTCCAAGGCTATTTCCTTTTTTTCCTTTCGTGAATTCTAAAAAAGTCGATTTGGACAACTTCGAAGATCGAGCAGATTTCTCTCAATTTTCAAATTTGCCATCTGGAATCGGCGCCCGTCCTGGCCGCATTTCCCAAGCCGCGACGTATATCTCAGACGGGGAATTTTCGCTTCCAGATCCGATGTCGCAGATGGGATACTCTCATGCTTCGATTCCCAGGGATGGCAGATACCAGGGGCAGCCATCCTTGCCCGTGTTTGGGAGTCGAATTGGCAGCGAAAACTCATTCCAGCGAAAACGGTAAGGAATAAGAGGAGCTTTTCATTTTGAATTGATGTTTATAGCAAAAATTCTGCTCCGATCAGCACTTGCGTCATCACTGGCAAAAATAATAACAGAAGCCAGAATGTTAATAGGAAACGGAACAACCATACTCATATAACATGAATATTAATAGTATTAGTAATGATAAACAATGTCAGTTCTGTTGAAAGATCAGCATCCTCAAGCTCCCATCGCATCCGGCTAGATTTGACGATCGACAATCATAATCATAATGCATCAGGTGTCGCTAGAACTACTTCCAGTCGACTGATTCCTGGTTATTCTTTCAGAGTCAATCGATTTGACAGGCGACGATGAGGAGGAGGAGGAAGAACTTCGCTTCATGGAAGACTATCCGCCAGTGCCCGAGACTCCCAAAGACCCTCCTGGGCCAATTATCCAGCACGAGCGCGTGGACCCGATGAAATTTTTGCCCTTTTTTGACCAAAACCTTGGCGTCAGTTCCGTCCTCAAATCTAAGAACAAAAATATTGTGAAATTCAACGAGCACGACGAAATCAAAATTAAAGTTATTATGGCGCGAGGAAGAGTTCAAAATTATAAACAAAAAAAATAACTACCGTTATTCAACAACTATAAGTATTGAACTCTGTAAAAGTTGAAGTGATCGACGGAACGACCTACTTGCGCGACCCTTACAGTCTGTCCGACACTACAACAACTACTATCATTGGTTCGTCGGACTAGTTATCATTAGGATTATCATTCGAGCTGCCCCTAACCCAAACCCTAACCCAGGGGGCTACGCCCCCTCCCCCGGAACCCCGTTTCCCCCACCTAAGCCTGGGGGGGCGTCACCCCCCCCCCCCCGTTAAGAGTTCCCAGTCCCTAACCCTAACCACTAGCCCAGATTCTAGACTCTAGAGATACTGGATGGCTTGAATCATAGGCTCGAATGATAGCCCCTCTCTTCGACCAGAAACTTATGCAAAATTTCAGCCACTTTTGATGATGTAAAATACTGCCTGCGACACCAAGACCTTGTCATGCTGACCGATGTGAGAGCAGAAGTATGTTTTAAATTTAATTACTATTTCGCAGCATCGCTTTTTTAAGTACAAGTTGGCGTTTGATACACAAGCAGAACCAACGATGAGTGTTCACAAAATCATCTTCTTCATTCACGAGCAAAACGTTGTTTTCTCCGCTTACGGTAAGTGCTTATCTGCGTTGAAAATTAACAAGCAATAAATGAACATTGTAGCTCAGCCGTTCGAGTGGAAGTTTGAGCCTGGGCCAGTGAGTCCCCAATCCTTCTCTCGGTACCAGGAATCATACGATGACGAGCTACAACTGCCAGACGCAAAGAGCTTCAACGAGGAGTTTTCCAAAACTCGCTCCGCGGGTTCAGAAGGTCTCTCCTCACCTGGCTCCTCATCCGAAACTCAAGAGCAAGGGGAAGAAACAATTTTGGAGAAGAGCACTTCGAACGACTTCGATTTGAGCTTCAACGATGCTCATTTAGGCAATGACAATATGAATATTGGAGAAATGGAAACTAATTGATTCTTCCTTGCATGATTCTCAGTATCTTTTGTTTTTAATAAAAAAAAAGAAAATGCCAATAAAAAATAGGTCCCAAATTCAAACTTTAACGGATTGAGACCCTTATTTTTCTTTTTGTTTTTTTTTCTTTTCGATGAAGACGTTCCACACTGACGGATAATTTCGGCTTCTGCCGTTGCGCTTGACCTCCGGCAATTCGGTAAAACGAACCCACAAAGCATTTTATTTCTGAAAAAAGATCGAAGCTGGATTGAGAAAACTCAACCCTTTTCTTCAAAAAGTAGAGACAGGAAAAACAAACTCTCCGGTAGCTACCTGTAGCATAAGCATTTCGCCGAATGCAGCGAGGAAAGAAGAAAAGAACATGGACAGTGTGAGGTAGAGTCCGCATTTTCAAATCTAGGCTAGTCAGTGTGGGCACTCAACACCAGGGTTCGGTATTTTGAACTCGCAAAATTATTCGTTTTTCATTTGAATTTCTATTTATTCGTTTACGAATATTCTCTAATGAGCGAATATGCAAAACGAATGAAAACGAATTTTCTCGGAGAATTTTTCAGAAATTCAGCGAATTTCTCAAATATTCGCTTTGCCGCGCGCTCTGATTGGTCGGGCTTTGACGTTGCGCAGCCTATAATTTTATTTTCACCGCCCAAATAACCTTAAAGCTCGCGGGCGCCACCCTTTTCTCACCCGCGGCCCTGGAGTTCAGCCAATCCAGGGCTGTACGCTCAATTTCGAGCGAATATTCGCCCGAATAGGCGATTCGCGAACAATCGCTCATTCGCTTAAGAAAAGAGCATATTCGCTGCGTGTATTGGCGAATTTTTCGACGAATTCAAAATACCGAACCCTGCTCAACACGCGTGATACTCTCACTTCTATGCTTTTTAAAAAATGACGAAGAAAAAATAATTGATGTTTATTTGATTCCTAGCCCATCTGTTAACGAAGAAGTTGGTTGATTTTTTTTAATTTGGAAGGGATTTTTTAGCTAAAATTTAAAACTTCCAACAAAGAAATAACTTTTTCTCCTCGTTTTTTATGAAAATTGGGTTATTTTTAGCCGTTAGAGAGAAAGAGTGTCGCTCTATTTTTAGACTGGGCTCGGCAACCTGTGTAAAAAACCTGACTCAGGTTTTCAAGAGCTAAAATGAAAAGTCGCGTAGCAATACAATCACTCTTATCAGTATTAAAATATTGGCGAAGCCGCTTTGCGGCTTTTCATTTTAGCTCTTGAAAACCTTAGTCAGGTTTTCTACACAGGTTGCCGAGCCCTGTTTTTAGAGTAGAGCTGGAAGAATATCCATACTGAATAATGAAAGAGTCAAAGAGTTCCAGTTGGAATAGCCTTTACTCAAATATTTATTCTTTTTAGCGTCATTTCTTACCTGAAATATTTAAATCAAAGACTAGCTAGAATACAGATTTTAGTTCTGAAATTAGCTGGCTCCGAGCGCTCAGCTGGATAATTATGATCGCCAAAATTAATCGGCGGCGATGCGTGACGATTCTACTGAAAAAGATCCGTTGCTAGAGCTCTATTCATTCGCTCTATTCATTTTATTCGTAACGTAAAAACTACTCAGCTTTTAATTGTGCTGGAAAGAAAATTTTCATATAAGCTCGGTTTCTGTTTCAGAGAAGTAAGAAATTGAATTGTGAAGCTCAATTTTAAGTAGCTCCATTCTTTTTTCTCCTTTTCTCGAATTCAAGTGTGCTTCAGATTCTTTAATATTCATCGAACGTGGCCGAAAACGGCTCGGATCACTTCACTAGAAATTTGAGATCAAATTTATTTTGGAAAGAAAGGTTTTTTTTAATTCTAAGAGTTTTTCTTTTTCAAAAAAAGGTATTTGAGAAAAGAGAAAGAGAAACTCAATTTTTGGGAAATCAAATTGAAGTTTATCGACTTTGATTACTTTAAAAAAAAATTGTTTAGCGGCGGGAGCACGGGGACTGGAACTCGTCGAGGTTCTGACTTATCTCACGTGCGACGCGGCGGGCTCGAACTCCGCTACCCATCGCAGTTCAAGAAAATCGACTCGGTCATAATCGAAGAAGACGAGTACCGCTCGACCAAGAATGACCGCACGGTCAACTACAGAAAGTGCGTCTGCCCCTTTATCGTCGGCGTCGTCTTGATGATCGCCGGCATTGTCCAACGTGAGTCATACAGTCACCTACAGTTGTTTTACAACGTTTTTACAGTCGGCGTTGGCCTCGCGCTGCGGGATACGTTGGACACGTTGGGTTATTCCGGCGGCATCAGCATCCTTTTCGCGATAATGTGCATGATGCTGTGGTACGCCTGTTCGCTCGAGGTTGAGGACCGCGAAATGCCACGGGTTTCGCTCCCGAAGAAGTCAAAGGGACCGCCAAAGGTGAGTTGCTTCATTTAGAGCGCGTTTTCTTTGAAGCCATTTTCTGTCTACTTTTGTCTTCACATTCCGTAATTCGTTATGCTGATTCGATTTTTTCTCTTTTTCTAGTGGCTGAAAAACAACGAGAGCAGGACTCAAAGCCGTCTCGTCGCTCCCGATACACCTGATCAAACCTTTGCGTGCTTCCCGACCAGATCCAACAATTTAGAAACGTAATTCATGCTTCAATCTTATGAACAATAATTTGACTGTTTCTTCGTTAGGAAAGCTGTAGTAGAACTGGACGAGCTTTCAACGTCGACCTCGCACCAGAACCAGAACCACCAACACCTCGACCCTACGACGCACGAGAAAAAGTACGCGCTGCCAATGTACGAATCCCCTGTCCCTCGGCCGGTCACGCTCGAGCTGGGCGGAGAAAGCAACCCAGCCTTTGTGGACGAATGCAACGACACCCCATGTTAATTCGTGATTTTACACTTCTGACTCAAATGTACATTACTGCACCGAATTGTTCAAAAATAAAGGAAACTAACTGTTTATCAATTTTTCAAGTCTAATTTTTCAAGATTTCTCAGATGCGTATTTTTGAGCAGGCTTTTGACAATTAAGGATTTAACATATTGACACCCTTATTTTTATTAGAGAGAAGCTTAGATTCGTGACATTACTTGATTATGAGTGTTTGATTATGGTCTAGGCTCGAGAGAGAGAGAGAGTGCAGTTCAGTATTGGTTCCATGTCCCTTGGACCGGGGACGAAATTGCCGCGGGCAAGGGTTCGTACCATTCTGCTGGCTCTTGCAGGTTGATACAACGTAAACTTTACTAGAAAGGCTAGCCGGGCGTCTAGAGAACGTCGCGATGCTTGCCTGAGGAAAAGGACTAGAGATAAAATAGCAGAGAAATGGGTGATTTTTTCAACAATATCTTCTGGGTCGTGCTCGGCGGGGTCCTCTTCTTCTTCTACGAGAATATTCAAATCGACAGGAGGTAAGATTATATGCAAGGCGATAAGTTAAACTTCCGAAAAGTGATACTTTGCTCAATCATTACACAAGCCCTGCTCTCTAGAGAGAAGAGTAACATTAGTGGAACACCGCGATTGATACGCTTATTAGCGGGCAGCCAGCTCTAGCCTTACAAGGGCATCCTGCAACTATCGCACGTGTCGATTGCAGCGCCAAAATCAAAGTGAACATGTGTTCACACAGAGCCCTTGAGTGCAGAATTATGCAGCCGTTGAAACGTTACGTTATTCGTCAAAATAAAACGTGCGATTTCGATAATTCAAAAAGCTAAGTTGACACCCTTAATTCTATTCCGTCGAATTTGCCAGATCATAATTGAAGAATTGCCAATTTAAATTTAATCTAAAATTAGTTGAAAAGATAATTCAAATCTCTCTTTTATCTTAATCGCCAAAAAGAAAAAATGGTAAAAAATGGTGTTCCATAAATCCGCCGGGCGGTAAATGATTGAGCCTTAAGAAAGGGGAGCGTAGACGGGAATTCCGGAATCGGGCCATCAAAAGGGGCTTGAATGCGAAAATGCATGCTCCTGTCATAATTCGGACCCTGAACTTAGCCCGCGTGGTGTATAAGCCCGGCGCTCACACGTTAACTGGATTCTAGCGTCTTTCATTGAGGTCGATTCGGGTTAATACTTTTTTCGATTCAGAGCGGAGTTAGAGGCGGCACATGGATATCACGTGCAGCGCGCTGGCATTGCCAGCTTTCAAGACTACATTCAGAAGCAAGAACAGGATAAAGATTTGGCTCAGGGCGACTTTGTATTGCAGGTAAGACTTTTTATGCTGTTCGTTCTGCGTCCTATATTTGCGTGTTATAGGATCGCCTGTCAGACTGGAGGACGTGGATGAAAAACAAGGATGAAAATGTGCCTCACGAGTTCGCCCAACAACCCGCCGAACGACAATTAACTCCGATAGAGGGTACTTTTGCTGCTTTATCGCATGTTGTCTTTACTTACTTAAATCCGTATTAGAGGCACAAGCGCGATTACGCGAGCTTGAAGAGTCAGTTCAAAAAGAAGAGGAGCCGGAAGCGCGAACGCCAGTGCCGATCGTTGATGGCAAGCCGCTCAGCATGAAAGAGATACTTGATCGGCAGGGAATCGAGGTACTGGAAATATACAGGAATAGGGACTTGTAAGGAGCTGTTCTATTGAAGGTTGAGGGCGGCAAGGACGAGCCACTTATTCAAGTGCAGAAAGAAGCAGAAACAAAAGAAGCAGCTTGGTGGGATCATAGTGACGATAAGAAGGCAACTCAAGAGGCGACTGCTGGAGAAAAACTCCCAAGTATGGACGAGCTATTTGCGACCGGAACCAAAGAGGATGATACGAATCAAGAAGAAGGAGAAGCTGCTGTTGAGGAAGAGAAGCCAAGTCTCGACGATCTCTTCTCTCAGCCTGCTCCTCAAAATACAGAGGAAACTTCTGATTCCAAGCCAGCTTCTCTTGAGTCTCAACAAAAGGAAATCAAGGAAGAAACCGCGCAAGAGGCAAGCCGCCCGCAATCAGCGCCAACGTCGATATCAGGAGAAGAAGCAATGGACGAACCTCTGCCAAAATTCCTCATCATTGGGTCGACGAAATGCTCCACCTCCGCTTTACTGCGTTTTTTAAACGCCCATCCTCAATTGCGCAGCCCTGGAGAGACGTATTTCTTTAACAAGGCAAGATTGCGCGTTTTTTTAAATCATCAACTAATAATTTTATAGCATTATGATGAAGGAATAGACTACTACAAGTCGTTGTTCGAAAAATTCAACCGTCCAGGAATGGTGCTTTTCGATAAGACGCCGACTTATTACACCTGCGTCGAGTGCCCTAAGAGGGTCAAGGAGCTCAACCCTGAGATGAAAATTATCATGAGCGGTAAAATTACTAAATTTTAGTTTTAAACTGACACTTTTTCGCACGAGATACTAACTCGCCAACGTTCAGTTTGCGATCCAGTTCACAGAATCGTCTCGCGATATTACCACGCGAAGGATATCGGCGGGCCGAGGGTTCTCGAGCTCGGCGAGAACTTCGAAGACTATCAAAAGAACATAATCCTGGCGGAAAGAAACGCAACGGAAGAATTTAACTCGCTGGAGCTAAATGGACGGGATAGAACCACCGCTGTTTTGGAAGATCTTTTTGTAAGTCTTCTTTTTTTTTCCTGGATTTTGAATTACTGACACTTGAAATAGATTCCACGCAAATCGCCCTTCAAGAAAGCGACTCTTCCTTTTTCCATAACGTTGAATTCGGCCTATGCGATCTACATGCAGTACTGGCTCCGGTACTTTCCAAAGGAGCAACTCTATCTGGTCAATGGGAACAGAATGAGTAAGAATCGGACCATTTTCGAATTCTTGGTAAATTCTTTTTTCTCAGGTGGCGAGCCATTTAACGTTCTTGAAGAAATAGAAGAGTTCCTCGGAGTTGAGAAATTCTTGCTAAAAGAAAAGTTCGTCACAAACGAGAAAACAGGCTTTTATTGCTTCGAAAAGGACCCTGGATTGGAGCCGATATGTCTAAGCGACGACAAGGTGAGCGTTATTTTTTCAGTTCAATTTGAAAGTGCTTTCTAGTCGCGTTCGAAACTCGAGGAAGCAGGCACAATCGTCGATGCAGTTGCCCAAGAGCTGGAGAAATTCTACGCTCCTTTTAATTCCGATCTGCGCAAGATCTGGCCTGACTTCGATGCCCCCTGGATCAAGTGAACAAACAGACCCTCTTCCATGGCCCCTAGAATTGCTCATTGTCCTTACGAAAAAAAATACTAAATTACTGCCAACTGAAAATACTCTCTTGCATTTACTTCAAACCTTTCACATCTGCGTATTATTGAACATTGATAAACTGAGCGCGAAATGATATTATACAATAAAAAATAAAATATATAGAAAACAGTCGGTACTGAAAATGGCACGAATGTCACGAATGTCACTAAGGTCACGAATGTCACGATTTTGCTAAAAATGTCACGAAAAAAGAAGCATGTTTTCGTGACACTCGTGACACTCGTGACACTCGTGACATTCGTGTCATTCGTGACATTCGTGAACTTTTCAGCAGTATCGAAGAAAACAGTGGCAATTTTTGACTGTAGCTGGAAAATAAGGCTTTGAAAATCTTTCCTTTCAATATTTTGATCGTCGAGCGCGATATGATCAGGCACGCTAAATGTGCAGATTTGCGCGCAGTCGTCGGGTCCGTGTTGGTCTGGATGGACACGGGCCCGCCCGGCGACCAACCGGTCTCGGGTTCGAATCGTCACAGGTGAGTGTCGTCCGAGCTGAGCCGTATACTCAGCTCGAACTCTGAAAGTCGATTACTACAAACAAAAACCAGCTCAACGGCGATGCCCACCGCAGAAGCCGACGAGTGAGGTTCTTCAGGCGCAAGACATGGCCTGGAGTTTTTGTCAAAAATTTTCAATGAAGAGCTCTCTTGAGTGAATGGAGCATAAAAATAGTGCTGCGGTTTCATTTGTTGTTATGATTTTCTATGTGAGAAAGTATTTGTTGTAGCAGCGTTAAAACATTCCGATTCAAGTGATTTACGCGCGTTTCCATGAAAAACTCTAGGGACCTGGGCGCCAACAGCTCGAATTTTTTGTGTAATAAAAAATTTTTCACCGCTTTATAGCGTCGTATACGTCAGTGCGTCACGATTTTGGACCGTCTTCTATTCCAACCGCAGAACATGGAATGCTCAATGCTGCTTTGGCTTCTATTCATTCAATGAATGAATATATTATTATCATTGAGGTTTTATACAAGCTGTTCTTACAGTTGATCTGAGCGGTGCAGATTCTTTTCTGGAATTCGCGCCGCTGGAGAATGTGTCCTCGGAAGATTGGCAAAGTAGAAGAATGGGTAAATTCATAATAATAGTTCGCCCTTCTTTCAACGCACCGTTCTTTCTTCCTTTCATTAATCGGGATTATCTTACAGTCATTAGCTTGGATACACGGCTGTCGGCTTTGATTAGAGAAGCAAGTCGAGCATTAGTCATTTTAGCTTCTCGAATTTTCCAAGGACGAATGCGACCTTGGAAGGTCACTTCTATTTTCGAAAATTCAGTGTCGAAATTAGCAATATTTTATTTGTTGAATTTAACGATTAATATTTCAAATATTATATTTGCGAACTTGAAATAACTAAACTAAATAACGCGATGAGGAAAATCAACGGAAGTTTTACGCAAAGTTTTTCTCTGAGCATAATTTCCATCGAACTTGGCAGGAAAGATAGCGCGTCAGGAGAAGCACCTGCTCAAAGACATGAAAACTCACACTGCTTCAATGTTTCAAATCTGCCCCAAATTGACGCATAATCTGCCGCCTTACAAGTGGAAACTGCCACCGGGGAATGCAGCTTCCAACTTGGCTAGAACTTGTTGGAATTATTTTTCCAAATAAGTGGCCGATTGTTTTTCTTGCTCTGAGAAAAGAGAGACTAGTCTTCTATTAGACCGTAGACCGTCTAAAGATAAATCAGCATCGACGGATTTTCAAGCTTCATCTTCAATTTTGATAATTCTATTTTCCAGACAGCAGTTTTCCGGCTAGCATTTTAGACAATTAAATCACTCTCCGAATTAAAGAGAGAATTTAATAATCTAATCGACAATTCGCTTTGCTTATCATTTTTTTCTGAAAAGTTTAACCTCACGACGCATTAAAAACCAAAAATATGGTGTTTTTTAAAATTTCCATTTTTCGAAGGGGTGGTCCTTAAAATCAAGTCTATTTTGATTATTTTATTTTTCAAGAAAAATAGCCAAATATCCATTTCAATCTGCAAGAAATGTTGGCTACTGTAAATATTTATTTTCAAAAGTCGTAAAAATAATATTTCGAAAAAGGTAGAGTTGGCCTGGCGTTCCAGGTTAATCTTGTCTAAACTTGTGAGGTAAGCTTCTAAATAGAGATTAGGAGTCTCTTTTTGTTGGTTCGTTTTGTGGTTTCTTTTTTCTGAGGAATGAATGAATGGAAAAGTACATATCAGAAGGAGTTCAGTTATTATTCAGCGAGGGAACAATCCCAGTACGTTACATTCTTCTGTGACGCCTTCTTTTGCTCCGCGTGCCCAAACTTCTCGAGAGCGCCCCCTTCTACCCTCCGATAAAAACTCTTTCCCCTAGATTCTCATCACAGAATTTGAATCCGATACTTGACAAGAAACTGCAAATACATTAAAAAAAATTTAACCCAGAAGAAGGAAAAAAAGAAGAAAAAAAAAGAAGAATACCTTCGAGAGAACTAATTTCCAATTTACTTGCTAAAGGTACATTTCTTAATATCATATTGGACATTCGAACGAGCAATCAATTGAGCACCCAATTTTTATAGTCCGATTACTGTAGGTTAGCGGTTAACAAAATTGCTTGGCAACTCCTATTTTCTGTAGATTTTCTTCTGGACCTAGTTTTAAACCGATTTTTAAGGGTGTTACAGTAATAATTGAGGGTGTCTGACTGGGGCAAAAGAAAGCCCGGGTTAGGGCAAGGGTTTTCTCCAGAGCTTGAGGAGACACCCTTAAAAATTGATTTGAAAAATAGGCCCAGAAAAAAATATACAGAAAATAGGAGCAGCAAAATTGCTTCGATTTTTTTATACGGGTAGAAAGAAAATACGAGAGTTTTAAGTTAAAATTTTTAACATAAGCCTAACCCTAACCCTAACGATTGATTTCAATCATCCAAAAAATGGTAGAATATTCTAGCGGCATTTTTTTTGCAATTTAGATTCGTGTGAGTAATCAACGATAAATTATCGTTATCATTATAATCATGTCTTAGTCGTTACGTATTTTAATTGCCGTCATAATTAGCAGTGCTCAGGAGAGAGAAAAATGCCAAATGTCGATTCACATAAACGTGGTTTCTACTACGACTAAACTTCAGACCTGGGCTCTTGATTAAACATTTAGCTTCAGAAACAAAAAAGATGAGAGTTTTATTGAAACTGTGCGTTCTTGCCTCAGTCATCTCCGCCTCCGAGTGGCAAAAGTACTGCGTGGATACAGTCTGCAATCGCTGCAGGTCGTACCTCGTCCGAACCATGGATGGTAAGCAAAAACTCACACTTGCTCTATTTATTCCAAATTCTATTCAGAAAACGCAAAGCACTACAGACGATGCTTGGCAATCACAATCAATCCCGAGTGCTGCCAGTTCGAGACCAATCTCCATTTCAACGTATTCCCGGTAAATATCGTAGCAGCACGTACTAACATTCGAATCAATAGAACCTGCGCGTGTTTCCGGTGAGACTTCTTTTCACTTTCAACAAAAAAAAAAAACTGAGTCGGGCGCACAAAAATTTTTATTGAAGCAAAAAAAAATATTGATTACAGCACATTTTAGGCTTCATATTTTGGCAAAACCTCGCCCTAACCCTAACCCTAAGCTTGTCAAAATATGAGGCCTGCGGTGAAATATTAAACTTACTTTCTCTTAGTAATACTGTTTAATTACAGGTTACGAATCCCGCTTGTCGCGATGAAGAACCAGACTCAAAGCTCAAACTCTCGAAAATGACGCAAAGCGAGAACTGCACCGAACATACACTTACCTTGAAGCCGAATGAGACCGATTCGGAGTCAAACCAGTTGGACGACTTTTTGAAGGACTTCGACGAAGAAGTAAAGAACTCAACAAAGTTCCAAGAAGAGTTGAACAAGATCCAGCAGCAAAAGTACGGAATCACCATCAACAGTAAAAAGTGCGAGATCATACTGAACGAGTACAAGACTTGCAAAGAGATCCGATCCGATCAAACTTACAACAACACCATCCACGGTTAGAGACCTGTCCAGAGAATCGTTGTTGGTAAAGTAACTGTATTTTCAGTAAGCAAGTACGTTATCATTTCGCTCTGCTCCTGCGCCTTTGGAATCGCGCTTGTGCACTTCTGGAGATGGTCAAAATCAGACACAATGCGACGACAAAGCAATTTCGTCGAGCGGCAACGATCACAAGTCCAGAGTCCTCAACTAGCTCATTCCGCAACCCTCACTTCTGTTGATGTTCGATTCTCTCCTTCAGAAAAAGATTCACTTACCAAGCATGTATGACGCCAAAAATGAAAGAAAAAGAAAGAAGAAACGAATATAAAGATAAAAAACACTCTGCTTCATGTAAATAAATATTCCCACTGAAATTTTTCTTCTATCGTCTTTTTATGTGCCAAACTGCAGAGAACATCAACGAAAATTTTCAAGTACCAAAATGATTGAATATACGGTATATTATATACCCGCTTTTTCAAAATATACGGCATTTTTGAGGGCGAGACTAATGCTGAGTTTCTGGCTCAAATAAGATTATTATCGGTGCGACTTGAATTGAAAGTGTTAATTTAAAGAGAAATCTCTTCATTTTGAAGATCAATAATGGAGAGTCGAGAAATTAAACCGTAGATAAATGGTTATTATTGAGATATTAAATATGTGATATTAGAGATGCTGCTACCATCGTTAAGCTCGAAATCGTTTCTGAGCAAGAAGAGTGTCCAACCACTCAAGGAATGAATTTAGAACAGAAGATGGCTATTTCTTCAGTAAGTTAACAATTTTACTTTTCGAACGATTTGATTTTAGTTTTTACTCGATGAGAGTAACCGCGAAAAGCATACGACGGAGAAAAAACAGGAAGAACTCAGTGAAGGAGATCCTCAGAAGATCCTACTTGAGTGTGAAACAGTACTAAAGTTGACTATCTTTTTAGTGATAATTTGTCTTAGTTGAGAAAGACTGTCGATGCAAAGAATGCCGAGCTCCGGAGCAATGAAAATCAGCTTCTTGAACTCAAAGTTTTTTTTTGTCGTCAAATAATTATCCTATTTGAGAATTCTTTTCAGGGTCAAACCGTAGCGCTGAAGGCACACATCGCCAAACTCGAAGAGGACAAAAAAGTTCTTGAGGAAAATTGTTCTGATAATTCGGTAAACTAACAAATTTAATTTCAAAAGTTTGGATTATCATTCCTAGTTGAGCAAAATGATTCTGGGCACTCTCCAGCCAATAATAAAAGAGTTAGAATGCAAGGTCAAGCGTGTTCTGGCGATTTCTGGTAAGTATCGTGAAGAAAACAAAGAGCTGAGGGAAGAACTTGCACAAGATACCACGAAGGCGGAAATGAAAAAGATGAAAAAGATGTTCCAAACAAAGATTAAGCATCTTAACGAACGGCTCGAGGAGGAAATGCATGCACGACAGTCCGCGGTCGAGGCGCAAAAGAAACTGCAGGCGGAGATGGACATAGAGTTACAAAAGTCGAAAGAAGGCAAATTCCGCCTCAGGAAAATCGCTCAGCAAAATGTCCTTGCGCTCAAGAAGCAGCTCGACAAAGAGAAAGCCAAAGCTGGTGATATCACGATTTCTTCATCTGTCACCATGGTCGCAGACTCTAACCAACTGGACCGGCTAGCTGTGCCCAGAAAACGTAAGCGCTTGTTCAATAAAAGTTATATTTGTGAAGATTCGTGACTATGTTATGATATTTATTCACTCGTGCAAAAAACATTCCGCAACTGCTTATTTAAGGACCGTTAGAAGTTCTCTCCACGAACGAAAGCAAGAAGAGTAAGTGCACTGAGGTAAGCTTTATTTATATATTCATATAATAAAATCTAGGATGGAGCCACCAGATAGATTTCTTCTTGTTTTCAATTAAGTTCAATTATATTTGTCTTCTTTTCTAAAATTGAAATACAAAAACAACCACAATTTACTTCAGTAAACGTTGATCTTTGACCAATTTTTTAGACTTTAGCAGTTAGGGTTTAGATTAATGAATTGCAAGTTTAAAAATTTCATTCACGCTGCATTTTTTCGAGTACTTTGACAAGCCCCGCGGGTTCGAGAGTGCCGTTCTAATTCTTCCTTCGCGTAACTTCTGGTTACGTTGAAAACATTCAAGAGAAAACAATTTTCAATGAAATTGATCAAGTCGCTTTTAGTGGCTCGGCTCGCCGCAGACTCTTGCTCGGACGTAATCAGCAATTGCGCAGATTTGCTGCAGAGAGCCGACGAGGATCAGAAAGAAATTCTATGCTCCGTTTCCTGTCAACAATCCTGCGCTAGATGCGGTACAGAAACGATCGGCATTGACCCGACGCTGACGAAATGCCAGGCCAATGCACAGACTGACAAAAACGTCAAATGCACTGAAAGTGGATTATTCGAAAAGACGCAGTGCTCGGTGCTCAATAGCGTCATGCAAATTCACATCTGTAGATGCGTTGACGAAATCTCCGGAGAAGATATTCCCCTTACCGAAAAGCCCGTTATTGGTTTGTTATAATCACAAATACTGAAATACTGAAATACAATCTTAGGTGAGGCGAAAATGGATTGTGGTAAGGTGGAAGATAAAGAAGAAGACCTCGAAAGTTTTGGTTAAAAAAAAGAGCCCAAAGAGTATTTTTTCAATCTGCGATAAGCCATTTCAACCATAAAAAAGCGAATACATAGAACCGGAAGAAAATATCATCCCACGTCTTTACAAGCCTTCTCAAGTCTACAGCTCGACAAGCATCCGCCCCTGCGAGAAAGAACTTGCGCTAATCGGAAAAGACGGTTTTAAACCATCTTGCTCAAATGATGGAAAATTTAAAGCGATGCAGTGCATGAATACAAGGAACTGTTTTCTATTTCATTTTTTATTTCTTAAATTTTTAAAAACAGTGCTGAAGTTGCTTCTGCGTAGACAAAAAGACAGGAGTTGAAATAGATGGCTCAAGAGGCTCTTTTCCAACCTGTGATGACTCAGATGATTCCGAAGACTCTGAAGATGAAATGGAGCAGCAGCCAGCTGTCACTCCAAAGAACTGCCTTCGAATAAAAGAAGAAGCACTTGTCTTCAATAAAAAAGTGTCGGATGCTGGACCATTTGCCTCGTCCTTCGCTGATCTAAAATTTGTCCCAAGCTGCAACGGGGATGGATCGTACAAAGCTCTCCAGTGTGATGAAAAAGCAAAGAGCTGTTGGTGTGCGGATGCGATGGGCGTAGAAGTCCACGGAACGAGAAAGGCAACAGGAGGTGTTTTTAAATCTGCCCCTCCAGATTGTTCCGCACAAGCGCAAGTCATGAAAGAGTTCGTCAATACTCCGCCTTGTGAGAGGATCAAGAGCCAGGGAATGCAACAGAATCTTGCCTGCGACAGAAAGGGTTACTTTGAAGAAGTACAGGTCCGAACCGATGAGAGCGGCAATGAAGTCAAATACTGTGTCGATCCTGAAACTGGTTATCCAAGAGTAAGTCACCAAAAGTAAATTCATGAGTTCATTCATCTTTCAAAAGGAAAATTACAATTTTAACTTGGCAACGCGAGAATGTCTTTATCGACCGCCAAAAGCAGCTGTTGGTCCAACAAGAAGTCCTGCCGAGTTTATGGCCATGCTAGGGATTGAAGACGATTCAAGCTTTGCCCAGACGGCTTCAGAAGCTCCAGCGGCTCCAGCGGCTGTAGCATCGCCAATGGACAATCTTCGACAACAACTTTTGTCGAAATACGGATTGGACGGTGGTGCTTCAGGCGTAGCAGCATCTGGAGCAACCAATACTCAAGATATGATCCGTAATTTGGTGATGCAAAAACTCACCGGAGGAAGCGCTGGAAGTGACGCAGGTTCAAGTCCTCTTGCCGGACTTGCGCAACAAATGCTCGCACAGTCGAGTGGCGGAGCTTCTTCCGGTGGATCGTCGATTCAACAGATGCTTGCGCAGAAAATACTTGGAAACCAAGCACAGGAAGCTTCGCAGCCACAGATGATGGGTGGCATGACGGCGGATAATGTTCAGGGAATGTATCGAAAACTACTGATGCAGAAGCTCGCTGGGGAAAACTCTGCGGTAAGTTGGATAATTTTTTATCAAGAACTTAAAAAGGGTCTTTCACAAATAGGCGCCAAATGACTTGGCAAACCAAGTGGCTCAGTACAGTGCTCAAGCTGGCACAAGTGGTCTTCTATCCAACCCTCTTTACCAGCAACTGTTGAACAAAGATGTGCGACTCAGTCAACTCGCCCAAGCATTTAATCCTTCTCAAACTGGTTCTTCGGTGGCCGACTTGCTCAGTCCCGAACAAAACGCGAAGGCTAAGCAAATGATGCAACTCATCAACCAGCTCGGTTAACGCCGAAACGCAGGGCGACCAATTAATTGGTACAAGGCCCTTTAATGCCTCATAACTCAACTTTTACTTAACGCTAGAAAAAAATGAACCCCCACTTATGGAGCTACTTTTTATCGAGGAATTCGATTCCGGTGTCAAAAAAATTTTTTTTTTGAAAATTTTTGATTTTAGCTATTGAACGAAATTTTGAACTCGGATACTTTTTAAGTCTTTGAACAATAAATCGCCATTACGTCGTCATTCGACACATTTGGAAATACGCATATTTACTCATATTTATGTTATGATATGGATATAATATGGGGATGAAATTGAAGCTAAGCGTCTGAGAATTATTTATCTCTATCATTTATTCAGTAGACGTATCAGCTTCATGGTTAAAAAGGGGTAAAAGGGGCATACCAATTAATTGGTACGATCTGCGTTCAACCTTGAAAAAAATTTTATGCGTTCCGGCGTTAAATCGCTCTTTTTTCTTTTTCGCCGAATTTATTCAATAAATATACAAATTGACACGAACTACAGATCGTTTCTAATTGATTCTACTGGTATTTGCAGTAATTTCTTTGTACGTCGGCAGCTCAATAAATCAAAAGTGATATTTGCGCGGCTCTTGTCTTTCTCCATGGAAATGAATAGTTTATGGTCCCACGCGACAGATTCAGATTTTCGAAAAGAATCTTTCATTATTTCGCTTTTGACCATTTTGGATTATGAGCGCAGCGGTTAAATCGACATTCGAGGCATTCGCTCTCCAAGTATGTATTTTCCTCCTTGATTTCAAGAGAAAGAAATTGCAAATTTGTCATTTTAGGGAACAACTGCCACTCAGGCCAAGAGCGCAAATGAGATCAACAATAAGAACTTTTCGAAATTGTGCAAAGATTGCAAAGTGATTGGGCAAAAATGCACGTCCACCGATGTCGATATTGTCTTCAGCAAAGTCAAGTTTGTGCTTTCCTTTAAATTCTATCCCTCGAATAACCGACTTCAGGACCAAGGGAGCGCAGAAAATGACTTTCGATCAGTTCTGCCAAGCTTTGAAAGAGCTCTCACCGAAAAGATTTCCAAAGAAAACGAAAGAGGAAGCCGAGGAGGCAATCTTCAAGCTTGTTGAGGATAAAACACCTGGCACGAATGCTACCACTGTATGTTCTTATTAATAGCGTTGTTCTAATAAGGCACTAGAAAACAACAAACACAAAGAACGTTGACCGAATGACTGACGCGTCAAAGTACACTGGAGCCCATAAAGCTCGATTTGACGCTGAGACAGGAAACGGTTAAAATGAGTATCAATGGGTATCTTCCTGAATAGGCACATTTTAAATCGATTAATAGGCAAAGGAAAAGGGATTGAAGGACGAAAAGACATCGACAAAAACACGGGCTACGTTGGTGCCTACAAGGGCGATGGAACCTATGACAAAACACATTAATTTCTCGAGATCTCTTCTTCTGATTTTTCTACCACTCAATATATATTTTCTTTAGTTATAAAATAAAAGCAAAGTTTAAAACATCTGTCTGTTTAGTTTTCCCAGGAAGTCACATTTTCAAATGTCAGAGGAGAAAGGCTCAAAAGTCAAACTAAATCGAGCTCTGAAGCAAATCTGAACCAATACACTAAAATCAGTTTTTGAGAAGAACAGTATCAGAAAATTTTGCAGTCATGCCACGAATGATGGCCATGTCCAAGGGTGTCTCAACCATGATCCATAACAGATCAAAAGATAGGAAACATATTGCGACTCGCAATAGAGACCCCAGTACATGGGTTGATGATTTAATCAACTGTAAGTAATGCAATAAGGTCTTTATCAAATTGCTTAACGAAGTTTAGTTTTTCTTGAAAATCCAGATCTGCCTCCAGATGTCCCGTACGTTTACCCATCGAAAAGGAATTCAGAGCTCTCCACGACATTGTCTGAATCATAACTTGAATAAACGTGTCTGTTTTTGAATCGAGAAGTGTTAAGGATTTCAATTAGCCGCAGTCCTTTTGTACAAAGTAAGCCAACCTCGGGCTCTTTTGTGCTCCCTTCAGCACACAAAGACGACCCTTCAAAATCAGGCCTTTGAAAGCCTCCTTTCTTAAATTTGAAGCCAGTTGAGTTGATAATCAAAATCGATCCCACCGAGAGAGCGAAAGAATCGATGGGATTTTCCGTCACTCTCTGCTTCAGTGATTGATTCTGAGCTACTGATAAAAGCCGCCGGGCATGCCGGCTTGGGATCTTGTTTCCACCCCGCTACTCGAAGCTTTCGAAGTCCGTCAGCCGTAAAGAGAACCACTTTTACGAGCGTAATAAATACCAGAGACGAAATCAATCATCGCACATATTTTAGAGAAACACAATTCGAGATCGCTATTCAACCATTTTTTCAGTTTTCCTAAATCTTTTTCTTACAAAATGTTTTTTAGAAGTAGATATTCGAAATGGGTAAAGCAAATGAAACAGATGACCTCAAGAAGGAGGTCGAGATGGACGAGCACCAGATTCCCGTTGAGGAACTGTGCCAACGTCTCGGTACAAACGCTGATTCCGGTTTGACAGCTGATCGTGCGAAAGAGGTAAATTTAGCATTACTTTTCTTTTTTCTTGTTGTAACTCCTTCTTATTAAGCTTCTTGCGCAAAACGGATACAATGAGCTTACTCCTCCCAAAACTACTCCAGAGTGGATTAAGTTTTGCCGAAATCTTTTCGGTGGTTTCTCCACTCTTCTCTGGATCGGTTCTATCCTTTGCTTCTTCGCGTACGGAATGGAAATCGCCCGAGGTGCTGAGAACCCTCAGAAAGATAACCTCTACCTTGGTATCGTCCTCGCCACTGTCGTCATCGTCACTGGTTGCTTCCAGTACTTCCAGGAGTCAAAATCTTCCAAGATTATGGAATCCTTCGCCAAGATGGTCCCGCCAAAAACTCTGGTTATTCGAGATGGAAAGAGCATGGAAATCGAAGCCCGTAACCTCGTTCTCGGCGATCTTGTCGAAATCAAGGGTGGTAACCGAGTCCCTGCCGATTTGCGAGTCATCTCCGTCGCCTCGCTCAAGGTTGACAACTCATCGCTCACCGGTGAGTCCGAACCGCAAACCCGAGATGCCGAAGTCAGCAAAGTCGAAGCTCTTGAAGCCCGAAACATCGCATTCTTCTCCACCAACGCTTTGGAAGGATCCGCCCGTGGTATTGTCATCCGATGTGGTGACGATACTGTCATGGGTCGAATCGCTGCTCTTGCGTCCAACGTCGATTCTGGTGATACTCCCATCGCTCAAGAAATCGAGCATTTCATCCATATCATTACTGGCGTTGCCGTCTTCCTCGGTGTTACTTTCTTCATCCTCTCGCTCTTCCTCGGCTACCAATGGCTCGAAGCCGTCATTTTCCTCATTGGTATCATTGTCGCTAATGTCCCAGAAGGTCTTCTCGCCACCGTCACTGTGTGCCTCACTCTCACCGCCAAGCGAATGGCAAAGAAGAACTGCCTCGTCAAGAATCTCGAAGCTGTCGAAACCCTTGGTTCAACTTCCACCATTTGCTCCGACAAAACCGGAACTTTGACCCAGAACAGAATGACCGTCGCGCATTTGTGGTTTGACAACAAGATCCACGAGGTCGATACTACTGAAAACTCATCTGGAGGCGCCATTGCTTACAAAGACGACCAATCGTGGCGCGCTCTTGGCCGAATTGCCGCCCTCTGCAACCGAGCTGTTTTCCTTTCCGGGGAAGAATCGAAGCCTATTTCTCAGCGAGACACTGCTGGTGATGCTTCTGAATCCGCTCTGCTCAAGTGCTGCGAGAAATCGATGGGCAACGTCGAAGCCATCCGAGCCCAGAACCCAAAGAAGGCCGAAATTCCCTTCAACTCAACAAATAAGTGGCAGCTTTCTGTCCACGAAGTCGACGGTGCTAACCTCCTTGTCATGAAGGGAGCTCCAGAACGAATTGTCGCCCGATGCAGTAAGATCCTCGTCAACGGCGTCGAACAGCCTAAACCTGACGACTTCCAAACAACATTCGAAAACGCCAATGCTCATCTTGGAGGAATGGGAGAACGAGTTCTCGGCTTCGCTCATCTTCCTCTTGACCCAGTCGCCTTCCCTCTCGGATTCGAGTTTGATACCGACGAAATGAACTTCCCCAGCGAAGATCTTGTCTTTGTCGGTCTCATGGCTATGATTGATCCACCTCGAGCTGCAGTTCCAGATGCTGTTGCCAAGTGCCGATCCGCCGGTATCAAAGTCATTATGGTCACTGGTGATCATCCCGTCACTGCTGCCGCTATCGCTCGACAAGTCGGCATCATTTCCGACGGTTCAAAGACCGTCGACGAAATCGCCAAGGAACGAGGCATCGCCAAATCTGAAGTCGATCCCAAGGACGCTCGAGCTGCTGTCATCACTGGCGCTGAACTTCGAGAACTTGACGACAGCGACCTCGACGAAATCTTGCGAAATCACCCCGAGATCGTCTTCGCCAGAACATCGCCCCAGCAGAAACTTATTATTGTCGATGGATGTCAGCGAGCTGGTCAGGTTGTTGCTGTCACCGGTGATGGTGTCAACGACTCTCCTGCTCTCAAGAAGGCCGACATTGGTGTTGCTATGGGTATTGCTGGTTCTGATGTCTCTAAACAGGCTGCTGATATGATCTTGCTCGATGATAACTTCGCTTCCATCGTCACTGGTGTTGAGGAAGGCCGATTGATCTTCGACAACTTGAAGAAATCTATTGCCTACACGTTGACTTCCAATATTCCCGAAATCTCTCCATTCTTGATCTTCATCCTTTTCTCCATTCCTCTCCCACTCGGAACAGTCACTATTCTCTGCATCGATTTGGGTACCGATCTCCTTCCAGCCATCTCCCTCGCTTATGAAACCGCCGAATCCGACATCATGAAGCGTGATCCACGAAACAAGTTCACCGACAAACTCGTTAACGAGCGACTGATCTCCATGGCTTACGGTCAAATTGGTATGATCCAGGCTCTTGCCGGCTTCGTGTGCTACTTTTTCATCATGCTTGACCATGGATTCTTCCCAGGCGATCTTCTCGGTCTTCGAGCATTCTGGGACGATGCTGATTACCACACCATCACCGATTCATACGGACAACAGTGGGCTTATTCCCAGCGAAAGATCGTCGAGTTCACTTGCCATACTATGTTCTTCACTGCTATTGTCATCGTCCAGTGGGCCGATGTGATCATCTGCAAGACTAGACGATTGTCGATTGTTGAGCAAGGCATGAACAACAAGGTTCTTATCGCCGGTCTCTTTGAAGAAACTCTTCTTGGTAAGAACCTCCTGTTTTATTTTAGATTAAACGCTGTCCTATTTTAGCCGCTCTCTTGGCTTACTGCCCTGGAACTGACGCCATGTTGCGTATGTTCCCCGTCGAGTGGTATTGCTGGCTTGTGCCCATGCCCTTCTCGCTCATCATCTTCGTCTACGACGAAATCCGACGATACCTTCTCCGAAAGTCACCCGGCGGATGGGTCGAGCTCGAGACCTATTATTAAACTCTCGTTTTCTCGTTTAGAAAATCTTTTGCTGTACATAGAATTTTATGACATGTTCCTTTTTCGTTTAACTTAATTTCAACTTTATCTTGCTCCAATCTTGCTAAATTGGGGGCGCAGTTTCCAAAGCTTCTTTATGAGATAAAAAAGCTACACTGTAAACGGGGGCACAATAATAAATTTATTTCGGCACCGTGGGAACTTACCAAATTTGGGCGAAAAACGTAGCCACTTTTTACCTTCAATAAACTCGTCTCCAAGCATTAAATTTTTTGTTTTTGTTTTCTTGCAGCGGAACTCAAATCGGAAGTCAAATCAGTGTATTCAAGTGAGCATATAAAATCCTAGTTGGGAAAAGAAGACTAATAAAAGCATAATTTCAAATAGGAACTGACATATTTCATAAGAATCAGTAAATTGATAGTGTGCAAATATTTAAAAGCAGACCATAGCCAAACAAGACGGCTGACCCTACAGGAGGACTTTAGGATCAGGTCATGACTGTTAGATTCGTTAAATATTATTAAATTAATGTGCCTTTCATGCATTCTTGACACCGCAGAGATCCCACTTGAAAAATAAAAGAGATTTCTATATTTGAATTTTATGAATTTAACAGACAATTTGACTGATTACAGAGACCCGAATTGTATAAAATATGACCATGTTGTGCAGGTACTATAATTTATTTTATCATAAAAGAAGCAGCTTGTAATTAAGTCCGACTACGAGGAAATATTCTGGGTGGGAATCGCGACCATCGGCCTCAACGCTGTTTATTTTGGAAGCAAGGCGCTTCATATTCTGGCAAAATTACTAGAAGTCATGTGGGTTTACCGGCCGTATAGGTTTGTTCCGATAAAATACCGTAATAGCGTGGGACTACTTTCTTTCCCAAACTTCCAGAACTATGAAAACCCGCACGTTTTCTTTTCTTTTGATAAGGAAGAAGACTAGTCCATAAATATTTAAAGTCTCAAAAGTAAATACGAGCAGGAACAGGAGTGCATGTGAATTTTGCTTTAGTACATCGAACGATCGGAAAAAAGGAACGCGCGATTTCACCATTGCGGAAGGAAAACAGTCTGTCCTCGATGTTCTCAAATCTTGTGCATTCACGGAAGTTCACTCGGACCATGTTTACGCGCTGTGCTATTTCATACTCGTCATTCGTGCGTTTATTGGGCCCGTGATGGAGTTTGTCCACGTTTATGTTGACGTGAAACTGTACTTTTCGATTATCGACTGCGAAGAGGATGTGCCCATTGATAGAAGAATCGATGTCAACTGGGTCGCCTTGCTGTGGATAAACATTTTCATAGGTAACCATTGACAACTCCTACCTTTTCCCAAGATGTAAAAAATAATAGTTCTTGGGGTTATGTTTCTGCCCGTCAGCGCCTCGATTTCATATCGACGCCACAGGGAGCAACTCGGAAGCAGAAGAATAAAAACGTTTGAATTGGTGAAGAGTGATGTCACTTTATGCCTTGCATCGATAAGGGTACTATGCGTACTTTCCGTCGTCGATATGCCGAAAAACTTTCTCATCTACTTTTATATCGACAAATTCATCACGGAGCCCGAAAAACAAGGACGCTCAAAAGAACTCTTTTTGCTGAAGGTAAGCTAGGAAACAATCCTATCAAAGTATAGCTCTAAGATTTTCAATTGATAACTAGAGACAAGATTGAGAGATAAGAAATCAGGGGAGATTTTGTGATCACCCACCGAGAATTTTTTGACAAGATCTGCTCGCGCTGTGCGCCATCTTTCGGCGCAGATACCCATATATAAAACTAGAATTCATTGCGAATAGCACCATTGAAAATGAATCTCTTAGAAGAGTTAGGAGTTGAGCTTGCTTGACGATGTTTTTCTAAGAATTATTTGTAAAATGAAACCAAAACCATTCTGAATCTCCAACGGAACGCCAGGCGGACACGCCCCATTTATTCTGAAAAATAAAATTACATTCCTACCCTTATCATTCTTTCCTAGAACGTTTCCTTCGTGCTGATCTGGTCGCTAGCACTGATCATCGTATTTGCAAGAACAAAAAGGAACGCAAGCGAGCGATTCTTCTCGTGCAACAACTGGTACATGTTCCTTTTCCGAGTCTTGATCTTCATCGTCATTCCACTGATATGGTTCTTTTCGAATCTTCTCTATTCCATCGGCGTCCTCCTTCAGCTTTACAACAATACTTACGCCAACACTACTCTCAGCAATTGTGCCAAAAAGTGCCATCTTGCCAAAGGAATAACCAGCGGAGAATTCATCGATTTCTGTTGCTTAGGTAATCCACGATTTAGACACAACTGGGAAAAACTGAGTTCAGACATCGGCCAAGATGATTTTTTCTCAAAATGCAACTCGAGCTTTCACCACGAGGACCACTTCTTCTACGAACAGCAGCCTTTTAACAATCAATGTCTATACATGCTCGACTATTTTTTCATTGCATGTTCGGCGGTTCTAGCTCTCTGCTTCCTCTTCTTTGTTGCTGGACTTCTCTACATTACCTTCCGATTCAGATCAGCTAGACTTGCAAGGCTCTCTGTGGAGGGTACTAAAATTGATCGGCCTTCTTCTAGCACTACTAAATTTTCTAGGAATGATCGACATGGGATATCCAAACGAAATGAACCTCCTTCACGTCGCTGCTTATTATGGAGAGACAAACTTGGTCAAACAGCTTTTAAAAAATGACTACTGCGATGTCAACACGTAAGACGATATTGCCCAAAAAGTCGAAATCGAAATTCTAGCCCGATGAGAACTGGTGATACTGCTGTGCATTTAGCTGCGTCAAATGGATTTTCAGAAGTAGTTTATCTTCTTGTCAACAAGTTCAAGTTAGTCGTATTTTTTTTTAAAGCAAATATTGGAGTTTTCAGCGCTGATATATCCAAACTGAACAAAAACGATCAGTTACCAGCGGATGTTGCTGAGTTGGAGGGCTTCGAACTCATAACACAGTATCTGAAAACGAAGAAAATGAGGGAAATGCGGCGAAAAACAATCCGTCGAAAACCGATCGACAAAATAAATTCTGGCAGTGGAAGCTCATCGCGAAGGAGAAACCGAGTTTCGTCCAACATGTCAACTAGAAAAGCGGCCATTCTGAATGATTCTTTATCGCCGATCAAGATGGAGTTGAAAGACGAGCCAAGGAAGCGACCAACAACGCTTAATTTGAGCAGCATTCGTGTCTCAAAAGCTTCAAGTCTCAACACTTTTGACGAGCTATTAGACTCGCCTACGGAGGCTAACCGCTTTCACTCAGTTATAAGCGAGGATGTACAGTACGAGCGCTTTTGAAAATAACTCTGCCATTATAGTATACAAACCAATCTCATTCTACCATATTCTGTAATAAAACTGTTTTATCTGGTGTTTATTAAAATGATTTCACAAGACATGAAAAGGAATTAAAGTAAGCTGAGTTACTATCCAAAATTTTACTAGTGGAATTCTTGTAGATTCTGAATTGTCTACTATTGATCGGACTAACCGATAAGAAAAGAGCAAGAGAGACGGTCATCTCCCACGGAGATCATTTTCAATGATCGGCTACTAAGCACGTTGCGCCCTCCTTTGACGGACATGAGAAATAAACTCAAAATCTTCGGAAGCGATCCCAGTGGCAGAACGAAAATACCTTTTTTTTTAAATGAAAACGAAAGCAATTTTCGACGAATCGACAATGTCATGGTGATCCTACTCTCGTCCCTGTTCGATGACCGGATGATGGTGTTGGGTTTTACGTCCGAGGCCGACCCATTACAGCTATTCTCTTACTTATTTTATGATGTCGAATAAATGATCCAAATTCAAAAATTGCATAATTTCGGTGGTATTATTTGCTATTGGTCGAAAACTCATCTGTCTGTGATGTTCTGGCTTCTTCTTTCATCCAACTTGTCTGCCAGACAGACTTAAATATGGCCAGATCTGAGTCAAAATTTACGAATTTAAAAACTACTGCAGAGTATACAGAACTCAGTCATCCAGAGATCGCTTCTGAAGGCATTAAGAGCTGCAAGAAAGAAATAGAACTCGCAGCGATGAAATCCGAAGTCATTTTTTGTAGCGCTCGTTGTTGTTTTTGAGTTTGCCACTTTGAGAGAATCGCGCGGTTTCTCTAGAGCTCACCCGGCGCCGGCCATGTTTTTCATTTTTCGGTCACTTCAGTCCAGCACGGAGTTGAGAAGGTCCGAAAGCGCGGAAAAAGAGGTAATTACGACGAAAAGAGATAGGATTTAACAATTCTGATTTTAGAATAGAGGAATGCAAATGACCTGCCATACAACGACTACTGGTCAGTTGCATTCCCAAAGTCAGTAGAGAACCTACTCTGCACTGCTCTCAAAAACATTCCTCACTGGAACTTGATGTGCGATATTACCTGAATAAAATCAATTTCCTGGCAAAAAAATTTTAAAACTAAGCTGTTCTTACTCTAACTTCGTAACCTTATTTCAGAAGTGCAAATGTCGAGCGTTGAAGATTTCTCCTACATCGCCGACTCTTGCCGGGAACAGGCTAACACGACAAGCAGAGACTTGCTGGACTCGCCACCAGCTGCGAAGAAGAAAAAAGTGATCAATCTCCGTCAGTATGCTCGTCAGCCTGGCGAGGGGATCAAACAGGAAATCAAAGAGGAGTACAAAGAAGAAAAAGGTAAAAAAGAAAGTCCTGTTTTGGTATTTAACGTTCTTTCAGAAACAAGCCCCAAGAAGAAAATGAAACCCAAGAAAGCAAAAACACTTTATGAAGACAAAAACCTCGCCTGGAGAAAAGATCCCAGCGACTTTGAATCGTACCCATTCGTAAGTTGGCCCCTTCCAAACTATTTTCAAAAAATGATTCTCTAGTGCGCGTACTTCGGCGATCAAGTTCCTCCAAAGAAGAAAAGCGTCATGGTTCATGCTGGCCGAGCACTTTGGATCAGAAAGACAATGGATCAAGACCAGCAAATCTAAAAGACTATTTCGAACACTATTTATCCCTGCCTTTATCTGCATTTACCTTCAACTAAAAATACATCTTCTAAAGAGAATTTCCGATTGTTCTTGGTACTAGATTTCTTATGAAGTCTCTACCAGACTCGTTTTTGCCGTTTACTTGCAGGTTTTCGCTAAGAAACTTTCATGTCTTCCAGAGTATTCGATTAGAAAGCTAAGGACTATTTACAGCAAAGTTGCAGACTAGAAGACAGTCCTTCAGAGCCTGAGGACAAGAAAATTCAACTTTTCAGGTGTCTGCGAGACGCTGTCAACATCGCGCGGATTCTCTAGATGTCACCCAGCGCCCGCTACATTTGCTCATTCTTGCTTCACTTCGCTTTTTGACTTTACGAAGTTGGAAAGGTCCGATGCCGCGAACTAAGAGGTAATTATAGAGACAGAGATTTTTCGACTACAGCTGACGTACACCTCCTTCTCCTAGGCAATTTTTATGTCCTAATAGGTTTTTCAAAGGATGAATAAGGGTTTATCTGAGAGATTAGACTAGTAGCTTTGAATTTATTGACTCCAGACGGAAGATTTCATCGTGAAATTCAGCCATGAAGCCTTTATTTCAATGAATTTTTATATGACGCGCGCTGATTGGCTCGAGCGCGCGCACGTGTCAACAGGGGCGCCACCCCTGGCTGAACATGCCGATCAAAAAGGGGACTTTTCATGGACATTTGTGGTCGCATTTAATTTTAAAGCATAAATTCTTGCAGCTGAAACACTGGGCTTTCTAACGATACCTTATTCGTCCCTCTTTGTTTATACCTAGCAGTGTCTCAAGGATTTTTAGATGACGATGAGGACGAAATGGACGACCTGGATGGTCTTCTACTAACATCGTCCCCGAGTCTGCTGTCTACAGGCTCGGAGAGAAAAAGATAAAGGAGAAGACGAAGACAAGGCAAACTTGTCACCGATATCGTCGCTGATATCGGTAAGGCTTCCACATAGGAATCTAATGTGCGATATATCCTGAATAAAATCAATTTCCTCTTCAACTGACAAGAACTGCTACTGCCGAAGTTTTCGTCTTCTTATTCTAGCTGTCCTAGAAGCTCTTAGACTTGACAACTTAGACTGACAACTTTGAAATTGGAAAAAATGTCGACCTCGCCGCCTGTCGCGAAAAAGTTGAAAATGACGCTCCAAGCTTCGAAAGAAGATAGTGGCCCATCGTCCAGTAAGACATTTTTGATATTTTAGAATGCAGATTTTACATTTATGCTTTCAGGGACTCGATCCAAAACGAAAAGTCTGGAGAAGCCCGACAAGTCCATCTGGGGTCGACATCGGTACACGGTGCGATCGCACTGACTTTTCGGTACGAGGTGGTGCACATTCTACCGTTGCACCGATGTCGACCCCAGAAGTCGATCATAAAGGTTACTAAACCTAGGGAGATTCTCCTAGAAGAGGCACCAATCAAGGAAGAAGTCGTTCGCGAACCAATGGACAGGCCAATGGAATTAGTAATGGACGTATCGAGCGTCGAAAAGAAGGCTCCTCATCCAGACGCCCGAAACAACAACTTCGACTTGGATGAGTTCGACGATAGAAACAATACCCAACGTGAATGTCCGGTTGTCAGATTCTAATTCTTTATTTCCTGATGCGCATGCAACGGACTATTTATTTATCAACTTATGTATTTCTTTTATTCTGTTAAAATTATCTTTAAATAAAATGAAATGCTAAATATCAGTTTTGATGGACATGTTTGTCCATCAAATTGGGCTCTCTTTTGGCCTTTCTTTGCAAGTATTGTTATATTGGTAGAATGCAAGCAATAATGCAATAACAAGAATATTTCATGCCATAAGCAGACAAAAAACATTTATAAAAATTTGAATGAAATACATGTTTATTACTCAATGCCATGAACTTTTTTGGAATAGTCGTAAAACGGATCGTTGGGATCCTCATTTTTGAACAGGTCTTTAAGCTTCTTTGCCATCTTCGGGTTCTTTTGATAAAAGCCAGTGAGGAAGTATCTTGTAGCTGATTTCCAGGCGCCAGAGCCGCGGAGACGGCTTAGCTTGCCAAGAATGGACAAGCCTTTAGGCTCGTCTCCAGAATACATGGCCAGCAATCCCTCAAAAAAGCGGCCCATCGGCTGGGATCGCTCGTAGTCACTGAGCTTCTTGAGTAGAAGCTCACTGATCTCGATGCAGTTTTCCTTTTAGAGTTTACAAAGAGGCTATTCTCAACAGTGATAACTGGTAATTCAACTCAAACTCTTTCCTTTTCATCGCCTCCGGCCTTGATCAACGCCATTGCTTCGACAAGAACCTCAAAAACTTTATATTTGTTCGCTTTGGAAGCATCGAATCCAAGCAGATGTGCTTTTAACGCTTCTTCTGGCATGTTATCCGACTTTGCCTTGGTTGCTGAAAAGGATATTATGTCTTTCGGGTTCATTAAGTGACTCTTACCCATTAGATCCGGTAGCCAGTTAGGAAGATTTTCTTCATTGTCTTCCATGAGCATCATGATCGTCGTAACATTGATAGGGGTGTTTTGAAGGACCAGTTCCTCGCCTTGCTTTGCTAGAGCGGCTAGTGTCGCTAGAACCGGTATGTGCAGCTCCTCTGCGATCTCGTCATTCTCCAGTCGACGAGCTACTTCCTTTGAAATGTCAGAATGCACACATCCCGATATTCGCATCAATCCACAAAGTGCCCAGACGTTCCAGGCATCATATGGTCCAGCGGCGATTTCGTTAAAATATAGTTCTTGAACTTTTTCGACGCGAGTAATGTTCTCATTGTTTACTTCCCTTCCGAAAGCTCGCAAATGTTCCGCTGCTTTCACATTGTCGAAGCTGGCAGCAAATGCGTTTTTGATCTTTACGTCCCACGGGCACTTGTGTCTCGCAGCTGCAATTGCTTTGTGCGCTTTGAAACCGGCTCGCCCGACCATCGCGAGTTTCGTCGAGGAAGCGATGGAAATGTTCTTCGGGTTCGTGTCATCGTGGATAACAAATGGAATAGCTGCATTTATCTGCTCGTGTTTCAGCAAAAGTTTCGCCAGAAGAACTCTTGGTTTCTGATTCAGTGGATTTCGAAGTATCGCTTTGCCACACAGCGCCTTTGCTTTATTGAGATCGCCACGGACTACCGCTGCTCGGACATTGATTTCTACAGCCACATCTCTATCTTCGGGGAGTTTTGAAGCTTCTTTCGCGACTGCATCCATGAGCTCTTGGTCTTGTTCAAGCCAGCCAACAACAGAAAGATACTTGATCGCCTGTTGCTTGATAAAAGAAGGTGCTCTGGTGAAAACTTCGAACAAGTAAGTCTTCGCTTCATTGATCAGGCCTTGCTTCACATGCGCTAGACCACAGTACAGCTTCGCCAGCTGATGACTTGGATTTTTGGCGAGAACTTTTTTAAAGAATTCCCCAGCCAAAGCAACCTCATCGCATTGCATCAAAATATTACCGATTTGAAAGTTTTCTTCCTCGACTTCGGAATCGTCGAATTCTTCGATTAACTCCAGCGCTTCAGCTAAATAACCAGCTTTGGCATAGTTCCTAGCGCTGTGAATTTTTTCTCCAGCTTGTTTCCAGGCTTCTGCAGCGGAATGGTGGTGCTTGAGTTTTTCAGCCAAAACCGCGTGGACTTTGTGTTCTTTTGGAGTCAAGGGGTAAGTGTTGGCGGCTTTTAAGATGTGAGTTAACGCGTTGACGATTATCTGTTCGCTCTGGTTATGAATGTTCTTGGCGATGTAAAATGCATACGCCAGGGCAGCCTGGCGAGAGGCGAGCTCTGCAGAGTGACGTGACAGATCGACAGAGTCTGGATCGGCGATCGCTCGTGCAATTTCGGCCTGGCCATTCCAAGCCTGTGCGTTTTCCGGATCTGCACTTTGTGCGCGGCTGAACGCTTGATTCGACATGCGCAGATTTTCCTGGTTGAAGTACAAGATGCCCAAATTCGACCAGGCTTCCGTGAAATCGTGCTCGCTTTCGATCGCGTGGCAAAATGCGTGCTGGGCGAGTTTGGGATCTTTTTCTGAAGAAATAACTCCTAGTCGATTCCACAGCTGTGCTCTTCTGCTTAAGTGAAGCTTGCTAGAGAGAACGATTGCCTTCTTTGCGAAGAACAGAGCTTTCTGGCCATCTCCAGCGCGATGGTAGGCCATAGAGAGGTCAGAAATAGCTCGCGGCTCATCAGGCAAGATGATCAGTACTTTTCTATAGCATTGAATTGCCAGTTGGGCGCAGTTTTTCGATTCGATTGAGTCGCAATCTTCGGCCAAACTTTTGTTGGTAAAAAGAACAGGGACTTTTAGCTCGATTGTTTCAGTGTTTGACGCAACAAGTTGAAAGATATCAGCTGCTTTTTTCCACAAAAACGCAGAGTTTTCATATCCAGACTTTAATGCACGGCTGATAGACTCAAGCGCGTACTGGGCGTATTGCCCACCAAGACCAGGTAGCCACCTCTCAAAGTAGTCCTTGACCATGCTCGTCCAAACTTGCGCCTGTTCTATGTACGCAAGGCGGTATTTCCGCTCGACGAGGATATCAAGCGTTTCCAGAGCTCCAGGAAGGTCCAAATTCGCCTGCTGCATTTGACTTAATCGAAGGAGAATGTGATTTTCTTGTTCTTCGTCTGTTGTCAGTTCTAGCGCCTTCTGAAATGCTCGTATCGAGGCGGAAAAGCTGCCCATTCCAGCGTAGCAGTTGCCAAGACCGTCAAGAAAAGTTGGATTTTTATCCTTAGCGATCGTTGACAGCTTCTGGTAAACTCTCATCCCTTGCTCGTACTTCCGAAGCTCCAGGTAAGCAATCGCCAATCGCTTCATTATAAACGGTTGTTTCTGGTAGAATTCAGGCGCAGACTCTAAAAGACTCAAGGATTCGGCCGGCGGGAGGTACTCGGACAGCAATTCGAAGCTCGCAAGGTTGAATTGAAGCTGGTTGCTCTTTTTGAGACATTTGACTGCTCTGACATCGTCGTTTAGATCTAGATAGGTTAAACCAATGTAGTAGAACGTCTCCCAGTCATTCGTGTTCTCTTTCGCCGATTTTAGCAGGAGTTTGTTGGCGGCTTTGATTTCCCTATGTTTGTATGCAATGATGCCCTCGAGTTTCGTCTTCAGGTAGCTCTTCGTTGCGTCTTCTTTTAAAAGCTCGGTGGCGACGTCCAAATAGTTGAGCTTGATCAGCCACTTCGCTTTGATGCATGGCAGTGTTTTACTATTAATGAAGTCTTTTAGTTGAAATGGGATTGTTGGGGTGAGCTGAAGAATGAACTGTTTGTAGTCGATCTGTTTTTGATCTTCGTTTTCTAATGCACCTTTTTGGTATTTAAACTCTGTGCGGTAAACGTCATACGCAGCCTCTTCTCGGTCTTCTTTTAGAATCTCTTCGGCAGTATAGAGGTCTGAAAATGAGTTGAAACAAAGGAAATATTAAGTTAGAATGATCACCTGTAGATCTAAAGAGAGTCAGCTCGAGAATAATGATTTTCAGCATCTTTGCCATTTCCTTTGATTTAAAGAAGACGACAAAACTGTTATCGATATCTCTTCCCGCCAGATTTTTTCGCGCAATGATAAAGTTAAATTTTTCAATAGCTTGGAGCTCTTGACGACATGTGACAGCGCATTTATGGTAGTCGACTTCATTGGTAGGATCTTTTAGACTTTTGAGCATTGTGCTGACGCGTTTCAATGTGTGCTCTGATTCCAGGAACGTTCGTTTTCCGTTTTCGTACTCGTATTGTTCCATCCATTCAGGAGGGATGGCTTCTTCGTCGACACTTCCATTTAGCCATAGTGAAAAAACTGCGTGTTTCTGAAAAGGAAGCTGTTTTTATAAATATTTTAACAGTAAAAGACTCTCGCACGCAAATAAACTAAATTAAGGATACAACTTTCTAAAAAAAATGTTGGTGTCACTATTCTATTTCTTTTAACGATTCGAAATAAGAAATTAGTCTGTTCGAAAATTCGATTCTTGATGCTGTTCCCCTTCCAGTTTTACCTTTGAGCGAGCAGTTGGAGGCATGACGCCATTCTCCGTGAGAATCTGAAACGGAACCCTCTCCCATGTCTCGTGGAGCAGCTCAAGTCGCTTTGGATCTTCGAGCTCACGGTAAACCCGAAAGTACACAGGCCAGTTCTCAAGGCTACTCGCCAAGTCCAGCGAGTCAGCAAGCAGCGCGCTTCGTCTGTCATATTTTCCAAACTTGTCACTTCCAAATAAGATCGCGCAGTTTGCATCGAGTAGCTTTTGGAACTCCTTGCTTGCTTTGTAAAGATGCGTCAGGCCGAGATAAGCTTGGATTTTGGAAGGTTCTTCTTTGATTAAGCTTTCGTAGATGCCCTCTGCAGCCTGAGTAAATAAACAGTAGAATTTGGACTTACGGAAAAGGCAAACCTTGTATGATTGCTTCTCGGTCAAGATTTTGCCTTTGAACAATCGGGCGACGTAGTTTGCTGGTTCAAAAGAGAGCACAAGGTCGACCTCTCTGAAGATTTTGTTAAGAGTTGGTCTTTGTTGACTTCAACAAGTCGGTTGCTTTTTTGAATGTGTCTGCTAGTAACTAGAAGTTGGAGTGTATTCTCCCGTTAGATTATGTACTATTCTATTTGACATTTGCAGCTGGCTTACTTTAAAAGTCACTTAGACAGAAACTAACCTCGTGGCGTCTACCCATTCATTGTTCGAGATCGCATCCTGGCAGCGTTTGAGAGCCGCCTTTATCTGAATAGAAAATAAAGTTTTAATAATGTTACACTCTTTTAAAAATCTTAAATCGAAATCGATGCCTTTCTTCATATTTATCGATCTCTTTAGGTCGATTTATTTGGAAATGATAAACTACCGAATTAGAGAAACTTTGGGCACTACTGTATTCAGAAGCTATAACTTTCTCTTCGTTTTAGGAACAAAGTGCAGTATCAGCCAAACACTTACAGTCTTGGAGGCCATGAGCCGATCTGGAGATCTCCTGCTTCGGCGCAAGGGTCGATATTTTTTCTCCACGCGTTATGATTGGTCGGGGCTCGTCGGGCGACCCCGGATTTCCAGAAATAAGCAGGAGAGAGAAGTACTTGATTGAATACGTGCGGAACTGCTGAAGGATGAGAGCGAGAACTCTTCAACTTTACAAGAAGTGTCTGAAAGTAACGAAAGAATTAAAAATGAGCGATCAAGCTTGGGCGTACAGGAATCGTGGATATATCCTTATTACTATCAATGCAGCTCTGTTTAAAACAGTAAATATCCAATAAATTACAGTCGAGTTCAAAAAGAATTCCGGCAGCGAAGCGACCCGAAAAATATAGAATTGCTGCTTCAAAAGGCTGAAATCTTCGTCACGAAAAGGAACGGGGCAGAAATTGATCATTGAAGTTGTGCCAGCGCTAGAATGTCTATATCTACTTGTGTTAATGATTAATCAAGCCCCTTTGAAAGGCCTTTGCTTTGAATATTTTATTAAAAGCGCAACCGTTTAACTTTCCAAGAGCAACAATCAAACAAAAATTCTCTAGTTTTGCTTTTTTAGATGATCGTGAATCGAATTATGAAAAACTTGACGAAAGCGTGAATTTTAACGAAACGCAGTATTTATGAGAATATTTGCCAAGCGACAAGGAATCGGTTGAAAACTCGCTAACGCAAGAATTAAGTAAGATTGTTTATATCGAGAGAGATTCTGAAACGCAGAGAGCGTGAATTTTAGTTCCCACGCACTTATAAACAAACTTAGAGATAGTTACTAACTTGCAGCTCGAACTTGAGTATCTAAGTGAATGCGAGGAATTTACAACCGGGGTCAAGTCTTCCTTTTCGTAATTCTTTTCACAATCGTTCTGTGGAAGGTCTACACAAACGATACAGACGAAAAGGTACGCCACCTGCGCAATGCGATCCAAGATATCGAGCGCGTGCAACGATACACCTCCTCGAAACTAGAACTCATTTCAAATGGACTCGACAAGCTCACTCGCCTCAATCACACGAAACTAGAACTCAGGGGAATTCAGAACCTCAAGTCCTCGCTTTCTTCTATCTCCTTTCCTGGTAAGTCTTAAATTCTTGAGTTCTATCCTCTTCAACCATTTTAATCAACTAGGGCCGGCGGAGTTTCTCGATCATCTGCCCTCTGAGTTTTCTTTCACTCCCCTCGTGGATCTTGGACCAGACGCAATCGATGTCGACTACTTGCTCGGCATTCCGACCGTCAGCAGAGAAATACATAGCTACTTGCTAGAAACGCTCGACTCAATCGTCGAAGGAACGAAAAACTTCAAAGGGAAGTTCGGCATCGTCATCTACGTCGGCGACGAAAACGAAGAGCTGGTGAAGGGGATTTACGCAGACATTCAGGCGAGGCTTCCTGGGAAGCCGATCAAGGTCATTTCTCCGCCGGCTGATTACTATCCGAACTGGGCGGAAATTGATGAATCCAATATTAACTCGTTCGGGGATGGCCCAGAAAGGAAGAAATGGCGCAGGAAGCAAAACTTAGGTTCGAGGCTCGAACCTAATACAGTACCCATATAACAGCCCAATTTACAATATATAAATTCTTCATTTTTTAAATCAAAAAAGTAAAATAATGATTTTGATAGACTACCTCTTTCTATGGAGCTATTCACTGGGAAAATCCAAGTTCTACATTCAACTCGAAGATGACATCATTGCCAAGCCAGACTTTTTAACCTTCATCGACAAATCAATCATGAATGAGCCTCGAGGATGGTTCATGCTTGAATTCAGCAACTTGGGCTTCATCGGCAAGTGTTTTCGCGACTCTGACTTGAGGGTGAGTTCTTTTGATCTGTTGTAATTAAAACTGTGTGTTGCAGGGATTGGCGAACTTCGTAATGCTCTTTTACAAAGAGAAACCAGTCGACTGGCTGCTGGACAATTATCTTTCCACGAAAGTCTGTAGCCCGGAGAAAAGTGACAAGGATTGCACAACAGCGAAACACAAAATTAAGGTTAGCTTTGTAAGGTTTAAACATCAAGATACAGATTTCCCCAGGCAATTAGGTACTTCCTTCGCGTTCTTTTGGTAAAGTAAGATAAGGGTCTGGCGATATCATTTGGCCTCAATTTTCATATTTGCTGATTATTGATGTTTGCGCCAGTCTATGTTTATGATGATTCGACGGATCGATAATTTTTGATTTCAGCGCACGAAAAAACCGTCACAATTCCAACACGTCGGCAAGCATTCCAGTTTGAACGGCAAAGTTCAAAACCTAAGAGATGCTTCCTTCTCGCCAAAGAAGGGCAAAGTGACAAGCAGCCGCAGCCCTGAACTCTCATCCATGCTCACAAACATTCCAGCTTACAAGAAATTCACTTTGGAGCGTTTTTGGCAAAACAAGGCTTATTTTTGGGGAACCGAGTTTGACGACGGTATTTCGCGCAAAAATCATATTCAGCATTGAAAATATCTTCTTTTCAAGGTTCTTTTATTATTCTCAACTTTGCTGATGAGCTCGACGTCTCCCAAATAACCGTTCTCACTGGAGGAGAGCAGAATCCAAAGTAAGCTAAATTAATCTCGCTGATTAAATATTGCTTTAGTGACATAATGCCTGAAGAGTCGACAGTATCTCTTTTCGACCGTGAACTCGCGGAATACGACGCCAGAAATACACGCGCGGAAGATGGTGAGCTGCTGGGAAGCTTTGGTAGTGATGGTCGTTTTACAAAAGCCCTCGAAAAGCCAGTCCGCGCAAAGTCACTCCTGTTAAAAATCCACTCCACTTCGTCTTACTGGCTTTGTATTTATGACATAACAGTCACTACTGTATAAGTTGCTGTCTCAGTAAGCAACAGTGCCAAAGTTTTACCGTTGATCTTTGTTTTTTTTCAGCCGAAACTTAATTGTTGTATATTTATTTAATTTTCATTGCAGAATCAATTCAATCCACTTTCTTCAACCCTCTTTTTGTCTTCGAATATTGTTTTTAGTTTTCGTTACATTTTTTTTCTATTTCCCGTTTTTATTACACATTCTTGCCGAAATAGAATTTTTTCAAGTTATGTACGCTTTAGTTTTCAAAAAAGAAAAAACTAAACTGCCCGTTCCCAATATTAACACAACCACTAGCTCCTGCTCTGTGAAAGTTCTGGTGCTCAAACCCTTGTCCTGTACAATAAGAAGTCTTGAGACCAAAAAAACTTCATTTTCTTTCTGTAGAGTGACAAGGCAACGTGTGTATGGACGGAATATGTGGCTTCCCGCTATGGCCTCCCTGGTTGGTCTTGCCCTCGCAAGTCCCGAGCAAGACACGACTCTAGAATCGTCGCAAGTCAATCCCGCCAACGAAAAAGACACGAACCTGCTTGTATGCCGCTGCGGCATGGACAGCTCCGATCCAAAGAGCAACGATGCCAATAGCAAGTGTCGTCGAATTCAGTATCACAAAGATTCGAGAGGCATAGAAGGCAATTACAGCGGCGTTCACATCGTCAACGACACTGCTTGCGCGATCGACCTGAAAATTCATCCCAAAGGAGTTTGCAAGAAAGATGTCTACGTTGATGGTCAATCATCCGGATTCGTAAGTAGCTTTGCAAGACGTTTATTAATCGTTCATTTTACAAGAATAACGTCTACAACGCGATCAAAATCACGTGGGAATGCACAATCATCGACGACAACGAAGACCACTTCCCCCAGACCTGCAAGTCACTCAACAAACGCGACGTTTACTGCTGCAATCGAACTGCAGAAGTGTGCGACGATGCAAGTTGGTGCCCCCGAACGGATGAAAAAGAAGATCCCCAGTTTTGTAATGATTTGAAGCAAACCAAGCTCGAAAGTAAGATAGTCCCTTTGTCTTTACTTCCTTGATTTTAATTTTTATCAAGGTTTGTTTTGGAAAGACCGTCAATACAAAAACGCGAAAGACGCACTGTACATAATCGTCGTTTCCATCCTTCTCACGATCTTCCTCTCGTTCTGTACATATCGGAGATACCCAGATCGCGCAAGAATGCTCGCTCTTTCAGTCTTCGGCACAGTAAGTGTTTCTTTCTTTTTCCGGTTTCAATAAGAGCCAATTGAAGTGCTGCAATATGATTAATTTGCCGTCTACAAACGGACCTTACAATCCCGTCGACATGATTTCTGGCGAACCTGGTGACTCCGTAAGTACACTCACAAAGATCGTCATATTCTATTCTCTTACTAATACTGCATAAATTAGAACGATCGAACAGACATCACCATTCTACACAATGGAAGCCACGAGGAAGACACGTCTGGATCAGGGCAAGGTGCGCCTGTTTGTGTCCAACGAACTATCGCCCGGGAAATAAAGCAACTTGAAAAGTAAGATCGTTTATTCTTGCGACAAGGAATGTAACTCTGCAAAAATCAGGCTGGCGAAGGGCCGATACGGCACTGTGTACAAAGGAGAGTACAAGACGCAATTCGTCGCGGTCAAGAAATTCCACACGAAAGAAGAAGACTCCTGGAAACGCGAAGTCGAGCTTTACAACACCCAATCGCTGGCGCATACGAACATTTTGCGATTCATCGCCGCGGACAATCGAGATAACGGCGTCGCTGTAAGTTTTGTTTAGTTCAATTATTTGCGAATATGAAAAGCATGAACAACAAAAAACTAGACCGAACTCTGGTTGGTGACTGATTATCACGAAAATGGCTCGCTCTACGACTTCCTGTCGAGTAATGTTCTAACCGAAGAAATGTGCGTGAACATGGCGTTTTCGATTGTCTCTGGTCTTCATCATCTTCATCAAGGTTCGTTTAGAAATTGGGATTTTTTTGGAAACTGAGTGATCTGTAAGAAATCGACGGGCTTGTCACGAAAAAGCGAACAATTGCCCACCGCGACATCAAATCGAAGAATATTCTCGTGACGAAGGACTTCCAGTGTTGCATCGCTGACCTGGGCCTTGCCTGTGAATGTGGCCCGAATGGGACGATTCTGGCGGGCTCTGTCGAGTCTGAGCTGACCCCTTCTGCTGTTGCTCAAATGTCCACTGTTGGAACTGTTAGGTAAGCAAGAACTTGAATTGCGAGCTTTGAATTTTGAATTGAGGTACGTGGCGCCCGAGTTTCTCAAGCTGGAAGTGCAGAACGAGCTTTTCAATCCTTTTATGGATCTGACGAAGGCGGACATTTACTCAACGGCTTTGGTGCTCTGGGAACTGCTCAACCGAACAGTCGGCTTCTTCGGCTCTGATGCAGAGTCCGTGCCCGAGTACCAGCAGCCATACGACGGAATGGTCCAGTCTGAACCCACTATTCCTGATATGAAAAGGATCGTTGTTGATCAACGCCAAAGGCCCCCCATTCCGGTAATTGTCCAATTTACGAATTTACGTCCTTTCAGAAGGGAAGCCAGCCTCGGCCGCTGATTGGCTAATTAGCGACATGATTCGCTGCGACATACAATAGAAATGAAATTTAGTTAGTCAGAAATGATAATCATTTCATAAATTGGCTTATAATTGCAAGAGAGTAGCGACTAATTTCAGAGCACGATTTCGGAGAGACTCTCAACTGGTGCAAACGAAGCTCCCTCCTCCGAAAACCGGCTCGACATTCTGGTCGGCATCGTGAACGAGTGCTGGACGGAAAAGCCGGCGACGCGGCTCAAAGCGCTCCGAATCAAAAAGGATCTCATACCTCTGCTAACTGTAAATGACCCACTTCAATCGAACCGCTAAAGTGTTCATTTTATCACGTTTCTCAACCCAAACTGCCAAACCGTGAAAACATCTTCTCTACAAGTCTCAAAACTTTTAAACTTCTCAAAAAAAAAAACTTCTGCTATACTTTCGCCTCTTCTTTTTTATTTTTCTTGTATGTCTCTCTTTTTCGCAAAACAAAAAAGACCTTAAAGTTCCTAGCTTCTGCTAGAAATGACTATTATTATTTATATTCTGCTTCCCTAAAGAGCCATTCTCTACGTTTGTTCAAGCATTTATACATTTCATTCCCACTTTCAGGAAACAAAAAACTTTGAAAAAAAAGACTCTAGTGATTTGATTTGATTTTCTTATTTTCGTTATACAAAAATTTAAAAATTTAACGAGCGCTTTTTCATGATTGTATTTGAAAAAATACCTGCTCCTGGGCTCGGCAATCTGACCTGAGAAAAACCCTGAGTCAGGCCCCTGAGTACTGAGTACACAGGCCCTGACCTGTGTGCCTGAGTAAAATCGAGGCTCAAGAAAAAAAAACCCTGAGCCTGACCCTGACCTGAGTTAAAAAACAGGCCTGAGTTGCTCACACAGGGCCTGAGTTGACGAAAAAAAGAACATAAAAGGGTCAATTTGCATGGTCAAGGGGGTCAAAATACAGCTATTTTCAATCTTATGGGGATTTTGTGATTATAGGACTTTAAGATTGTAAGTTATTTGGGAAAAATGAAATTATTAAAGTTTTTATGTATGGAAAAAACCCTGTGTTTTGGCCTGAGTCAGGCACCTGACCCTGACCTGAGTTCCTGAGCCTGAGCAGGCCTGACTGAGTACCCTGAGTACCTGACTGAGTGAGAAACCCTGACCTGAGTTCCTGAGAAAATATCGAGAAAAATTTTTCGAACCCTGACCCTGAGCCTGACCCTGTACTCAGGTTGCCGAGCCCAGACCTGCTCTTTTTGCTCATGATGTTCCACACCCATCCTTCCTGTAAAATATTTATAAATAGACGCTTCAACTCAGTCAGTCACCGTTATTTCTATTTAGATGGCGCTCGGAAAAAATCGAGGAGGATGAAAAGCGCTAGAATCGCGGAGCTTGAAAAACTTGAGAAAAGTGAGTTCAGGGTTTTTGAAAGGATTTTACTCGATATTTAGTGATGCGGAAATCGACTCGACTTTTGGAAGGAAGACACCAAAAGTAGAAGTCGATGAGAATGAGGTCAAAGAAGAGGAAAAAGGAGAATGCTGAAAGCATGGAGGAGTGCACTAATCAAGAGCGATCGGAAACGAATGATGCGAAAGAAGAGAAACCGCCGGCTAATGAAGACACTGAGCGAGAGCCAGAGCAACGAGAAAGAGAGTGTGCGAATGAGACTACACAAGTCGTAGAAGTCAAGAATGTTGCGTGCGAGGAAGTGATCGTCATTGACGACAGTTTCGAAGATGAGAATACTGAGGAACAAAAGCGAACAGAAATTGTTGAGAGCGCTTCATCGGAAGAGAGAGAGAAAGAGTCTTGAAAAGACAAGCCAAATTGAAGGAGATCGCAGAAGAGCGAATTCGATGTGAACTGGCCTGTCAAACCGAAGTCAAACTCCAAGAAAAGAGCGAAGAGAATTTCAAGAGCGAGAACTCAAACTGCATACTTTCTTTTTTCCTCTGAGAATATATTTTCCATTTTACTTTTCCATGATTTCGACTGACTTCGTATTTTAAAAAAGTGAAAAATCGACTCTTTTGTTTGGTCTCATTCTGGGATGGATTTCCCATCGTAGGTGGCACTTACTAAGTGCGCTTTTTTATTTGACCTTTGCGATAGAAAACTTCCTTCTGTGATTTTGCGCATTTTGAGAGATTTTCCCATTTCGCCGCGATCTTCTAGAACATCCCTTATTGACTGGGCAAAATTTTCACTTTTCAGTCACAAATCTAAAGAGCTCCAGCTAACACAAGGTCGGTAAGATGCGTTTTTCGCTCGTCAATGTCTATGTAGTCGATTTTAACGTAAAAAAGTGGAAGAGTGATGTCTTCATCGAGCATTTTAGCGTCATAGAGAACGATTTTTGATGTTAAAATCTATTTTTTATGAACAGAAATTTCGGATTACCATTTTCATTTCGTTTTTAATGGTATTGTTTTATACTCGAATATTAAATAAATAAGAAATCGATAAAAATATTCTAATTGAAAAAATACTGGAGAAAACTGAAAAACATGGTTTTTGTTTTAGTTTGAAAGTTTGAACCGGTTAATATTCAGATAGGCTCAATAAAACGTCATATAATCTGAAATTAGTGAAACGATGGTTTATTTTCTGGCACATTCGATTCTCGAGAGATCGAGTGGGGTAAATCTGACTGTAAGAATCAGGCGAATTTTCGCGCTAAATGCGGCCGGCGCGAAATGCGCGTCCACTGAGATTCTAGAACAGGAATCCGCCCACGCAATATTTTCCCATTCGATAGCCCATCACAGCACTAGAGCACATCGCCGCCCTCCCAATCCCTCAGACACTTTTTTCAATTCGCGAGATTTCAGAAAGAGAGAAAGTTAACGAAAAAGTTAGCATAGTAGCGACCTTCGATTTCTATCGTGTTTTCGTCGGATCGAACCATTTTTTCGCGTCGAGCGCAAACTGCCTCGCCGAACCGCCCACGCTCATTGGTCGAGCTCGGGTTTCTGTGCTGCCTCCCCGCTAATAACCAATTCAAACAGCGTATTCTTTCTATTTTCCTGGAGTAAAATTCTAGAGCTCGAATCGTGGAAATTCCTAAAATGGTTCGGGATGTCACTTTTTATTAATTTTTTTTTCTTCGGTCATTTTTACCCAAAAATTCTTGTCCAATAATTAATAAGAGACGGCGCCTCTTAGAGATTCCTCGAAAAAAAATCCTGTGCTATGAAAATTTCCAACCTTCAGAAAATTAAAAGGTGATTTTTATAGATGTTGTCCCGATCGGTATCGCGCGTTGCTCAGCGCCACATCACTGGCCAGGTCGTCGCCGTCATCGGTCCCGTCGTCGATGTTCAGTTCGAAGAGGGACGACCTCCAATTCTCAACGCCCTTGAGGTTGAGGGTAAGCAAACTTTCCAGGCCTAATTCTTACCTTAAGATTTCTAATAATTTCTGATTCATTATTTTATTCCCATATTTAGGCCGAGAATCCCGACTCGTCCTCGAAGTCGCCCAGCATTTGGGTCAGAACACCGTCCGAACCATTGCTATGGATGCCACCGAGCGACTTGTCCGAGGCCAGAACGTCGTCGACACTGGTGCCCCAATCAAGGTCCCCGTCGGCCCCGCCACTCTTGGCCGAATCATCAACGTCATTGGTGAGCCCATCGATGAGCGAGGCCCCGTCAACACCGAGCACTACGCTCCCATCCACGCTGACGCCCCCGCTCTTACCGATACCGAGGGTGCTGCTGAGATTCTCGAAACTGGTATCAAGGTAATCCATTCAAAACAACTTATCTCGTTTTCAACCCACTTTACAGGTCGTCGACTTGATCGCCCCCTACTCCAAGGGTGGTAAGATTGGTCTCTTCGGTGGTGCTGGAGTCGGCAAGACTGTCTTTATCATGGAACTGATCAACAACGTCGCCAAGGCTCACGGTGGTACGTTTATTAGTCTTATTTCTGCTCGCCCACTATTTCATCTTTCCAGGTTACTCCGTCTTCGCTGGTGTCGGTGAACGAACCCGAGAAGGAAACGATCTTTACCACGAAATGATTGAAGGTGGTGTCATCAAGGTCGATGGACCCGGCTCCAAGGTCGCCCTCGTCTACGGTAAGATCTACAACTGAGTCTTCTATCGGGATATTTATTTCTAATTTAGGTCAGATGAACGAGCCCCCAGGAGCTCGAGCCCGAGTTGCCCTCACTGGTCTCACCGTCGCCGAGTACTTCCGAGATCAGGAAGGCCAGGATGTGTTGCTCTTCGTCGACAACATCTTCCGATTCACCCAGGCCGGTTCCGAGGTAATGCGAAAACGCGAAAAGCTTGAATATAACGTGTTGACTCGTTCAGGTATCTGCCCTCCTCGGTCGAATCCCCTCCGCTGTCGGTTACCAGCCAACCCTCGCCACTGACATGGGTGCTATGCAGGAGCGAATTACCACCACCAAGAAGGGTTCCATTACCTCCGTCCAGGCCATCTACGTCCCTGCTGACGATTTGACTGATCCCTCGCCCGCCACCACTTTCTCTCACGTAAGATTTTCCACTCAAACCAGAATCTAATTCCAGCTTTAGTTGGACGCCACCACTGTCTTGTCCCGAGCTATCGCCGAGTTGGGTTTCTACCCCGCTGTCGATCCCCTCGAGTCCACCTCCCGAATCATGGACCCCCACGTCGTCGGTGCCGAGCACTACGACTGCGCCGCCGCCGTCAAGAAGATCCTCCAGGATTACAAGTCCCTCCAGGATATCATTGCCATTTTGGGTATGGGAGAACTTTCCCAGGAAGAGAAGCTCACCGTCAACCGAGCCCGAAAGATCCAGCGATTCCTCTCTCAGCCCTTCCAGGTCGCCGAAACCTTCACTGGTACCCCCGGCGTCTACGTCTCCCTCGCCAACACCATCAAGGGCTTCAACCAGATCCTCGCTGGTGAGCTCGACGAAGTTCCAGAAGGTGCCTTCTACATGGTCGGTGACATCGATGAAGTTATGCAGAAGGCTGAACAGCTCTCTGCCTAAGTCTGACCTACTGCGTTGTTAACACTTCAGTACCCTTTTAACAGACTGTTTGTTCAGACCCTCATTATTTATTTGTAACCCCGCAACGTTCCCCATGTTTCTTTAGCTTACCTTTTCTAACTGTAAGCCAAATGTGACGACTCATAAAAAGTAATCCATCGGTCGAGTAAGAGCGAGATCACACACCTCTAGGATGATTTTTATTTATTAAATGTGCGGCAACGCGCTTAATGTGATTGTTGCCGCGCATCTGTGTTCCAAATTCGTTCAAAAAACGCTTTTCGGAAAGGGTTTTCTGACTTCATTACCAAAAATAAACGAAAAACCTTCATAAAAACCTTCAAATCAACGTCTCTTTCTTTGCAAGTTGCATTACCGAATTATGAATCAAGAATGAGCAAATGAAGGGTGGAGGCATCCGGGTTGACGAAAGTGTTTATCTGAGTGTAAGGAACTGTGAAAAGCAAGTAGGGTCACTGTAGTCAATCATCGGTAACTTAAAATCTAGTGCGGGGTGCCAGATCTGCCAGAAAGGGTCACAGAGTTGCGCCGTGGACAAAATATATTTCGAAGGCACTGTTCTAGCAGAAAATCACTTCTACGAGCACTTTGGTCGCAAGGAAGACCTTGTTCTAACGCTTCATGCGATTGAAGTCCTTTACCTCACTCTTGTGAAAGATTGCCTCATCTTCTTTGATTCCAAACAGATATGCGTTCAAGCATATTTTGACCTTTTCTACAAGGAATTCGGCAATGAAGGATTGGAGCATTTCTTGGTTTATTTTCATTTTATGCGGAGAGGATGGAACGTTACGATCGACAGGATCGGTTCAATTTCCAGATTCATTAGATAATTTCTTTTTTATTAATCAACCGATTTCGAGTTCCTTCGGAGTAGACTTCCAACTCTATCCCGGAAGTCCAGAAAACTATCACTCCCTCTTTGGAGTTAAAATCTTCCGAGAGGGTGAAGACACTTGGCTGGACTTAATATCATCAGCTCGTGTCGCCGAATCCAACAAGAAAAATCTTATCTACGCAAAGGTTGAATATGACAAGCGACATGGGCAAATTTCATGTCTCAGCAAGTTGTTACAAAGTCTGGTTGTGAGAGAATGTGTTGTCGATCGTGTTCAGTTGTGATTAAATTTAGTTTAATCTGGAATTGATGAGTGAGTTGTTTAGAATGGACTACTCGTCGGATTCTTCCTATGGCGTTGACGACTTCAAAGACTACATTCACACTCTCATGTCGAGAAAAGGGACGAACGGGAATCTCAGGTCGAATTTGCGATCTCAAATCCTCAAAACTGCTCGTAGCGATGGCTACGTCGGCGCCGATCCCATCCAGTCTGGCTTCACGGTCAACGAGCGTGTGGCCATAGCTCTCATCGCCCAATTCATGAGAAACAAGGGGATGAACACAGCAGCGTCGGTTTTCCTGCCCGCTTGTGGGGCGAAACGTGAACGGGACATCCTCTCGCCCGTCGATTTGTCAGAACTGTTGAATATGGAATCTAGCGACGAGTTTCTCATCGATCTCATTCGAGAAGCAAGAAAGGCCGAAGAGAGACCAGCAATGAAGTCGATCAGGACTCAAACTGATGGCACAACGGGACTGTCGATCGCAGATCGAATGGGGATGATCGACGAAGCTTTTTCGAAGCCCAGGAGCCCACAATTCGACAGCAACTACCTCGAAGAGATCAAGAGCGCAATACAGGAGCAAGTCGAAAGAGGATACAAAAAGCAGCACACGGACGAAATGGACTATCACAGACAAATGATCCGGCAAGAAGAACGGCTAAAGTGCGAGCGAGAAATCGTCAGAATCAAAGATGAATGCGATCAGAAAATCTCACACATTAGAAAAGAAACATTCGAAAAAGAAAAACGTCTTGTATCGGATATCCACTCGCGTAACGACGAGCTGGAAAGAGCAGGCTACGCGCAACGACAGCAAATGCTCTCTGAACTTCAACGAATTCAGGAAAAAGATGCAGAACTCTCAAGACGCGAGCGTGCGAGTCTCCAAAAAGCAGCTGAGGTTGACGCGAAAGAAGACTCAATCAAACAAATCATCAAAATCCAAGTTGACAGTATCATATCGCGATATGAAGCGGAAAATGCAGCTGAAAAAGAGAAAACAATATTGGCGAGAACGAAAGCCGAGGGAATCCTAAGACAAGTGACAGATCAACAGACCTCTCTCAACGAAGGTACTTTTTGAGGAAAAATATCTGACTTCATAATTGACAATTTGTGTTCAGACAAGGACACAATTTCGCGCCTGCGAGGAGAGAATACAAAGCTTGTAGCAGAGCTAAGTGCTGAACGCGCAGCCCATTCAAGGTAAGAGCGAAGTTACTTTTCTTTTGTAAATCTTTATCGTCAGTGTCCAGCGAGAATCTGGAGAGCTACAAGCTGCTAGATCACAAATAAATGAAATGCAAGAAGAGCTTGCAAAATTGAGAGCACAGGAGATCAATAGTGGAACATATCAAGCCATGGGTTGATCAAAGTTATAATTGCGTCCCTATAGTCTCAAGCATTTTTCAATCCTGAAATAGCTCAGGCTCGGGAAGTACCGTCGCTAAGGCAAACTATTCACACTCTTTCGGCAAAATGCTTGGATCGAGAAAAGGAACTAGCGCGATTGAAGTTCCAATTGGAAACAATTCAATCAACTGGGGTTCTTCCATCAAGCTCGCTACACGATGTCGATAGATCAAAGAGTGATGGAAAAGACGACTCATTGATATCGAAAGCTCGTTCGCGCTGGGCTGATCTTGAAGGGACCAAGAACGAGGCTCCATCTATCGCTGCAGAACGCCCGAAAGCATATCCGTAAGAAATGAATTTTAGTAACACCCGTTAACGTATTTCACAAGACAAAGTAACGTGCAGTTTGCTGCTGAGGTGATCTCTCCGCGGCCGCAGCATGCTCCCATGAGTTCCACCCCTCTGCCATCTACTCAACTGCCACTTGATGATGAAATCATTGCGATCATTGCTGAAAATAAAGGCTCCATCGAGGAGGAGGCTCCAGAGCCCCTACAGACACCCCGTGACGGTCATTCTACTTCAGAACTAGAAGAGAAAATACCATCTGCTTCGGTCTCCCAAGTTTCGCTCCGCAGCGGGTCAAAAAGCTTCAAACCCAGCCGTGCTTCCAGTCCCCGATCTTCGCCTATCTTTTACGATCGACCGGTGGAGGAACGAATGGAAGAGCTTAAACTCTCTGAGCTTGGGGAAAATGAGAATCAAGAGGAAGAAATCAATAACGAAGATGAAGACGATTACCTTGACGAAGGTAATCTTCAGAAACTAGAAAGAATCCACCGCTCAAATATTATTTTTAGTTGGCGATTTCGAGGATGTCCCAGCGCTTACTTCTCCAAAGTCGAAGTCAGATACTCTTGATCGAATTTTATGCGAGAGTTCGGAGGGTTTCCAAACGCTGCAGCATGTGGAGGCCTCTCCTGTGACTGTCAGACAAATGACTCCAGTGGAAGAAAAAGAGAGCTATAGCCACAGCCAGAGTTCTCAAATAAAACTGAGCACCCAAGATTACACATTCAGGCATAGGTTTGAGCAGTTATAGTTGAATAAAGATCCGACCAACTGAAATGATAGTTTTTTTTTTCTTGACCTTTGGAAAGATCCTCTCAATCTGGCGCCGATACAGATACAACTCTGTCCGAGATAATCGGCGAAATGAGCAACAAGTCTGTCTCCTTGACATCGGAATACGACTCGTCTGAGAACGACACTGGAATTCGTAATTACGCCGCTGACGATCGATGGAAACAAGACGAAGACAATCCTCACCCAACTGCCGGCGGAGAAGCTACTCCAACGCCACGGGAAAGTCAAAACGACTTTTTCGCCGATAACGCCGACGACAGTTGGTGAAAAATTTCGAGCCCGCGTTTCATCAATTTGATTTCTTTTGTATTCTTCTCTTCATTCCGTCTATTTTTACTTGAGTTTTTACTTATTGCCAGTTTTTTAGATAAAAGATTTCTTATTTTCTTATCCAAATTTTAACTTATAATTTTCAGAAAAATGCCGCCGTTGGAGAAAGATAATGTACAGAAAACGCTTACAGTTCCGGAGATGATGGCGTTGACCACAGCCGAAATCGTAAAAGTAAGTGATAAAGACATTGAAACTGGTTTTAATTAGCCATTTAGGAACTGATATCAGCTCATAAGCAGCGAAAAGATGTCAACCTCAACAAGCTCAAGACTAAAATCGCTGCTCGATACAAGCTTAAGTCCCAACCGCGTCTGGTAGACATCATTGCTGCCGTTCCAGACGAGTACCGCTCTGTTCTTGTGCCAAAGCTCAAAGCGAAACCAGTACGTACCGCGTCGGGCATAGCCGTTGTCGCTGTCATGTGCAAGCCTCATCGCTGTCCGCATATCAACATGACTGGCAATATTTGCGTGTACTGTCCTGGCGGTCCAGATTCTGATTTCGAGTACTCGACGCAGTCCTACACTGGCTACGAGCCCACGTCCATGCGTGCTATTCGCGCGAGATACGATCCGTTCCTCCAGACAAGACATCGGGTAGAGCAGCTCAAGTCTATTGGACACTCAACAGACAAAGTAGAATTCATCGTCATGGGCGGAACATTTATGGCTCTCCCAGCAGAATACAGGGTCGGGTACTTTAGAAGATAGCTCTTCGAAACTAAGGAGTCGAGTTCTGTAACCCTTGATAAAGAGACTTTTTCATCCGAAATTTGCACGATGCTCTTAGCGGCCATAGAAGTCACAGTGTAGATGAAGCTGTTAGATACTCAGAACGGAGTCGTAGTAAATGCGTTGGAATCACCATTGAAACTCGCCCTGATTATTGCCTCAAAAAACACTTGAGTGATATGTTGAGTTATGGATGTACGCGGTTAGAAATCGGGGTACAGGTACATTATAAAAATCTCTCTATTTTCGTTCTCTTACCGTATGTTTAGTCTGTATATGAAGATGTAGCGCGAGATACAAACAGAGGACATACAGTAAGAGCTGTTTCAGAAAGTTTTCATATGAGGTAAGACAATTAGGAAGATTGTATTTTCAGTTTTCACATGCATTTAGTAAAGATGCAGGGTTTAAAATCGTTGCCCACATGATGCCCGACTTGCCAAACGTCGATCTGGAAAGAGATCTAGAGCAGTTTGTCGAGTTCTTTGAGAATCCTGCTTTTCGGCCTGATGGTTTGAAGATTTACCCCACACTGGTGATCCGGGGCACTGGCTTGTACGAATTGTGGAGGACTGAAAGATACAAATCATATCCTCCTTCAGGTAGAGAAAAGCCTTTTCTTTACTCGTGTTTCATCGACAATACTCAGTGCTGATTGATCTTGTGGCGAGAATACTGGCACTGGTCCCTCCCTGGACGCGGGTCTACAGAGTTCAGCGAGATATTCCGATGCCGCTGGTCACTTCCGGCGTTGAACACGGAAATTTGAGAGAGCTCGCCTTGGCACGAATGAAAGAACTTGGAACGAGCTGCAGAGATGTCAGGTAATAACTATGATTTGAATTTGATTCGTAAATTTACGTTGAAGAACGCGAGAAATTGGAATCCAAGAAGTGCACAACAAAAACATCAAGCCAAATAATATTGAGTTAATTCGACGTGATTATGTTGCGAATGGTGGTTGGGAGACCTTTCTGGAATATGGCGACCCAGAACAAGATATTCTTATTGGTCTACTTCGGCTCCGCAAGTGTTCTCCTCAGAGGTAAATTCAAGGCTAGAATTGAGAAGATACATCTTTTCTAGCTTCCGGAAAGAGCTCAAAACAGAAACTTCAATCGTCAGGGAACTGCATGTTTATGGATCCGCAGTGCCCGTTGGTGGACGCCATCCGCAAAAATTCCAACATCACGTAAGAAGAACAATAATTTGAGTATAGTTTGATGAATTCTAGGGTTTTGGAATGTTGCTTATGGAGGAAGCAGAACGCATCGCTCGCGAAGAGCATGGTAGCGCGAAACTAGCAGTTATCAGTGGAGTTGGAACTAGAAACTATTATAGAAAGCTGGGCTATGAATTGGACGGTCCTTATATGAGTAAAAGTCTGCTTTGATGAACAAAAAAGTGTGATTTTGAAAATGAAAAAGGTGTTTATTTTCATCGCTTTTTCTGTTCAGAGTTACTTTTGAAAATGTCGTTGAAAGGTCCGGGAATGAAGACGGTCAAATTCGACATTGATGACTTGTCCAACAAGGCGACCAAAAAACATATCCAGCGGATCAACATAGCCTTCCTAACTTCTGATACGTTGTCAGAAGAAGCTCTGAAGGTACTTGTTCGTGATGCCGCATTATGAAACATTACTGATGCGAAAACATTTGCTTCACCTATTCTTGTAGAAATGCAATACCTTCTCGCTTCAAAGGATGCTCAGAAGCCATCTCTCGGTGGGCGAAAATCACTACACGAAATGGGTTCCAGACGATAACGAACCCTACATGCAGATTTCGAAAGTAATCAACAGCTGTAATAATCTAATTGCTGACGGTAAAGCTGAGAAGCATTAACTTTCTTTCATTAACTTTCTGTAGCTGGTTTGAGAATCGAAAAACTGAGACGAGAGACGGATGGAAGTTACTTCTACTGTATGTACTCGCAGACTACTGACTCGTTTCCTAACGGAAAGAAGGATAGCTACTCGTATGACGACGATGACACTGAGGAATTCGCCGCTTACTTCAGAGGTATAGACCAAAAAAACTTAGGAAAAAGGTTTGAAAATGTTTTCAGGCGTTATCTTGGTTTTCATGATTGAGCACAATGGTCGACTAACTGAAGTGGAATTCGGCAAATTGCACAGGGTCCTGGAAGAGACTGGAAACAAGAAAGGAGGAAGCAAGATCATCAATCTACTGAGTAAATCCACTTGTAAAAAATCTTTCTTAATTTTAATCTCTTTAGATGACAAGTTCATTGAGAAAATAGTCGAGCACAACAAGGCGTACTTCGTCCTGAAGCCGCGAATGCAAATCGAGCTCTCCGACTCGATTCGCGATGTGCTCAAGAAAAACAAGCTGGCAAGTGCACTTTGGCCTATTAGTTTCTGTTTTTATTTGAACGGTTCAGAAACCAGAGTGCTTTCGATGCTCCGAACTGGTGCTCCGCTGCCGACACTGCCCAAGCTGCAATGCTCGCTTCCACCGATACTGCGTCGAGAAAAACTGCGCCAATCCAAGATGTGGAAAGCCCTTTCCCGAAGAAATCAATGTTAACAGTAGACTACTATCATTCTACTGTTAACATTCCTCAAGAAAAGTTCATTTGTAGGCCTCAGTGAGCGTAAAAACAACTCTCGTTTGTAAATCCGATTTTCGAATAATTATTGAAAAAACTTATCCCGTACCCATCTACTGACGGCTTGAAATGCAGTTACTGCCACATACGGAAAATGCACACCTATCACCTTCAAAATAAGTTGAAATATATAAATATATTAAAACTGGAATGATGACTTGATTTTTAGTGGATTTCTATCGAATTTCACCAAAAGCCGTCCATTTTATTTGCAGGCTTTATTATCGGTTAACAGAAGCTTCCCTACAGTGAACTTTGTTGTCTATGTTGAAAGATCATGGATATCCTGGATAACGTTAAAATTGGTTATCAGCAGTAACTTATGTCTAAAGGATTGAGTTTGAAAAAGTGACACTGATTCGACAGGGATGTCAATAAGAATACTGTTTCTTGCGTTTGATGAAAAAGAAATTCCATCTGTTCTCTTCCTAATTGTTTAACGCAGCCTTTATTCCGCGTGTGCGACGATGTGGAAGACATCAGAAGGCATTATTAAAACACGAACTCGTGTGTCTGCCTGGCTATCTGAAAGATGCATTCGTCGCGAAATTGAATACAACAAATATCAGTCGGCCTCTAGTTGACAGGAACGCCCATAACAATCAACTCTGGGTCAGCGACGATGATATCGCTCAAGATGGCCAATTTCATTTTCCGCAGAAGGGGATCGTGTAGTTGTTGTTTATTGTGATTGATTGCGAGCGGATTCAATTACTGGAATGATCAGAGGTGGTTCAATTAATTAAGCTCCGCCGCTGATGGCAGATGAGTGAAGCGGCGCGGGGTGACGAGTGTGAGCGCGCTCAAAAGCCACACTGCCACCACCGGCCGCAGAAATGCAATCGACGACCACAACACACAATCAAAATCAGAGACGACGAGGAGACAAGAAGAGATATCAATAGGAAACATCCAGAAGCAAGTATCAAAGAAGGAAGATGAGATGGGAGCGCCCAAGCGAGAACTCATAGCTGGGCTCGCCGACTAACGCCCGCTGAAAATAAGTTTTGCTCTTTCTTGTTTGCATAACTGGCAGGAGTGCTGTGGGTTCATCTCCGTGATTAATTTCCATTGCCGATTGAATTTTCTCGAGTTAATCTCGATCCACATGCTTCGAGTGAGAGAGAAACTGTAAAGCATTGTTAACAGGCGAAGAGAAAGTAATGTGCGTTAACAAAGCGCGAATGGCGATTTATTCGGATCACATGTTCCCAAGAGTTTTCGTATTATTGTCAGATGGGACTAAAACTCCGAATAGACGATACTTGCTTAATAAATATGTCGATTTTTTATTGCTTCTCAGATTAGTAACCAAGAACGCAAACGCTCGAGAAAAGTCAAAAGAGGGTTTAGCGCGAAAATGAAACAGCTATCCGAGAAAGAAACGGGCTCTTCTTTCTTCAAAGCAGTTTAAAAGGGGATAAGACTTGTTTCAAGAGGAAAAGCTAGTTCTGAGCGAAACGAACGTCCCTTATTAAAATATAAACGCTGACAAGTAGTTTACTTGCGCGCTGAGTTGATGTCCAGCAATTCTAAATAGCTCCACATAAGCACTGATGGGTGGAGTTTAGTTGGCGAGCCCAGTTGTTAGTATTCAGAGGTACAAACCAGGCTCCTTTTGAAAATGGAGCTGCTACTTATTAACCATTTCCCGGAGTGCTCTTATTTCGGTTTCTTAGATGAATATGCAAACACCAAAGTGGAAATAGAGAACGACTACCAGCCGATTTGCCTCGATGAACACCTGATCCATGAAAACAGAAGATACTCCAAAGGGCCGAGTTAGTCGAGTTAGTTCTTCTCAAGGTTCACCAGCAACACAATTCTCGTTGAATAATTGATGTTTAATCCTTCAACAATTTATTAAATAAGAATTATTGAAAGCTAAGTGCCCCTGCTCGTCATATTCGAATATCCAACATCTTTTGAATCTTTTAGCGACTTTTTGAATATTTTGAGCAGTTTTCCTTCGCCCTCCCGGACAAAACTGACAGCGCCCCTTGACACGTCGGGATCCAGTTCTCGTGCCCAAAGCGTGTCCAATCTTGCCCGAATGCTCGAGGGCAGATACTTCCACAACTTTTTACGAGATAATTGACTTGAATTTTTCACTTGAAGAAAGAGAGATACGGAAAAGAACACTTCCCGAGAGATAGAGCGAGAACACTCTTACATGGCCCAAACGTTTGTCACTTTGGAAATCCCAGAAGAAAGCGAAACCACTTCTTGCTTTTGTAACGGCTTTATAAGTTGACTTGAATTAGTAAAAGTAGCTCTGGGCAGTGAGCGTCCTTGATCCCTCTCATGAATTATTCCGAGCGCTTCATTTGAAAGTCTTGAAGGAATCTTGAAGAATTAAGTCTTTAGAAATATTTCCAGTGAATGTCCAGTCATGTTTATTTTTTTCTCACGTGGGGGATTTAAAGGGCGGCTGGAAGATTCTTCAAGCTGCTTGATAATAGAACTGAATCTTGTGCATTTTCTGCATTGCTTAAAAATGAAGTGCGTCTTCGCCAGAATTGGAAAATTAAAGCCCGTAAACTGCTGCAAGTCGCAGCGAACCAACTCGTCTAACTCGAACAAAGTTGGCCTTACTTCTTCCATACTGACAGGGGTGCTACATAATCTGACACTTCCTTCTAATTAATTCACAATCGGCGACTTATGATCAACCTATCCAGCATATATAAATTGCTAACTACGTCCAAATATTATCAGAATAAATAAGTCAGCGCTTTCTCGCGGTTTGTTGCAACTGGCGGCAAACTAGAATCAAAGATTCAGTAGATTCAGTTCAGTAAAGATTCAATCAACAAAACAAAGTCAGTTGCACCCCGGCGCTCCGATAGTAATTGGCTCTATCAGTTGCATCGCAGCTCTTCCTCTCGGCCTTTTCTGGCACATTCGCCAAGCGCTGCCCAGCAAAGATGATTCTGAGAAAACTCAGGTACAACTACTTGTGACTTTAATTATCGACCTGAAATAACATCAGTTGGTGGGAGACATTATCAACGCGTTTAGGAACCACACGAAGTTGACTGGAGGACCCGGGCGTCGTATATTCTTGTGCTCAGGAAAGGCTATTCTGCTCGAGCAAAAATACGTTCGGGAGGAAGATTCGCCAGCCTTAGTGAAAGTTGCGAGATGGTAGCGCTCGTTGCTGTCTTCACCATAACCATGGCAAGAAAACTACTCAAGAAATAACCTCTTCCATACTGTCTTTTCCCTTCTGCTGCAAATAAATTTTTATGATTATGAGAAATTTTCGCTGTTTTGAAATTAGAAAAATAGAATGATAAAATTTTTATAAAAAGAAGCAGGAAAGAACATGTAAATGAGGTGTTTCAAGCAGATGCTCCGAATGTTAGTGTACGATGATTTTGTTTTTATTATTTCCAAATTGACTGAGAGACGGTTTTTCCAACGCAAGAGTTTTGATCTTGAAAAAAATCTTTTCCCAAAATTATTTCTTTATTGAGTATTGTCATTTTCTTATAAAAAATTACAACATGGGGTCTTTTTTCAGCTCCGCGCTCGTCCGCTGATGGCGCGTGTGGATAAGCCGACATCACGACGCGGAAGCTTAAACCGAAGGTCCGATGTTCGAATCCTGAGAATCGCTTGGCGAAGATAAGCTCTCGTCCTGGGAAGCGATCAAGAGTCTTGAAAGAAAATCGACTTTGAGAAGAAGTGCAATCTAAGAAAAAAGAACACAAGAACACCAACAACTTTTTTTACACCGCCGCTGTGCTCGGTAACCTGTATAGTAAATCTGAGTCAGGTTTTTAAAACGGATTTTCCAGCCCAGGGAGCTAAACATCAAAGAAAATAAATTTTTGTGATGCTCTTTATTGTAGCCGTAGTTTTAAAAAAATATTGAAATAAAAGTTCGTAGTGTTTATTTACTGTTTTGAACTGAAGATTGCACATTTGAAAAACGAGGAAGGCGGTTTTCAGAAAAGATAGATGATATTGTTCGAGTGGAAAGAAACGCGGCAGGAAGGACAGTGCGACTTTTTCGAATCTTTGAGCAAATCGAGCAGACATTTTACGCAGAACTGCAACGGGTCTTGAATCCTTCGACTTGGAGTCAAAAACAAGCGTGATTCAGGACTCAAGACCTTTCCTGGTGGCCACACAAGGAGATTCCACATCTTCTGGCTTCTTCCGAGTCGAACTGTTCCTGACAAATTGGACACGAGTTCGCCTCCTCGAGGGCTTTTAACCTTTCCCGCAGCGCCTGCAGCTCGATTGTCAAAGCCTCGTTTGGGTCTTCTAAGCTCGAGTCTTCTTGATTGGCCCTTTCCGCCGGTTTCTGCACTCTTTCTGTAACAGCCGGCAGTGGAACTTCTTTCCCGCTCGCTTCGCAAAAATCCGACCACAACGATCTCCGCCGCGCATTCAGCTCATTCTGCTCCTCGTTGATTTTCCCCAGCTCAAGCAAAATGCTCTGCGAGGAAACGAGCTTTTTGTTTTGCTCCTGGAGTTCGAGTTTTTCGCGCTCAAGCTCGTCAATTTTAACGTGCAGTTTTCGCTGCTTCTCGTCGAAAGTTTCTCGCTCGTTTTTGAGTTGGGTGACTTCGGAGCTCAGTTTTCGCACTTGCTCGATTTTGCGGCTGATTCCTTTGAAAATCGTTAAATCGCCGCTTTTCGAATTCTAGAGCTACCTTTGTTGAGTTGAATGATCTCGTTGCGCGACTTTTCGGACTTTTCTTTTATCGCTTCGAGCGTGGCTCTTTCGCTTTCGAGCTCTTCTTCCAGCGTTTTGACTTTTTGCGCCATCTTCTGATCCGGGCGCTGTTTCTTCTGCTCCTCCAGCTTCTGCAGTCTCGCCAGTTCGACGTTTTTCTCGACGAGCGTGCGATTTTGAAGCTTCATCAATTCGACCTGCTCCTCGAGTTTTGAAATAATTGAAGATTTGGTGATGATGTTTTTCGTTAGAAGGCGATTGTCGTCCAGATATTTGTCGTTTTTGGACTCGAGCGTGTTGATCAAGTCTTGCACTTCTTCGAAGTTGATTTCGGGAGGCGCTACTTTGCCAGGAAAGTGAGGAGACGTCACCAGAGCTGGTTCTGGCGTTGCTGTATAGACTTCTCTCTTTGAAAAATGAATGATTATTTTCGACCGACAAATGGCCGTTCCTATAATATAGGGCCTAATTTTATAGGCTATATAATATAGGCGCTGGTTTTTGAAGCCCTTCCTGGTAAACTCTTTGTGACAACTGTCCTTCCCGAGGAAATGTTGGAGCAAACTGAGCGAGACCTCTTTGGCGGAACTGGCGGCCTCGGTGACAACTCAACGTCTGGCATGGATTTGGGCGTCAGATTCTCCAAGTTTCGAATTTTCGATTCTAGCTCGTTGATAACAGACTCCTTCTCCGCTAGATTGTTGAGAATCTCGGCCATCGTGTCATCTTGCTTTTTGAGGTCGTCTTCTTGTTTTTGGAGCATCGTCATCAAGAAAGTGTTTTTGTTTTCGTGCTCGTCTTGTCGTGTGGCGAAAAGCTCTGAAATTTGCTGATTCGGGTTACTAAAAATTCTAGAGCTCGATGTTCTCCCTTTGTTCAACCCTTTCCTGAACTGATTCATTCGCCTCTCTGAGAGCCACTTTTAGACCTTGGTTCTCTTTTTCATACGCGATGATTTCTGGGTCTTTGACTTCGTACAAGACGCCCGCAGTTGAGTCCTGAAAGTTCATGTATCTCATGATTTTCTCGTAATCCCCATTCAGCCGTCGGATTGGCTTGAATCGCATCAGCTCGTGCTCGAGAAGATATTTTCCGAAATATTGGAAGTCGAATTGATCTCGTCGGTGATTTCCAGTGGAATATTCGTCCTGTCAAAGGTTTATTTCTTTATCAAATAATGAATGAACAAACTACTGAAGATAATGATAAACTCATTCCTTGAAGCAAAAAACAAAGGCAAAGGAAGACGAGTTTCTCATGAATCCAATGCCGCTGCATTCCGGAAATTTATCCTCCTCGGTAAACTCTTGCACCAGCCGCACCCACAGAGTCGAAATCGACTTGTCAATCAGCATCGTTTCTGATTTCTGAACCTTGCACGCTTGCATCTTCTGGAAATAATTCGAATAAACGAGCGGCGGAATGATGCTTCCATCGACCATGATTCCGTCATCGCCGACTTCTTTTATGATGAAACCTGCTTCGTGAAAACAACACGAAAACTTCAACTCGTCTTGGAAGCGCTTGAAATCTTTTGAATCGTAGCAGCAGTTTGCTTCCGCAACGAGCTCTGGTACTTCCCCTGGATTCAGACTCGAGTCATCAAATGCTGCCCGCAGATATCTTCAAATGTCTTTTTACATAAAGGCTTTTGAAAGCTCAGTCAAAACGAAATAATAAAAAAAATATTGAAAATTTACTAATCGATTTAAAAAGAGACCCACCGAAATTTCGTCGATTCAGATTCACGAATAAAAGGATCGTCATCAGACAAGTGATCAGAAATGTTATCCGGAGGGACGAAGAATTGAGGCAATTCCTCTTCCGGCTTGCGAAACTGATCCCAATTGTGCGCTTCGATGAAGTTTCTATTTGTCCTGAAGAAGATTCGCTCGTTGTCGGAGAGTTCTAGTGAATTGTAGATTCGTTGAATCCGCTCAATTTGATTTTCCTGAAAGAATAAAATTGATTTGAGTGTTTTGATGTTTTTCTTACTGACCTGCGACGCCTTCTGAACTAAAATCGCGAGGCTGTCAAAGTCATCCTCTCCGGATTTGCACCTTTTTTTAGGTGCTCGCGCGTATTCTACGCAGAAGAGTCATTGTAAAGGAATTCTAGTTATCAAGATCTATCGCTAGCACCTTCCAGAATCCTTTCACTCCATCAATAAAGTTGTCGTCGTTCATCGCGAGGAGGACAAGCTGGATGAAGCGCGCATCCAGATCGTTGCTCCTGTGGCTCTGAATTTGGCACCAGAGAAGATCCCTGTCGCAAGCAGAACTTTTCAAAATCACGTCGACGAGTTCTTCTTCCGCGGCAAAGAGCTGTCCACCCGGGAGCAACCGGGACGGTGCCAAACCTCCGCTAAAAAACCGATTAAAAATTCAAACAATAGTCGATTTAATTTTCTATTTTTTTCGCAAAAAAATAGTTAAGAGTCAAACCTGAAAGAATCAAAAAGAGCTTCGACGTCTGCTGTTGTTTTCCGATGTTCAATCTGCAGCGAGTCTCTATCGTTTGAGAAAATGACCAAGTCCCAATTGAAAATCATCTCGCATTGACAGTTGCGTTATTTAAGGTATTTCGGGCAGTACCCACTTGCCCTGTGCGTATATTTTCGCAAGCAGCTGACTCACGCGCCCCTGGCGACTCATCCCCAAACTCATCATTCTTATCTTGACCCTTCGCATTGTGGGAAATTTTTAATTTATTTAAATATAATTTTGTTTTTAGAAAGCAAAATTCATTCGATTGGGACAATTTTTAGGCGTCAGAGATAAATTCTAGCGAAAATGCATTTTTATATTTATTTGTTTTTTGCATTATAAAAACTTCAAAAATTTAAACAATGTTCGCTGGATAGATAGTTTATTGGTTATTTCATTTTCAGTGGAGAATAGAACTGAGAGCATAATTTCAATGGTAGAGATGATAGTTTGACTGTAAAGAAAAAAGATAATTGGAAAGTTAAAATAATTCTGGCATGGTTTGAATTGTTGGGTAGAGAGATTTTTCATTAGAAACCAACGTAGACTGGTTCTTTCTCGTCAGTGTCGTCTTCACCAAGGCTTGGTGTTGGAGAATCAGACTTTTCAGACTTGGTTGACTTGGCGAGGCGGCCGGAAGCGCTCGATGCGTCGTCCTTCTTGTCGTCATCTTCGACGGATTCGGGGGTCTCTTCGGCGAGCTCTTCAATCCAATCCGGAATTTCGGCATGCCCGCCCTTGTTATTACGTTAAATTTTCAATGTCTTACAAGATTGTTTTACCTTCATGATGTTAAGTAGAATGCGAGCTTTTTCTGCATCCTTCTTGTGCAGGAAGGTGACTGCAGTGCCCGGTCGGCCAACACGTCCAGTTCGACCGATTCGGTGGATGTAATCGTCGTGAAGCCAAGTTGTGTCGGAGCAGTCAAAGTTGACGACGAGGTCAACGGCGGGAATGTCGAGTCCTCGAGCGGCCACATTGGTCGCAATCAAGACTGGACATTTGTTCGTGGCGAAAGTCCAAAGAGCGAACTCTCGTTGTTGCTTTTTCGAATATTACAAACTTGTTCGGTTGAGTGTTGTCTTACCTGAGATCGATCGCCATGCATGGTGATGCATTTGTGTTTGAGTTTCTCGGAGAGTCTGCATCCCAAGAAGTCGACTGTTCTTTTCGTATTCGCAAAGACCAAGGCCTTGGCAGGGCTATCTTCCACTCCGACGACGAATCTCTCAAGGACCTCATCAAGCTTCGAGTATTTATCGCTTATGCCTCCGATTTCGACCACTTCTTGGGTCACAGTTGCGCTAAAAATCAGTCAATGCCTTATTCATCGAAAATAGTTTTACCTAGGAGCATTGAGCATTCCGCACTGGGCGTACCAGTAGCCAGGTCGGAGAAACTTTCTGGCGAAAGCCTGGATTTCCGAAGGAAATGTTGCGGAAGTCAAAACCTTGGAGATTGGGTGCGTTTGTTCGCCCCTTTTCAAGGTAATTCTTTCGATGATATCCATACTGATCCCGCCGAAACCATCGTCGAGCATTCGATCGGCTTCGTCGAGCACAATGAAATCGCAGCTGTCAAAGTGTTGCTAACAATTTTTGTTTATAAAAACTCTTTTATTTCTTGAATTACCCGAGTATTACCGGCAACATCCGGAAATAAGATATCTCTCACACGTCCAGGTGTTCCAACGATGATATCCGCGCCAAAAGCGTTGAATCGTTGAGTTGATCTCTTTGTACCGCCGTAGAGGTTGCAGACTTTGATGCTTTCACCTAAATTGAGTTGTTAGTCATGCATTATATTCAAGAGGGCATCAACTTACGTCCAAGTCCCCGAGTCAGTTTGACAGCTTCCTTGGCAATTTGAATAGCCAGTTCGCGAGTGGGAGTCAGAATAAGAGCGCGGGGGTCGATTCCCATGATTCCACCGACGCCAGGAATCTCATCATTCGTTTCGCCGCGTTCTCTCTCTTTAGCAAACTTCTTGTTTCTTGAATATATCTTTAAGAGTCATAGTTAACAACCTAGGATTTACCGCGTGTTCTTGAGAATGTAGTTGACAATGGGGATCAAGAAGGCTCCTGTCTTTCCAGATCCAGTTTGAGCATTGATCAAGATGTCCTGGCGATCTTGAATCGGGCGCATTCCCACTCGCTGCACAAGAAGAGGTGCTTCCCAGCCATAAGCCATCAAGTTTGCTTTCAACATCTCGTGTAGTCCAAGGTCGTCATAGTCTTCGCTCAGATACTTCTCCTTTGGAATTTCTTCGACGCTTTCTATTTTTTTGCTATCATCGCTAGCATTGTCTTCTGCGTCATCCTCTGCACCCTCTCTGGCTTCAACTTTCTTAGCTTTGGTGACACGGTATTCGATACTGTCAATCTTCTTGAGTTCCTCTCCTGGAGCATTGATTTTATGGAGGTCTTCCTCATTCTCGAGAGCATGGCAAATGTATCCACTGTAAACACGGTTGCCTAAAAAAGGCTTGTATAATCTATTGACCACAAAAATATTGCAGAAATCCTGATAAATCCTTATCAAAATACATCAATAAAAATCGTTATCTTACAATTGAGTTCTTGCCAAATTTTTTGTTCCTCTTCATTCATGTCATCCGTTTTGAGTGTCTTTGCGTCGCTGTCATCTGAGTCAACCGAGATTTGACCATCATCCCCGTCGTCATTCTCATTCTCATCGCTATCCTCATCTTCATCTTTATTTTCTTTATCCTCAGACGATTTATTTGTTGGGCTGCCGAAGCCAGGAAATGCCTTCTCACCATTCTCTTCGTCCGAAGAGCTGTCATCCCCGTCCTTTCCGAAAGTCGTTGTTTCTCCAATATCGCCGACTTCAGTGGACTCGCCAGACTCAGTCTTAGCATCAGGATTCATCATCTTCCTGACGTTATCAAGAAAGTCATTTTGCTCTTTCGTACGAACTTTCTGTCCCTCGAATCCCTCAGCTTGACCGGGCGAATCTTGTTTCTCTTCCTTGTCGTCACTTCCTTTCATTTTCTCGCCGGCTTCTCTGGCGGCTTTCTCTCTCTCTCGCTTTGCCTTGATGTTTTTGTGAAGCCTGAAGTAGACAGAATCGACTTTCTCTCCAGCGCCGTCACCATCTTCGTGTTGATAGGTGTACTCTCTATCAAGATTGAATGATTTTCCGTCATCCTTGAGTTCGTTGAACTTTCGCTCAAAAAGTCGTCGCGGCGGAACCCTTTTGGCTTTTTTTCCTCTAAAGAAAGTTTAGAGTTAGTATCCTGCAAAAAATATCTTACCTTCTTCATCATCCTTCTTCTCCGAATTCTCTTCCTCGAGTTCCTCCACAGTTGCAAAGCCGTCCTTTTGAATCCATCACCATGACCATTGGACTGCTGGACAGAGCTGCCACTTTCTTGAAAATCAGTAGTGCTCGAAGATCCGGCTGTGGACATCACATCTTCAGGCACTCCTTTTCTCAGGGATTTTCCGTCTCCGTTGTTGTTGTTGTTGCGGTATGGATCATAGGAGTCCTTTTTGAAAGGAGTGGTATCCGGGCCAGACTTGCTTCGCTAAAATTTCGTGTAAAAATCATCCAATCAACTTGCAGGCATTATCTCTCGAAGATATTCTCTCTTGCACTTACCGACGAAGCTGGAGTAGCAGTAGCTGGAGTACTGGTAGCTCCAGTCGGAGTTTTAGACGATGCCATGGAGGAAGTTATCTCAGGAACTCCGTGCATAGTATCGTCTAGTCCAGTTGTTGAAGAAGACGCTACCGAAGCGTAAGCCGCCATAATTTGCCCTTGATGAAGTGCTGCTTCCGACGTGGTTCCGGTGGGAAGTCCATCAGCAATCGAGTTTTCCTCTGATTTTGTCATTTTTGCCTTTTCCAAAAGTGACTCTCCGAAGTGTGTGCCTCTCATCGTCCTGCCCCGCTTTTTATTCGGCATTTTGAAAAGTCGCGATGAAAATAGCTCAATCTCTCCGAATCCTTTCAATTTTCAAATTGTCTCTTTCTCTCTCAATAACTCGGAATTTGAATTGAGAAATCTGGCCGATCTGGCTTGCTTTGGCCAGCGTACTTTGCTTTTTACTCGCTTCCGAGTAGTGCTCGTTTGGCTTTCGAGCAAAAATAGCAATCATGGAAGAGCCTGCGCGGGCAGTTTTCTTTTTGAGTCTAAGTTTGATTATTTATTTAGTTCTTTCTGGGTTTCATTTTGAAGTTTTAACATTTGTGCATTTTTGTCAACTGTTTGTTTTGGTAGTTCTTACAGAAAGAAGCTCGTCGCTCATTTTCTCCTTGTGTTTCAGAATAGAGCAGCCCTAGGGCTGCTAGAAAACTTGTTACCCAAAACGCTCCGTCCAGAATGCCAGCGCTTGTTGTGAATGGTCCATTTTTTCAGCTCCTTTAATAACAGTTCAAGTGTTCACGACTCATAGTGTCCGGTGACATCTGGAATGTGTTATGTGAGGATAGGCGCTGGAAAACCGAACGGAACACGGCTAGCCTTGTTTGGGTGCCGTGCAATTGGGATTTAGACACTAGAGTCTACACATGGGCTGAATACCCGATTCTTACAAAAACTCCGATTGATAAAGGTAATTAGGGACTTATGGTGCCCAAAAATTTCGACTCGAAATTCTTGAAAGAAGACAACAAGGTAGATAGTGATATTTTATTGTCATAAAACACATGTTGCACCAAGTGTAAAAGGCAAAATAAAATGTGAAAAGTTTTCTTGTCAAGTAAAATTGTTTTTTTTTTGTTGAACTGATGAAAAGAAAGAAGGAATAGACTCACTGAAATGAGACCGAAAAGAACAGGATAGTTGTAGGGTCCATTTGTTTGATATCAACGAAGAGAATTCTCCGGAGCAAAGATAGGTTAAAAAAAGAAGCATCTGAAAGGTTTAAAATCCGAAGTGGCGGAATGTTTCTTCTTCAGATAAAACGGGAATCAAAGGTTTTTTTGAGATGGAAATTAACATTTTTGGATCAACGATGAAAAGTTGTGAGTTGCTACTTTGAATGAAAAATAAAGGAAGATTTTTGAAGAGATTTTGGCGGTAGCTGGTAGAGCCAGGAAATGAATTTGGATTTGGGGCTCACTTTTAGTTTTAAAAAGCGAAATGGAAAATTGGCTGTAGAGAAGATGCAATTTTTAAAATAAAAAAGAAATTGGCGACGCGAAAAGGGTCGCGAATTCTTTTGAAAAGAACCTTTGAAAAGATGAGAAAATGTGCGTTTTACTGGTAAAGTCCGACTTGGAGGGGGATAGGCTGCAGCGTGTGGGGGTCCATCGCCATCTGGATCATTTGGTTTGGATTTGACCCTGAATAGTTTTAGAGTTTTGCAAGCTTAAGTAGTTGCACCTTGAGGTATTTGCATGTACTGCATCAGTTGCTGTGGATGGAGAACGGGCTGGTTAGCAGGCACGATCTGACTTCTCTGCTGCGAGTTGAGAGGGTGCGAGCCAAGCGGCGTCTAAATCGTATTAACCTCCTGTAATGTCTTTGAAGACTCACCTGATTGGCGATTAAACTCGACTCGTTGGTGATTCCGAGCTGCATGAGCGCCGATTCCGCCGCAAGAGCTTTTGCTTCTTGCTCAGAAGGGGCCATTTTGTACGCCTAAAGCTATCTTTACCTTGAAAAGAAGCCGATAGATTACCTGTATGATCATTCCCAAGTTATAAAGCGTAACGCTGTACAGAAACATTGTCTTTCCTTCATGAACAGCCGTGGAAACCGTTTGATAGAACGGCTTCGTCCAGTTGAACTTTTGACAGACCTCTAAAAATGCGTTTTACGACGACAATGAAAAGAAGCTCTTACGTTCTAGCGCTTCGACGTGATTTACTGCTGACGCATCCATTCTTTCCGCCTGTGTGTTTTTCGTGTAGTACCTGCATTTCACGAATCAGTAAAGAATTCTTACGAGAGATGCTTTTTACCTTCCGTAAGTGGCTTTTCCGGCTGAGTAACCGAGATAACTTGACCGGGCTCCAGCGCGATTTACTCGAGCTTTTTGACCTCGAGTGGGGCCGATCGGAGACTAAAGAATCAATTTATTCTTCTGCTTCTTTTTCTGTTGAATGATTTGAAGGATGTCTTTTAATACCTTTGGAAGACTACCAAGTTGATGCTGCTGGCTTTGATCCTGCGCTATAAGCATTGGAAAGCCGTTAACTCCGGCGTAAACCAGCATTGGTTGATTCATGTTGGCGTACTGCGCCATTCCCGGCTCCATTCCTTGCTGCTGCGCGGCGAGGGCCTTCGCTCCAACCTGAAAGAAAGAAGTGAATTTGACGACTTTCTAGGGCGCTCGAATCAAGTACCTTTGCAAGCTGATTGTGATTATTCTTATCAACTGGTTTTGCAAAGCTGATTTCAACCATCGCACCTTGAATTGCATTCAATTTCATTTTGATTCTTTTTTGATGAATTAGAGCCGAAGCAGCGGGGGTTTATAGAAGGAGTTTGTTGATTTTCTAGTTCTGGAAACGCATTTTTTATCCTTTTTGGCCCCATGCACGAGCAATGAACAGTTTTCTTTTTTACAAAAGAATTCAAGGACTTGCTCAATGCAGGTCTGGGCTCAGCAGCCTGTGTAGAAACCTGAGTCAGGGTACTGAAAGAGCTTAATTGAAAGCCGCAGAGTCAAATCTACTATCTCAATATATTTTTTCTTCTTTTTAAGGCTCTCTCAGGACCCTGACTCAGGTTTCTAAACAGGTTGGCGAGGCCTGATGCAGGTGCATTTCAAGTTAGCATGAAACATCAAGCGACAAGTAAAAAATTTTTGATTATCAAAACTGAATCAAATATTTTCTCTCAAATTATTTTCAATCTCCTGAGTTCATTACCGGTAATCATTGTTTTTACATGGAGTGTGACTTACCATCTAAGCGCTGGCTGCTCCCCGCCTTCATTGCTGCTTCGGCGGAGTCGCGCTCAACGAAATGGACGAAAGCATAGTCGCGGATCTTTTTCACCCGCTCGACTTTGCCGTACTGCGAGAAATGGTTGCGCAGAGATTCCTCAGAAGTTTCAATCAGAAGATTTCGCACGTAAAGGACTTTGACTTCTTTCATGATGTCATCGTCGACGTCTTCTTCCGGCTCAGCCCAGTCGACAGCGATTGGGTTTCCTAAAGCACGATTCAAATGAACTCACAATTGAGCGTATTTTATATTTACCCAAAGCTGGACGCGTCCACTGACGAGCTTTCTCCTGGCCATTGCGGCCGCCCTAAATCGGATTTACATTTTGTATTGTTTTAGGAATGCTCTGTGAAGCGAAATTCCGCTCTTTTTGTCGTCGAGATCCGATCGCCTCAAAGAGACTGTTTTCCCTGTTCAAATACTATTTCATAAAAACGGGCCTTCCTTTGTCTAATATTGAAAAAGAAAGAAATCGGGAGAAATGAGTGTCTTAAAATTGGTGATTTCTTGGTTGGATTTTCGTATAATTTACATATCGTATACATTTACATGTACCTTTAGTTTATTGCTCAAATCTGAACTTTCTTTCATTTAAAAACCTGGCTTTAGCGCACAATTTTTTACTTATTTATATTAGCCAAGTTCGCGGAAACAACGAAAATGCGCCGGATTAGTTGTGGAATTATCGGTGACGGAAAGAATAATTCATTTCTGAATAATTCATGGGCGTCTTTTGTAGCCATCAGGATTTAAAGATTCACGTGCAGCCGTTATAAAGTACTACTCGGCGATCTATAATTCACCGGCTGGTTCACCGAGCAGCAGTTGCCTTCCCACTTGAGCGCTTACTGTATTTTGCTTACTTGTGGGTCTCGTACTCGACGAAGGCGAATCCCCGGTTCTTGTTCTTATCCGCCGCCGAGGGGTAAACAATCACATCCGCCACTTGCTCGGTCACCTTCTTCAGCTCGTGCATGATTTCCTCTTTCTTCCGCGACTTGGGAATGCCCCCGACGAACAGTCGGCAGTTGTCAACAGAACTGCACACGCCCAGCGTTCGCCCTTTTCTGATTTCAAAGTTGTTGAGCCTCGAGATCGCCTGCCTGGCGTGCGCTCTCTCCGTAAACATCACAAAGCAAAAGCCCCGGTTCTTCCCGTCAAAGTCCATCATCAGCCGCAGCTCGTAGATCGGCCCGATCATTTCGAAGACGGGGAAGATTTCGTCCTCGAACAGGTCGCGCGGGATCTTGCCGACGAAGACCTCGCATCCTTTTGTCGGAATTTCACCGTGGTAATCTGGTGGTGGTCCCAGCTTTCGCTGGCCATTTTCTTGAATCTGAAGTTTTAATGTTTGAATAACTCTCTTCGACTTTTCAAGGAGTTGTTGTATAGAAAAAGTTATGCGAAAATTTAGCACTGTAAAAAACGCAACAACCAGTAGTCATCTTTCTAGTTGAGCTGAGCTGGCTGAGCTCAAGTTGATTTGGCTCACTATCTTTTAGATCTGAGCTGAGCTGAGTCAGCTCAAAGCTCAGCTCGCACTTATTATGAGCAAACTCGGTTCAGCTCAGCAGAAATGAGCTGAACTGAGCTGAGCTTTGAAATTAAAGAATGAGTTTACTACTAGTTTATTTTTATTACAGTACTAAATTTTCGAAAAGCCAGGTGGCCCTGACTGACTCGTAAATTTTATTTTGAATCTTGTTTACGGTTGATAATAAATATTGAGAGTCGGCTAGGCAATAACTAGGGCTTACGATTGGATAGTTGATTCGTTTGATCAGCTCTCTAATTTTGTCTTCATTTTGGCAGTCCTTGATGCAGTCAAGTCCCTTTTTGATTGTTGTGATTCTTCCGATTCGTTCCATTTGCTGCTCAACATTATCATTGAGTTTGCGTTTCATTTCATATCAACTCGAAAGGGACTACTCTTGAAGTGAGGGTGGCACACTCCGCCACCCGCCTCGGGCAAGGCCAGCAGCGCCCGAGAGCGCGCTCAGCCGAGTACTCTGGTGTTTGGCGGACGAATCTTGAATACTCAATTGTTTCCTCCGCCAAAAGCCAAATAGACATGAATTACGCGAGCTAATTTGTTGATTCGATTTTTTGTTCTTCCTCCCGCCGTTGAAAAATACGTTCATGAAAAGAGACGGTAAGAAAATGAAATTATTAATCGTTGAAATTTAATTATTTAATAATAATAAATTTAATAATATATAAAATTATAAAATTTAATAATAATAATAAAATGCAATTTTTATCTTTGTAAAGACCTTTATCAGAAATCAGGTTTTCCCAAAAACTGCATTTACCGAAATCCTGGATTTCCCGGAATCCCGGCTTTGCCGATCACAAAGGCAAAACTAGGATTCTGCGAAATCCAGGATTTCGGGAAAAATAAACCAAGATGATTGTGAAAAATGGGGTGCAATTCTAAAGCGGATGTCCATTTGCTCTGATTCTTACAGTAACTCTTACTGTACCTTTTTGCTTGGAATCTTTCGTGGCGAAGTTTTGATTGTCATTTTGATTGGTATGATTTAGATTAATGATTTTGGATTATATTTCTCTGGTTAAAAAAAATGCGGGACGATTTCCCCTTTACAAAAAAATTGAGTTACAGATGAGTGAGTGGCAAAATAAAGCCAACAAGAGATGAATAAGATAACGTGAATAATAAATTAAAGGAAAGGAAAGGCAAATTTCGGGCCCGGACGCGTCAAAATCCAAGAGATTAATCGTTTCCTGTTATTGGTACTGACGCGTTCTCATGGTCGAAATGTTCTAGTGCTGAGCGTCACCGACCGAGCGGTTTTTTTTTCATTTCTTCTTTTAAGAAATATTTTCAAGGCAAAGTTAGGGTTAGGGTTAGGGCCAGAAAAGACACTAATTCCAACCCTAATTTCAACCCTAACCCTAACCTTGACCCTGAATCTAAGGTGACTTTTGACCTTTTTAGTTGCCTGCTAGTAGCTTCCTGTATTAAATTTTTATGTGGGTTTATTCATACTAAGGCATTTGATTTTGTATTTTTAAGTCATTTCTCGTGACAAGCTGCTTGAATAAACCAAGCGCGAAATAAACGAAAAGCACTTTCTATTCAAGTCCAGCTATAAAAAAAGGCGAAATGAAATTCATAAAAACACACACAGACCAATTTCCAGCTCTATTCAAAACTCAATCTCGCCTCGACTTTGTCTAATTCTGTCTCTTATCCAAGATTTTTGGCAATAATATTTTTTGAAAAATTGATTTTTATTCAGGTTTAGTAAGAATTTTCTTTATACAGTGTTTTGATCATACAGTATCTCAAATCTCAGCTTCAACTTGTAGAGCACACTAAGAATCGTGCTCGTAATTATGGGCGTCCCCCGCGGTACACTAAATGTTTTGAAACTCAAAATTATTTCGAGCAATAAATCCTCATCTTTCTCAAAATTGTCATAGTAAAAATTCATGTCCAAGTACTTTTCTCGAGCTTTGAAATATAAAAAAGAGTAGTCCCTTGAAAACAGTTGATTTCTAGCGCGGGAAAGTTGCAGTACTTACATTAGAATTTGTTAACTCTCTCTACAAACTGATTAGTTACAACTGGCGAGTGAGTGATTAAATAGCCGAACGCGGTCGTAAAACGGAACCGAAAACAATCAGCGCTGGCTTTAACGAAGAATACAAGTACCGCCAAGCGTGAAACTGCTACTACTACCGTTCGCCGACTCTAATCAAGGTTTATAACGCACAAGTCAGATCTAACCATAAAATCAGAAAAAAAGAGAACGCGACCATGAGTAGCCCTGCTTTGTGAGAAGAAGCCTTCGTGGTCTCCAAAATAAAAAAGAAAACAATTAATATCTTTCCTAAAATGAAAACTCTTTTAACCCTATTATTCATGAGTTCAATTTCTGTATTTCTCTTTTTTTAACCAATAAATATAAATAAAAGAAAGCAAAGCCGATTCTAAAAAATGTGTTTTTCAAAAAAATCTTCTTGAAATCAACGAAGACTGCTCCATACGACTTTTATTGAATAAAATAATCGAAAATATTGAACATCCTTCAAAACTCATTTTCCATCAAAATAATTGCAATTCGTAAATCATAAGTTATGATACTTATTGAATAACTTATGATTCATAACTTTCAGAAAAAATAACTCGCGAAATCGTAAAATCAATAATAACGCAGGCTAATAAACCGCTTCTTTAGTACTATTTTCTTCAATGATATTTATCTAATTGCAAACAGAAGCGTTCAAATAATAATTTTATTAAAAAAAAGTTAAAACCGCTGTCGATTATTTCCTTGAGCTTGCGAGTACGACCAGAGTTTGAAATGCTCGCAAATGCTCGCGAGCGAAAAGAGCGAGAGCAAAAATTTATCATTGCTCTGAGAGCAGGGGAGCGGGAGCATGAAAATGAGTTGGCTCGCGAGCCCGAATTTGAACCCGCTCGCGAGCGCAGAGAGCACGAGCGCATATGTCAGAAATGCTCGGGAGCTAGACGAGCGGGAGCGGCTGCTCTCGTGCTCGCCATGGAATTGACTCACGAGCGGCTCGCGAGCAAAATTAAAAGAATAATTTTTTCGCATAATTATTCACTTTCATAAATAAATTTCTTTGAGGATCTATTTTTGGTGTTTTTGGTTTTATGTAAGCTTCATTAGGTCCGTAATCTCGGCAGCAGAATGCGAAAAGCCGAATGTAAACAGATAAAACATGCCCACCGCGAGGTACTAACTCCTGTGACAGGGACTCATATGGAATTAGTCACGGGGCCGCCGAATCATTTGAGACCCTTGAAGGCTGCTCGCGAGTCAGTTTTTCAGCTCGAGAGCCGATCGAGCGAGAGCACAATTCGACCAGTGCTCGAGAGCCAAGAGAGCGAGAGCGCGAAATGAAATGCGCTCGCGAGCGCAAAGAGCGCGAACTCTGAAATAAATGTGCTCGGGAGCACAAAGAGCATCATGCTCGTGCTCCTCGCTCTCAAGAGAGCCGCTCGCGAGTCACGAAAATTTCAAACTCTGAGTACGACGGTGGCTGATTTGGATTCGTGTTCACAAAGGCAGCATTTTGTACTTGTTGTTGAGGGACAGTTGGCAGGACAATTGCTTGCTGATTGTTTGGTAATTGATAGACGATCCCTGAAAATTTTCTGAGGGCAAAGATTAAATTGAAGAAGTTTACTTCGAGGCTGAGTCTGGATATTCGCATACTGAGGCTGAGAAACCACTTGAATTTGCTGGGGTTGAATCTGTTGGCCGATTTGAATGGGTATAACTTCCGGCAGAACGTCGAGAACTGCTTCCGTGTAGCAGCAAGAACTCTGGTCGCAGCACTTTTGAAAAGATGATTTTATTTTTTGAGTGAAAAATATTGTACCTGACAAGGGGAGCCATAAATGTTGATGATATAGAAAAGAAATCCCCATTGAATCGCAAAGCAAATAACTTCCCCAACCAGCATTATTGGATAATAATACCGAAGCCATATCCCGATAGCCGCGACAACATAAAAAAGCACACAGAAGGAGAAAGAAATCGTAACATACGCCTTTGATTTATTAGTTCAAACAATTAAAATTTAATTCTTTTTACCCAAACCATGACTGTTTTCATTTCCATCTTGAAACGAGTTTTATCTTGTGTTTTTGAAGAAGAGATGCCGAGAGACGCAGTGGTGATGCCGAGAACACCAGTGAAGATACCCATTCCAAATGTATAACGCCATAAGCCAGTAGCGGCTGCATCAGTTCTTTTGGGGGATGTTAAGACTCTTCTTGTTATAAATAACCGATTGTAAATATTTCGAAAACTTTGCAAAATTTACACCCGTTCATTGTCAGGAAGATCGAAATTAGAAGCAAGCCGACAGAATAGTAGTGCACAACATCTTGCAGCGTCTTTCTCTTTCCAAAAGGAGTAGGTTGACAACACATTTTGCATTATTTTACAAACGCTTCTACATAGGTAGTTGAGCTACGTCTAGCTAAATTCTCGTATTTGAGATGATACTGTTTTATTTATTCTTCTGAGGAAGGTAAATGCTCAAGTGCTTGTATTAATGGCTTCCATAAATGTAGGAGGTCTTGGCATGTTCATAGGAAAAGGCCTGCAAGTGATTATTTCATTCTGTTCCTTGTGGATTTTATTAAGAAAGTGCGCTTATTAATAAATCGAATTAATTTAAGAGTGAGTAGGATGGTGGCTCGTTTGTGTTTTGTTGATCTTCTTGGTTGACCACGGTAGTAGTCGCCGTCGGCTGCTGCGCGACTGGTTGCAAAAGGAACCCTTGTTGACCGCTTGGGAGCTGGAGAACTAAAAATTTTCAATGAGGATGTAATAATTCAAGAGTCTTTACTTCGAGGTTGAGTTTGGACATTTGTCAATTGAGCTTGGGGCTGGATATTGATGAATTGAGGTTGAGGATCATGCACTTGAATTTGCTGAGGTTGAATCCAGGGTTCCAAATTTTCTGAGCGATGAGCGGAGTTTGAGCGCGAGCGAGCGATCGAAACTCCGCTCAAATTTTCTGTATTAAAAATTTGGAACCCTGGCTGAATCGGCATTTTTGGTTCAACGATAACATCAAAAATCGGCTCGGTGTAGCAGGGAGATTCTTCGCTGCAGCACTGAAAAATAGAGCTAGAAGTTAAATTGATATAGAAATACCTGGCAAGGAACACCATAGATGTTAATGATGAAGAAAAGAAATGCAAATTGGATCATAAAGCAGAGAAGTTCGCCAGGGAGAACATATGGATAGTCTGGGGAATACCTATCATCAGTGAAAACTCCAACGACAATGACGACATAGAAAAAGATGACGAAGCAGAAGCCCATAGTCACAGAAGCCTAGAATCTTTTGTTACTTTGAAAAATGAGCTTATCGATACCAGAATCATAGCAGTTTTGAAGGCTTCTTTGAACTCATCCATTTCCTTTTTCTCGAGCAGAAAATTGCATGAACCGCAGTAGCTATTCCGAAAAGACCGACGAGCGAACCCAATCCAAAAGTCATTGTCCACAGGAAAGTTGCATACACATCGGTTCTTTGGGCGAATGTAAAACTGTGCCTCTTTTTTAACTGTTTATTTTGCTTTTTTACGAACAAATAACACCCGTTCATAATCTGGAAGATTGAAATGAGGAGCAACCCGACGGAATAAAAGAAGACGACATCTTGAAGAGTCTTTCTCTTGGCGCTGTTATCAGTGGTCTCAGGTGGACAGCCCATTTTTTATGTAAAGCTATTCTGCTGCGTAAAAATTAAAAATTGCAACACTCCACGGAGCGGGCGACAACGAAGTGAGGAAAAAAGAAAGGCGCTTTACGAAAATACGTTACGCGCAAAAACATGATTTTGATCATTATTTTCTTCAACGAACTTTATTTCGCAGATGAATATCAATTTTTTCCTCTTTGTAAATTTTATTATAAAATGAATACAGGATGATACAATAAATCAGGAAGATAAGGATGAGAAGAAGGTTTATTTCAGCACTAAATATAAATTCTCTGTTATAAAAGAAGACGTTCACGTCCTTTTCTACCTTCGTCGTTCTTGAACGCGGCATTTGCCACTGGTGCCGCATGGGCGAGTGGTGCCTGCGCAATAGGTTGCAAAACATATGCTTGCTGCCCACCAGGTAGTTGGTAAACGATACCTAAGAAATTTATCGCTAAAAGAAAATTTTATTGACTTTACTTTGAGGTGGAGATGCGATGTTCATGATTTGAGGTTGTGCATTTACTGGAATTTGTTGGGCTTGAAAAGGTCTCGTTTCAGGGAGAACGTCGAGTATCGCTTCAGTATAGCAGCAGGAGTCTTTGCTGCAGCACTTTTAAAGAAGATATCTGTCAGTTGATGCCTAGAGTAGTACCTGGCAAGGAGCACCATAGATGTTTATAATGTAGAAAAGAAAGCCCCATTGTATCATAAAGCAAAGAAGCTCGCCAACCATCATTATTGGATAATAATAATAATACATAAACGTTCCTATACCCTGAACAAGATAAAAAAATATGCAGAAGGACCAACCAATCGTTACGTAAGCCTGAAAAGTTTGAATATCTTACTTAGCCGAAATTTTAAGCATCAAACCAAAATAATAACTGTCTTGAAAGCACTTTTAAAGTTTTCGATATCTTTTATTTTCGAGTACGAAATGCCCAAAGATCCGGTTGTGATTCCAAAAATACCGACGACGCAACCTAGTCCAAATGGATAGCTCCATATACCAGTTGTCGCTGCATCACATCTTTTTATGGATGTTTCAGCAAGGTTTATTTAACTCTTTTGAATTTTTAGCACCCTTTCATAATCTGGAAAATTGAAATAAGGAGTAAACCTACAGAATAAAAGTGAACAACATCTTGTAGTGATTTTCTCTTCCCATTATTATTAGGTGGACAACACATTTTGCTTTATGAAACTAATCTCTATTTGAGCTTCTCCTAGTTCTATTTATTTTCGGAACTTGAGTAAATGTTCCACTGCTTGTAAATGGCTTCGATAAGTGTAGGAAAAACTGTGTCTACTTAGGATGAGAGTGTCCATTTTTTTTCGCGAACTTCCGAAAAAAAATTATCTGAACTTTATTTAAAACTTTGAAGGCTTATGTAAAGATGCTCGAAATTTGGCGAAATCGATTTTCATAATAAACGGATGGAGAAAGCCTTCGGTCGCTGAATAATTGAAAGCGACTTCCTGCGAGGTGACGACTTTGTTTAGATTACGATATTCTGGCTTGCTTCTGAGATGTATTTCTTTTCCTGACAACTACCATCCCTTGCATCATGCTTCCGTTGAATTCATCGCAGCCAGAATTTTAGAGGCGATTCTAACGCCGTGGAATGAGCAAATTTGGGGGCTTATAGGTTTCATATGGATTATGGAGGTCTTTGATTGGCTTCGGGAAGGAATACGGGCTTTTTATTGGCTGAAAAGGCAAAGCTTTCTCTGATGATTGGAGGTTGATGATTTATTCAGTTGTTTTCTATAAAAGGTCGTAATTTACAGAGAGATACAGTGACTAAACGTTTTTTTCCTTCGATAAGAATCTATTTTATACAAATTGAGACGTATACAAAATCTGCAAATAGATATTTTTGCGATAGATATTTTTGCGAGTTAACAAGCTCGCAGATTGTAGCGGCTCCGATTTATCTCAATGTTTTTCAATGTTGTTTTCCGCTAAAAATTGTCATCGACTTTTTCTGCGAAGGAGAATGAGGGACGCAAAAAGTGCAAGAGGTGCAATAACTTTTGGAGTTGGTTTTCTACATGATCTTTGGATTAATTCAGGGGCGATTGGGATTAAGCTTGCGCGCCAAATGTCGACTTAAAGGGTTGAAGCCATTATCATTTATACTGTGGATGCAAAGGGATCAGCCACTGTGTAAACGGTCGTAACGATGGATAAACTCTGTTTAGAGCTGTCTACGACGCATCTTGAGAATGTGATACATGCACAAATTGAGCGACTTCCAACCCCGATCCTAAAAGTCTTCGTCGCTCCCCACTGGATGACTCGGCACGTCTGGAAAATCGTCGAAACAGATTTCCGCTAAAATGGATCGCTGAGTACAGTTCTAGCCCCAAAAATAAATTCCTTTCTACAACAAGAAAAGAAAGGCTCCTTGTTACTTACGTTGGATATTTTCCTGAACATTTGGCGAGACGATGCTTGGGCTGATGATTTGAGCTTGAGGTGTCTTTTCTAGTGAGGCTTTACGAGAGGCGGCGGAGGAGCTTGAGTTGCTCTTCGTGAGAGGAAGTTTGCCGAGGAGTTTGGAAACGCTTCTTCTGAAACTGCGGCCTGAACAACAAGTTTGGGCTATGCTTTTAACTTCAACTTTGAAAGAGAAGCGATCTGGGCAAGGGAGATGATCCAGATTGCCCGTGACTGACAGAAGTTATTGAAGCTCATCTAAAACCCGTCGACGATGATCTGCGCGGCCATCTTGTGGCCCAATATTAGAGAACTGGTGTTATCTCATTGCTTTTCCTTCACGATTTCAGAAGATAAAAAAGAACGAAAATGAAAATACTCCAGTTCGCGCTGGCCTTATTCAACTGCAGCTACGGGTATTATTTAATTTAGAACCTAATCGAAATGAAGCTAACTGTAATTGACAGGCAACGAGAGTCACACAGACTACAGAGATTCTTTTCGCCAGTCATTGCTCCTAGAAAAAGACAAGCTCTAGGCCTGCATGATGAAAAACATGGAAGAGGTAAAACTCGGCTCGGCAAGCTGTGCAGGAAACCTGAGTCAGGGACTGAAAGCGGCTTTACATTTGAGCTCTTTTAGACCTACCTGACTCAGGATTTCTGCACAGATTTCCGAGCCCAGAAAGATCGTATAATAATATACGTAAAAGCAAATTTTTATTGAATATAACATGTAATAGAATTTCTCGTTGCTTATTCAGTCGTGAGAGTCAGTCAGATTGGATCGAAAATCACTCGTATATGAATCTATCTTCTATCAATAACTGATGTTTATTGAAAATGCTCATACCGCAATTTAACATAAATAATCTAGATCTGGCTGTTAACCTATTTCAGTATACACTGGCAAAATTTCTGCTCACGACAAACACGACAAAATTCTCCAGCTCTCTGACATTATGTAGGAGTTTGATAGCTTCGAAAAACAATGAAGGAAAGACTCTTCAAACTCCGGAAAGATACCTATTGGAAAATTCGCACGCGCCAGAAATGATCATTTACAACAAATAAGGACGAAGTAAACGCTTGCTTTTTTTAATAGAACTTCTAATAAACGCTTCTCTTGTTTTGGAAAGCTTCTTATTTACCTCTCTGCTCTTGTGCCATTTTCAAAAATAAACCAAAAGAAGGGCGGAAGCTCCATAATCACCGACCCCTGAGATTTCATGATAGCGAGGGCGCAAAGGAGCTAATCGGCATATCATGAAGAAATTACGAAAACTTTCAGCGATATATTATATAAGACTTAATAATTAGTGATTGAGCTTGGCTAAAAGATAAAAAATCAGATCTTGACAAAAATCTGCGCTGAATCTACCGGGGCCCAGTGTAGCCAAGTGGCTATGGCCCCCTCAGCTCCGGTTGATCTTAGATCCCGTCGATAGCGAGGGCGCGAGTTCGAGACCCATTAGAATCAACGACTAATGTACCAGAAAAGTGGGAAGTCGGATATGGGTGTCCAGAATAGGACCAGAAATGAACTCCAACAGAAAAAAACCGACAGGATCCGGCCGGCCTGGGTTTCTTGGAGTAGCGAGTTGGCCATTAGCACTCCAAGTTTTTTTTTCTTGAAATCAATAAAATCTTTGTTATAAAAAAAATTCACTATTTACATTGTTTAGCCCTTTATAATGTTAAAGATAAGATAACAGTGTTTTAAGAAGAGTATTTGACACAGTTTTAGCGAAAGCCTTTGCACTGTACCAAAAATACGATCATATCGAAAATCTCCACCGCACCTTCCGGGGCCAAATAGCCGAGGTGGCTTGGTTCCCCCGCCCGACGGCAGGCTTATGCAACCAGGCCACCAGATGGTTGTATTGTCAAATTGACAAAGACTGTATTACAGTGTTGAAGCCGAGCCCAGTCCTAAGAACAGTCCGGACCATAAGTCTGAGAGGCTTGACTTAAGGGTATGGAGATCTGGGAGAATTCCTCCTCGGATAAAGGAGTAGAGCGGTGGAGCCGCTTTGCTGCTAGCTATGCTAGTAGGAATTCGTGGACGACTTTATATCTCAAGCGAAGTACCCAGGGTTCCGTTTCGGCTGAGGAAAGCTTGAGATTAAGTCGGCCTCAGACAAAATCAAGGAAAAAAACTCAGTCAAAGCCGGATTCCGGAGTTCGGAGAGGCTGGGTTTCTTGGTGTTCGCCTGGCCAATGAACAGTTCAAGTTTTTGACCAAATTAAATAATTTAATGCATTTTGGATGAACTTATTTACAGGAAAAGAAATGTCATCTCTAAAATTGTCTGTTGGGAAGTTCGCGCTGATGTTTGATTCATCATCTACGGCGGCCGAGGATGAATATTTCACCGCGTGTTCGATACACAGAGATACAAGGCAATTACAGCCCCAACATATTATTTTTTTTCCTAACAATGCGACATGGATATGGACGAGGACGGCGAAACAGACAACGAGATATGAATCGAATCAGAGAGAGCTTTTTTAAATTTACGCTTCTTCTTCCTCTTTATATTAATTTTTATGAAAAGAAACATTTTTCAAGAGCTCGATTTTTAGCGAGTTCAGTGTTTTTACAATCAACCATTTCAACACTCGGGAAAAGAAAGCAGCCGATTTCGTCATTCCAGGTTTTGTTTTTCAAAAGCAGGCGACAGAAAAAACCTTTTCTAGCGGCGGTGATTCTAGCGCTTTTATTCTTCGTCGCCGTGTTGAATCGCATCGCGAATTTGGACGACACTTTCTGCGGCTGTGTGTTTTGCAAGTTGCAGAATAATTCCTTCTGCGTTGGCTTGAACGATGAGTTTAGCAACATTTCGACAGTCAATATTTTATTCTACGGCATCGTTTCGTTTGATTGAATCGTTTTTTTAACTGTAGCCAGGACTCGTTATTCCGAATTCGTGCCGTTTGCAACTTTCACCCTGAAAAAAAACCGTGAAATCGTCGAAATTCTAGCGTAAGGTCCAATAAAAACTTTCGCGAGGAGAGTTCGTGGGGACCGAAAGAAACCTCAGGGCTCGTGCTGCCTTTCGTCAATTTAGGGTTTTTTAGAACAAACTTTTCTTTCAAGAAAACAGACCTTCGCGTTGTACCACTAACGTTTTACCACTGAAAAATCCTTTTTATAACGCGAGTTTTTATGAGAATCGACCCCGGGACTCCCTCCTCCGAGCAGCGACACACGACCACTACGCTACCCGTCCCCGGTAGACTAACTCTTTTCCCATTTTACTTTCTTCAACTTTTTTTTTCTTGATGAGTCATCAATGATGACATTAATTGAGTGATTCAAGGTCAGCGGCGCATTACTTGTTCCTCAGAGACAACCCTAACCTTCTTCCTGAAGAAAAAAAGGTGTAAAAATCGGAATAACTAGCCCTGACTGCAGTCACCAAAATACAGATAAGACCGCCTAGTTATGGAAATGCTGTCACAGTTATATTTTGAGAAGGATTTCCGATCTGCAAGTGGCAATTATTCTCGCTCGCCAAAGTGTTGAAAAAGGTCGATGAGGGCGGTCGGAAGGAAATGGTGAAAATCCAGAAAGCATTTCCGCTTCCCATCCGTTTATCGTTTCATATAAACACTCATCCCTTCCACGTCGGATCCTTTCTACCCTCGTAAAATGAAAATAATCATGCCGTATAAGCAGATTTAATAATTACGTTACTTTTTACGATTTTTTAGGATTATAGTTTTGAAAAAAAACATGGAAATAATACTTCCCCACCGATTTCTGACGTTTTTGTTCTTTGGAAAACGTATTTTGGTAGCCGAGTGGGTATTGTACAGTAGGCCACCATGGACTTTGACAGTAGTAAGCGAGGTGTTAGTCCAGATTCAGCTGGGGAAGGTTATCAGCTCGGTTGCTCCAGCTGTGCTGCGCCAGGCGAGATTTATTCCATTCTCGTGAATAAGAAAGCCCAAATCAGCATCACCCAGCCAGTCGACGTAAAATGACGATGACGGAAAAGACGAAACCTGTTTCCACTTACAGCTACGACTTCCCGCCCCAAAACAGGTAGGATAAGAGAAACACTCGCTTACAGTAATCAAATTATGCTCCACAAACTGTGTACAGCATTTCGGCTCGAGTTTTTAGGTATCTTGATGAATTTTAAGAAGCTACAGTAGGTCATAAGCAGTATTAGGACTCTATCGTTAGGGTTTAGTAGTCAAGTCCTGAATAGGAAGTGATCTTTATTTCAGTTTTCCTGTCAATTAATCCAACTAAAAATCTATCTCCTGAATATTTATAATCAAACTTAAAGTTTTTAATAAATAGGTACCTTAATCCACTCAATCGGTACTCCCTCGACAAGAAATTAAGGATATCATCTATTAAAATTTAATCTAACGAACGATCCTTAGATGGCAGAACGCAGACGACTACTGGTTTCCAAATGATAGCAACTCGATTGGCGGCTCAAACTATTCCTCTGCGGATGAACTTTACCGCCTCTGCGAGTCCTACCAGAACAACAATGAGTATTCCTTCCAGCAAGTTGCCTGTGTCCAATTTCCCTTTCAAAATTCATACAATACCAAGTGCGATGAACTTTGTGAGTGGTCCTGTAAACAGTGTAAGGTAAAAGCGATTTTTCTTTTGATGAAATCAAGGAAGAAAATTTCTGAATGACTCCCTAAATTCATTATTAAAAATACTTCGCCTCAAGGTTAAATTCGGTCTTTATTTCCGTAAAGGTAAAAATTGAGCGTTTGAATTTCAATTTCCTAGAATTAAGCCTCTAAGAGTCTTAGAGTAAGACTGTAATAAACATATTTTAAGAAACGTGATCCATCAGATCGCCGCCGAAACGCAACCCTTCGGGAGAGAAGACGCCTCAAGCGAGTGAACGAAGCATACGATGGCCTAAAAAGATGCGCTGTACGGTAAGAAGTTGATACAGTCGCGTCGTAAACAATTGCGTGACCTGTTGTATTTTCAGAAATCCCTCGCAGCGCCTGCCAAAAGTGCAAATTCTGAGGGCGGCGATCCAACGCATTGAGCAACTGCAGCAAATATTGTACACGGACGATCAGCTCAGAGGCAAATTGCTAATAAATAACCGTTTAATAATGCATTCTAGCACTGAAATCACGCGTGGAAGGGAGCAAAGTCAAACTCACTCCATATTCGCGGGTAAATAAATAAAAAGCTAATAAGGAATGTTAAAGCAATTAGTCCTCAAATTCACTCGCTCCTTGAACCTCTTTCTAGCCCTCAAAATACTCTACCAACAACGCTAGCTCTGGAACCGAGCTCGGCAGCCTCAACGAACTAGTCAAGAAACTCGGCAGCCCATGAAAAAATAGGCCGACGATCAATTTATTTCTTTCTTCAAGTCTCTTTATTCTGATATTTCTTTGTTCAATTCTCTCTTGCCCTTTTTTTGCATGCCTTTTACTAACATGCTAACATTCATCAATCTATATAGTCTATATAATATAGACTATACAATATAGTGTGTTAACTAATTAAAACATTTTTTTTATCAAATAAGTGAACATAAAAGTATAAATAAAGTGAGAACAGAGATTACCATGTTCGTCTTTTTATGATTGGTTGTATTGGCCTTCCAAGTCGGGTGTTCGTCGGTTGTCGGTTGTTATTGTTTGGTGGAGTAGGGGCAGCGAAAGTAAATTTCGGCACCGGTTTTGGGGCGAATGGTGGCGTTGGTGAGAACTGAGTGGTGTTGAGTCGTGACTTGAATCGAGCATACACGTAGCCGGCGATGAAGCCAAAAACGATGAAGCCAATTGTGAGGACCAGTAGACCGCCTAGTGCGACGAGGACTGCAGTGAGATCAATGACGATGATCGGGTCCCGGAATATCAAGAACCCGGAGTCCGGGATCTTAATTATATTATTATTTTAGCAAATTGGTCAAAGCTTACCTCAGCCGCAAATGTGAGAACGAAGAAGCTCACAATAGTCGCTCTAAAAACAAGGAATCTCTGCATTATCGCCTATTTCTAAAATCGCTTTTCAAAAAACTCTCTTTTTGATAAATATTAATCATAAAAAATCGAAAAGCTTTTCCTGGGCGTCAGAACTAGGCGAATGAAAGACCGGTCGCTTGAAAATTTTCAACGCGGCATGGCGCAGATGGCAAATTTTCGAAGCCACTTCCTTAAAAGGAAAGTTTGGAAAACGAAATGAATAAACATGAAAACATAGGTGATGCGGGTTTTTCTGTATTTGCCGTTGAATGTCTATTATGAAGAAGGTACAGCCAGTTCCTCCTCTCGCCGATTTATTTTTGTTCTGGGCTTCGTGCCCAAAAGTGCTTTATGAATGGCGCTTGAGGCTACTAAGTAGATGGTTGATCCAGAAAGACAAAATCGAATTTCAGCAAACGATAAGCTAAAATTTTTTCAATAATTCTTGTTTTATGACGCTCAGCGAGCAACTAGCAACGATTTATCTGGGAAGGAAATAGACGATGAAGAGTCAGACTCTGTTTTGATGTCGTCGCAGTCAGAAGCTTCTTCGGTCCGTTCAGGTGCTATAAATGTATTATCTTTTGTTTTCTAAAAAAGAGAAGTGACTCCGAAAACGTCGCTGGATCAGTCGCTTAGGACTATTCCTCAGGACTCCTTCGTGACGGACGGGAGCAGCAGGACAAAGTGGGACAAGAAAAATGAAAACGAAAACATTTTGAATAACGACGCATCGAACGCTACGACATCCGCTCTTGCTAATTTGGGCGAGTCGTTCTCCTCTTTTTGCAACTCGAGTATTTTTGCAGATGTCACCATCAGAATAGGATCAAGCTTTAAACGCTTCCTAAACCTCTTTTTAGCCCTCAAAATACCAACACGCTCTACCAACAACGCTAGCTCTGGAACCGAGCTCGGCAGCCTCAAGGAACTACCGCGATTATCATTTCTAGATGACTATTATGTCCGCCTACGCTCCGTCAATTAACATTGTCAATTTTTCGTTATAACATTTTTCCCATGCGAAAATGTTAAAATGACGAGCGTAGGCGGACAAGAATAGTCACTCAGAAATGATAATCACGGTAGTCAAGAAACTCGGCAGCCCATGAAAAATAAAAAGGCCGACGATCAATTTATTTCTTTCTTCAAGTTTCTATATTCTGATATTTCTTTGTTCAATTCTCTCTTGCCCTTTTTTTGTATGCCTTTTACTAACATGCTAACATACTGTAAAGTACCTAACTGACCATTTAACATGTATTTGTAGGGACTAAGAGATGATTGAATGAAAATTAAAATTGCAGTTTTTCGTAGATAAGTTGGCTCAAGATGAATTCTTGACTCCGACTGTAGTAAATTTGTAGTTTTGATTATTTATTGAAGTGTACAGGTTCAAAAAAGCACAGTTAGTGAGCAGATAAGAAAAAACTGAGCTGATTCGTATCATAAGTCGGCTAATAGGAGGGCTTTCCGTATCCATTGTCAGGGCCTCTATGAAAAATAGTAAGAAAAACACTTGGAATGTGACTTACGATTGATAAGATGGAACTGGGCGGTATTCTGGAGCGCGGCTGTTCTGATAGCTGGAGACTGACGAAGACTGGCTGCGGGAGTACTCATTGCGGCGCTGGTCCCGCGAGTCAACCATCGCTCGTGGAGGTCTGTCGTAAGGATTTGGGTGTGGGGTCGAGTTCGAGCGCGAGTAATTTTGAGCTGAGTTGAATTAATAAATTATGCATTACTAATCGAATTATTACCGGAGCTGTAAGGGTCTCGCGGCGCTCTGGATTCACGAGAAACCGGTTCCACTCTTCGTTCTTGCACTGGCGATCTGTTCCGGCTTCGGTACATGTTTCTTTCTCTTTCCATTCGTTCTCTATTCAAAACAACCGTTAGTTGTATTCTTCTAACTTTTAATATCCGACCTCTCTTCAGCAAAGCGCCTTCTCTCCTCGGCCAACTGTCGTCGCTCGAGTTCGAGCTTCTCCCGCTCGCTCTGCTCTTTCGTCGTCCTTCTTTCTTCATTGACACGCTTGAGATCGTCCTGGACGCGTCGCAGCTGACGGCGGTCGTCTTCGAGCAATTCCCGCTCCGTCTTCAGCAGCGACTTGAGCTTGTCCAGGTCTCGTTCGTAGTTTTTGCGCTCATCGCGCATTCGTCGACAATCATCGCGCACGCGGTTCACTGAGAAAAGACATCAACAACGACAATTAAAGAATTAGAAACTCACCATTGTCCCTCATGCGCTTAATGTCTCGTCCGAAATCCTCGATATCCCTCCTTGATCTTTTCTCCGCGTCTCTCAGTTTTTCTAGCTCTTTTCGGTCGTCTTCGATCGTTTTTTCTCGTCGCTTCATGTCCGCTTCAATTGATACTATCTGCTCGGCTGTGGTTTTCGGCTTTTCCTCCAGTTTCTAAATGAATAAATTGAAAGCCGTGGATTCTTATAGTGCTCTCTTACCGATTTCTTGCTATCCTCGTTTTTATTTGGTTCGGAAGAATGAGATCTCTTCCGTTCCTTGTACTTGGGATCGGAAGCTGATACAGTATCATCTCCGACAGTGCAGCCATTTTTGAACTTCGTCACGAAGGCGGATTTGCTCGAAACGCGGACCTCGATTTTGTAGTTCTTTTCGCCGATTTCTTTGCAGACGAAATCGCTGGGATTGAAACCCTCGAGAACTGCGAAAACTGCTTCTTCTGTTGGAGCCGCTCTAAAAAGGAATAAGTATTTGGGGAAGAAAAAGGGATTCTTGTCATGGATATACTCTAGGATACTCGAGGATGGTTATTGAGGGGTTCTTGCAAATTGAGAAGTCGATTAATCGAATCTGCGAAATAACACTCTTCTGAAATGCAAAGCATTGGCAACATTGGACCGATTAGTTAAGAGAATGTGGCTGTGTTAATAGAGCGAATACTGTAACTAAGAATACGTGCACTCAGTTTCTAGTCTTCGATGCGCAGTTTTTCGATGGTATTGATCTGAATCTCGATCTCTTCGTCTAATTTAGGGTTTGCAATCTTACATCATAAGGTTTTATCTAAGTTTCCCTGGCGGTGTTTTATTTTGAGTTGGCAACCCTAGCTATTCGTTTTCTCTTTCGATCTCTATAAGCCACTCTCTCTAACGCTCGCTTCAAACGACGTGTTTCCTCTTCTTTCGCCTTTTCCATCAGTTTTCTTTGATATTCTGATCGACGTTCTTCCTCGTATCTTCTCTCTTCTAACGCTCTTCGTAACTTTTCTCGTTCAGCATCCCTTAGCCTCTTTTCAGCTTCTCTTTTCTCTTTTCTTTTCTTATGCCGATCGTACGCCTCTTTTTTGATGCACCAGTTTTTGTAGCGTCTTTGGTGAGCGGCCCGCCTTCGGCGTCCTTCGATCTGCTCCGGCGAGTAGTAAATATGGACGATGTCCTCTGTGGCCATGTGTACTTTCTCCTCTTGAGCATCCTCCTCTTCCTCGTGGTCGCTTTCACAGTCGTCTTGCTTACTCTTGTCCTCATCAGCTTGCTGTTGTTTGTCTTCCTTTTCTGAAGCTCTCACTGGGTGAGATTCCTCTTCATCCTCATCGCTTATAACTATGATTTCTTCTTGATCACTCGCATCCTCTTTTTCATAACCTTCTCCGTCAGTATCTTCTTCATCACTATCTTCCCCCTCGTTTTCTTCCTCTTCACTGTCTTCTTCTTCGGAAGCATTCGGCGTAAATTGGTCGGCATAGACTACGTGTTTGTCAAGCTCCTCCTCTATCATCGTCCAAGCGTTATAAGAGGCCCGTTTGTAGTTGTGTTCTTCTCGATAAAAATAAATCGACGTAGCTGATCACAGGATTTATCAAAAATTATGACGGAATTTTTTCGCGAAAAACTCGAAATGTTTAAAAATCCTAGCATTCAAGCATTGGTACCATGCCCTCAGCCTTGATGTAGTTAATTCTCTGATAAACCTCCTCTTCGCTACTTGATGATTCTAAATAAAAGGAAGGTTGATAATTGATTTCAACGAGGAAGAGCTACCATAACTTCCGGATTCAGAGCTGGAATCAGACTCAGAGTCAGCGTCCGAGCTGCCTCGAGAATTGGGATCAGAGTCGGAAATCGTTTCCCAGCCGCTTTCAGAGTCATATTCGTTGTTGCCGCCGTTGTTGCCGCCGTTGCTGCCGCCGTTGCTGCCGCCGTTGCTGCCGCCGTTACTGCCTTCGTTGCTGCCGTCGTTGGTATACGGAGGCGTGTATGGATAAAATGGGATAGGCTCATCGTCGCCGCTGTACAACTCGTCTCCAGAAAAGTCTTCAGAAAATGAATTCATCGAATCGTTTGTGTCTTCGTCTTGAGAGTCACTTATGAACCCTTCGGTATCAGTGTCGGTTTTTTCGTAAACGGGCACATAGTGTTCACCAGTATGAATGACTTCTCCACTGGTTGTGTGCGTTTTAATAAGCTGCAGAATTGAGAAAAGAAGCATGCAATTAGTAAAAGATGAAAGACCAAGAGTTAGTCAAAGATAAACTTCGCAGATTCGATTAATTTAAAGTGTAATTGAGAGACTTTGGGGATGGATGGTTTCATGCACGAAACATACCTGAAGCCTGTGAGGACCACTGTTCCCGGGTCAGCCTGCTTGTCTTCGGCTTTCTCGATACCAGATTGAGTTATCTGCTCGAGTTTTTCTTTATCCTCGGTTTTTTCCTCCGTTTCTTGTTGGAATTCCATGCCTTGATCTTCCTTGGCTTCATCTTGGATCTTTTCAGATTCACCCGCATCTTCCTTTTTCTCCACAGATTCGGTCTCAGTTAGTTGGGGAGCCAACTCTTCAGTTTCTTTTTCTATCTCAGTCGCCTCTTTTTCATTTGTCTCCATTTCTTCAATAGATGGTGCATCATCGCCAGTTGCTTCTGCAGCATCCTCAGAGGCATCCTCATGGATGGTCGTTGAGAGTGAATTCTGCTCGTCTTGAGAATCGTATTCTTGTGACGATTGGCTGGAGTTAATCACGATCGGGTCGTCGGCCGTGCCTTAAAAAAATAATTCGAACAAAATATGACAGTAGTTAAATAGAGCTACTAGAATACCAAACAATACTGTTGACGACATGAAGTGTTTACTCATGAAAGTTTCAAAAATTAAATAGCGACTACTACGACTTTGTTTTTAGCGTTCGCTCTAAAATAAAAATACAGATGATTGATCTGAAACATGCCATCCTTTTTTTTCAAAACAGGAATTTTTGGAATTGTGTGTTATGTGTTTTTGCGCGTTATCTACAGTACCAGCCAACGGGATCTTCATATCAATTGTAGCAGTCAATTCCGCTCGTTGCTCAGCAGTCAGTGGCTCGTCGGTTTGGTGGATCACCTGCGCTTCTTCATCCTCTTCTACCGCTGCAGCCTTTGATTCCTCATCACTTTTTCTAGCAGTAGGTGGATTTGAAGAAGTGTCTTCGCCTGTTTGATCCTCTGCCGCTGCCTTTTCGCTCGTCTCTTGCTCTTGCTCCTCGATTTGATCCTCCCCCTCCTCTGCTTGAGAAGTTGCTTTTCCAATATTTGCCAAAGCATCAGACTCGTCGAAGTCTACCTCCGCTGGATCGCTGCCCTGCTCGCGGATGTATTCGGTAAGACGCTAGATTTTACATTCGAGATTTTGATTTTCCTATTTTTTAATTAAAAAATACTGCATCTTTCTCTCCCTCTGTCTCCTGCATTCAATACCAAAATACAATACTTGTATATAAAAACTCGGCTATTGCAAATTCAATTTCAGAGCGCATGTAAAAAATGTAAACCTACTAACTGAAAATCGTGGCTAAACTTACCTCCACAAGCTCGGCTTTTTTCCCTTTCTTTGAAAGGCCCAACTTCGCTAGTTCATCGTGGAGTTCATGTACTTTTAGGTCGCTCAGCTTTCGCATTCTGAAGTTGCCTCTTAAAATTCCCGAAAAGGTAGTAAAATAGTATGAACTTGTAGAATACAAAATAGAAATATTTAAATAGAAAAATAGAATTCTGAAATAGAAAAAGAAGGGGAAGGGCAATTAAAAACTTGGCAAAAAAGATTGAATAGGAAGCACGTGAGCATATAATTGAAAAGTTGAACTGAATGATAAATGCGGAAGGTTGATTTTTAAGTTAATTAAATGTTAATTAATTAGCATTTCGAAGCAGCTTCGATCCACTGTTGACAATGCTGCGCGTTTTTCTGGGCGAGTCGCATTTCTTTCATCAATTGCACGATTTCAGAGCAGTTCTGAAAGGTTTTATAAATCAAATAGACCTCAGTTGTTTAGAAATACCTTGAATACTGACGGGGAAAACGAGTCATCCTTTTCAGTTGCTTGAGCGGCAGCTATTCGCTCTAGAACTAGCTGCGCGGCGCTTGGAGAGGGTGGTGCGCAAACGCTTCCGCCGTACATCTTTGCCACTTTCTATAAAAATTGATTTCATTCAAGGGAGAACGTCTACGCTTTTCTTAGATCTGTAGCATTTAAGGGATCCCCCCCCGATTTGCCCAACTTTGACCCCTATCTACTTTTTACTCGTCTTGCGTGTGGGGCTGTATAGGGGCTCAAATTAAAGCCCGTTTCTTGACGAGCAAATGCATGCATGATAAGCCCCTAGTTATAAGATTCACTTATGCATAAGAAGCCGTCAAAGTGACTTACGTTGCCAAAAACGGTCATTTTCGGTCATTTTCAAGTTGTATCTACTTTTTTTTGGGGCTATGGGTTCCTAATATCTCTTCATTTTTAGAAAGATTGGACCCTTGTCTACATTTGCATGCATGATCATCAAGTTTGGCAAAGTAGAAAAAATTTTTCTTATTATAAAACTTTCAGCCGTCATTTTAGCGATTTTTTGGAGTCTTTTTGCTCTCTAGCGCCGCCAAATGATGAATTTCTTTCTCGAAAACTGTTTATTTCTTGATAAGGGCGTTATATGCTTTCAAATAAGCCCCTATTTGCCTCGTTATGAAGACCTTCGAATTCTGAAAAAATCGAAAATTTTTGCTAAGTATAGATTATAATGCAACTTCAACACGCTCTCACGAGAAATCACGTGATATGAGGGCCTTGACATAATGGTAAAAAATGACGCTCAGATCATGGGGAATCTAAATATGCACCGCTCGATACTTTTTGGGAAAATTTTTCGGATCGGGGGATCCCTTAAATATACGTTTCGAAAAGTAGTACCGATCATACCTTGATGATTGCCATCATTTTATCAACATTGGTCTTCAAACTGGTGTAGCCATAGAACTCGTGGTGCGGCTGTCTGTATTCTTTTGTCGGCACAATAAAGTGCAGTGGAATCTGCTCTCTGTTCGCGTCCATTATTTCCTGGAACGATGAATTGTTAAATGGAAAGTAAGAATCTCTTTACCTGGAAGACAGTCTCAGGCGCGAGTTCGAACTCGGCATCGGAAACGATAACGATTCTGCTCGCTCTGCTCAAAAGAGCCGTACGTATTCCATGAGAAAGCTCGCTCGTCCCACCGTTTGGTCTCAAGCATTTCATCCACAGCGCTAGATCGTCGCAAGCAGCGTTGTTCATCGCGTAACAGCTTGACTGCCACGATTTGACTCCATCTAAAGAAGCAGTTTTCAAAATAACCGGTTTTCTAGAAACGGCCAAAATTACCGTTGAAAAGGATGACGTTTAGTTTTCCCTTGATATCTCTCGAAAGTCCTCTCATCGCGGCAATGAGCTCGTAAATCCACTGTCTAGATGAGTCAGAACCGTCAATTAACACGACGGTGTTTCCCCTCGCCATCGCCGGATGAACGGACTGGAACCACAGTCGATGGGGCGCTTCGAGGTACCACTGAATCCGTTTCAAATATCGCCGCGCGGCTTCCAGCGACAGAACTTGCAGCTGCTCGAGCTCGGCTACTTGCAGTTCGCAGTGGCGATCCCGCACAATCGGCAGTACTCCTCGGTATACTTTGGAGCCGGGAGTGATGCGACGCTCCCACCTTTCCAAATTTATTTTCAGACCCTAAAACCACTTTATTGTTGGTTTTCAAGGACTAAGCGGCTATTTAACTATTCGCGCTGACATTTAATAGTGAACTGAACTAACCTTGAGTCCATTTCGCTTGAGCCAATCTTTTGAAGAAAGATGCTCCTCTTCTTTTGGTATTTTCAAGCAAGAAGGGATCACCGGCGGAGGCTTGACAGAAACATCTAAGTACATCGTTTGGCCTTTATCGAGACACGTGCCGCCAGTGAGGTAGAACTGCCTCTTGTGGAGCATTGCAGGCGCTTTGGACCCGCGAAGCAGAAGGGGATGTTTGGTTCCAGCAGTAGTGTTAGGACGGTTAGTATGGTACGACTGCTTGATCGCTCTCTGATACGCTTTGGTCTTTTTCGTATCCTTAGGCTGGATCCATTCGCGTGACTCGATCGAGGACTTGCTCTTCTCGAAGTTCCGCGTCGAGGGAGACGCCGATTGGACGACGCGTGGTTTATCCACTGTTTGAGCTCCTTCGGTTTTCAGTGCAATGAGAGTCTGCGATTGCGCCACGGTAGTCGCCTCTTCGCGATCGATTAGATCGAAATCGGAACTCCCCCGAGGGATTAGGCTAGAACACTCACTGTTAAATAACTCGATAAACACTTCTCAATGGGTCGATAAAACGCAAATTATAAATACAATAGCAAACCCCTTCAAATAAACCCCGACCAAACTCACCTATTTTTCACAAGTTTGAGCTCGACTCTCGCCCCATTTGACTCTTCGGACAGTCTCTTGACAAACTGATCCATTTCCACATCAATCGACACTGCACTTATCACCGGCTCAAAGCCAGTCGCACTTGCATCTTCAATCATCTCCACCAGATTCTCGCTGCGTTCGATGATTCCATGATGCACGAGACAGACTTCGGCCGAGTTCTCGGTCTTCGCGACGCGTAGCGCGACGCTCAATGCTTTCGGCCACGATTTAAAAAGCTCACGATTCTGAATACTTTCGGCGCCAAGGACCGCGCGTTTTCGTAGAATCGTAAAAGTGTCGTTCAGATTTTTGAGGAAAGCCCCCAGCTCATCTTTGTACGAGCACGAGTAGGTGCTCACCGAATTGTCTTCCCTCACCACGCTGGAAACAATGTTGATTTGTTGCATTGAATTCGCGAAGGTCGTCACCAATCTCTCCATAAACGCCAGCGTCTGAGGCGACTCGTCGATAACGAATGTAACCTGTTTCCTTGGTATGAATCCGACTCCAGTACTTTTTAGCGCGTCTTTGAGTATTTTCAGCATTCGCAAATGATTGCCCAAATGCTCCAAAAGATCGTCGAACTTTCGCTTGTCATAGGCGACGAATCGGGAGACGCCGTCGGGAAATTCTAGCTCCAAGAGACCCTTTGTGTTTCGAAGAGTTCGCGCCTGCACTTCTTTATCCAGCACTTTGACATAAGTGCTCCCTTGTCGGCCGATGATGTCTAAGGCTTTAAAAATGTCGATTCTCTTCGCCTGGAGATTGTTTTCTTTCAGCCAGGTGAAGACGTCGAGTTGGAGCGGTTGTTGGGCCGGTCTAAAGCTCAGCATCTCACCCTCTTCCTCCTCTTCTTTTCGCAGCAGTTTCGTGCTCGAGCAAGTTCCGTTTCGAATTTGCTTGCAGAACTGCATGATTCTCTGCGAATCCGCCTTGACTTTCCGCACGTCGTCGAGCTCCACAGAGCTGTTGCTTGAGACGATTCGATTGTACGGATTCTGGTTAAGATTGACGATCTTCTCGGCCATCTTGCGATGCGATTCGTCAAGAAGAGCTACAGTTAGATTCACACGTGATCCGACCAAGACATCCTCCAGATGCTGCAGCTGCTCTTCGCTCAACACGGGTTCTTCCATTTCCGGGCCGAGGAGGACGACGATCTTTTCCAAGAGCGAATCCTGCAGAGCCGATTTGAAGCTTTCAAAGATATTCGCTGGCCACTCACCATTCTTCATAAAATCGTCGATTTTTCCACGAACAAGCGCTGCTTGCCCTTGAGTAAAAGGCTGGTAACCGTCAAGCACCGGCTCGTTTCCGACCAGAAACTGGACTTGCTGCTGTGTCGTCTGAAGGTGCTGGAGGAGGGAGAAGACCCGTTCGTCCATGACTTGGAGAATGACGGAGAGCTTGACATTCTTAGGAATGACGCCAAAGGTAGCAGCCGGCTCTGATTGTAGAAAGTTAAGTCGTTCTTCGCAAGCTGCTAGCGTGGAACTTGTATGTCGCTCAATAGCAACAAGCTGGGAGGGTTCTAGAAGCGGCAAGTGCATGTAGTACTCGACATCCCTCTGAGGACGATTTTGCTCCAGCCAGACAGGCCCTGGCAGGTCCATTCTGAGTCAAATAAGAGCGTTTACTTGTGAATTTGAATGTAAGATTCAGAACTTTATTTTTAGTCTTTTGGTATAAAATACAGAATTTTATCCTGAATCAAGTTTTTAATAGCAGGGAATTTAAATAGCAATTTTTATTATTTAAAATTGAGTCTTTTTAGTCTCTTTAGTCAAACATGGTGAGAAGGCATTTGAAGAACAATGAAGTAGTAAAAAGAAAGTCTGGAGAAGTCCAGTGTTGAAGAAATTGAAATTTTGGAAATATTTGGAGAGTTTTGAAATATCAAGTCATCTTGCTCGGATGGGGCACTGCTGAATCGGGTAGGCTCGTTTTGGGCTGGATAGAAGAAAGCTCTTTCTCGAGCGAGAGAATCGCCGAATCGAGGATCTCTAGCTCAGAAATGCTAGAACGGGACAAGGCGTCGTGTTTCAATTTTATCGACCTAAACATTTGTTTTGACATCTCTCCATATTTGATCGTTTTTAGAGCTTCGAAAACTTACTTGACGGTGGAATTTTTAAGTGCATGAAGTTCGCGTTCCAAGCTTTTGATCCTATTCGTGTATCTACAGTCATTCTGCGAAATCGTCCTCAGCAAGTTGTCCGACTTCTCTTGCAGCAACTCGTTGCTTCTCTAAAATGAGCTGTTCAACTGTAATTGAGCTTTGTTGCTACCTTGAGAACTTTGCGGCGAAACTCCAGTATTTTACGCTCGGCCGAGATCTCTCGCAAGAGATCATCTTTTGTCTCCACGTGCGGTGAACTTGATACTTTCTTTGTTTCAGAAAAGGGCTCTCTGCTCAGCTGACCAACTTCTTCTTCCAGTTCGCCACTACGAAAAACAAATTATGTTTAATCGACTCTGCATCATATTCATATTCGACGGTAGAAATATCGAATCAGGATGTTCTGCCAAATTAAACATGATGAGACCCTTATTTTATCCCACCAAAAGAAGATTCATGGTCTCTTGTAAGCAGGTTGCCAAGCCCAGACCGAGCTCTATACTTACAACGTCGCATTGAGCAGAATCCCTATCGAACAGAGCTCTTCCAGCGGTTTCGGATAGCCGACAGTAACAGAATGCGACAAGTTCATCTGCCGAAGACACGACTGTTTGATCAAAGCAGCGCTCTTTTCCGCTCGCTCCGTCGCCCCGTTTAGATTCTCCCTCCTCGATTTGACGTGCACCAGCTGCGCGGAAAGGAGTTTTTCTTCTTTCGCCAAGTCGGAGAGGCGTTTTTCTTGAGCTTCTTTCTTTTTCGCGAGTTTCTCGAGCTCTTCAAGGCGTTTTTCTGCGGCTTCGATCGACTCTTCGAGATTCTCTAGTTTCGAACTTTTCACGAGGCCGAATTCGCAATCGCTGCTTATTGCTGAATTTTAATACATTAGCGTTATTCTGAAACTGCTTTACTTACAATCGAGCGATTCAGATTTTGGAAACTTGGGAGATGAAGCTTTCGACTTTTCTTTCACAATTTGCTTCTTGACACTTTTTGTTCTTTTTTGAAAATACGGAAAATCGGAAGAATGATGTCCTTTTTCTTAAAAAGCTTTCCTGAGCTGCGTCTTTTGGTTTTCAGTGAGCACGTGATCTGCCAGCTGGCGGTCTCTGAAAAAGAAAGTGAATAGGAAATTCGATTTTCATTTGGTATTTAATGCTCTGGGGTGGGCAATATGTGAAGAAAACCAGAGTCAGGAACCTGAAGCGATTCGAATGGCTACACGACGTTTAGACTAAACCGATGTTCTCGCTAACCGACGTTTTCGCTAAACCGACGTTCTCAGCAAAAGTCAAAACGTCGGTTTAGTCAAAACGTCGGTTTAGTCAAAACGTCGCTTTTCTTTAAAAATGCGGGGGCAATCAGAGCGAATGAGAATAGGCTCTTCCTGGATTAAAAATTCTGTCTAAAGCCCGCCGTCTTACTCAAACCGAAATTTTTAACTTGGAAAAACAAAATATATATTTTATAATTTTAAAATTATTATTTGAATAACAAAATCAATAATTTTAAAAAATATTAAGTCTGCATAATTTACTGATCTTTTTACATTTTATCGGTCTTGAGATCATTTTTAAAAGATTTTTTTATTTATATTAGTTAATTTAAAGAAGATATTCATTATTCTTATACATTTACTCTCCAAAAAGATCTTTCGAAAGGTAATGAAAACGTCGGTTTGACGAAAACGTCGGTTTCCAAACTGAGTCTTAACCAAATTCGAGGCGCCCACGCATTTTTAAGGAAAACCGACGTTTTGACTAAACCGACGTTTTGACTAACCCGACGTTTTGACTTTTGGTGAGAACGTCGGTTTAGCGAAAACGTCGGTTAGCGAGAACGTCGGTTTAGTCAAAACGTCGTGTAGCCGATTCGAATGGAGAAGGTAGTCTTTGGTCAAGACTCAGTTCTTTTCTCAAGCCCTCTCTCAAAACCCTGATTCAGGTTGCCGAGCCTGGTCAAAAACCTGTTTGCCAGGAGCTGGAATTGGATGAATTTTTCGTTTTCTTCTTTCCAGGATTGCTCAAGCGTTTCGAATTCATTCTTCAGTTCTTTGAGAAGTTCCAATTCTTCTTCCGATTTCTGAATGACCGACGATTCGCTCATCTCATCCTAAATCATTCCATCTGATGTCGCTGTTTTGTAAATTCAGTTATGAAAGACAGTGATAATTGAAGCATTTGATAGTGAGATAAGTTCTCTTGACCAGTGGTCAAAGATTCTTGTAATTTCGCTCGAAAAATCGCGAAAATCGAGAAATCTTTCTTTTCCAAGATGCGCGAGCAGCCAATCAGCGCGCGCCAATTTCGAATAATCCTCGTCAGAAGCTTTTGAAGGGTTTTCTCGTCAATAATCATGTCTAAGATCATCTCTAAAGCTTAATTACAGTAATTCCGACTTATTCAACTATGTTTTCAAAATTTCCTGCTCGCGGGATAAAAGCGCGAAGGTGAAAACTTAGCGCTCTGGTTCTCTAGAACAGGGGCGGAGCAGCGCCTGTTTTCGCCATTTTGTCATTCATCACTTTCACACCCCGAGTGATTGAAGGTCCGAAAGCGGCAATTTTACTGGTAAGTGCTTACTTTTTTTATTTTATTTTTGAAATTAACACTTTTTTTCAGAGCTCAAGTTTGAGAAAACTTCCAAAAGGAAGAGCCAGCGGCTAGAAGAGAAGGGAAGACTCTTACTCTCCTCCTTACACCCTGGACCAACAATAACCCTGAAGATGCAGGCAAAAGCCTGGCATCTACCGGCAAAGATCACGCAAAAATCGTGCTACGCTCTGTACATTTCCTGAATAAAATCAATTTCTTCTCCCTGCAAATAAATGCTTTCATAACTTTAACAATCTTTCTCGATTTTGGGATGATAAAAATACAGAATCATTCCAAAATCTTTCGTCTTTTCGATTATCTTAGCAGAGTTTACAGCATTTTCAAGTACTGTAACTTGTAATTGTACTTAAAATTGATACCAAAGAGGAGTCAGCCTTAGAATTCAAGATCTGAAAAATATAGAAATTCCTATTCATTTCAGGATCAAACTTTGAAGCTCAAAGCGTAAGATAAGGGTTCAAAATGGTCACTGATTCATGATATTGCTGATTCATCGGGATTGAATTGTTGGTTTGTTCCTGCTTTCGATAAGGACATTCGGAAAGTCGCCATTTGATAGGTTGCATAGATTCCTTCATTTTCCCTTTTTAGCCCTTTTGAGGAGAAGCTAAAAAATTTCATAAAAACTTTTGAAGCGAGAAAGAATTCAGGCCCTTTGGAAATGAGCTACGCCCAGTCGAAATTCGAGGTAGCAGAGAAGAACTTCACTGAAGCAAGAAAGAAGAAAGAACATCTGGCGAAAACGCTCGAAGGCCTGAAAGACGCCTATGCGGCCGCGGAAAAAGAACTCGAAGAAGCTAGACGAGCAAGATATTGCCTGAAGGCTCTCAAAGGTAAGATTCACGAACAAGAGCGGAAATCGATTATGCATTAGACGAGAAGGAGAAGGAAGAGCCCTTCTTCTGCCTCAAGTGCATCACCAACGCTCCTCGCTACTGCTCTGGCTGCGGCAAGCCCTTGGCTGACGACAAGATCCTCAAGCTCTTCTGAAGAAGAAGAAGAGTCTTCTGTCTTACATATCTCAGATTGTTAGAAATCATCGAGAATAAATAGAAACAAGACATTTTCGTTTACTGCTTGTTTTCTTTACTCATTTGCTCTTCCTTGATTTCAAATTCTCTGCTCACTTTTTTAATAACCATCATTTTTAGAGCAAGTAATCGTAAGCGGAAATCAAAAATGTCGAATGGGAAGTCGAAGCGAACAGTTTGGGTGGGGAATTTGGAACCGAGAGTTACGGAAGAAATCCTTTTCGAACTTTTTCTTCAAAGTTAGAAACATGTTAAATCTGACCGTTTAACCGACGTTTTAGTTGCTCCATTGGAGGATGTTACAAAGCCAAAAAACAAGAACTTTGCCTTCATTCTCTTCACGCACAAAGAAAGCCCAGACTACGCCGTAAGAACCCTCAACAAAATTTCCCTTTTTGGGCAAAAGATTCATGTTAAACTTCATGAGAAGAAGCGGAAAAGAAAATCGAGAGGTAAACGATTCAATGACTTCTTTTGTTTTTTCATCGAGTTTTTTCAAGAGATGGTGGATCGACGAGTAGAAGATTGCAGCCAAAGTCGTGGTCGGAAGAAAAACAGTCGACGAAGCTCTCCAAGCGGCTTTGATGATCGCGTCAACAACTCGTCTTCTCGCAAAGATGAAAACGAAAACGACACTGGAGTCACTTGCACTGGTCCAGCCTCTGAGAGTGTCAACTTCATCCATGATTTCAATAAAACAGGGTTCAATCGCAGTCTCCGCAAAACTCTAAAGAAATTGAATATTCAAACTCCGACTCCTGTCCAAAGCGCTTCTATCCCGGTAAGAAAACATTCAATTTTCGTCAATTTATTTAACTTTCGTCAATTTTATTCAATTTCAGGCGATCATGTTGAAGCGTGATATCATAGCGTGCGCTCATACCGGTTCAGGCAAGACTGCTGCCTATCTCTTGCCCATTGTTGACGATTTGATGAAGCAGAACATCAAAGCCGAGTCCGCTGAGCGCCAATTTCCCCAAGCTCTAATCGTCTCTCCGGATCGTACCGAATGCCGCATGATCTACGAGCAGTGCTGCATGTTCGCAAAGGGCACAGGAATCATGGCCCAGTGTCTCCATAAAGGAATGGATATTAAATTCGCTCGCAAGGTAAGCTTTCCATTGTTGTCAAACAGAGCTAACTTTTAACTCCAAGAAAATACAAGAAAACGGGTGCAACATTCTGATTGGAACGGCACAACGAGTAAATGATGTCTTGGAGAAATTAGATTTTCTTGAACTCGGCAAGCTTCAATACTTCGTCATTGATGAAGCCGAACTCACGCTTGACGTGCGTTTTGGACCGATTAAGAAGCTTCTTGTAACGGGTCGTGTAAGATTTAATTGAAATTATGAGCTTTCTATGGATTCGGTATTAAGGAAACGCCTGGTAAACGCCAAACACTCATGTTTTCCGCCACCTTCTCCCCAATTCTCCAACGATTCGCCACCGAATATCTGGACTCGGAAACCTTGTTCATTAAAGTGGATTAAAATTTTCAGCTGCTTTCGATATCTGCCTTCAAAACTGCATCCAATGCAGACACAATTATTGAGCTCGTTTTTAAAGAATAAAACGGAATCGGTAAAAAATGGACTTTTCCTTCGCAAATTGCAAGGCATCATTTTCGAAAAAAGGATGACGTCCAAGACTCATATTTTTTATAAACAAGCGTGAATGTACAAAAGCGTTTAATCGAATACAAATTAAAAAGTATTAACAAATAAATAATGAATTTACAAATTGAAAATGGGTTTCTTCCGTTCTGAGCAGGTGGATTTTCAGTTAATGATTCTTCATGCCGACCATTTCGGAAATGTTGTTCGCAAGGCGTTCCAGCTTCTTCTTTTTATCGTACTTGGATCGGTCGGACTTGGCCAGTCGAAGCACAGCATCACGAGTACAGTCAGCTGTTTCCGCCTCGATTCTGTAGCTTGGGTTTCGTGCTTTCAATTTTTCCATGTACTGAAAAAATTTTCATTCGAGCTACAATCGTAAACATTACCTTTTCTAAATCGCTTTTCTGGAAGACTTCTTCGACTTCGACCTCTTCCGTCAGTCGGTAGGCCTTGTTTATCCTTCGCACAAAATTCTCAACTCGCAGTCGGTGTTCGTCAGATTTCTTAATTGTTGTTCATGGAGACTAGTGTGAAGGAATTTTAAAAACCTGGATGCAGAAAGGATCTCCTCTGTCTGCCTTGATCGGTCTATCGAGTTCAAACTCGCTGGCGAGACGAGAGGCGAGTCGCTCTTGAACTTCTGCGTTTTCAAGCTAGGAACAAGTAATTAAGTTTAGTGCTTTCTCGAATGAAAAATATCCTACCGCTTTCTCGGCAGTCTCAGCGGCCAAAATTTTTCTGTCATTGTCGGCGCTCTTTCGCTTGTCCCACTCGCGGTACATTTTCTCAATTTCGACCGAATAGTCGTGCATCAAGTAGTTTTTGACAGAAGGTTTTGTTCCTTTCCAGCCAGATTTCTTAACAGATTTAAGAGAAATTCCCTCTAGAACCGAAGTACCTGGGCGGATTTGAGCTTTAGCTGCTGAGGCCGCTTGTCTGTCTTGAAAAGCTTGTCAATCTGAAAAAAGAGATTTAATAAATAAACATCGGTGCTTGACTCACTGTAGCATGCGATTCTTTTTCGTTGAATTGAGCAGTAGCGACTAGCTTTTTCTTCTTTACTGGAGCAAGGTTTTTCTTTGCTTTTGTTGGGACAACGACTCGCAGTTTGACGGAAATCTGCTCACCGTCTTCCGTTTGACAGGTGAACGTTGCTGAATCGTTCCATTCAGCTCCTAATTAAAATTTCAAGAAAGATACAATCAAGATTTGCTTTACCCATGATAACAAGGACTCGTTTGAGGCCAACGGCGATGATTTCATAATGCTTGCCAACCTGACATCTACCTCGGCCTCTCAGCCACGTGACTTCCTTGGGATGAGAGAGATCAACTTCGAAGCGAACGATGGACCCTTCCCGGACAGTCTGATGCTCAAGCTCGTTCAAAAACTTGAAGGGCGCATCTGGTGGCGCCATTCCGTAAACAAGGCTCTCATTGATTGGCGCTGGAGGAGTGAAGAAAAGTTGTTCTTTTCTCGCTAGCTGGCTTAATCGCTCTTGGACGAAGAGAACGTCTTCGTCGAGGGTCTTGGTGATGTCATCTCCTCGTTCGAGCCTTTGTTCCCACTGAATTACTTGCGATACACCTGAGAATTGCGTAAAAAGTTTTAATAAAAAAGAGAAAAATTGCCTTCGATGAAAGTATTGACGAGCATGATTTCGGACTTTCCAAGTCTGTCGGCGTTCGAGATATCCCAAATGCCTCCGACAGAATCAGAGTCGACTCCAGCACCACCTCGGGCCTGGAGACCAAGTCTCGCGAGGATTTCTTTGAAATCGTCTCGATCGGAGAAGAATGGAATCTGGACCATCGCTCCAGCACGGAGACCAGTTCCGAGATTGCTTGGACATGTCAGAATCCAGCCGAGATGATCGCTGTGCATAAAATCGTAGCCTTGGGATTTCAAGCATTCTTGAATCGCCTTGGTAGCAACAGCAAATCGCTCGATGATTTTTCGAACATTGTCGCCCTTTTCCATTGAAACGATTCGCAAGTGATCTTCTTCATTGACCCAGACGAAGAGGTTCTTGTCGTTGTTGTGGTAAATACCTCGAGCGTCAGGCCAGTGTCGACCGCAACCAGATGCAAGCAACAAAGTACTATCAGGTTCCTAGAAGAAAATAAACAAAAGTCGTTTTGTAAAATGCTTGCCTGGAATAGGTTTCCATTGGATCTAAGTTCTTCTTCCTTCTCAACACTCATGCCAGTGGGTTTTTGTTCAAAACTGCGGGAGCCATGGAGTGGAAAGTAATCTCCTTGAAGGTCTCCTTCGAGCGCCAGGAGAGACTTTGTTACTGCTGCTTCGAGTTCTCGTCTTTCCTCAAAACTGATGCAGGGTGGGAGCTTGAAACCGCGCACAGATCTGCCAGTTCTACAACGCGTTGTCAGAACGAAGCGGCCAGAAACATCAATTGGTGTTTGCGAGAGCTGTGAGACATCCAAGTTGGTGATGTGTTTGGCGTCGGCTGCGTAGCCATTGTGGCGTGCTGAAATGACTGGATCGAAAAGATCCTCGAAGGTTTTTAGAAATTTTGAAAACTAGAGTCTTGGTACCTTGAAAACAGTGTACGAATCTTCATCGCCCGCGACCATACCAACAGTTTTGATATGAGGATGACCTGGATTGTCGATTCCGGTTTTGATGCAATGTCCAAGGTTGACTCCGGAAGCAGTGGTTTTCGATTTAAGGGAGTCGTACAATCCTGGGTTGGCCTTCATCGCTTCGGAAAAAAAGGAATTGTGGGCGGCCAAACTTGGCAACTTGGCGGGCATTTTTTCGGCTGAAAATGTCGCACCCTTTTCGTCAGAGTAGTATTCCGCATCGCCGCAGCCAGCTTGAATCCACTCTGGCAGCTTTCGAACAGACTTGGCGAGGCCAGTTGGGGGATAACAATCCTCGTCATCATCTTCTTCCTCGTCCCATTCCCCTTCTTCGATCTTTCGAAGTTTTTCAAGCTTCTTCTGCACCTTTTGAATATCTTTGTCCAAAGTAAGATCGATCTCCTGCTCTTGCTCAAGTCGTTTCTCCCATCGAATGATTTGCGCAACGCCTTCAATAAAAATATTGACCAAAGAAATTTCTGATTTTCCAAGTCTGTCGGCATTTGAGATGTCCCAAATACCGCCGACGGAATCTGAATCAACACCTCCGCCGCCTCGAGCCTGGAGACCCAACTTTCTCAAGATGATTTTGAAATCGTCTCTGTCCGAAAACAGTGGCACTTTGACCATGGCGCCAGCTCGCAAGCCCGTTCCAAGATTGCTGGGACAAGTCAAAATCCAGCCGAGATGATTGTTGTGCATGAAATCAAAGCCTTGCTCTTTCAAGCAGCTCTGGATAGCCTTTGTAGCGAGGGCGAATCGCTCGATGATGGTTCTGACGTTGTCTCCTTTTTCCATTGACACGATTCGCATGTGATCTTCTTCGTTGACCCAGACGAAGAGGTTTTTATTATTGTTGTGGTAGATACCTCGAGCATCGGGCCAGTGTCGGCCGCATCCGGAAGAGAGAAGCAGAGTACTATCTGGTTCTTGGAATAAATTTCCGTTTGATCGGAGCTCTTCCTCTTTCTCGAGAGTCATTCCAGTCGGTTTCTCCTCATAACTTCTTGAGCCATGAAGTGGAAAGTAATCACCTTCCAAATCGCCAGACAGAGTTTTCAAGCTCTTAACAATTGCAGCCTCGAGTTTTCGTCGCTCATCAAAACCCAGACATGGTGGCAATCGGAATCCACGGACAGAGCGACCAGTTCGGCAGCGAGATGTCAGGACATATTTGCCGTCGGGATCGATCGTCGTGGTGGAAAGGTAGTCAACGTCGAGGTTGGTTGGATGAAGAGCATCTGCTTCATAGCCGTTGTGGCGTGCGGAAATGACCGGATCAAAGAGTTCCCGGAAAGTCGAGTAAGATTCTTCATCACCAGCGACCATTCCGACAGTTTTAATATGCGGGTGTCCAGGGTTATCGATTCCAGTTTTGATGCAGTGGCCAAGAGTGACACCGAGCTTCGTTTTCTTATCCTTCAGCTTCGCATAAAGCTCTGGCTGGGCTTTCAATGCCTCTGAGAAGTATGAATTGTGTTTTGACAAGTCGGGACATTCTTCTGGAGCAGCTGCTCCAAGGAACGTAGCGTTTTTCTCTTCGCAAAAGTACTCATTGTCACCACAGCCAGCTTGAATCCACTCTGGTAGTTTTCGAACAGATCTTGAAAGACCTGTTGGTGGGTACTGGTCGTTTTCAACTTCATAGAGATCTTCAAGCGCTAGAAGCACTTTCTCAATGTCTTCTTTGAGCGTTTCGTCGATCTTTTCTCCATCTTCGAGCCTCTGTTCCCAACGAATAACTTGCGCAATGCCCTCGATAAAGGTATTGACAAGCATGATTTCCGATTTTCCAAGTCTATCAGCATTAGAAATGTCCCAGATACCACCAACAGAGTCAGAATCGACTCCACCTCCACCTCGAGCTTGGAGACCAAGCTGCTTCAGAATGTCCTTGAAATCGGGCCGGGCCGAGAAAAGCGGGACTTTGACCATAGCTCCCGCTCGAAGACCAGTTCCAAGGTTGCTAGGACAAGTTAAAATCCATCCCAAATGCTCGCTGTGCATAAAGTCAAATCCTTGCTCTTGAAGGCAATTTTGAATCGCTTGAGTGGCATCGGCAAAAGTCTGGATGATTTTCCGGACATTGTCGCCTTTTTCCATTGATACGATTCGCATGTGATCTTCTTCGTTAACCCAGACAAAGAGATTTCTAGCACCGTTGTGGTAAATGCCACGAGCATCGGGCCAGTGTCGGCCGCAGCCAGAAGAAAGAAGGAGGGTACTGTCTGGTTCTTGGAAGAGATTTCCATTCGATCGGAGCTCTTCTTCCTTGGCAAGCGACATTCCCGTCGGTTTTTCCGTGAAACTTCTCGATCCATGCAGAGGGAAATAATCACCTTCGAGACTACCCTTCAACGTCTTCAGACTTTTGACAATAACGCCTTCAAGCTTTCGTCTCTCTTCGAAATCGAGACAGGGAGGAAGTCGGAATCCGCGCACCGAGCGGCCAGTTCGACATCGGGTCGTGAGCACGTATTTTCCCGTCGGATCAATGGGCGTTTGCGAAAGCTGATCAACGTTCAAATTTGTTGGGTGCTTGGCATCGTAGGCATAGCCATTGTGTCTTGCAGAAATGACTGGGTCAAAGAGCTCCTTGAAGGTTTCATAAGATTCTTCATCACCAGCTACCATTCCAACGGTCTAATGTAGGGATAGTTATCTGTCTTTCTAATACTACAGAATCAGGAATTGAAATGTCTACAAATGGTATGACAAAAAAAGCAAAGGCGATGTCTGATCCCAATCCTTAATGTGTGGGTGTCCAGGGTTGTCAATACCAGTTTTGATACAATGACCTAAAGTAACTCCAGCTGCTGTTTTCTTAGACTTCAAGCGATCATAAAGTCCAGGATCAGCATTCATTGCTTCGGAGAAAAATGAATTGTGCTTGCTCAAATCGGGAAGAGTATCTGGCATCTGAGCTCCGAGGAAAGTCGCGTTTTTCTGAGCACAGTTGTATTCCGCATCCCCGCAGCCTAGTTGAATCCATTCAGGCAGCTGTCGAACTGATTTGGAAAGTCCAGTTGGTGGATACTGATCGTTTTCTTCTTCCAGCAAATCTGCAAGCCGCTTTTGCACTTTCTCAATGTCTCGATTGAGGTTCTCATCGATGCTTTCTCCGGTCTCCAACTTGCGCTCCCAGGCGATCACTTTGGAGATACCCTCGATGAAAGTGTTGACGAGAGAGATCTCTGACTTGCCGAGTCTATCCGCGTTTGAAATATCCCAGATTCCACCGACGGAATCAGAATCAACACCACCTCCGCCTCGCGCTTGAAGACCGAGTTGTTTCAAAATATCCTTGAAATCGGGCCGGGCGGAGAAGAGAGGGACCTTGACCATGGAACCAGCTCGAAGTCCAGTTCCCAAGTTGCTAGGACACGTTAAAATCCACCCCAAATGATCGCTGTGCATGAAGTCGAAGCCTTGCTCTTGCAAACAATTTTGAATGGCCTTGGTCGCATCGGCAAAGGTCTGGATGATTTTTCGAACGTTGTCGCCTTTTTCCATCGACACGATTCTCATGTGATCTTCCTCGTTTACCCAGACGAAGAGGTTGCGATTGTTGTTGTGATAAATGCCACGAGCGTCTGGCCAGTGTCGTCCGCAGCCAGAAGAAAGAAGGAGAGTGCTGTCTGGTTCTTGGAAGAGGTTTCCATTCGATCGAAGCTCTTCTTCTTTCTCAAGACTCATTCCACTTGGCTTTTCGGAATAGCTTCTCGATCCGTGAAGCGGGAAATAGTCGCCTTCTAAGCTTCCTTTCAGAGTTTTCAGACTTTTGACGATGGCGCTTTCCAGTTTTCTTCGCTCTTCAAAGCCAAGACAAGGAGGCAGTCGGAAGCCTCGAACGGAGCGCCCAGTGCGGCAGCGAGTCGTCAAGACGTACTGGCCAGTCGGATCAATGGGCGTTTTTGAAAGCTTCTCGACGTTCAAATTCGTTGGATGAGTGGCATCAGCTGCATAGCCGTTGTGTCTAGCTATCAGATGGGATGAGCATAACTACCTCTTTGCTTCTTGCATATTTTATGATTTTTTTAATCATATTTTTCATCCTGTCCTGAAATGACTGGATCAAAGAGATCTTTGAAGAGAGTGTACGATTCTTCGTCTCCAGCAACCATTCCGACGGTTTTAATATGTGGATGGCCGGGGTTATCGATGCCAGTCTTGATGCAATGACCCAAGGTGACCCCTGATGAGGTCTTCTTGTCTTTTAGTGACGCATAAAGCGCGGGATTAGCTTTAATCGCTTCGGAGAAGAATGAATTGTGAGCCTCTAAGTCAGGTAGCTCCGCTGGAACGTTAGCACCCAAAAACGTAGCGTTTTTCTCTTCGCAATAATATTCGTTGTTTCCGCAGCCAAGTTGGATCCATTCTGGCAGCTGGCGGACGGAATCAGACAATCCGTAAGGTGGATAATCCAGTGGAGGTACAGTCAGACAGCAGCCAGTGTAAACGCCAGTCTTGGAGTCTCGGAGCTGGATTTGAAAAGAGAGATTGACGAAGTTTCTTCCCTTCAAGCCGAGTTGCAAAATTTTAAATTTGTTAAGAGCTAGTTAAGCTGAATCCAAAGTCAATCAATCGAAATAAATTATAAATGTGCAACTTTTCCTTCAACAATTTCAGGCTCCTTTCTCCAGTCGTTTTGTCTTCCTTGATTTCAACATCGTCACTAGCTTCAAATGGCGATTTTCCAAAGAACCACGTGGTCGCACGAGTAGGGGGAGAAATAACAGCCTCCAGAAAAGCTTCGCCCTCGGGTGTGATTGTTTGGTCCTCGAGAATCTTCGTGAAGGAAATCTCTGGAAACGTAACGATCGCGGACGAACGGACGGAGTCAGCGACGATGCTGACTTTGAAGGCAAGGCTGACGAAGTTTGCACCATTTTTCAGAAGAAGTTTTCTTTCTCCAGTTTCGTTGTTGCTCTCAAAGACGACATTTTCCCTGGCTGCCAACTCAGAGCCACTATTGATATTCTTAGTTCGCGAAAATTCTAAGAAATGAATATTTATTTTCCAATTACCCAAAAAGCCATTGAGTCTGCGCATCACAAGGAGAAACAGTAGCGGAGAATTGGGCGCTGCCATCTTCCCCAACAACAGCGTTTTCCAGAGGACTCGAAAATGAAGCCTCCGCAGGTGGAAAAGTCAATGAAGCGGAGGTGGAAACACCGGCAGTTCTATCAGCCTGGAGGAGGATATTGAAAGAAAGTCCAACAAAGTTCTTGGCATTTTTCAGCTTGAGAGTTCGCTCGCCACTTTCTGCGTTTGAAATTATTTCTACGTCTTCTCCTGCATCAGAAATTGCGCTTTGTCTGAACACCGTTTTCTCATCGCTTTATCTGTTGAGTGACAACGCTAAGACCTGCTTGGTCATAAAAAACACTTATCATCAAATTGAAAGCCAATTTATAACATAAAACGAGGTGAAAGCACTTAGTCTCAAGATTTTCAAACAATAAGAATAGCTGCACTAAAATTATTTTACGAATTTTAGCGTAAATTCATTTAGAAATTTATGGGTAAAAGAAGTTGACTTGGACTTTTTGGAGTTAGTTGAGTTCGTTGATGAAATTTTTATTTATGAAAATATAGAAAATTTATTGAATTACCCAAAGAACCAGGTCGCTGGCCAGTCAGCTGGAGAAATGACCGCGGTGAGGATGGCTGAGCCATCGTCATTGATGCACCCGTCGGCCAGGGGCTTGGTAAACTCCACCTATAGACACGAGTTACACCAAGTTCGCTAATCCTCTCTATCTGAGTCAAACCTGCACTTCGGAGGCCATTCTCGAGTTAGATTGGACCTTACAGCCATTTTCACAGCCTGGATCAAAATTGATCAAAGGGGGATTAGCGCTAAATTCATCCCCCGGCCTGACCATGCCTTAGTAACTTACTACCTTTTATACTTTTTATATCGAAGTTCAACGAATCATCTTTACAATAAATTGATTATTTTTTACTGAGCGCAAGACAATAAAGCCTTTATTTTTGATATCCAATAAATTCATTCTTTGTAAAAAAAAATCCTTGATGCTTAGATTCTAGCTCCCAGAGTGGGAATCTGATTGCGCTAAATCTGATGAAATGGTTTATTGACAAAATGGAACGGACGGCATTTTTTCTTTGACTGTTTGGACGGATTCCGTTCAACTGCCTGTGCAACTGTATTAGAACTTATGCGAGTATTTGAAAAGAAAAGAGTGTTTTCCAATTATCTCTGCCAATTAGGCCGACCCTTGTCAAATTAAACCTAAAGTCAGCGCGGAGGACAAAAAGTTATATTGATCTCAGTTTAACTAATAGTAATACAGTACAATCTGAATGCAAACTAGAACACTGTATTTTCTGAAGAAAGAACTAGAATCCTTGTTTATATTGTCAATTAGATATGATATCTAAGATATCGAAATCGTGGGCCATTATTTCTAGTTGAAGTTCGACCCCAGATATCAGTGATAATTTACTGATAATTTGAAAAAAATGGAATGACTCTGGAATTATTTTTTACGCGACTTTCCAAAATTATTTGGAGGGGATTTTCTAATTGAATTTTTTGAAATAAAGAGTTGTTTGAAGAGGCGAGTTAAGTTTGGTCTGCTGCGGCGAGTGAGCAAATTAACTGGATATTTTTTTCTGGTTGAGTAGGGTGCGGTCGGGTGGGGGTTAGGAGAGTGCTCCCCTGGGGCAGCGCCTTCGAAATCCTCTTTTTCTCCCAATCATCTTCAATCGATCTTTCGCCAAAGCGAGAGCATCTCTACTCCCCAAGAAATAAGCACGCCCTGTACGAGTAGTGTGTTCAACACTTTCTCACTCCGCTTATTCTCCAAGAGAGATATAGAAACGAAGAAATCAAGGAAGACAACGAAAACGACGGGAGTGCGAGTTAACGCGCAAACAGAGCGACTTTCTGTTCATGACCCACCGATGGAGAGAAGTTTATGAAGTGGTTCGGTTGGTGCTTCCTTCCTTTAGGCGCGGCTCGGAAAAACATGCAGTTAGAAAGGGACTGTAATGATGTGAACCCATTTCGAAAATAATTTTTCAAGATAAAGTAACGTTCGTAGCGGAATAAACAGACTAGAAAAACAATAATATCGGCACCCCACCTCCTTGGTTCTTGATTATTTACAGGACTTTTGATAACGAAAGACCATGCTCATATAATAAGAGATACAGTTAGCTTTCGGAACTGAAGATGAACTGGGAGATGAATAAATAATACGTACCCGTTCCTGTACTCGTGTCCTTAATACGTGTCCCGTACTGTATATTTAACCATAAGCCTAAGAATTCCTCGAGATATTCATTTTTATTTGTGAAAGTAGTGTTTTGATTATCGATTACTCTGATTACTCTTGAGGTCAACTGAGTTACTGGAGTTTGATTAAAAGTTATTTTTTATTTCAAAAATTCTTTTTCGAGCCCCAAATAAGCTCTTTTACAGAAGTCAGTCGATTTTGAGAGCGCGTGGGACGCAGAAACTGCACTACTCAATGACATTTTCGCTGTATATAACAAAGTAAGTATACTTTGCCAATACTGTATTGCCTGCTTCTAAAAATGACGGCTCATTTTGTAAATTAACAAGGAGCAGGCGGCGGATCAATTATCTATCACTGGCGAAGGGACACTTTTGTTAAAATTATAACAAATTATCCGCGATTCAACGCGCTTGGATGTATATTTCAAAGATCTATTGACTTTCTGTCACATTTGGCGGCGCATGCGCATGAGTTAATTCGTTCAATTGTGTCGACGTGCCAATCGCTTCCTGGAGCAACACCCGCCCTCATCAATTTTTCAGCTGATACGACCGGTCAACAGCTTCACAGAGCCGGTGGTGGTGACGCTATCGCTAGAAATTACGCAGATACTCGATGTCGACGAAAAGAACCAAGTCATCGCGGTCGAGTGCTGGCTCAGGCAGCAATGGAGAGATGTACATTTGCAGGAAACAGACTCACAAATCTCAAATTCATTTTCAATAATTAATATTCATTATGCAACGGCAGATTTGTGAGTGGCAAAAAGTGGAACCCGGAACAATACAAAAAGATCGAACAACTTCACATTCCAGAAGATCTAATTTGGAAGGTAAAATAATCCATGTCTCGTTCGAACTGGAACATTTCATTTCGAATTTATGTAAAGTGGACATTGCAAAGTTCACAAAAAAAAACATTTGATAAGATAAATCCCAGAGGAGCCTTAGTTTGAGAAATTAAGAAATAATGAAGATTTAATCATCTACGCTCTCGATCTCCTATTGTTTTAAGCTTCATAGGAGTTACTATGTTCTCGGTAACACTCAAAGATTCCCCAATTCTAGCGCCGCGGGCTTAGAGTAATAACTAAGGTTCTAATTGAAAGCTCTTTGGAAAACCTTTGATGAAGAAATTGTTCGATTTCTATTTTTATGTAGAATCTTCAAGAAATATTTTTCTGTCGATAAAATGTCGCTGCTGTCAGAAAGCGCCATTTCAGTGCTACAGTCGAGCGTGTAACAGTTGTTTCGTTTAGCCGGACATCGTCATGTTTCAAAACGCAGATGGCAACTTCACGGGACAGTTCGAAACGAAGGCGATCTTGTCGGCGAACGGGCAAGTGAACTGGGAAGTGCCCATGATATTCAGATCCTCGTGCAAAATCGATGTCACCTACTTTCCGTACGACACGCAGAACTGCTCGCTCACGTTCGGCTCGTGGACTTATGACAAAGAAGGCAACGGAGAATCCGCTCTTTTTGAATCAATGAACTTTCCGTCCCAACGTCAGACTAAATTATTTGCTCAAAATTAAATTTTTATCAACACAACTTTTAGAGTATAAATTAGACTCTATCTGATAGACTTTCATCAAGAATTCCGACTTTAGAACAAACTTTTCTCCTAGACATAATGTTGCACTCAACTATAAATGCGTATCTCCTCAAAAAGAAGTGGATCTGATGATGGGCGATGTCCAGGCAGAGTCAGTCCTCGCCAAGTTTGTAAAAAACGGCGAGTGGGACTTCCACCACGTCGAGGCTGTTCGACACAACTCGCTCTTTGCCCTGCACGACAACGAAAACGACACTCGCAAAGCAGGTACAATCGAAACAAACGCGTTCGCTTATAATTTCTTTTGATAGTGAATAAGTTTCGTTATATTTTATTTTTTCGTTGCATAAATTGATGAGTGTGTTCAGGGCACAACCATGAACTGACGCAATTCGACGTGTTCGATCATCCAGACATTCAATTTCGGCTGGTGATGCGGCGCTACCCGCTCTTTTACAACGTCTTCCTCATCACGCCATGTCTTCTCATTTCATTCCTCACCGCGCTGGTTTACTATCTCCCGTGTTCTTCGCATCAGAAAATCACCTTTTGCACCTCAGTTCTGCTAGGTATCTTTATATATCCTTGTCTTAACCTCGTACCTATCCTTTTTTCTAGCGCACACTTTCTACCTTATGGTGATAGCAGAAATCATCCCCTCTACTGGCGACACGATACCTCTGATTGCCGAGTACTTGCTCCTCAACATGATTTTCATCACGCTTTCCATCGTGATCACTACTCTAGTTTTGCCAAGGGTTTTCGATTCTTCAGTTTTTTTTTGGGAACTTGACAACACGGGCGCGCCTGCAATTTTGGATTTCCTACTGCACGGGCTATCAATTAAACTTTGCTTTTTATTCATAAAAGAATCAAGATTAAACCCTGAGTAGAATATACATTACCGCTCGCCTTCCTCTCATCCACCACTGCCGGTGTGGATGCGCCACTTCTTCCTCCGCTTGCTACCGAGAGTGCTTTGCGTGTCGCCGCCAAATGACGAGCTTGGGATGCTCCTCGCCAAACACGAATGTCAGCTTACACTACATCTACTTATAAATGGTCTTCCAGAGAGGTAACAAGAGAAGAAGGTCTCATAATTATCATCTGCTTCAGTGAAAACATCATCCGCGACCAGGCGAGGCGGCTCGCCCGGGCCGACCACATTCCCGAGGAGTTTGTCCAGACCGCGTCCGACATCGACGACATTTCGCAAAAGTACAAAGACGAGATTCGAAACCAAACTGTAGGATCCTTTTCCTTGCTCAAAATAACTCTTTTCTAGGAAATCTCCGAGTGGCGTTTTGTGGCAATTTTGATGGACAGAATCTTTCTCTATCTTTTCCTGCTCGTGTCGTTGTTTGGGATCGTGGTGCTCTTCCTGCCTGCTTGGGTCGACTACTCTTCCAAAGCCAACAAATAGATTAACATATTATTTTTGCACAAACAACTTTTCAAATAGCCATAGCAACATAATATTGGTGAGACCTTTTCAACTTCTTCTGACCCTGAAATGCAAAGCCTAATAAAATTCAATTAAATATTCTTTAGCCGTCTTTTTATTTATAATTTCAAGTTGAACTAGGGAGACATCAACGTCAAAAAGTTATTTCGGGAGAAAATTAAAAAGGTGAGTAAAAAAAAAGAGAAAAATAAAAGAATCATAAATTGGAGTCATCAGCTTTGCTCATCTCCTCGTCGATGTATTTGATCTCCGAATTAGTAACAAGCACTTATGATATAAAAGTGAATTTCAAAATCTGATTATTTTTAAATATTTTAGACAAAGTCAACTAAAAATATTTCCATCAGATAACGGTCAAGAGGCCCTCTACAGGGTAGTTTGGTTCAACCCCCCGCTGAGGAAGCAGATTCTGTGGCGCCCTCTTTCGGTTGATTTTGCAATAAAACTGAGAGCTACAGGCTACATGCACATCAAAATATAAAATGGAAAAACTTTTTCTAGCGCAGTAGGAAGAATTTGCTGAAATCGTGCAAGCACTACTTCGATAAACAATAAATAACTTGCGAAAAAACCTGCCAGTCTTATAAAAAGAATGAAAAAGAATCGTGAATAAAAAGAAGGACTTTTGAAAATGATTATCTTTATTTTGTCTGAATAATAGAAATGTAGAAGTAAGAAGGCACATCAAAAATGAAAATCGGAAGGAAATGAAAAGCTCTATATTTAAGAGCTGAACTTGTTTGTTTTTAGCTCGTAATTCCTGATGTTTTTTTTTTCACAGAAATCATGGAAGAGAACACTTTTGGGTAGGCTTCAATTTGAAAAGATTGAAATGCGGCCGGCGTCGTCGCCAGTTGCGATGAATAAAGTTGAGGAATGTAAAGGAAGCGTAGAAGGAACTGATACGGTGTTTATGCTTGAAGTGTGCATCTGAAATGACTGTAAGTTGCGTTCACGATTCGAGACCTTTCTTACCTTGAATCGTTGCCATTTCGAAGCGCTCTCGTGTCGATCACTAGAAATGCGCCAGCAATAGGTGGCCCCATCCTCGGAGCCGCAAAAGATCAACTTCTGGACTGGAGAATATACAGCCGAAATTATCAGATGCTCTTTTATTTGGACGCCTTTGTATCTTGACGTCATTTGAAAACTGTCGAGCGAGAAGACGCGAATTCTAGAGTCGCCAGAAGTCACGAGAACTGATGATTTTTCGTCAACAGTTGAAATTCCTAAAAAAAAAAACATAAAAAATCATCCCTCTTCACTTTTTTACCTGTAACTGGTTTTTCCGAAACCACAATTTCGGTATAATAATTGAGCTTCTCCAGCTCTCGTTCAAAAATAATAACTCGCCCGTCGAAGGTGCCAACAAGAAGCCACTCTCCAAATTTGACAAATTCAACGCAGTTGATCATCTCTCCATTTTTCAATCGAGGTTGCAGATGAGCATAGGCCATGACTTTCTCGGACATGATGTCCCAAAATCGAACAATTCCGTCGACACTTCCAGAGGCGAAGAATGTTGGGTGTTCTGGGTGGAAACAGACGCACTAAAGTAGTTTTAAGAAAAAAAATTCAATTCTTGATTTCACTATGAACACTAATTTAGAGGTCAATTGAAGCCATGTGATTTCAATAAGCTCAAAAAGATCACTGGAGGAGTTTATCAGCGTCTGGCCTATCTGTAAGTATCGAAACGAGAGGATAGTCGAATAAGACCATTACCTTGACAGGTTCAGGATGTTTCAGTGTCAAAATCGCCTCCATCTTGCTCATGTGCCACAAGCAAACCGAACAGTCACTGCTGGCACTCAACAGCCAATCATCCCCAGACTTCTTGCTCCAAGCTAAGTCGAGTATATCGCCGCTATGGCCAAAATACTGGCGGAAGGGCACGTCGCAAAATAAATCGTCCGAGTTTGAGCTTTTACTCGTCATCTTGTATTTTTCGCTGTTCGAGGCAGCGTTGAGGATGAACACGGTGATTTGCGATTCCTTTCCTCCAGCAGCAAGGAGGGTTGAATCGGCGTTGAGCTTCAAAATGTAGATCGGAGACGATTTGCTTTGGTGGCTCAGCTCCTGGACAAAGCTCAAATCAGACAGTGGCAAATTGTTCGAGCTTGCCCTCAGCAGCTTTTTTGAAGATTTGAGCTTGAGGCTGCCGCTAGAATCGCTCTTCTTACTCATCGCGCAATCCAGATCAATGTCCGATTCTGGAGGGTCAACGGAGAGTTGGGAGGATTGAGAGTTTTGCTTCAGCGGGTTTTGTCGAGTTCGAAATTTGAGAAAACGAGACTTGAAAGTTTGGTGAATTCCTTTCACTTTTCGCGCCATGGCGGAGGCGGAAGAGGCAATTGAAGACATTTCAGATGAAAGGGATGAAATTGAATCGCATTTTTCTGCAATATTTTTTTTAAAGGAAGCAATTGTAAACCAATAGGTTTTTACCTAAATTTGGAGGCGATTGGGGAGCAATGAAGTTATCAACTTCGCAGACTCGTTGAGTTTCGGCGCTAGTTGGAACTTCCGATGAATCAACTTCATTCAAATCGTTTTCTCTGTAAGAATCGCGGCGCAGACTCAAGTTCGTTCTTGCCGCCATTCGAGAGTGAGTCGATCTCAAAGAGCTTCGGATCGAATCGTCCCTAGGTTTAACTTACCTCAAACGAATTAATGAATTGCTCTTTACCGTTTTAATTTTGCATCTCCGTTCAATTCCTCGACAAGTTCGGCACAAGAAAAGTATCGGGAGTTCATTTTTTCACTGTCAAGGCTGGATCTCTTAGAGTCGTCTTTTCAAGGATATTTTTGGCAAAAGCTAGATTGTCTATTTGCTAATGCTAACTTCGTGTTTATCAAAAATCTCTGGTGAATTAACTCTGTTTCCCTCGGGTATAAATTAATAGGGGGTAGGGGGTCGTAAACTTGATTTCTTACTAGCGTTTTTGATCAGAGTACACATAGCTCGAAAATCTGTGTAATTTACAGACCTTTAAGACCTGAGAGAAGATCTTGAAAGAGGCCTTTAAAAAGCGACTTCGGCAGAAAAGAATAAAGATGGTAATTTCGGTGAAGGTGAATTTTGTTTACGCGGCTTTTATAAAGTCTCTTTCAGGATCCTTGAAATCAAAAATATATCCTCTCCTTCAAATTTCTTTCTTCTCCGATCCAACGAGGATGTCTTTGACTTATACGCGTTTTCAAAAACGGATTCAACAGAGCTTGTGCCAGAGTAATCTTCTTCCAAATTCTTCGGAGCAAACAGCCTCTTTTTTCAGCGTTTTGAAAAAGAAGAAAAACCGACGCCGCTACTAGCGCGATGGACAGAGACACGGGAAAATATTAAATTTGATCCGAAGGCTGCGATCGATCGATGAAACCAGATCATCCTTTCGGAGTAAGAATAAATTACAATTTAAAACGCGAATGTTTCCTTTGTGAATTCGGCTGTGATCGAGTCGACGGTCGAGTTGGGAGTCAGAAGAGCATCGTCTTGTCCTAGTTGGTTACTTTCATTTGATAACTGTTCTTGTTGATAGATTTCAAAACACCCGAAAGGAAAAGTCTTACTTGATGCAGAGTCTTTACTTTTGAAGTTGAAGCCTGAACCTAAACGGAAATTCACAGGAAGCGTGTTTGGACGAGGCGCGGATTTCGAGAGGCCGAATTTTGGTGGAGGAGGTCGAGGCGGTTTTTCTTTTGAAGGAGTTGCTAGAGAGAGAGGATATTATTCAAGGGTTAGATGTTCTTAGGCCCGACAAGATTGTGACCTCGATTTCTACTAAGCTGTAGCCTACAGCCTGTAGGTCTAACAAAACTCGCAGTCACCTGATTCCTTCGAAAGCCTCGGCTTCGGCAAAACTTGGCCATTGTCTCCATCACTAGCTACAGGAATGAAACAACCGTTTGCTTCTACGGTTGGAGTCTCGAGATCTTCGACTGTATCACTTTCGGCATCATAGAACTCGTCGCTCGAGCTCATAAACAACCTGAATTGAAATTTGATTGAGCAACGCTTTTTTTAAATAGAAAAATATTGGCATTTAAATATATAAAAATAATTTGCATAGATGAAGATGGTTTTGAGCGAAAAAAAGGGGAGACGACTGTGTCTCCCAAAATTCAAGAAGAACGGAAAAGAACAGTTGAACTCGGCTTGGAAATGATATCTTCCAAAATGATCTCGGGAGCAACGAGACTCTTTTGCGTCAGAAGATTCTTCGTCGTTTTCTTTCTCAGTCCTCCCGTACGAACGTCCCTGACAATCTGCTGACCCAGCTCTCTGTAGACCTTAGCAGCCATCCCTGCTATCTTCTTTTTTTCTTTGCAGATTTCGATTTCGCGGAGCATTTGGGCCTTTTCATCCTTTAGTTGCTGGAAGAATTTTGGACCTTCGCATTCTTCAAGTTCTTGGAGTTCTTTTCGGACAGCCTTTGAATCGTCGTTTTCTTTCATTCTTTTTATCGGTTATTAAAAAGGGATGCATCTAGATTTGAGAAATCGGTTGAGAAAATCAGTTTATCAATAATCAGATTTCAGTCATACCTACAGCGTCACTTTCGAAAAAGACCGTTTTTGAGAGACTACCGGGAAGAATGAAGGACTACTACAGAACTCTTGATGTTACGCCAGAAGCATCGACGGCTGAAATTAAAAAAGCCTACCACAAGATGGCGAGAAAGTTTCACCCGGACAAGAATAAAGGTTTGCTTTTATCATGACTTGAAAAGCTTCTAAATAATAAATAGATCAAATTATATAGTATAGTCAAGACGGTAAAAATGACAGTTTATTTAGCGAAGGACGCGCACGAAATGTTCATCCGGATAAAGGAAGCGTACGAGGTGCTCTCTGACCCGGTGAAACGAAAGCAGTTCGAAGCTGCACGAGCTGGACCTCGTAACTCTCGACGACATCGCTCGACAAAAGCACGTCGACCACATCCATACAAGCGTCCAGCGCAAGAAAAGGTTTGTCAAAAGCACTTCACAGTTTATCTATTTAAACTTTTCTTTAGGAGCCAGAAAAGCGAAAGGGAACTTGGATTGAGCTGACCCTTTATTGGGTCAATTACCCTGGTGGTGAAAAAGTGAACATTCATAAGCTTCGAAAGGCGCTGAAGATGTGGTGGATCAAAAAAGAAGGCGACTATGTAAAAATAAACTATAGGTAAGTAGATTTCATACTATTTTACACAATGACACTGTCAACACTATCAATGATTATTTCAGTAAGCATTCGAAAGCCGAGAGAGATGCTGCAGTTCTACGAGACCAGTTTCCTAAAATCGTCGTCCGCTGGATCGATAAGTCGGACTTGATAAACTGAGGCTTTTAATAAAACTTACTAAAAACTAAAAAGTCTCATTATTTCAAATTTATGAGTAAAAATAATGAAATCCAGCAGGGCAGAAACTTTATATGGCAATTTAATAATCCGATTTCCTATCAAGCTCATCCTCAACTTCTCGATACGAAATGACAAGATTCTGCATGATTTTCGCCTTTTCCGAGTTTTCCTTTCTCAGCGCCATGATTGTCCCATCGACAACGTCGCCAGTTTCGTTGTGATCTTCAAACGTCTTCATCTCCATTTTCGCGTTCTGAAAGGTCTTCCTCTGCTTTTTAAAGTCTTCAATCGCATTGCTCGCTAACTGGTCCGAAATGGCAAGATGCCTGGCAAGAGACTGGTTCTTCTTGGTCGCGTCATCGTTGAGAATGGCGATTTGCTCGATCGACAGCTCCTCGAATTCCTTGTGCAGATCTTTTACCCGGTTGATCATCTCGAATTTGTTCGCCTGGCGTTTTTGAATCGCTTCCTTTTCTGAAAAAATCTTGATGAATAGGGGAATTCTCTTCTATGATTTCAAAACCCCAAAAGCCGCAGATAGTTTTAGTCTGAATTACTACGGAATCACGGTGATGGATATTGCCAAATTCATTTAATTGCTTCAAAGGAGTAATGATTCGGAAAATAACCGTGAATATGAAAAGGGAGTTAATATAACGACTGTTATTTTTCAAAACAAGAGTCATTCAAAAATCGGGTCCAGCAAGTGCTAGGGCTCGTCAGGTTGCTTTTTCTATCCTTTTTAATCCTCTCTGACATTTTGATTATTCTCTTTAGGAAGAAGTTATTCACCTTGTTTAGAAAGCTAGTAAATAGAAGAAAAAATATTTAGAGAAAATCGAAAACTAAAAATGTCGACTGAAACTACGGCTAATCCAGCGGCGACAACAACGACGGCTAATCCAGCGGCGACAACAACGACGGCTTTGTCTAATCTATGCAAGACGTCCAAATTACTGCTGGATGTTTATAACTCGAGTAAACTTTCAAATATAATATCTATTTTCTATTCTATTATTTTTTAGAGTGCGATTCATTCAGCTATGATGACCAACTTATTTACAACGAACAAATTGCACTTTTTGGACCAGGGACGGACGACAACTGTGATCTCGTAAGTAAAATGATAAGCATGCCAGAGAAAAGAATAGTCATTATTCTAAGGGTATTAAATATAAGGGTCTCGCACGGGTAACAATCCTCAAGACAGACCTCTTTGATAGAAGCTCTATCACCTAATTATATGCTCATTAATAAATTTAGCCGGAGCAAGTTTGCGAGCAGGTAACTACCACAAAATCAACAACAACCACAACAGCTGAGCCAACAACCACAACGACCACAACAACTACAACTATCCCGGAAGAATGCATCGAAGTGCTCGATTTCTTTGCCGCTTATGAAGACAAGCTCGGCCATTCAAAACAAGAATGCGAGGCAAATCGACTCATTCTTCAATCCCATTACTCTAACTGCAACTTTGATGGCAAATGCGACCATCTTGAAAACCCCCAATTCAGCGGAACTCAAAACGCTTTTCCTAACTTCTTTTTGACCCTTGCCTTTTTCACGAGCTTCTTTTTTAAATTTTGAACTGCAAAAATCAATAGAAATCATACTCTCTTCCTCGATATCAAAATTTCCGACTCAATATCCTCAATTCTAATCAATAAAATACCTAAGTCGTATAATTTCTCGGCGAATGACTTCTTGTCTGCTTGAAGTTGCGCTTCATGATCGGCAATCTTCTTCTCCAAAACCCTCTTGTCGTATGAAATTTCGCTCATTTCGCGAAGCACGCCCTGTTTTTTCAACTTTTCAAAGTCCAAATCGGCCAATTCTGACTTCTGCTTCATCTCTTCTCGGGACAGCTGATCGTTTAGTTCATTTATCCGAGCTTCGTCGAACACAGACTTCAATTAATGTTGGTTAAAATGAACGGGAAGAAAAGTATAGCGCTCACGTTTTTCTCCTCTGTCATGATGTCAACTTCTATGTCTTTGTCGCGGATCATATGTTGCAGATATGATGCGATGTCATCTAAGGGTTAACAGGTTTGTTAGTAGAAGTTAAAAAATACGAAACTGAGAAGGTAAAATCACTTCTCAAGCTCAAAAAAGTGGTTAAGATTATGTAGAACTGGATCTGTTCGAAGCCGTTTTTATCAACGTTAATCTTGTGACACCCGTATCAATATTATATCTCTCCGAGAAAAGTCTTAAGGGACCCCGCCGACCGAGCTCCGCGCGCGCTTCTCGCTCTTTTTCACTCTCACTCTTCAGCTGGTTTAATTCTTTCAATTATCGTGATTTTTTGTACACGAACTAATCTTTTGATGCTCTTTCATCTCCATTTCTTAAAATTTTCATAGCTTATTGCAACGCTGAGTTAGGGCGAAAACATTGGCGCTCGATTTCAAGTGTACATAAGTACTCGAATTATTCGGATTGACACTTCGAGACTGCCCTCATTGAAAAGCCCGTGCCTTCTTGCATAAGGCCTACTTATTGGGATTTCCCGGAAGAGTTTACTTATCCGATTATCGTGGGATTAATGCGGGTCACCTGGAGCGCTCGGCGTGAAACACGGGCATTTTATACTGTTGGCGCGGGATTCCGCTGCGCTGGTCAGAATAACCTTTATTTACCGCTCGATTACGAAAGCTGGATAAATTATAATTTAATCTCAATAAGTAGGCCTTATGCAAGAAGGCACGGGCTTTTCAATGAGGGCAGTCTCGAAGTGTCAATCCGAATAATTCGAGTACTTATGTACACTTGAAATCGAGCGCCAATGTTTTCGCCCTAACTCAACGTTGCAATAAGCTATGAAAATTTTAAGAAATGGAGATGAAAGAGCATCAAAAGATTAGTTCGTGTACAAAAATCACGATAATTGAAAGAATTAAACCAGCTGAAGAGTGAGAGTGAAAAAGAGCGAGAAGCGCGCGGAGCTCGATCGGCGGGGTCCCTTAAGCAGATCAAGTTCTACAAATCTTCCCACCGTCAAAAAACTTACTTGAGAGATTCTTTTCTTGCTTAAACTTCGCCTCGATTTCCTGCACCAGAAAGGTCTCACTGTCGCGTTTATTTTCCAGCTCTCTGAGATGATTCTCGAGCTCTTCAATTTGGTTCAGATAATACGACCGCCTGAATCCATGATTTCAAAGCAGAGTTAGTTAACATAGCGACCTACGGAAACGAGGGTTTCTCATCCTTTGCCTTCTTCTTGCCCTTTTTGCCTTTTCCTTTCGGCATTCTTCAAAGAAAAAATGATCAAAGAAAAGTGCCTTTGAATATCTTTTATATTTTATTGAAAGACAGAGAGAGAGAGACAGTATAAACAGCGATAAAAACACGATTCCGATACTATCTTCTTCCCCTTCCTCCTCCTCCTCGTCCACCTCTTCCTCCACGACCGCCTCTTCCACCTCGACCTCTTCCGGACTGTCTGGCCATTTCGCGATCTCGTTCTTTTCGTTCTTTCAAAATCTGCTCCGGTCGTTTTAGCGCGCCCTGTTCTCGCGCTTGTGCCTTCTTTCCGCCTCCACGCGTTCTTCTGTTGATCAAATTCGTCAAGTTCTGACGATTTTGTCGACTCTGGCTTTGATGATTCCTAAACGAACTTTTACTCCGAGATTAGCAGAATGAAAACGAACCTATTAGCATCTTCGTCGCCAGAGTCCTGGTCAAGCAAGCCGGCTTTGCTTTTTTCGAGGTATTCTGTGTATTTTCCGGTTTTGAAGCTTTGCTTGATCCAATTTCCTGATTCCGTTTTGATCTTCTTTTCTTGCTCGATTTGATTCGTTACAAACTTCTTTTTCTTTCGATCCCATACTCGCCCGACTTTTGGCTGAAAGCGTTTTTTAGGAAGTGGACTTCGACTTTTTCTCGGTAAATAAATGAAGAAACACCCTTATTTTCCATTCGAAATTCGAATACTACCTTTTGGCCAGGTTCTAGTTGTTTATTGAGCATAACTTCAGCAGCTTCTGACTGGAAGGCGTTAATTCCCAAATGCTGATCTGCTGCGTCACTTTCCCTCACATACGGAATGTAATCGTCTGACTTCTCAGCCGCCGTCAGTGTGTTTAAAATCTTTTTCTGTTTGATGCTTTTGAATTTTTCGATCTGTTCTGCGTTCTTTTCGCGAAGAGTTCGCATCACATTCGCGGCATAGGCTGTTTCAGAGACATTTCCTTTGCATTTCTTGTCCCTAAAAGAAATCTTAGTATGTGGAAGGCGCCATCTCTTTTGCGCACTGGAACCCTTTTTTAAACCCTTTCTTTTTCAGTGTTATTCAATTCACTGTTGTTCAAATTATATTGAGAACATTGTTTAGTGCTTGATAACGTAAAAAAAGCTTACTAACTTAGAAATGACGGAGTGGTTCGGACCTCTACGTCCCGCTGAGGGATAACTACCGTAGCGTCCTTTACGACAACGATTCTTCATAAAAGAGCTTTTGCCTGCGTGGAAACGTCATCTGTAAAATGAATCGAAATTTTCCATAAAGTTTTCTATTTCTTCATCATAAGTTAATAAATTAAAAATAAAATAAAAGGGATAAGAGATGAAATTAAAAAACTTCACTTGAGGCAAATTTTCATTAAAAATTTTTTCGTGCTCAGAAGAAAGAGCAGAGAATTCTGAGCCGAATAGGCTGGATTTAACCCGAAAAGTTTGACTTTATGGCCCCGAAAATTGCGTAACAAAGTCCAGATTAGGGCATTTTTGTTATCTTTTGGGGAACTTTTAAGGGGTTTCTGTTGGACTTATTCGACGTTCTATAGCTCAAAAGAATCGCCGTCGAAAATTGAGGGGGTTTTAAGGGTTTTGAAAAATCTCAAGAAAAATTTTGAGCATTTTTAATTTCATCAGAAAGATTCACAGTCGTAACCATGGATTTGCTCCCAATCTACGAGTCGCCCCCAATTTGACGACTCTGCGAGGCAATTTCCCATATTCAGGCATGAGGGGTGCCTAGGTCTGGGACTCGAACCTCGGACCTTTGTTTCCCCTCTGCCTGCCATCGTGATCTCCATCACCGCTGGGCCAGAACCAGCTGAAGGGAGCCCCAAAAATAGATAATTTATTCGATAAAATTGGTCGCGCGCGCGTTTTTATAAAAAAACCTGAGTGATTTTTTCGAAAACACGTCATATAATAAATTCAAAAATAAACTATCACTTGATAACTCTTTATGGCTCTTCGCAGTTGATCCTCAAAAGCTACATACCTGTATTCAAAAATAGTCTGTTTAGGTTTTAGCGTCGCAATCTTGTCCAAAATCGACTGTCTTTCTGCCGCGCCAGAGCCAAAGATCGGATGAACTGCGCAAGTCATCATGTCGATTTCTTTGAATTTATTGCAGCTCTCCGAGCTTGGCTTTTCTTTGTGCCTTCTGAAGCCTCTGTAGCCATTTTCCGCCGATTTCATTTGGCTTTGAATATCTGCCGATTCTTTGACCGCTGTGGAGATTAAATCCGCTTCTTCGTCGATTGCTACTTGAGGATAGCGGCCAATTTTTCCGTCCCAAGTCGTGTCACCGTCCTTACAAAATCCAAGGCTTCGGCCGAGGAAGACGTGCAAGTCGAGAAGATAGGGCATTTCTTCGTTTGAAACGATGCTGTACGCGTGTCCAGGTCGACCAGCACGCGCGACACGGCCAACTCTGTGGATGAATGTCTTCGCTTTCGCAGTGAAATGAAAGTTGACAACTGCGTCCAAAAGAGGAATGTCGATTCCTCGAGCGGCAATGTCGGTTGTGATTAAAATGTTTGTCGTTTTCTCTGGATCTTCGTCTTCGTGACGGAACCTAGATATAAGATAGTTAATTTCAAGCAGTATTATCATCAATTTCTGGCTAAAAAATGACCAAAATATCACTCTTTTGTATAAATAAATAGCAAAAATCGAGGAATAATGACTGAATAAGTGGATAAGTGGGGAAAACACAACTTATTTTAAATAAAAGCATAAGTAATCATCGAAAACAGCGAAGAATTCTTAAACTCTAGGTCAATTATCATCAGAAAAATGACAGAAATTATCTAAGATTGACCGAAAAGAAGCTCTATTTCGAAAGAAAGCGGTTTCTTAGCCATATTTTTACCTTGAAATCATCATCTTTCTAGCAAAGGGATCCATTGAGCTGTAAATATAACACGGCTGATAATTGTATCGCTCCAAGAACAACTTGACAAGCTCGACATGATGTTTGGTGGCGACGAAAATGACGATTTTCTGATCCGCTTTTATGACGTTTCCCATCAGATGCAAGAGCGCTGCCATTTTGTCTTCATGTCGCGCGTGGAAGAACGTAAGTTGCAGGTTTTCCGGGAGGCGGCGTTCTACATCGAGACGGATTAGCTCCGGGTCGCGAAGGCCTGCTTTCGCGAATTCGAGGATTTTGTTTGGAAGCGTCGCGGAAAATAGAAGTGTCTGAAAAGGGCGATTTTAGTTAGTAGGTGCTGCTTTGGGAAAGAAACATAAAGGAGACAGGACAGTACCTGTTTGCTTTCAGGCAGTCGTCCTAGAATTTCATTGAGTTGTTCAGCAAAGCCGAGTTCGAACAATTGATCCGCTTCGTCAAAAACCACCATTTTCACAAAATTCAGTCTTCGGTCCATTTCTACGAGCAAATGCAGCAATCGCCCGGGAGTGGCAATAACGATGTCCGGGTTTTGATCCAGTTGAGAGAACTAGAATCATTAAAAAGTCAATAAAGATGGCTGAGGATTACCTGATTGTCCAAACTGTCTCCTCCGAGAATGACCGCAACGGATAAGTTGCAAAACTTGGACAAATCGTTGGTAAACTTCGCTGTCTGAATCGCCAATTCACGAGTTGGTGAAAGAATGACGACTCGTGGGCCTCGCTGTTCTCGTTTCTTCAATCTTTCAAGGATGGGAATCAGAAAAGCAGCGGTCTTTCCAGAACCTGTTCGGGCCATTGCGACGACGTCTTTTCCGTCAAGAATTCTAGTTTTAAATGTAAAACACACCTCTAGGTCAGAGTGGCTGCTTTCACGCAATTAGATAAAAAAGACTTAAATTGCCAATCTTCGGGGTGGAACTTACTTAGGAATGCATTTTCTTTGAATAGGAGTGGGTATTTTGTACCCTCTTCTGAAGATACCCTTGAAAACGCCGTGGCTGAGCCCCATCGATTGAAATCCTCCTGACTTTTTGCCCTTTCTATTTTGCTGCTGGACAAGTTTTCGACTCTCCTCTTCGTCAATGTCCGGCTCTGAGTCTGAGCCTTTTCTGAGACCGACATTCTTTCGTCGTCCGACATTTTTACGCTTTCTTGAAAATGTTCCTTCTTTCGATAGCCTTTTTATTTTGCTGATTTTTAAATTGTGAACAGAAATTCTGAACGCGATACTGAATTCTTGAAAAATAAATAAAATAAAGAAAGATTAATTTTCTTCTTCCTCTTCTACGGTCTTCGAAATAGGCTGAGCGCCGGCTGCGGGGACTTTCTGGTATCGGAGACCGCAATACGGGCATTCGTGCACTTGCCCGTCGTCAAGGTTGATCCAAACTCGAGGGTGACCCTTAATTTCCTGTTAGGAGTGGCTCTATGAGAGCTAGGTTCTCGGCTCTGCAACCCCTGTGAGAACCTCAGTCTATTTAAAAATAGATTAAAAACGGTACTTCGTGATCTGGGCTGTCTAAAAACCTTAGTCAGGTCCTGCTTCTAGTTATAGGGACACTATTCTGAGTTCCTGACTAAAATCGATATAAATTTGCCCAGACCCTTACGCAGGCTTTCTACAGAGAGAGCTCAGCCAACTCTAGAGTGACGATTTAGTATTACTTACGACAGCTTGATTAAGACCTCCATAAGTTCCATCGCACATGTGTCGTCGGTTAGTAGTCATGATAACTGGCTCTTCTGCGATCATATCAATCGCCCATCGAGCAGAAAGTGCCTTTTTCTAAAACAGAGGTGAAGTTCCAAGTTTCTTTCTTTTTCTTTGCTTTTTACCTTTCCGCCGAGATATCTGTTCATTCTGAAGTCTCCTTCAGGGAAGGCCTGGCCAGTGTGCGTCACTTGGTTATCGACGGTGGAAACTTTCTGAACAGCTGGAGCTTTTTCCGAGCTCAATCGGACAACGCTTCGGGAGATGCTCAATCCTCGACGAAGCATCCTGAGCAATTTCTGAAAAAGAGAAAAGAATTATAATCATTATAAAAAATAATAGAATGAATTAACAATTAATTGAAGTTAATAATTGGAAAAATTTCTTCTTGGGGCCAAAAATTCTAGAGACGTTGACTTTTCTCTTGTTTCTATTTTTTCTCAAGACTTCCCCTTTTCGGTTTCTTCGGATGCAGAGCTTTCCTCAGCGGGCGCGCGCTGATTGGCTGGGCGGCGCAAGGGCTTCTCCTTCGAAGGAAAACAAAGCGTTGCTGGAAGATAAATGGTTTTCTACACTCGGCAACTGTGTACAAATACTTACTCGGGTGAGAAAGATAAGGAAATAGATAATAGGAACTAGAAATAGATCTCTTTTTCATGGACCCTGACTCAGGTCCACTTTAAGGGTAGAACATGAAATCGGCGCGCGGCGCCTCGCTCGCCCAGCGCCCCGCCGTGCCCTACTTTTCAGAATGCCCTGAAATCGGAACGGATAAATCTTTTCCAAAATTTCTTCGGATTTCTGATCATCAAAGCCTTACCTTTTCACAATTCAAAAATGAGCAGAATCGTCAAAGAATAAGTCGGAGAGAATGACATAAGTCGGTTAAACTCTATCTTCTCTCGCAATTCTTATCCGATTTTTCAAATTTAGATAGGTCAAAAGTGCTCCGTTAGACCTAAAATTTCGTAGTCTCAGAATTAATTTTGAAGCTTTATGCAATTTTTTATGAGCTTTTGAAGTGAGAGCTGCACCGTCGTGAGGCGCGCAGCGTGAGAGAAAAGCGGCGCGGCGTGAAAGCACTTGTTTTGAGAAGCCGTGTGGAACTTTAGGAAGCTTTAAAATTAATTCTGAGACTACGAAAATTTAGGTCTAACGGAGCACTTTTGACCTATCTAAATTTGAAAAAATCGGATAAGAATTGCGAGAGAAGATAAAGTTTAACCAACTTATGTCATTTTCTCCGATTTATTCTTTGACGATTCTGCTCATTTTTGATCTGTGAAAAGGTAAGGCTTTGATGATCAGAAATCCGAAGAAATTTTGGAAAAGCTTTATCCGTTCCGATTTAAGGGCATTCTGAAAAGTAGGGCACGGAGGGCGCTGGGCGAGCGAGGCGCCGCGCGCCGATTTCATGTTCTACCCTTAAGACACAAAAACAAAGAAAATGCATTATTTGGAAATTCATTGAAAGAAGATGGCATTCATATTAAATTATAATATGAGGGTGAAGTAGCCACCGGCTTGTCCATTAGTTCTTGTTTTGGTGACCAAATTTTTAGTTACTTTTATTCTTTGTTAATTAAATATATCATTTGTTAAGTACTCTCTTGAACTGCTCTCCGTTATTCTCAGCTTATCGAAGAAAATGACATGTTATTTACGCTGGACCAACATGGAAGCTGTTTATAAGAAGCTGTGACTATCTGGGCGTGTGTTCTTTCGGAATAATGAGACAACTTTTATTTCCCCTTCTTTTAGGGACTTCATTTGCGAGGGATGAACTTTTCACTAGAGAATCGAGCTTTGAAGATTTATTTTTGAAGATCAGCTTGGACAGGAACCTTTTCAAAAATAAACAGTTTTTTTCTAGCTTTGAGCTAGCTAAGCTATATCATCTGGGATCGGCAATCTGTGTCCACGACCTGAGTCAGGGGTCTGAATGAGCTTTGCGCGGCTTTATTTTTATACAAAGCCGCTTTGCGGCTTCTTAATAAATAAGACCACTACGCGGCTTTTATCAAAGGTATGTCACGACCCTGACTCAGGTCTAAAACACAGCTCAGGAAATTATTTCATTATAAGATATTCGAAGCTTGAGCACCACCCTAATAGCATTTTTGAATTTGAAGAAGAGATAATTTTGTCTTTTAAACAAAGTCGAGGTGGAACTAGAGGAAGGGACCCTTATCGGTTACCAGACAACGGGAAAACATTTTGAAGTATTCAAACAAGTACCTTATGCGAAATCTCCTGAAGGAAAAGAGTTTGAACTGAAGTACTTTCCTGTTTGCTTTTCATAAGTAAACAGGTCACTCCTGTAATGACAGTAGTGCCAACTTTTTCAAGGCAATCTTCGATTTCGTAAGCCGGAGCCGATCGGGACCTTTGCTGGCGGAATTCATGATTCTGTCGCTGTAGGCATGGCTCTAGAAATCATTAAAAGTCACTAGGTCTCATCTAGGTGCTGAATTGTAAATCATTAGAATTTTCTAGAGCTGTTTGAAAGGCGACAATCTCAAAGCTTGCATCGGAACAGGCGTTGGCTCGAATGACCTACAAGATGCGCTAGACATGGGATTTATTTCCGAAGACTGCCTCACAATGGATATTTACCGACCAGTGAAAAACTACCACACGCGTCTCCCGATTTTCGTCTGGATTCACGGCGGTGGATTGACTAGTGGAACATCAGCTTATTACCACTTTTCCAGACTGGCAAGGGAGGATATTATTGTTGCTGTGGTTCAATATCGCCTTGGAGTGCACGGCTTCTTGAGCTCCTACAGTGCTGAGGGACTGACCGAAACTCCAGGCAATTTTGGTCTGCTAGATCAACAAGCAGCAATTGAGTTTGTTCATCGAAACGCGCGTAATCTCGGCGGCGATCCAGAAAAATCACCATCGGCGGCGAGTCAGCGGGCGGCTGGTCTGTTGGCTGGCACATGTTGAGTACCAAGTCAACAAACATGATCCGCACGGCGATTTCACAATCTGGCATGGCTTCTTTTGACATGTCGCCGCAAGACTCTGAGCACGGAAACTTGGCGATCAAGCATCTTTGCGAAAAGACCAAGGCGAAAATCAACTCGACCTTGGCTTGCTCCGGAAGCAGCGAAGACATCCTCAACCGTTTCAGAACATTGACGAAGAACGAAATTATTCAGTTGGAAATTGCCGATCGGGAGAGCAGAAAAGAATTCGAGAATTATCCAGAATGGGCTCCAGTCCATTACGATGGCGAGTTTTTCAAGATGAATGCCAAGGAGGAGTTTGAAGGAGGACATATTGTTGATGACGTTACTTATGTGATTGGGTCGAATTCGTTCGAAGGAAGCTTGATTTGGAAGTGGCTCTTGAGAGATGTCAAAACTTATGACAAGGCATTCGAAAACAGTTTGAATAAGACAAAATTCTAAATGAAGTTGGTGGTCGGCAATCTGTGCAGAAAACCTGAATCAGGGTCCTCTAAGAGCTTTCAGGACCCTGACTCAGGTTTTCTACGCAGATTGCCTACACAGAAGTTCGCTAGGAAGTTGACTTCGAGTTGAAAGTTTGAAAGTTCTTTTTTCGAATGCTGGGAAAGACGACCGAATGAAAGTTTTCCAAAGTCTTGAAGGCGCGCTGGTTAGAACATCTCCCCTTAGCTTATTAACATTCTCGCCCGCACTTTCACGGAATTTTAAAGAAATTTGAGAAAAGCCAAGGTCAAATTCCAAACTCAACATTTTCACGTCATTCTAGCATCGCTTAATTTTTCTAACCAAAGAAAAAAAGGTTACGGAGAAGGAACGAAAACCAATGGAAAGAGGCTGCGATATGTTCCTGAAAAAGATCGAGAGGAAATTTTCGAAAATTATTTCAGGTGGAATTTTATTCAATTTTTTCTTTTGCAATCTTGCTTTTTAGAATTTTAAGCGACGAGCCGTGGCTAAACTGCACTGATATCAAACACTGCACTGCTCTAGAATACCAGCTGCTCGCTGAAAAGATCTGGGCGGACATGGCTTTCGTTTTACCAGCTTTTGAACACGCTCTTCTTTATTCGGATAAATCTGCCTTTGTCGCTGTTTATTACTTGAATGTTGATATGAAGTTTGATCTTCTAAGGGAAGTTTTCATTTTCTAAGTTGGGATAAGATAAAATGATTTCTGAAAACAAGAAAAAGCCAGATTGAATATCCAATTCCCGGAGCTGGCCACGCCGAGGACATAATGTTCATGCTCGATGTTCCCAGCATGGAGCTCAAACTCAACGGAAAATCAACGTCGCTTTGGGAGATTCTTCATAGTCCACCTTCAAACCCTTACAGGCCAGAAGAATACATGTACCACATGGTGGATATTTTTGTCAATCACTGGGCCTCCATCATCAAGGTAAAAAGCAAAAATAACGATAATAAAAACGATGGAAATTAAGCATGGTCATCCGGCCTCGCCTTGGCCTCAGTTTGAACGAGAATACAAGCATTTCGTCGAATGGACGAATAACGCCACCCATGCGATCGAAAAAGTTCATTCTAAACTCCCGCCAACGATCGAATTCATGATCGATACTTATGGAAGCCTGGGAAGCTCGGCAACGGTGATTTCTTCTTCTCTTTTTGCACTTTTCTTCGCGCTGCTTTTCTAGCTATTTTTTCATTAAATTGTAGCATTGAACTGTTCTGAGTTTTATTTGAAGTGGGGAGCCATTAGAGCGCTCGTCCAAAATCGTCTCAAATTAAGACCGGTACTTATAGAGCCCGTTCCTTCTCAGCAAAAGAGAAAGAGAGAGAGAAGGAACCGCGCCGTTGCGAGCATAATCATAACTCCCGTCGTAACGTACCATCACTTCTAATGACTTCGAAACAGTTAGAAAATGTCTCGAGAAAACCCCAGTTCAAGTGACACGTGATCGAGCGTGATCTCGCATTCGAATAACGAGCAAAAAAGAATGATGACCTGAACTTTTGAACTATTTTTGTATCAACTAAGTTCGACTTTTCCAGCTAAAGTGAGCGGCTCAAACAGCTCGAAAACCAGCTCGAATTCCGCTCAATTTGAGCTGAGCCAGCTCAACATTCAGCTCAAGAAACCGCAATTGAAAATGATGAGCTCATTATTGAGCTCTACGAAATTTTACAACATCGGGCAATTTTCAATCCTCTTGACCTTTTTTCATCGACTTTTTCCCAAGAGCACGTCATAATCTGTCCTCGCCGAACTCTGCTCGCTTGTCGTACTTCATCAATGTTTCTTTGTCGCGAACGAACAGGGGTTACCTTTAGCCGGCGAGAAGAACGTTGGGTTATTTCGACCATTGAAGGAGCTTTACTTCGTGTTCGTTTTCTAACTTTCTGCTGCTTGAGTTGAGCGAGCGAATTACACTTGAGCGCCAACTGCGAGAGTCGTTAGAGATCGTTCGTAACTCGCGAGTTAGACTCTGGTTTTGACCGCCTATTCCGGACGCTACATTTTACTAAACTCAAAATAAATATTACAAAAAAGGAAGAGGGAGAAGAGTCTTCTTGAGCTTGTTCAATTCCGAAGCCAGAAAATAAGAGAAAATCAACGAAGAAACAAAAACGGAAAAATCAACTTCATAAGCAGTATTTTCTGACTGATTCAAGAAAAAAAATATCGAAATGAAAAAAATGAGGAGTTTAATCCTCGTCGCCCAAATTGCAGAATCCTGCAGAAGAAGCGGATTTTCGAGAAAAAGAAGACAATCAGGAAAGCGTTGAAAATTAATTTCATGAAAATTTTCCAAAAGCTGGTTTTTTTCTGCAAAAAAAGTCGGTCATAAACGATAGTCATAAACGGCGGTTGTTGGTTTCTTAGTCAGAAATAGACGGAAAATAGATGCTAGCTACAGTTATTCCCTGAAGATTATTTGGTGATTTTGATAGCCAAAAGTACTGTTCGTAGCACGAATAATTTGTTGGCTATAAGTTACTGCCTTTAAAATAAAAACCTTAAGACCTGTCTTTTGATATGTCAATATCATATTGTCAATATGGACAAGCTTCATATCGTATAGGTATTTACTCAGACCCCCTTAAAGTCCAAGGGGCCCATAATAGACAAGACATAAGAAATAGTTGTGAATCAATAAGGGGAGATGGCTCGGAATGTTTTCGTGGTGTGATGCTAATCCGGCCTTATTTTGCGGTCTTTGTTCTAAAAAAAGATCAAAACTGGCAATTCTGATCGGAGATGTAAAATCATAAATTCAAATAAAATGTGACAGCTCGCAGAGCACCACATGATGATATATTGCGTCAACCCGATCAGCAGTGACAGTTTGGACAGCTTCACCTTGTTAAGCTTATCTATTTTTATTTTCGGTTTCGGACTTTCACGTGACTTATTCACCCAAGAATTCGTTGTTTCAATTACCAAGGGTATCTTATTCAATAATTATAAATTCCTACAATGCATTCTCTCGATAACAACTGTCGCCATCATGCTCCTGATTGGCTGATCTCAGACTATATGGAGCTCAACCAATCAAGTGTTTGATGGCGATGAAAAAGGCTGGAAAATGCTCTTTTGAAACGCTTGAAAAAGGAACTCCAGTTGAACTGGTCGAAAATGCCATCATCCCTTTTGCCTACTGTTTACAGGAAAAGGTCGAAAAACGAAGCAATGATTAGGATAAATAATAAACTCGCCTGTCAGAGAGAGAGAGCGATGACTTCACTCAACATTTCTTTTTTATCGCCAACGGATACTAAGACATCTATATTTTACTCGTTAGGCTTTATTAAATGCTCGTTAAAACATCCTCTCTCTCTTTTCTTTGTCTTTAGTTTTTAATCATCGAAAATGAAAAATTACTTTTCGACCGAAATTTAGAAAGATCCAGTTGTGCTAGAAGAAGTCATCTTGGCTGGACCAAACAGTGATCCTTCAAACACAGATCCGTATTGTTACGATGAATGTGGACCCGATGGTCTTGGAGAATATGATGTTGATGAGTGTGTAGCATGTTATAAAGTAAGCATGAAAAAGTACAAAATTTAAAATGGTATTCGTTGACAAAGAATCGTTGGCATTTCAATTTTGATTAATTTTAATTAGTGACACCCTTAACGGTTAGGGTTAGATTTAGGGATTGGATTGACCAATGATGATCAATTTAAAATTTCTGAAGATTGATATTACAACGATTACTGTCTTATTGTTTAGAGGTTATCATGTTTTAGGGTTACCCGCTACTAAAGTTTGTCTTGAGAATGGCCTGCTACTCACAATAATTCTTTTTCAGGATGAAGACAGAATCGAAGACATAACAGAAAAATACATCGCGAGAGGAGGCTTCAGCCGAATGACTCCAAGTATACAGCAAGTTCAAGACTGTATCGACTTCTATCTACCGACAATTTTAACCTCCGAAGAACCAGAGCTATTCATCGAGAATACGAACAACCGCCAACTCGCTGGTCGAATCGAAGGAAGGAAGATAAACTTGAATTTGATTCTTTTTGTCGAAACGTCAGACAGTTCTTGAGGGCGCAAAGGATTTCCGGCGCATCTGGAGCGACGCGCAATTATTTTTAGAAAGCGGAAGCAATAACCCGTCACCCGGACATTAGTACTCGTATATTTATTTCAAACATTCGACCGCATTTTTATGATGATTCCGGGCAAGAATAGAAATGACATCACTCACCGCGCGATAAGTGTAAGGGGTAACCTTGTTCTCCGCTCGGCAACCTGAGTAGGAAACCTGAGTCAGGCTTTGAAATAGTCGCTGAATGGTCAAGTTAACAGAGCTGTCATGTGGCTTCGTTTTTGTGAAAGCCGCGAGGCGGCTTTTTATTTAAACTATTTGAAATCCTGACTCAGGTTTTCTACACAGTTTGTCGAGCCCAGTCGTTGTTTATCCATTTTTCCCAATTTTATTGGTCAAGACCTAGATCAAGATGGCCTTTTGTGGTCCACTATTGGAGAAATAAGGTTTTGGAGAATCCTTAAAAAGTATAAAACTAATAACGGGGATTAGGTTATTCTGAGCTGTTTAACTGCCGTGCTTTATGCACGTCATGATTCAACAAAATGCACGAAAATGGCCATTAACCTTCTCGCGACGGGCTACCCGGAGCGGGCTGGAGGGACAAAAAAGGTCACGGCCGGAAGTTATCGGAAGTGAGGGTTAACCAGCCTGGCTCGCTTTATATCCGGCCATTTTCACGCGATACATAAGTTCATTCGCCAATTAGACACTCGTAACTACTCGAAGTCACCATTTTTACGACCCTGAATTCCAGAACAATATTACGTGTCTTAGGAATAAAAAATGCTCATTTTTAAGATTGAAAACATTTTCTACCCGTGATGCCTATTTTAAAGTTACTTTGGCTTGAAATATAATCAGACTGGCCAAAGTAAGCGTCAGAATCAGGGTTCCTGACTCAGGCACAGGTTCGAGAAATGGTTAGGGTTAGGGTTTGGTCAATGGTAGCTCTGTGCAAGGTGACTTTAAAATGAACGTCAGGAGTAAAAAATTTCTTAACAAAATTATCTTCTTCGAAGTGCCGGATATCATAAAATACGAATACGATTGTGATACATCTGATCCTTCAAGCTGCGATGCTGGAAGCAACTTTTGGGAAGGCATCATTCGCGTTCCTGAAGATTCTTCCGAAAATAGTCGAAAAAGAAGAGACGGAGAAAGCTGTTTCTTCGAAGAATTTAGGTTTGAAACGAAGCTGATGTTAATAACAAGGTTTCATTTGATGATTTAAGTTTTGAAAACGCAGCAGTGCTCGGACAAGCAGATGACAACGGTATCCGGTTGACATATCTGAGAGAGGCGCGCGCCGACATAAACTTCAATGTTACTCTCTCAGAGCAATGCGAGAATAACCATCTAGTTCCAGGGATTTTTCATCATCGTCCGAGACGGTCTCTTATTCCTGATCGATCCTCCTTGATTTCGTTTTTCAATCATTAATTCTGCTGTTTCCTTCTCAGGCTTTTATACAGATATTTTGAGAAAATAAACCTTTTGAAAATCCCTCCCAAGAATTCATCTTCAAACAGAGAGTACCAGCTGCCGTTCTTCCGCGATTCTACTCCGTCGATCGACTTACTTCCAAAAACTACGAGATCGAATTCGGCTGGGACTCGATCGGATACCTCTACGCATACGGCGATTTGGAGAACGTAAGTGTTCCGCAAACGATTCTAGCGACGCCGCAAGCTTTTAATCTTACTGGCACTACTTTCATCAGCTACAAGAATGGTAAAGCATAAGGGTATTCTGTAATTAAGTCTTCTTTAGATATTTTGGTGGATAAGCAGAGTCCATCTTCTTACGCAATTTCATTCTCTCCAAACGGTCGATCCTACGATCCCGGCGTTGAAGTCGCAACTTTAAACATGGAGACGCTGGCTGCTGATCCCATTTCTCCTTTCCAATTCCAGCTCAAGTCGGTCTTGACACCCGGCTTCCGCGAAGTAGAAAGCGCTTCCACCGAAGCGCCAACGAACAACTACGTTCCCTGTATCCCGAATCTCGTTGATCCACCAAAATGCAAAACGATCACCAATATGCCAGTGAATGTAACACTCTCCGAAAATCGATCCAACTCAATGACGGTAAGAAAAAGGACGCTGAAGACAACGAAGACCGCTTAAATTTTACTAAAACAGGAATAACTCATTTTAAGAAATTTAAGGTGAAGAAAAAGGTTAAGTCTTGATCAGTTCATACAGTGATACTCATGAATTAACAGCAAAACATACAGGGAATATCTTGTAATCTCGGACTCATGTAGATCTTCATTTCAATTCATTAATTCCGTCTTAGAACAGAGGCTTTCCATTGTCGACCAGCATAGATCTTGTCGACAATTTAGATGAGGCACTCTGATGAAACTGATTTGACAGTCATGAAATTCAACTAAAGTCATTAAAGTCGCATTTGATGACTGTAAATAAACCCTCAGTTTCAAGATAAAGTGCTAAAAATCATTTTAGATAACGAAGATGATCCTCAATCAAGCAAACAAGTTGATCAAGCAAGAGAACAAGAACCAACTCGTTTGCGAAGATTATTCAGTTTGTCAAATCAAAATCAAGTACTTGGACTTTCCAGAAGGACGAGCCTGCGATGAAGGCCTCTGTCACGATGCGCTGATTTCAACTGGCTGTGTTGGATGGAAGGAGGGAAATGCCTGCCAAGCTTATATTGATAATTCCTCAGATGCGATCTTCTATTCCAACAAAAGTAAGTAACAGAAACTTCTTACTGACACAGGGCCTGTCTCCTGAGTTTATAAGGCTTCTACCAGAGTTCAAAAACCCCGCGATTTGCCCGGGCACAGGCGGGCGCGGGCTCGGAATGGAAAAATGGTCGGGGGCTCAGGCGGGCACGGGCACAAAATTGATGAAGCTCGGGGGCTCAGGTGGGCACGGGCCCGAAACTGAAGGTGCCCGCGGGCTTACGCGGGCGCGGGCAAAAAATTGAAGGTGCCCGCGGGCTCACGCGGGCGCGGGCCCTTGCCCTCCTGCTCGCGCCCGGCCGCGCCCGCGAGCACAGAGGGACCTACTTTCAATCGGTATTTTCAGCTTCAATTCGATGACTTGAATAAGTTTGCCGTCAAAAAATAAGCGAAAATGGTAAAAAAAAGTACGGAAATTCGCGAGAATCTTGATTTTAGACCAAATTTTGAGCCAATTTTTGGAGTCTTTTTCGAAGAAAACTCTTTTACGGGTTACCGAAAAAAGTCTTAATTTTTATTTAAATTTTCAAAGTTTTCGGCGAAAATTTCTTCTTCTTTTACGAAAACTGGCCGCGGCCCTGACGGGCTCGGGCGCCTGAGGCCGCGAGGCCCGGGGGCTCAGGCGGGCACGGTGTAATCATAAAAACTGGCCGCGGCCCTAACGGGCTCGGGCGCTTGAGGCCGCGAGGCCCGGGGGCGCAGGCGGGCAGCGTGCCCGCGCCCGGCCGGCCGCCGCTCCCCTGCCCGGGAGCCGAAAATTTTTGAACTCTGGCTTCTACACAGGTTGCTGAACCTAGCGCTGCGTATAATTAAAAACCTCAGCAATAAGATAAAATTTTTCAGAGGGCGAATTTTTCTATCACTGGGAATCGTCGGAAAACCAACTTTACGGCACCGCATCGAAAAACAAAAAGCCACTAAAACTCGACGGCAAGAAGGACATCGTCTCGATGCTTCAGGGTAGAGTGTAGCTAAACATGTTCCATAAGCTCCTTGTCTAATTATTACTATGCTTGTATGATAGATTATCTGAAAAAAGACCCCATCCATTAATAGTTTATTTCTCTGCCCAGTTCAACCCTTTGCAACTCTCTTTACTTGTTTCTTCGGAAAAGTGAAAATTTTCAACTCGCAAAATTTGCAGGTTTCAAAAAACAAAATGGAATTGAAAAAGTTAAATTTTCACTATCCCAAATAAACAGTATTTGCTCTTGAAAACGTTTTATTTATGTCTCTGCTGTTTATATTCCCAATTTAATAAATTCACTATTGAAAATTGTCGCTCCGAATAAATTTAAAAGAAAAATTATAAATCGAATTCATCACTAAATATGAATTTTATCAAATTAAAGGGAGGAAGAATTAAGGATATAGCCGTTCTCAAGGCACTTTCGTAGCGCCGAAATGGGGCGATAAAATTTTTTCATTTTAAGACAGGTCCTACCTAAAATTATGTCTAGAATTCGATTCTGATGTTATTGAAAATTTTTTTCAAAGAAAATTTATCTCTGGAGCGATTTGAAATCTTACGATCACTTTTTCTCGAAATTTTTCAATTAAATCGCTAAAACTAAACCGTGTTATATTATAAATAACTACGTATCTATCTTCTTAGGGCCTCAAAATTTCAAAACCCGAGCAAATTTTCATTCTAGCGTCTTCTTCTTTTTGGCTTTTCTTTTTCTTAAATGCTGCGTTCAGGGCGCTCGACCAATCAGCGAGCACTTTCACATACGCGCCTCACCGCGCGATGGAGGAGGGCGCCCAGCGCAGCAAACCAGAGCGCTGTCTGACGCTTCGGCTTACTCAAGTAAGCCTCATAAAAATGGCTCTAGAATCATAAATAATTGGAATCTATTAAACTTTAGACCCTAGGAATGTAGAGAAAGGTCCAAATTTTTAATTTATCAAAAAAACTCGACCAATTTAATTGAAAATTCTCGAGAAAAAGTGATCGTAAGATTTTAAATTGCTCTAGAGAGAAATTTTTCCATTAAAAAAGTAGAAAGAACACTAGAATCGGGTTTCTTAGGCAATTTTAGGTAGGGTTCCTTTTGAAATGAAAAAAATTTATCGTCCCCTTTTGGCGCTACGAAAGTGCCTTGAGAACGGCTATATCCTTAAGGGAAAGTGTTCAATTATTGATCTTGCAGGCAAAATTTTGTGATCATTTTTATCGAAAGTTGAAAGCTTTCTCGAAGCGCTGTCGAAAATGAAGGACTTTTTTTCCAGAAGTTGGCTCGGCGCGGAAACGCGGCGAAGAACGCCGGCATTTCAACGCAGTCGAAAATTTTTGAGAGTTTTGAGGAGCAGCTAGAGAATGAGCTTCGCCGATCTAGACTATTTAGTAAAGTTAAAGATCTGGCGCTTTTTGGACGATAAGAAGGACTCCAATCAAAAGATTTACCTAGGTAACTCTATATTGATCGAATCATAAAAGTCGATGGCCGGAAAAAATATAAATTTTTCGCCTTCGAACAGCCATAACTCACGTGATACTTAATGAAACCAAGCGATAAAGATATCAATCGAAAGCTTAGATTGTGAGGATTTGGGCAACGTAAAAATTATTTTGTAAAATCGACTTTTTTCTGATTGGCCGAAAATTTGAAATAATTATTTTTGCCAGTGAAACTAATTTTTTTTCAAATTTCTCTTTCTTGCCCCATTCCTCAGAAGGTGAGCTTTCCAAAAATGTTCTTATCATGTGATTTCATCAATTGTGGCGTGAGATATCCGCGTTCGTAGGAATTTCAAAGAAATGTTCCTGAAATCGCCTCAGGCTATGATAAGAGGTTTTTTTCAGATGATTTCGGAAGCTCGATAAGCCATGAAAACAATCCTATAAATGGTTTCTGTCGAAGACGAAATTTTCGTCAAAATCGAAAATTTATATTTTTCCGGCCAATTTAATCCGTTAATTAATATTATTTAAGGGTTGCTCCTTGTCGAACACGATTATGTAAACGAGGTCGAAAAATGGATTGTTGGTAAATTGGAGGGCTTTTTGTGGTCCCCTTGTGTTCTTTCGCCATTTCGAAAACTTTCTCCGGAATTGGCATTGATGCTCTTCAGGTACTTTTTTTAGCACATTCTAGGGGAGGTGGTCGATGACTTTTTGAGCGCTTTTCAAATTTTCGATATTATTATTTGTGATTTTGATATCATCCACAGGAATGGAATAAAAATAAAGAGATAGAATAAATTAGTCCACATAATACCTTAGTACTGTATTTTCTTGCAGATACAAATAGAAATAGAAAAATTCGATCCCGGCCACCTGAACCTTAAACATAGGTTTAAAACTGCGGAGGAAGATGAGGAGCTTTGGAACGTTCATCGGAAAGAGTATGGTTTGGACTTTCCTCCAAGGATTCTTCGTATTATCTGGCGTTGCCCTGATCTCCGGTATTTCATGGCTTATCGCATACAAGATTGGGCCATTTCCTTCCGCGACTCTTCAAATCTGCATTGTGAGCTCGTAAAATTGGTTAAAGCATGGACAGAATACGACAAGGAGGACAAGATGTTGAATGCTTTCGCAAAGAGATTTGGTAAACACTACGTATTGGATGCAGTTGTTCCAGTCATTCGATGTCTTTTCTCCCCACTACCGACTATTCCAACTAACATGGTACTCAGCTTTTTTAAGTTTTTAGCCTAGTGAAGATTTAATCACATCTAAAATTTGACATTTACCTTAAAAATTTTATACAAATGGTAAATTTGGTTATTTACTTTAACTTCGAGGGGATCATTTGCGTCGTCTAACCCCTGTCATTTTAGCCCGGATCCGCACATCGAAAGGAAGTCAAAGAAATGATGAAATCAAAAGACTTTCCTCCTCTCCGAAAATCTGCGAAAAATCGGCGGCGAACTCTTTCTTTGTAATCTGAACATAACCAGCCATTGATCTCGAGGAATAAAGTACCGAAAAATCTACTTGCTTTTCTTCATTTTTCTTCCTTGATGTCCAACTTCCAACTAATGAATGAGTCATTCTAAATGTCTTACTTCTCGGATGATCCAATCGGGAAGCCAGCTGCGACTTTTGCTAAAAGTTCTCTAGACTTCGCGAAAACATAAATTCTTTTTTCACTTTTGTTTTTCCAAAATAAAAATCACCGAAAATGGAGCCTCGGATTCTAATTAAACGAGAGATCAAAGAAGAGAAGATTAAAAAAGAATTTGAGCCTCCAGAAAAAAGTTTCTTTAAAAAAAGGTTGAAAAAGAATTTCGCCCCGTTCTTCTGACACTTTTTAGGGGGGAGGAGATTAATGACGTACTTATGATGAAGACAAACGAGTATCTGATAAATGCTTCAAAATGTCTACAGAACAGGTTGGCTTTAAAATAATGGAAACAGAGTCTCTACAACTTTTTGTAGAGAATATTTCTTTGCTCGAAATTTTTGCGACTCAGCACGCTGCAGGAAGATGCACCAAATAATCAGGCATACTCGAGAGTGTCAGGTCGGGCTCGGCAATAGTAGCTTTTCCTGAGTCAAAACCTGAGTCGATACACATTCCGGTGTACCGGCCTCGGGAACCTGTGGACTAAACCTAAGTCGCGGCGTAGCGTCTATTCAAGACCCTGACTCAGGTTTTGCACACAGACAGTACTCTGATTGCCGAGCCCACATATGAGCTGGAAGCAAACAATTGTGACGAGTGCACGGGCTACTTCGCCATGGTGGCTTACCACACGAAATATCTCTGCGAAGACGGTGACAACTGCCCCGTGCCAGAGTGCAAGCGCTGCCGGCAGATTCAGAAACAGTGCAAGAATATGATCAAGCCGCAGCGGATCAAAAACAGTTTCGTAATCCCCCAACCTAGCGCCATTCTTGAGTTCCAGGATAGCGAGGAGGAGAGCGAAGACGACGAGGTGGAGACGGAACCGGGAACGGGCTCCTTCATTCCTTTTATAATTCATTTTTGATGAAAGAGAAAATAGCCGTTTTGAAAGGCAGCCAGGATGTGGCTGTTCAATGTTCAGGCGAGGACTTCTTCGATGGTAATAATAATTCACAATCCCAAGATGGCCCAGAATCCCAAATGGACGGCGAAGAAATGGGTCAAAAAGAAACACATTAGAAAACAATTTGCTGTTTTACTAGGGCAGGGCTCGGCAACCTGTGTCCAAAATCTTAGTTAGGGTTTCAGATAACTTCAATGAAAATGCACTTTTTGCGGCTATTTTGAAAACGAAGCCGCCAAGCAACTTCACCAAAAGTTCCATCTTGATTTATTGCGGCTTTTCATTTAAGTTTTCTAAGCCCTGACTCAGGTTTTGGACACAGGTTGACGAGTCCAGTACTTAGGCAAACTAGAACTGCGAAAATAAAATCTTTCATTTTGAAAAATCCATTTTGATCAATTATGCTTTATTAATTCAATCAATACTTATTTATCAAACACATGATGTCAGCATTATCACGTCATTTCTAGTAAAGGAAATCCTAATTATTCTCATCAAAGCGAAATAATTAATGAAAAAAGAGTTTTAATTCGGCCGAATAATCCAGCTCGATAATACGACATTGCAAAAGCTAAAGCCTTTGATAGCCAATTGCCTCCAAATGTAATCTGTTTTTTTCGTCTTGATCAGCAGAGCTTCATCCATCAACCACGAGCTAAATTGAACCATCTAACTGAAAATCGCGCTGCAGAAGAAACCGCTCAAAGAGAGGATTGGTTTAGTTCGAAAGAGCTGCACTTGAGTCAGACTGACTGGGTTCCGCAACATGTGTAAAAAACCTGAGTCAGGGTTTGAAAATGCCAAATAAATCGGAGCTTAATATTTAGCATTTTCAAATCCTGACTCAGGATTTTACACAGGATACCGAGCCCAGAGTCCCGTTGATCCAAAAATAGAGCAACTTTTTAAGGGGGTACAGATCGAAAAATCAGTTTTTCCAGTAGACACGTATTTAGTGACTGACCCTCATTTGAGCCCCAAAATATATGAATAGACAGTAAAACAGAAGTTAAATTTAATTTCACTTATTGTTCAACGCGTGAATAAATAATCACTCCCGTCAGATATGGCAGATGAAATTATCGTTTATATCAAATTTCGATAATCAAAGCTGGGCTCATTTATATTCGATAAGTTCTGCCTTTACTCTTCGAGAAATTTGTCTCTATTTTGACATCGATGAAAAAAGGGGAAAGTACTGTTTAAGATTTTTTGCTAAATGGGTCAATTACGTGTGTCTGTATAAATTATGAATTAATCGTCGACAAACCAAAAACAGAGAGAACCCCGCGCCACAGCAATCAACAACGAAAACGGATAAAGAGAAACTCGAAGAGAATGATGCGAAAATACAAGAACTGCGTGATTTTCCTTGTCTACTCGATCGGAATGCTTTACACATCGCTAGGAAATCCAGTCAAAAATATGATTCTAGGAAAATATGATTTCATCCGTTGATTTTTCTGGCAAAGATAAGTTATCTTAGATAACACAGTGAGACCCTTAGTTTATCACATCATATTCGTTTCTAAAGCCTTTATAAAGGGTCTAACTTCATTTTGAGGTTTCTATTTTTTCAATATTTTGACAAGGTCGTAATAGCAATTGTGCACAACGTGACAGATTTCATGAAATACCATTCATCCTTCAAATCCGATTTCGTGAGCAGTGGCCATCACCGACCCGTGGTCACTGTTTGTTCGGATAGTATGCATTCAAAAATGCTGAAGAACAAGCTCTATCCAAATCTGACCGATCTTGAGCTGCGGCATTTTTATGGGCACAAGTACGCCGGCCACGGTACTACACAGTACGCGTACCCGGATTTGAAGCTCAAGGAGTTTTTCCGTTCCACAATGCCGTTTCTCAAAGTTGTCTACTGCACATACGGGAATATCAAATGCAAGAACAACTGGAAACGAGTCGCTACGTTCGAGGTACGTCAAATTATTGGAGAATCAAGAAATCGAAATTGTTGTTTTTTTGGGGGAGCTTATTCTGCTCTCGAACTAATTTAAAATAGATACGGGTTCACTAGCTAAACGGTTAAAAATTAATATCATGTAAAAAGGTCTACTTTGTGACATAGTCGATGTCTATTCTTTTCTTGGCTCGGCAACCTGTGTAGAAAACCTGAGTTAAGGTCCTGAAAAAAATATGCCTTTGCGACACCCTTTCAAGACCCTGACTCAGGTTTTAACACAGGTTGCTGATCCCAGACTCCTATATTTCTTGATTTCTAGGGTGTGTGCTTGCAATTGAATATGCACGAACTGGACGTTTCGGAAAATGAAGGCGGTTTCGCTTCAGAAATGACCGTCTCTTTCGCCTTCAACGTTTCCGACAACACTTACGGCTGGAACGGGATGCAGAAAAATCTCCGTCTGCGGAACACAGTTGCTCAGGAAAAACTCCAAGTACGAAAGCCACGCCGACTTGTTCTAACACGGCTTACTAGGTGACGGATCTGCATTTGCTGCGCGACGATATTCCATTATCGAGCACGCTGAAGCCGATCGTCATGCTCAGCGTCGAGCAAATCGTCTTCCTCGGCCACCCGTTCACCAACTGCAAGAAAATGGAGAAAGGAGATAGCTGTAAGTCCTTTTCGGTCCTTGTCGATGAGCTTGAAAAAGTGAAAATCAATCAAATTAAAGCGGAGACAGGAACGGTCGATAGAACTTGCCCCAGTTTGCATTTCACCCCGGTACCGGCACGCATCGAATTTCCTCGTCAGTCATCATCACGCATGAACCTGAGAGCTTTTTAGACTACTCGAAAATGTGGTGCGAGGCAAAAGCAAAACTGGAAGACATCATTTACAAGTGCCGCTGCTTGCCAGACTACGTCGACGAGTTCAAGGCATTCAACATTAGTAAGGAAAATTTAAATGATAAAGAAGCACTCAGATTCTTCTCTAAGGCGCGCCAAACATCACCAACTCGTGTACATTCAAAGACCATGCTGAATGCATAACGAACTTGTTCACCAGAGCCGAGTGGCACACAAGCTGCGAAGACGCATGCGAAAGTACAAAGCAAAGAAATGCTAATATCAGAGTATGCCCTGCCTTTCTCTTTGGATAATTCTATTTTATTTTCAGTATCAACAAGTTGAGCCGATTCTGGACATTATCATTCGAAAAAAGCTGCACTACTCATCGGACATAATTTTGAATCACGTGACTTTGATGCTAGCGCCGCCGATTTTCGAGCGAAAGATCGAAGTTGCCGACTATCCGATTTCAGCGCTGATGGCGGATATTGGCGGCGATTTCGGTCTTTTCTTGGGACTCAGGTAAATTGAAAAGGAGCTTTTGAGACAAAATCTAACACTATTTGATAAGTACAATCAAGCTGCTGAAATTAATCGGCTACTTTCTGATGCAAGTGGAAAAGAAACTGTCAAAAGCCTTCACGCGTTGTTCTTCTTTCGGTTACAAGATTTAATTGCAAATAAAAATCCACAGTACTAGAAACGAGGTTGACCAGCAGCCTGATTTTCGTTGTTATTTTTTGGCAGAGCTCAACAGTCAAGGCAGCGTCGAATCGTAGAAATGCTCCTCTTTTGACTCCAGCAGCGGCGCTTGATCCTCTGGCTTTGCTTTTGCAGGTAGCTGCTTGAAAATAAAATACACAGCTTTTGATCGGCTTTAGTTGAATTTTAAAAAGAGAGATTTTACTTCCCCCCTTTTGGGTTAAATATTAAAGCCTTGACAACAACGCCGACAAGTAGACAAATGAACAGGACTCCTTGTTTCTTTGATGCGTCTGAAAAAAATTATTGAGCTTAAAAATAATAACGGCTTCTTAGTAAAACAAATATATTCATCAGGTTCCTTACAATCGATTCCTATTATAGCGAATGATTTCATCAAGAGCTTTGATTGGTCGATGAAAAATACAAGGATTTTTAGAAACCAGTGCTGCTAATTATCTTTATTTTTCTATCGATAAAACTCAATCCAATGTTTAGTTAGCCCGTTATCATTAAAAAAAAAATTCCCAACCACAAAAATCAGAAAGTATGTGATCTCTTACCGACGTAGTGCGGGGTCTGATCGGGCCCGTAGATGACTCCTATATTGCTCTTATCGTGGTAGTATTCCTCTGTCTTTCCCATCGGGTTTATATTTTGGACTTGCGCGTGAAAAAAGAACGAGGTGCCGTGTGAATAAATGTCTTTTTGATTGATTAGCCTAAAATATTATATTCTTACGCGTCAACAGCGACACCGTCTGATTCAAATTTAGCTTCGCTCCTCTTTTTCCAACTCTTGAAAAAAAGATTGTCCAGCGTTAATTAGTAATATGCACCTTTAAAATTAACAAACGTTTATTTCAGAAGCCCTGAAAATAGCTGTTTACTGCTTATTTAGGGGTACTATCTTCGATTTCCAGAAGGTGACCTTTCGAAAGATTTATAAGAATCGGTTATTAGAGATGGATTCTTCATAAAATTTTATGATTATACCTTATTGACAACTATTCAAAATTATCAATATATCTTGAGATATGGCCACTATAAGTTTTTTCGAAAAAAAATTTTTAACTTCGATTTTCTTGATCAACGGCTTGTTCGAAAGCTCAGAGCAAGAGCAGTATGTTGGTAGCTGTATCGATCGCTACATCAAGATATTTTCGATTCTAGAGTCAAAAATGTGTCGCAAAATTTTAAAAATATGCTCAATTTTCGCAAAATCTGCGAGACACAATTTTCAAAAAATTATTTTTGGTATTTTTAGTTTTTCAATGAAAAATTCCTTCTGTAATTTTAAAGATTAAGGTTCAAATTACATATAAAAAATATAATAAGGCCAAGTTTTCAGACTTGTTTTTGAGTTATTCAACCGTTTATATAGGCCATTTTGGCGAAGATGACCACTTCAAGCCAAAATTTAGCCGCTTTTGGGTCAAGCAATTAATAAACCCCTCTGTAATAGTTAAGATCTAGGACAGGTCTATTTAATGAGACCATATTGACTCAGCAATCATTTACAAGTTCCGAGTTATTCAAGGCTCAAGTTGGGGAAATCGAAGATAGTACCCTTAAAGCTTTGAACGTCTACCCTAGCCTCCTTAGAACTTGTTTTGTTACTGTTGTATCACTGTAAAATCTAGTAGAACTACTGTTGCTAGTACTTTTCTAAGACTCTGTATAAACCCCTTCCTTTGGCAAATACGGCATCATTGGCGGTTTTCTCTCACATTCGTCACTTTCTTTATCAGAGACTGAAATTTTAACTCGCGTAGAAGACTCTAAGTTGCTCTGAAGATAAAGCATTCGCAGCAAATTGCCTCTTTTAAAATTCAATTTACGACAAACGAAACAACTCAGGCCAAGAACAGACATTCTTTTGAAGTTCAAAATTTGAACCCTTTTTTTTGCCCACCCTTCTAATTGTTTCCCAACTATCCAAACTTGAGAAGGTACTTTTCTGATGTCAAAATAAACTTATCTTGGCAAATTATCTTTTTAGAGAAATATAATTTGATAAGCAGGTCTTTAACTCTTTTCTTTTAATAGAACGAATCGAGGAGGGCCTTTTAACATTCGTATGATTTCAAAAAATTCAAAATTTGGGCAAAAATTGCAACTTTACGGGAAATTTTAAGGGTGTTACTTTGAAGTCAGAAGAAAGCTTTTAATGTCATTTCTGTTCAATATGACCTAAGGTAACAGAATCTGAAGAAAAACTCTAAATATTCTGTCTCAGGCAAGACCTAGGTCTACCCCCTTAAGGACCCTTCCTTAATTTGCCATTCTTTTGATTTAGACAACATTAATTGCTTCCCGAAGCTTTTTCCCCAAATTATCTCAAAATTGGAAAGGTCCTAATCTCCTGTCCAAATTAACTAATTATCCCAAATTATCTTCTTCTAGAGCAATTTCAGCCTCTCTGCCTCAATTGTAATCACCCAGCCGTTCGCAGCAAATTAAGCCAGCACCCTTTTTCTTTCTCAACTCTTGGTTCAGTCTCTTTGTATCTTTTTCGACTCAGAAGAAAAAAAATCCGAATTAAGGATTCCTTTCTTGAATTAGAAATGAGTTGATATCATCCCAGCATTCTCGCACTCGTCCTACTGGACTCTCCGTTTTTCCACATACCGGAGTTGATGAATAAATTACACTTTTCACTAAATGAAAGCGGCAACTAATAATCGATACACAATATTATCTACTATCGATACAAGCGTTGACCTCCAGAGCTGCAATTTACGCATCCTGGCAATTAGCTAAATTTGAAGCCATAATTCAATTTTAAAGGCCCCTTCACTAATTAGAATATAGACAATGATATAGTAGTAATAGCTTTTTAAGGGGGTTATTGTCGAGAAACCGATTTCCCTTTAGAATAAGTATACTGATGCCCTTATTTTCTACTATCAAAAGAAGCGCGTTTATTTGGTAGCTTCTCTTGAAGAAAGAAAAAATTGAAATAAGGGCGTCTATACCCTTAATTCATTATATAAAGAGGGGGTTGATAAAGGTGTAATAGTTCACTCTTGAAATAAGGGTGTTGCCATGTTAGGTCAGATTTCAAAAAATCTTTGTTGAAAATGTCAATTTGATTAAGTTCTCGTTCACATTCAACTCTCGAACTTTGAGTCATTTGAACGCCCGTTCGTCTAGAATTTTTTAGAACAAAGTGGCTACTTATTGATAAGGAGGTTAGTTCACTCAAAGTGGGCGAAAATGCAACCGCGAGATTAACCACACCGCGGCTCGGCCGATATTGGATCCGCATTCACAGTAACTAAGGATCCACATCAATTTAATATGATACAGTATCGTTTTCCGTATATTTTTCCAATAAATACAGAAAGCGGGATTGGCGTTATGGTCAATTTGAGTTATTTTATCGGAAAAATTATTTCTTTCTTTGGATTTAAAAATTTGGCTATTAGAAGGAAGCATTGAAAGTTTTTTAGAAAAATAATGAATTATTCAAAGTGATTTTTGTTGTGTATTAATTATTGTCCTGGGATGTGTTTGCGGTGGGGGCACCCGTCACGTGTCTTTCAGGGATGCAATGTGTGGTACGGTACTCCACTCGACGTAAACGAGGTAATGATGACGTAAACACGCATTCTAGCGGCGCGGCGCTAGAGAGACTAATCAAGACAACTCACTAATCAAACGCGAAAGAACAAAACAGAGAAATAAATGCGCTAAGAGCTTAATTTACAATTTTACAGAGAGAGTGCGCTAATTCAACGAAAAAAAAAATCAACACGATGCAATTAATACCACTCAAGTTTGTGTTATTGCCTTTGCTTGCGAACGGGCAGCCACAAGTTGGAGCTGCTGGGGTTGATTCTTGCACAGGTATTGTTACTTATTTATTACAGTTGATACAGTAATACATTAATGATTACAATTATTACAGCACTTTCTTACTAAAGCAACAAAAAGTAGTTATTTTTAACCGAATTATAAAGCTGAGATTTCTGCATGAATTAAGATAGTGACCCCCTTATTTAGTCAAATCAAAAGTTCATTAAAATCTTCGTCTTACTTTTCCAAAAATATTTTTTCGAAGGCACCAATTTATGATATTTTTCAATCTAAGTATTTGTTGATTATGAGTCGTTTTACCTGTAATAGTTGATCATGCTTGTAATTCATGATTTAGGCACCGGTTTATTTTATAATAATTGATCAATTTTATTGGACCATTTAATATTTTGGTAAATGATCTATTTGTGGGCTAAATGCGGTAGAATCAGTAGAAAATTGCCAATTATTTTTTCGTAAGTGTAAAAGTATGACTAGGAGGGGACATGGTCGATTGGAGCAGACGAACGCTTTTCGGTCATTTCTGGAGCGCGGACTGTCCAAGCCAAGCGAAGATGCTCACTGTTTTCATGGGTCAGCGAAAGTGCAAGAAGAGCTACACAAACTGGCACAAGCTGCGAGGAAGCACCTGGTGTGAATATGTAAGAATGACTTACAATCAATAGTTCGCAAAAACAGGCTTTCTTTTTTGTCTATTGCTTGCTTCTAGTTTTGGCATTAGAAAAAAGGGTTTCTTTGGCGTTATCCACCTTGTGTTTAGGGCGATGATGGAGAATTGGACTACCGCGGGCTCGGAAAATCAAACTGCGCGTTCGAACTCAAGCGACGTGGAATCGAGACCCTCAGCGATGCCGAGCTACTGGTCTTCTGTCAGTCCTACCTGAAACTCAAGTGCGCCAAGATGCTGCATTAAGACCCTCTCCTGTAAAATTGCTCTACTGTACTAGAAACTGTGTCAATTGTTTATTTAGAACCTTTCTTTAAAAATGGGCGTTCAGATTTTACTTTCAAAATCGGATGTGGATAATTCAAAAGCTAACGCTTCTAGCAGCCTTTGCAAAGTCACAAATGGCTGAGCCGGATTACTCAAAGACACTTTTTCCAGAAGTGCTCCTCGACGACTGTGATCACCAAGAAGCTGTTCTCAAAGCTCTCTTGAGGTACGAATCCAACGCCCGCAACTCTTTCTAACTCTATTCTTCTAGCACAAACAAGGATTGCGACAATGACATCCGGTGGAAGAACTTCCGCCGGCTGCGTCGCATCCCCTGTCCTGAGAATCAGGCCGAGGTAGACCTCGCCAGTTTGAACTGTGTTGCCGAACTGCAAAAACAGGTTTCAGATGACACTATCGCTACTAGAAACGTCAGTACTAAACTTAACCACTTCACAAGAATTATTCGTTGGTGCCCGCCAGAATTGGATTGTTCATATCAGATTCAATTCTGGAAATATAAATGGTGTTTCATTCTGGTGTTATTTTATTGGATTAGACGTCAAAAAGACAGCTCTTTGAGCAGGCTTTTTTATATGAATTAACATATTGATACCCTTATTTTATTTGGGACCAAAAACACTAGAGTTCTTGGTTTGATAAAATAAGGGTATCAATATGCTAACTCTACGGGAAAAATCATGTTGGAAGTTGCACTTTTGGACGTCTACCCCTTTATCAGTGATTCTAAGGATTCACCTGTTTCGTTTTCTACGCAGCTTGACTGATATGCAAAAAGGACTTCCTTTTTTGGTGTGTTCAAGTTTTTACGGAAAAATGTAATCGTTTAGAAACAGGGCGTTTTAACATCAACTGTGACAGTCGAAGACATGACGATTTACTGCAATCTCTATCTCAAATTAAAATGCGAAAAGGCCCTTCCCTGATTTAACCTTTCCCGAATCTCTGTACAAAATATACAATAAAGGAATAAAGAAGAATCGTTTATTGTTTTTGAAAAAGAAGTACAAAAGTAGTAGAAACGTACAAAAACGGTCGGCAGCGCACAGTAACTTTGTTTTGTCTTTTTTAAACATTTTGAAGGAAGAAGAGAAGAGAGGGTCGGAAGAATTATCGACGGCTGTCGCGAGATCTGCTCTTCCCGCGCGCGCCTAGGTTAAAAAGGTTAGGGGTTAGGGTTAGCGTTTAGAGCTCATTATTAAAATAAGAGTTAATAGAGTGATTCCCTTATTTAATAATCTGCAGATTATATTTATAATTCCTTTAGGAAGAACAAGATAAGCGTTGATGCTTTCTTTTGACTCGAAAAATAAGGGTGTCACCAAGTAATTACCAGGAGAAGAACAGCTTGAAATAAGACTTACCAGTTTGGACAGGAATCGGAAGCTTGGCATTTGGATTTCCTGTTTCTTTTTCTTTCCAAATTGCAGCTCTTTGTCTGACCAAAGAAGACTAAAAAGGGGATTAGAAAAAAAGTTTAAGAAAAAAAAAATGCACACTGCAAGAAGCGATAAATTCGTAATGTTTTTGGATGAAAATGATAAGTCAGTGATATTGCGATGAATATTCAGAAAGGGATGAGACTCAAAAACGGACTCAAAATAAGGACTAACTTCGCGATTTCGTGATAGGGAGCGGCATTCCCGGCTGCGCGAGCGAGACTCTCTAGTGCGACCTCGAGCCTAAAATCATATTCGGATCATCTTCATTTTCTTATGATAAGATTCTAAGAATTAATTGTAAAGATATGACCGAAATTGATCAGTTTTTTTTTGCATGCGGTAATAACAAAGTTTTTGACCGAAAATTTTTTAAAAGAAAAAATGTATTTTTGAGCAATTCGTGTGCATTGGACCAGAGGCCTTCCCCGAGATTTCTGTTCGTTAGGGTCCTAGAGAGTCGATTTTGAAAGCTAAGGGAGGGCCTCCGGAAGAAGGGATTAGTAAAGCGCACCTCTGTGTTTGAGGAAATCTCGTCGAGGTTAATGACGGCTTCCTGACCGACTGGCACAACTTGATGCGGCGTCACAGGCTTGAGCCCAGTGTCGAGCAAGATCACGTGAGTTCTCTTCAACTAAACAACGAAACACTAGACTCCTCGAACTCTCCCGGGCGGGCAGTCGCATTAAGAACACTTTCAATGCTAGTTTTTCCTATGTGAAAGTCAGAAAGGGTTCTAAATGCAACCTGGTCCAGCCCAAAATTCAAATTAAAAAAAGAAATTGATCCGTAAAAATAATTATTTCTTGGGATGCAATGAAGAATAATGAAAGAGCGACTATTTTTGATGCTTTCCAACTTCAAAAGTTTCAACTGCCGAATCAAGTTTTTTCTTTCAGTTTGTGCAACTTGGTTAGAGTTTTGTGGAAAAACAGTTGATTTTTGCGGTGAAAATCAGTAAAAAGATTCATGCATTTCTTTTCACTCAAGCGAATAATAAGCGAGCGAAAATATCAAAAACGCGAAAGCGGGAAAAATAGTGGACTTACTCTTGAGGAAGAATCGGAGGAGACAGAGGCTTCTGAGCTGATCGAATCTTCTGAAAAACGACGTCGAAGTTCACCAGGAGGGGGAATATCGTCAACTGGCACGTCTACCGGAATATTTTCTTCTTTGTTCTTAGTTGAACTCTTGACTTTTGATATCTGAATCAATAAATTGTGCAAAGAAAAAGCCTAGTTGATTACCTTTGATTCTGAAGATGCTTTCTTCACTTTTGATTTGGTCGTAATTGTATGACCGAGGAAACCTTTATCGGTGGAGTTGACGCTTGTGCTGGTTTCTAGCGTTTCGACGATGTTTTCAATCTTTTCGATTTTCTCGACTTTGGACGGCATCGCCTTTTGCTCTTTTCGTGGGACTTTTTAAAGGGTCAGTTTTTCCGCATTGAAGGGTAAATTAAATTAAATTACCCTTCAGTATTATATTGCTTGATCAGGCTTTTTGGAGTTTTCCTGCAGTCAAAATCTATAAATAACAAACCAATTTTATAGTATCTTTTCTGGGCTGATATCAGACCTGAATATCTTGAAGAAACATTTTATCGTCGTAACTAAAACTCTACTGAACAATTTTTTTCGGGGGAAAACTCTTTTATGGTGCCTTCTTAGACTTGGCATAATGTTAAAATTTGAAATCTTTTCGGACCCATGCCTACAGAAGGAAAAGACTTGGAGATTGATTTGATCTGGGACTTTTTCGTTTTTTGAGAGTTTTCCAATTGGAGCTTTTGCGGTTCGGCAATTACTGTGTCCAGTGCGCTCGAGTTTTTGGAGGGCTGTGTTTGTGGCTTGCTGTCTTCCTGTTTCGGCGGTTGGGGCTGTTCGTTCAACGTTTTCGCCGCGGCGGTCTAAAACAAGCCATTCGGCGGTTGCGGAATACAGGAGCTACCTACGTTGCCTTTCTTGAAGGAGAGCGCCGGAGCGGTACTACTCGCCTTTTCGAACATGGAGCGCTTCTTGCGCACCCGCTCCACTTTGGTATCTAAATCAGCCGACTCACAATCAATTGACTCACTGTCCTCGGCTTCGTCAGAATTGCCACTCGGGATAAGTTCATACACAAACACTAAACAATCCATGCAAAAATACTGTCAATAAGCTTGATCATAAGTAGCGAGAAATCAGAATCACAAAAGTGCCCAAGCCGAATTTCTAGCGTTTCTTTTTTTTTGTGCGAGCGAGCGAGCAGTTTTGTGACTTACAAGGTTTTTTAGGACTCTTTTCAACAACATCCGATGTTCCGTCTGAAATCGATGTCGCGTTTGTTCAAGAAAATTTTTGAAATGCGCAAAAATTTAAATTTATAAAATGAGAAAAGGAATAAGAAAGAAAAAAAAGCGTTGTAAAGAGGGATGAGAAAAGAAAAGCTACTTTCTCAAATGAAATATTATACCGGATTTTTGGCGCTGTTGCTCTTTTCCTTTCTCCTCTGGCTTTTCTTCTGGTTCAGCTTTGAGGGACGTACTTGATTTGGACTAAAATAGAGGGTTAACGGGGTAGAAATCGTTAATTGGATTGCCAAGGAGCCTTTTCTATCAGAAATTTTACAAAGACATCCCCTTATTCTCTCGTTTGATTTTGTAAAATAAGGGTGTGACCGTGTTAACATATTAGCTTGAAAATGCGTTTAAGGTTCTCTACCCCCTAAAATAGAATACCAATGGAAGCATGCGTTGTTAGTGATTTTCAAACCTCTCTAAGGGTGGGGCTAATAACTGACTCTTGCTTATCTCGAGCGAGCAAAAACTGAGATAAGGCTCGAACTACTGTTAATAACGCGTAACCTACTTTGGAGCGGAAAGAACGGTTTAGAATGGCGGCAATTATCCCCACCCCGCGTTTAGTAGAAGCCTGATTGGAAAAAATAGCGCCTGCTGCTTGATTTTCCTTACCTCGGAGTTGCTTACTTTGACGGTGGAGTTCTCGGACGAGGATGAAGTTATGAACGGTGCGCCGGTTTCTTTGTCTATCAGAAAAGATTGAATTCAAACGATTTAGGGGCTACTGAGACAACAACGATTTCTACCTTTTGAGATCTTGAAGACTGTCTTGGCAGTGGCGGATTGTCCGTGCTCGGCGATAAAGCTCATCTGGACCTTCTCATTGCTCGCTGGAAGCTTGATTCGATTCTGATTCTTGATCGAACTTGGCCGCACCAAGGACTCCTGGCTCATTCCTGCCGCAAAGTTGCATCCCTAAATCCGCTAGAAAAACTATACAAAATCTTGAACGAACCTTGAAGCCGCCTGGAATGATCCTGTGCGAAGCTGGACCGTCGAAAATGTGCACAGCGGGTGACATAGCGCCCAATCTACTCGACGGCCGCGAATGAAATGCGAAATCATCATCTGTCTGGACCTGGACGGAGGAAGATTTACCAGATTTCTCCAACTGCTTCAGATTTCGCGTCGCTTCCTCAAGGGCCTTCTCGAAGCTACGTTTTTCGCGAACTTCATCTTCCAGCAGGGTCTTGATGTCTGCAATCTGTCTGATTTTCTGGTTGAAAACATGGAAGAGTATTTTGAAAATAATCAGTAAAAAATATCTCCTAAATCGCTAATGAGCATTTGCGGTTGAAAACAAGGGAAAAAGCATTTTCAATGTCAAAAAAAGTCTGAGTCTTGAGTCGACCTTGACGAATATAAACAGTTGTCAACCTTTTCCTATGATAGCTTTGAGCCTCAGTTTGCGCCTCATTTTTCTTCTTGAGGGCTCTCTTGAGCTCTTCCTCGACGTTTTTGTATTTCTCCTCGCGTTCCTCGAGCTTGAACATTCTGTCCTTCATCATCTGCACCTGCAGCGCCTGTTTCTGGGTCTTTTGCTCTTCCTGTTTCAGAGCAACCTTGACGTTTTCGAGGTCTTCTTCCGTCGCGAGCAGTTTGATTTCCGAGTCGGAAATTTCATCCGAGTTTTTGGACGATTTCGAACCCTTCTTTGGAACTGGCGTGCATCGTTTCAGCGCATTGATTTCATCCTCCAAAGCCGCTACGATCGACTTCATCTCCAAGTTCTCGTTCTTGAGATTCTCAACTGTCTCGGAATCGAACTCGATTCGGGAACTAGAACGCATGATGTCACGGGATTTCTCGATTGCCTCTTCTTCGAGTTTCTTGCGTCGAATAGATTCGTCTTCAAGCTTCGTTTTCAGCTCGTCTCGCTCGGCAATAATCGTGGCCATCAACGATGTCTTGTCAGAAGAGTCTCCTGATTTCCGCTAAAAAATAATTTTATGAAAAAGATAAAAAGACTTTTAGAGAAAGTTGCCATAAAATTTTGAAAAAGGAATTAACCTTTAGTTCTTCCTCAAGAATTCTGTAGTCCTTTCTCAGCTCTTCTTCGACAATAATGATGTTCGCAGAAGTCGAGTCAAGTTCGCTAAAGCCCCGTTTTATTTCGGCCATAGAAACTTCCATCTCCGACGTTTTCTTTTCCTCAATCTCGAATCGCCCGCCAAGTTCCTCGAGTTTGAACATCGAGTCTTCCACGAATCGCTCCAGTTGCTTGTGGATCAAGGCCGTTTTTCGCAATCGATCGAGTTCATTTTCAAGATCCTCCATCGCCTTGAGCTCGTTGGCGACCTGTCTTCTCATATCCGCCTCATCAGAAATTCCTTGCGCCGATTCTTGATTCTCGAATTCGGCCACTTTTGCCCTGAGCTGCGTGATTTCCTCTTCCAGATCTGCCCTGCCGCCATCTTTCTCCAACTTCTCCTGGAGTTCGAGCAACTGGTCGTCGGTCTTCTGCAGGTTGCGATGCAGACCCTTGAGTTTCTTCACCTGTGCAATTTTGCTCTCGAGTGTGTCTTCCAACTCAGCGACTTTTTTCCTCTCCGCCTCGAGTTCCGCCATCGCATCTTCCAATTCTTGTTGGTGCTTGTCGCAGAGCTCGTCTAAACCACGCTCCAGCTGGGCGGAATGCTCCTGCTCATTTTCCAACTTTTTGAGCAAAGTTTCGAGCGTCTCTTCAAGCTCGACGATTTCCGACTCTGCCGTCTTCAGCCGGGAAAGGTAGCGCTCATCCTTCTTGTTTTGCGCTTGTTTTTCCTCGACCAACAACATGGAGAACTTCTTGAGCTTCTCGATCTCTTCCGAAGAGTCTTTCTTCAATTTCTCGTAGTTCCTCGAAATCCCGTCGTATCGAGTTTTTTCTTCTTCCAGAAGAAGCTTCATTTTTTGCCGGTCAGCCTCTAACAATCATTTTTTTTGTCAAAAAAGCAAATTTTCTATTTTACCTAAAAGATTTACAAACTCATCAGATTTGTCCATGTATTCTTGATGTTTTCGTTTTTCTTTTCCGAACTCTTCCATCAGCTAAAAATTCGTATGAACATCTTTTTTGCCTGAAGAAAAACGGAGTCTCACTTGGTGATGTTTTTGCTCGGTGGAGCACATTTCCCTCTTCAATTTTCGCATCGACTCCTTTTGGTGCTCAATGATGCTCTTGAGTTGACCAACTGTGTTCCCCGTTTTTTCGTCATCTGAACCAGTTTTACCTTCAACAATCTTTTTCTAGCATTCCGAAGCAGCGTCAGTGGGAGGGCGATGATTTAGCTTACCTGATGCGTTGATAAATTCATCCCTTTTTAAAGCTTCGCGTGCTGTATTCACTTGGCGCAGCTGTTGCTTCAGAATTGTTATTGCTTGGTCCCTTAATAAAATCGACTTGGACAGTGTTCTTCTCAAGAAAAACTCAAGAATAAAACAAGGATGAGTACCTAGCTTGTAGTTCTCCTTCGAAGACGGAGCATAGTCTTAAAAGCTCATCGTGTGTAAGTTTTCTCTGTTTCCCCTTTTGCTTCTTTTCTGACTTGACTGGATCAACACTTGACTCGGACATTTCTTCCCCCCTAAATTTTCCAAGTTTCTTCGCTCTTCTCTGTGATTTTTATGAGTTAATTAGCTGCTGGAATTATCAATTCAATTTTTCATTTGTGAATTTTTTTTTTGGGAATGTGAAATTTTGAATTTTTGTCAAGAGCTGCGCCCGTGTCAGCTGCGCGCTGCAGGTAGTTTCTGCCATTTTGCCATAAGAGAAGAGTTACTCATCCTGCGCTACCTCCCCCACCTCAACCAAGGAGCTCGCGCTCTGTTCAGAGTTCAGCCCTTTTTTCAACTAATCTGCATTTTGAATTGAATAGAAATGTTACTTACTAATTGAATAATGATCGAAGGATACTTTTAAGCAGGTAAAATAAGGGGGTGACTCTGTTAACTAATGTTGAAGTTACAACCCGAAAATTGGGTTCAAATTGTCTGACCCCAATATTAATGAAATGATTTTTTCTTTGTTGATGAAGCTCGAATAATTTTTGTTAAAAACGCTGTTGAATTACGTCCAAATATTTTCGTTCATCGCAAGCAAACATTGACGGGGATGCGGTTTCACCGACGCTAGAGTTGCGCCACGGTGTAATAAAAAGGTTTCGCCTCGGTCAACAATTCTCAAAAGAGAATTTCAAGCTGATGAAGTTTGCAAAAGCCCTTCTTTTCAATCTCGCCGCAGCAAGGCAATGGGACTTTTTCTTCCTTGAGCCAGCTCCGGAACCCAATTCGTACCCCGAACCAGCGCCGGAGCCGAAACCTGAGCCTGTTAGAAATTTAGGAATTGCGATAGAAATGAACTTATATTTCTATTTTGCAAGGGTCTTACAGAAGAAACTCCATCATCGAGCAATGTTTGACGTCCATAACTGGTTAGGTGGTAACTTATAAAGATTGTATGATTTATGTGTAATTATTAGTGTGTCTAATTATCAAATGATAATGTTATTAATAATGTTATTAGTAGGTGTAACGGTCTAAAAATCAGCTTATCCTTATCTCTTTCTAAGGCTTTCGTTTTTTCTTTATTATGAATCGCAAATCATTTTGATCACTGGAACCTAACTTTTTGATAAAGATGAGCTGATTTTTAGACTGTTACACCTAATTATGAGTCAATGAATTACTAGTAGAACTTCAATTCTAGATTCTCTTAAAAATCCATATCGAGCTTAATTTTCGAGTAGTTATGGTTTCCCAAATAATCCGGGCCAAATTTCACTTTTCTCATCATTTACCGGATAAAAATTCAGATTTTATGACGTCTGACCCTCGTAAGGTGGTTACTTTTTGTTGAAGATTGTTTGATTTATGTGTAGTTATTCATAGACTATCTTATTATCATTCCCAGAGGATTAAGAACTTGGATATTGCACTTGCTATTAGTTGATCTTCAATTCTTGAATTTCTTTAAAAATCGATATTGAGCTTGATTTTTGTATAGTTATGGTTTCCCGAATTTCACTTTTCTCATCATTCGTTTTTTGTGATTTTTAATAGAAAATCAAGTTTTACTAAAGATAACTGAACAATTATTAATCTGGTTCGTGGAGGCATAATTTAGCCGAGAAAATATTCATTTTTGCTAATTTCTAGCAAATTTTCTATCTCAAAAATAGGTCGAGGAAAGTTTGCGAGCCGGATACCTGCGGCGCTAGAATACAGGAAGAGCTTGTAAAACTTGTTCTTTCCCACTCTGAGGAATGAGGGTGGCTCCACCGCGGCACCGCGCGCAACTTACTTCTCACGCTGGGACTCAGTGATTCCACCAACTGACGGAGACCCAGGGGAATTGAACGATAGTTAAAAAAGCTCTTAAAAAAGCTGGCCACCATTCGACTGCAAGGTCAAGAGCGACTTTCCCGTGCCGGACAATCAAGGACGTTTTCACTGCAAACAACGGGAATTCAAGGAATTCGGACTCAAGGCGGCCGGTTTACAAAGATCCAAGGTCTAGTTCTTTCTTCTGTGGGAAAAGTATCGTTTTTTAAAGCTTTTTTAAATCATTGTCTAGGAGTAAGGAACGTTGATTTCTAGCGCAAGGCGTTTGGGTATGTGACCGAGTGCGAGCTCAGTTGTCCGCCGTCGATGGTGCCTGCTGCAGGGACTTTGAAATACAGTTGCTACGAGTACAACAACCAGGAGCGCTGGAGTGTACCCCTCGGCGGCTGTACTTTTCCCAAACTTCCTCCGAGTTTGGAGGGAACCAATTTCGGCCTGGTCTCGAAGGACTACACCGAAATTCTACCAGAAGATTGCAGCCGAAAATGTAGAAGAAAAATGAAAAAGACTGGCGAACGAAGATACAAAAAGGTTCACTTTACTATTCTATATCTGATATTTAATGCATATTCTTAGAGTAACAAGCGTGCTCGGCGTCATTTGAAAATGCGAAGAAAACTGTAAAGAACTGACTGTAACTTGAAGAACTGAAAAATGCTACGAGCATTTCACAATTTCTTGAAATATAGAACAAATATTCAAGTGTATTACAAAGGATAGAATATGTAAAAGTAAAAAAATAGAAAATGTTTCTGTGTGTCGAATTTCGAAAAAAAGAGAATTACAGGAAGAAAATTATCTTGGGTCAACGGCCTTGCCGGCCCAGCTGTTGATGAAGGCGATGGTCTCGGTCAGCTCGGCAGTTCCGTTTCGAGCAAGGGAGGAGAGGAGTCGGTAATCGGCCTTGTTGGCGGCGCGTCCTTTTCGGAACTCGACGCAATCATCTGCCTGGACAGGGTAGCCTGTTTTCCGTGTGAACAAAGTATCTCATCAAATTTGGTGTTTACGAATTGTAATTTTTGGCACACGTTCCTGTAATGACACACGCTCGCCCAGTGTGACCAACGTCGCCTTCGAATCGGCCGCGGCGGTCTCTTGGCAGTCCCGTGGCGGCCGTTTGTTGATCAATTGACATGCTCAACACCCAGTTCCGGATCTCGTCAACCTCGACTTTGGACATGCAAACTTTAGCTGGCAATCGGAACTCGAGTGGGATTTCTGTGTCTTCGAAGCCTTCTGGGTCCAAGTTGTGGTCGTCCGATTCGATTGCTTCGACGATATCAAGGAATCTTTTGTTTGGCTTTCAAAATCGATTCCTACACGCTTAAATTTGATAAAGGAAAGAGCACAATAACCGTTGAAGATGAACTAAAGTTTTCGTAAATTTTAAAGCCAATTTGCCTATTCATGAACATTAGCGCCATATCAACCCTCTTTGCATCTCTGCAGTCAACACCAGCATCGAAGAATGCTCGATCAGCAGCAATGGTGTTGATGTATCGGAGCAGAGTGGTGGAAATCTTGGCAGTAAGGGATTCCGCACCATTGAGCGTCTTCAGCGCGGCGCGCAACCCAATGTAGTGAGCAATCGTGGCGAAGTTTTCAAACTCGCCCATTGCCGGGCTGCCCGCTTGTTGCAGCTCCTCGGAGACTTTGGAGAGCACTTTTCGAAGATCCGCCCAGCGCTGGTACTCTTTCGCAGGGTTGTTGTCAGGAGGCGCTTCAAAGGCTTCTTTCGCCAGGAACCGGTAGATTTTGAGCACATTCTCCTTTATTGGCGTGCCATACTTGGCGAAAACAGCGATCGCTTTTCCATTCCGTCCCTTTTTGATCATTTCTGCGGCATAAACCGCGACGTATTTGTGGTACAACTGGACAGAGTGCGTCTTTGCTTTTTCAAGACACTTGTCCCACTGGCCTCGCTCCTTGTACATTTCCAAGGCGGATTGAAGATCGCTTCCGGCGAGTTCGTCTGCATTGCCCTTTTCTTTCAAAAACTTGCGGTGTTTTTCTTCGACGTGGGGCAGCAGCGCGGGCTCCATTTCCTTCGCCACCTTTTTCGCCTTGTTCCACTCGTTGCCCTCCATCAAGCATTTGATAGCAGATTTACTGTCGTTGATCGAGAGCAAAATCTTGGCCGCACTAGTGTAACGGCCGATTTCTTGCAATTTTGAAGCAACGTGGCTGCTGATTTTGGCGGTCTTGTCCGGCAAGAACTTTTCAGAAAGCTTCATTGCTCGAGTCCAGTACTTTTCTAGGGCGGACTTGTCTGTGCTCATGTCGGGCTGGATCTTGAGGTAAGTACTGATCGCTTGGACGTACTCTTGCTCCTTTTCCCAACCAGTGGCGGATTCGACAATCGATCTCAAATCACTGGGAGCATGGTCAGGCACGGATGGAACTCGGGGTGGCAGTGCTTCCATCGGACGCCCTCCTTGGTCGCGATACTCTTGCTGAAGTTCGCCAAGAAGCTGCGAGTTTGCACAGTATTCAGAAGCAACCCGGATCGCATCTCGAATGTTTCCAGATTGTCGGTAGAGATCAACAGCAATCTCCGGCTTCTCCGCGCGAAGAAGGAAAGCCTCGGCAGTTTGGTAATCCTCCTTGGCAAACGCTTGGGAGGCTTGGCCGATGAGAATGTCCTGGAGGGAGTTTTTATCGCCAGAGTCGTTAGCCACGCGCTCAGCGGAATCCCAGTCCTTGTTATGGACGTACATTAGTACAGCTTCACGATGCTTTTTCGCCTTGACAAAATGGACCTCTGCGGTGGCGAAATCGCCCTCGTCTTCGTGGTGCATCGCCACTTTCTCGTGTACGTCGAAGGTTTTCTGAGGATTACCACACGAGCGAGCAAGTTCAAAGGCAAAGTCAAACGCACCGTTCGTCGCAGCAATGTCGATCACGTCGTCCATGCGGCGCAACCTATTGAGCAGTTTTACTGCTGACTCGCCGCCCAGGGACTTGGCCCATAAAAACGCGAGTTGTTTTTCGGCAATGTCGCCAGCGTGCGTGCGCGCGATGCGGTACGCGTCCTCCCACATATTCGCGCCGCGATACATATTGATTGTTGACTTCCAGTCGCTGCCCTTGATGAAGTACTTTTCCGCCTGCGAGTAGGCGTTGTCCTCGGCGAGTGCTTTGCCAACAGCAGCATACGACTTGTCAACGAGATCTGGGTGATATTGCTCCACCAGACGGATCATGTCGTCCCATTTCTTCAGCCGCTTGTACATCGAAATCGCCGAGTCCTCCTTCTCGCACAGGAGCAACAACTCCTCCGCGACATCGTACTTGCCCTGGTCGGCCATCTCGTCCGCCTTCCCAGTAAATAGACGATCCACCTCAGTATTCGTCATGCTCTGCGAAGCCATAATGAACGCTTCACGCCACCTGCCAGAATCGAGTAACAGAGTCACCGCGTTCCTTTCGTCTCCAGATTTGATCATCAACTCAGCCGCCTTGTCTACTTCTTGCGTTTTGCTGAAGTGCGCGGCGATGACCTTGAAGTACTTGGCATACGAAGGATCGTCGGCTACTTCTTCGAGAATGTGCTGTGCTTTGGTCCATTGACGCGCGTTGATTGCTGCTTCGATCGCCCTAAAAAAAAAGTTTCTTTGTTGATTTCTGGAGAATTTCTTACTTGTGAGATTCTCCAGCTTCAATGAAGTGGTTGATCGCGGCGTCGTACTGCTTCAACGAGCAGAGATGATCGCCCCAAGCGTTCTCGAGCTTCGTTACGTCCTGGGGATTGTGTGCCCGCGCGAGTTCGACAGCACGACGATAAGCGTGCCCACGTCGGAAGCACTCCATGGCGCGGTCCGCCTGGCCCACCGCTTCAAACATTTCGCCGGCTACTTCAAACATTTCATTCTTCACCAGTCCGGTGGCGACTTGATTGAACAAACTCGCATCCGACAGCAGGTTCTAACAATAAGATTGATTCAAGTGCCAGTGAAAGTATTAAATCTAATTGAAACTCGCTAGGGGGTCAATTAACAATAAAACAAAACCCAATCTGAAACTCTCAGATTAAAAACTCAGTAACTTAGAATCTCAGAAATGTCTGTATTCACTCAAATGAAAATTCAAACTTTAAAACGCTAGAAAATGACTAATTTATGAGTAAAAATCTCGAAACCCAAATTACTGCCGGCTCAGAACAGGGGACAATTAGGGCGCGATTCAGCAGTTGAATCTGACGGATCATCTCGGGCAATTTCGACAAAGTCGAATCGAGATTTGCCCAATTATCTTGTCAGACAAGTCAAACCACGACCTTTATAAGCAGCTTCCTATTTATATAAAAAACGACGAGGATAATAGAATGCTGCAATTTCAGAATTCAAGGGCTACTAAAGCTATTGATCTAGTTAATCCCATGTTCGATCGTGCCCGCCAACCCGCTATCATTCATCCAGCGCATTATCAGCATTCAATTTAAGCTGGTCAGGGACATCCATTAATCATGCCACCTGTTTTTTGCTCAGAATTCAATATTCATACGAACTATCTTCAAGTGACTCTTCTGAAAAATATTGAAAAATGAAAATATCGACAAAAAATATGTTAAAAAATTCTCCACTGGGTCTTTAATTCTAACTTTAACTATTTAACTTTAACAATATTATATTTTAACTCTGTTTTAGTGATAAATTCAAAAAAGAAGACGGCCTTTGCCAAAACTACTTTCGAATAAAACTGTAACAAGATCGATGAAAGCTTATGGAATTCAGCCTCGGAGGAAAATTTCAGCATGTGTAGAAAATCAGTCTATGGCTAGACTAAAGACCTGTCTCCAAGCTTTAGAGAGTGAGTGTTGCGCGCGAGGGCAAAAAACGCGGCGCTCAAACGCGCTCTCTCGCTACTTTTTTTCTTCTCTCTCTGCGAGCTGGGTGTGTATGCTTGGACCCAAGATGAAACAGTGAAACCCAACGCGGCCTCTTTAATGAGTCCACCCGCGCTAGAATGAGATAACAGAACCTGCTGAAGAACGCGCGAAACTAAATAAGAGACAAGAAAACAAGGAAGAAAAAAAAGAGGATCGAAAAAGGATGCAACCACCAGAGTTGGAAAACAAGCGCTGCGCAGCGTGTGGCGAGCGTTTGACAAGAGAAGATAGCGTTCTCCAGTGCAATGGCGAGTTCTTCCACTCAGAGTGTTTTGTCTGCGCCCAGTGCTTTCAGGAAATTGTCAATCTCACAAACTCATTATCCAGCGATTACAGATCAACCCAACTTCAAGTTACTCAATTTTACTTGCGTTGAAACTGAAGTCAACTTTTTACTCAAAATTTGAAATTTTCAAAGGTAGATTCAAAACAACTTGAGAACTTAGTAGTGATTCCTGATCTCACTTTTTATCGAAAGCTACTATATTTGTCCGCCTCTGGAATGCAGAGGGAGTTTATCCGGAAACAACTCGCTCTTGTGACAAAGTAAATAGTCCTTTCCAGATAATGAATTTTATGAAAACCACGGAAAACGCTACTGCCCACACGATTTCGAAGTGTTGTATGCTCCCCAATGCCACACATGCGACGAGTTCATCAAGGGCGAATTCGTCGAGGTAAGCATTTTTATAAACACATAATCATGCGTAAAAAACAATCATTTCTAAGTTGATGATCTCACCAACGCTTTTAATTTCCTTGTCAAGTTTGACAAGAGCTTAACACTCTATAAAACTTCAATAAAATTCCTGAGTATTTATCACTGTATGTAGCAAAATTTCCTTTTAGGCGATGAATCATCACTGGCACAAGGAATGTTTCAATTGTAACAGGTGCCAAAAATCGGCGACGGAGGTATTGACATTAACGACTATCTGACCTTTTACTTTCTGATGAGCCGACGCCAGCTAGGTTCATCCGTAGATGCAAATCATGCTCAATCAAAATCTTGAAAAGGATGTGATTGCGGAAACCAGCTGACTTCTGGCCAAAAATTTTTTCTACACATGATTTCTAGTGGAAAAAGCATAAATACAGTTTACAAGATGTATTCTCTTCGATACTATTTTTTCGTTTCAGTCGTTTGTGCCATTTCGAGATAACAGCCTGAATGGAGAGGGATTCAAAATAATCTGCGGCGAGTGTCATCAAGAGATTCTCAAACTCCGCGGCGATCGAGACATCTGCCAGGCATGTTGGCAGCCGATCGAGGCCGTCGAGGAGAATATGAAGCTCAGGTACAAGGTAACACTCGAACAACAAAAGCAAACAGTTAAATTAACGATTTTTTCTTATGCCAGGGTGACCCGTATCACTCGTATCACTTCAACTGCGCGCATTGTCAGCGGGAGCTCACCTCCAATGCCAAGGAAAGGGACTAGCACTGATAACTGATAACAGTGCAAATATTGATTCAGAATCAGTACTAGTCCCTTACTTACAGGAACACAGAGGGAAGCTCATGTGCCGCAAGTGCTACGATGAGACGGAGACTGAGATTTGCGCCGCCTGCCACCGCCCTATTGATGGACGCATACTCAAAGCAATGGGAAAGGTATTTTTTCGGAAAAGCTCCCCTTTGTCAATAATCAAGCACCGCTAAGTTGTATTCACTGGAACAGACACTGTTCCACCTTGAAACTAAAACCCAAGCACTTTTACTCAGAAGGCAAATTTGAGCTGGATAGCTTCGGAAAGCAAAATTTACAGTCATTTAGGCCTGGCATCACCACCATTTCGTCTGCTCAACATGCGAAAAACCCTTTGCCAAAAACTCGTTTTTCGCTGGCAACGATGGTCGCCCATATTGCGAGGTAGAAAATTACTCACTTTTCCCGCCCATTTAACGATTATTTCTTTACAATAGTACCATTTTAACAAACTTTATGGGTCGACGTGCGCGTTCTGCGATCGTGTGATAAAGACACAGGTAAAATGCTATTCTAACTTTAGCAGTTCTTTGATGCGACAATTCAGGTGGTGAGTACGTTCGAGAAAAAATGGTGCGAGCCGTGTTACAGGTGCTACTGTTGTAACAGGACGCTAAAGTCGAAAGAAAAGGTGGTAGAATTCGATATGAGACCCTGTTGCAAGTCCTGTTTTGATAAGGTGAGCCTCTTAGACCAATTAATTCTTAACGATTCTAACGAATTCTAAATTCTAGTTCCCTTATGAATTAAAGAAGAGAATGAAGAAGGCACAAGACGTTTACAATAAAGATTGCCAGACACAGCTCAAGAACGAAAAAAGGCAAAGAAAGAAAAGCCACTGGAAAAACACTGATTCACCTGCTTGAACCGCAAATGACCTCACACAAAACTCGACCACGCATTGACTTCAAAGCTTAATTCTGTTACAACCAATTTCAAATCCCATTTTCGTCCCCAGTCGTCCGCCCGACGCGTGCCCCTTGCTCAAGTTCAAGAATAATAAAAAAATAAAACCTCAAAAAATAACGATAAAACACGAAAAAAGACCGCTCAGCTAATTAAATAAAACTGCGCATGAATGAAAGATTGAGCAAAAGAAGCAAGTTTCAAGAAGTTTAAAAAAATGAATGAGTCGTTAGTTGGATTAAAAGATTCTAGCGAATAGGGTTATGAATGAGACTCACCGGATTACGGAGCATTATCTTGGCAGCCTTGGCAGGCAGCCCCGCATTCAAATACAAATCGATCGCTTTCTGGATATCTCCTATAAACAAGGGTCAATATAAAATGCCGCTTAAAAGTTTTAATTTTTAATGCACTCTTAATTCGCCCTAATTAAATGGATTATAAGCGGGTGAATATCGAAGAAAAACTTTTAGAGAAATAAGTTATTTCAAATAACGCAAGGATTTCATCGTACTTTTTGCGAGATCGAATAAAGGTGTCACCGTGTAAAATTAACTGCAAAATTCTTGCGATGTATACCCGATAAATTTATCAGGTTATGAACTAAAGTGAAATCATGGAGGAAATCGGAACTGAACATGACTAGTTATTGCCGGCAATAATAAGACCCTATCCTTCACTTTCAACAAAAGATCCAGCCAGGCCCATTTGGCGCGTATCTCTGAGCCATGTCAGGTAGCGCTGTCGAAGGTGATTGACCGTTTCGGGGTTGTATCGCGTCGCTAGTCTGATTGCATCTTCCCATAGATTCAGCTCCGTGTACCTTGAAAACGATAATCATCAAGGGTTGCCTACTTCTATCTTACATTTCAATAGCTTCGTCATGGTGATTCTCCTCGATGAAGAACTGCTCCGCGAGTGAGTAGTTTCCATTTAGCTGTGCCATCATCGCTCTAGCTTTCATCGAATCCGATCGTGGCCGACCTGTCTCTTCTTCGTAAAAGATACTCTCCACTTGAACTCGGTGAAGATATCTGATCTTCGCCACATCGCCAAGATATCCGAACGCTCTTAGGGCAATGTCGACATTTTCTGCTTCTAGGGCTAGTTTTGCCAAAGTCGACCACATGATCGCACCGCCCTGGTGCCCTTCTGGAAGCGACTCCAGATATTCACAAGCTCGATTGAGATCGCCATCTTCTACTGCTGTTCCGAACTCGATCAGCTCCTCGTCAAGTTTGTAGCGATTCTGGAAGGCGCCTTCTTGAACGATAATGTCGGTCCGACTCCCACTGCGCTCAATGCCTGTTACGTCGCCTTTGATTTGGATGTTGATCATTCGGTCGACATCGTCGATGTTGTACCAAACAGAGACTTGGTTTCTGTTCTGTGCGACGACTACGTCCGATCCAGGCACCCACTGGGAATACGTGCAGTTGCCGAGAAGCATCACTGTCTTCTGCGCGGTTATGTCGTGAATCCAGAGTCGGTAGCGGCGATCGCGGAAGAGCAGCTTCGTCGCTTTTTCGTTGAGCTCGAGCCAGTCGAAGCGGTTGTCGTGGGGAATGTGCGCGATTGTCTGTCGAGTATTCAAGTCGTTAATAACGACGGATTTCGGGTCAGCAAGATACGCCAGCATGCGAATGTTCGATTTGCGTTCGCCAACTCTGGCGGAGATGAGATTTCTGCTCATATGCTCTGTCCTCACGCACTCCAAGATCTCCTCGGCGCCGTACTCGACGAGCGACAACTCCCCAGCGTTGAACACGACGCAGACGTTAGCATTGTCGAAGGAGTATCGTTCATTTCCAGATCCTTTCCACTCGATTTCCGAAAGACGAGCAGTTACCAGATCACCGAGCAAGAGCGTATTCTGTGTGTGGGAGACGATGTAACGCATTTCGGCACCGAGAATTTTCACGTCCTCGATTTCGTAGCCGTAGTTCGACTTTAGTACCATGCGACGACCGGAGGAGAGATCTTTAATAATTGCTTGGGAGAGACCGACGTAGGTGATTTCGAAGCGGTTTCGGTAAATTTGTCGTTTCAGGGAACAGTCGAAAAGTGCCACGCCGCCGAGAAGCGTGCCTGCAGCTAGCTTTGATCCATCTGGCTTCCAGGTCATTGCGGTGACTGTATAAAGATTCTCAATGTCCTTCGGGTCGCTTTCGATCCACTGGGATTGACGACTCGACCAGGTGAACAAGTGGAAGCGGTCGAAGCTGCCTAAGACGAGTGACTGGCCACTGGGGCTAACCGCAGCACTGGTGAATTCTTTCTCGCTCTCGGGGTACTCGAATCGTTGCAGTTCTTTACCATTCTTGCCGTAAACGACAACACGCTTGTCTGAACCGGCACAGAAATAGCCGTTTGGAGTCCAAGCAAGAGCGGTTACTGGGCATGTATGAACGGCGAGGTTTCCGTTGACTTCGCTTGTATGGACATCTTTCAGGGATCAGATAGCTTTATAACTGGTACCGTGGGCGAGAGATTTCACGACGGAGGGCGAAATAGATTGGGGCATTTGCGCGTGTTTTTCTCGTCCCAATCTTTTTGCTCTTTTGGCGCGCATCTTGTGGGTCCTCCGCGAAGAACCACAACAACCCCCCGTCTAGAAACATTTTTCACAATTCACCTCTCTCAATAACTGACCTAAGAAACTTCTTCTTCCTTCAATTATTATAACTTTGATTTTGTTTTAATAATAATGAATAAACTTAATAATAATAATTTGTAAATAATAATAAAAGGAAATCTTTAGATTGAAAAAATATATTCAAAACCATAACATAATTGAAAACTTTGTCAATTTGAATTTTAAAAACGATGGGTGTGGGCGGGGTTGGGGACTGAGATTGATCACCTCAGAGTTCCCAGCCATTGTCAAGCCCCTTAAATTTAAAAATCATGGAACGGGGCTGAAACGGCCCGAAGGGCCGTCAAGCCCCTTAAATTTAAAAATCATGGAACGGGGCTGAAACGGCCCGAAGGGCCGTCAAGCCCCTTAAATTTAAAAATCATGGAACGGGGCTGAAACGGCCCGAAGGGCCGTCAAGCCCCTTAAATTTAAAAATCATGGAACGGGGCTGAAACGGCCCGAAGGGCCGTCAAGCCCTTAAATTTAAAAATCATGGAACGGGGCTGAAACGGCCCGAAGGGCCGTCAAGCCCCTTAAATTTAAAAATCATGGAACGGGGCTGAAACGGCCCGAAGGGCCGTCAAGCCCCTTAAATTTAAAAATCATGGAACGGGGCTGAAACGGCCCGAAGGGCCGTCAAGCCCCTTAAATTTAAAAATCATGGAACGGGGCTGAAACGGCCCGAAGGGCCGTCAAGCCCTTAAATTTAAAAATCATGGAACGGGGCTGAAACGGCCCGAAGGGCCGTCAAGCCCTTAAATTTAAAAATCATGGAACGGGGCTGAAACGGCCCGAAGGGCCGTCAAGCCCCTTAAATTTAAAAATCATGGAACGGGGCTGAAACGGCCCGAAGGGCCGTCAAGCCCCTTAAATTTAAAAATCATGGAACGGGGCTGAAACGGCCCGAAGGGCCGTCAAGCCCCTTAAATTTAAAAATCATGGAACGGGGCTGAAACGGCCCGAAGGGCCGTCAAGCCCCTTAAATTTAAAATCATGGAACGGGGCTGAAACGGCCCGAAGGGCCGTCAAGCCCCTTAAATTTAAAAATCATGGAACGGGGCTGAAACGGCCCGAAGGGCCGTCAAGCCCCTTAAATTTAAAAATCATGGAACGGGGCTGAAACGGCCCGAAGGGCCGTCAAGCCCTTAAATTTAAAAATCATGGAACGGGGCTGAAACGGCCCGAAGGGCCGTCAAGCCCCTTAAATTTAAAAATCATGGAACGGGGCTGAAACGGCCCGAAGGGCCGTCAAGCCCTTAAATTTAAAAATCATGGAACGGGGCTGAAACGGCCCGAAGGGCCGTCAAGCCCCTTAAATTTAAAAATCATGGAACGGGGCTGAAACGGCCCGAAGGGCCGTCAAGCCCCTTAAATTTAAAAATCATGGAACGGGGCTGAAACGGCCCGAAGGGCCGTCAAGCCCCTTAAATTTAAAAATCATGGAACGGGGCTGAAACGGCCCGAAGGGCCGTCAAGCCCCTTAAATTTAAAAATCATGGAACGGGGCTGAAACGGCCCGAAGGGCCGTCAAGCCCCTTAAATTTAAAAATCATGGAACGGGGCTGAAACGGCCCGAAGGGCCGTCAAGCCCTTAAATTTAAAAATCATGGAACGGGGCTGAAACGGCCCGAAGGGCCGTCAAGCCCCTTAAATTTAAAAATCATGGAACGGGGCTGAAACGGCCCGAAGGGCCGTCAAGCCCCTTAAATTTAAAAATCATGGAACGGGGCTGAAACGGCCCGAAGGGCCGTCAAGCCCCTTAAATTTAAAAATCATGGAACGGGGCTGAAACGGCCCGAAGGGCCGTCAAGCCCCTTAAATTTAAAAATCATGGAACGGGGCTGAAACGGCCCGAAGGGCCGTCAAGCCCTTAAATTTAAAAATCATGGAACGGGGCTGAAACGGCCCGAAGGGCCGTCAAGCCCCTTAAATTTAAAAATCATGGAACGGGGCTGAAACGGCCCGAAGGGCCGTCAAGCCCCTTAAATTTAAAAATCATGGAACGGGGCTGAATTTTAAGGGTCTTCCATGAAGGCCGGTCTTCCACCAGAAAAGGTCCTCCAGGGGTCCTCCAAGAGTCACATGATCAAGATTTTTCAAAATTATTATCTATTTATTAGTTAAAGATTAATTTATCTTAAATAGCCTAGGTTAGACCTTTCTTCCATCAATGGGGTCTTCCACCAGATAAAAGTCCTCCATCAGCCATGGGAAAATACTTGAATGTGCGCGAAATATTCAAAACCCCGGCCCGGGCCCTCAGACTCCGTCGTGATATCTCTCGCCCACGGTATTCTATGGATTCTATAGATACGTGTGTACTCTCAGTTAAAAAATATCGATCCGTTCCTTGGTCGTTGAGAATATATCTGACAATTTTACCATCAGCATGGCTGGACATGATTCCAGAGCCCCGACTATTCGCAGTCAACGACATCGTGAAACTGTTGACATTGTAGACTGTCGAACTCTTTCCAGAGCGCATGTTTCCCATTCTGATTTTTCCTTCCGAAAGACCGAAGAAAATCGCGTCCTGCTGCGGCCAAATGAGGCATGTAACGGAGGAAGTGACGATGAACTTAGTCGAAATGGACTTTTTGTCGCCCCAGTTGTTGCCGATTTTGTAGACGAAGACGACGTTGTCCGATTGTGCAATCGCCAATCTACTGCTATCTGGAGCAAAGGCGATTCCAGTGATGACGTAGCTTTTCTTTCCATATTTACTGTCGACCGGTTTCGTCGAGAACTTATCGCGCTTTTCGCCAGCTTCGTCGAAGAAATAAACAGATCGCTCAAGACAAACTGCAAGTCTCATATTGTCCGGGCTGAAGGCCAGTGCCGAGACCTTGTTGATCCCCCGCTAGGGACGGATTCTATCAACGATTGTAGATAGCGCAAATGCATTGCTATCTAAAGAATTTAACAAATTAAGGGGGCAGGGGTCGTTAACCAGAAAAACCTTCTCTACTCTTTCCTTCCAGGGAAGAAAATGGTAAAGAACGATTTTGGGTTTGCAACGAGAAATAGAAAGTTATTTTTTATCGAACTCCGATTATTTAAAATTTGAAATAAATAGTGAACTAGAAGGAGAGTTTCGTTTTTGTTTGTTCAAGGGTGGAAAAGAACGCAGCAGCAGACAGAAGCTTCCATAATGGCAAAGGCGAGAAGCCAGACTGCGTAGATGCCGTTGATGTACTGCTGGATCCACATGCAGCTCAACTCACCCCAAAGCAACATGGCGAACATGTCGGCCGAAACGAAGAACATTGGGAAAAGAACCAACAAGGCACCCAGCGATCGTCGAGGAGCAACCTGAATTGAAAGGTTTAGGCTAAATCCTTTAGTCCAGAATCTACGATAGAATTGAGCTCTTACATCTCTCAAAGCCTTTCTCGTAACAGTAAACCTTGCTCAAAATATGGAGAAAGTACCGTACCTTTGTGACTGGCTTGGTAAGGAGGGTTCGCGCGGAAATGTTCTGCTGAACCGGGCGAACAGCGAGTCTTCGAACTGGAGCTGCCAAACGATTCATTTTCTGAAAGATACATTTTATATGTGTTATGTTTGAAAGGCTCTAAGATTCAGAAGGCTTCAAGATTTATTTTTCTTAGAATCAAATAATAATTCCATTTCCACGTAAGCATACAAAGGCAACAGTCATTTTTCTATAGAAGGTAACAGTGAGTACCAGTCATCTGGTCTTAAAAGTTTTTGATTTTTTTCTATTTGACTCATTTTATAATATTTATAAAAGTTATAACTAGTAAAATAGCATTTCTTCTATTTTCTCTAAGCCCCGGAGGCTAGAATTTCTCCATTTCGAAAAAAGGCTTTCTTGATTCAGCGCGGCTGTGGCCAATCACGCTCCGCCATTTCATTTCTCTCCGCTAATTTTCCTCGAAAAGACAAAATGTCCATTCATTAGTGATTTTTATTGAAAAGGGAAGAAAAATGCTGCCACAAGAGAAAGAAATACGCCCGTCATGGATTGGCCGCCTCATGTCCTGGATTTTGAGGTTTGCGTTTTCTACTTTGGGGTTGCCCTCAGGCGCGTTTCTAGATAATCGCTAGTGCTTTTGTAAAAAATTTGTCCTCGGATTAGTTTTAGAGAGAGAAAGAGAGTTTTATCTTATCAGCTAAAATGAAGTGTTTTGAACTAAAATTAAGGACTTCCAATCGATAAATTTAGCGCCCTTTACTGCCTACGAAAATTATCCTTTGGGGTGTCCTTAAGAACTTGGGGTTCACGCTGACTTCTGCCGAATCAACCATTTATTCATTTATCGTTTTTCCATTGAGAAAATCGCCGTAAAAAGACACTGTAAATCAATGGTGGTCTTAAATTGAGTATCCTCCGTAGGAACTCTGTAGGAGCTAACACTAATTCGACCTCACTGCCAAGTGAAGACACTCCTTTATCATTATCAATATCATTTACGACAGTTATCATTGAATCTACTGCCAATACGGGTACAGAAATAACAATGTACAGAGCCTCAAAAACTAAATTAACCTTACCTAAACAACTTCAAGGCTAATCCATATGCTGCCATTTTGTTCATGTCTGTAACTGTTGAATTGTAGAGCAGGAGAAATACCTCATCATGTCGCTTTCATCATGGACGGAAATCGCCGCTTCGCACGAAGATCAGGAGAAGCACCCATTCATGGACACAAACAAGTGAGCTAAACTTCTAGAATTTCACCTTCCATTTCTAAAATTTCCAGGGTTTTTCAAAGTTGGCGGAAGTTCTGTCCTGGTGCGAAATGCTCGAGATTCCTGAAGTGACTGTTTATGCCTTTTCTGCTGATAACTTCAAGCGGCCACAAGCTGAGGTCGACGGCCTCATGAGTTTGGCAAGAGAGAAGTTTCATCAGCTTCTATCTGAACAAGCGAAGCTCAAAGAAAAAGGTGTCAGGAAAGGGTCCGAATCCTTCTATTTTGAATGCTAAAAAGAGGAATTCTCTTTGTTGATTTCATTTCCACATTTTCCTTTCTGAACGAATAAGGACCCATTGAAAAGAATACGAATGATTGGGGAAATCGACCTTCTTCCTTCCGATGTAAGGCAACCTGCAGCAGAGCTTGAACAGAAAACGCGCGACAACAAGACCTACACCCTTAATATTTGCATCGCTTACACTAGGTACAATATCACAAACTGAGTCTGCCTTCAATTTTTCCTCAGTCGTTTGGAATGCGTCAACGCTGCGAAAAAGCTACTAGCAGCGTCTGAAAGTTCCAAGGGACTGGCAATAGATGAACAACTCGTATCGAAGTCGATGTACTTGTCTTCCCCGCCGCAGCTGCTGATAAGAACTTCTGGAGAAGCTCGACTGTCCGATTTTCTTCTATTCCAGGTACTTTTTTCAATTCCAATTACACAACTCAAATTTTTTTAAGTGCCAAAAAGCGCAAATCTGCTTCGTGAAGCCGTTCTGGCCAGACTTCTCGCTCTACGATTTCCTCGGCTGTCTGCTCAAGTATCAGAAGGTGGACCCAAGATCATCTTACGAAGAACCCCTTTCTGCGAAACAAGAAAGCTACCTGCGCAAGCTAGAAGAATCAAGAGCAAAACAACTGCAGTCTTATTTAAAGTAAACTTGATTTCGATTAATCCTAGCCTTTAGAAATTTCCCTTAGACGAATTTACCATTAGCTTCCTCATTCTTACCACGCGTTTTACAGGTTCAATTCATAATTATTCAAAGTGCAATTCTCCCTCCCTTTCACACTGTATAAAATAATGACAGTAAATAAATATGTAAATAAAACACTCCTATGCTCGTCTATGAAATGCAGATGCGATGAAAAGTTGGACACACAAAAAGTTGTTAATGAATAAACACTAACAATTTGTTAGTAAAAGAATATTTTTATAAAATTTATTCGACATGTAGTTGCAAGCCTTGCACTACATACCTTTATCTAGGCCTCGGACATAAAAAATCAACTCCTACAAAGCGCTTAGGTACCACATTTATTCTCTATCGAGGTCGTAGAGTAGGTCTGGACAACCCCGAAAACCGAAAAAATCTAGATAAAAAATAATTCGACAGAGAACAAAAATGAGACCTAAGCGCTTTGACGGAGTTGATTTTTTACGTCCGAGGCCTACCTAGATTAGAACGTGTTGTTGGATGGCTCGTGAATGGCAGCAAGCTCATGGACAGTGACGGCGGACCGATCTTCTGTTGTCTGAGAGGGGTCCGAGGCATGGCAGTTCGAACGGTTCTCGTGGCATTCTTGTAGCTGATTTTGGCTCTTATTGAGGCGTTAAGCTCTGATCAAAAAATCAAACAGCCGATCCTTGAGGTAAAAGAGCTCATTGAATCGCGATGTGTTATGTTGAGCAGTGCGGGAGTTTGCAGATCCTGTGACCTGACCGACCGAGATCCTTCGCATCGACATTACTGAACTTAGAACACGTTATCTAGAATTTTGATGAAAGATGCTACTAGAAAGATCCGATCATAACTAAGCACGTGATCATTGCCGTTTCGATCGACAGTAACTACTGTAAGTTCTTTCTTGATTCCGACACCCATTCTAAAAATAAAAAGTTATCTCTTCTGAAAAAAAAAAACCTAAATCGCAATCTGCCGATTTTCCGAAGGAAATTTTATTGGCTGTTCTTAAAATTTTGAGACCGTGACTCATAAAAAATAAATAAAACATTATTGCATTGAAATCTACATAAATATATATTCACGAAACGTGTCGGTAGAAAAAAATGCAACAATCTTAATACTTGAAGAAAGGCCTGCTCAGAAATTGCGATTATCGCAAGTTATTAACTGATATCTACTTGAAAGAGTCGATCTTGCAGAGGAGACTTTTGAGGGTCAGAATTGGTGATCAGTGGCTGCTCTGAAGAAGCTCAGGCTCTGAAAGGTGAGGAAGTCATCGCTGATTATAAAAGAATTCAAATTTATGCCAATTTAGATGTGTTAGGGGTCATTAGATCTTGGTTATAATTTGTAAATAGCAAGACTTCGTTTAAATTGCCGATTCGATAATTAATATTGAACTAAAATGTAATTCGGAGAAGTAAATTTTTTACTCCCTTCGAAGATGACGGCAACCATCTGGTGTTATATAACTGCTAGCTGCGAGTGTGCGCTCGTTTTAAAAGCGACTCGACCGAAATCGATTTTGTTTTCTTTCTCTAAGCAAGGGCCGGCGTCTTCGAAAAAAAGGGAGGGATGGATTGACCAAAAAATTTGTCTCCTGCCTTTTTTGCTGCGTTTTTCAGCAGAATTTCCAATCCAATTTTTCGACAAGAGAGAGTCAAAGAAGAACAGAAAGAAGAAGGTTGAGGTCTTATGCTTCAGAGATATGAGCAGCTGAGCAGCCAGAACCAGAATGGAACAGTGCAGAACGAGCTCATGGCAACTCACTCTTTGGCCAACACGGTTGAGAACAATCCAGGACAGAGCAGCCAAGTGCGCGTTTATTTAGGAAAAGGGGGCAATTTTCAGAATTTTACAAGCCTAAAATTTGTTCCTTTATTTTTTCGACAACATCTTCTTCAATCAAATTGCCCCAAAAAAGCACGATACGACTACAATCCCTACGATGGACCAAACAATTGCCCAGAACTTGAGCTTTTTCTTTCAGCAGGTAAGACTTGAAATCAACAAGGAGATCCCCATATTTTTCTTCAAGAAATTAATATTAGAGTATGTTCCAAGAAAGACTAATTTTATATTATTCCAAGTGCCTTTTTTTGTGCAAGCTGACTAAATGCTCAAGTTGGACAGATTTTAATTTGAACGAGTCCAAAATCACTAATTAGGCGTATTCGTATTCGGCGCTTTCTTGGCCGCGTTGGTATTATGAGAATGTATGGCATTAAAATTGATCTTTTGCTTGCAAGGATGCGATATATACCCGAGTAGGCCTTATAAGCTGCTGGGCGAGCTGCGTGCTTGTATTTATTATTAATTTGCTCTACTTTGTTTCTTAGCTTTCTGCTCCTTTAATCTCGCCTAATATCGGCCTTGCTAATATTCCCTACTAGTTAAAGTCTGGCCAAGTAATAACTCAGTAATCAGCCGCCGATGCTTTATTTTTTCTTTCTTTCTTTGGCAGCAATTAAAAGAAGCGCTTGAATAAAATACTCAGAAACACCCGCTTTATAAATAATTTAGTCTTCTAATAATTTAAGGCGAGTATGTCTACGTCTCCGGGAGCGCGGACCAAGACGGTTTCTACTTCGGCGAAACCACAGACGGACGAAGGGGACTCGTTCCTGGCAACTACCTCGAACTCGTGCCAAATCTAGCCGCTCCTCCTTACCGAACGGCCACAGCAGAAGTCGCTAATGGAAAAACCAACCTTACCGTGCCACATACGGACAGTCTGAACAGAGTCGGTACCGGAATTGAATCGCCAGTCTCCAAAGCCTTTGAGCTCTTCGAACTTGACGGAAAGGTTGTTAAAGGCATTAAGAATTTGCGCATTCTGATTACGATTTCTAGGCGATAGTTCCTTTTCCAAGGCAAATAAGAGTCGATAAAAAACTACAGCATTCATTGCTCATCAGTTGGGTTGCTCCGAAACTTTCTGGAGAAGAAAATGTCATAGGTATGCACAAAGCTCAGTTTGAAAATCATAGTTTGAATCACTTTTTTCTCAATATCAATTTATCATTTTAGAGTACCGAATCGACGTTAACGAGCAATTAAAAACCATTGTGGATGGAGAAAAATCCTCCGCCGTGGTTGAAAACATCCACGACTCTGGAACGTATCGTATTTCTGTTTCAGCTGTTCTCGCTGAAGGCGTCAGGTAGCATCCAAACAGAAGGTGTCGAGTCTACAATTTTCTAGCTCTGATCCAATTCGCTGCACGTTACTGTATGGAACGGATGTAGCAGAACGAGCCGCACCGGTTTTACTCAGATTGGAAGCCGTCAACTCCTCCAGTTGTGTAATGTCCTGGCTGCCAGTAAACTCAAATTTTCGGTAAGCCACCACATGGCCGTATTGATACGCAATGCTAACCCTTGTTTTATCCTCTGAGATTCATTTTCGTCAGCTCATTTCTCGGATAAATCAATAAAGACGGAGACCTGCGTCAAATTAACAGTGATTCGTTTCACAGCTCCACATTATTAAAATCGCCTTAGCGCGAGTTTACTCTGTTACTTCTTCGCGAAATTTGCATGTCGCAATGTTTAGCCACCGAGTTTCTGTCAATGGAGTGGAGCGCGAAACACTGCCCGCCGGTTTCTACAGGACGCGGCTGACTAATCTGGAGCCGGACAGGTAAGAGGCTCTTGGACTAAAAGATGGGCTTAATCCACGACCACAATAAGGCAATATGTGATGATGGTGGAGCCGGTCGGCACTGACGTCAACCAGCAATCAAGCAGCACTTCTTCAGCAGGCGGGCAACTTGCCACGCTCAAGGTTCGCACTCGCCCGCCAGGACCGCCAGACCCGCCACAGAGCCCCGTCATTGAAGAGGACCAGATTAACCAGAAAAACGTTCTTATAAGGTAATCTCCCGTATTTTTTCGTACAAGCTTATTTTTATTTTTTAAACTAAGATGGTTGCCTGTGACATTGACAGGGACGTCAAATGGGACGCCAATCCGCGGCTATGCGGTCTATCAGAATGGAAAGATGCTCGATGAAGTGGTGAATCCGTCGGGAGACAGGATCAGTGTCCTCCGCAGCCAGATCAAGCCCGGATCAAAGATTACTGTCAGGACTATTACTGTCGACGGGGAGATGAGCATCGACTCCGGCCTCGCCAAACCCTACTCTGAATGTGCTTCCGTCACTCCTCCAAACTCCAAGATGAATTTGCCAGGAACAATGGCCGGCGCGTCCCATCATCCGAGCTTAAATCATCCCGGTGCAACTGCAGCCCAAAGGCTGATAGGTCCCAATTCCGCGCCTTTGTCCATCCAAGGAAGCAGTTCTTATTCGATAAAAGTGTTAAATGCATATATAAATCTCGGTTTTCTAGCAATAGAGAATGGTTTCTACGAGAAACCATGTACATGTAGTTCTGAGATTAATTAAAGCCCCGTCCATCTGTTAATTGGCGGATCATGTCAGAACTGTATTGAGGAGGCCTCCCAGCGGGCTTCAACGACTCCCTAGGCAGCAGCTACTTTGCGAACGGGGTGCTAATTGGCCAACATCGCCCAGATTACGGAAAGAGGCAATTAATCAATTTGAGTAGGAAGAGTCCTTTAGCACCCCAAAGTGGCACCCGATCACTCTCGGCGAGACCCTCTTCAGAGCCGTACCACCCCATCAAACTACTTGTCATGGTCAAGGTCCGAGCAAATGCCCGGCCAGGCCCCGCTACCTGGCCAAAGAGCCGGCCCGAACCGTCAACGATCGCCAAATTTGCCCCCTCCGATGCACGTCGCGCGCAACAGATCTTCCTACACAATTGCTGATGAGCCAAGGGTTACACGAATATTTAAATAACAAATGAACAGGCTTGAAACTGTATCGAACTGTGTAGTAACCCGGTCCTAAGTTCTCAAATTTGAATATGGGCCTGAGTCACTATCCCGACCGGCGAATTCGTTCAGCTGACTTTGAATCTGAAAATGACGAGTGGCTTAGGCACACGATCGACAGACACATTTCTAGAGCCAGTGGGAATCTTCCTGACGCGCAAAAAGAAAGCTGGAATAGAAGCTTAGGTATATAGTTATTAATCAGATTTGACACTGGTTATTATATTTTTATAGATCGGCGACGGGCGCACTCGATGCCACGAAAGGCTCACATGAACCAGGGCGTCGGTCTATTAGGTATTCCAGCAATGCATTTTTTCGATTCTATGCGCCATTTCAGACGCGTATCCTGACCACATCCCCCGATCGCGAACGCAGCAGCGCGGCCCTACATCGCGGCCGTTTATGGGTGCCCCTCCGATGTACGACTACGAGCTTGATCCTCGCGAGCAGCCTTCCTATCTCAAGGGTATTTTACCTAAACAGAAATAGTCGATTCTGTCAATCAGTGAATGTTGAAAGTTTCAACTTAACCGCGTGGGACGAATCCCCGCGTATGAGCGCGGGACGAACCGTACATTCGAATGTCATTTAAGCAAAAACTCGAATAACTCATGAACCGCTCGTCCGATATTCCTCAAATTTTCAGATAGTACTAATCTTTATGTCGTCTTTCATATCCTGATGTCAGAATTCATATTTTGGTTTCGTCAGAAATACTTATTTTAAAGTAAGTATGAGAGTGAGAAATTTTAATTCTCATCGTCTGTGCTCTTTTCACTCGGAAGAAGTTGCAGTTTATGAGATTTCATCAGAAATATAGATTAAACTTGCCTAAATAGCTCAAACAAACAAATTGGTTCGTTTTTACAGTAAAAATCTCAGCGGGCGCTCGAGTAGGCCAGACTTAATCCCGTGTCAGGTGCAACTGAGCCGTGATAAAATTTCCACATTTGCACAAGTTACTGAGAAGGCATGAATCAACCCACATTTAAAATTTCAAAGTTATCGGATTTATAGTTTGGGAATACCGAGCCCCTAAAGTCTTAAATGACATTGGAATGTACGATTCGTCCCACGCGGTTAAAACTAGTAATAATAGTAGCATTTATCCAACTGTGCTTTTTCTTCCTTAGTGCGTCATTTCCCACGCAACGACGCCCTTTGCTTATTCTTGTTTTTTAGTCAAGAACAAAATTATGGCTTTCAGTGAAGCGCCAATAAATTTTTTTTTGGAGTCTCATATTAAGAATTTAGATATTGGCTCATCGTAATCTATATCCCGAATACCGAGCAACTCTTTAGATCAACCAAACGTTTTCGAACGCCTGCGTACTTCTGAGCAGTACTCAGACTACATCCTTTCCGACTCGGAGCCCTCACTTTCTTCCATGTCTTCGTGGGGCCGGCGGAGTCCATCCAGCTCCAAGAGACGCACTCACGCCCACCACAGCAGCAGCAATCGCCACTCAAATTCCTTTTCCATGCATGATATTTCCAATTCATATAACCAGGTAATTTCCAACTGTATTCCTTGATTGCATTCGATTTCAGTTCCCATCGTATCACCAGCCCCGCGGCCGAAGTCCGACCGAGAAGACGCACCACCGATCGCGCAAAAAGGAGCTCAACCCGCAGGAAAAACTCCGCCGCCAAAATAAACCTCGACTGTTTGTCGCGCTTTACGATTATGACCCTTTATCCCAATCGCCAAATGATGATGCGGTTGAGGTAAGCGAACATTAAATCATTCCTGTCACTGAGCTTTTTTAGGTTGAATTGAGCTTCCGTGTTGGGCAATTGATAAAAATATTTGGAGAAAAGGATGAAGATGGATTTTTCAAGGTACCTTCCTCTATTTACTGTTTTTTTTATTCAATTTAGGGAGCAACGCGGGATGGCCACAGAGGGCTAGTGCCATGCAACCACATTGCCGAAGTAGATGTGCCAAATTCATCAACGATGGAATCGCTTTACGAAAAAGGATTTTTAAACTCGGACTCGGAGAAGATCTCCACTCGCCAATCGAAGCCGAAATTCAAAGCGCCTCGTGGTCAGAGCCAGGGCAGAAATAAACAAGTCAGTGGCTCGCCTCTTTCCGAGCGCAACAAGAAAATGTAAGTACAATGGATGAATATCAAATGTTGAAAAGTCGATCTTAGGAATCAGGGCAAGAAGGGAAACAACGGCGTGGGGGACATTTACGTAGCAGTTTATGATTACAATCCATCTCTGACAAGTCCGAACGTTGACACGCGCGACGAAGAGCTCAAGTTGCAAAAAGGGGATGTCGTTCGCGTGCTGGGCCCGCTCGATTACGACGGCTTCTTCTATGCCGAGGTCAACGGGCGCCGCGGCTTCGTCCCTTCCAATTTTCTCCAGCTCCAGAACAAGCCCAAATCAGAAGCGAAAATGAACAAATCTGAGAAAAAATAAATTATTCATCCCTCTTCTTTTCTTTCTTCAGTTTTATTTTTGTAGAATTATTCAAGATCGTCAAGGGGTTTAAAGTACAGAAGCTTTGTGAGTTGTGACTGTATTTGCGGCATTTCCTTCTTTTTGTCTGATTGCACATTGGAAGTTATCGAGACAAAGTCTTGTGCGACTGAAGCATTCACTCGTATCAGCGTTTGATGAAATTCTAAGAAATTTATACGAAAATTCTCCGTTGCAAGATTATACCTTCAGAATAGGTCCATCTGAGGCAATCGCAAAGTGTAGAAATGAACCAGCTTCCTTTTGTAGGACTTCTCCATGAAAGATGACCCTCTAGAATTCTGGTTAATCAAAATTGAAGACTGTGAGCACCTGTTGTAGCGTAATGCACTAGAACATCGGCATCAATCGGCCAAGTTCTTGGAGTACGAAAGGGCTTGGGCTCCTCCTCGACATGTTGAATTTGAGCTCCAGCTCGACCCCTCCAGCCCTCCATGTAGTCATGTCCTCGGCAAGCTTGGACAAAGAACAGCTACAGTAAAGGATGAAAAGAATGAGGAAAAATTGAAGATTTACTTTTGGTTTGCCAACAAGGGTTCTGTTTTTTCGAATTGGATTGACGAACCCACGAATATTCATGCTGCCGCTTTTCCGCCCTCAGAAAAAATATCATTCAATTGAATAAAAAATTAATGAAATTCTGAGAACAGTTCCTGTGGCAGAAAATCTCTCCATTGGCTTCTCCATGCGCTAGAATGGCACACCCGAACATTTGGTACTCTTCCATGTCTCCCTACTCAAAATCGAATTGAACTAATATTTTAAAAAATGATGTAACCTCGCCATATCTTTTGAGTTTGATGACGGTTTCTCTCATTGTCAAATCGTCATATACTTTGACCAGAAATCCCAACTCCGTCATGATTTGCTTCAATCTCTGGACATCCCGTTCGCTTCCTCGTCTTGGCTTTCTGAAGTCATAAAATTGTATGAAATATGGCTTTTCCGAGTTCGTACCCGTAATATTTGCTTTTTTCCGAATAGTGCTGATAATTGAAAATGACGAAATAGCCTCGTTTAGTAAACTTGTTGCTGTAGCTCAACTCGGAAAGATTAATTTCGATGTCTGGGTAAGTTTCAACAGCTGTAGCGTCCGACTCGTCGAGGCTGGACTTCTCCAGCCCCTTGTAATCATCAGGTAAGCTGTGTTCAGTCACCGAACGCGGCTCAAAGTAATCTGCATCTATCATTATTATTTTTTCTCTTTGACGTAGCTTTATCCCGCTTGACTTAAATTTAACTGCTCAGGAAACGCGTGACTCACACACATTTACACGGAGAACTGTATCAGCAAGAACTTGCTGTAATTTGCTTGTGGGGTTTAAATAAAGCTCAAAACAAGCCACAGAATTGTATTGATTCGACGTGCGGTTTTAAAAGGGGTCTCGGGGAAGAAATAAAGATGGACGACTTTTCGAACTTTTGGGTCGAAATGAGAGTCGATACGTACAGTCAGTCGGTTTTTCTGTAAAGAGAAAAATGATCTTTTCATTTTGTGGCCCTTGTAAGATGTGCGTTGCGGGAGTTGAAGAATGGTAAGAAATTGAATGAAGAATTTTTAATATTTTTCGAAGCACAATAATTTTGACCGAGTGCAGTATAATTTGCTGCCGCAAGAAAAACTCATCAGTGATCATGAGCGCACCAATTCGTCGGCTTGGAAGACTGGATCTTCGATCCAAACAGTCGGACATGGAAGAAGATCACCGTCGACAAGCGCTGCTCTTTGCGCATTATTCTACTGACGAAACAGCTAGGTTACAATTTATGGCGGAGACCTACAGAATGAGGTAGATTCTTTCTGATTAAAAATACGACGACTTTTGAAGAATGGAGCAAGGATTGATTCACACAGAATCTTTCGATGAAATTAGCTCGGATTTGGAGGCGGCGCTGGAAGAGGATCTCGACGAGCTCGATGACGACCAAGAAGAAGACAACGAAATGGATGATGCGGACGAGGCCGAGCTACTTGGGATAAAACAAATGCGTTAGATATTTCTGCAATGAATGAGATTAACTCGGTAAAAGGCTGACAATGTCGACGTTGGGGACATGGATGATGATGGTGGTGATGCTAACGATGCGGGAGATGACTTTGCTGACTGAGCAACCTTGTTTTGGAGTAAAAATCGAAATCGCAAATTGCAAAAAATAAAGTGAATTCAATGTTTTTCTGTTTTTAAATTTATTTAAATTTATATTTTCCGTCAAAGATTTCAGTACGTCATCACGAAGTTTTGAATTTCATTTTATTGTTTTATATATCTTTGACTCGAGTCTGTCCCTTTTAAAGAGGGCTTCTAAAGAGGGCAGCAGAGGCACTTAAACGAACCATTGTAAATCTTAATCTTTATCTATCGCTATCTACTTATTCTCGTTTATCTAACTAGAACATCGCTCTGCCGAATGAACCAAAGAACAATTTCAGTAAAATTATTGTAAAAAAATTCGAAAAATGTAGCTACAAAATTGTGATCGCGTTTCTCTAATTGCTAGAGGCGGGTCTTTCTAACTAATTGTAGCGATTGGGGTGTCAATCATCTATCGCTCTCCAATTCAGGATTTTTTGATCTTGACTTCGAAGCTAAAATGCTCTTTATTTTTCTGAAGTTCTTTCTTTTCAAGAGAATTAGCGGAGATCTGGAAGATGTTGACATTGATATTCTCAAATCAGTCACGAGCGGCGTCTACATTGAGTGCAAAATGGACAAGGTAACTTTATCAAAGCTTTTTTCAATAGAAAATATCAGAAAAGTCCCTTTTTAATTGTGTAGATGTGTGCTTGGATGCCAGAAAAGTGGCTTGCAGAAAACGGAATTGAAGAAGAAGATGTTCCCTGGTTGGCATTCGCCGAATCTGAAGACGAAGAGTGTCAAGCGAGAGATATCGGAGCGCTAGAAGGTATGCCTGAAGATGCGCATTACTGGCTCTGGTGTTCGAGAGAAGAGAGTGAAGAGGAAAGAGAGGCGTATGGAGACGAAGAAGGTGGATTGGCGCATTATACTTGCGGCACGGAAACTTCCATTCATCAGGGCAATGCTGATCCAAATGGACCTGCTTGGTTGGAAGAACCGCACATTAGACACAACAACACGATTTCAACTAGCAATCCTTTTCTCATGAAACAGATCTTCCTTCCAGTTGAGTGCGAATGGCCGACAACTTCTGGCGGCGATGAACCGATGGGTTTTCCTTTCGCTAAATCGAATTCCTACTTCGCAACAAACAACAAGATCGACATGACAGTTGGGATAAGTCTCTATAAAACTGCTGCATTCGACGAATTGTACAGTGAAAAGCCGAAATACCTCCTTGGTGGATCGAACAAAGACAATGTCTTCCTTGCTATCAAATTGATTTCTGATGTGCCAGATGACGTGGGAATTAATGTAATTCATCTGTGGGCTTCTCCAGGTACTTAAGAAAAATGTTCAGAGATGTTCACTCTATAAGCAAGAATCAAGAATAAAAAATTTTATTTCAACCATGAGGCACTAAAACAGCATTATGAGAAGGGTAATGAATCATTACGGATACTAGCGGTGAATCTCGAAATTTTCTTCGTGTCTTCATTTTTTCGTCATTGTAAAGAAATTATCACTTGAAAGTTTCAAGTTGAAACTCGAAATTTTTCTCGGCTTTTTATCGGTACCCAAAGGAGGGCCGAAAATGTGATATTTAACGATATCCCGTTGTGCGATGGCCACCATTTGGTCTATTTCCCAAGAGCGAACCAATATTAGAATATTGGAATGTTGTTAGAAGAATGTGTTAAACAAGCATTTCAGCTGCGAGCTCCAGTCAGGAAATCTACTACGCTTGGATATTGCAAGGCTGCCAAACTCACTCCCAGGTTGGTTTTTGATCTCTTTTCATAATTTACCGTTTTTTAGGTTCAATATCTGAGCTCCCCAGTCGAAAAAGAAGTCCGTATTTCTTTGCCAGTTTTTATGTTCGAAGGTAAGCGTAAAATTTCAAAGCTCGGGTAACAATTGTTTCCAATAGATTCAAACGAAGTCTACTTCCACACAATCGTTCAAGCCTGCCGCGGAGCTGACTGTTCATCCAGCACGTGTTCATCCCCTTCCGAGCCTTCCTGGACTGATTTCAACCTCGACAGGCAAAAGTTCTCGCTTTCAAGAAGTCGAAGGGTAACTCATGGCTTCCTTCTGCAACTTTACTGACTAAATTTTTAGAGTAACGCAGCTCCAGACTCGTCGCTTCTGACAATTGGGCCAATTTTGATTCAACCTCAGCCGCAAGATTTCAGATCAAGCGGAATCAATCACATTTTCCTTTCATTCGGCTTCTGTCTTTTCGTATTTTTGGTGATTATCAACTGTCAAATCTTGATCCTATAGATTTTTCTATAAAGTATTGATAAAGTATTGATAAATCAATGAAAATATAATATAATCCGTTCAAGGTCGTTTCTGCTCTTTCCTCTCCGCCATCTCGTGACAAAAACATCGCGCTTTATCTAAAACAGGCACACACGCGCATTTATTCTTTGCGCTTTGATAGGAGCTCCAGAAAAATATTGAAATCGAGGAGATGATAGATAAAAATACAATAAAAGATTGGCTACATGATTTGCTTCCTAAGTTGAAAAGAGAAACAACGAGATCTCAAAAATGCAGATTGATTCTTTCGGTGGAAAGAGAAGTTTTTGGGAATGTTGAAGGTGGACCTGGCTACTGGGATTTTGTTGTTATGAGTGATGGCCAACTTGCCGATGTGTATAGAAATGAAGAGAGTTATCTGGGACCCTTCTCGAAGATGGGCACTTTTCCAATTACTCCTTTTCAGCAGCAACTACTTGAGCGGAATCCTCATTTAGTTAATAAAAAAATAAATCGAGAAGAATTGAAAGCTGAACTGGGTAGATGGGATTCATCATGCGGATTTATCTCTGGTAAATCTAAAAATATTTCTCATTTGTTTATGATTTACTAGGAGGAGAAGCAGCTATTGGCGAAGAAAATGGAGTTTTCTATCGGATTCAACCGTTTGATTCAAGTTTATTTACTCCAGAACTACCTTATCAAGATTTGAAATTTGTCATCCACACTGCTGACGGTAAAATTCAGAGTCCTTGTAAAAAAACCTTGCTTATCATTATATTAAGAGTTCATAAAAGCAACCGATGACAAGAAGAAAAATGATAAATCGATTCCAATTCATCCAAATGTCATCAAGCATTATGCAAACATCGAAATTTTCCTGAAAACTGATCGGCTGAACGAAGATTGCTTAGGTTGGATAACATGTTTGGAGGAGGGAGATTCGAATTTGAGGAGCAATCTGCGGTCAGAGTCACTTTCCATCGATCAAAGAAGAAGCAGTTGGGGTGCGTGCTGGTTTCGAATATCTGTCGAGTGTTGGAATAGCGCATTCCGATCAGAAAATGGAAAATATTGTTCTTGTTGGATCAGATCTCACCCCAAAATGGATAGATTATGGTCTCGCTTATGACCGAACTGGGCGTGAAAGCTATCGGAAAATGGGTTACGCTAGAAAGGGAGGAAAGTTTCGATACAGTCAAACTCTGTATGCTGGATCTGCTGGAACGTGTACAGCATCTCAAATTCTTGGCGGTCCGAAATCAGCAGAAGAATTGTGGATGAAAATGATTCCTGATAAAGGAAATCTTCGACTTTGTAAAGAACTCTTCTACTTTATATTTTGCGATTGGAAAACTGCCTGGGATCTTCTCTTCAGACCGAGAAACAAAAACGAACGAGAATCAATTCTTCCTATAATTGATGCTTGCAATCTATCTTGGCTTCACCGTTCAGCGAATTTCGACTCAAAAAGCTTAGCGGATGATCAACTTGAATCAGTCTCCTCAATCCTTTCCATTGACAATACCGATCCGGAATTCATTCTTGATGGAAATATCACAAAATCCATTCAAATGTGCATGCTAAAGCATAAACTCGAAAAGAACTACCGCCAGACCTTCCAGAACGCTACAAGAAATGTTGTCGATCAAAAAGACTCGAATCTATGTGTTCCGATTGCCGTCACGTCGTTGCTTCGAACAGCAATTGTGAATTACTCCAATGAATTGACAAATCATCCTCAGTTCAATGTCGTCGTAAAGGATCAATTCCTCAAAGAAGTGCAGTCTGCATTCAGTTTTGAGCGAATGTTCCATTATATCACGATGAAAATTTATCCACGGAGTTTGGCTGGATTGAATTTGAATCCGAATGATGATGAGGTAGAAGTACAGTATTCTGCTTGTGTAGAAGGTATTCTTCAATGTTTGACAATTCCAACATTTGAATATGAATCTGGTTGGTATCGGATAGAGCGTATATTCAAGCGCTATATGATGGTGTGTACTGATTTTCTTCTTGGAACCACTTTGGATATTAAGAGAGGTAATCCGAGAATAATGTAGCTCAAAATGAGATTTTGTAGTTGACTTGCACGAAGATTTTGTTTTCATTCGCCCAGTTACTGTAACTGCTATAATCAAGATTCAAAATGTGATTTTGAAGCATCAAATGAACATTGATCGAGTCGAACATGGCGAATTCGTCCTTCAAAATACCCAACCTGACAACAACAACGATGTTGAAATACGCGTTCCACTTTCTCGCCCTTACTTCTTTGATAATAACGCTAATCGAGGCCTTCCACGACAGTTTATACTCGAAGAAGATATGCAGATCGATACATGGTACATTTATTCTTGCGGCTACACTATAGAAATAAAAGAAGGTCAATGATTGATCCTTCTTATTACTCCAATAATGAAAATCTTTCCGTCTTGTTTGTTATCTTTCTAGTCAGAAAAAAGCATAGTTCGAAGTTAAAAATTGATCTCTTTATTTTAATAAAATACTGTTTGCATAAATGAACGTTTATTTTGGATGGAAATCCAGTGCCTCTTGTATTTGTAAAGGGATATTTTCTGCAAGAAGGCGAAAAACAAGCGATTTGAGAGTGTCAATCAAACTTGATAGCACTGAATGCCCCTCGCGATAGTACTGAAGTCCGCGCACGATAGAAGCTCCCACTTGTCGCGATTCTCGGCAGGAGATAGTTTCGTTTTTCTTTCTTTTTTTGCGAATGAAGGACGATAAATCAATCACTCATTTTTAAATTATATTTTGGCCTTGAAAATGCAATCGAAATAGCGATTTTGAAATCATAGAAGAGTGCATTTCTCGAATTCATAAAAAGAGTTTTCTTAATTCAAACCCTAACCCTAACTTAGTTAAGAAAGATAATTTTTCTCAGAGTAAGCAAAAGAAGTTGCCCTGGGACCTTCTTTTTTCGCGAGGAATCGGAGAGCTGGGATTAGCAGCAAAGGCAACGCGCCGGTGGTGAGAAAAATCTTGTCAAAACTTTCTATACGCGGCTTGATGTTTGATTCTAGCTCCAACAATGGCACACGCCACGGGTCATTCTCACCCAGGCTTCGTCCCAGCAACAAATCTTATCAAAACTACAGTTCGTAAACTCGATGCCTTTAGCGGGCCCTGGAGAGTGGTTAAAAAGTCGATTTATAGCTTCCCGAGATCAGTGGCGGCGGACTCGCTGCTCTCCATAATCTTGAATAAATGATAATTCACCGGAGGTATCTGACGGACAGATCATTACCGGGCTCAGCTTTGGCGCGACCAGCTGTCAGACTCCAGTTCCCACACCGGAGCAGCTAGAATAACCGACGTGAAGAAACGTGAATAACAGCCCACCAGCTAAGCCAACACCACTTTCTAGGGAAGATGATAGGAGCATCTTGGGTTCAAAAAATGACGAAACTCGTCGGAGATCTTTTGTTGAAGTTTTAGGATTTATTTTAGAAAGACATAATTCTACGAGGTTTCAATTTCGTTCCCACCATTGGTAGTAAAAAATTGATCTTCATGAATGAATCCATCAAAATCGCCATTTCAGTTCATTCTCCCGTTGAATAAACACACTCATTCTACGACTGACACTTAGGGATTAAAGAAGTGAGTGCCTTAAAGCTTTGTGATGGACGTTTTTGACTTCGCGATTATCCATGTTCCTGGTCGTCCTGACGCCGCTTGGCCAAACAGTTTACCGCAAATGTCACTTATCGGTACCTTTTTTGACATTGCCAGAAGAAAATTTTTTTTTTAAATCATCATCACGGGAGCGAACACAAAACGAAAGAAAAAAAGCTCACCCTGCTGAGCGTGAATAAAGCTGAGAGTGGCTCTCTCTCGGCTAAGCTGCGGCTTTGACGAGCAAAAGCAAGCTCGATAGTGTTTCGTTAGGGCTTTTCTTTTGATCAGCGGCGCCGCGGGGAACTCCCGTCGCCGACAATTTACATTTCCTTCGCAAACGACCAGCGTTACAGTAATAAACGGCTTTAGTTACCACCGGAGGTCATGGACGAAACTAATCATTTTCGATTAACAGCACTCTTGGGAGCCTTTTTGCAATGAAATTTCTCTAGAAAAAAACGGTTTCTTTAGATCTTTTATGGCAAAGAAATTTAGGGGTTCACTAGTTCAATTCGTCGTCAAGAATTTTTCTTAAGAATTTAGGAGGCGAGACCCTTATTTTATTCTCCAAAACAAAGATTGAGTCTTTTACCAGAATCATCAAGTTTTTATGCTATTCAAAGGCAGATTTTGTTAACTCTAACTTACGAAAAAGAAGAATAAAGCTAAAACCTTATTTTGAATAAATAAAATAAGGGTGTCATTAAGCTAAGTTTTTTTTCAACAAAACTGTAGCGAAAAATTAGGTTTATCAACAGTTTCTGTCAGAAGAACTTTTCTTATAGAAAAAAGGGTTGGATAGGACCTTATTCGAGGAGCTACGTCTGCCCGTCTGGGGATGAGGAGAGTGTTTTTGGGAAGCGCTGCTTACGACAAGAATTCCGATCTCTTGATTAGACGCGTTCACATGCGCAGTAAATTAGACTTACATTTCCGGCCAGTGTGAACAATCTCAGCTCCCGCGAATAATCTTCATAAGCTCGAATTTAACGATGAAAACTGACTCAATTTTTATTTTAACGAATTAATCCTTTCGAATCCGATCCTGCGAAAACTCAATCAACACGGCTTTTTGGACAAAAGTAGGTTTTTATTTTTTCGTTTTTGCTTCTTGAAAAGCTAGTTACAGTCAGAAATAATAACTTAAGGATCAGTGGGGCACAACTTCGTATATTCCGTAATACTTTTTTTGAGTGAATATACTTCTTGGTATAAATAGAGATATAGATATTCGTTTATACAGAGCAAAAGCAATATGCATATCAATATTTGAATCTTACGAATGTTTACGATACGGAATACGAATTACTACATGCACATGTACAGTCATAGTAGCGATAGAACAGAGTTATTTACAAAGTGAGGTACTTTCGAAGGGTCTTGAAAAATGGTGAAGATGAAAGGGATGAGGACGCTGAACTGGACAGGAAATATTTTTTAGCTTTACTGGCGCTACGAGACAATGTCTTGAACTTCGACCTCGGCAGATTCTTCTGCTTCTTCCGCCTGTTCTTCTTGTCGCTCAGGGGGCGCTTGAGGGCTTTCCACGGGTTGAGAAGGGCTTGGCTCGACAGTTTCGGCTGAGGAGATGCTCACTGCGGGCTGAGTACTAGCTGGCGCTGGCTCAGTTGAGGGCGAAGAAAGAGCTGCTTGTGAGGAATTGAGCTGGGCTGCGGTGCGCGTGGCTAGCCGCGCCCTCGCCTCGCGATAAAGGCGATCAGCGGTCTCAGACACTAAAGTAGGCTTGTTAGGGCAGTGTTGATACGGGCTGGAGAATTGCGAGAAGGAGCAATGATCCCTCGATGTGGAGATGATCTCCATTATAGCTCCTTGTTTACTTACTTAGCGGGTTTAAACGCTGAGCTTGAAACAGCGGGTTGTAGCTACTTCCAGTGGCGGCGGCGTTGAGCAGCGGGAAGTGGGGGAGCAAGTTGTGCAGGGCGAGTTGTGGATGAGGAATTTGACCAGTCATCGCTTGGTTGAAGTTTAGACCCGTTAGGGCCAAGGAGTTCAGTTGGTGTGTGAATTGTTGTGCAGCGGCCGCAGCGGCCTGCAGATTCCGATGATGAACCGCGGCCGAGTGCAGAGTCGGATTGGAAAACGCAGAAGCACTCCCGCTCGCAGAGGTGGCCCCGCAATCGGGACTCTTTGCTGCGCTCTCGGCGAGACTGGAACGAGGCGAGGAAGAGACGAGATTCGTGATCGAATGTGCTAGCGTTGCTTTTGTCCCGGCTGCAATAGTAGATACAGGCTGCGCGATTTTGGGGGTTTCGCTAGGCGATCGGGCACGGCCGGAGTCGGATTCGGAGGTACGACTTCGTGGGGATTCAGTGCGAGCCACGGGGGAGTTGGCAGCGTTTGTCGAGTTGCCAGAATCGGCCGAGTCCCGGCGGATTTTGTCATCGGCGTCTACTCGGAGTTGCTTGGACTCGCTTTCTTCGGCGCAAGGCAATCGCGGTCTAAATTATCAAGTTAAAATTGATTACTCTGTTGAGCGACGCTATGGGAAGCGCGCGTGTTTAGTGTTTCCAAAGCCGCGTTTCCTATTCTAAGTGCGAGCCTAACTGCCGGAAAGTCGTTTCCCCTCTCTACCACATCTGCGACTTGGTCTTTTACCTTTTCTCGCGCCGTCCGCAGCCTGTGTCGCGGAATCCCTTCGCGAAGGGGTTATGGTTGATTTTGAGTTGGGTGATCTGAAAAGCGCAGTTAGATTTCCAGTTTCCAGATGATTTTCCGCCACTTACTTTTTCATTTTGATACGCTGTGACTGCGATAAATTCCATCTCTGGAAAGCACGTAGTTCGCCACTGCCGGGAGTAGATTTGACTTGTGTCGGAGCATCGTACGATGTGGAAACGAGGCTGGTACTTGTGCATTGAATTCAGGATTGCCTAGAAGAATGAACTGAGCACAAAGAAAAAATAGTTAAATCTTATTTGGAGGAAAAATAGGAGGAAATAGAAACTTACGTGGCCGTAAACATGGGGATCAGCGATGTTGTTCGTCAATTTACATTTGTGGAAGCTAATGCTGGGCCTGTTCATCCACTGCTCTCCTGTAGCTGGTGAGTCGGGATGAATATAAAACCTGAATAGCGAAGTTATAAGCTGTGGGCAACTCGTCACAACTCACCGTCGAGGAAGTTCCGGATCGGCTTTGCCCGCCACCATCCAGCATGAATTGTGATACTTGTATCGACAATCATCTTTGGGTCGTATATCCATCACCATACAGTACTTGGCCTTTGGGTTCAGCCCGGAGACTTTTGTCTTGAAGCCAGGAAACATTCGACTGAAGAAAAAATGATTAAAAATTGCCAATAAAGTTACAATTCTAGCCGCTATCCTAGCTTATTTAGGGTCAAATGAAGAATACTGGGATTCCTCTTTAGAGTGATAGAAAAAGGCTTTGCTGCCTGGGAACTGATTGAATTCAAGTTCGCGCGAAAGTGTTTCAATGTTAGAAAAAATGAACGATTCAAATTCCTTTCCCCACTTTCATCAAAGCCCTCCTTTTTCTGATAATCACTTATCACCGAAAAAACGCGTGAATTACCGCTGTAAAATGCTTCAGAACTTACCGGCCGGTCTTGGTGATCACCATTTCTGTCCCATTTCGATGGAACTCGTCCCAGAGTGCTTTATCCACGAGTTCTACTTTGGGATCATCAGGCTCTAGATTCTCGTCGATCTCTTCCGCATGTGCGGCTGCGGCGGCCTGCTGCTGCTGAAGCTGGTGAACGAGGTGGTTCAAGCCAGGAGTGGAGAAGGGACCGTAGGGGTTGATGCCAGGTATCCCTGGCAGCCGGTGCATTAGGTTGAAGTCCAACATGGGGTTTTTTCTCGAGTTGAGTCTTCCTTGATTTCAGCCTCTTTTTTTTCGTTGTTTTCTTTTTGGGAAAAAAATTTATGAAAAAGAGTTTTGGGAATTTAAGCCGAAACTTGGATCTAAGTCTCTGCTGCAGAAATGAGCTCTTCTCAAGCACGGATGTAGACTATATCTCTGGTTGGCCAACAGTGCATGGGGTGGCGCGAGAGGGAAGAGAGACGAGCAGCGAGCAGGGAAAATCAAAGACGAGGCCGCTCGCCGCGCGTGTTCAGCGGTGGCGCACTCCTCCTCGCTGGCCGCGGCGCCCGAGGGGTGTCGATCTCTTCGCTTTCTCGCTGCTAATGGGATCGACCCGCGAGAACAGGACCACACCTGTTCAACAGACAGATAGCATTATTGCAGGAATGCTTCTATCGCTTGTTTTGCCTATCAAAACTACCAGAAGCAAAATCACCAAATGAAAATGAATTGGCACTCAGACGGAAGTATTCGAAAACGATTGATTACAATCACTTATCGACGAATTTTTCAATCAACGATTGCATTTTATACTTATCATCGTCTTCTTCCGATTTCGGAATAGAGCTGAACTGACTTTTTTCTTAATAAAATATTCGTTTTAGTTGAGCAAGAACTATGGTTAGAAGAAAACGCAGCTGGAAATGATAATTGTTTTGGCTCGCTCTTCAAAGATTGGTAGTAGGAGATATTTTTTCACGAAATCACGAGTCGCTTCGAGTTACTTCCGATAATAACTGGAGCCTGCGAAAGCGGAAACAAGGAGGAAACAGCTATAGTTATTATTACCAGAGTGGCTGTTTCTTATTGTTTCTTAGCGCAGCTAGAAGTGTCCAACAAGTGAGGCGAGTGTGTGTTATTAGTACAGCAGGCAGCGGCTTATTTGTACAGTGGAGCCAGTCGGGCAGGGATTGACGCTCCCCTCGACAAGTTCACTTACTTCGAAGGCGACAATGGCCAACTCTTGTCTCCCGTCAACATCCACACGGACAGATACACTTAGATTGTTATTTCGAACAAGTGATTGGGCCACACACTAAAATCACCAAATTCACGGCCACTAAAAATCACAAGAACACAAAAAATGATCAAAAATCATCCCAAAAAAGTCGGTTTCCAAGTTTTTTTTTGTCACTGGAATTGATGGATAAGTCTTTCGAGCTGAGTTATTAGAGCTGAACTTTGAAAAACAGTTTTGGCTATTGCGTTTTTTTTTGTTTTTCCATGTGAGCGAGCTTGTTAATTGTCTGTCCGCGCTGTGATCTCGGCGCTTTGAGCAAATGAGGACAAATCCAAATAGTGGTGCCTAAAACAAGCATTCGATCAAACTCTGAGTAGCTAGGTGCATTTTCGTTTTTGATGATTATTGTTGTTTTTTGGGCAAAGAAAAGCGAGAAAGTTGAAAGGCGGCGCCGCCATTTTCTGGGGAATTTATGAGCTCGCGCTGAAAAACTGACAAGTGCTGCCGAAAATAAACAGAAATTTTTATTTATATCGGTAACGCGTATTGTGCCACTAATTCTGGCCGCGGCAGCGTGTATTTACCGCGCTCAGACGTAGCTGTCCGGAATCTGTATCCTTTGAGCATAAATCCCAGCCATCACTTCCGATGACACAAAACGACCGCTTATACCAGCGAAACTTATTTAAAAACGCTTTTTTTTCGTGATATTGGGGGTTAAAATGTAGCCTTTGATTTCGGTTACTGTAGCTAATACAGTGACTTAGTGCTACTTACAACTGTAATCTGGGCGTGACATACTGTCACTGGTTCAGGTTCAGGTGGAGTGTCGGTTGTTCCGTTGGCGAGTATCGACAGAACGGTACCGCTGCGATAAATTTGGTAAGTGAGCCGTCTAATCCCTCTCCAAGTTCGCAATCTGGCCGGGTATTAGATTTAACGCTCTGAGCGCTGCTTTAGGCACACGTCCACTTCCGGCCGAATCAATACGCAACACAACGAGGAATAGAAATTTCACACTCTTACATGTCATTACACGACAGCTACTGTCATGCTTGTTAGCGAGTAAGAAGGCAACTGTAAGTTTCGATTAACTGTAAGTCCGTTTGCCTTACTTGCCTTCAATCAAACAAGTGATCCCCCTCCTACAGCTAGGGAGATAGTTCGGCGCCACGTCTGGGATGAAACTTCCCATAAGTGCCTCTCTATTCATGCTCATTTTAAACTTATCCCGTCTCATTCTTACTTCCAGCTTCTATTTTTTGATTGATGACAGACGAACACAAGGAGTTTCAAATTTGTACCATTTAGGCACACACAGCCAATTTGAATTTTTGCCGCAAACAAAGCCGAAAAAAGAAAGAAAGAAAAACTTCCAACAAACAAAGTTCTTGTCAAGTTGAGGGGATCGACAAAGTTGATTCTTTTTTTTCGTAAAAAAGGGGGTGGACATCGTTAAATAGAAGAAGTAACACCCTTATTCAAGCTTGAAGCGATCTGCAGCTCAGATTTGGTAAGAGTTTTAATACGAGATGAAGCGCTAGAATATCCGGATCTGGGCTCGGCCTTCCTCTTTTCCAACCCTGACTCAGGTTTTCTACACAGGTTGCGGAGGCCAGATTAAGTTTTTTGATGAGCTTTTCCTTAGAAAAAGCTTTCCTGTTTTGACTCAAGTGACTGTTTACTCTTACTGTCAGAATTACAATTAGGTGATTGAACGGAGCTGATCAATTATCGCTTTTGATCCCTTCTGGTGAAGATACTTTGCGTCGTTGGATTAACTCTTGAGCACTTAATCCGACGGTAGTTTCTTCAGATCGGTTTTGATTCTCAGCTATTCATTAATTTATAATTAATCAGCGCCATCAAGACAACCATCAAAGAGCGAAAGTTGCTCCTCTGGGCTCTCCGGGGAGCGGATAGAGTAACTCAACAGGTGCCCCGGCGAAGAACTTTTTAATGGACTGAATATGCGAATAATCAGACCGAATTTACCAACTTTAAAAGCTTCTTTTCATCCTTTTTTTCTGTTCCTTGAAATAATTTATTTATCAAATTGCTTGAAAATTGACTGCTAATGGCGTCTATTCACGCACCTGTTTTGCTGCATCCTAGGTCTGGGTTCAGCAACCTGTGTAGAAAACCTGAGTCAGGAAAATAACCATCTTCATCTGTTTCTGAATTCTAGCGAAGCCGCTGTCTGGATCCTGCGTTAGGTTTTCTACACAGATTGCCGAACCCAATCCAAAATCTCAAAAGAAAGAACTTTCCTTATCAGGGATTCTCAATCCTTTTGCGAAATAGTTTTTGGGGGTGAATTAACGGCCGGATATGTTTAATCTATTTTAGTCGTCCTCTGGTCGGAAACAAGAGCAGAAGTCGCAAAACAGTTATAAAACAAAAACCGGGAGAAAAGTGGCGCTTTTGAATCATAAATTTTCAAGTTTGGCTTTTGAAAGTGACTTCCCCGCACCAGCTCCGGTGATACTTCCGACAAGGTGACGCCCGTCAGATGTTCAAAACAGATCCTCAACTGAATCCTGCACTTGACACTTTCTATCAATTTTAGTCCACTTACAAATTTATAACCACTTTATTGCTTCCTATCGATGATAATTTTTGGTTTCACAAGAGATTTTCAACAGAAAACGTCATTTTTAAAGCTTCAACTTTTTAATTACTAATTTTTGTTAATATTTTTTTTGAGTTTAAAGATCAACAAAGAATTTTTTACCGAAGATATCAATTCTTCACTAGAAAAATTAGTTCTACAATTAACTCTTTGAATAAAGAGTCTTTCCATCAACCATCAAGCTTGCTGATTGGCTGAGCAAACAAACCAGAGGTTTTCTATTGATTTTGGCCAATCAGTGAGCTGAAAAATCGGATTGAAGAGTTTGTTACAGGAAGAAGTAATAATAGTGGATTGTCTCGTCCCACTGTATTTCGCGAAAACTAGAAGAATGTTCACTTTATGGCCATTCTGCGCGGAGGGGTTAACATTCCGCGTGGAGATTTATTGTTGGCCCGAGGCGCGCGCGCTGAGAGCAGTAACCGTAATTGTAGAATTTTGTCGCTGCCTGTGATGTGAAAGTCAGGCTAATTAGTGTTGAGTTGATCTTAATGCAAAACTAAACACATTTTAAAGTCACATTTAACGAGCGGCGGAGCGTTTTGCCATTTATTCACGTGGCACACCAGCGCGTGTGCCCAAAATACTCGCGCGGCGCCAAAATCGAACAAGCTGAGGAGAAATTTTTAGCGCTAGATAAAGGTCGCCAGCTTTTCAGGTGCCACTACTCTGCAATCGACGAATTTACGGACAGCGCCTTTGAGAGTTATGGCACCGCGCTTTTTACATCAAGAACAACACTCGGACACACTCAAACACAGTCACCACTGCAGGCACGATCAATGACATTTTAGCCACGGTTCCTTCAAAATAACCGTAATAATAATACTCCTGCCATGCCTGATTATAACGAAATGACAATACAATTTCAAACCGAGAATGATATACTGTATATCTTATAGATAGCTTATTTATTTCACAATTTTTTCTGAGAAGTTTTTTTAATCAATATTTTATATGAAGTTTAGGATTTCGCGATTTTTATCCAGGGTGGTCGTGAAAAGAATTCATTTTCAATTTAAGTTATTTTATCATGAACAAAAGAAATATGAAATAATATGAAAACAGGTCCACATGGTAACAGGACTTGTATTTAAATCTTGTAGGATTCAATTTATAATTCTTGTGGAAGAGAGAATTTTATATCGGAAATCCATCTATCATTAGTACCATGAGATTTTTTTAGAGAGGGAGAAGGCCCGAGGCGTTTCACTCTCGGGGAAATCTAGAAATTTCTTTCAGCTCCAGTTGGGCACCTCAGAATAAAGAATTTAGAGTGCGGCGCACTACGGAAAAATACAGTCATTTGATTGGCTAGCCGCGCTAGGCGCACGCGGCTAAACTGAGAGTCCCAGAGGGCTTAGGACCCTCAGATTCTCAGATCTCCCTTTAGAAAAAAATCTCATGGTATATTTGATCATTGCGAATTTGTTTCATTTTAGAATTTTGCAGATAATATATTTTCATTCTTTGTCACCATTTTTCTCATTCTATCTCTTTATAATGTCAGTAGCGCAGATGTTTAAAACTTCAAATTCACTATCATTTTCGAGGTATAAGGATTCATTTTATATTTTTTTGAATGGACTGGCGAGCTGAACGGTGTCTGACTGATCGTAAATGGAAAATTATCGCTGCAACGGACCATCAATTTTTATTTTTGATTAGTAGGCGAGAAACAGTTCTTGCGTTTTGTTTTTGGACTTTTTGAATTTTTGAATTACCCAAACACAGTCACCACTGCAGGCACGATCAATGACATTTTAGGCCTCGTTGTACTGCTCTATGAACTCAATGCGTTTAAAATAATCTGTAATACCAAAAATTTTCAATGTAAGTATATTTTGAGTTTGATTATAACGGACAGAGAATTTTCAGTATTATGATGGGTAAAGTCGGTTGTTTATGCAGTTTTTCGTAATCAAAAATATAAAATCAGGCTATCTGGACATTTCCCACAGTGGAAATTCCACTCGTGTAGGCTTTGTTGCTTCATTTTAGAACTTACAGACTATAAGTTATAGTGTAAATTGCAGTAAATATATATATTTTAACATTAATTCATCTTGTCTTTCTTCGTAGTATGCGGTATTGAATCAGTTATACATAGTTATTCAAGCTTTTGAAGAATTCATTGCTTGTTCAGATCAGATATTCGGAAGACTGTAAAAGTTTCATTTTATATCAGAAACAAAGATTTAGTATTATCAATTTGGGAAGAAACAGAACACGTTTTTACACGATAGTATGACACCATCTTAGGCAATGCTTTCGGAGATTAAGAAATTCATTTTATTGCGTTTAAATTGCTGCGAAAACTTTAGAAAAGTAATGATATGGTAAATTTAAGATTTTTTCAAACGATGAATGTAAATAACATTCTCGGGGCAAAATCCTAACCCTCAGGTTTCTTGTGCTTATGTGGAAGCCCGTGCTCTGAGGATTCGAATGGTATATAATTCTGGGCTTCGTCATCGGTAATGACGTCATTATGGGTAATTGAAGGGCCGTATGGGGTTAACCTATAGCTACCTCTAATTTTTAATTGAATATAGGAACCTATATTGATTTTGGGCTCATTCGAAAGCGCAGCTCGAAATCTACTAGCGGGCCTACAAATCTGGGTCAACCAACAGGTTTCAAATTTTTGACCACGTGGTTAGGTGGCTCCAGAATTTTTTCCCCTGGGAATCTTTCCTCCCGCATGTGCCCCGCTAGTAGATCTCGACCTGCTCTTTCGAATGAGCCCAAAATCAGCATACTTTTATCATCAAACTTAAACGTTACAGGTGTCGGTTGTTTTCAACCAATCACAGAGGCCATATGACGTCATTTCTGATGACTAAGACCCAAAACCTATACCATTCGACTCCCCAGATCACGGGCTATCAGATGAGCACAAAAAACATGGGGGTCAGGATTTGGTCCCGAGAATGTCATTTTCATTCATCAAACGTAATAATCAATATTTTCTCTTCATTTGCTGTAAATAAGCGTTTTCATAAAAGAGTTCATTCTCTTATTCTTTTGAATTGGTTGACTAGAAAACCCATTTATATCCAAACCGATCGTAAATGGAAAATTATCGCTGGTACGGGCCATCAATTTTATTTCGATTTCGAATTTATATCATTCCTAGAAGCAAAAATATAAGTCGATACTTTATGTAGGAGATTCTTGAGCCATGAGTTTACGAGTTAGTTTATAGGAATTTTGGAATTGCTCAAGTGAAGTCAATGAGTTTGGAGTTTGATTCGTTTTGGCGGAAAGCGGGTGTGTTATTTCGGCCAGTATCGGAGTTTGAGAATGCTTTCGACTTCTGTCTTTTTTGTTGATATTGAGCACTCAACGCCAGTTTGGTGTTTGTCTCGCCAAACTTTGTAAACAGTGCCTATCTTAATCACTCTCCAAGGTCGTCTAAGTAATCGCAGATCTAATTCGCGCCACTCCAAAGACGTAATAGCCCTCTATTTACTGACAAACTGTACTTTAAAAATGCTTCGGAAAAATGCATTACCAGTAGAAAATCATCAACCTATCAGAAATGGGTCTTCCTTGATTTCGACTATTCTAGCCAATAAGATTCAATTTCCATCTGAAATCTGATTGGCTAGAGTAGAATTAAATGAATGGATAGGTTTTTTATTGTTAGCATAATATTGGCCAATCAGATTTGAGAAAGGACTGAAATCTTATTGGACAAAGAAATTGAAGACTTATTTCTTATTGGTCAAAATTTGTCTTCTGTAATAATCAACTGTAGAGAGGAAAATCTGTATAAAGAAAACTGGTCAGTGCAATTTTGGCGATTAGGAGGCTTGCCCGATTGACTGGATAGAATTAGCGGTGTTTAGTGATTAGTGACAGTGTTCTAAGACAAGTGCCGGTTGCAAGATTAAACGGAGCCTAATTGAGTGTGTGGACAGAATAGAAAAGGGATTAGGACAGTGAGCGGCTTCCGATCAATGCTGAGCGGGGAGGTCCACGTGATTGATCACTCTGACTCTGACAATTATCGGATTGGGGAGCAGCACTCCCGCCGCGCATGTGCATCTCTTCAATCGCCAATTAGTACGGCTTTTTTTTTGGCTACAAGACGCTAGCTAGAGTTTGACGGACGCCTTGCAAGGTGGTAGTTGTATTCTGTGCAGTGGATGGCAGGCTGCTCTCGTGATAAACAAATTGTGGGACGGCGGAAGTCAACCGAGTAAACAGTTCGATAACTTTAAGAGGAAACTGCGCAGAGAGCGACATTCTGTCGCCTCCGATGACAGCTGAACACAGTCGTGTTCCAGGCCAGATCAACTGGAAGCTCTTCTGGTCCTGTCACCAAGTAATCCATCGTTTACCAGAAGTATTAAATGGCACTGACTCGCGCCGCCTGCCACTCAACTTACAAATACAAATCAGCCACTGTAAAAAGTACACTAACACTGTTACTGTTGCACAGGAGGGTCGTTCTTCGTTTCTACTGACTCTTCTTACAATAACGAATCTTCTCATCAGACGATCAGGCCTTCTGATTGGCTCCGAACAAGTAGAAGCTCTCATGCTCTGTGTTCAACCAATCAGAGAGAAGAATGGGTTGACAGAAAGATGCATTATCATTGGGCCAAATTGTAGAATAAAAAATAGCGGAATAGCTAAAATTGACAGTAGCTGATGAAAGTTTTGTATTGATCAATAAAGAGGTAAAAGCATAAGCGCCGATTTCGCGTGACTACTACTACCTATCAATTTTTATACTTTTAGGAAGCTTTAAACTCGCCAAGGTTGATCCCGAGCCGGGGCCATCTGTCAGCCTAAATCGTCACTAAGCGGTTTGTCAGATCAAAACAAACTCCATCACCGTAACGTGTTACGAGTGGTTTTTTGGGCGGCACTAATCGATGGGACACTTCAAAGTGTGCCCTTGAAGCCTGCCCGGATGCTTCCCCCGTCGAGATTCGCATTCATCAACTTCCGACTAATTTTTTTTTCTCTTTCAAACATTTTGTTAATCAATGGGAACCTTTTATCTCTGGCTATTTTTACAAGCTCCAAAAACGAAATCTCCTTTACTATTTTCACTGAGTAAATAATTCAAAAACCAAGGCCCTAAACTTAAGGGTGTTTCTCCTAGAATTTCCTCAGTGACACCCTTATTCAATCTTCAGAAAGTAGGTCACAGATTTTTGTTTGAGGCTATAGCTTCGAATTGAAATTCTTGAATAAGGGTGTCACTATGATATTCCGAGGAGAAAAGTCTGATAAAAATAGTCAATAACAAGATGTTCCCCCTAAAGGGTGGTCGGATAAATACAGTCGTTTGTAGGAAAATGATAGAATTGACGTCAGCTGGACGGGCAAGAAAAACGATGCTGGCACTTTTGAAAGTTGGAAAAGCCAACTTTGGTGATTGACTCGACCTTGGTGCAGCTAGAATTTGTTCGGAATCGAGGAACTGTCTTCGGTGCCAAAGCTTGTGGCGATAACGCCTGTCGGCGCAGAAGTTCTTCAGAAAGCGCGCTGACATGTCTAAATAACATGGGAGCCTGGTTCTGCCCCCACGGCGAGTGTCACTGTCACTTTTGCGCTGACTTTACAAACAGCGGCCCTGTAATTACGGAAGGCAGCTTTGAAGGGGCGCGTGTTGTTGCTACAGCAAAACGCGCAGAAATGTCAAACTGGCTTGGGCACGCTGCTAAAATCGAAATCACTTGACATTATGCGAAGCCGTAAAGCAACTGGGCACAGTGGCACAGCGGAACGAGCGCGCTAAAATCTTTTAGCGCTTGTTAAATTTCGAACTTTTCAACTTTTCTTGCTTTGAAACAACAACTCCAGTTGCTATTTTTCTCGCTTCCAAGATGCTCTCAAATTCAGAAATTCATCGACAGCCTGTGTGGAAACCTGAGTCAGGGTCATGAGAGAGCTTTATCAAAAACCGAGAAGCTCTTTCAGAACCCTGACTCAGGTTTCCACACAGGTTTCCTAACTCTGTTTTCAGAGGAATAGGATTAAGGATTTGCCGAGTTTCTCTTTTTGAAACAATTACTTTCGTGTTGCTTTTTGTTGATCGCTTCCCATGGAAGATCTCGCCTTGGGGCGCGTTTCGTTAATCTGCTTGTGTGCCCAAGAGCGGTTCATCTAGCCGAGGCGGAGAAAATTGGATAAAATAACTTTCTCAATCGGACTCAAAGGAGCGGCGCCGCTCGAGGGAGCTTACGAAAAGTACCCTCGGGCAGGATCTGGCTGGGCCTGAGGCTGCGTGCCCACTTACGCCGCGCTCTCTTGTTTCATTAGAGGGATCAAAGGAACGCCCCGGAGGCGCCGCGAAAGTGGATTCAGACGATTTTCCTCCGAAACTACTCAAACTTATTCAACGCCGTGGAGTATCCTTTGACACTCTCAAAGAAAACACAACACCAATGCTATTTCCTTGTTACAAATCATTTGCCAATAATCACCAAAATGCAAAGTACATGCGAGATTCGTTGAAGAAGCTGATTTATGAATCATTGCTAAGATGTAAATGAATGAAGGAAGTTTATTAAAAGTCAGTTGGCAGATAAGAAGAGATGCAGAAAAATTGGTTTTATTTCAGAAATATAGATTTTTATGAATTACACACACATACAAAACATTCTTTTTTGGTTCATTTTGTTCTTTTTGTTTCTCATTTTTTTTCATCATAAAATTCAACCACTTCAATTTAGAAATTTGCTTCATTTCAGGGATTATTTTTTTTCTTTCTCTTTGCAATTTCGTTTTTCAATTCCGACGAGTGATGGTAAAACTATCGTACATAATTTTGGAAATGTTTGTCGGAATGGAGAAAATTCATTTTTAAGACGTCTCATCGTAAAAGGAAAGTTATCGCTGCTACGGGCTACCAATCTTATGAGAGATTTTAACGGCTTCCATAAAATATTTTGAAATCGACGAGGATCTTTCAGGAAGGATTCCGTAAGCAATCATAGAAGAGTAACTTTGCCGGAAGTGGGTCTGGCCGCGTTTTCAGTGACAAACATCTCATTACACCAAATAATTCTCGTGATAGCGATTTGGTTTATTCCGCCCAAACTGGGAACTGAAGTATCGGTGTCCTAATCGCCGCTAGTCCAGAATCCGTCGCCAAACACTTAACGACTTTTTTGGGTACTCGCAAAAGTGGGAACTCTGCCCATTCTAATCCCAATGCCAATGCTGATAGCGGATAATCGAGCTAGCGCCCAGTGGAAACTGCCTTTATCGCGCAACTAAGAGAGACTGCAAATCCTAACTAATAACGAGAAAAGAAGGAACACACAGCTTTAGGCTTATCGGCCTCTAGAAATTCTACCGGTAGTAGGGGGTTATCACTCGGGCTGCCCCTAAGCCTAAACCTAACCCCCGGGACCCCCACCTAAGGCCTAAACCAGGGGGCCCCCCTTAAGAGTCCCCAGTCCCTAACCCTAACCATTAGCTTAGATTCTAGAGATATTAGATGGCTCGAATCATAGGCCCGAATGATAACCCCTCTCTTCGATTCTACATGTAGAGATATCATGTAATGCGATGTTCGTCACTGAAAAAAACGGCCAGACCCAATCGTCCCTTCAGGCTATAGTCAATAGATCCTTTTGAGTTTCAGAATATTTTATTGGAGCAACAAAAATTTCAAATAAAATTGGTGGCCCGTAGCAGCGAACATTTCCATTTACGATCAGACTCACTATAAATGAAGCTTTTTCTACTCCGGTCCATTCTATTCGAAAAATAAAATGAATTCTACCTAGTACATAACCTCTGTGGTAAAGAAATTATCGACGGTGAAATTGATGTGAATACAAAGAAGAAAGTATACAGATTGCTAAAATGGAAACAAGAATATGAAGTAATGCTCGGGCCCTGACTTTTATTCGGAAAGTTCCAAAAGCGTGAGCTTATTCCTTGCTAGTCAAAAGCTGGTATTTGGCGGTTTCTACTTCATGTTTGACCCTGCCATAATATTATTTTGAAGAAATCTAAATAAATTAAATCAACTTCAATAGCGTTTTTCATTTTTTCACAGGATTTCTACACATATTGCCGAGATGCCCAGATCTGCGGTATGCGAGTAAGTTCGGAAAAGTTCCATAATGGAAGTGAAACTATGAGAAAGTTTGGACTGGTTATTTGTTTGAAAAGGGCACATTTTTGTTTTTATGTTGTAAAAGTTCTCCCCTGCCAGGTGGCTTGGTGGAATCAACGCATTGTAAACTTGTCATGAGCTTTGTTGGGCGACAGTATCGCGGGCAAAGTGTGCCCGGGCGAGATACTGTAGCTGATAGTGCTTGGGCACACCTTTACTCGGCGGAAAGAGCTTATCGCGACAGGAGTGCGATATTACAGGCAGTAGAACGGCCGATAGACATCAGAAACAGTCAATCAAACTGAGTGGCAACGCGCATTTCACTTTCAATAGAGTCAATAAGGAAGGACTCGCAGCAGTTAACGGCTTCTCGCGGGGCCAAAATACAGTCGTTTAGCGACTGTACTGTGAACTGAGAGTTGCATTACTGTAGTGCTTCTTTGTGCGGGGAAACTCGAGTGTCGAGTTTTTGTGATTTGAAACAGGTAAACTGTTCAAATAATCTAACTAAATCACAGAGCGGTCCCACATCTGTCGCTGACTGAAAAGACCACTTAGGGCTGCACTCGAGTTCCCCTTTCGCTTTGAAGCCAATCGCCAAATAAGAAAAGAGCGAAATTATCAACAATTCCGAATCCTACTCCAATTCTCAAAAACACACCCGACAAGTTCAATCCCCATTTCGGGCGCTTCAGAAAATGTCACGAAAATCACGATTGTCACGAATCTCAGGAAAGTCACGAATGTCGCAATTTTCGTGAAAATCTCACGAAAATCACGATTGTCACGAATTTCACGAAAGTCAAGAAAAGTGTAATTTTCCTGAAAATGTCACGAGACGAAAGCCGTATCGTGACAATTTCGAGGTTCGTCAAGATCGTTACATTTTTGGTATCATGTTTGGTTACGACAGAAAGGCCTAAATTTCCGCTAAGAGCCGTTATTTTGGACTTTGAAAAGAAGAAATACTCTTGAGAATGGATCTGTTTGGGTCCAGTTTTGAGAAATAAGCTTTATGTCAATTTACGTATTGGATTTCACCTTTTTAATCCGTCGACTGTAACTAAAGATCGCCTGGCTTGGAAAACGCGCCTAAGCCGCGTGTAAAGATTTGGTCACACCTGCCTTCCCAGGCACATCAACAATTTTTGCGGGTAAATAGCCTCAGGCGAGTGTTCCAGGCAGCCGAGTGAACGAAATCGTGACAAGGAGGACAGCAATGTGGCACGCCCGGTATCAAGAAGCTTTCTCAGCAGCTGAGTGAGCAAAAAATAAAAAGCGATGACTCTTCGTCAGCTGATATTTATTGGATACAGCAATAAGTTTTTACTTTTTCAAGATATATATTAAAAATTGTTATCTTGGTTAAAGAACAATTTATGAAGACACAACTTACATCTAAAATGATTCATTTTCTTTGTCTGATAGAAGCAGAAGTTTTAAAGGACATATTACGAATTAGTTAAATTTCAGTTTCAATTATCCATTTACTTTCATATTTTTTCTGTAGCCATTGTAACAGCGCAGACGCGGCAGCTACTTCTAAAACCACCTTCTGTTGCATTTTACTAAAACTTTTTAGAATTTTCTCTATCTTTGAAAAGTAAAGTTCTTACGTGGTTGTAGCAATTCAGTTTATTTCTTATTGAATACGATCAACAAAAATCATCTTTACGTTGATCGTAAATGGGGAGTTATCGCTGCTCCGGGCCACCAATTTTATTTGAAAGTTTTATTGCTTCAAATCTACAGAATCGTCTTTAGAAAACGAATGATTTCATCCAGCAATTTGATTGGTTGAAATTTAAATATTCTTAATTCTATGACGCCATTGTTACACTAGATCTACAGTAGATTTTTGGAAAACTCTTAGTTGGAAAATTGTCCGGTAAAATTTTGCTGGAATGGCGAATTGCGTCATGGCAGAGGTCGTTCTTCACCGGCGTGGAATCCGGCGCTAAATCCGTCAGAGTCTGTCACCTGAAGTTGGCTATCGCAGATCCTTGCGGAAATTCTTTCTTTCCTTTCTCAAACTGGCCACTCGAGATATCTACAAATTTCCGAGGCCAAGCATATCCTGTTGATTGAGTTCGAGTACACGATAAACAGAGTTTAAACTAGAGCTACAGTCATTTCTCTATCATCGCGCATTCTTTCTTTAAAAACAACATTAAGGGGGTAAGTATCTTAAAAGAAATTTTCAAGGGAGCTTTCTTCTGGGGTTAACGAAGTGACACCCTTAATAAAATGAGTCGAGAAAGTGGGGAAAAATAAGGGAGGTGTTTGTATTATTATTTTGGCAAACGAAGGGGTGCCATGATTGCCCGTCCAAATTTATAATCGTCGGCTTAGATCAAAATCCCATTTGAACAGGTTATTTAGACGCGCGAGGAGTTGGGACATAAAAAGGTTAACAGCCGCTCGAGTGGCTGCTCTCGGCAACTGTAAGGAGCATGAACGTAAATACGATTGCTAGACATGGAACTGAATTCAATAATCGAGAGTCTTCATCCTGGATGAAAACCTTTCCTGAACCTGAGTTCCGATTCGGAATTCAGCCTAAAAGTCCTGAGTCTCTAAATTTAACTAAATTCCAAACGATTTCCTTCTTCACAGCTTGTCGTGGAAAGTCTTCATTCCGGGTCCTGAGCCAGATGTACATTCATTCTCATCTGCGTGTGTTTTCTCTTTCCACCGGCGGAAAGAAGTGCCTTCTCTCCCTAGTCAGCCCGGAATTAGGATCTAAAACGCCTTTGCTGATTTAAGTTCATGCTTGTATTCATTTGTTTTATTGAAAAATAAGGGTGTCAGCACTTTAACTTTACGAGAATAAGCCGTGGAAACTCTTGTATTCGGCTAGCCAGTATTTAGGACCTAACAAGGTTCACGTTGATTTCGTTGCGTTTGGCCTTTACGGTGCACTTTTAGCTCTAAAATCGGGTTTGTATCTCACGATTTTTTTCTGCTTGTGCTATTTCCAGCGTGGCTAATCGAATCAGCCGCTGCTTCTTATAAAAGCCTGGCTTCGGCGGAGAATGGCTAGTACACTTTTATTTTTATTTTTTTGAAAACTTGAGAAAAGACTTTCAGAAGAAATTAATAAAATGAAGCTTTCCGTTGTCACACTCTTCCTCGCCGCCGAAGCCGGCAGAGCCCAGCGCAAGGAGAACAACAGGCTCGAGAACGCGCAACGAGAGGCTGCGAATGCAGTCCTCGCCCAGATCGCCGAGCAGAACAAGCTCGCCAAGCAGCTCGGCAAGGACGAGCCCAAAGACGCCGTCGGTGGAGTCCAAGTTGGCGGAATCCAAGCTAGATCCGGAGCCATGTTTGGCGATGATGTTTCTGAAGGAACACGAGTTTTACATTTTAGAGAGCTTTAGTGAAATGAAAGAAGAAATTTCAAAATTTCAAATTCAAGACATTCTTTTTAACTTTGATATCAACAAGGAAAAAACTCGGGAAAGGCCCACGTGGACCACGAAAGACCCCATGGACCCCATGCGGCGAAGGCAGCTCCGTTGACGACTCCCAGCCCGATGTGAAGAAGCAGTCGGACTACAACCGATGCCTCCGATACAGGGACTACGGATGGGACGCCGTCCGATGCCTCAACTGGAAACACAGCGGCAAATGGAGCGAAGCCATGGCCGAAGGTACATTCAAGCCTCTTTTTCTCCGTCTTACTATTTTTTATAGGATCTGAGTGCGCCGTCGCTTGTAACGATATTTTCAACTCTGACGCTCAAATGTCCCTGGATGACGGATTCTGCAGTGACAAGTTCAGAAACTAACAAAACCGAACGAAATGACCCTTTGTTTGAAAAGACGTTACGGCTTTCTTGTGCTGACAACTATTCTCGAATAAAACAAATTCACAATTTTTAAACTCATCATTACTGAATCATCACTTTTCTTTTTGCAAGAGGCGGTTGAACGCCTTGGGATGAGAGCATGTGCGAGAGATGCAGTATTACAGAAATATTCCTCTTATGAGAGCGTTGCTTATGGGAAAAAAACATATGATTCTCTTCTTATAAATGCCGACTAACAACAAAAAAAAGTAAAAATGAAATTGTCGATTGCATTTTTCTCATACTGTCTTGCACAGCAAGAAAGCTCCGTGGGTTTCAATATTGGAACCGAAAGATTAGGATACAAACTAAAAGATAATCAATTATTTAAAAAAATAATTACTTTTATTTACATCCAAAAATCAGCTCTTTCGATCAATCATCGCGGCCAGCCAGAATCAATAGATCTGACACTAGAATCTATGAAGAAGATGTGATGGAAGAAGCTCTAGAAAACTGTTACCGAAACAGCTGGAGCATGACGCGTTGCGCACAAGAAATGCGAACAAAACTTGAACAGCAATTTGGAAGGCTATACAGTTGTCTGGCAACAAACAAGCGCTACATTGGTGACATATCTGGCTGGGGGCAGCATCACCAGCGAGTTAAAAATAATAGACTATTTTAAATTTGACATATATGTAGTTTAATTCTTAGATATAAAAATTCATATATTTTAACCTGTCTCAGTGGATATTATCCTGGTTATTTATATGGAAACTGCAGTTGGATGTCGAGTACAAATGTGGATCTAGTGGCCTTCGAAAATAAGGTTGAACTCAAGCGTCAAGCGAAAATATAAACATATTCTTAGTGTGACACCTGCACAAATATGTGCTACTATGCGGCAGATGTTCCCAAATGCGTCAAAGACTGCATGCGAGAAAATCAACGATCCTGCAGCAATGGCTACTTAGGCCTCATTATTTCAAGAGGTGATGTTGGCGGATCTTACTATGGCGGTGACGTTTACGAATCTCGATACGAAGGGATAACATGCGGTGGCTATTGCTACTACGGCTAAATAAATAAAGTTTCTTCGCTTGATTTAAATAGACAATAAATTTTGAATTAATTTATTCTATTTCGATAGTTTCATCCATATGTACAGCAAAAGAACAGGGCAAGGGTCGAATTTATATTTATTGATGCTATTGGCCAGTTTCCCAAGTTGCTTCTTTAGGTACGTCTGAGTTTTTTCGGTATTTCTGAGGAGCTGGTATCGGTAGCTGAAGTCGAAGTCAGTTGAATTTGCTGCGAGCTTCCAACGCGCGCCGAGCGTTATCGACAATGTGCGACAGCATATCCACACACGAATCGCAAACGTTCAGTTTTCGACATCTGAAGAAGCCAAATTTGAAACTACTGAAATTCCGCGAAAGAAAAAGCATACCTCTCTAATCGTTTCGTCGAGTCCCATGCGTTTTCGGGCGTGTCTACAGGGTACAATGTGTAAGCCGCCGCTTCCAAAATATCATCCGTCGGCGAGGCAACCTTCCGCACGCATTTTTTGCAGACCTTTGACTTGCAAATTTCGCACGTGTGCGCCCACAGAACCCACGAGAACTTTTGGATTTTACAGTTGAGGCAAATTTGGTCCTGAATTTCATCGTTAGGGAATCGAAATCGTCCTCTATCGTAAGTACTGTACTGTCTTACCTTTGTAAGTTGCTTGTACAAATTCGTCTGCGAGTGGTATTTTTCAATCTCGGCGCGGGAAAAGACCTGGCAAATGTGGCTCAGCTCGCGCACTGTGAGCTTCAGACATTCCATCGGATGGGACCACAGTTCGTGCTGCTCGCCCCGTACTGGAGTAAGCCCAGCCGGGCGGTTGCGAGTCTTGTGATCGGAGTAACGCTGACCCTATCAATAAAGGCTCCGGATCTCTTTTTTTCTATTAGGCGAGGTTTCGGAATCGCGCGCACTGGAAACAACCTCGCCGCTTCCACAGCCGAGTGCTCAACGATTCCAAACTTCGAAGCTAAAAAAGTCTCTCTGTGAAGCCATTCCTTTACAATTCCATTGAGGGTAGCTGAGCGCTTGAAGGGAGTGAAATTCCACATCTCGTCCTAATAATAAATTCCGTAAAAGAGCACGAGTGAAGAATGATGAGATACAATCTCTTATTTAGGAAAAATATTATTACGGTGGCATGCTTACTTCGCCGTAAATAATATCACTCAGATTCTTACGCAGCTTACCTGTCCGTTTCGCATCGGGCTGACATTCGTCGAAATGGAATAACAGCTCGTGGACGATCCCTGCAGCGGTCTCGGTTTGTTCAAGTTCCAGGCATTCCCCGCGCCTCTCATTGAATTCGATCTACTTAGACCGCTGCTTAACCCGGTACGGGCGATGAAAGAAGCAGGAGACATGAGAATCTCCGGATGAGATTGTCGATATTCTGGTTCTGGCTTCGTCGGATGGGCTTTGCTCGGCGACTCGCGGGAAGAACTCGATGTTGAAGAGATGATTTGCTGTTCGAATTCGAGCGAGAGCATGTCTTCTTCGTCCGATTCAGATTGAACCAGGTCGATTTGGCTCAATCTTATGACCTTTTCTTTGCATTTTTTCGGCCAACAGATTCAGATCGGATGATGTCCTTGATGCTGTCAATGGCAGACTCTTCTGGCTTGGGCCTCAAATCCATTGGGACAGATTTCAACACGGAGCCAGATCGAATTTCTTCCATTAGATTGTCGTGCGTGTTCGTCGATTTGGGCTTCGGCGTCAGCTGGCGTTTGGAAGCAGGAGCCAGTGGAGGACGAGATCGGATGAAATCGAGAATGACGTCGTGCGTCGTCTTTGCCGTGTTTTCAGTCTCTTGCGCTTCGACGTGCTTGAGTTTGTAGGTTTTTTTGCGAATGTCGGACAGGAGCATTTCATACGGCGTGAATTCGAAGCGAGCTGGAGCTGGTGCTTGATTCTCCTGGATGTGTTTGAGCGGAACACCGTGTCGAAGATCCAGCATTACCTAGGATCAAATCGTCAATACAGGTAAAGAACATCCTGTCCCGGACTTATTATATTGACATCCTTATTTAATAAAGCTAAAGTATAAATTTTATCAAATGCTTTTTTCCCCCAAAAACGAAATTTTTATTTTCTACTTCTTAAAAAAACGACTCCTCGTTGTTATCAAACTACCTCACCCCATGCAGACGACCAATGCTTTCGGCCCATCGCTTCCAACTCTTGAATCTCGCTCTCACTCGGGTCAGCGTTTAAACTCTTCAGTGATTCATTGGCGGTGGAAATTTTGGAAAGGAATTCCATCAGCTCGAGCGCTTCGAAATAAAATGCTTTCACGACTTTGGTGTAATGCTCCGAGAATCCTTGTCACAGGTGAATTTGAAAAAAAAATGAAGCTTCTAGAATGTTTTCTAGAATTGTTTATTGAAAAAAAATCTTCGCTCTTTTTTAGCTGTTTTTGAAAAAAAAGTCGCCGTTCCCGAAGAATAAGCGCTAGAATCTCTAGAATTGTTGTCGTTGTCAGGCCTTTTTTGCAAAAGCTCGTCAGTTCCCGAACTTGTCGGGTCCGGCGCACATCTAAATCAAAGTAAGTTCTTGACATTTTCGAAATCAAGGAAGATTCTTGTTTAAAATTTATCTTTCCTCGTTGACGATTAATCTAATTTATCCTTTTAGGCTTCCCGACTTTGGTATCAAAAGTTTTCGTCACCAAATGATGAGAAAAACCTCAATCTCAAGATATTGGGACACTGAGGCGATTCCTAAAAAAGGAACCGTGACATTCGCCCACCACCTGAATAAAATCAATTTTTACAATAAACTCTTTGCTTTAACTTTGGAAAAGATTTTGAAAGGGCGATTTTTCTCGCGAAAATGAACCTTTCAAAATCTCCAGTGTCTTTCTTGTCTTTTTCTCGCAGGCTTTTCGCAAATGAAATAGAGCAGTTTCACCCGTTTCCTGAGCCGGCTCTGATTCTACAGTGCTTGAGTACCGCCTTGATCGTCATCGTTTTTTCCGAGTATCCGTCATCTTCCGGATCCGAGTCAACGGTCCCGGTCATGAAGGTAATCAATCTCTCCAGATCCTCGGGCAGGTCTGGCTCGTCGTCTTCGCCGTAGCCGTAGTCGAGGGCGTTGTAAATGAGCCTGCCAAAGGCCTCGAGAAAGTCCGTCTCACTGGAAGTTCGCTTGAGATCGTGAGAGGACGAAATCGCCCCGTCCGGGTGGACCGACACTTCCGACAAATTGTTGAACATCGGCCACAAGGGATCATCTTGTACTTGACTGAGGTAGACATGAATCAACGCCCAGGCTTGGTCGAATTTCAAAGGAGAGTTGAACGCCTCCAGTATCTCCGCCAGGCTACGTAACGGGTCCACCAAATTTTAATTCAAACATGGAAGTCCATTTTAGTCGCTAATTTTTATTGAATATTGACTCTTTCATAAATCAAAAAGAGCTAAACTGGACAAAAGAGAGGAAAGAAGAAAATAGAAATAACTGTTGAACAAAGCGATTTCGAAAAAGTTCATTTATGAAATTAGATTTTTACGGCTTTTCTCTCAAATTTAACAGAGTGACACCCGGAATTTTTCTTTAAGAAATTTTATTTACAGTTCAATTTTTAATTTGGGCTTTTGAAAAACTAAATTAAGGCGAAAATCAAATGTTAGATAAATAAAATAAGGGTGTTTCTGTTAAAATTCAACGATAAAATACTCTTTTTATCAGCGCTAGAAAAACTGCTGGACCCGATTCCTGTGGCCTTTGCTTGCCATGCCATTTATCCTATTTTGATCGTGCTGAATTCGCGTTTTCTTTTCTCCTTCGTTGTTTATTCCGCGTTATTTTTTCTGCGTTATTCTTGGTCTCTATCTCTCTCCAGAGTTTTCTTGGCGGCTCTTGAGGGGTTGATGTCGTTGGTGCACAAATACTCTGGCTCCCCTGGGGCTCGTAAATTTTCGCTTTTGTGAAATCAAGAGTTTTTTCGCGTTTTTAAAAAAGGGGCTTTTGGTAGAGCGGCTCGAGTGATCGCCCAATGGCCGCCCGACCGATTCAATCGACTCCCGAAGGATGACGTCATCTTACTCCACCACCACTCGCCCGCCGAATCATACATTTAATCCAACACGCCACGCTTCTTAACTCATTATGATTAATTGCTTTACGACGGGAATCATTTACGATAATGATCGCTATTTATGGGCTAACAGACAACTTGCATCTCGCACGCTCCGATTTGTCAACAACAACTAAAAGCTATCTTGAAATTGAAAAAGGCAAGATGAGTCAGACGACGATTAAGGCAGCCCATGCAACGTTTTAGCGACGACTAAAGCAGTCCGATGCAACGTTTTAACGACGATTAAGGCAGCCGATGCAACGTTTTAACGACGATTAAGGCAGTCACCTATTTTAATGATGTTTTTACCTAATACACAACACAAATAATGATTAAATTCATAAAAAATTTTGAACTAGACGAGTTTGAAATAAAATATAAAATTCAAAATATTCCAATGAATTTTGTTGGTAAATAACCCTGCGCTCGGCAACCTGTGTAGAAAACCTGAGTCAGGGTCCTGAAAGTGCTAAAGTAAATAAAGTGCGAAGCCGCTAAATGCGGCTTAGTTTTTAAAAAGCCGCGATGCGGCTTTTACTTTGAAACTTTTAGTACCCTGACTCAGGTTTTCGACACAGGTTCCCGAGCTCAGGATAGCTCTTTGTGGAAGAGTCTTCACAAAGAAAGCTATTCAGGATGCTCAAGTAAAATCGCTTATGCCAGCAGTAGCTTCAAACATTCCATAATCCGCGAACCGCAGATCAAACATATTTTAAGTCTCGGGCACGCGCCTAAAGAGCCTCTTACGTGCCTTGGAGTGCACTGTGCCCGAGGCATTAAAATGCTTTTGAAAAACGGCGGGGCAAGAGTGTCTCTCGGTATGCCAAGTGTGTGTGTGTGTGCCCGAATCCTTTTCCCACGATGCAAATGAAAAATGAAAGAATCGAATTTAATTGTTGAGTTCAACTTTTTTATTTTTCGAATTGGAAAATTTTCAAAAGGAAGATTTTTTTTGAACAGTTTTTGGAATTGTTAGTAAAGAATGAATTTCAAAGAAATGATGAATTGTTAGTTTTGATCAAAGAAAAGTGATTTCAGAAAAAATGATGAAATGAAATAATAATTTTACGATTTACGAAAAATTGAATAATCGGATGGATCATTTTTTATGTTTTTGGAGGGAGATGAGACGAGATAATATGATGAATTGGAAAGTGAGGAATCAAAAATGAAGTTTTGCGGCGGTGGGTTAATCGAAACTCCGACGATTCGGTCGATCTTTGGAATGGAAGTTGTGAATGGATCCCCTTCAGAAAACGGCAGAAATAAGGATCTACCCGACGATAAATGAGTTTGATCGGATAGATCCTCAAAGTCGTCGAAAATGGATGATCGAGGCTATTTTTTGATATTTACAGAATAAATAGCCGCGAAAAGATAATTCTCAAAAGAAAACAGGCTCTTATTGAAGAGATGATTTTTACAAAATTTGAATTCTAAGAGAAAAATTATCATTTTCACGATTTCTAGCGTTTTTCGAAGAGGGAAGTTGAAATATGAACAGTGGCGGGAAACGGCGTTTTTTTGCTTTTTTAGTTTTTTTAGAAAAATAGACTTCGTATAAAAATAGTTTTGTTTTTTTGTTTGAACTTGTTTTCGACTTGTTGCCACTAAAACTGTAGCTCGACTCAATCGTGAGGAGCTACAGTAGAGTTCGTGGACTTTACTTGTATAAAAATAGGCTCTGGGTATAAAAAGGTTTGAAGTTGTATAAAAATAGAAGATTTCGTATAAAAATATAGTTTTTTTTTTCTGGAAGTTCGCGATTCCAACGCTTTGCTTGTTATCTCTTCTAGCGGCGACTCTAGAATCTGGTTAGATTTATGCTTTTTTGTTGGTTAGGATTAGGGTTTGGATAGAGGTACTCTTCCTTGATTTCAGTCATGTTTTAGGGCTTACCTTGTTAAGTAAATGCTTGTGCTGGCATTACTGTTGACAGTAAACAGCTACTGAGCACGCTACTGTACCAAGAACGAGCTGTTACAGTAACTGTACTCAGTAGCTATTCGCGTTGGAAGGCGACTTCATTTATCTTTTAGCAGGTTGGCTGTTCATTTTTTTGCTCCGGGAAGAACAAGCTGGTCCCGTTTTTGGATCTTTTCGCTATCTCATGTTCGAATTTAATGGTGCCTGGCGGAAGGGAAATTCGCAAATTTATAATTGCTCGTGGGGGGCGCTCGGGCGTCGCCGTCGCCACAACAAAACGCGCCGCGGGCACCAACTCGCACGCCGTCGCCTTGACACCTCCAAGCAACAACTTCAGTTTTCCACTGATGAGCTTGTTTAGACAACAGTGAAGAGGCAACAGATCAGTACGTTACTGATTCTTCTTTGAGGGGAGCGGTGGTCTGGGCTCGGCAACCTGAGTAGAAAACCTGAGTCAGGGTCTGAAGAGCAAAAATGAAAAGCCGCTTAGCGGCTTTTTTTGAAACGAAGCCGCAAAGCGGCTTCGCAAGATTATTATTCCATCTTATATTTAAATTCTGGCGAAGCCGCTTTGCGGCTTCGTTTCTAAAAAAGCCGCTACGCGGCTTTTCATCTTTGCTCTTTCAGACCCTGACTCAGGTTTTCTACTCAGGTTGCCGAGTCCAGGCGGTGGTTGTTCATTGAGTCGTCAAAAATGAAGTTCTAGGCTTATGAAAAATCTTTAACAAATAACCGTTTCGGCCTTACGGCTATTACTGTAATGATAAAGTTCTCTTGAAAAAATAAGGAAGATTGACTTTGAGAAAAAAAGTCAGCATGAAAATCGTGATCCTTGAGTTCTTGAAGAGCAGTATCAGTTCCGTTCGTGGAAAAAAGAGCAAACTGATAAGAGATGAAGAAAAAGAGAAGCAGAGCTTGGCCTGGCCGGTTATCAATCCTGTGTGTGTGTGTTTGTGGGGTGGTTGTTTCACTCAAGTGTTTGCATTCGTTGGAGCGGCGAAGAAAAGAACTTCGCTCCTTCCACCAGCTTGGGGAAACTATTCTTCGTCAGGACAACAATGCCAGCCCGGGCGCATACAGCTCTTTGGACAAAAAAGAAATCGCCCTTGAAGTACCGACTCAATGAGTAGCTCCAGTTTCCGCAGTGAAAGAATACGCCGCACTAAACTAGCACGAACTTAATAGCACTGCTATTGTCTCCTCATTCCAGCTTCGAAAATCAAAAACTGAAAACGAAAAGCTCAACAAAAAACTCGATAAATCAAGTTTTCATAGTATTGAAATACGTATTCATCTTCAAAATCGACATTTCAAGAACAAGGTTGTACAAAAGTCGAACATTTTAGGGTTCCATTTTCAAGTATTTATCGACATTTTAGGAAGACTTTTGACCGTGATTGGTCAATGTTTTCAGAGATAGCGGCTAACCCTAACCCTAAATAAAAGCCTCTGATTTTGTAAAAGACCTTTGACTTGTGCATTGCGAAATCGATACAAATCGTCACAACGGATCAGTTCTGTATTTCATGCCATAATTCAAAATCACAGGCACCTCGGCGAATATTTGCCAAAGTTATTCGCACACTTTCTGACAGCCCGAGCAGCTGCGCAACGGATCAAAATCTCCCTAATCAACTCCAGTCAAGCACGGTATTTCGCCGGTCTAATTGCCGCTAACAATCCTTTTTGGCACAGATCTGAGACCAGCAAATCTGACGCTTTCAATTACACTAATTTCAAGCGATGAGTCCTTCCTCGAAGTTTGAAATTTGTATATTTCGTCTACCGCTCGAAAATCGAAAAAGCACGAAGCATGTCCAAAATTCTAGGCCTCGGAAAGCAGCTGCCAGTTGGATGCTGGCTCCGATTCGTAGCGCGAGCTTGATAAACGCTGATACAGTGGACGCTTGGCAAACGCACCCGTTTTCCTCATGTTTGAGCTCTTTCCGAGACTCTTTGTCCGTTTTTTCGAGCACACACGGGGCTCTTGTTTAAATTCTCAATTATTACAGCGACGGAACATTCCCACAGCAAAAATACGAAAAGCCAACTAAAATCGAGTCCTTTCAAAGATGAGCAAAATCGGCATTTTGTCTGAAATGACGACTTTCAAGCACTAGAAATACATAATTTAACTTCAATTTAGTTAATATGCTTCTCTGAATCAAGGTAGCCGAAAAAGATATCCAATTCAGGGATGCGTACAAAAACCATAACTGCGGATTTATTTTGACTTATTTAAATTGAAGTATGATTATCAACAATTTGACTTTAAAATGAAACCATAATCATATGGATCTCATATTGGTGTGCCGCAACGGTACGTCATTCAAACCTACTAAATCCTAACGATAAAAAACTAGAATTTTTCGGTCAATAAAGAACGCGAAATTTTCAAGGAAGGTACTTTCGATTTCATCCGCTGGATTAGGAATACGTCAAGACTGAAAGACACTTGTTGGTCAGTTCCTACAGCCATAGCTGTTACCATAACAATTCAGTAAGTTGAGGCGGGCGTGGCACTTTTTGGCAGGAGCCAGTTTTCGTTGCTTTTCAGAATGGTCGCTGTTTGCGCACGGAAGTCGCCAGGACCGATAACGAAAACCGCTAAAGGCCCCTTCTTTTAAATTTTGAGAAACCAAAAACCAAATCCTAACAACACGCGCGCTCGAGCTTGTTTGAAACACTAATTCGCTGGTCCAAAGGTCCAAAGACTACTGTTACAAAATCGACGCCCTGCTAGGCGCACTCGTCGAAATAAATCGAAAACAATGGAAGTTCGGAAGCGCCCAATCGAGTAATAAACTTAGTGGGACGTCAATTAGTAGGATACAAACAACTCAACACAGCTACTGTATTAAGGGGGTAGACATCCTAAAGTTGATTTTCTAACAGAGATTTCTCTGAGATATCATAACTTTAGTGGGAACTAAAAAAATCCCTCGACTTGGGATTGAACGATGAAGACCATAAATTTATTCAAAATTTTAAAAACAACACGAATCGGAGACGGGGATCATTGATAAAATGTCGCTTTTCAGCAAAAAAGCATTCCTACCAGAGCTGGAAAAAGTATACTTCCCCCGCACTTCAAAAATCTGCAGGGCGCCCTTCATTCTTGAAGGGCGGTGAAGTACGAAATGGCTCTGAAGTATACTTCACGCGCTGAGGTATACTTCCGCTATCGGTTCTTATCGAAAACTTTAGCTGCCACTTCATCTGTCACAATCAGCGTGATTTAAATTATGGCGCCTGAGAGCCAATAAGCGCAAACTTTGAAAAATTCTGGCGGATGGATTCTGATGGCCGACAGAACCAAGTTGAAGTAGAGTGAAGGGCGGAAGTACACTTCACGCCCTTCAACGCCCTGAAGTATACTTCACGAAGTATACTTCATTCTGAAGGGCGAGTGAAGTATACTTTTTTACCAACTCTGATTCCTACAACGATACTAGTGATTATCCCGGATTATCATGCAAGTCTTGTATCAGAGATTTCGGAAAACAAGCTTTGTTCGCGACTATTGCATCCCTCATGTTATCTCTGGAAAATCTTCTTTGCTATGAAGACACTGAAACTCGATTTTAATTAATTAAGCATACATGTATTTAAATTCGACTGAAATTCAAGAAAGATGAAAGTGTTTTTGGACAGGTCAATGTTTTTTTGTTGTTGTCAGGGGAGAAACACGATGCTTGGGCTGAATAAAGGTTCTGAAAACCCAGACAGCTTGAACTTGGAGTTAGGTCGATTTTCGCGCGTTTTCGCCGGCGACGATCGCGGAAACGGCTTTCTTCGAAGGGTCAGCGTTGGCAGCTTGCTTTTGCCCTTGCTCGGCCTTTGTTCGGTGCTTGCCTGAATTATTTTATTAATCGCTAGAATTATACAAAGCAGCAGTTACCTCCGCAGCCTCCCATGAGTTTTTGATCGTCGGCAGTGCCGGCATCGTAGGCCTCGGCCATTTCTTCAGCAGAAGGCATTTTTTCAGTTGTTTGTTTGTTTTTCCTTGTTTACGACTGTCTAAATGAATAAAGAACATTACCTACTGTTATGCGAATAATGCTAAAGTACAGATAATGACTTCTTTTTGCTCTAAAGAAAAATTCTCTTTCAAAATTTCTGAAAAAAAGCGTAATTTTGAAGCTGAATTGGGCATTTTTTTTCAACAAAACAGATTTTTTCGCACACAGCTGCGCGAAAATCGAAAACCGTTGGAAAATGAAAACAAAAAAGCAGAAGGAAAATTCCCACACTGAGCATTCCTTTCGTAAATTACGGAAAATAGAATAAAATTCGTAAAATCCTTTTTTTTCTCTTTAGTTTTGACTCGGCCAATCGGAGCGTTGTTGACTAAAAGTCCTCCAGCAAAGAAACCTCTTTCTTCCAGAAGATAACCTCGGATTCTTCAACCATTTTGTAAAATTCAGAAAGAAATTGGGAAAATAACCTTTGAACCGAAAGGAAGGAAACTCTCCTCTATGATTTCAGTTTTCATTTTTTCGGCGAAATTTCGTTCTCAAATGAGTTTTATTGAGTTTGTTTTCTCTACAGAGGCAGTTTGGTATTTGCAATGCAGGGAGAAAGTGATTTAATTAAGGACCGGGGACCTGTCCAGGAGCGCAAGTGACAGAGTTTCGGAATCGCTTGGCCATGATGCTCATGTCATCCTTCCACTGGTTGTTGCACTTGTTTCCGACTACTTTGACGAGTTTCTCGATCCAGCCAGCCAAGTCCTGCTCGTTCTCGACTTCAGCCAAACCGTCCAAAACGGAGCAATTGATCACACCTGAAAACGTAAACAAAACTCCTTTCTCTCGATTTCTTACCAGCATGGACTTTGCAAGAGGCGACTTCTCGGGCAGTGGATCGTCGTCGTCGATCCTCTTCTTCTGGGATGTAGTCGAGAGCTGAAAATTTATGTTAATCGAGAAACAAGAGACTTTCTCTTACCGTCCATGAGATCAGCAAATTCGATGTAGTCTTCAAACTCGCCGGTAATGAATCGAGAAGATTGAGAACCAAGGCATTGGGTGCCAGTGGCCTGTTCCCAGGTTCGTCCAAGAATCATCAAAGGAGAAATGATCATTGGGAGGAGTTGGACAGACTCGTTCCATCGGCAGATATTGGCGTAGACCTTAATTAATCAGTAAATGAATATATTTTTCGCATGAATATTCTACCTTGTTGAAAGTGTTCTTCAAGCATCGACCAACGTATTTCAAGTTGCATTTTGGTGGGTTGGTGCCGGGGCAATCTGGGTGGCTCAAGTAGTCATCCTGGGCCCATGGGCACTTGTTGTTAACTGGAGCTGGTCCAGGGTAGACACCGTTTCCGTCGGGTTTTCCAGTGTAACCGCCTGCTGGTGGAGTGTATGGTGGCCAGTAGGTTGAGGTTGGTGGCTTGTAGGTTGTTTTCTTAGGAGTGGTGTATGGTTTTTGGTGGTGTATGGCTTTGGTGGCTTGGTGTAGGGATCCTTGGTTGGCTTGTATGGGTCGTTGTTGGGATCGTATGGTGGTGGAGCCTCGGAAACGGTGTAGCCAGCGTGATCAGGCTGGGAACCATCGTCGCAGAAGAGCGAGTGCTGCATTCGGATCAAGAGGGCCTTGAAGTGGACCTGGAATTCGTTGTTGCAGTGTTTCTTGAGCCAGTTTTCGAAGAGAGCAACCATCTTGTAGTGGAACTTTCGAGCAGTATCAACGTCGCTGAAGTCGAGGAGTTCGCATGGTGGGGCACCAGCTTCGGCGTCGCATCGGGCAACGTCTCGTTCGTTCTCGTTGAGAGCATCGAGGGAGTCTTCGCCGATGAGGTCGAGGATGGATCGAGAACCGTAACCAGTGCAGGTCTTGCCGAACTTCTTTTCGAACTGGTTACCGAGTGGGACGAGTTTTTTGGTGAACATAGGAATGAGCTGCTTGGCGTCTTGCCACTTGCAGACGTCGTTGTAGACTCGGTTGAAGAAGTCCTCGCCACAGACGCGGAAGTACTTGAGGTTGCATTTGCCCTCGTTGCCAGCGCAATCACCGGTTGGGGAGTTGGTCCATGGGCAGTCGCCGCTTGGCTTGTAAGTGATGTAGTTGCTGCCACCGCCGCCGTATGGGGTGGTGTAGCTTGGCTTCTTGGTAGTGTAAGGCTTCTTGGTAGTGTAAGCAGTGGTCTTGTATGGCTTCTTGGTGGTGTAGCTTGGCTTCTTTGTTGTGTAGGCGGGCTCTTCAGGTTCGTACTTAGTAGTGGTGGTCTTGTAGGTAGTTGTTGGCTTGTACTTCTTGGTAGTAGTGGTGGTTTTGTAAGTTGTTTTCTTTGGAGGCTTGTACTTTTTGGTCGTAGTTTCACTGTAAGGAGCAGCAGTAGTCTTGTATGGCTTCTTGGTTGGGGCGGTGTATCCTGGATCAGGCTTTTCGTCTTCGCCGTAGGATGGCTTGTCGTCGTTGCCGTAGCTTGGTTTGTAGTAGCTGCCGACGTTTTCTTTGTAACCGTCTTGTGGAGCGGCTCCAGGAAGGCCTGGGAGGAGCTCGAAATCGAACCAGAAGTTAAAGTTGAACTTCATGCCACCGTTGTTGGTGTAGACAAGGTCGACCTCGTGGTTGTCGTTGCCAGAGTAGCCGGAGCTGTAGTCGTAGGCGCCACGTCTGTGCCGACCCTCGTTACAGAATGGACCCTGGACGGAGTCCTCAGTGACCATGTAGAGGGACATCTCGCTGCAGTCGAATTCGGCGGCCTCGGCGAGGTTGATTTGGATGATTCCAGCGTCCTGCGCTTGAACTCGGTAGATGCAGGCTTCATCTACGTCCAAAGTAACGTCCTCGCTGAGTGATCCGCTGGATCCATTGAGCATGCCGCAGACCCGGCTGTTCGGGAAGTTCTCTTGGGCGATGTCGAGGGCATTCTGCGCCGAAGCGAAAATGGGAAGAGTGACTGACAGCTTCATCCTACCCAACCTGAAAATATGTTTTAAAGATAGGCCTTTTCTTAAATTAATTCTCTAATGGCTTAAAAAACGCAATGTTTATTCTCTTACGTATTGTCGAATGCGGTGGAGCTTCTAGTTTTTCTCCGCCGCGGCGCGTTAAATATCGCGGTCGGGTACCTTTTGCGCCACCAACGGGCTCCTCTTTGCCCTGACGTGGTGCAGTTACTCCACCGGACGCTGTTTCTCACCGTCAGCACTAACGCCACATCGACACAGTACGTACTTCCGCGGATCAACATCAACATTGCAAAGTGTTCAAAACAGCAAATTTTAGGGCACGAGGCTACAGCGTGCAGCATAATCGCTTTTTCTACAGAAAGTTTATTAAGAGTTAAACCAGCGAAGAAGGCATCTCATCGTTAAGGGGGTGCATATCATTAACACCAACTCTTTAAGAGCAGACTTAAATAAAGCGACCTTCTTACTTTGAAAAAAATGATCTTTTTTTTAAGCAAATTTATCTTTTGAAAAAATAACGCTTCTGAAAACACTTATCGTCAGCACAATTTGTACAGTAATGTAACCCAGTAAAAACACCCTGTCAAGGGCTCGGGCAATTTCGCGCCAATCTTCTACTCTTGCCGAGTACTTATCCATCGATTCGATTTTCGCAGCGATTTCGTTTATCTGCAATTCAGTCTTACTCCAACAAAGTAAAAAGATACTTTACCTTTTCATTCATTTCTTCGACTTTTTCGTGATTGATTCCTTCTTTGGCTGTCGAATCCGCCGTCGTTTGAGCTTCCTGGTCGATGAGAGTGCTTCTTTTTCGAATAGTTTCTCTCTGAATACGCGGATTTCTAAACTCCCACTGCTTCTGTCAAATGTCTAAGTATCGCGCCACGTTTTCCTGAAATGTCCTCCACTTAGCAGCAGCAAAGGCCGACTTCTGAAAAGCGTTCGTCAAGCAAGTGCTGTTGTCACAACCTTTCAAACCTGGCAAGTGCGCTGCGAGCCACTTCTAATCGTGTGAATCTTCTGTACCACGCTGTAATAACATTGAAATAAAACATGGAAATAAAATTGCACTGCACCTGCGGAAACCATCATCACGTTTTGAGCGGCGTTTTTGAGAAATTGCTTTTACAAATGTGATCTTCGTCAGCGTCGCCAGCCAGTTTGGAACTTTGATCATTTCATTCAAGCAAATAACAAGGTTCTTTTACTAGAAATAAGATAGTGACTCCCTTATTTTGTGGTTGAATGAAATTTCCTGGTGGAGGATCAGAAGGGCCGTGGTGGAGGCTGAGGACGCAGATGGTGATTAGAATAGAAGTGGAAACAAGCGCCATTGTATACAAATAAAACTCGCCAATGATCGGAATGTCTTCGCTCGGCGGCATTTGCTCCGCCACCAACAGCTGGAAAACGGTGAGGGAAAGGAGAATCGTTACTCCGAGTGATACCTTCTCCCCAGAATCCGCTAGAAATAGAAATTACAATCATACAGTGCCTCATCAGTATAACGAATCTTTTCATCAAGGCGATCATCGGCCTGCTGATTGGCCAACTGAGGTAGCCTTCTTTTTGCTTACCCGGCAATAGAAAGACAAAAGGCGAAAGCATGGAAATCAAGATACAAGGCACTAGCAGGTTGTGGAAGTAAAATCGGCTTTTTCGTCGAATATTCAAGGAGTAGTCCAGTGTCGGATACACATCGTCTAATCAGTGGTTCTTTCCTGGCGCGTTATCTAAGCTTCTTATGCAAGTAAGGCAAATAGCAATTTCCGCGTGTAGATTAACCATTATCTGGGCAACAAGAGTACGTAGCATTAAACTGCTCCAGCGGCATGCTTTCCACTTCCCATTCGATGTTGCTGTTCAAATCGTCCAAAATGCCCTTTCCATTTTTGTCCACTAAAAGCATATCTCCGCTCGGGTAGCTCCACGAGGCAAAGGTGTACTTTTAGCCGAGGTGCTTATTTTCAAAATAACGACGGCGAAAATGAATGAACGTTAAAAACGCGTTAGAATTTAGAAATTGCCATTTTCACGCCTCAAATTCTTGCAAGTTTGCGAGTCGAAAGGAAAGTAACGCACGTTCATCGGGCAGCTGGACTTTGTGATCAAGCTCTGGTCCCAGACGATTGTTCCGTCAGAGTAGACGACTATGTTTGCGTCGGTCTTTTCGTCGTGCTTGTCTGGGCTCGGCAACCTGAGTAGAAAACCTGAGTCAGGGTCTGGAAGAGCAAAGATGAAAAGCCGCGTAACGGCTTTTTTAGAAACGAAGCCGCAAAGCGGCTTCGCCAGAATTTAGATACAAGATGGAATAATAATCTTGCGAAGCCGCTCCGCGGCTTCTTTTCTAAAAAAGCCGCTACGCGGCTTTTCAACTTTGCTCTTTCAGACACTGACTCAGGTTTTCTACTCAGGTTGCCGAGCCCAGGTGCTTGTAGTAGTCCACATTGTTCATCAAAACAGTATCAGGAGTCCAGACAAGATCAAGCGGCAGTCGAATCACCTTGAATCTTTGTCAAACTAGCGACTGAATTTTAAGGCGGTAGACCTTGATTCCAGCGTAGATTTCTTCGTCCCAGCTGAGTCGAAGATCCTGCCAGCGCTGGCGCATCCAAAGGTAGGAATTCAGAATCTGGTTTCTTTCATCTTTTCTTAGAAATAAAAACGCAAATGCCAAGTTTAAAATTTACCTAGGTCGAGAATTTTGTAGAGGTAAATTTCAATAGACACATTCACGGGGCCACTATCTTCAGCAACGGGCCTAAAATAAGAGGTTTTCAACGGACAAAAAACAGTAGAAAGAGAATTTTTATTCGAATAATCAACTCAAATTTTGTTCGAAAATGAACGAAAATAACATTTTTGCTTTGAATTTTAACCTAATATGAGCATTGTAGTCCAAAAAGAGATCAGAGTAAAGTTTCTCTTGAAACTTCTGAGTTGTGGCAAAACAAAATTTCAGAGGAAAAAAGAAGGCGACAGGAATTCTCATTTTTGAGCGTCAATTTCTGTCGAGATTAATCCTCAAAATTGAAATTAAAATGAGCCAGTAAATTACCCATGCCGAGGGATTTGCGCTGACAGGTTAACCTGTCGTTGCTAATCCCAAATGCCTTTTCGTTTATTGTGCCCATAAATTGCAGCAAAAACACTGTAAAGCCGCTCTGTAGCCAAAGTCACAACTTCATTACGTAATCACTGTTATATGCTTTAGAAATTCAATCGACCCCACTGTACTCCTTCTTTGCTTTTTTGCAGCTAAACCTAAGAGTCTCCAACAATAATGCAGCAATTATGCAGCAAACCTTCAAATAAAATTTATGGTCCGTAGCAGCGACAACTTTCCTGTTACGAGCCAATTTATTCGTAGAAGCAAACTAACTGAAAAATACAAAATGAATTCGTGATTCTTGTCAAAATAGCCAATCATAGGGAGCTGTTAGAGCATTTGAAAAAAAGAGAAAAAATGATTATTATGGATGTCTTCAAATGAAAGCCAATTCATATCCCGTTGGCATTGGTGTGTCATTATGATCATTATTTATACTGTGTCTAAATTATCAATATATTTTACTGAACAATTAATGATTTTTAATTCCTGTCTTATGAAAATACGAATAAAATAATTTTATTTTTTAATTTTTTATTTTTTAATTAATTTAATTTTAATTTTATTGTTGATCTTTCGACTAAGCGGTCATCATCAGAACTTGAAAAAAGAGGTGTCAAGACCGAACCTTATTTTTACTATCGCAACTAGCAATAATCCTTCAAATAAAATTGATGGCCCGTGGTAGCGATACATTTCCATTTACGATCGTTACCACTTAAAACTCGTTACAAACTAGTCCCAGTCAATTGAGAAAAAAAAATGATGAGAGAGAAAAGATAATTGCAAATATTCCTTCGGAAGATTCCATTATTTTAACCATCACTTTGAAAAAAATAAAATGAATTCTGTATGGCCGTATGGTCTTGTCGAATCGACGAAATGTGTTAAACTATTTTAGTTTTCAAAATTTAAAAGAAAATGAAGACATTAAAAACTAACTGTGAAACTTTAAAATGAATTCTGTACTTAATTCTGATATTCTTACGTGGTTGATAGTTGTTAAAAAATTATAAAATGAATTCTTTTGATAGTACCCGGTCTACAAGTCTGGTGGTTTCACACTGCAATAAATATTTTCAAATCTTTAAAATATAAAGAAGCTTTTAAAAAAATTATCGTCGCTTGCTAGCTCGAAACTAAAAACTGAATAATTTAATAAAAAAAAACTATAAAATAAGAAAAAAAACAATATGAATCACAATTTTTTTATATGAAAGCAAATTGCCGAACTACTGTGTAACAGATCATCATGCAGTGTTTGAACGATGCAATCTCCAACTTATGTTAAAAACTACCTAAAAAATCAATGTCGATTGAAAAATCTGAAAACTACTCATTCCATTTTGAGATGTGTATCCTTTCAAGGAAGTTACAATTGCTCACAGAGAATAAATGAACTTTTTTGAAAAGCGATAAAATGAAAGCCATTATTCTACAAATACCATGTATGTAATCGTTTTGATTTTCTTAAGAATAATCAGTAAAAATTTATTCATTAAATGAAAACCGATCCATGACCAAGTGTTTTGTTATTAACTACTGTCTTCGAAAATATGTGAAATAAATAACAAGAAAAATTCTTTGATGATATTGTTCTGTAAAAGTCCATCTTGACTGAGACCTCACTGTACTCCTTCTAAATCTTTAAGAGTCTCCAACAATGTAACATTATTAATGTTTTTTTTGCCATTTCAAGTGGCAGTAAAACTTCAAGTAAAATTGATGGTCCGTAGCAGCAATAACTTTCCATTCGCGAGCCAGTTTGTTTGTAAAAATTCAAAATGAATTCGTGATTTTGGTTAGCAAAGCAAAAAGAATCCTTCAGAGAAAATGAACAAGGAGAAAAAATGACTATTACTGATTCACTAATACTGAAGTCTTCAAATGAAAGCGAATCCTTGAGTAATTTTATACTTGGCATCCATAACTTCTAAGTCCTGTCTTATGAAATAAAATGAATAAAATATACTGTGTAAACTTCAGTTCAGCCAGTCTGCCATAGTTTTTTGAGCGTGAAAGAAATAACATTTTTTAACACTTTTAATGAAAAACTCAGAAGATAAACGTTGATTTGATTTGATTGACCTTTCTTAAATGAAAATAAGTGATACTTGTTTGAACTTTATCAATTATTTTTAATAAGCGAAGACCGAGCCGTTTTTTACTATCGCAACTCGCAATAATTCTTCAAATAAAATTGATAGCCCGTGGTAGCGACAATTTTCCATTTACGATCTTCAGCGGTTGCCACTCGGATATTCTTCAGTCCATTGAGAAAAATAAAGAATAAGTACTCAAAATGATGCAGTTGGCCAGAACTGTTCTAGGTTCAAAGAGAATCCTGAGATATAAATTATGAAAATTTGAATGCATTAAAACATACGACTCGCGATTGACAATCGCCGATTGTGGGTTTACTTCCAACTACAATTCATCCGATGAAAGAGAGATTCTTAAAATGAAAACAACAACCCGCAACTCAGATTCCCGAATAGACGTTCTGCGCTGTTCAAAATTACTACAAACAAGAGTAAAATAAAGTCCCAATAAAAAATAAAATCTGAAAACTACTCGTTGTTGATATTGTTATATAAAACTCCAACTCAACGTAGCCGCATTTGTTTTGCTGGAACTCCAAACAAGCATCTCATTTCTGCCGCTTTCCAATTTTCATAAACACGTTTGATTTTCATTCAAATATTTTTTATTCAACAGTTTTAGTTAGTGTTTTTCAGTCAACAAAGAAAAATAAAAAAAAAGAGAAAGAAGATGGCGAGGTTTGGGACTTGAGAGTCTCTCAAGTTAAGCCGCCAAGCTTATCTTCAATCAGGGCTAGAAGAAAAAGGGTTACAGTAAGTTACAGTTACAGGGGTTTTAAATAAGGGGAATTACAGTAGCCTCTCAGTCGCTAAATCTTAGCAATAGTGGTCGAACTACTCGTTCAGGGCATAAATTAGAAAAGGGTTTGTAGCAGCATCACATGTCATGTGACGGAATCTACTGATGCAAGTGGCGGTCAGTTACAGTCTCAGCCGAAGAACTTCTTGATGCACTTGACGTTTGATCCGCAACCGCTGAGAAACGAGGTGAATTCTGAGCTGAAGCCGCCGAAGTTGAAGCCGCCAGCCGATTTGACGGTGGCTGGGGGGATGAAAGCTCCTCTGGGAAAGGCCTCGCTGCCGGAAACGATGAAAAAAAGAATCTTTGAAAATTGCATTTTTTTATTCTCGCTTTGTTTTTGTTTTTTTGAGTCTGTGATAATTCGAGATGAGGTTTGGAGAGGAGCAGGGGAGGATTTTATACGCAGCGGGGGAGCGCTGATTTCGAGCGCTGTAATTACGAAAATAGCTATTTTGTTTTTGTTTTCTAACGAAGCTAGACGATTTTAAAACGAACAACGCCGTCACGGTACTGTTTCGCATAGCATCATGTGCAATAAGCAGAAAAAACCGCTCCTAAAGATCACATGATCAAAATCGGCAAAAAAATTTTTTTTCAAAATTTTTCTTGAAAAACTCATAAAATTATTTTTTTCTAGAATCATAAACAGTAAACGATGATACTGTAATCTTATTATTACAGTATATTTTGTCAATAAAAGCAAAGAAGTGCCGAAAATCGAAAAATACGACCATTTTTCCGCTAAAACCGACCTAAAACGAATTCGGTACGAAATTTCGTCCGCAGTACCAAATTCGGGTACGAGTTCTCGTACCAAATACCAATTTTCGTACCGATCTTGATACGAGAACCAGATTTATTCCCGAAAAACTGTCAAATTGACAGTGTCAATTTTAAACGTGAATGACTTGTTGTTGAATTCTAAGAATTCTCGAATTTCTCTAGAATCGGTCCTAACCAATGATTGTTTTTTGGCTTTTGTCATTCACTATTTTGCTTTTTTACGAAAAGGGCGAAAAAGTAGAAAAGTCCGAAGCGCGCATAAAGCAGGTAATTTGATTTCGTACTTTTTTTTTCTAACTCTGACTATATTTAGAGTCTCCAGGCATCGGAATTTCTATTCCAAACGGAATATTTTTGTCCTGTACTTCCGAAAAAGGAAGAAATCGACAAGAAGGCGATCTGAATAAAATCAATTTTCTTGATTCAATCAAAAGTGTTCTTGTCTCTTTTTTGTTGAATTGAGGTTGTTGTGTAGTCGGTTGTTTGAGTTGTTGGTTGTTGAAATAGAAATAGAGGTACAGTAGTTAGAGTTGAGCAGTAGAAAACCGGATTCGAAGGGGTAGTTAATGTAGCGATGCCCTTATGGGTGGCGTCAGGAACCGACAAAAATATTTCGACAAATTTTCCGTGGGGGGCTTAGCCCAGTAATCGGCTTCTGATTGGCCGGTAAGCCGAATTCAGGCTTCTGATTGGTTAAAAATTCCACGCAAAATTTGTCTGGATTTTTTGTCGGTTCCAAACATCTCCCTTTTTTTGCGACCAGAAGAAAGTAGCGGTCAAAATTTTTAATAAATTCTTATTTTTCTCCACTAGATGTCATTGAGAATTACCAGAAAAAATCTTAGACAGAAAAATTCAGAATAACAAAAATCAGTCTAGAAAACGTTCTTTTTTTTAGGTTTTTTAAGATGCTTGTAAAATACCGCAAAATTGCCCTTTCTAACCAGCAGAGTTCTCTTCTGGTCGTCAATATAACTACAGGTCGAACAGTCATGGCATGGGTGATGTAAGTCCAAAGCCACGGAATCTGCAGCCGCCAATCAACAAATTCTAGCCACGTTATTTTGACGTCAATTACGCTCCAGCCGTTTGGGGCAGCAAATCGAGTTATTTCAAAACGATTTTAAATTTGATCAAAAGCAACTTGCTCCTTCTTAATTTACGAAATCGAATGACTACGTAAGTACTTGTAAGCGAAACGAGAACAGCTTTCTTGAGAATTTTGAATTCAATCGGCGAAGCAGTGAATTAGAAATAGTTGTTGATTGTTTTGCGCTTGCGTCTCGCTTGTTTGTAAATCTTTGGCGATGCGTTGGGACCTTCATTCCGATCTCACCGTTAGTGACTTCTTTATTTTTCGTAAACAGCGTCAGAAATCAAATTACTTTCAATCAGCAATCAAGTTCCATCAAATAAGCCACCTGATCTGCTGATAGCCCCCAAAACAAACGCCACTTTCAGTTAAAAAAGTTATTTTCTTTTTTTTTTATTTTTTCCATCTGAATTGGAAAAAAATGCTTCATTACAGGCAATCCCAGGCTACAGGCTCTTCTGTATTCCAAATACCGAAATTGCCATCCATTGAAAAATACGTTTACAGTGCCAAAATTAACATGGTGATGGTTCATGGTGATTTTTACACCGCACTTCTGGTATTATCAGTAACAACTTTCTGTACTAAGGACTCATATCTAAGCAAAGTACAGTCATAAAGGTACGAAACTACAGTTGTAAATGACCAACTATCTGGGCTCGGCAGCCTGTGTAGAAAGCCTGAGTCAGGGTCTGAAAAAGCTGAATTTAAAAGCCGCGCAGCGGCTTTTAAAAACGAAGCCGCAAAGCGGCTTCGCCAAAATTTTTGATAGATTGTAATGGTAGTATTAGCGGCTTCGTTTTTAAAAAAGCCGCTGCGCGGCTTTTAATTTCAGCTTTTTCAGACCCTGACTCAGGCTTTCTACACAGGTTGCCGAGCCCAGCCAACTATTCCCTAACCCTAACCCTAATTATCCTTAGTTATCCATTCTTATGAAGAAAGACTGTAATTTATCCAGTAGATCTTCCAAAAAGACAAGAAGAATAGCAAAAGAGAGAAGAATTTTCTTCAAAAAGAAAATGATAATCGAAAACTCGAAAGTGAATTTTCAAAATGGCCCGAAAACGGTCTGTTTTATAGCTGGCGATTTCCAGTGCTAGCAAAAATATAAAACAAACAACAACACAATTCAACAGATTGAGAGAATTTTGAAAATTGGAAATGTGGACTTGATTCATTTTGAAAAAAAAAGGAAAAACATTTGCGGCGGCCGGTGCTTGAGCAAATGCTGCGCCGATTTCACGAAAACAGATTCATCCAGAAGCGTAAACAACAGAAACAACGCATTCAAACAAATCCGCCAAACCGCGAAAATTTAAAAGAATCCAGACTCAAGTCCGATCTTTCCTGAACCAACGCAATCGAGCTAGACATTCTATTCGACAAATTTATTTACATCTCGAGTTGACATCGTAAAACACGATTCTCGAAATGGTGATTCAATGAGAGTTAAAATAGTGACACCCTTAAGGTTAGGGTTAGAGCCAGGGCTACTGATGACCCAACCCTAACCCTAACCCTAAGAGAAAAGACCAAGAAAAACCCAATTTTCAAGCTGCTTTTTCTCATGATTTAACTTAGTGACACCCTTATTTTTAACTTACCAGAAGAAAGCTCAGACACTTATCTAGTAGCTCTAAAAGCCTTAATTTCAAATTTCATGAAGATATCTAATAAATAAATTAATTGGAAATCGTTAATTTTGATAAAATCGCTACTTTTACTGGAATTTTTTGTTTCAAATTTAAATAGTAAGGGCCGAAAATCTTGGTAAATTTTATCAATCAGGCTTTTAGGGAAGCATTGAAATTGGTTAAAACAGCTAATAACAGAAGGTGAAAAACAAGGGTGTCACCATGTTAATTTTACTCGCGCTGTTCTCTTTTTGTTGAGTCCGAAAACACGCTCAACCAAGTGGCAATTTTAATTTCGCATACTTGAAAATTGCTGCTTTGCTCAAATTGTCGAGTATTTAAAATGCAACTGTCTGCCAGTCAACTTGTTAGAATGACAATTAGAGTGGCTCTTGTTTTTTGCGATTGTTTTCAGAAAATAAGCGCGCTTTCAAAAAAAAAGAATGACTGTAGCAGTTTTTGGGCGAGAAACGGTAGTAGCCGTAAAATAAGGGTGTCCTTTGGTTAGCTATTCGAGAAAAATCCGCTTGAGAAGCCGATTTTTCTCTTTGATTTTACGTAATTGAGTCGCTGCTGAATGCATGAAAAGAATGAAAAGAAAGCATGGAAACCGCATGGAGTGACGAAAAAGCATGTTCAGCGCTCTAAACAAAATCGTTGTTTATTTGCCACCTAGTTCTCCTTTGCCTTCTCTTAGTTGCCGCCTCATGCGTCTACTGCGTGCTTTTCTTGCTTTTTTAGATTTTTTTATTTCAAATTTTCAGAAATTTTTAGAAATACGCGGTTTTGTACAGAGATAATTTTCTAGTAATAGGGCCATTTTTCAAGTCATAAGTTTCAGTTTAAAAATATGTTTAATATTTTAGAGTCAAAAGAAGTCAAGAGGTTTCTAGAGCCTGATTTCTTACAACTGTAAAAGTCGACTTTTCAACTTACTTTTAATGTAGTGACACCCTTATTTTTTACTTCGAAAAGATGACTTTTGGCCTAATAGGGAATTAGATAAGGGCCTAAGCTTTCTTTTGATAAGAAAAAAATAAGGGTGTCATTATGTAAAATTTGGAAAAAAAGAGGATCAAAGGATGTCGACAAATTTTGAATTAGGGTAGATCAAGTCGAGTTCTTACCTCTTTTGCTTATTATTAGAGAAGAGATTAAATTAAGACTTAGGTAAAAGTGTTTTGGCTGGTTTAGAAGTTGGCTTGATTGGAGGTATTTGCGAGTCTAAAGTTGTTAAATTAGGAGGTACAGTGTTTGTCCTCTGCGGCGCGGCGGCTCCACGTCTCGTGATTAGAAGAGATCTGGCGCTCGATCATCTCGCGGAACTTCTCCACGCGGAGCCCCTGTAAGCCGATCTTCTTCACTCTCTGAAAATTAACAGACTTAGCTACTTTCTACCCAGCCTAGAATCTAACTCTCTCCCTACTAGCTTATGCAGTACCTGCGCTAGAATCGTTTCTTCCGAGTTTTGCGCCGAGGAATCTTCTTCCCGGAAACGCTGGAGCAAGCTTTCTGCTTCGCGCAAAAGCATTTCGTTCACGGATTCGAAGATCGACGAAAGCAGCGTGTACGTAGGAATGATGATGAAGTCGATGAAGCCAATCTGGCTCTGCGAAACCTGCGTCGTTTCTCGATCGCAAAGTGGCGAGCACGGCAAACCTAGGAGAAAATGATTTAGGGATGGAAATGGCTAGTTTTCTACCTCTTTCCTTCTCCGCATCGCCTTGTCTGAAGAACTCTTCGACCAACCCTGCTGTCCATTTCTCGTGCAGCTCCCAAGTCTTCGTCGGATGGGAAATGTCAGCGGAATGGACGATGAAAGACATGACAGCTCCCTTGTCCATGGATTTCATGTCGCTCAACGATTTCTTCATTGTCTTTACTTGCTAAAATTGGGCTTTTCAAACCGTACCATAAAAATAAGGGTTTCAATGTCTTAAATCGATACCCCCTTAAATCGGGATGCACCATCCCGGATGGTGTCTGGAATCGACAAAAAATTCGACAAATTTTACGTGGGCGGCTACTCGGTTGCTGATTGGCCGATTTGCCGAATCCAGGCTTCTGACTGGTTGAAAATTTCCACGTAAAATTTGTCGAAATATTTTTCTCGGTTCCAGACACCACCCCTTTAAAACCCCTTAAAAGGGTTGAAAAGCTGTCCTGAAAATGAAGAGACATGTCAGTAGCCAAAACCATGTCAATAACTAGCGATCGAAAATCCTAAAAACGATAAACAAAAACTTCTACGAAATGATGAATTTGCCTTGAATTCGTCTTTCGATAAACCCATCAAAATGTCAATATCCGGGTTTTGAAGAAGCCGGAAGGCGACAGACAAGTGATGGTTTTCTAAAACCGATCGGTCGTTGTAAATCATCGCCAGTCGGGACTTCGTCTGGACGTGGAAGTTGTTCGTGGTTCCGGTGTGCTCGAAGTCGTGCACGGCGGCGGCGAAAAGCATGGCGAAAATTTCGATGTCTAAAATGTTATCTCAGTTTTGTTGAAAGATGAGATCAGATAGAGCTTTTCAAAATGACTGGCGACTTCCTCGGCAAGAAAACAAAACGAGGTTTTCATCGGAAAAATCGATTTTTCAGGTGCTGGGCTCGGAATCTGTGTAAAAACCTGAGTCAGGATTGGAAAAAGCTTCGGGAGAAAGCCGAAATTTCCAATTTGATCTATTTTTAAGATACTGGCGAAGCCGCGGAGCGGCTTCGTTTTCGTAAAAGCCGCTGCGCGGCTTTTTATAAAAATTCTTTGAAACCCTGACTCAGGTTTTTACGCAGGTTGGCGAGCCCAGTTCTGATTTTAGAAGATTGGTTCACTCGAAATAAGGGTTAAATTAAAAGGAAGAAAAGAGCCTTTTTATTTAAATTCGAATGTCTAACGTTGAAAAGTTATGTCAGTTTTGTTGAAAGAGATAGACTCGTTAAAATAAACGCGGTGTCTTACCTGATAGCCAGTTGGAAATACCCGAAGCGTGGATGTGATAGTGCGTGGTCTGGAGGACGTCACACGCGTGCAGCGAGTTGTGATAAGGATTCGAGTGCAAATTGTAGCCGAATTCGAGTTGGTCGGCAAAGCGCACCAAAGTGTCGAATTGAATGTCGAACTTGTCGATGAGACCGTAAGCAGCGAGCAGTTCTCCTAGCAAGTAGCGCATTCCCTTCCCGTTCCCAGCTTCCGTCAAATCAAAGACGTTGAAATGATACAGGTTCACCGTCGCCATCACTTCCGCCACGGAGTCCGAGTTCAGCGCGAAAACTAAATAAAAGAAGTAGATAACGAGAATCTTCAAACCGTTTCCTTCTTAGAATTCAAATTTTAAGGTCCTGCCTTAGAGACGGTAAATCGCTCTCTCAAGTCAGTGAAGATAAGTAAAATTGTATCAAAAAGTAAAATATGACTATTTATCCCTCTACAATGGGGTATATGTCCTTTATGCCGTAAAGAGTCATTTTTTCGAACTATCCCCATCTCAGAATGACCTGAATTTTTGAATGAGAAACAAAATTATGGTGTTTCATTTTTTTGAGTAATACTTCATATTCTTATTTTTTTCTCCGCCTTCATATTACTTTTAAGGAGAAAAAGTATGTTTTGAATGATTCATGAAGCATTATAACATCTTGAGCAAAAAATAATTTTATCGCTGTCATAATCTCATCTGCTGGAGAAAAAAATAAACTCCTGTTCTCGTTTGTTTCTTACTTTTACCTGACTGATGAAGCGACATCTTCTTCCCCTTGAATCCATAAATAATCCTCATAGCAGCAACAACTCCCCGGAAGGTCCGTTTCTTGTCGGTTCCGGTTTCTGTCTTTTCCTGGCCAAAAGTTGACTTTAGCCAGGTCAGGATTTGCTCCGGAAGAACTTTCATTTTTTCTTCCTTCGGACTTGTCTGTAATCGTTGGTAGTCTTTCTTGAGTAGTTTTGAAAAGGCTTCGACGGCGGTGTTCAGCGTCGTGTGAAGTACTTCTTTTGGAATGTGATACTAAGACACCTGTTAAATCATCAGAAAGGTCGATTTTTCCTACCGGAGTTGAAGAAGAAATCTGCTCGAGTTCGACTAACCGATCGCGTATTTCAACTATCCAATTCATCGTGGAATTAAAATCATTCAGTTGCGCTAGAATAAAGCTCCAAAAATCAGTTCATTTGTTTAAAATAAAAGTTGCTTTGGAGCTTTTCCTTGTTTGAGAAAATCATTTAGCTGAGGATACTCCGAGTACATTCTCCGTGTTGTTTCAGGCACCAGCTCTGGCAAATCAAATCCATGAAGAGAAAATGATTTTTCTTTATAACATGTTAAGAAAACGATGTGGATGTAATGTTCTACCCGGGGTTTCAATAGAATGTCTTCTGTACGGCGCGATACTCTTCGTTGTCTCCACCACCGGCTCGAGAATGACCTTGTATCGTCTGCCATTGCGCTCGACGTAAGATGTGTTGGCGAAGGGCCCCGTCGTGGTGGAATTGGCAAAGGGGCAAGTGCACTCGTTCACTGCCTGGCCACACGAGCTGCGAACGGCCAAATGCGAGCTGGAAACGGCATCCAGGGATCGATTTACCGGCTCCGTGCCCGGCCCCTTCCGACGAGAGGACATGGCACGCCACCGCTAAACCACCCGCATTAACCAAATTCTCACAAAAGAAACTATCTATATATTCAATCGCACAGACGAAAATATAGCTTTCTTGTAATTTTCCGGTAAACTTACTCTTCTGAAGACGTGTCGTTTTACTTTGGCACTTGATTCGGAATTTGCAGAATCTCTCGATCCATTTTGAGCTGGTGGCTCATCGCTGACCACGACGTCAGTTGAAGAGAGTTTGGGAAGGCGTTCTTGGCGGTCCTTTTTTTCTTCCGTCATTTTTCCGTTTATATCCTCTTTTTCTTCTTTTCAGGTTATTCGACATTGACCTCAAAAGGGCGGAAATACTAACGCATCGATTTTTCAAGAGAGCTTTTGTCCTTGAATTAAGATGCTGACCCCCTTAATTTCTCTAGCAATAAAAAGAGAAATTCTTCTATCTTCCCCCTAGACAGTTTCTATGAAAAAGGGTTAACCCGTGCCTACAAAGATGGGCTCGACAACGTTGGTGAACCAGTGAAAGCAGCAACAGGCCATCTCATTTCACAGGCACTCGAAAAGACCCAGACACATTTCTTTTCTCTTCCTCTTTTTTCTATCTCTCTCTCTTTTCTGAGACGTCTCCGGATTCTCCTGGGCGCGTGGCGATTTACCTAGATTTGCGAGAAAAAAACAACGTATCTCTTTCTGTACTCGCCGCAGCTGCAGTAGGGAGTAGCGCCCGTCTGGATCTATATTCTCAACATGCGATTATTGGCTCTGCACTACAGTAAATTTCGGATAAATGTCGGCTTAATCCGCTATCACAGGGACCGATTCTCTTTCAACCAACGAGCTAACTTCTTTTTCAACTGATTTTTAGAATGTATTTTTTTTCAAAGTGGGAAATTATTTACAATAAGAAAAAATGTCAATGAGCAAGCAAAAATTACAGATAAATTACAGATGCTCGGAAAACTGGCCAAAGTCGATTGTTGAGCGAGGCATGGACGTTTTAGCGTGAGTTGTTGTCTTTGAAGTGAGCAGATTTACGCCGCGCTTCAATTCTGCATCAGCAACTGGAGGGGCTTCGACGTCTTCGATGATGGTTTTTGGGAGTGTGTTGACTGGCTGCACCCAGTTTTTGGAAGACGTTTTTTTCTATTTGGAAATATTCGTTAGCCCTAAATCCTTCGTTATTCTACCTTTTTCCAAAAATACGCGGCAGCAGCAATAGCGCCGAGAACAATGATCCCGCCACCTCCAGCAGCGCCGTAGACAATCACAGATTTGCTGAATCCAGATGATGAATTGTTATTCGTCGTGTTCTGAGATGTTTCGTTGGAAAAGCTGGAACTGATGCTGCTAGAAGTGTCTTCAGATTCTTCAGAAATAGGCTGGTCGCAGAGGAATCCTTCCCAGCCAAGGCAGAAGCAGGTGAACTCGAGTTGACGGGATTCGCATGCGCCTCCGTTTCGGCAAGGGTTGGGCTGACACGGGTCGCGGACTTGAAAAAAGGGATTGGTTTTTCAGAATAAACTAGAAAATGCAAACTTGTTTGGCAGCGAGGACCAGAAAAACCAGCGGGGCAGATACAGTCAAAATTGTTCAATCTAAAATCGTAATAAATAATGAGATCATCTCTTGAAAATAACTAACCTATCAATGCATTGGCCCCCATTTTCGCACAAATTTATACGGCAGTTATCTTCATTCGTTTCGCAAAACGGGCCCACAAAGCCAGGAACGCATTGGCATGAAAAATCATCGTCTCCGACTCCAAGTGCTGTGCAGTAAAATCAAAGTTCAACAACGATTGAAAAAAAGGAAAGACAAAAGCTTTCGAACTTTTACTGAGCGCCGTTTTGGCAAGGCGAGTTTGAGCAGGGATCGGAGCCAATTTCGCAGAAATCGCCAGAGTAGCCGTCAGTGCAGAAACAAATCACATCGCCTCCTCCTAAATCGAGGCATTCAGCCCCATTCTGGCATGGTTCACTGGAACAGCCAGCACTTTCGCCAGAGGTGATTTCGTATCGAAGTCGAAAGCCGAGGTATGCATCCCCAGCGTCACTTTGGAAAACGATCTGAACGGAGCCAGTTGTTGTCAATTGCCCGCTTCTATTTTCGCCAAAGTTTCGGGATGTCCGGCCACAGTATCGTTCTGTAAATGTCGAAGTCTGCAACTCTACATAATCAAAGAGACATCCTTGAGCAGGCTCGACGTTGAATCCTTCCGCGCTGATTGTTACAGTATCTAAGAACAGTCATTTCCGATCAAAGTTTTAAATCAATAATTGTTTCCGCCTGCGCCGCCAAAAGCTGACTTCTTTGACCATCTGAAAGCGCCAGATGGCAATTTTTGAACATATAAGTCGACAAAAAGTAAGCCAAAGACCAGTTATTAAAATGAACACAAAAATGAAGAAAAATTTATTATAGCGAAATTCTTTATTTTCGGTATAATAAACTTTTATTAATATTTTGATTACAGTGGCATGCGCGGGTTCCGCCCTATCAAATTCACAGCGGAGAATTTCATGGAAACCGAAGAATTTACCTATTATTTATCCCAAAAACACCTGCTTTCTTGATCTCAATCCCTTATTTATTCTGGTGATATCTTGTTTTTTTAACTTGAAGAATACATATAAATATATGCAGTAATAAACCTCTTGACAATTACATCATGCATTTTTTAAACATCTTGTTCATGATCTTGTCTTTTCATATGAATTCAGATTATAGCCCATCAGTGATGTCCAGGTCCACCACTACCTAAGATGGGCTTCAAAAACTTACGAACTATTCTTTAGTTCCTTTCACTCATGATATCAATGTGACCATTGATACTGACAGTTACTGACAGTAATTCCCTAAACGATCATCATCGTAACATGCATAGTGCAAGTTGAAGGTCAACCAATCAAAAAAGACCCAATTAGTCAAACGAGTCTGACAGTTATGGTTCCTAAATTTCATTAGAATTTCGACTCGAAAAGTTTGGGGCTAATGATAAGCACGAAAAAAGGCATTTATAGAGCGATTTCTGGACCAATCACGCGGCTCGATGAAACTGATCGTTATTTGGGGGTCGGTCGGTAGAAAAAAAAATACCTGTAGGAGAAGCTCCAATAATCCAGCTGCATTGGAAATTATTCGGATAGGGAGTCGGATAATTCGGCGATTGAATGAATCCAACAGGCTCTGTCAGTCTTGATCCGCATTCCTGAGCGGAAACGAAATATAGAAAAAGTAAAAATCGGCGTTTTGAAACTTTCATTCGACGTTCTCTTTGAATGAAACTTTTGACTTGTTTTCGTCATTCTGAAAGGTACAGGGCCACTTTGGCCGACATCTCGGAAGTAATCGGACTCGTCCGTTCTCAGCCTATTAATTTAATAAACGCACAAACAAAGCAGGACAAGCAATGACGCTTGAATCCACTTGAGTGTTTCAACTCGAGTTAATCAAATCGAAACAATAAGAAGGGTCGCTTTTTAATTTATTCCGTAAAAGTCAGTAGAAAACCAGATATCCAGAACAAAGCGGTCTTCGAAGTTTTCTGTGTTGAATCGCGTGAATCGGCCGCAGCGGAAAAGACTGAAGTCCTTGTGATCTGAACGAGTTAATCATAAGAACAGTCATTTTATCTTATCACTTACCAGTAAAAAACGAAACTCTATGATTTTGCAGCTCGCTTGGGCCGCAAGTATTTGCTTTCTTGTTTTTGTTGTGGCAGTCAAAAATGTCCCCGTCGTAGAGATAAATGTTCGAGTACTGAGTGAAGCCCATCGGCTCGCTTGAGCTCTTAGAGTAGTACCAGAAGTAGCTGCTTCCTTCTACTGGCAGAGCTTGTTCGGTGACTGGGAAATTGGATTAAAATTGGGCTTGAGTTCTTTGAATTAACCTTTGCAGTAAGGTTTGCACGCGTTGGCGCAGAAACGTCTGCAGCTAGACTCGCACTGCTGCTGGCAAGTCTTGTACTTCGGAAGCGATTCCATTTTTTCCCACTGTTTAATCGTTGCTTCGTCTCTGTTGCATTCTTGCTCACATCGAGGAGGGCACAAAGTTTCTTTACACTCAACAATGTCAGGCTCCTTTTCGCACTCTTTCAAGCACTCGTGGTCAAGCTAAAATGGCAGATAATTATGAGCGATTGAAAATTCTGAAAATATTTACCTTAGTTTTTCTACTGAAAACAGTCTGATTGAACAAGACATTGATCGGACCAACCACTCCTGCTCTGTACTTTTCATCCCCTTCTTCTTTGCAGCCGACGAAAAGCGTTGTCGTATTCGGATTTGGAGGTTCTAGGAAGCGCCAGATAGAAGGAGTTCTTCCTTTGTAGGAGAAATACTTTTCAAAACCGTTGGAGCTTTTTCACGAGTCATGAAACAACCTTCTTTTTTCAACGATTTTGATAATCCTTCTTTTGAGCTTATGAGATAAATTTTCAACTCGGTCCTGAGAAGATAGTCATTGACATGGTTGATCATGACGTCATCGCGGAGAACATAGGGAGTTGTCGTCGTTGTTGTAGTTGTAGTAGTTGTGGTCGTTGTGGTCGTCGTAGTAGTTGTCGTAGTAGTAGTCGTTGTCGTAGTCGTTGTCGTAGTTGTCGTCGTGGTGGTCGTCGTTGTAGTTGTGGTAGTCGTTGTGGTGGTAGTCGTCGTTGTCGTAGTTGTGGTAGTTGTAGCGTCGAAATCAGCACATGGGCAAAGATGGAGACAAAAGGGAAAATCCGCATAGGCACATTTATCTCGACATTGCTCCTCGCCATTTCCTTTATTGTGGCAGACTTGGAGGCAATGGAGAAACTCTTCGTAGCAAGTTCTTTTGCAAGCGCGGATTTCGTAGTAATGCTTTTCTTCGCAGCTTAGCGGCGGTTTTGTAGTTGTTGTCGTCGTAGTTGTCGTTGTAGTAGCTGTGGTCGTTATGGTCGTTGTTTTTGTAGTTGTAGTCGTCGTGGTAGTGGTCGCAGGAGGCGCGCAAGGGCAGTTTTTAACGAGGCAGTTGTAATGATCCTGCATCAAACATTTTTCAGTGCATTTTTCATCGTGCTTTGGACATTTTAGCATGCACGTTCCAACATCTTCCCAGCAATCGTGTTTGCACTTTTTCATTTCTTGAGCATGTTTCTCTTCGCAAGAAACCGGCTTCTTCGGGCCACACTTGTAATACAACGGATTTGGACAAGGACAGCCCTTTGGACAATTGTGCTCGCAGGGACATTCGTTTTCGCAAAGTGTCAAGCGATAGTCGCAGTTGTTTTCGCAAGTCATTTTTCGCCCGCAAGTTGAGTGGCATTTTTCATGAAGCGCTTTGCAAAAAGACTTGCATTTTTTATTCTCTAATTTTGAAAAATCATCGCAGTGGCCATTATGATGACCTTGTGGCGATCTTGTTGTTGTCCTTCGCGTCGTGGTTGTTCTTTTCGTCGTTGTAGTTTTCTTTGTTGTGGTTGTTGGCGTCGTTGTTGAGCGATAAACAGTTGTCGTCCAAGCATAAGTAGTGTACTCTGTTGGTCTTGGTCGCGTCCAAGTCCACGGCCCCTTCAAAAGTTGCGAATTTTCGGAGCTAGGTTATTCTATAAACAACAGCAGTAAGTAGTGATACCGATGATAGCAGACTCAAATCCGGGGTTACGCCGCCACTAAGAGAATCCTGTCTTGTGATTGGCTGACCGGATAACCTGTTCGCCATCCGTGGCGAACAGCTTCAAATCCCGGACAAAGGCCTGCTATCATCGTTACTTTCGTTGTTATTCTAGTTTGTTATCCTGAGAAATCCAAAGAATTATGACCAGATCGCGGTCAATCATGAGTAGTTTTTAAAAGTATAAAATGCCAGAACGGACTCATTTTCTGTCAATCTATAAAATGCTGAACTGTATACTTGACGATGATCGATATATACATCTTTCAACGAAAATAAATGAAACTAAGAGACGTTTTGTTTTGATTTTCTTACAAGAGATAAATGATACTTTGAATATGTAAGCTACAGACTCCGAAAACGAATGTCTTGCTTTTCATTTCAGAGAAATTTGCAACTTTGGTTCCTTAGTTTTGTCCGGCGCTTTGGTTTTATTCGGATCTCTAGTTTTGTTCGGGTCTCGAGTCTTGTTCGGATTTTTCGTCTTATTTGGATTTCCGGTCGGAGCTGTTCCCCCGTGCCAGGCGCTAACGGACACCAAAAATGGCAGAAAAATAGAAAATGTCGGTTTCATTTTCTCTCCTCTGACCCGTCTCTCGCTACTGAAGAAGTTGAAAGAGTTAGAAGTGAGTACTAGCTAACAGTCAGCTGAAGATGAAGTTGTTCGACAACGCAGCTGTTTGTCGAGAGCGCGTGTCCGAGACACCGTCTGAGATGTTGGCCATCTTCCGGTCCGAAGTGATAGAATTAGAATCAGACAGTTATCTGTCCGATTTCAGTATCTACTATTCAATAATTTTTTCTAACTTACGTGGATTGGCTTCATTTAGCGCCCTCCGCCGCGCAGTTTTCTCAAATGAGCGTGAAATTAGTGATGCGCAGCTACAAAACGACCTCGAAATCGAGCACCTTAATTCAGTACTCATCCCATTTTTGAGTCCGATTTCGATTGTCTAACAGGTAGGAATCGTAGCCAAGCCTTCTCTCTCTTCCCTCTCGCCTCTCAAAATTCACGAAGCGGTCCGAACTTGCAGTTTTTCAGTAAATAAACGAATTTAACTATAAATAGACATAAAAAACGACTTCGGAAGTTTTTTCTTTTGAAGAACTAAGTAGTACAGTAAAGAACAGTTTGTACCACAGACTGCAAGTACGAAAAACTAGTGTATTTTCGGCAAAACAAGGCGAGACCGGGGTTCGAACCCGGGACCCCTTCATTACGAGTGAAGTGCTCTACCACTGAGCTAACCCGCCCTTGTCTCCCTCAAATCACGGTTTCATTATGAAATTCTCACTTTCGCGCCTTCCCAATCGTCAATTTTACCCTCCACTCTATCTACGTGACGAAAGTTCCCAGTAAATTCAGTAAAAAGACAGTAAGAAATGTAGCACCATCGATGATAGTGCTGTCCATTGAATGATGATGTACAGTGGTTCATTTTATAATTAATAAATTCATTAATTAATGACTTGATTGGAAAAAAAATCTCTAAAATGATGATTCGACACTCCAATTTACCAGTTACTGTATATCAGATACAGTATATTTTTCATTTTAAACGATCTTGGAGCTCTACCAAAGTTGTCTTGATGTTTTAAGAGAGAAGACAATAATCTAGGAAGACAATTGAAAGGCAGGGCCCTTAATAAGATAGGAAGATGATTTATGGGGAACTTTGTGCCGATTGGAAATTGATTAAAAACTTCGTCTTCGGAGGATAATTACATCGATCTAAGCGGGGCTTATTAGAGAGCTATTCCAAGTGAAGTGAAGGGCACGCTGCCGAAGATACCTCGCAGAAGATAGAACACTCGCTGAAGCATAAGTTCAACTGTCAAAGTATCGAGGAAGAATGATCATAGACCTGGCTACTCAGGTACAGTCGAAATCCAACTTGAATTTAGAGACAAAAAAGAGAGCCCTTTTTGATGAGATTCTAGTTTGGAATTTCTAGAGACTATTTTTGAAGACCATAATTCTTGTGAAAACACCCCCAGATTGATATATAATTTACAAATGGCAGTCGAGAATATACGTAAATTTGTATAAAGAACTGGAATTAAAAGCTGAGTTGATATTTCTAGCGTGATCGTAGATAACTAAAAAACATGATTAATTTAGAGACACATCGACAGGGAATCCGTTTTCTTCTACATTTGCGTCATTATTGTTGGATGCTCGGCAGTTTGGGGATGCGTTGCTTACACCATTTTTTGCATTTGGTATCACATGATTAAACACAAAGTAAGACCATTTTGGTGCTTAGAGAAATGAATTATTGAAGTACCTTTTCGATTTCGGATATCACGATGACAATCAAAAAGCGATGATAAAGAAGCAGGCCAAGCTAATAGAAAAAGAACCAGGAAAAGTCCTAGGTAAGAACTTCTTGTGCTTTTAAAATGCCGGTATTTCGATGGCACTTTTGATCCGCCGAAATACTTGAAAGTAGGGGCATCAAAGATCAAATTTGGCGCAACTGCTATCCAGCTGTTTCTATGGAATATAAAGCCGAAAAACGGAATAGATATTCATAAAATGAAACAAAAAAAAGGTCAAACGTTTTCTGAATAAAATTCTCGAATGTTTTTATCATTTTTCTTGTGATTTTCTTTTGACTTGACTTGAATCTGACCATAAAAAATATACATTTTTACTTCTAAATCGATTTTCATCGCAAATTCTTCCTAAATTAGAAATTCTAGTGTCGCTCTTTAACATTTCAATTTAGTTTGTTAAATATGGTTGGTCTATATAATGTATATAATTTTCTGTTTTAAGCTCATCCTCGGGCGGCAGTAGTGATTCCCCTAACCCCTCATATTGGAATGAAGAGAAAGTTCGAGAACGGAAACGACATGGCGAAAAAACTCGAGGGAGATGTAGACGGCGGTTTTGAGCGATCAGAAATGGTTGCTTGATGCTGCTTGAATTCTGCTTTTGAACAAATGAATAAACAAACAGAGTAGTTTTTAATTTAAAGCATGATGCTTTATGAGCTTTATTTTCAATTGAAATTTTCAAGTGTTGAAACGATGACCAGTGGACTGTTGAAAGTTCAATCTCGACAGTGGATTTTTTTATTTCTCAGGCAGTACACGATGATTTTTATTTCGCGTTGTGTTTTAGTTACAGAAGTGTTGTTTTCTTTTTATATTAGCTTTGTTACAAAATTCACAGAATCATTTGCATTTACGGAGTCGTTTTTTAGTTACGGAATACCTCGAAAGATAGCGTTGTGTTTAGCAAGTACAGTAGTTTCTCGTTCTCTCCTTTTCTGTTTAAAAAAGAGTTGTTATTTTTAAAAATAGGGTCAAGCTGGTACAGAAATTGTAGATTTTAGTTTTCGTTGTTGCATTTTTGAACGTTTTTCTTTTTAGTTTTGAGTTTGATAAGTTAGACTTGCGTGCCGTAGAAACTGAAATTGTGGCTGCTGAAATTCTGATGCGTTCTGTGCGGCGAGGGCTTGTGGTGGTGCTGATGGTGGTTTGAGTTGTTAGTTGAGTTGTGATTGCTGCGGCCGGGGCGCTGTTCTTGACGCTTGACTGGCGAGAAGTTAGCGTTTTCGACCAGCGGTTTGCGATGATTGTGACTTCCTCCGCTGCGGTTTTGGTTGCGCCCGGGGTAGAATTTTACGTCCCAGTCGGACATGGCGCCACGGTCGTCTTGGATCACAGAAGCCGTCACTAAAAGACAGTTAAGACAATGGAGAATACTAGCGACTACCTGGTAGAGGTCCGACCATGCCCGCTTCTTCCAAATCTGTGGCAATTGCTCTTTCTATTCTATCGCGTCTTCTTCTCCTCGCGTTCCCGGAATTGACCCGCCCGGTCGAACCGTATTGGGAGCTTTGTTGATGGCGTTTCTGCTTTTGCCTAGTTTTTTTTTTGTTTTAAAAAGTCGCGTTTTTAATGATTATTGTCTTACCTTGTCGTTGCTAGTGGATTTCCCTTCGTCGTGACTTCGACAAAAGCAAGGTCTTCGATGCCGTTTTGTCCGGGCTCGATCAGTTCCTGGATTTGGTCAAGAAAAGGAAGGGAAGAAAAAGGGTACCTTTTCGATGTTCTTCCAAAGCTCAGTTTTCGCTTCTTGGTCAGCTCTTTTTGAACGGGCAGGGACTTGGAACGCGCTCGATGGAAATTGCGGCTGGACGAGTTTCTCTGTTGAAGCTCGAGCGTTTTTGCTAAGAAGGGATTCAGGTAAAGCGCCAACTGAAATTTAAAAGAGCTAACCTCAAGTGAGGATCATTTCTGATCGCTTCCGTGTCCGTCATTGCATTTCGCACTCGCTCGCGTCTTCGCATTCTCTTTCTTCGCGAATCCACTTCGGACTCGTCTCCAGATGTCTTCGCTCCTGAAAGTCGAACTTATGAAAATGTCTTTCTGACTTGATTGAATCTGGCGGGCGGAATTTATTTGCCCGTAAAAAGAGGTCAGCTGGTCATAGAGCAAATTGACTTTTAGACAGCTGGAATACTGCTCTCTTCACTTTTTTCACTTTCAATATTCAAGACAGAAGAGAAAAACTACTGTACCTCTTTCTCTACTGGCTCTTCTTCGTCCTTTAGCGGGTGGGAAACGGCTAACTGATCCAGTCGTCGTTCGCCCGGCCACGGATTCGACATCGCTTTAAAAATATGTAATTTTTTGAACAAGTGTTTGTTTTTACCTCTTGTCGGTGAACATTCCCAGCTCGCGTTTGCTCGCTCGTTGAGATTGATTTGAACGGTCGAAGTTGTTCTGGAGGGAGTATTTTGACGCATCACGGTCGTGTTCTCGCTCTTTGTAGTGCCTTTAGGAAAAGAGTACTGTTAATACTGTAAATACTCAAAGAAGAGCTTGACAAAAGGTTAACCCTCGGCATGGCGATCCGAGTCAGACCCTAGAAGTGCTTAAATGAAAAGCCGCACAGCGTCTTATATTAAATCGAAGCCGCCAAGATTAAGGATTCATCTTCATAAAGTTCCTAAAACGTAGCTGACAGTACCTGAATAGACTGTGATGACCCGTCGCTTGCTGAAAAAGCGCTTTGCACGAAGCTCTATCGATCGTCTTTGCGGGCATGATCATCCCGTTCTGACTGCGCAGCTCAAACGTCTTTTCGCGATAATCGAGTTGTGTGATGTGTCGCCAGCGGAAAAACTGACTCTGAATTGAATTCTTTGAAGAAAGCGAGCTTTTACACGGCTAGGCCGGAATCGAGAGTGTTTGACTGTTCAATAAGTTTCACTTTGGAAAAGAAAGAGAATTCCATTTGAGAATTTGGAAAACGCAAATTTATCGTTCTGTCCAAAATTGACGACTAATTCGCCAAGATTGTCGATAAATCTGTAGAAGTTAGAATCTTGGAATTTCGGACTGAGAAATTTTCAGGTTTCGAATACAAGAAGCTATAATTATTATTACTAACCTGTCCGTCTTCTGGGTTGCCGAGGCGTATCTCAAGTCCCCGTGCACTAAGAATCGCTTCTCCTTCTTTCGTCGATCCGGCGAGTGGCTGCAGTCTGAAGCGCTGTTCTCCATATTTCTCCAACTTCCTGGCTCTCCACAAGAAGCGTTGTTCGGATTCCTGTCGGCTCAGTTGGACCAGTTGGCGGTGACACGTTTTCACTTCTTCTATCCATCCTTTTGGCACTTGTCGTGGGACGAGTTTCAGTTGGTCGTATTCGCCGTCTTTGATGTTTCCGTAATCGCCCTGTTCTGCCTGGGCGGCGTAAGCAGCTAGTTCCGCTGCAGCGTCGTCGGTAGCGTCAAGATCGCCGTTTAGCAAATCAGAGCGAATTTGAAGATAGAGCCAGTGCCTCGCCGCTTCTTCTTTCAATCGCTGCGGATCGGGCGGGTAGTAGCGAACTCGGAACTTGAGCGCTGGTTTCTGCTGATTCTGCGCAGTTTTGGGTAGTTGCTCGTAAAGAGTCCGATTCGGGTCCAAGTAGTGGTCGCAGCCGCCTTTGCCCTTGTAAGCGAGGCCGAAGAACTCACCCTCCCGCTTCAGTCGTAAATGGTCAACTGCAGAAGTTATCAGCTGACGGGTTCGCGCCGTTCGCTACAAAACGGATCGTTCGAAAATTGATAAAATAGATATTCAAAAAAGATATTTCCAAAATTTCATTTTTCGAAATAGTTGTGAATTTTTCTTGAATTTGGTAAATTTTAAAGAGGATTTCCGAATTAAAATTAGCTCGTGGCGGATTAAACTGGCGCGATAAACAGGTGCTTACCGAATAAGTGATGGTGAGCCTTGAAGAGTCGGGAAACTTGATTTCTACGGCGACGGTGCGTTTCGCTGCTCCAAAGCAGCCAGTCAGCCATGACATCACTCTGAAATCGAAATAAGAAAAAAGGAAAGAAATTCTTCGGAATTCGAATTTTGAAAAAAGAAAAGCTGAAAATTGAAAATTGAAAAGAACAATGGAAAAATGCTCCTCGAGAGCAAACTCGGCTCCTCGAATCGAGCAGAATAATCAGAAAAAGATAGCTCGAAATTTCGCCTTGATTTGACATAGAGACACCCTTATTTTTTGGGCTAATTATGAAGTTCGGACACTTATCTAAATTCTAGGAGCTTAAAATTAATAGATTTTCTCTTCAGAAAATGGCTTGAATTGATTGTTAGCGGAAGAATTAAGGGATTCACTACGATAAGTCGAAGAGAAAAGGCTGTTCGAAAATCAGTCTCAATCCTGGTCTACCCCCTTAAAATTAAGTATTTGAAGTCGGTCAAACCTGAAGAACCCTTCAAAATGCCCGGTGTATCGCTCGATCTTCATATTTGAAATTCTAGCTCTCAAATTCTGCCTTGTTTTTTTCCAAAGAACTCAAACTCTCGCTTCGGGCAGGAGAACTAAGCAGGATAAAAAGTGCTTTGTTTGAAAAGGCGATTGTGTTTTGGGCACACCGAAAAGAAGCCTGCAGAATTTCAAAAAGAAAGGCGATTTTTTCTTTGAGTTTGTTATTTTAAATCCGTCAGATTCAAAGTAAAGAAATCTTCATTTTTTCACAAAAAGCATTGATTCGTTTTTTAATTCTCAATTGTAAATATTTGCCGAATGAAGGGGTACCGCGCAGGAAAGAGAGACCGTTCTAGTCAATATTTGAATTCGGAAGACCGGAAAAGCTTCCGAAATCTGCGAAAAAATGAATCATTATTGCTTTAATAATCTTTAAATGGTTGTTACACCCTTAATATTTGCTCACAATTTAAGGGGATCAGCTGATTAAAACCCTTTTTTTTTCCTCACCATTCTGAAGGAACGGCAAAATTAATGGGTAGGAATGAGTTTAAGGAGATACAGTCAGATTAAAAACAGAGTTTTTTCTATTCACTGTCTCTCCTTTAACTCGCTCCATCCCCTTTATTTTGCCGTACATTCAGAAAATTCAGGAAATTTAAGATGGTATTCAGCCGATCCCCTTAAACCTTGAGCAAATATTAAGGGTGTTAGAACCATTTAAAATTATTAAATTAATAAGCGATAATTAGTATTAAACTATTTAGTTTTCACTCAAAACTTTCGAGTCAAAAAATAATTCGCAGTCCCTTCATAATGAATAAAAAATATTAAGGGTGTCTCAGTCAAAATTTATTTCCCCAATTTTCAAAGCTAAAAATTCCTTTTTTTCTTTTTTTTTTTTAATTCTCAAAATCAATTCTCAATCTTCACTTCTCAAAACTAGAATTTCTCACTTACCACGTGACTATTCTTTTTTTCTTAATTTTCTTCGTTTTCTTGTTCTCTCTAAAAAGTTTTCGTTTCTTACAAATCGTTTCTATTTTTTATGCAATTTTGCGCAGTTCAGAAAAAAGGGGCGAAAGTGGGTTGATTTTGAAATTTGGCAAAAATCGGAAAATTAGGTTGTTTGAAGCAAAAGGAAAAATTAGGGGTGGTCGATTTGGCTCTCTGGTTTCAAAGGGACATGGGCGGCGGATCAAAGCGGCTCTGGCTCTCATTGTTTTGACCGCAGCCTGTACCCCACCGGAGGATTTAGCCCCGGGGCACTCCACCAAAAGAACAAAATAACGAACTCAACCGATTTCCAATAAACACAAAATACAAAAAGAAAACTACTCAGACTCGAAATCTTCGAATTTCTCATCTCTCATCTCCGCAGAAACCAAAAAGAATTGATAAGAAACGCAACTATCCAAACTATTTGCACAAATAGAAATGAAACGAAATCAAAAAAGACAAAAATTGATTTGCTTTTCATTTTATTTTCGATAAACAGTTTTCGAAATTGTGGGAAGAGGAGGATACTCCTTCGACTCCATCATTCCTTCGGCTCCCTTTGGATCGCTGGCAGGCTTCTTCGCGGATCCGGACGGAAGTGGAGAAAAAATACATCGGACGGTTTCTCTGAGGTCGCCGTCGAGAACTTCGTTTATGAGAGCGTCTAGCACCTTTCCATCCGCGTCGAATTGCAGGAATCTTCCAATCGTCTTTATTTTTTCACAATTTGTCTTGTTGCCAAAAAATCTGTTGCGAATGACTTGAGCGGTGAATAACGGTTCGTGAATAAGCTACAAGAGGGGGTCCCTACGAATATGAACAAATCTCTAAGACCACGATTTAGCAATATTCTCGAGGACTAACGGTTGTCCACATTCGTAGGGACCCCCTCTTGATCTGGTAGTTGTCTCGCTCACGATTCCCCATCGTAGATTTCATTCTGAATTATTCATTACCAAATCAAAAAGTCAAAAATATCAATTTACTTTAAGAGCATCTCCAGTAGTTCTTCGCTCAATTCAGCATTGTAGAGTATCCCGCACTTGATTATTGCAAATAAACTTAAGTTCCGGACAGTCCAATGTTTCATCGCCGCTTTCAGTTGTGGCTCAGCCAAGCCTTAATTGTTTGTCGAATAATAGTTTTATAATAATAAACTAACCTAAGGCCATTTTTTCGCCGAAGCAGTCTTTACTGTCCAGGCACTGCCAGACATACTGTTTTACTAGCCAAGGAAGATCACTGAACGGAAAAGGCTCCATACTCTGTTCTGCTTCCTTTTTTCGAGTTTCAAAACTAATTGGAAAAATTCTAGAGAAAGTCGGAACTAGAGAAAGTTCCATGCTGAAGCTACCAAATAGAAACATCAGGGTCTAATTGTCAAAAAATGGAAATAAAAGCAAGTGCAAGGAATTAGCGGCGCAATTTCTTTGACTGAAAGCGTAACCGTCACAACTAATGATCGTTCCGGCTTGAATTTCGGTGTAAAATCGCGTTAGAAAAATTAATCAAGTGGATGCGTCCGATCCCGTTATGAGCATTTATAAGGCAATTGCTGTGCATGGGATTCTTCAGAGTCATTTTTCCACGATGATTTTTTCGCGACTTTTTCCGCTGCTTCATTTTATTGTGGGCATTTACATAGTCCCACAAGAAGAGATAGAAAATGAGACTTTCGATTCCAACGAGCCATCGCTTTCGCAAATTCCAACAACAACGACAATCACGGTTTCTCGAACTCAATCGACAAAAGCTCCCAAGTCTCGCTGGTTAAAATGCAGTGGAAGATGGTTGTACGGCTTCAAATGTCCGGCAAAATCTAGTCAGCAAAGAACGACCACGAAGACAACAACAACCACTTGCACGACGACAACGACAACTCGATCAGGATCAGGATCAAGATGGCAAATATGCAATGGAAGGTGGTTTTTTGGCGAAAAATGTCCTTTTCAGAAAACGACAACAAGGAGGAAAACATCAACAACAACTACTACTACAACTACGACAACAATGACTACGACAACGACAGCGGCTCCACCAATTAAATCCTATAAACGATGGCTTTTCTGCAACAGAAAGTGGATTTTCGCAACCAATTGCCCAATTCCAACTCCAACAACAATAACGACAGTAACAAAAACAGCAGCAGCGAAAATCGAATGCGGAGTGTCCGTCTTTTCAGCTCAACAAATTTCAGAAACGAAATCTTCGATCGACGATTCTTCTTCTTTCGACGATTTGCAGATTCATTTCCTCGTCTCTGGCCAAGAAATAGAAGATGACAATCGAACACTATCTGGCTCATTGGTCGAGCTTTCTTCCAGCTTCACAAATTTCAGCGCTACAAGCATCGTCGCTGGCGGACAATCCGTCAACACCGCCGAAAAGCATCCCTGGCTTGTGTCGATTCGAACAAAAAGTGGATTTCATTTCTGCGGCGGGGGATTGCTCAACTCTCGCTGGATCCTCACTGCTGCTCACTGCAAAGTCGAAACTACCGATCAGCTAGTTTTTGGAACGGTCAGTCGAAGCAGCTCGATTAGCGCAGAAGTGCGCAAGATTGAGCTAACTAAGCGTCACCCGAAAGCTGCGCAGACGCGTTTTAAAACTTGGACTTACGATTATGAGCTTGTCAAAAGCGAAAGCGCGATTTCTTTCAACGAAAGAATACGGCCAATTTGCTTGCCTCGGCTGAACCAAGTCTTCTCAAACGAACACTGCAAAATCGCCGGCTGGGGGAGAATCAAAGCCAACCCGGTTGAGTATCACGAAAAGCTGCAAGAAGCAGAACTCAAGATCGCTGATGGTAATCAGGAACGGGCTTATTTTCAATTTTTTTCTCAGGCAAAAGTCTTTAATTTTAACTGTTTTATTTCGCCGTAAAACAAGAAATAGTTTATGAGCTCGAAAAAAAAGTGCGGCCAATACTCTGTTCTGATAGATTCTTTGACCCTCTGTGTTGGTTACGGCGGCCGGGCTTCTGCTTGCAACGGTGACTCTGGCGGCCCACTAATCTGCGAAGACGAGCAAGGGAGAGCCACGATGGCCGGGGTTGCATCCTGGGCGAGCAGCGATTGTCGAATTGGGGCACCTAGCGGATACGCGAGCGTTGCTCGGGTCCGAACCTGGATCGACAGTGTTATTTATGAGTAACTGTAACTTCTTTCTCCTGCGAATTATATTTTTGCGAAGTTATGTTAGATGATATGGATACTTTTATTCGTGAGCAAATTCTACGACTAAATGATAAGCTTAATTTCTGATTATCAATGAATAGCGAAAGATAGAAAATTTTTATTCAGCTTATATTGAAAGCGAATTATGGTTTTCGAAAATCATATCTAGAAAGTTTTCCTGCAAAGTGAAAAAATAACAAGAATCGATTTTATTTTGCTTTTTACAATTTATTTTCTGAGAGAATAGGATTTTTCGCACTTTATTTAAGTTAGAGAAGGACTCCGAGGGTCGACTGTGTTTTTTATACTCAGTTAAACATACTGTACAATATTTAGAGGCAACATTAAGGCACGTTTTATAATTACAAAGTATTTGAAATTAACTATTTGAAGGTTGATCTGTGAAATCGGTGGTGTGTTTGTTTGTTTCAAACAATGTTTAAAACAACGTTTCAAACAGCGTTTCTAACAGTGTTTCAAACAATGTTTCAAACAAAGTGTGCTTGTTTGTTTTAAACAATGTTTGAAATCGTGTTTCAAACAGTGTTTCAAACAAGGTTTTGTTTGTTTGTGTTTGATGTGGTGAAGTTTGTTTGGATCCAGTAGGGTTGAGGCTGAATGAACAGAAAAGCAACAGTGAACTTGGTTTTTAAGAAAATTGGGTGGATGAGCTTTCCCCAGCTTGAGAGCTCCTTAGAGAAGCGCAAGAGACGACGTCGGACGCGGACTCGACGGCTGAAGCGGAGTCGTAAGCGGATCCACAATCGGACTCGCTTGTGGTTGTTGTTTCAGAGGTCGGGACGGGCATGTTGGCTTGAGAGCATGTTTGGGCATTTGGGTTGGATAGTGAACGGTCGATCTCTTCGATAACTGCCTCCAGCTCAATCAGATTGGGCCTGTGGCGCGTTTCGATCGTACGCACTGGGGATCACTCACTTGGTTAGCTGCACACGGCATTTCAATCACTTTCATGCATTTTATTAGTTTTTCAGAGCTTAAATTTGAGAAACGCCGTTCCTTTCGAATTGGTCGCGCTCCGCAACTTCTCGTAGAGGATTCAGCGGCTCGAGCAGCTCGGACTCGAACACTAGCGCTTTGGATGGCACGGAGGCGGTCTGCGAGACGTTCGCCACGGGTATCGACAAGGCGTTCACTTTCGCCCGACTGACACGGTCATGCCAAGCTCGGTAAGCACGCTGGATCACCTGGGGGAAACGAAGATCGTTATAAAACTCGAGAGAGCCAAAAGCTTACCGTCGCGGCCTTGAGTTCTTGTCTGATTTCGAGAGTGGTTGTCACTGGGAACAGTTTTCTCCTGTTGGGGAACACCTTCTCCAACTTTCGCTGCACATCTTCAAGCATTTCTTTCTTCACCTGAAGCAAAAATAGAGAAGAGAAATTCTGGAATTTGATAATTCTAGATGTCCGAGAACTTACCTCTATGTCTCCTAAAAGACGCTTTGTAAGCGCATAAAGCACGTCCAGACAGTGGATTCTTCCACCGTCCATGACGGGCAGCTGTAGCGCCGCGATTTTGATTTCATTTGGCTTTTTGACTTTGAACGGTTTCGGAAGCTCATGGAGCAAGTCTGACATCAGATGAACGTCCACGAACTGCGTTGCCTTCGGGTCATATTTACCCCAGACATTGTAGAAGAACTCGTAGTCTTCGTCGACGATTCCGACGCTCTCCTGAAGTTAGAAGTAAAATTTGACAAAAGAATCGGCTTGTACCTGAGTGAAGATTTCATCAAATCGCTCGAGAATGACCGCAATGTACATGTTAATAATAATTAAGAAGATGATGATAATGTAGGAAATGAAGAAGATGATTGCTTTGGAGGGGCTTCCGCAGTTGCCAGGGTCGCCTTCCGCCGCGCTGTTGGGCGCGATGCAATCGTGCTAAAGAGATTGTTGAGCTATAGGAAATCGACAATATGCGAAACTTACATCGTTCATCAAAGGGTCAAGGATATCGTTCCAGCCGGCAGAGGTCATGAGGCGGAAGAGCAGCAGCATTGAGTTGGGGAAGGTCTCGAAGTTGACCATGTCGTTGAGCGCGTCTCGCTTCTTCACGTGCATGAAGGAGGACATGCCAAGGATGGCGAAGATCACCATGCCGAGGAAGAGAAGAACGGCGATATTGAGCAGGGCGGGGATCGAGGTCAGGAGCGTGATCATCAATCGGCGAATTCCTCGCGCCGCTTTGATGACCCTCAACACGCGGAAAATACGGAAGACTCGGACGACCCGCAGCAAAGTGGGCGAAATGAAGAAGTCGAGGAATTGCTCAAGGATGATGCCGATCGAGGAAAGCATGATGACGATGAAATCGAAGTTGTTGAAGTGATCGCGGAAGTAGTAAGCGCGCAATCCAATAATTTTTATAGCGCACTCTAAACAGCGAGATGAAAAGATGAAGTCGAGTTTAACGACGGCGGTAGTGAAGCTAGTCTACCGGTTTCATACACATAAAACAAACTTGATACTATCATAAATATACATTTATGGTGGTAGCAGAATGTCGTTATCGAAATTAGGAAAGCCAAAAGGCAATTTTCCACGAGCAACTTACCAAGAAGGAAAATGATGGTAAAGACGATGTCAGCGAGTCTGAGACCATCGGCCCATTCCTTGCTCATTCCGTAGTGCTCACAGGCGAGCACGAGCATATTGAGACAGATCAAGCCAAAGACGCAGATTTCAAAGTACGGCTTGCAGACGATGTCGTAAACCATCTTTTGGAAGTGATTGTGGGGCTTGGGCGCGTGCTTCTTCGGCTTGGTGGAGAAGAGCGTCTGCATCGTGCTGGAAAGAAGCGTGAGTCAGGCGAAAGTAAAGAGGAAGTAAAGGTCATTGGAGTTGGAAATTACTAATTTGCGAAAAGAGCGACCTCTTGATTTACATTCTCGGATCACCACTCCCAAGTGTTAATCGCCAACGATACTGGGCATAAATTATTGCGGGCTACTTTGTACAATTTTAGTGTACGTATGCCATGTCCACTGCCACACAAACTCGCCCTCTTTCGAAGGTCGTTTATGATTCTATGAAGAATAGATTTCAAGATAAAGGGAGTTCAAGTTAATGCGCCTGATAATCTCCTCGTTTATTTTTTCTAGTGCCTCGAAATTGACTTTTCGGACTAAAATGACCATCTCGATTAGTCTTCCTTGTTTTCAATTCTGGCAATTTTTGCTAAAACATTAAGAAAAATTCTAATTTAAAATTTATTATAAGTTTTATGAAGACGAAAATTTCAAATTCGCTCAGAATAGACCGTGTCGTTCATTTGCCAAGTTTAAAGATTTATGGTTGATAATCGCCTGGGTTCGGGAGAATGGGCCTTACTTGACATATTTTTTCTGTTCTGGGGTCATGATTGTATCACACGCCGAAGTGCTTCCTTTCTTTTTCTTCAACGTTTGGAATGATTCGATAATGACACCAACAATGAGGTTGAGAATGAAGAATGCACCAACAAGAATGAAGATCATAAAATACCAATAAGCAGATTTGTTAGCGTCGCGAGAAGGTTGCTGTCCGACCTCGCGGGAATCAGTTGCAGCTTCCATAACTTCCATCCAACCTTCGAACGTTGCCACCTGGAATGTTGAGAAAATGATATTATTTCTTTAAAATCTACCTGTAGGAGCGCAAGCATGGCCATGGCGGAGTTGTCAAAGTGGATTCCAGGTTTGCTCCACTCGAGCTGTCCTTTCGGGAAAGCAACTTCGTCGACGCCATCCTGAGGCTTGCTCTTTGTGGCATAGGCCCAGACCAAGCACTGGTCTACCCATTCGACTTCTCCAAATGATAACTCCTCCTCATCCACATCGTAGTCTCGCTGACAGAAGTCTACATTCTCTTTTATAAAAAGTCTCTTGGATCAATAACTCACCTAGCGTTCCTTGATGCAGCTGCGGAGTACCATCATCATTGAGCTTGATCGACTTGCCAAGATGGTTCGCAAGAATCGTCGAAATCGTGGTCATGTTTCCTTTTCCATCGAGGCCGCAGATTTCACTTCGCTGGACGTGGTCGATCGTGCATTTTGCCGAATCACAACCATCGAAATCCATCGAACTGAAGGTGAAGTTTCCTTCCACTCGTTCGTGAGCAGCGTCATGGTTTTCCGTGAATCCGCAGAAGAAAAACTTTCCAGCGAAGAACTAGAAACGAGTTTTAGTTATTTATATTTTTTCTGTTAACATTTTTCGCGCAAGCGATTGAGACGCAGGCACAGACGGGAGTTAAAATTAATGTACCTGAACGCCCATGATTCCAAACACGAGCCAGAATAGAATGCAGACAGTGATGACGTTTCCGATTGCGGGAATGCAGTGGATGAGCGCGTTGACAACGACTCGCATTCCTTCCCATCTCGAGATCGCTCTCAGCGGTCGGAGGGCTCTCAACGTTCGCATAGATCGCAGCGAAGTGACACCTGAAGCATTAGCACCAATGCCGACCCAACTGATGCACACGATGATGAAATCAAGCACCGTCCAGAAAGAGGTGAAATATTCCCAAAGACCAAAGCCAACCCATTTCATGCCCATTTCCATGGTGAACAAAACGGCGAAAATAAGCTCCAGGCAGTCGAGAATTTCCTGAATTAAATTATTTACATTGATCAAATTCGTTAAAATCAGACCTTGAGAGCGCCATTCTTTCCATCATTGAGGTTCTTGTCTTCTAGCGTCAGGCAGACAGTCGAGGCAGCGATGAGGAAAAGGATGAAACCTTCGAAATAAGGATGTTTGGCGACAAAATAGACTCCAGCGCGGAACTTGTGCCAGCTCTTGCCCAGCGAGCTCGTGTAGCAGCAGCTTTCGTCGCAGCTCTTCCAGCTGGGCCCGCAGCTCGGCGGCTCGATGTTCTTGAGCTCTTCCTCGAGGCGCATTTTACGAGCTTGGTCGTTTTCGAAGTCGACTTTTTGTTTCTTTGTCTTGGGCTCGTCCTCGCGATTGCCAATGCCATCTGAATTGATTCATTAAAAGTCGCAATCAACAACGATAGCGAGTTAATTACCAATGAGCATGTCAACCGAGGCGTACGAGCACTTTCGATCGTTGGTGATGCTCAGGCTATTCTCGTCGCGGTTGTTGCGGCTGCGGTATTCAGTTTCTGACATCACTACAGCTGAGTTGCCGCCCATATCCTCAAGTTGCATCGCAGAAGTATCGTTTCCATTTTCGGTCAAATACTCCGCCTGAATTAAAAATATCAAACCTGGTCAACTATCATTCATCATTAAATCTCATAAATGAGCTTTGAAAAATGATGATTTCGCACATTATAAAGGCCTCGTCGTCAATTCTACTAAAATCGCAAAGCTCCAAAAGGACAAAACCGGAGGAATTACTCTTGAATTTCTAGTTCTTTGGCTCAATTTCTTACATTGGTGGCTGGTTGAACATGGACTCCGTTGGTCTCCGCGGTATCCTTTCGTTTCGATTTTCGCAAACTAGTCGGAATGGTGTTTTTGACTCTGCTTCCGATGCGCTTGATTCCGTCGAAGATTTGCTTCTTCGCGGAGGCGGTCTTCTTGTCGTCTTTGTTGAGCTCGTCGATGTTGAAAGCCTCGAGCAAGATGGCGACGAAAAGGTTGAAGACCATGAAATTAGCGACAAATGTGATCAGCAAGAAGAAGGGAATACAGGTGGCCGGATCAGCGAGCTTCATACAATCCCAAAGTGGCTCGACCCACTCTCCACAGAGGACGCGGAAAACCTGAAAATCTCATTAAAACGCTGCTCGTGATTGAGAAGCATAAATATTTATTCATTTTTTTAAAGCCTAATTGGTCACCAACTTGTCTCTTTCTTTCAAACTGTTGTCAGGAAATTGGACCAGAGTTATCTTGTTTATTATCATAATTAATAGGGAAGCCTTGAAGAAAAAACTTAACAAAGTGACACCCTTAGAAAATACCTAAAGGGTTAGGGTTAGGTTAAAAAAATTTCGACGAATTTTGCGTAGGCGGCTACTCGGCTGCTGATTGGCCAGTTTGCCGAATCCAGGCTTCTGATTGGTTGAAAATTTCCACGCAAAATTTGTCGAAATTTTGTTGTCGGTTCCAGACACCTCCCCATAAATTAAAGGGGTCTCTATCAAAGTTCACGAAGACAAGTCTGCTCAAAATCACGTCTGGCCTGATCAGACTTACCATCAGGAAAGAGAAGACAAAATCGGTAAAGTTCCATTTGGGCGCCTGATCCATGTCAATTTCACTCAACTTGTCGATATCATTGTACTTATCCGCGAAGCACTGCTTTCCTATCAATCGCGGTTACCGACAATTACGAAAAAAGAACTAATTACCGATGACCGCGAAAATGTAGAGAACGATGAATAAAACAAGCGTCAAGTATCCAACATCCATAATGGATTTGTAGATGATAGAAAGCAAGCGGCCCATTGTCTTCCACATTTGAGCAAGTCGGAAGACACGCAGCAATCTGAATGTCATGTTATCTCAAGTTGCCAATTACGCCGATGGTGACGTCTTGTCTGACTCGTTTTAATGGCGAGAAATTAAAGGCAACAATTAAGGATACCAACAAACGGTCGAAAATGAAATTACTTTCGAAGAAAAGATAAAATTTCGCGACAATGATAGATGATAAAAGATTTAAATTTTAAATAAGGGGCTTTTCATGTCAATTTTTCCGAAAAATCGGCGAAATTGCTCTGTTTGATTTTTGGTACAGTTGTAGCCCGAACGATATTCAAGGTCATTTTACATCGAATATGTAGGATACAGAAGGGTTAGCTTACCGAAGGGTTCGAAGAACATTGAGTCCGGATTGCTGAGAGCCTTCATCGACACTTCGCATGGCCAGAATCACATCGGAAACAGAAATGACAACGATGATGAAATCAAAAGTGTTCCACGGGTCCTTCAAGTACGTAAAGAAGCCATAAGAGGTAATCTTCAAGATAGCTTCGCAGACGAAGATGTAGGTGAAGATGGAATTGCCGAGAGTCAAGATGTTCTTACAAAGGTTTTTTAAGGGTTATCATTTCAGTTTAATTTATTCCTGTCTTCTTGCCTCGTGTTATTTCTGATCAATATTCCATAATTTAAAATAGAAAAAAAAACCTTCCTTGAGATCTTGATCCGCGTCGTGATGATCGGCAGCCAAGAAGATGGTGTTGGTAACGATGCAAAGGACGATCATCACGTCGAATGCTTTCTTGCTGATGATGCTCTCCAGTCGCTGCTGGAATCGGATAAAGCCAGTTGGACACTGCCAGTCGCAGAAAGTCTTGTTGAACCATTCGTTGGCGATCTTTAGCTTTTTGATAAACTGCTCGTCGGGGCCTGGAAGGGATGATTTAGTATTGGTTAGAGTTTTGGGAAGATTGGGAAAAATTCGGGAATTTTTTCGCTGGTTTTTAGCTACTTTTGACTTTTGGAAATTTTGGAAGATTTCAGGTCTAATTGTAAATGAAGTAAGTTGAAATCTTCTTGAAATCTACGATGATCGAGATTTGAAGTGCATTACTGTTACAGTCAGAGCTCACGAAACTGATTGGTTTTCGTGAACTAAGCGTTAGCGAGCTTTGATTTTGCTTGAAATCAAATGGAACAGTAGCTGTCCTAATTGACTGCGACTCGGATTTGCGTGCATTTTGTTAATTGATGATTTTACTACTTCTAGCTATAAAAAAAAGTCACCGCGAAGACCCGTTTCCAGGAAGAGAAATCGCCCGCTCGGAGTGACTGAGTCAGATACTTACTTTCATCCATCTCGATCGAATCTTGTGGACTCAGTTGATGGGCGTGCGAAGTGGCTGGTGGGGTCGAAGCCGACTGCGGCTGCGCGCTGACAGCTTCGGACTCGCCGAGGCTCGACCCACCGTACGCGCCACCCGCGCCACCGGGTGACTCGTCTCGCTTCATAGCGATAACGACACTTCCACCATCCTCATCATCTGGACTTGCTGCGCCTGAATTAGTTCTTGAGCTGATACCAACGCCGAGACCGATTCTGGTCGATGCGATTGTGGCTGCCCACAGCTGGCTACCTCTGCCGTCGGCTTCTTCAGCCTGTTTCAGCTGCTTCAGTCGTTTTAAAGCCTTTTTAATAGGTTACGTAATCAATTAAAATAATGAAAATTCAAAATATAAGAGCATGGCTCCGCAAAATCAGTTTTCTAAGAAGTAAAGTTAGGTAACCGTTCCTTCTTCTTTGCGTTCTTCTTGGCTCTTTCGCGCATCGTCTTGAGCTCTTCTTGCTTCTGATGCTCTTCGGCGTAGGCCATAGTGACGACAGCGAGGAGTAAGTTCAAAAGATAGAAGGGACCAAGTAGGATAACGAGGATAAAGTAGATGACGTTCCAGGCGCCCGACGCTCGCAAGATCATGTTGTAAGTATTCTCCCAAAAGTCGAGTGTGAGAAGCTGGAAGGAGGAGAGCATCGCCCATCCGATGTGATCATAGTTAGTGTATCCGTAAGTGTTGGCCGGGTTGCTGCCCGTGTGGCCGTAGCAAGTGTAGCCCTCTGCGCAGCGGCCGGCACCAGTCGAGTTGCCGCAGAGGATCGTGTCCGGATCGCCGTCCATCCAGTTCGCCTCGTCGGCGATCCACTGCTTGAAGGGCGTGTCGGGACTGCTGATGTCGTAGCTGATATTCGCCGGCGCGGTGAGGACGCACTTCTGCTGCAGCACGCCCGAGTAAGCTTGCAGGCCGATCAAAGAAATCACGATCAACAGAAAGACCATAATGAATAACACCTCAGAAAGAGGCTTCATCGATAGGAAAAGGGCGTTCACAATAGTTTTCAGACCTGAAAATCGAATGTGAGAAGTTCAAAATTAAGGGTGTCACTATTTTAAGTCTGCTGAAAATGACCTTTTTCCTTTAATAAGTAAATGCGCCTAAATAAGCCCGAATAAATCCTTAATTAATTCCAAACAGCCCACGTGTTTCTTCAGCTTTTCTTTTGTCTTTTGCACTTACCAGGCACGATTGATAAAGATTTGAAAGCACGCAAGACACGGAAGGTTCTAAGGCCGGAAACATTTCCAATTTCTGGAGTCATCATTGTTACGTAAGCCAGGACGACGACAATGAAATCTAACCAGTTCCATGCGTCTCGTAGGTAGGTGAATTTGTTTAAAATAAATCCTTTTGCGATAACCTGAAATTTGAGATTGAAATTCAGGAAGATTCTAGAGCGGCTTACCTTGATGACAACTTCCAAGGTATAAATGGCAGTGAAAACATATTCTAATTCATCTACAGGGTCATCAAGAGCAAGAAATACGCAGTTTATCAAAATGGTGAGAATAATTACAACATCGAAGCCTGAAATAGAATAGTGTTGTTCATTTGCGCTTGTTTTTTATTACCTGGATTGATGATAGCTTTGATTGCTGCCCTTCGAACAGGATTGAACGGAGAAAATAAATAAAGGGACTTTGATGCAGAAAAGCGGTTGATATACCGCTTTCCGAAACGTCTGTTGATGACGCAGAACGTCTAAAATTACAGTTACAATTACAGTTTTTCGTTTTTAAGGGTTTAGTCGTCGATTTGCGCGATTTTCTGATTCTTAAAATTCAGAACTTAACCCTTTGTAAGCAAAATAAACGACTAAGCCCTAATTCAAAAATTGTAATTAAAAAAAGGCAAACCTCATCATCAATTAAAAGCGGCTGATTCAAAATAGTTGAGTTAGTTGAGCTGCGCTCAGCGCGCTCGCTCATACTTCTTTGTTATCTCTACGGTGGAATTGGTCATAGCACAACGCCGACTCCATTTTTTTAAAATTATAGATCGCCTCAAGGAGAAACAATTTAACAAATGCCGCCATAATTTTCTATAATCATTTTTTGAACTTGAGAATTTTGTTTTTCATTTCACGCTCAGAGAAGAATGACTAGTCCGAATCTTTGTGAAAGATGTGAAAAATCATCAATTCATGCAAAATAAATTACAGTAACTATTCAACTATGATAGTAGTTCGACAAATATTGATAGCTCAATAATCAAGATAGCGAATAATCAAAACAGCGATTTCGTTGCGATACCCTTAATATTTTTAAAAGAATTTTCAAGAATTTGGTGGTAAAATAATCGTCCTAAAATATTACTTATTAAAATTAATGCACAAAAAGCTCTTATTTACAAAATATGGGACTTTCAAACCATCTGATATTCCTCTTATAAGATCAAAAAATCACTCTAACCCTAACCCTAACCCTAACCCTAACCCTACGTCCTAGATTGTCGACATTGAAACTTACCCCATATTTGGCTTCATTTCTATTAACTTCATCTATATCGGGAGTAAATCCAGTAATATCCTCTTGCGCCGAATCGATGTTAAAATATCTCTCATCGTATGGAAGGTCGAAGGGAATTTTTTAGAAAAAATTTTGAAAACGTAGCTATTTTCGTCTTGTGCAAGAATCGGGTTGATTATTAGCGCGAGCAGACCGGAGCGCGAAAAAATGAGCGAAAAAAAAGGAGGAGAATCTCTCTGTCTCTCAATGGGCGAGTGTTACATGTGCTCGGATGCTGTGCATTTATTCATGCGCAGCCATGGAATAAGCTTGTCCAATTGCACTTCTCCTGGAGCACATTTCTCCTATCACAACGGAATTAAACTTTCAAAGGCAGATTAAAGCCTCTCCAAGTTCAATTCCGCCCGCGTTAAAGAATAATGATGAGGAGCAGCCTTCTTTTCTATTTTCCAAAAAAACGACTTCCAAACTCACCTTTTTGTTACGGTAGTAGTAATCAACGTCTTCGATCTGTTTCCCCAGTAATTCAGGCGGGAATTTTCCAAACATGGTCGTAAGACTTTGTCCATCTACCAATGTCGGGTCGGGCTTCCGGTACAGCTCCAAAAGAGGATCTTTCAACAAGGTTACAACAGGTCAGTTTAAGCCCAACAGAAGGCGCTTATTTTAAGGGGGGCGTCGACAAGAATTTTTTCAGGGGTGATCGTAATTTCGCTTATACGCAGAGTTGCAAATTTGGCTTTATTTTCGCTGAGCTGAGCTGAGCTGAGCTGAGTGAGAAATTCTCTGAGCTGAGCTGAGCTGAGCTGGCCTATTTCGGAGCTCACTGAGCTGAGCTGAGCTGAGCTGGCCATTTTCAGAGGTCATTGAGCTGAGCTGAGCTGAGCAGACCTTTTTTTAAGGTAGGTGAGCTGAGCTGAGCTGAGCAGACCCTAATTAGAGCTGAGCTGAGCTGAGTGAGCTGATTTGAGCTATTTTTTACTGTTTTTTAGTGCTGAAATTGTGTTAGAATCATTGAGCTGAGCTGAGCTGAGCTGAATGATACTTGTCTGAGCTGAGCTGAGCTGAGCAGAACAGATCATGTTCGAGAAGAATTGAGCTGAGCTGAGCTGAGCTGAGTGATTATTGTCTGAGCTGAGCTGAGCTGAGCAGATAAATTCATTTTCGAAAATCAGTGAGCTGAGCTGAGCTGAGCGACTGCTCAGCTCACTCAGCCAGCTCAGCTCACTCAGCTCAGCAAATTTGCAACTCTGCGTATAAGTTATACGCATAGTCAGGATATGAATCTTATATTTTTCGAATCTACAGATTCTCCCAAATCTGTTGAGCCTAAAATCATTTGATAAAAATTAGATTTAGGGGTCGAAATGAACAAAATTGTAAAAAAATTGACCATTTTTGGTGCATTTTCGCGAAAATGGCCCTACTTTGACGGGATTTTTGACCGATTTTTTCTGGCCAAAATTTTTTCTAGTTTTCGCAGCCTGATTTTTACAACCCTTTTCTATCCACCAGTAAAATCAGATTTTGCCTATCTTATCAGGTTTTCCCCCGTTTTTGGTCACGGAAATCCCGATTCTCGTCGACCCCCTCCTTAAGCCCAACAGACGGCGCTTATTTTAAGACCAGGGAAAGATCTGAGTAGAAACCTGAGTCAGGGTCCTGAAAATCGCCATTGTGGCCTCTGACGACCCTGACTCAGGCTTCAACACAGGTTTTCAAGCCCAATGTCCACCCAGAATTTACAATTAGTTATTGTCAATAAGCTAAGTTTTAATCAAGGGGTAAAATTATTTAATTATAGAGTCCGAGCCATTTTTTTATGTTTTATGTTGCTTTTGCCATTTTTTTTATAGTGTTATAATAATTGGGCTTTGTAAATGTAACTATTGCTTGAAATGGTCTTTTTAAGGCGTGCCCGGTGCTTTTGAGAAACATTTATTGCTATGGCTATTTTAGCAGCATCTAGGGCAGATTGAAGGGTATTATCGAGACATTCGTGTTTATCCATGGACCATTGCTTGTCCTGTCGCGGGAAAAGAGCCAGTTAACCTAGTTTGTTTCTTTCGTAAAAACGCCGTGTTTTCCGTGGCTCAAGTCTGGTCGATCTATCACTCGCTCGGCGGGCAATAAAATATCCGTACCGTCGATTAATTTCAATTTTCTACCTCTCTCTCTTGACCTGCCGCTGTTATTTCCCCTAGAATCCTCGTTTCTTGCTGTAACCTTTCCTTGGAACATGCCATCCTCTTCTGGAGACGGTTGAATTTGTTGATCGGCGCGGCGCTGCCTGATTTCCTCAAGCATTTGCCGGTCGAACAACCGGTGATTCCGATCATCCTTCATGATGCTAGCCGCATTCTGAAGCAAACATTAGTCCTTCGTTCAAATTAAAGTTTATTCAAGAATTCAAGAATTCAAAGAAGATATCCTTGTTAACAAGAGCTCGTTAACATTCTTATTTTTTATCAATATAACATAACTTGGATGGACCTTATTTCTAATTTTCCAAAAGAAGTTAGTATTTACTAACTAGGGCTCTTGTGAGATTCCCTAGTCTTTTCTGATTGGCGGAGATAGAAAAAAGTCGCTTCTTATTGGACTAGAGCCCCCTAGATTCCACAAAGAAATATTGCATTATGGTTTTTGAAAAACAACGATAATGAAGTTATCTTTTTAATTCTCAACCTTTTTCTCAACCCCATTTTGAGTCAGATTTTCTTGGTTTTGATTTAGCTGATCTTGCAGCTGGACAAGCCTCTGCAAGAACGCCGCATTCGGAACGTTGCCTCCTTCCTCCGAAAAACTCATCTTTTCTCATATCATAAAATCTCTCCTTCTCTCTCTTTTTCAAATTTCGCAAAATCAAAAAATAGCCATGTTTTTCGGCAATTATCTGGCTAAGAAGAAAAAAAAGATAGCTAGACGAAGTAGGTTATTGGTGCGTGCCACACCAGTTTAAACGACCAAAATCATAAAAATTCATCTCCGATGGTCCCTAGTAGATCAAGACCTGTGTGCTATTCACTGAATAACTCGCTTTGCTACTTAGGCTTTTGGACTTAAGCCACCTTTTGCTAGCTTTGCTTCCCCAATTTTAAGAGAAAAAAATTAACAATTTTACAAATTTTTTTTTGGTCATTGAAAAATTGAAGCATTCTGACTGTAAAAAGACGAGAAAAATGACACCCTTGCTACTAGTGCTCTGAAATGAAGATCCTGAGCATCTGAAATTCAGAATCAGAATCGTCTGATTTTCAATAGAGAAGCTCTTTTTATTGACAAAAAGGAGGCGCTAATACTAATAATAAAGCCGTAAAACACATCTAGTTTGAATTCATCAATTGATAAAACCAGATCTCGATTTGATTGATAAAAATATTGATATCGCTCATAATTTATAAGTTATCCTAAAAAAATCGTCGTAAACTAGGATTTTCTTGAAGAACAGACCTTTCTCGATGGTTTTTTAGCCACGATTCTGACCTTTTTATAATCAAGATAGTAAGTCGCTGAATCTCAAGACTCGATTTTCTCACGCACCTCATTTAAAAATTGCGACACACTTATTTTACTATCGAGAATTTTAATAAAAAAGAATTCCAGAGAATTATTATTTTCCAGTCTCAGACGCAACAAACCCCCTAAACCCCCTTAATCTTATTCTGATAGAAGAGTTCTGAAATGGGCGCGAGAACCTGTTTAAAAAACCTGAGTCAGGATTTGAAAGGATTTAAATCAAAAAAGATTGATTAAGGGTGTCAACATCGAGTTCGGCAAACTTTTGGCAACCAAATTTGACACCCTTAAAATGGTTATTTCAGATCCTGACTCAGGTTTTCTAAACAGGCTGCCGAGTCTTGTCTGAAGGAAAGTTTCTCTATTTTTCGTCTAACTAACCATTCATTCGGTTATTTCATCTTTCTGATTTGGTGATTTTTGATTTATAATTAAAGAAAGTGAGTAAAGTAACGCTTAACTGGAGGAGCTGAACTGTCCTCATTGAGTTCGTAAATCTGTCATTGCTCAAAACAATTTTCAAAAGCTGATTTCAAAAGATCACGATTTCAAGATCCGGGGCTGTACCTCCCTGGCTCCAATTCGCTAATTGCCCATTAGACTAAGTGAGTTTGGCTAGTTTTTGATTCTTATTCAATTCTATTTGCTAATAAATCTTTCTTCAATTTTCTACGGATTATCGGACTAAATCTAAATCTAACCATAATGGTTAAGGGGGTGGTGGTCGAGAATTAGGATTTTTTCAACCTAAAAAACTCAATTTTTCGAAAAAAAATTTTTTTGTTCTCAATCTAAAAAAGTTAGAAAGGGTTGAAATTGTGTGGGCCGCTTGGTTTAAAAAAAAAATTTCAAGGGAAAAACGACGAAATCGAGCGTCGAAGTCGACCTGAAATCGCGTTTTTAGCTATTTTTAGTCGACATTTTCCGATTTTTGGTCATTTTTGGCCATTTATTAAATGAATGTTTTTGATTGGCAAAAATAATTACGCGGTGTTTTTCGGAAATAACGCGACATTTGATGAAATATGATTTTTATCGCCCTAGATACTATTAACCATCCATTTTATAGATTTCACAGCGTGGTCAATATGTTGGCTGTAAAATAAAAATAAAGAAAGGAGGCTATCGAATAAATAAATACCGCAGCGCTGAGAAAACGAACAGTCTGACAAGCCCTTTGACACTTTTAAAAGGGCTGGAAGCTTTAGCCTTAAAAGGATTCATGCTCAAGCATTGAAGGGCATTTCATAAATAACTTCATGGAAGATCAAATGCGCAGGACTCTCCAGCGTCGTTAAACAAGCCGGGTTAGTAGCAGCGGCGGGCCGAGTTATATTTTTAAAACTGGCTCTCTTCTCTTTCTTTCTCGCGGGGAGTGCGTTCTTTTTACCTTGAACTTGAGTTCTTCACTGGTCGAATATTTGGTCGAAAACTTTCTCTTGATAAAATCTGGTGGGACAAAATCTTCGCCGTATTGCTGCTTGATTTCGGCCATCTATCCATTTAGTTGAAAAAAATAATTTTCCAAAAAATTATTAAAAAAATAAAAAAAAAAATTTGATATTTTTCTTGTTAAAAATTTTTTCTTTTATGTTTTTTTTCAAAACTAAGCTTAGCCTGTTGCCGGCGGTGCTCATCTCGGCGTTCTTTGGATTTCTATTTTCACGGTTTTCAAATTTTCTCTGTTAAAAAAATGGAAAAAATAAGGAGGGTGGACCGGTGGCTTAATGTAATCTTCTTCTGACAGTTTGGTCAGCTCGGAAATGTGGTTGTCCTCCATGATTTCAGGGAAAAGGGAGCTTCCTTTCCTTTTTCCCGAGGATCTGTTTTGTTTTGCTCTGTATTTTTTGTTTTGTGGTTTTTATCAGGAGGCTTTCTTTTGCAAAAACGTAAGTAGACTTGGGCAGCGTTGGCCATCGCCCTGAGTACTGCTGAGAGCGCGCGTCGCAAACAACCAAATTGTAAACGGAGAGTTTTTACAGCTTTTTACAACCGTCGGATATTCGAAAATTTTCTTGTAGCTGTCGCCCACCGCCCAGGCGATTGTCAATTAGACACAATTATCGTGACATTCGGTCGGTCAAAAAATCTTTTCCTCAAACTTCACCAGAAAAATCCACGATAAAAAAAAATGAGTAAGTATCGGAGAAAAATCACTAGTTCCTCGTAAAACCGAGACGAGCCTGCGGCCAAGCGCAAGTTCTCAAAATTATTCCCCTTCTTTTGCTTTATGGGGTCACGACCCCGGAATTTCTCGTCGACTTTTCGGCAGTTTTTTAACAAAGTGACACCCTTAAATCAAGACTAAGACCTTCATTTGCAACCAAAGAAAGAGAAGATCGTAGCAAATCTGAGTCAGGTTATGAAGCTGGGCTCGGCAACCTGAGTAAAAACCTGAGTCAGAGTTCATATGATTGCAAATGAAAAGCCGCGTAGCGGCTTTTAAAAACGAAGCCGCGAAGCGGCTTCGCAATATTATTCATCAATCTTATTTTTAACTGCTGGCGAAGCCGCTTCGCGGCTTCGTTTTTAAAAGCCGCAATCATATGAACTCTGACTCAGGTTTTTACTCAGGTTGCCGAGCCCAGATGAAGAGAATAAATGATTTTTAAAGACGCGGCTTTTCATTGATGCTCGTGGAAACCTGACTCATGTATCCTGATTCTGAGCGAAGAAAATAAGGGATGTACTAAGTTAAAAATAAAAAAATAGTTTCGCCGAAAATAGTGTTTGCAAAATTGACGGGCTCAAGTTATCGCGAGGAGGAGGAGGAAATCAGGCTCAAAGACAAATTGAAAGGATTTCTGGATTATTAATTGATGGCGGCGCGGGAAACTCCAACGCAGCCTAGCACTGATCAGCAATTGACATTTCAACGTGGCCCGTCTAATAGCTACACCGCAAATTATTTCTATGCCTCTTTCTTGCCTAACTTGTTTAGCAGCGCGCCTGGGCGAGGACAGAAAATAAAGCAGAATTCAACCTCTGCCCCGTCGCCATAAATTAAGGACGCCTTCATCATCGAGTTTATGGGCCATAAATTATGGCGCTTGGGCATCAATTGCGGGCGATTTCGCAGTACCCCCTTAACTCTTTAACTCATTCTTCGAACGAGCGCGCGGAAGAGTTTTAAAACTCAGTTGATATATGATGAAACTTAGCGGGCGGGTGAATTATTGATAAGGAAAGGGGGAGATAATGGATCGTAGAAAAAAGTGGGGATTGCAATTAACACGCGCCGCTAATTAACAATCAGCTAATTCTCAACGGGCTCGATCAGAAAAGAGCATGCTTCGACTTTAAAAAAGATCGAAGTCGGATTTGCATATTTAAATCGACCTTTCTTCAGATCCAAATACAACAAACATCTCCTTTTCGACTCGAAACTCTTATCAATTCATAAAATAGCACTCACTCTTTATCAATTACTTAGTATTAAATTTTAAGTAGATTAAACATCTTATTTTTATAAATTTATTGAATGAAAATTATTAATTAATAATAATTAATTTTAAAAATATATAATTAATTATTATTAATTAATTTTATTTAAAATTGTCATTCAATAAATAAATAAATATAATAGTTTGAGTCAAAAATAAATTTAATATAAAGTTTAATTCGATTATTTTTAATAATAATTTAAAAATCGAATAATTTATTATTTATCAAAATCGATTTATTAAATATAATTTTCTAAAATATTCTACGATTTATTATTATTCATAAAATTAAATCAAATAAATCAAAAAATTTTTTTCTCGTGATTACTCATTTTAAATATTAAAAGACAACGAAAAAAAAATTGTGGTTTTCTAATTGCGACGCGCTCCTGTACTCGTTTTCTTTTTTATATTTTTTAGGCTTTCGTCTTCTCTTATTTTAAAATTTTCTTTCCAGTGAATATTTTTTTTCTGATGCGAGAAAAAAAAGGGTAAGGAGAAAGAGATCGTAAATGACACGATTACGATGCGTGTGAGAGGAGGCATTATGAATTTCGCTTAATTGCCCTAGGTTTTTTTCCTGAGACTGTGTGTTTTAAAAATAGTTTTCATGATTAAAATAAAAATCAGAAAATCAATCTACAGAGAGAAAAAAAGGGGAGAAGGAGGTAGTAATTGATATTAATCGCAGCGGCTAGGAGCCCTTTTTCCTTGTTTTTTGGACATATTCGCCGGCTAATTATGAGCGATGCGCCCCATATGGGTTGTACATCCTAGCTATCACGTGACGCTGCTGAACGAATTTGCGCTTGACGAATCTTTCGAACGTACCCGGCGGTGAATAGTGATAGTGCCTCCATCAGAAAGAGGACGACTTTCTTCCAGGAAGAAAACGTATTCGTAGCGACCGTTCTTCTCGGAATACTCGATTTCTACCCTTTTTGGGAACCAGGGGTACATTCTCTCTCTCTTTGAATTTGAGCTACTGAGCGAATCTGAGCCGGCTTATCCCCAAAAATCAGCTAACCGTGAGGATTATTGATAACTTCATTATCATAAAAAGTGGAAAAAGGATCGAGGAAAAAGACTAGGGGAGGAAATTCAAAGAAAAAATTTGCGAAAAAATTGAGAAAAAAAGAGTACTTACATCAGTCATTCGCAAATCGGCAGCTCCATCAGCGTACTGTTCCTATTTTCGGCACCACAAGTGTTTAGTAGTATTGCTTATTGTTAGTAGTAATTACCATTTAATTTAGAATTAGAATTAGAATTAGAATTGTGAAAAGTGAAAGTCACGAGGTTTGATTTTCGAGACAATTGGGCGGTTGGATTAATTGCCATAATATATCGCCCGCAATCAAGGAAGACGATTTCCATAATAAAAAAGGCGGAATTTATTTGATTTAGCAGCAGCTTCTCCTGGAAGGGGCCCTTAACGAGCGGCCTTTTGAAAAGGCCCTTTTCGACCCTTTTAACGTAAGTTAGCTCCTCCCAGGCGAGCATGAAATCTTTTAACCAATTAGCCCAGCCCTTAGAGGCCATAAAACACATTTTCGAGTTCATTAATCCATCTGCAAGATTAAAAAAAAGGGACTATATCATTTTTAAATTGGCAACTTTCTTCTGTGGTGCACGATTCCTGACTTCCCATGCCGTCTTCATTACCCATGATAGTCGGCTAACGCAGCCCCATCAGTTCTAAAACGACTGTAAGATTTCTGTTTTGAAAGGTCCGCTCCAAAGGTTCATTATTAGATGATTATTTTCTGTTTGTGGAAAGGAGAATAAACGCTGGGGCGGGGAGAAAGAGGGGAGAGGGTGCACTGAGGGGCAATTCCTATAAATCAACTCTATGGTAATTTATAAGCACCAAAAATCCAGCAGCTCCTTGCTCGAATTAATTTGAGGCTAGGCAGCGGTCGGCCCTGGGCTTAGACATACGCAAGAGCGGCTTGCCACTGTCTTGGCTCTTTTTCATTTTTCTCGAAAAAAAATGGATGAATCAAGGCAAGAATGACCTTTTTTCTCTCCAAAAAGTACCTTTTTCTTGTTTTCAAAAATTGGCATCTCGGCCAAAAAAATGTCACTTTCGATCATTTTCAAAAGCAATTTTTTTAAACCCCATTTTCAACAATCTTTTCTCATCCCTTATCTAGCTCTAGAATTATTCTACAGCGGTTATTTAAGGCTTACACATACGAAAAAGCAGCTTGGCGGCTTTCTTTTTTGCATTTTGAAGATGATCCAAAAGTGCGAAATTTCTTCTCTCAAAAAATACATAAAGCGTAATTATTACTAGGTTCATCTGCCTGTTCATTGTTATGTTTGTTTTTTTCGAGAGCAGATGGGGGGAAAGAATCGGGCCCGGATCTCCGGCTTTAGGGCAGCGGAAAACAGCGACGAGAAAAAATACATTTTTTATAAAAAATTGACGGTTATGCCGTGACAGTGCGAATCAATACTTGTCGAATAGGTTCTCTTGGAGTTGGCTGCACTCAAATTTGGCTGCCCGTGGCCTCGTGCAGATTCGACGATTATATATTGGCCGATATAAAGTTATCAGGGCAATCACAATTATTCCCATCATCCGACATTCCGTAGCTGTCTCTCCCGTCCAAAACATCCCCCTCGCCCCCGATTCGCTTGTCTCGAAAAAAAGGGATGAATCGAACGAATTCGAAGATCAAAAAAAACAACGGGCGCGAATTAAAATACCAGATGGGGCAAGCGCCGTTGCCGCTTAATTGCCGTCTCCTTCTGATATTTCTTGCAGGAACAGCTCTATCATCTCTTTCGATTGCCTCTTTTTTTCTTGTTTCTCGAAAGTTTAAAAATTCAAAAAGCGTAATTTCGCCCCTTCGGGGCGTTTCTCCATTAGGGGGCGGCGGAGTTCGGGCACACGCAGATAGCAATCCCGGACCGGCCCTCCAGCTCCACCCTCGGGGGAATTCATTTTTATCCTTTTGGGAAAATGACAAAAGCGAATACGAAAAGAAGGGAGAGTTAACTTCGCCGCGAAATGGGATGGACTGTTTCAGTTGTTTTCCGTGTACCGGATCGCTTGTATTTCGAGTGAGAGTTTAATTGTCCAGATTAGAAAGTAGATTCGAGCATACCTGAGTAATTAGATAAGTAACGCTAGTAGATGTTATGAGAATCAGCCATAACCGTAGTCAATCTTCTCTTTTTTTTTCTTAATAGAATCTTTTTTTTCGCTGAAATAATCTCGATGCCTTGAAAGCCAAAACGGGCTTCTATCCCCTTAACAACAATAATTTGGGCGGCAACAATGGCCGTGCGTGGGGGAACCGCAACTAGTGGCTACAGACAGAACATTAGCTATTTCGGGACCAGCTGCTTTCTCTGAGGACGGGCTGCCAGACGACTAAGAAGGTTGGTGTTCCCTCAGGGGGGGTCGATCATTTGGGGGAGTCGAATTAGGGATCACTTACCGCGGTATTGCTCTTTACCTTTTCTATTTGTGCTTCAGTGGCCGGCTGCAATCCCCGAGCCTTGGTGACAATCCTCTTCACTGTGTGCTCCTCTTCAAAGCGTGTGCCCAAAGTGCTCATCCCATTCCTTATCCAACATCAAAATGTTACAGTCCCAACACTCTGGATGATCCTTTTCTTGATACAGTATAATGCCAGTAAATTCTAGTGCGCAAAATCAACACCCCACTCGATGAACCCAATCAGACTCCAACTGCCAAAAAATGTGACGCCTCCGTCCACTCATCGTAAAACTCCGGATCGAGGAATCGAGCACCACCACGAAATCGAGCAGCCCATGGAGGCGCTCTTCGGGCGTGAGAGATCGAAAACAGACTTCGCGTCCTGGGAAACAATACGGCTCATGCAGCAGCTTCGGAAACAATGCAGACGTGCCACGGCATTAATCGTTTATCGAAATAAACAGTTTGTTGATTTCGATCATTTTGATTGCTTGTCTCGTCAAAACTACTGTCGATCGTTGATTACTGTTTTGTCCTGAAATTCTTGACAAACAAGCACGGGACTCAGAAAATACCTTCCAAAACGCCACCTATCTTTTTTGATTTATTCGATCTTTTAGTTATTTTTTGGCTTATTTCGAAGGCTAGACCCTTAAAATGTTATGTTTTCTTGACGTAAATATCTACCGCATTTTATTTCCAAGCGCATTACTCAGGTACCCCTGGCTTAGTTTCCTAATTTGATAGTTTTTAATACTTCCTTGACGAGTCGTTTCCAAGAGATGTCGAAGATCAGCACTTGTTGCCCAGGGCCCCCTTGATTTGCAGCGATCCAAAGCGCTTTTTATCCTTGGGCTTTAGTTTTAGGCGAATAATTCGACCACTTGTCGTTTCTTGTGGCGAGGTGGCGACAGTCAAGGGAACAGCTGAAAACGAATGGGCCCAAATTATTTCTGCGATAAGTTAATTTTCTAGCGATTTACTTGTTCAGCAATCACTCATGAAACCGGATGCTTCATATTTTAGTTATTTCTTCCAGAAAAATCTCCAATTTCGAGCGTTTCCAATTTGGCTGATGATTTCCGCTTGTTGCTAGTCTTAGGAGGCAGCCTGGAGCGTCATTAAGAAAGAGTGTGTGCCTTGACCCCGCCCCAGGGCACGTTCCTACATTACTAGTAAATGGATTAGACTCTCACTTTGAGGAGCTAGAGGCAGCTGTTGTCGCCACCACTGGACTCCCTAATTTACGATTGGGAGTTTGCACTGGCCCGTAAAGGGCCCTTAGCTCAACATTATCAACATAGAACATGAAGTGAGGGCGATTTGGGGCGGAAGCAAAGCGGATATGCCTTTATAGCAGCGCTCAAAGAAGCATGACAGCGCAAATGCCAAAACCTGGCCAGTCGCTAATCCACTCTCCCTTTACCAAGGTCACAGTCGACAAGTTTGATCCATTTGTTACCCCTATATTATAAAAGGACATAAATCACCGCCCGATGGCCTTACTTCTTAATTAGCGCAGTTCCTGTTGAATTTTACGTGAAATTTCAATTCACCTAATTAAACACACCCTACCACACGCCGTCTACTTTGAGATCGACCCGCTTCTCGTGTCTTCCCTTTTGCATCTTTCGTGGTCGCCCATCTGCCCGAAAAAAAATAAAATTTGCGGTGTTCATCAATAAAAATAAAACGCTCAACTATCAATACCACAGAAATGTTCTTTATAATCACTTCTCAAAAATGACACAAATAAACTTCATTTGCAAGAGAACAGAAATTTTTGAGTGTTTCAAAAAGAGATATGTCGAAAATGTCTAAAAATAGATCAGATAGGTAAAATATGCGAAGCCGCTTAGCGCTCAGGTTTTTGAAAAAGCCGCTGCGCAGCTTTTCTTTAAAGATCTTTCAGACCCTGACTCAGGTTTTCTACACAGGTTGTCGAGCCCAGGATCCATGATTGTCAGTGAAATATTCGAAAATGGGCCCAAGATTGTTTCTTACTGAAAATATTAAAAAGTAAGTCTTTGAGTGGTCGGTGTGCCTTTCTTGGTCTAAGTTGTTCTTTTAATAAAAAACTCTGAAGAGAATAGCTGAAGAAGCGCTTATTCCAAATTCAGAAAAGAAGACATGTTTCAAAGACAGATATCGAGAAAAAATTTGTTCACACGCTGTGAACAATTTTGCGAAATTGATTGATAAAAATTTAGTTATTGACTTAGAGACTTGGCCGATGGAGTTTGAATGAGTTGATTGTAGTTTTATTTACACAAACAGTAGAAATATACGGGCTGCTGAGGGCTCAGTTCTCCAACTCTCGAGAGATGAGTCGCGAAGCTCCGACCGAATTAACGCTGAAAAAACTTAATCAGACAGGGTGAATTGGCAACAGTCAGCCGAGAAGTAGTAATTTGATCAATTTAGGCGGGAAAGGAAGAAGGATGAGCTCAGAACGCCGACTACTCCGGGCGAGCCGAGAAGGGACCCTTTTCGGCCGCGGGTTAACACCGGCACGAGCATAGGCACAGGTCCCGACTGCTCCAGAGGTTCAGTGACCAGCTTTAGGCAGAGGTGCAGCATCGTAAATCGGCTCGGCGGAAATATTTTTTCCAAAATCAAAGCTTTTATTTATTGCCTATAAATATCCGTTTTTATTAATGATCCTTTTTGATTTACATCTCGTCATTTATTGATTATCGTAAAATCGTAAAATAAAAATAATCAAAAACATCAAAAGCTTGAATTCAAAGTTTTTCTTTAAAAGTTCACTTTTTCTTTCTTTTGATTAATCGAATATTGAGGCGCGTTAAATAATTAAATTCGAAAAGGAAATAAAAATGATTTGCACCTCTTTCAACTTGGGGTCGCAAAGATACCGCAACCAGTCGACTTTCGCTCCATGGAGTTTCAGCGTCAATGCAGAGCATGTCTCGCAAGGCCTACAACACGGTGTCCTCTTCCATGATTTCAATCAAGAAAGAGTTAGCGAGACTATTTTTTTCTCTGAAAAAAATGAAGAGTATTCATCAAGACTTTCTTTCATAAAAAATAAGGGTATCCACGAAGGTAAATGTCGTTAACTCTGTTCAAGGAAAATTATCACCACTCAAGACGAAGCGGTTCATTTTACGCGGTTGAAGATTTGCCCAAAACTGTTGGATCTAAGGGTCTTAAATAATCCCAGCTTATCAAGCGTTGGAAAAGTTAAAGATCCGAGTGAAAGAACAAGTGTTGATTTTGGAGTGATGCTCGGGTCAACCGTTTCGATCAGTGGACAAAAGCTGCGCGCGCCAATCGAGTAGGACAGCTTTACATTTATTCACTTTCAGAGCTTTCTAGCGTCGAATCTTCGGGGAGATGCATCGAGTGGGGTGCGCCGAGTTTGAAGGCGATCAGACGAAGAATCGGATGCGTTTTTATCATGGGCATTATTTGGAACTTGCTCTACGCAGCCCCGCTTTTTGGATTTTCCTCACTTCGGTACACTCACTTATCATTTTTGCTTGTTAATCATCATTGAAAATAAGGCCTGTTCTCCAGGAAGAAGGCTTCTTTTCTCACGTCTGCCGTGAAATGTGCGAAGATGCTATTAATCACGAGGAGTTTGGCTGTTATGATGGATTCGTTCAAAAGGCTTTGGGTCCAAAAAGAGAGTCGATTCTAAGTTCTAGTTGTTTATCTTTATGTTATTTACAATTTTCCACTTTTACGGTTGCATTTTATTTTATAGTCGGATGTATCATAAATTCTGATGGACCGGAAAGATGAATCAAAATGACAAGTACCGTAAGATATTTTCGTCGCAGCGTTAAAAACTCGTAAACTTACAACGAATTAAAAGCTTATCTAATATTTCACTTTCTCTCAATATTTTATTACGACAAAAGAAGAAGACCCAACTGAAAAGTATCCAAATGGAACTCGTTATCGCATGGCTTGCAAATTGCAAGAAGACACGTTAAATCAGTACTATACGATTGGAACTTCGATTTTATCCGGCTCGACTATGCTTCTTGGAATAATTATGGACGCACATGGATCGAGAATACTAAGGAATGTTTTAGTCCACTCAATTTTTTTCAAACGATCGCGCTTTTCTAAAGCTAGAAAGAATAGTCGGAATGATCATGTTCCTGCTCTCCACAATAACCTTCACTGCCATTTCATATTTCCCAGAAGATTTATCCTGGGTAGCGCATCATTCATTCGATTCTTCTCTTTCCATCCATTTTTAGCTTATGCTTCCAGCTGTGATACTCAACGGTGTCGGCGGCATCACCATCGTTTTTACTTCATTTCAATTCGGCAATTTATTTTCCGCGGCAAGAAGCACTGTTATCGCTGTAATGATTGGTGAGAAAGCAAGTTTATTTTTTTAGCTGAGCTTGAAACTTTAGGATCGTACAATGCGTCGTCATTTGTTTACACGCTGTTCTTGAACTTGTATCGAATGGGCGTCAGTTTTCCCGTGCTGATGCTCGTTCACGGAGGGCTTTTATTCATCGCTCTTGTTGAGAGCTGGTTCAATGTTCCAGTAAAGCCGATTCCGACGCTAGAAGAGCAGAGGAGCAAAAAGTCTCCACCACGCACTTCTGTTCGGCGGCACACCACTGCTCTCGCTGTTCAGAATAACGCCTTTACGATTGAAGAAGAAAGTGATGTCAACGAGTCGAATGAAGGATCAAACACGGAAGTTACTGCTCAAAAACTGTGAGTTTTAGCTTCAGGTCATTCCAGCTTACTCTTTGATTTAGGAAGATACCTGCGCCTAGACGAGAGTCCATCTTTGCTGCGGCGGAGCAAAACCCACCGGTAAAAATCATGAGTTTTAGGTTAAGGATATAGCCGTTCTCAAGGCACTTTCGTAGCGCCAAAATGGGACGATAATTTTTTTTCATTCCAAGATAAATCTTACCTAAAATTATCCCTAGAATTCGATTATGGCATTTTTAAAAATTTTTTTCAAAGAAAATATCTCTCCCGAGCGATTTGAAATCTTAAGATCACTTTTTCTCGAAAATTTTCCATTAAATCGCTCAAACAAAACCGTGTTCTATAGTTAAAAACTGCTAATCTAACTTCCTAGGGCTTCAAAATCACAAAACTAGACTAAATTTACATTCTAGCGCCTTCTTCTTTTTGGCTTTTCTTTTTCATTAATGCTGCGTTCAGAGCCGTCGGCCAATCAGCGCGCTCTTTCCCATGCCCGCCTCACCGCGCGATGGAGGAGAGCGCCCAGCGCAGCAAACCAGAGCGCTGTCTGGCGCTTCAGCTTACTCAAGTAAGCCTCACAGAAATGGCTCTAAAACCATAAATATTGAGAATCTATTAAAACCGAGGCCCTAGGAATGTAGACGAAGGTCTAAATTATTAATTTATCAAAAAAATTCGACCGATTTAATGGAAAATTCTTGAGAAAAAGTGATCGTAAGATATAAAAATGCTCTAGGGAGAAATTTTTTCGTTAAAAATTTAAAAATAACACTAGAATCGGATTTCTTAGACAATTTTAGGTAGGGTTCCTTTTGAAATCAAAGAATTTTATCGTCCCATTTCAGCGCTACGAAAGTGCCTTGAGAACGGCTATATGATATAGCCTATATCCTTAAGAAAATTAGTTTATAACACGATTTTTCTTGGCGTCTCTCGGTGGCGGCTTGGTTTGGTGGTCCAAGTCGAGGGCAAAACCCGAGCTATTCGCGATAAATCTTCACGTGTTGTTCGAATCGCAGTAGAGGCAGCCTCCATGCGATTAAAAACTGTTGATGGAGATTCACCAACTCCGGAGGTTCTTTCGAGTTCACCACGGTAGAGTACGGCCGACTCTAACCTTGCCCTGCTCGAAAGTTTTTATCGAATTTATAACTTTTCTTGTCAAACACTTTTACTAGAGTTTTTTGGCAGTGATTATTTCTTGGCCCTGTCTTCTCTCATTGTTGACGATGTGCATCACTCAACTCCGAATCGTCATGTTCATCGGACAACTTGCTCTTTTCCTTAGGTTTCTTTCAAAAATATGGCCACTTTAAAAATTTTCAGATCGTCTCCTGACTTTACGGACGAAACTCCAGTCGTCGACCGAGAAGACAAAGTGACGTTTTACGTTACGATTTTTGGCTGGATGCAGCTTTTCTGTCTCCTCGTTGCTCCTGTCATCGGAAACGTCCTCGACAAGAATCTGGAAATCTGCCGGGACGATCCAATCGCCGGCGTCAGAAGCAGAGATTCCAACTCGACCCAAGCGTTCAGAAGAGTCCAGGCGTTGCGCAACACCAGGAACGCCTATCTCATCACAGAGGTGATTTTTCAATGTCTTCCTTGACTTTTATCCTCTGAAGGCGTGCCTCCTCGCGATTGGAATTCTGATGGTTCTTCCCATTCCAATCTGGGCGCAGTACATTACATTTTTACTCGTCACTTGGATTCGTACTTTTCTTCACTCTACTGCAGGTATGAAGCGACTACTGTAAAAACCACAGTTAACTGTTTCCTTAGGTGGTCTTTATGTGAATGTGTTTCATTACGCTCATTTGGGAAAATTAACTGGCCTGGGCTCGATAGTTTCTGCGATCTTTTGCCTGCTCAATGATCCGCTCTTCAAAATTGTTAATAATATTCTCGACCAGGATCCTTTCTGGGTAAGTTGAAAAAAGTACTTGTATGGCAAATCGCTCTTAGTTGAATATTCTGGTGCTGGTCCTGTCTTTGTTGGGCCTGCTGCTTCCTTTATATCTGACTCGATTTGCGAAGAAGGTTGAGAAGACGTTGAATGAAATTGATAAGAGCAATAAACTGTCGAAATAAATAGAATTTCAAATTGACGAAATCTCGTCCGGGGAAATTTGGGGCGTTCTTCCCTCTTCAGCGGGATATCGTGCAAATACCGGCGGTTTTTGGATGGTTCGATATCTAAAAACCGCCACAGAAGTGGTTCTTTTCGTAAAACTTCGAATCAGAATGGTTTGATTAATGGAAATTCTATTTTCAGCTCCGAATTAGGCCTACTTATTAGAGCATAAAGCGCGCGCCCTCCCAACTTGCAGCGGAAGCAAAATTTTTATTGGCTTATTGAAGATAAATATTGACAAATTTGAAATTTTTGAATAAAATTTGAGAGAAAATGGTCCGACATCTCGACGACTACATAACTTCTTATGGGAGATTTGGAAAGTGCAGTGACTGTGGATTGTAAGTTCAAAACTTTTTTCTCTTGTTAACTCTTTGGATTTTAGCCATTCCGAAGCAACTGCGTTGATCAGAAAAAAACGATTCTGCGAAGACTGCAAAGAAGAAAAGTATCCAGACGAAAAGCCCGAATTTCAAGAGACAGATGCAAGATTCAAGTGCCGTGCTGGTAAATGCGGGGCGAAAAATCTCTCCTTCCGAGAGATCTTAATTGGGTCTTGCTGCAAGGATGCGGCGAAAGCAATTTCCGACAATGTTTGGGGTAATGATTTAAAAATAAAGAACTTATCAATTTAATTATATCGATAGAGTCCAAGTACGAGCGCGATGTGATGAACAAGATTTATATGAAAATAAAAACGGCGCGCTGCTCTTTCAATTCCAAAATAGACGAAGCTGAAGGTGAGCTGTATTCTGCGAAAAATGCAGTGCGAGCAGCAAAAGAAGCACTGAAAAAGGCTGAAGAGAGAGTTCTAGCGGCAGAAGTGAATCTTGGATACGCGAGAATAAAACATCGAGATTTGACAAAATTGGAAAAGAAAAGCGAGAAACGAGTTCTTGTCATTACAAAAGCTGCGTTTGAAGAACATGGTAAGATGATCTAGTCGAAAATTGTTGATTTTTACTGATTATTTTTAGACGAGCCACCAGCAAAGAAGCCGAGGAAAGAGGAAGTGAATGAGAAGCTCGAATGCAGACTCTGCCTCGAGTCCTACACTGAAGACCGCCCATCTGCGATCATCATTCCATGCGCGCACATGTTCTGCTATAATTGCATCTCGTCCCTTCCACAGAAAAATTGCCCCAACTGCCGCGCCGAGTTTACTGACAACAATGTCTACAAGACTCACTAAGCATCTGCTCCTCTTTAGTTCACTGTTAAATTCTATTTCTTAAAGTAGCTTCGAACCTTTCTGATCCAGAAAAAAAGAAATGAAAAATCAACCAAATGTCTGGGCATTAATTCTTTTATTAATGATTGTAGTAAAGAGAATATCAGGATCTCAATAAAAATTCCACTTATTTGATCAATGATCAACGACATTATATCTTGGATATCCTAACCGGAGTACAGTGAAGGGAGAAAAAAATAATTAACGAAATAAAGAGAAATTATCAGATTTAATACATGTAACAATTAAAGAGTTTGGTAAAAGAAGTTTCGGACTCTGTAGGCAGAGGCGGGGCCTACTTGGTAATTGTCAGCGACGTGTGCTGTCAGATCGCCGGTGGATTTCGATCCCCCCGCGGCGTAGCTTCCCGACATAACGGTGCTCCCGTCGACACTTGCGACGTAGTTGACATTTCCGTTACCAGCATCCGTGACTTCGACTGTGTAGGTGCTCCATTGACCGTCAGTGCAGACGATATCCGTATATATTTGATGAGCCCAAGACGGAGAATTGGTTGGATGATTGACTACAAAGTGAATTCTGTTGCCATTTGGCTCTCGCATGAGAAGAAAAGTTCGGTCGCCGGGTGCACCGTAATCCGGGCCTGCACCAAGCCGAAGAACGGTCGTGTATTCCGAGTTTATCGGTGCGCTATGGTCGCAGAAGACCTCAGCTGAGGCCTTGTAGCCCAAAGCAGCTGGCACGGTTGCGAGAAGATTATTTTGAGTTGGGGCAATGTCGCAGCCGTTGACAATATTGAAACAGTTTTCAAGTCCATCGCATGGTTCAGAGCAGAGAGGAGTATCGGCAAAGGTCTGGTAGTAGAAGTTGCGGACGGAAAACGCTGATCCAGCGTCGTACCAGTCGTCGGAGACGAAAACTTGAAGATCGCCACTTGTCAATGATCCTTGGTAGCCGTAAGTTCCTTCATCAATTTGGGTTCCATCAATACTGACAACGTATCGCAAGGTATTGGGGGAGCCATCGACTTGTTTCACTTCAACGGCGTAGGTGTTCCACTCACCGTCGGTGCAGACGTAATCGTTGTACTTGGAGTGATCATCACCGGCTGGATCGTTGACCGTGAAGTAGAGCATGTCAGCAGAGCTGGGATATCGCCACAGCGCGAAGGTTCGATCACCTGCAGCGCCAAAGTTGTCTCCCGCGCTCACGTGGAAGATGTTCTGGAAGAAGCCCTCGAGCGTATTGCTATGGTCGCAACGAACATCAGCGGAGAATTTGTAGTTGAGAGCAGCGGACACGGTGGCAACCTGATTGTTTCGAGAAGGTGCGACGCTGCAGCCATTGACCAGAACCTGGCAGTTGTCAAGGCCGTCGCATGGGTCGCTTGCGCAAGGAGGAGGTGTTGGTGCGATCGGAAGGTCGCACTGGAGCTGTTTGTATTTTCTCTTGAAAAGCATGTTTCGCTGTCGTTGGATGGTTCTGGTCATCTTGTGGGAAGCCCATCCGTTGTTGTCGGTGAGGTTGACATCGTCCATGCAGACGAAGGCGTCGTGGTAGCTCTTGATGGACGCAATGAAGTTGTTGATCGAGTGGCAGATGTCCTCACTGTCGTAGTAGGGAGGGACAAAAGCGTCGGGGTCACCGGAGCCGGCAAATTCGACGCAGGAATCCGAGACGCGGCCGGGGAAGTTTTCGACTTTGTTGTAGAAGTCGCGAAGTCGATTGGCCTTCTTCCTAGCATTGTGATCACGGAAATTTCTATCAACGTATGCGGCGTAGACAGCGTCGTAGAGATCGCCGTAAGCAGCGGCAACTTGGGTCCAGGCATCGTTCGCAACCTCGACCGCAGAGGCAGCGGAGACAACAGCAGCAAGAACCTAGAAATTTCAGATTTTGAAAAAATTTAACACACAGATTTTCTCTTACCTTCATTCTCTGATCAGTTTCGAAAAGATTTTCTTTTCAATGATGATTTTGAGGGATTCGAAGTACGATTTTATATCGCCAAAGTGCTGATAAGAGCGCCGCGCCCGCTTGATGTACTCGAGAGCACCAATTTCCACGTTCTTGCACCGGCGTAACTTTTGCTCTATTTCGAAATGTCTAGTTTTTTCCTTCCACCTAGAACCCTGGTTACCTGCAATTAAGCTTCTGAAAAATGACTAGGAAGCTATTTTTTGAAAGAAACCTTCACAATATCAAATAAACCCGATGAAATAAACTATTAATAATAATGTATATGATATACAGTATATCACATGATAATACCAACGAATTAGGGTAAGGGAGTCCCTAACTTAGGGACTGGGTTAGGCAAATAGTCTATTGGCCATTTTATAAAAAATTATTTAGCTGAGCTTATCATCTTGTCAAGATTTCTGAGCTAGTCAGAGCCGCTCAGCTCAGGTTATCAGAAGAGCTATTATTGCGATTTTTTAATTTATTTTCAAAATTTTTAAAATTATGTTCTCAAAAATGATGTCAAAAAGATGGCTTACTCTGAAAAAAATTACCCTGAAAATAACTCTGAAATCCGCGTAGAGCCTATGCCGCATAGAACATATTTTAACGCATACTTTCTACCGTAATTGGCCACAAGGCCAAGCGTTTAGATATGCTGCTAAGCACCTTCCAAGTAAGTGTCGTATGTGGAGCAACAACATGTTCTCGGAACCATTTTCGTGCTTGGTAACCAACAGAATTAGAGTCTAAGCCGTCTCCAGCGCTGTTTTCCCCAAAATACAAGGTGCAGAGTACTCCAATTCGTTTATCTTGAATATTTTCTTGCAGAATGGCAAAAAGGAAAACTTCTAACTCAACAGTCAGCGTTTTTTTCGGCGTAAAAAGAGTAAATTAAAAAAATAAAATCATAAAAAATCAATCTTCTTTGGAATACTTTATTCATTTATTTCAGCAATATAAACAATCTTGCTATAAAAATTCATGCTTCAAAAGCGCTGCGTGCGAGCTTTGGCAGGACTGGTCGCTGGAACGCTGCATCTTCAACAAAGGGCGAAAGTAAAAGGCATCAATTGAATTGCTCCATCGAGTGCATAGAACTGACAGAGGCTGCATTTTTACCTTGGAACTGGGAGTGATTGACGCGGTGGAGAAACTCCTTGAAAGCTTTTGACAGAATCTGCCACAGATCGAAACGAGCCTTTTTTAGTAAAATAAAAGGGATGAAAAAAGGGCTTGCTGATTTTTACCTTGATAGGAAATACGACACTCGGAGCACTTTTTAGGCATCATTTTGAGATATTTTCTTAATTTTCAAAATTAAGATTATTTTAATTTTTTTATAGGAAATCCCCCAAAATGGTTAAAAAAAGCAACGATGCCCTTTCCTTTGAATTATCAGCGCTTGAATTCATGCGCGAAAGGTGGCGACTCTGAAATAATTCGCATTGATTTCGGATTTTCTCCTTCTCAATTCTATAGCTGTTAATTTTTGCTAAACACCGAGCTCGCTACATATCTATTGCCCAAATGCTTGGGGTGACATTAAAACGATAGTTATCCCCTTCATTAAGAATTGCCCGAGAATAAAATATTAATTTGTGCTCAAATTTATCGCAGGTAATTTCTCTCTTTTGAACACAAAACCATTAACCTACTCTCGAGTGCGGGGTAAATCTTCGTTCGCGGCTTTTGTCGCTGGAATCTGTGTCTGTCTCACCATACACCAGATAGGCACTAGAATTTATATGCTTGTTTTGTCAAGACTGGCAAATTGAGTAAAGAAAAATGTCGAAAAACTGGCAATTCTGTTCGTTTTTGAATAAAAATTCGGCAATTTTGATTGGCTTTTGCAAGTCCTGATTGTATTTAAAGAACTGATTGAATAAACTGTTGATCGAATTTTACCAGCAACAAGAAAGAAGAATAAACAAAGCTGCAGAAGAGATCACAATCGAAATGGACTGCCAAAAGGTGCTGAAAAAGGAAGAAAGTCACCTTCTTAGAGCGAAAGAAAAGGAAAAACTTACAATTCCAGCTTCATGTTTTTTCATTTTTTCGAACCATCGGGCGCTCTCAATCATTCTCTAGCTGTCATTTTTGGCAATTGCTGTGGCGAATGCTCGAAATGGCAGGCCCTTTTTCGATATGGCTGGTTCAATATAATCCTCTCTCGAGGATCAGTGAACTCAAGCGAAGGTGTTGCTGCTACCCTCTCCTGCAACAACTGCTATCCCCCTTTCCACCCATTCCTGGGCGATCAATTATTCACTCAAAAAAGTATAAAATATATACCCGTAACGGTAACACATGTCATTTTCAGATATTCTCTCTCATCTTTTTTTTTGCTTTCCCAAGCTTCTTTTTATCATTTTTTAAAAAGAAAGGTCAAAGAGAATTTTCAAAAAAGACGAATTTAAAAGACAAATGTAAGAAAAAAAGTCTAGTTTATTGTTTTTGGCAGGTAGTTTTGTTGACGATTTCGCATTTCTTATTTTATACAAGCAAGCATCAGCAGCGATTGAGCTCATTTTGTCTCCCCACAAAATAATTCTAAAAAATCCTCGTTGATTTCAATTCACTGAAAATGGAAACTTACCAATCGATCTGATTCCATCGCGCTGGGTCTTTGTAACGACGTTCCCTAAATCATCTTCAGATGAAAATTTTAACCTACTGTCTGTGTAAATGAAGGCTTCGTGTCCCTAGAAAGTTGGTTAGAAAAATAGGAAAAGCGCGCTAGAAGTGTGACTTGCCTCGTTTCTGCAGCCAATGTGAATCTTTGGCGCAGGCAGAAATTCCAGTCTGCTGAATTTTGAAATGGCCCCAATGTAACCTTCTGTGTGGCGACACGTGACCGTCCAAATCGGCTCCGCTCGTTTGGTCTTTGACGAAAAGACGAACTCAACGGGTGAAATGTCGAAAATGTTCGAATCGTACTCGTTGTTGATTTTTCGGAAGCATTTCGATGCCTCGCAGTTTCCTTTTAGTGTTATTCAGAGTTAAAATCAAAATCTTAGATGATCACTTTAAGTTTTTCAATTCTTATTCAATGAGTTCCACTCGTTCTTCTAGATAAAAAAACAATATTGACAGGGTTTTTAATAACTTTATGGTCTCTAAAAAAACGAACTTTTCTAGAGAAAATCTGCGAGATTTTGATAGAAAATAGTCTGAACAGTTATTTATATTGAAAATTTCCTATAGTTTCATATTGAGAATGGTTTTGTCTTGATTTCAACTTTCAGATTCAGGTGAAAAGAGTAAGCTTTGGAATATAGGATTACTTGTCCAAATGGATCCTGAGCCTAACCCTAACCCTAAATAAAGTTTGGTCAATTTGAAGCTGATTAAAATTCAAATTCTTTTACTTTTTTACAAGAATTGCTCTTTGCTCTGGTCACACTTTCCTGTACACTCCAACATGCAACTCTAAAACGCAATTTCCTCACCAATCTTATCTCTTAAAATTCTCAAACCTGAATGGGCACATCAGTCCGCACTTGCGTGCAATATTCTGTGCATTCTCTTTTCTTGCAAAAAGCGTGCACAGAACTCGAGTACAGTACTGTCATGCAGGCGGGAGCGAAAAGTCTCATTTCGATAAAAAAAAAGTTTTCTTTTTTTTATGTTTCAAAAAAAAATTCTCTTTTTGATATTTTTCAACCAAACGTGAGTATCTGAGCTTCTTCTCAGAGGCTTTTATTCGCAACTTGGTGAAACTGTTCACGGCGGGGGCTTATCGGTGTCGGTTACAAAGCTCGGCTTATCTTGTGTAAACGATTAAAGCCATTTCACTAGTAAATGAGCTGCCCAGATGCTTTTCAAAGCGACCGAGCCAGAACAGCTAGAAACTCGACAAAAAACATTCAAGCCACGAGATTCGGCGAATTTAGCGCGCCGCAAATTGAGCAACAGTCGACTGCGAAGGCGATTTTGAATTAATTCGACTAAAGCAAATTCATCTTAAAAACCTCACCATCACGTTCTAGGGCTCATTTTTCGTCTGTTTCAAATTTAACTCAAACTACTGCATTGACCAAAAATCTGGTCAAAAGAAAAATTTAGCAAGTTTTTGCTTTAACTTGCTTTTATAAAAAATATCAAAAAAAAAAGAGCCTAAAAATTTATTTAATCGAAATTTTATGGAAAGAAAGAGAGTCCCAAAGACTGGAAAAAGAAAGTTCGAATGGAGTAGATCTAATGAGTTACGGTGGCAAGAGGCTTTAGGCTTGGTGTTGAGTGTTGCACAAGTTCCAATTCTGAAGGCTTAGAGGGATGAAGCTAACATGAAACCTATATCCTCGTCTAAGACAGCGATTTAGCGAATCCGTTCCAGCCGAAAAGGGTGAGTTTGACTACGCCTTTCAAGGCAAGATCAAAAGAGCACGAAAAAGAAAAGATTTGAACAAAGAGTTCGTCACAATTGAGTTACTTTTGAAGTGGCAATAAAATCTTGGAATAAAATTGATGGCCCGTTGTAGCGATAGCTCTCCTTCTGCGGTCAGTCTTTTAAAAATATCTTTTCCATCGTAATTTTTCAAAAATTGAAAATGAATTTATTTGCTCAAGACGCCATTCGTGGTTACGTTGTCACAACGTAAAGAGAAAAAAAAATAATGACTGTGCTTTAAAATCTGAGAAAATGAATAAACAGTTGAAAATTGCCAAAAAATGATAAATTTCAAATAAAGAAATGTTATAATATTATTAAATGAGCGCAAATGTAAAGTGAGATTGTCCATTCGAAAAAATACAGCATATAAATTATATGATATATTATAAAAAAAATTCATCGGCCATTTCATCTGCTCAAAATTGAAAGAATAAAAAAATTAAAAATGTCTGTCTTTCGATTCAAGTACAAAATGAATTCTCCAGAAACATTAGAGCAGTCAACAACATGGTTAGAATATCAAGAGAAAAAGAAGAAGAAAAATAATAACGAATAAAATGACTCTCTAAGCCCAAGGCCTACGAATTAGCCACGAACAAATCGGTTTTGCAAGTTGGTGAAAAAACGTGGTCTCGACAAATCATTGCGATATTTCTCATCCTCTTAGTTCAATCCCCGGTAACTCTATTTCAACGTCGGCTTATTCGCGCTGGATTATGATTCTATATTCATTCGCAAAAAATCAATCCTAAGAAAAAACTCGACTCACGCAGGCAATTTCTTTGAGACGGGATTTTTATTTTTAATTGTGACAGTAGCTATTTTTTAAAATTCAGTTTCCGTAAGAGCTCATGATTGCGATGTCGTTGTCAAAAGAGCTTCCTTCGGCGAGGCGCACGCATTTGTCCATTGTTTCCGAGTTTCGAGTGATTGGATCTAAAATGACCATCTTTCCGCTATCAAAAATGAACTGTACCTGTCATCCAGTAATCAGCAGCAACGGAAGCTCGTCTGGTCGATTTGAGCACAACATCATTTCGAATTTGCTCCCGCGAGTCGCCCAGCTTCAAATCGGCGTATTTGGAGCCAACATCGTAGAATGAATTCGGCTCGAAGAAGCCGATTCGGACGAGGTTCGGCGCGATCTGGTACATTCTGTTTCGTACAGATTGAATTGTCTCGTACGGAAGCGTAGTGTGCAGTTCTTCGGAAAGCATTTGGACGATTTTCCAGTCTTCGATTGCGCCGCCTGAAATGAACAAGATTAATGTTAATGAAAAAGTGAATATCATTGAGTAACTACAATGAAAAAAGGCGATCTTTTTCTAGCGATTTTCCAAGATCATATAGATTCTTTAAAGAATTTAGTTAAAACTAAACACACTTGTAAAGTTGTAAAGACAGTGTAAGTATTGACATCGACTATTGTCAGTTTTTATTCAACCTGATTCCGTTCTATTCGGTTTTTACCCGCGAAAACGCGTCCAGGCGGTCAATTTTGAGTTTGTCAAAGTAATCGTCATCTGTGTAATTATCAGAATATTATGATTTACTTGTTTATATCAACCTAAACAGCTAGTTAAAAATTGAAGTATTCTTCATTTTTATCCAATCTTATGGTTTTTCTTTTCTAGAAATTCCGAAAATGATTTTCTCAAATTATGCTGCCTTCTTTTTTAGTTGTCTTTTTTGTCCCTCCTCCCCGAAGTAGGCCATTTCTAGTAACAATATCAAATAAAACTTATATTTTAAATATTTTTGGCATTTTGATAATTTTTAGGAAACATACTTGGTGGAGTAACAACTTGGCGCGTTCGCTGTGGCCTTCCTTCGAGATTGACGAAAGTAGACGATTTCTCCGTGTAGGCGACCGAGGGGAGAATGATATCGGCGAGCTCGGCGCCAGCGTCCATGTGTGTTCCGATGTAGATGACGGTCGTGTGGTCGGAGAAACCCTCGATTTGGTACTCGTTGCACAAATCCGCTCTGGAGACTTTACGCCCGTCCGCGCCCAGGAGCAGGAGAACGTCGGGCTTGGTTCGTCTGATTCCGAGAGGACCCGATTTCCAACCGAGATCCAATGCTGCCTGGAGCGACGCGTGAAGATGGACAGTGTTGAAGATTCCTGAACTCGCTTTCTAGCGAATTTCGGAGGAAAGAAAAAAGAGTACCGTTGATGAAGAATTCGCCCATCATGTCCGTCTCATTAACTTTATTCGCAATAAGATTGCCCTTGATCGCATTGGTAAGTCGCTGAATTTCGTGATTGAACGCCACCGCATCAGGTCTAGCATGAATGCCGCTGCCGCAGAGGATCATCGGCCGTCTCGAATTAAACAGAGTCTAAAGCGCAATTAAACCTCTCAAGTTCGACGAAGAAATTCACCTCGCAAAAGCTGTGGGTTCCATCAGCAAGCTCAGAGATCGTGTCTGGCGAGGCGCCCAAGTGTTTGGTGCTGTAGCCCAGATTCATTTTCAATCCAACGATGCCGACTTTGCATTTGTTCTCGTGGTATGTTTTCTGAAAGAAATGGTTTTAGGAGAACAAAGGTTTTTTCTTACCTGGATTCGTGTATTCACTAGTGGCGCTTCCAGACGAGGATTGAAGCCGACTAATATGATGCAGTCCGCATACTCGATTCCAGTAAGAGGCATGTTCATCAGATAATGACTCCTGAAGCAAAAATGTCAAATACTTTGTCCCATCTTCTTTTTTACTCAAAATCAGAATATAAACTCCTGAGCCTACCTAAAATCCGTGTTGACGGCGCAGTATTCTTCAGTAAAGTAACTCTCTGAGCCCAAAATGTTGAGCAAATCGCGCGTCACTGTCAAAGTCTCTGCATCAGTAAACGGCCCGGCAAGAGCGGCTACTCGCTCTCCCCGTCAATCAGCACATCTCCGCAAACTAAAGGAATATTAAAATAAATAATCAAAGAAAAGATGCTACTTTGAAGGATCTCATCCCAGCCGTGGGTCGACAAGGCGCCGGAAGGATTCCTAATCATTGGTTCGGTGATTCTAGCCTTGCTCAATCCGTCGTAGCTGAAACGCGCCTTGTCGGTTGCGAAGTCTTTGTTGACATCTTGATTCGGACAGGCGCGAATGTCGATGATGTTGTTGAAACGAGCGCCGATGCGGATGTTTGTTCCAACAGCGTCTGAAAAGTTTATGAAAAAAAAAAAGATTATTTTCATCAATTTTTGCTTACCAAGAACATCAATGCTGTCGACATATTTCGTCTCCCATCTCGGAAAGAGAAAGGGAGTCTTTTCGCTGTCGTTATTTTTGCCGCCCTTGCTCGGCTTGCTCCTCTTGCGACCGGGCACCATCGGCCCCGTGTCGATCGAGTAGTCAGGCTTCATTTCCCCGCCTCTCTGATATCCCAGCAGACGAGCTGAAGCTCGCGAAAGAACATGCGCTTGACGGAACATTGCCTTTTTTTATCGCTTTTTCACTCTTGCAAAAATATTTTCTCGCTAAAGTGAAGAGAAAGATTCGCAATCGCCGCAGCTCGATTTCAAAATGCAGGTGTTTCGTTTTTTGTTGTTGAAGATGGCTTGATGGCGCGCACGCAATTTTTCCGCCGTTGAATTTCGCGATTTCAAAGATTGAGAGCAAAATTGAGAGTCAAAGAGAGAGAAATGAATTCCAACGCCAGAATTCCCGACAACTGCGTTCTCTGCGATAAAGTCGTCATAGAGAGCTATTGGTTCCCGATTGAAAGTTTGAGATGCTGTCATCAACAGTACTGTGCCGAGTGTCTCGGTTTAGTGGCTTGGTGTCCAAAGTGCCATCAATTTCTTGTAAATGGCCGAAAAATTATCTTCACTCATAAATTTTAAGGGACCAAAAAGGAAAAATGGCGCCAGCAGAGAAAGCTTTGCGAAACCCATCCCCTCCCTCCCTGTTGTGGAAGTTCTTAAGAAATCTACGCCTAATGCTGAAGTCAACAATTTTCATGAAGACTTCCATGACGACGAGGATTGTGTTATCATCGAGGATGAGTCGGAAGGCAATTCAAACAAGTCCCCGAAGAAAAGAAAGATGGAAGTCAACAATAACGACGATTGCATCCTCATCGAAGATGATCTGGATGGTAATTGAGAATCCTTTTTTTTTTCATAAAAATAAGCTTCTTTCAGAAGTTATTCCTCCAGTGCCGCAACCACGAAAATCAATCCTCAAGAACAGCAAGTGCGCCACTTCTCTTCAACAATCAAGTCACAAGAAAAGAAGGATCGATGTCGACAATAACAACGATATTATAATCATCGACGATGAACCAGATGGTAATTCAAAAATCATTAATTGATAAAATAATACTATTTGCTTTTAGAACGCATCCCTCCAGTGACGAAACCTCAAAAAAGATCGATCCTCAAGAAAAGCAGGCGCGTTTATTTCTCATCAAATTCTTCTGTCTACGTGTTTCTAAAAGAAACAGACAAACCTATGCGTCCATTGCCAACCGACCGCTAAGGAATCAAAGTAGCCGATTATACCTCGCTCTTTCTTATTATGACCATAAAGTTTGATTGTAGATTCATGAAAATACTATTTGAACATAACTTTTATCCACCTGTACAATTGTTATCTACACTGTAAAAATTTGTAAAAATATAGCATCAATGTCAATGATTTATCGACAAAAAACAAAACTATCCTACAGTAGTTCATATTGAGAACCAGGAAAAGATTTTATTTCTTGAGAAGAGGGATCAGTTTTCTCTGAGTTTCTCGTGAATTTGCTGTTTCTTCTGATAAGTGAAATTCTCTGTCGCAGAAAAAGTTTGGATTCCGAAATTTCGGACACGAGTTCTTCCAGCTTTGGTTTTGCTCTTTACCAGCCACGGAAGATCTCGGATTTTGTTGCTTTTCCTTTTCGAATTTGAGAAATTTTGTCAATGATTCGCCAAACAACAAAACCAGCGGAGTTAACATTCAGGAAGCAAAGCAATTACTGCAGCCTTTTTCTAAAATCCTTTTGAATTGTTCGATTTGAAAATGCAGATGTTCAGTTGCTGATGGCGCTGGCGCACTTTTTCCCGCCTTTTTTGTTTCAAAAATTTGAAATCGACAAAGAGGAAAATAAGAGGAATGACCTTCAGTGTGTCAGTTTTTGACAATTGCGATGTCTGCCGCAAAGTCTTCAGGTTCAATTTGAAAGATTTTGGATGCTGCGGTCAGAAAGTCTGCCCCAGCTGTTTCTATGTGACGATTTGGTGTCGAAAGTGCGAACTTTTTCATCATGTAAATTGTCGACTTATATTTTTACTTAATTTTATTAAAGGAGTTCAAAAAGAAAAATGCAAAAGGCTGCATTAAACCCATTGTGAGACGAAGAGGTGTACCAGAAGAATATTTCGACTCGCCGGTTATTGAAAATGATCTCAACGAAGCTTTTCACGAGGCTTTCCATGAGAGGCATTGCAAAATCATCGAGGATGAGTTGGACGGTAATTCAAAATCAAATTTTAGCAAAATAATTTTTTGTGTTAGAAGTCATCCATCCAGCGCCGAAACAAAAAGAATCAGTCTTCAACGAAGAAAAGGATGCTTCTTCTCCTCCACAATCAAGACACGGCTCCCTTTACAACCGCATTTACGCTTTCATCGACAAGAACAATCCTTTTTCTGGAGAAAGCCTTACAACTGAAAAGCCATCCCCGAAGAAAAGAAAGATTGACATCAACAATAACGACGATTGCATAATCATCGAGGATGATAAATCCGATGGTAATTCAAAATATTTTTGTTTTTTTTTTAAATAAGCTTTTTTGTTAGAACGCATCGCTCCTGTGCCTAAACCAAAAACATCGATCCTCAAGAAAAGCAAGCGCGTCACTTTCTCATCTGATTCTCTTTCTGTTTGCTCGTTTCTCAAAGAAACTGACGAACCTATGCGTCCATATCCAAAAAGAAATCGCAGAAAAGTCAGCGCTGATATTTGAAGCGTCTCCTTTTATTTAATTTTTTCTGGCTCTTTTTCTTATTATGTACATAGAGTTTCATTGTAGATTCCTCTAGACACTATTCGAAGATATTTATTATCCACCTGTATACTAGCCCATTTCACTGTAAAATTTAAAAATTTGTTAAATATAACTTCATTGTCAATGATCCGACAAACAACGAAACAAACGGAGTTTCTTCAAGAAAAGCAATTACTGCAGCCTTTTTCTAAAATCTTTTTGAAATTTTTGATTTGAAAATGCAGATTTAGTTGCTGATGGCGCTGGCGCACTTTTTTTCCACCGTTGATCATTTTTTTTCAAATTTTCAAAGAGCAAAATAAGAGAAATGACCTTCATCGTCAACAAAAAATGTAGTGTCTGCCGCAAAGTCGTCAGCTTCAATCTCGAAGAATTGAGATGTTGTCTTCGAAAAACCTGTCCCGACTGTGTTCTTGACAAAATCCGGTGTCCAAAGTGCATAGTTTTTCTTCATGTAACTTGTCTAAAAACTATTCTTTTTTTGATTTTATTTAGGACCGTAAAAAGAAGAAAAGAAGGGGCTCCATGAACCTAACCTTGACTAGACAGAACGCGTTTCGAGGAAATATTGGGGGAAAATATTTCAGCTCTTCGGTTGTTCTGCCTCAGACGCCTGACTGCATAATCATCGAGGATGAATCAGGTAGTATTTCAAACATTTTTTTATATAAGTATTTCTGTTAGAAGTCATCCCTCCAGTGCCAAAACCAAGAAAATCACTCCTCAAGAAAAACAGCCGCAACACTCCTCTTCAATCAGCAAAAGTGATCTTGAATCTAGATGTTGAAGAAGGCGGGAAAGTAAGATCATATGCTGAATTCATTAGCTCATTTCGCGCTTAGGCTGATGGACTTGAAAAGACTCCCAAACCAGATCAGAAATGCGAGCGATCATGGATCGACTTAGGCATGGCCAGCCAGAGCTTTCTTTACGAGCAGTTCTTGTACCTTGTTTACGCTTTCATCAACAGGAAGAAATCTTCTTCTGGCGAGAGTTCTCAAAAGCTCGTTGTTCCTGCTCCAAAACCGGAAAAGCGAGTTTGCTCGCTTTCGTCTGAAAAGCAGTCCCCGAAGAAAGGAAAGATTGATATCAACAATAACGACGATTGCATAATCCTCGCGGATAAAGGGAATGGTAATTCAAATTCAATTTTTATTCAAAATAAGCTCTCGTTTTAGAAAAAGTCCCTCAAATCCCAAAACCAAGAACATCAAAGCTTAAGAAAAACAGCCGTATTTCTTCTCCTCAGGAATCAGCAAAAATGACCTTGAATCTGGACCATGGAAAAGGAAAGAAAAAGACCGCCGAGCGAGCTCAGAAATCTGAGCTTCAAAAAAGCATGGACGGAGACATCTTCCTTTACGAGCAACTCTTGGAACTGGTTCACGTCTTGATCAGATGCAAGGAGAGCTCTGAAAATCTCGCCGTTCCCTCTTCAAAGCCGGAAGAGCAAGTTTCATTATGACGATAATGAATCACAATTTGTGATTTTTGAAGTGTCGCTTTTAATTTAATCATTTCTCGCTCTTTGTTTATATGTACATGAAGTTTCATTGTAGATTCATCAAATCATTATTTGAACATAACTATTATTCACCTGTATACTTATCTTCGAAACTGTAAAAACTGTAAAAACATGTAAAATACACAATCGTCGATGATTCGACAAACATCTAAACCCATGGTCCATGGAGTTTATGGTTATTCAGGATTTAAAACCATTAGTACAGGCTTTTTAAATTAGCGCAGCATAAATTCATTTAAAATAATATTTTAAATTTCCACATGCGTTTTTTTTTAAATTCGCCGCGCTCGTTCAGCACCACGATCAGTCTTTCAACAGTCTCAACAGATGGTTCGATGGCGCTGGCGCACTTTTTCCCGCCTTTTTTTGCAAAAATTTGAAAGTCAAAGAGGAGAAAAAGAGGAATGACCTTCAGTGCATCAGTTTTCGACAATTGCGATGTCTGCCGCAAAGTCTTCAGGATGAATCTTACAGATTTAGGATACTGTGGTCAGAAAGACTGCCACAACTGTTTCTTTGTGCCGATTTGGTGTCGAAAGTGCAAAGTTTTTCATCATGTAAATTTCCGACTTATATTTGTTTTACTCAATCTAATTAAAGGACCTAAAAAAGAAAAATGAAAAAGGCTGCATTAAACCCCTTGCGAGACGAAGAGGTGTACGAAAAGAATATTTCGACTCTCCGGATCTCAACGAAGCCTTCCACGAGGCCTTCCATGAGGAGCATTGCAAAATCATCGAGGATGAGTTGGACGGTAATTCAAAATCATATTTTTGCAAAATAACTTTTTGTGTTCGAAGTCATCCCTCCAGTGCCAAAACAAAGAGAATCAATCCCCAACGAAAATAAGGATGCTCCTTCTCCTCAACAGTCAAGACACGGCTCCCTTTACAACCGCATTTACGCTTTCATCGACAAGAACAATCCTCTTTCTGGAGAAAGCTCTACAACTGAAAAACCGATGCCGATGAAAAGAAAGATTGATATCAACAATAACGAAGATTGCATAATCATTGAGGATCAATCCGATGGTAATTCAAAATCATTTATATTAAAAATTAGATATTCTTTCAGTTGTCATCCTTCCAGTGTCGAAACCAAGAAAATCGAAGAAAAATCAGCTCTTTACTTCTGTCCAAGAGTCAGAAAGCACGATCTCAAATTCTCTAGACTCAGAAGAGCAAATTGGCAGTCAAAAACACAAATAAAACTTGCTATTGCTGGTCTTGCTATGTGTGCTCTATGTGCTCTTTCGAGTCAAAGCCACTCGAACCCGTCCGTCATGACGAGTATGAAATTTGAATTGTGTTTTAAATAATCATTTATCGTTCTTTCTTTATATGTTTATAAGGTTTCATTGTAGATTCATCAAATCATTATTTGAACATAACTATTATTCACGGCTGCCGGGGGTTTTGCCTGAGCGGGGGTTTGACCTGGCGTCGGATTTGCCTGAACGGGGGTTTGACCTGCCAGGTAAATCCGACGCTCAGGTCAAACCCCCGTCAGGCTAATCTGACGCTAGGTCAAATCCCCGTTTGGTCAAAGTTTCATTTACGGAAAAGGACGGAACAAACTCACACAAGGGGGGATAGGCTAGGCTTCAGTAACCCTAAGACGTGCTTTTTTAAGGTTAATGGAGTTGTCCAGCTCAATTCCGCCTTATAGACCCCCATACGCGATACCTTTTTAGAAACTTTTACGAACTTTGAAGGTATAAAATTCTAGAAAACTCCACTTCCGGTCGATTCTATAGCCGGATGTTGAAGAAAGTTAGGAGTTATGGTAAAGTGTGACCTATCAAATTGATGCCCAGAAAATTTTGAGCCATCCTATAATCAATATGTCAGAAGAAACAGTCCCAAACGTGGTCAAACCGACCGGTAAAATTATGTAAAAAAGGCATAAATTGATATTTTTTCTGTTTTATCCGTTTGGTTTGATCCCCGGTAAAGTTGATTCTTTTCTCAAATGAAAGGAAATCGTCTGTGCATCAATTTGATATCTCACACTTCACCCTCCAACCTTGATTTCGTCAACTTCCGTCGTCAACCGGAAGTGGAATTTTCTAGAGTTTAAAAATTTCTCCTTGCTTGCAAATTCTTGAACTACTACTAGAAGAAAATTGTTCTAGTTCGCAAAAATACGAGCTAGGAGAAAATTCTCCTAGTGACGGCGTACAACTGATACACAGTGGCAAAAAGGTTAAACATTCTCGCATGATAAGATTAAAGTAAATTTTGATTAAGGATATAGCCGTTCTCAAGGCACTTTCGTAGCGCCGAAATGGAGCGATAAATTTTTTTCATTTCAAGACAGGTCCTACCTAAAATTATGTCTGGAATTCGATTCTGATTTTTTTTTTAATTTTTTTCAAAGAAAATTTCTCTCTGGAGCGATTTGAAATCTTACGATCACTTTTTCTCGAATTTTTTCAATTAAATCGCTAAAACTAAACCGTGTTTTATTATAAATAACTGCTAATCTATCAACCTAGGGCCTCAAAATTTCAAAACCCGAGCAAATTTCCATTCTAGCGTCTTCTTCTTTTTGGCTTTTCTTTTTCATAAATGCTGCGTTCAGGGCGCTGGGCCAATCAGCGCGCTCTTTCACATGCGCGCCTCACCGCGCGATGGAGGAGGGCGCCCAGCGCAGCAAACCAGAGCGCTGTCTGACGCTTCGGCTTACTCAAGTAAGCCTCATAAAAATGGCTCTAGAACCATAAATAATTTGAATCTATTAAACTTTAAGCCCTAGAAATGTAGAGAAAGGTCCAAATTTTTAATTTATCAAAAAAACTCGACCGATTTAATGGAAAATTCTCGAGAAAAAGTGATCGTAAGATTTAAAATTGCTCTAGAGAGAAATTTTTCCATTAAAAAATTAAAAAAAACACTAGAATCGGGTTTCTTAGGCAATTTTAGGTAGGGTTCCTTTTGAAATGAAAAAATTTTATCGTCCCCTTTTGGCGCTACGAAAGTGCCTTGAGAACGGCTATATCCTTAATAATAAATGAATAATTTTCAATTTAGAAAGTCACATTTTTCCATCCAAAAAACGGCGCTTTTGCCTGAATGGGGGTTTGACCAGAGCGTCGGATTTACCTGGCAGGTCAAACCCCCGTTCAGGCAAATCCGCCGCCAGGTCAAACCCCCGCGCAGGCAAATCCGCCGGCAGCCATTATTCACCTGTATACTTATCTTCAAAACTGTAAAATCATGGAAAATATACAATCGTCGATGATTCGACAAACATCAAAACACATGGAGTTTATGGTTATTCAAGATTTAAAACCATAAGTACAGGCTTTTTAAATTAGCGCAGAATAAATTTATTTAAAATATTATTTTATATTTCCGCATTCGTTTTTTTTTAATTCGCCGCGCTCGTTCAGCACCACGATCAGTCTTTTTGATCAACAGATGGTTCGATGGCGCCGGCGCACTTTTTCTCGCCGTTGAGTTCTCTGATTTCGAAAATTTGAGCGAGAAAAGAGCGTGAAAAAAGATAGAGAAATGGAAGTTGATTCTCAAAGTCGGATTTCTACCCGCAATGCCAAAGCGAGATTACGGGCGAAGACTATGAACGAGGCGATGGAAGAACTTAACGAAATGAGTCGAAAACATCTCGTTAAAAGGAAGCGTTGTCCTGGAAAGAAGCGTCATGTAAGAAATCAACTATGAGCTCGTTTTATGGAAATTATTTCAGACAAAACTGTGCACTCTTCGCAACACAAAAGACGTGATCTTAATAATGGAGGAGGAGCTTGCTGAGTACGAAACTGGGCTTGAAAACCTGTGTAGAATGCCTGAATTAGGGGTTAAAAAATCTTTAATGAAAAGCAACGGGGCCTTTCCGAAAAGATTGGAAAGGAAATAGCGCGGCTTTCAACCCTGAGTCAGGTATTCTACACAGGTTTCCGAGCCCAGGTACGAAAGGCACAATAAACTGCTAGAAAAGTATGTTTCGGATAACGATGGATTCTTGCGGACACAGCAAGAAAGATCGGAAAATAAGCGAAAAGAAGATGAGAAAAAACAAGCTCTTCTTGTGGCTCAGTACGAAAAGGACATTTCCAACTACGAAAGCGAGCTGGAAAAGATCAGGCTGGAGCTCGCAAAATGCAAAGAAGAACTGAAATCGAAAGGAGAATCGCGCCGCGATTCAGTTGAAAAGCAGTCGACGAAGAAAATAAAGATTGAAATCAATAATAACGACAATTCGACAAACAAATTCATCAAGCTTGAGCCGCAAGGTAATTCATATCCATTTCTATATCAAATAAAATATCCCGTTAGATTTCATCCCTCCATCGCCGAAATCAAGAGGATCGAAGCTGAAATCGAAAAAGCGCGTTTCTTTCTCCCCGGAGAATCAGATCCGCGTGTTCAAAAGAGAAGCTGGCAGAACAATGCGTCCACTACCGGTTCCATACCGGCGTATACAAACTCGCAGAACTGGCAAAGCTGTTCGAAAAACAACCCGTCCGTCATGACGATTATGAAATTTAAAAATGCCTCTTTTTATCATTATTTTTTAAAACCATTTCTTGCTCTTTCTTTCTTTGCACATAATAATTTTTTGTAAATTCATCGAATCATTTTTGAACATAACCATTTTTCACCTGTATATTTGCCTTCCTGTAAAAACTTTAAAACTGATAAATATAACGTCATTGTCAATAATTCGACAAACAAAAAACGACGGAGTTTTTATTCATTCAGGAAACAAAAATAACTACTGCAGGCTTTTTCGAAAATCTTCCTCGAGCTCTAAAAGCAAAATTTACAGTTATCAGATTTCTTTTCTTTTACCGCTTTCAATCAGTTTGAGCGCTTCCTCCACTGCTTTTGAGCTATTTTCGCTGTCGTAAACGTCTGAGAATAGATTTCAAGCTCGCTGTTTCTCAATTCTCATTCTTCAAAAAGAAGAAACATTCGCTTAAAATCCGTTTCCTAGAGCATCAATAGTTTCCATGTTGTTTTCCCATTTCATGTTTTTGATGAAGTTGTCGATGAAGTCCAGTCTGCTCAATTGGTCATGCGCCGAGAGCTCGAAAAAGTAACTCGCGTATCTGGCGCCGCAAGAATGTCGCCAGACTCAATCATTTCGTCGACGTGTCTTTCCATCGCGTCGGTAAACCGCTCCTTCACCCAATCCAGCACTTCTGCGAGCGTTGGCCGTCCTTTGTTCTCGAACTCGGGGTGGTGCTCGGAGAAGTTCACTCCTGCGTTCAGCTTTTTCTGCAGCAAGTCGCACTTGTTCAGCACCACGATTGGCCTGATTCATCAATTGACAGGTGGTTAATGGGGAACAGTACCTGAAAGACCTGCGAATCCTGCCGCCAAATTTGGGCAAGCCAAAGATCCGAATCGTCTGGTAAAACAACGACGCAGCGTAAAAGAGCTTATTCAACCCGTCGCGGCGTTTTTCGTCAAACTCATCAACTTGAAGCCACAAGTTTTGTCAAAGCCGCTTTCAACAAAATTACCTGCGATGACAAACATGATCTGACCCGTGTTTTTCAAATACTGCAGCCAGCGTGCTCGCTCGCATAAGCTCCCATTTAAGGGACCTTGGCGAGCTAGCTGAGGCGCGACTTCATGAGCGCCTCATTCATTTTTGACTTCCGATATTTTGAAAATTCTCTCTGCAAACATAATCTACAGACACTCCTCTTTCTATTCTTGTTTTTAGTTTTTGTCTATCATTTGTAATTCAGGCGCTATGGTCGAAAAGAGAAGTTCATCTTCAAAAGATTCAGCACTTTCATTTTTCAAGATATGAAATTATAATTACATTCACCGGAAAGCCCAGAAAATTCTGTACAAAAGTTACCTAATGGGGTTTTATGAAAATCATTGATGTAGTGGTAAGAATCTGTAATCCATAGTAATTAGCGCGCGCTTCGCGGAAATCAAGCGCAAACAAGCCAAAATAATGCCTCGCGGAGCGCGAACGCCCGCTGTGGAACCGATCCACTCCGGAAAAACTCACCTTGCACTCGGCAGGTTATTGTTATCATAACCCCATTAGGTAACTTTTGTACAGAATTTGGGCTTTCCGGTGAATGTCATTATAATTTTATATCTTGAAAAATGAAAGTGCTGAATCCTTTTGAAGATGAACTTCTCTTTTCGACCATAGCGCCTGAATTACAAATGATAGAAAAACTAAAAGCAAGAATAGAAAGAGGAGTGTCTGTAGATTTTGTTTGCAAAAAGAATTTTGAAAATAGCTCATGTCAAAAATCAATGAAGCGCTCCTGAAGTCGCGCTTCAGCCAGCTCGCCAAGGTCCCTTAACCGAGTCCGAAATCGATTCCTTTTCAATTTTTCCCATGAAAATAAAAAATAGGTCCCATTATGGGAACTAAGAAAAAGTGACCATATCTCTCAATTCATGGAAATTTACGATGGGAAAAATTCCCATATTTTTCTTCTTAGAAAAATTTCAGGAATGAGATAAAATATCTTTTGGACTCTGCCTCCAACATCTGTAATCAAAGTAGCAGCAGTATCTTCAAGATTGATTTTGAAGGTCTCTCCACCGACTGTTGGGGAATAGATCTTCAGCAAATCTTTCTAGGGCTAAAAGAAAATAACAAGAACATTCAATTTCAATGTTGAAGTAGCCCGTTTCTTCAGTCGTCGGATAAAAACTGTCGGAAATGATCCGTTGATACTGCGCTAGAAAAACTTTTCAAAGTATTTGTGCTCTTCGTCCATTTCTTGAATGGTGAACCACAGCGATTGGGAAGTCATGAAGGGTAAACTCTTCTCCAAGACGGTTTCGATGTTGTCTCGATTTCTCGGCTGGGTCAAGTTCTTGGCGGCGCTGATGACAAACTGGGCTGAAAACGAGTCGCTGGAATTGATTCGGTTCACTTCGAGGTTTTTCTTTGCTATATTTTCTTTCGCAAGCTTTTTACTGTCGCTATAAATGATCATTACTCGCTTGGCAGCTTGTTCCTATGAGTCCAAAAGATATTTTCGAATTTCATTTGTGCCTCTTCTGGCTTCGTTTTTGTCCGGCCAGTCGGAGTCAAAATTGCTCTTGATTATTTTCATTACAGTAGATTTGCCAGCGAATTCCGTTCCAAGAAGAATTGTGGAAGAGCTTTCCAGACAAAAAACATTTTTTAATAAAATTTAAGAATTAGGCTCAAATTAATCGAAATATCGGTTTTTAATTGTCACAGTCGGATTCAGCATGTCCGATTACCCAAGAAACCGAGTTTTGACCAAGAAAATCGATGAAAAAAATTTTGAGGAAAAAGACCATAAGAGCAAAATCTGCTCTTCGAGTTGGGTCTCAATTAATGGCTCGGGAGGTCAGGAGCAAGGTGTTGCTCTAGCCAATGCATGAGCTGCAAATGTAGACGTTGCTGCAGGTAGTCATCAAGTCTGGGCAGATGTTCTGCCTGCAGCGGCAGTGGTAACACAGCCTTCGAAATGATTATCGAATTTTTGCCGCTCTCGAACGGAGAGCTATTTTCACTAAACCTCTTCTTGTCTACTAGACAGGCTCTGTTGTGGCTGGAGCTAGGGTCGGCACCAACCACTATTTTCCCAGGTCGGGTTGGTCGGTCTCCCAGAAATTGGGCGAAATCCGTGGTCGCTTTGGTGCGTCGGGTCGCCTTACTTTTTGGTCGGTCGGTGGTCGGTTTTTGGTCGGGTCGGGTTGTCTTTAAGACAATAAAAAATCATTTTTTTTTCAATTTGGGAGCGCTCGAGGCATTTTATTGAGGCAGTTGAACGTAGGTTTCCGACCAAAAACCGACCAATCAGACCAAAAAACACTCACCGACCGACCAAAACTGACCTAAAACCGACCATCGTCCGACCAAATCCGACCAGCGACCAAATTAAGAAGAAAAATCTTAGGCTGGGTTGGTCGGAACTCTAATCAACCCGACCGAACCCGACCAGGTCGGGTTTTGGTCGGTGGTCGGTGCCGACCCTAGGTCTGGAGACAGCCTCAGTTCAGGCGATCCCAAGTGCTAGTAGAATAAGAAACAAGCTTTGTATTTTTCCTCATTCTATCAATTTCAAGCCCGAATAACCGATTGGAGATTGTTTTTGTCTGGAAGCTCTCATTATATGATTTATCGTCGGCAGTTCCGTTTCTGTCTTGATAAATTCTCGCAAAGCGGATCGAACAGCTTCTCTTCAAAGAACAGCTCAATCATTCACGGCCTTATTTTTGGCTACCTGTTCATAAACTGAGAAGTGTTCGGAAAACAGGGGCAGAACGTCGATCGCAAAGTTCTCTCGGTTTCTTAGCGCTAGTTTTCAATTTTTTCATCATTTTTAGAGAAATTTTTTGTTAAATTATTTTGTTAAAAACTGTTTCTTCCTCGAACTCGATCATTCTGACTGAGCACGGGCAGCGTTTTTGACGGGTTTAAAAGCATGTTTGAAGGAGAATAAAAAAACGACTTAAAGTTTTTTTGAAAGGAAGAATAAAGGATCATCGATCAGAAAATGCACATTTTAATTGACTCCGAATCAAAAATGCAAATTAACGAATTTTTCGCTGCTTTTGTTTTTGACTTTATTGATACTTTGAGGACTCAATTGTATTTCGTTGCAAACAAAAAACAACATCGAAGTTTATTTCTTAAAATGTTTATTCCGATTGGAAACTACTGGTAATTAAAGGCAGTTTATTGATAAAATTGGCACTAATCAAGTTAGGTTCTCAATGTTGCGGATGGCGATTAGGGTATTCGACTTCGCCAGTGATCGGATTGTAACGCCCGGATCCTCCTTGCAAGTATTTGAATGGTCTCTTATGAAATGGAGGAAGGTAAACTTTCGGAATTGCCCTAGTTCGTCCGGTTTTACTGAAGAATACATTTTGAATTTTAAGATTCAACATCGTTGCTACCTTATGCTTTCACTAATGGCCAAAGAAGACTGAGCCCATCTCGTTGAACAAAAAGAAGTACTTCCCGAATGAATCTTATATGTTTAGTGACTGTGGCTGGGTTGGGGTTAGGGTTACCGTTTCATTGTCGCTATTGTTAACTTCTCGGCGAGGATTTGTAAAAAATGGCAAAACTTCTGCTTCCCAGGCTGAATTCCCATACTGGAAAGCTTCATCTGGCTCAATGACCTCTGTTTCTCTTTTCAGAAGATCTTGGTCATCTTCTATTGATTGGTTCTGGCAGACTGCTTCTTCAAAATTATCGAGTTCAAGCTGAATATATTTGCAAGTAGAGCTAGTCAATATGAAAATAACTTACCTTTGGAGCAATCGAATTGGTAGAAGAAAGATTTTCCTTCCTAATGTCTTTTACCTCCATTTCTAGCCTTCTGAAGTCCTTCTCCATTTCATTTTTCAATACTTCCTCTTGTGAAACGGCACCACTTACTTTCTTCTGTTTAATCGGCGTTTCTTCTTTTTTCTTTTTTGTCTTTTTCTTTTCCACTGTGACCCACTCAGCATCATCATCAGAATAATCGAGCTCAAGCTAAAATACCAAGTATTTACGGAGATGAATAAATTGAAAAGAGTACCTGAGAAGCAGGAGCATCGGAATATGAAGAATCCTTCTCTCGATTCTTCTTTTGTAACTGACTCTTTTCAATAATCGGTTTTTCTTGTTTCTTGTTTTTCTGGTCGACTTTTTTCGCGGGCTGCTTCTTCTGTGTTTTCTTTGATTTTTGAATTGCGAGTTCTAACTTTGTTTTTGCTTTTCGATCTTCGTCTTCGACCCATTCCGGGATTTTGTATTCTTTATTACGATAATATAAAACTGGGAAAAGAAATCTTGGGTCTTGGGCTGCCTCGAGATCATTAACAGCATCGAATTTAATTGCTGGCACTAAATTTGGGGAATTTCTAAAAAAGAGGCGGCAGAAAAATTTTACCATTTTTATTTTTTGAAATCAACAAGGTGCAGTTCTCGTATGGCTTTTTTGGAAGGAGAAGATAACTGTCTCTGTTAAACATTAAGGCGTCGTCTCCAGGATCGTCGCATATTTTCGCAAACAATTCCACTAATTTCTTCAATTTTGTTCGTTTTGTCAAAAGAATTGCTTCGTAGCCGTCCAAGTCCAAAAGTGGGTAGTCGACCAATTGTTCCAGAAAAGACCCGATTTGGGGTTGAGAATCATCCATTCCCGGTATTTGAATTCCGAAGTTATATCTGCCCTCGCTCACTTTTCCAAGATCCCTTTGCGACGTTTCCATCATCGAAATGATGTCAACTTTTCGCAGCATTTCTTGCTCGATTCGATACCGCGGATTGTCTTCGTCTATTGGAGGTCTTCTGATTCTCTTGTTTTTCAAAAAAAATGATCGCCATGGAGGGCTCATTTCAGAGCTTCGTATGCAATTAAAAGTTGGAGCTCAGCTGGGCGAAATCTCAAAGATAGTAATTTTTTCTCGTGACTCAACGTATGAGTCATGCATACTGAGGGTCTTTGGCAGGAAAGCCAGCTTTTAATGCCCAAGAAGTTTTTGGCATTTTGGTCAATTTTCTTTCGATAGCAATTGAAAAGTCAGTAAAATTCGGATTTTCTTGGGAGTTATCAAAACCGGTACTATTCTTGAGCTCCTTGTTCACAGTCTATCTCGCTAAAATCTGATTTTTCTCGAAGAAAAGGATCAGCAATATAAGCTCGAAAATCTCAATTTCCAATTATTCTAAAATATCTCAAATTCGAAAAATTTTCGAAAAGCAAGAAAATGCAACTTTCCAAGATCCAAGATCTTCCTTGGCTGGTAAAGAGGAAAATCAAAGCTGCAAGAACTCGAGTCCGAAATTTCGGAATCCGAACTCTTTCTGCGACGGAGAATTTCACTAATCAGAAGAAACAGCAAATTCACGACAAACTCAGAAAGATGACAAAACTGATCCCTCTTCTCAAGAAATAAAATCTCTTCCTGAATGGAATCTTTTCGAAATTGTCCCAGAAAATGAAGTTGCTTGGTGTTTTTGATGTTATTTTCGAGCTGGATGGGTGTCATTTTATTGATATGCAGGTTTAAGGTTTAATTTCATTGATTTAGCGATCGTCTTTTGAATTATTAAAAGCTAATTCGCGGTGGCCGAGAAAAAAAACTAACTCTCTCAAGGCGCTACTCGCTCGTATCGTCAATAATTTCGTCACTACAAGCTGCTACTGAAGTATGATCTGTTCATGTTTTTCTCTGGCGCGGGATTCAACAATCACTCTGCTCGGAATTTACTTATGAATTGAATTCACCTTGTTGAATCCTCGAAGGACCCGAAAGAGAAAGCGCTTCCCACAATCAAAGTGAGTGGCCCTTTAAAAAATTTATTGGGACGGGGAGAGTTTCATTTTAGAGCAACGCATTCGCGAATTTCTCCAGTCCTGACACGCAGACAGACAATAAGGACATAATGGACATGTCACTCATCAACTACGAGATGAAGAAGAGACCCCCGATCGAGAAAAATGTCGTTGTTTTTGAGTACGACAGAAGACGCTCGTTACAGAACAATCAACACAAATCAGTGTGCGGGGCTAATATTTTAGTTTAGGGGGCGCGCGCCGTCATATCCGGGTTTTCATAGGTTTTCGTGTTGACACCCTTATTGAATAAAAAATATGCGTAGAGTTTTTCTAAAAAATAACATAGAGAAGCCCTTATTTTAAATCTTGAAGAGAAAAAAAACCCTAATCTTTACACGTTTATTTTTGAAGACCCTAAATTAAGTCTCATAAGTTTGACGATATTTGCTGACGAGCATTATAATTAGCCCCGACAATGTCCAAAGAACAGAAGAAGAAATCAACAAGGAAAAAGCAAATACACCAAGTTCGTCCTCCTCCGAAAGCATTTCTTCTTGCAAGGAAGTTCTGCAGTTGTCGCCAACTCCCGAGATGAAAAGAAGAAAAGACATATCCCCGACGCCCTCATTTGAGACGTCCTTTCACGAAGCTATTCCCCGTCAAGTGCCAGCAACAAGCTATATTTCCAAACGCTCGAGCATAATTTCCCAAACGACAGAAGGTCAAAATAAACCCTTTTCTCCACGTCAATTGACGGGTTCTTTAAGAAATCGTATCTGCGAGCAATGCACCGCTAGCTCGTTCGGATACTACTAATTCGTTGCAGTTCTCGTCGCTGCCGCCTTCTGACAGCTTCAGAAATGTCAAATCAAAACGGGACTCACTCTTGTCACAAAACAGCGTCTCTTCATTATTAGCTGGTTGTTACAGGAGCGGAGGATAAAATCAAGGCTTCAACTAGAAATTTCGATAAGTAGATTATCAAGATTGTCAGCCTGTGAAGAAAGCCTGAGTCAGGGTTTTAAAGAGTTTTATCAAAAAAATTGTAAAATAGCTCTTTCAAACCCTGACTCAGTTTTTCTACAAAATTTGCCGACCTCAGACTGACGATAAGACAATAAATGCCCTGCTATCGCAAATGTCTAGTCGACAATCTTTAGAAACGCCACTCGTGGTCCTTGAAATTATCTTCCTGAAGCATCAGCAACGAGCTGGAATACTTGGAAGAAGATGAAATCAGAAAACACAGACGGGCGTCGCGAAAGTCCACCGGCAAAGTCAAGCAAATTCTTGTTAAAGAAGTGGAAAGGAAAGTCGGGGATTAAAAATTAATTAATTGATTTCTTGATCAATTTAGCGAGTCGACTACTGAAATAATCTCAGAAGAGCGAAACGAAGTAAAGCTTTGTAAGCTTCAAGAAAATGACTTTTGCGATGACTTGTAATACAGCAACGGATAATAAACGATACAGTAATGACTCGCCTTGCAAGCGCCTTTCATTTCATCCCTAATTCGATTAAATTGCCACTCTCTTTCAATTAATAATTCTGGATGAAAGCCACGAACCCAATCGATCACTTAAAAAAAACTAATAAAACTATCCAAGCTATGCATTTTCTCGTTGTTGTTTTCGAAATATTCGGTACACCTACTGAACTACAGTATTGCCTATTTTCTGAGATTGATGAGTTTTGTTTTTGAATATTTTGTTCTGATGTTTCTAGAACATGGGCTAAGATGAGGTTATTTTGAAAACTGAATTTAGTTCGGTCCTCATCATCCTCAAGGTAACTTGTATTTAATAAGTGTTGGACGTATTCGTATTTAAAATTATGTACATTAAAGTAAGCGATACCATCATGCCAAAGAAAATTATCCAGAGGTTCATTTGTGCTGGTGGTGAAAAAGATGATTATCCAGAAGAAAACTCGGTCGCACAAGAATCTGTCTACCCTAGGTATGAAAAGCGGTTAATAATACTCTTTAATTTAATCCTAGTGCTCGTACCCCTCGGAGAAGATTATTTCCCCGAATCTTCTCGGCACGCCGAGAAAAAGAAGAAAAAAAACTGAAATCACCTGAAATTAGTCCTCGAAGTTTCAGTTCAACGATGACAATGGAGTCTTTAACTTTGTACCACGAATACAAAAACGAAGAAGAAAGAAAAGCGATGCTATGCGCGACAATTTTGGACGAGATTCTGACCAACGTGATGATGAAGACAAATCAACAAGGTAAAATCAATTTGTCTTTGTACTTTAAAAATAACAGTCAGGGCGGCTAAAAGACGAAACATAAATCGCACTCTATAGCGCATTGTTGACTTGCATTGCGGACTTGCAATTCGCAATATCTTTTTTGCTGATTTTTCGAAAAAAATCAAAGAAATTGCAAGTCCTGACTGTATACTTCATTTTGTTTAAAAACAAATCTGTTCTAGAAAAATAAAAATAGATATTTATTTTAGAAGAAGAAGCCAAAAAGACGATCTTTAGGAGAATTATCGACCGTGTGAAAGCATATCCTCCTCTTGGACTGTCAAAACAAGTACCAGAAGAAGAAGAATGAGCATGAGTGACTCTATTGACAGATCATTTATTTTCAAATAATATATATTTAATAAATCAAATATTTCATATTGTCTAAGCTCTTTCTTTCAATTAATTACTCTAGAAACTCCGAAAAACGTTTGATCAAAATTCAAGTAAAATCATCCAAGTTTACTTTTTCCCTTTATTCTAATTGGCACACTCGTCGGTACTGGCAAATCCAGTAAGCGGGGCATAAGTAAGCATGACGCCAAAAATCTGCGGGAAAGAACGAGGAGTCTTGCCCGGGGCACTCTCGCGCGGCTCTAGAAGAATACCTTCTACTACTATTTTTAGCTAAAAATGGTCAAAATGAGGCCTTAGCAGTGATGATTTATAAAAGAACTTTTTCTCTGCGAGCGATTTGCTCGTGGAGAACTTTTTTTGAGCTGCTTTTTGTTATTTTCATCGTCGGAAAATGGAAAGGGTTGAAATCAGAGAACGAATGCGAAGAGCATCATGAGCGTCTTTTGAGCAACGATGGGTTGACCTACGACGACGTAAAAGACATTGAAGCGAAAACAAAGTTTCTCTATTTTCAAAGCCTGACGGAACCTGAAGACCTCTGGTTCATCGACAACTACCCAAAGGAAATCAACGGGGAGCCAATTCCAAAACAACTTCTCAAAGATGCGGGATTGCTGGCGATTTTCAAGGCGAAATTCAAGCTCATGTTGGAAGCGAAAATGGATATTCGGCGGCTGCGAGTTGAAAATCCTGATTATCACTTTGATCCGTATTTCTCGGCGATTCTGGCGCAAGAAAAAGAAGTGCGCAGTAGTTTCGTGTTTTTGACGAAAATGACGATCAACAAGTATCGAGCGAATAAAAAAGAGCTTCCCAGGTGGTCGGTGTTGATGCTAGGCCCGACCAACGAGCTGTACTCTTCCAAACGGCTCCGATTGCTGGAGAAACTTGACGAAAACGAGAACTACATGATTTGTGAAACGAAAAAAACTATTATCGATTACGCCAGAGTGAATAAAACTATCGTAGACATGTTAGGTATAAACGTCAGATTTTCCAAAGATAATTGACCTTCATTTTTAGAAAACGGAATCCCCGGTTGGTACATCAAAAACGATCGTTTACGTTCTTTAATGAATTCTCCTGTGGAAATTTGCGAGGGAGGATTCATCATTTCCACGTCTTTTTTGATCAGATTGGAGTCTTTGGGACTGATGATAGCCCCCTTGGCGCACATTCTCGACAGAAAACTGGCAATGACTGGCTGGTGGTTTGAATCGAACGGGCTTTTCGATCCTCTCGCTTTCTGGATCTTTAATTTGGCTAATTACGCCAGCATAAGTAACTTTGACGGCTACAGTTTGAAGATGGTCTCGTTCGAGGAATTGGAAGACGCCGAGAAATCCGACAATTCCGTTCTTCCCGAGCACTTTGTTGAGCACGAGCATCTCAAAGATAATTTCATTCGTATGAAACCACTCGTCAAAGGTACACAATTCTTCAAAAACCTTTCTTTTAACAAAAAAGCAAGAACCGACATTCGCGTCCATTGTCGAGCTGCCCGAACACTTCATCAAAAACTCGCCCCAAAAGCCGCTCGATTTCCTGATAACCCCGCCGAATGCTTGCTCTGAAAAAATACCGCTCTTGGCTTTGATAAAAACTTCCAACCCAGCTTCTCTCAATCGACATTGGGTTCGTGAAATGTTCAAAAGTCTGCTCCCGGAAAACCAGTATTACCTTTACTTTCTGATCGGATACGAGATTGAAGAAGTGGAAGTCTTTGAAGGTGGAAAGCCTTTTGGGTGGTCAGGGACGATGCTCCGAAGATATCATCCCAAATAGAGGTCAGTCTTAAATTTCCAATGATCAAAAAGCATCTCAAATTTAGCACGAGGCAAAAGAACACGGAGACATTATCCTGGCCGACTTCGCAGACACATACGACAACTTGCCGATCAAGACTCTTTCCGGCTACCAGTTTCTCAAAGACTACTGCAGCAAGAAATACGATATCGTTTCTTTTACCGACGATGATACATTCCTCGACTTGCCGAACATCATCAAGTACGCGAAACAGAGCCTTTCGCCGAACGAAGCGCAATTTCGATGCTTGAAGGGGAGCAAGATTGAAGCTTCTTCTGCTCCTTACTCGGGCAAGTACTTTGTCTTTCCAGACATTTGGCCGCCTTCGCACATTCCTCCCGCTTACTGCAACGGTCAATGCAGCTTACTGACACGAGGAGCTGCTGAGAAAATCATAGAAACAGCGGAAAACACGGCCAGGCATGAATTTAGGCTTGAAGACTTTTACTTTGCTGGAATTTTGAGGCAAAAAGCGAAAATAACGGACATAAAAGGTGAAAAAAAAAGTGGAAAAAAGGACTTACGAGAAACCGATTCAGGAATAACAGTGTATAAAGATGGAAAGGAACACGGCTTTTGCAAGCATCTGGGAGTCCCACTGACGAACGATACACTCACACCTCTTCTTCAACAATATCAAAATGGAACACTGCGAATACCCTCTGCCGCATAATTCTGTAAAACACTAGAAATAAATATTCAAATAAATGATCTCCGGCGTTGATTGATCCTCAATTAATTAGCTCCATAGTTAATTTGAGTTAATTAAAAAGAAAATATGCGTGAAATCACGAGAAAAAACTAAAAGTTTAAGCTTATTAGTAATAATTAGTAATAACTCAAATTCAAATTTTTGATCGAAAATTGCAGTACTCGTTGTTGTCTCCACAAAGCTTATCATACAGTATGATTCATACTTAGTAGTACTATCAACTTCCATCAGAGTATCCGACATCTGTCGAGAAAAGTTTGGACAAAACTGATGAGTAATGAAGCCTTGCAACCCAACTGACGAATCAGACCGATTTGTTCTTCATTTCGAGATTTCCACTTTTTGTATTTCGAGAATTTACTTTTTCGCATCAGCAAATTTCAAAATTTTCTCCATTTGAAAAGACGCGTAGAAAATGACATCATTCTTTTTGTGAAATTCGGTTTTTATTTACTGTGAAATTGTGGTTTTCACTCTACTTTATTTTCCCCAGATCTTGTTTTTTTTTAATTTTAGAGAAAGAAATAGCCAAAAATGCGTCTTCGCAGTAAAACGAGAGATTTGGCGAACGAAGTCGGCGAAAACCAAGAGATCCTGAAACGAGTCTTCGCCAAGTTGGAATTGACTGAACTAGTAAAGGTAACAAATGCAAATATGATTTTAGTCTTTTGTCTTAAACTGAATCGAACCGCTGTTACAATTATTTTTAGTGTTCATGGGTCTGCAAGACATGGAAGCGAGAGATCGAAGTGAACTTCAAACAAGTGGGCGAATACATTGCCAAGAGAGCGGAAATCGTCGGCTCATTTGGTGAGTTTGCCGCACTTAATGGACTCGGTCATTACCGCGGTATCGACACCGGAGAAGTCCGAAATGTGCATCATCGAGCCGAACTGCTACGAGTACTTCGAGCAATGGAAGCTGGCTTCACGAAATTCAATTTGAAGGTATGGAAATTTTTCTCAAAAGTAATATTTATCGAAACCTTAGTTTTCCAACTTTGGTTACTTTGATATTCGGGAAAATGGATGGCGAATGCAATATCGTTTTTTCTGGCTTTTTGGTTCGTCAGTCATCTTGCGACTCACTTACAATGGAAATCCGGTTGAATTCGAAGCTGACGTGGACGCTCTTGCAGGCGAGGGGATTTGCAAGCGGGCGAAGAAGTTGCGACCGTATCGAAATGGAATAGTGCTCTTCGCTGTAAGCCCTAAGTCAATGTTTGTCCGTTGGAATATTACATTGAAAAAATAATCCTGCACATTTACTAAAAACTGAAATAAAAAAGCACTAAACTAGATCGCTTCTTTTGTTTTTTCTTTGCACGATAAATTTATACCGGTACATTGAAAAGGCCAGAGCAAGTTAAGGATATATAATTTATATTAATTTATATTGTAAATTAGACGAGAATTAAATTGACGGTTGTAAGCGGTCATGTGGGTATTTATACCAACGTTCAGTGATTTCTCTGTCCGAATGCGGGTATAAATACCCATGTTCAATAAATGAAATTTTGTTTGAACGGTGGTATATCAAACAACTTGCTCTAGAAACATAACGTATAACCTCAAAAAGACAAGTCCAGCATTAAGGGCGTAGGACTGTTATAGTATGACTATAACGTATGACTGTTTTACTGCTTAGCATTTCTGCTACTGATCACTGTACGCGCCCAACGCGCGGCGACCTTTCCCTTTTCCCTTTTATGTCTATTGTTCACTACACCGCCAATAATTTCGGCTGCTCCGCCGATATTCTCGCGCGGCGCTCCGATATTCTCGGAAAGGCCGAGAATATCCGCGGACGCTCTCCCAATATTCTTGGGCACTGCTCTGATATTCTCCAATAGGCCGAGAATATCCCCGTAGAAAAGTGATCACTATATAAGGAGAACACCCTCCATCAAATCAGTAACGTTCTCAGGGGTCACTTTGAGCAAGACCTACGGCTTTATGCCTAGAGATTACTGTACTGAGACTGTGCTAGCGCTCGTCGCAGAATAAATCGGAAACGCTTATTAGCTTTTTACTACAATTGTAGTGTGTCTTTATTTCACGCAAGCCATACTACAACATTGGTGTCAGAAGTATAAAGAAACCCAGCCTCAGAGAAAAACACAAGAAGTATTCCGAAACCACACGCTTACCAGCTGCTACCTCCCTTGCGATCAAAGATGACACTTGTTAAGGTAAGGATAAATGGGTTATTAAGGGTATAGAGCCAGGGATTTTCACAGAAAGCGGAGCTTGCATCCTTAAGGGCAGCCACCGATAGGAAACCCTTTAGGCAACAATATGAAGTTTTTTTGAAAAGTATTCTTAAAAATAATCTTAAGGGTATACCTAGGCTTAACAAACTAGAATTGTTTTCCTGCGGTTTTCAGGTTGCAATAGAGAAAATTGTAGTTCGGATATTTTGTTCAGAATTTCATGAGGATTTAAAGAAAAAATGTACCCAGATTTAATATTTGAGACTTGGCAAAAAGTGATGACTACACCCTTAAGATAAAATAGAAAGGGCAATTTTGAATAATTTTTGATAAAGAGGGCATTGATAACTTATTTTTTTGAATCTAACCAATAATAAATATGGAATTTATAACATGAAAATTTCTATTTCAAAAACGATTAAAATCACTTAATAATCTTTTTCTCAATATTTTCTCTTTCAAGGAGCTGGAAAATACGCGAAAAATAGTGCGACTGATCACAAGAGAGACAAAATGCAGAATGACGCCCAATTTCAAAAGCGAAAATTTAGGCGCTGAATGCATTAATATTAAAGGGCGAGCGCGTGCTCTGAATGGCTCCCATCACCTTTATTGACTTAGGCATCCAATCAGACGATAGAAGAAATAAATTATTCAGGAAGTGCACACCCTCTCAAAATCACCCTCTTTCAAAAAGGTAAGACTAACTTGTCTTCGAAAATTGAAAATTTTCAATTTTTTGATATCGAGCAAATGCCAATCAAATCAAAACAAATCCTTTACTATTTTGAAGATGGCACCGAAAAAGAAATGGTTTACCGCTATGTCCTTCCACGAGTCCTGTCAATATATCCACCAACCGAACATATACAGAAACCAGAGAAATGGCAAATAATTTTCGACATGATTGCGATTATTGAAGAAATCCGTAGAGACGCGACGGAATTCATAGCCACGCAAAACTTCTCCGTCGGACAATCAGAAGCTCTTTACAATCATTGGTTAATGTGCCAGTCAAGGAAAAAAAGAGACCAAAAGGAGCAATTAATTCTCTGGATCTGCAAAGCAACATTTGTGTGCGACGTTTGGAAATCAAAACATGGAAATATAACGGGAATCGGGACACAAGTGCGCGTTGCGTTTGATAAAATGTTCAATGGACAGCAAGAATTTTGGAGAAACTTCTTAAAGATCAAGACCAACTCCGAGATGAGAATTGCCAAAATAAAGATGGAAGAATTCGTGAGGAAAATTGAACATTCTTTCCATGAAGGAAGATCAACAACTTCTCAAGGATTTTCTGAGGGAAGGGATCCTAGAAATTGGCAGGCTGAAACAGGCATGGTGTCGACGAGTCAAGATCCGGGACATTCTGTGAGAAACGAGAAAAGGGCACAACAAGTGATGGAGATAAATAAACCTCTAGTTCTCAATTTGCGATTTCAAGAGGTGTATTACGGATCGTTGAACAACAATGTCTCAGCTGTCGATGAAAGACACCTTCCGATTATTACCAAACATCACAGTCAACAATCAAGCCTGCAGACAGAGAACCAACAACTGATGAATCAGACTGGAAACGGCGGAATTCAGCCAAGCCAACAAGCTTTCGACTCAACTGATGCGACCGGCCCACCAGCTAAACGGCGAAAAATTGTCGGCGACAGTGACTCTTTCTTCATGGCAAATAATACTGGCGAGAAAATTAAAGCTGACGAATTGCCTGATAACGTTGACAAAATTTTGAATTCAGATGGTAGCCAGGAAAATTCTTCCGGAAATATGCATGAAGGGACACACACGCTGGAACCAAGCAATCAGCTACAGTCAGCAACTACTGACCAAGAAACTCATCGACAAACCAAAAGAGCGAGAACTCTTTCAGAGCAAGGATCAACAAATAATGACATGAACATTATTCTACCAAATCAAAGTGCCGAATCATGGAATAATAACAAGAGTATTCAACCAGATAAACGACCAACAAACGAAATTGGAGAGCCTTATCAAAACGATTCCAACAATTTAGAACCTCCTTTGCCGTGCCTCGATGCAGACACCGACTTTGAATCTTTTTTTGCTCAACTTGAGGCGGACAATGTCAAGAAGTTCGATGAAACTTTCACCTACAACGGGAAGAATTAAATCTCGCATTGCGAAAATTATTTCACTAATGACAGAATTTCTTTTACTGGAGTTCACCTCTCACTTCTCCTTAACTGTCTAGTCTGTTCGGGCATAAAAGACACTTAGCTTATCGAATTAAAATTTGTATGCTTTTAGACAAACGCAAATCTTTACAATGAAACTTATCAAAATCAACACAACACAAGCGAACGGAATTCCGAATAAAATCGCGATTCACGTGACCAAAGAAGATCTTGAAAGAGATCTTCAGCTGGCGGCGAAAGAAGCAGATTGTCCCGACACGTTCGTCTTGATAGCAGAAAGCTCAACAGGTATAGTTCAGAGACTTGGTGAGAACGAAGAGAAGCTACGCAAGTCAAGAACAAAAGCAGAAAGGATCTTGCGAGAAGACTTGGATGAAGCGATTTTCATCGAGGAGGATTATGCAACACGATCAAACATACTCATCGAAAACCAAGAGCAGACCAAGACAAACAACATCTCAGAAGAAAAACGTGAAGGCGCAAGGCACGATAGACTCGAGAACCTTGAGAAAACCGTCAACGCGATCCAAAATGAGCTTCGAAATCTGCGAAAGCAAGGAGAGATGATTCTTACAGAGAGAGAGATGCAGATAAGCGCATTGAAAGTGATGGAAAAAGCCATGAACGATCTCAAAGAATACTTCGCAATGAAGAACTCGATGAGTGACAGCGAGGAAAACACTGAAGGAAATCAGAGGAATATCGCACACCTTCTAAATGAACAAGCAAAGGCGAGAGGAGAAGAAAGGAAAAGATTTGAGAAGGCGGAAGTCAAAAAATTTTTCGCGAATCCCGCAAAATTCAATATGGTATCCTGGACTGACGACGAAGACCTTACATTTGACGAGCATTTAGCCAGAAACCGGATTGCTATACGAAACGCTCGAGAATCAGGACTTGCTGACAGCCAGTTAATCAATCTTTTTCTTCTTACGCTGAGACCAAGAGACCACTACCTAGACGAGGTGGTTGGGGTGAAAGATCGTAAAGACTTCAAGACGTTCGTCAAAGCCCTTGGACGATATTTCAATGGATCCTCGTCAACCAGTATGAACAAAGTTATAACGGCAAGAAGAAAACCGAATGAGAAACTTATCGAATTTTTCGTCCGATTACGATCCATGTATGAAATGACCGGAAGAGACCCTAGCAAAGGGGAGACACCAAACCTCTTTTACACGATCCTGCTGAACAATGCAACGATAGTTCAGAAGACCGAACTATTAAGGGACTTAGATGTTGAAAGAAGAAAAACAGCAATAACGTTAGAAGATCTTCAAAACGCAGTTTTGAAGGCCCAAACGGTGGATGATGAAAGCTTGGACGTAAACACCAATCATCGTGTGTACAACATCGAGGATCAGCAAAGACAAAGAGGTTATGAAAAACGGAACGAAATGCCAAGATCAAGCTTCAGAAAGCCGATTGACAAATCAAACGCAGTCTGTTACAACTGCGACTCTAAAGGGCACATGTGGCGTGACTGCCAAGAGCCCTTAAAGAAAAGATTTGTCCGAATAAAAGAAAGAACAAACCAACAACAAGGATATCCGAGAGAGCCTAGAACCCCTCGAGGGACAGGCTATCGAGCGAACAAAAGCACCTAAGCCAGCTGCGAATCGGCTTAGAAATATGGAAACGAAAACGGAACCGGAACCGACTAAGAAAAAACCTTATCAAACACTTATTGTGTACGCCAATGTCAAGGCGAAAGCCCGCAATGGCGTCAAACAAGACGTATTGACTTTACTCGATACAGGCGCAACCTACAGTTGCGCAAGCCTTGATTTCGCCGAAAGTCTTGAAAAGAACGGCTCCAAAATCATTAAAGAACGAACTCGTAGGGCTCATCCAATCGCAGCTAAGGGAGGTAAAATGGAAATCGTCTATGACATTATACTGGATGTCACAATCAAAAGCTATCCTGATATTGTCTTCCCTTCAGTTCGCGTCAGTATTATACCTGGCCTTCGCGCGAAATTAATACTTGGATGTGACAGTCTCCAGAACCATACACTGCAGATAAATAGCAATTCTGCACTGATTGATGGTAGACCAGTGCAACTCGCGAGACAGAGGAACACAGTAACACTGAAAGTATTGGAGGCAAATGCTTCAAAGGGCTTCAATACCCTGAAACTTGCTGCCGAAGACCTTGCAGAAGAGAAGCAGCCCTCTAACCGAGTTTTACTCACCTTAGAATCCAGCTCATCGCCTGGTGTGCCGGACGTGTCTATGATCATGAAGTCAAGTGAGTTGAAAGCCGATTTCTTGATCACATACCCGGGCCCACCGACCACAGTACCGAAGATTTTCCTGGCCAGAATTGACTCGGTACCGGAAAACTCAGAAACCGAAACTCCTAGGGGATTGTCGGCTGATGATATCAATGATATTATATCAAAAACAGAGCTGAGCCCACAAGGCCAAGAGAAGCTGAAAGTCATTCTCGAGAAGCATTCCTGCTCATTCTCGAAGAAGAAGACCGACGTTGGAATATATAAAGGACCTAAAGTTAAACTGCAGTTACTTGACCCAAGACTCCCTGGAGCCTGGGTCCGACCGAAGAGAATACCCATCAGCCAGCAAGACTGGCTAAGAAAAGAACTTGACGCAATGCAGAAAGCTGGAATCATCGAAAAAGCTAAAGGAAGCCAATACAACGCAACACTTCAACTAGTCAAAACGACGACAGGAGAACATACCGTTTGTGTAGACATGCACTCGCTCAATCTCAGAATAGCTGGAAATGACCGTCTTCAGGACGAACCGAAAGAGACCTTGGAAAAGCTGGAAGAAGCATCGTTCTTCAGCAAAATTGAGATTCAGCAGCCTTTTCTCCACATGAGCTTATGTGAGGAAAGCAGACCACTAACAGCATTCAGTGCACTTGACCAACAGTATCAATTCAAACGTATTCCACCAGGATTGAAGATTGCTCCCAATGTCTACCAAATGGCATTAAATGAAACACTTGGAAACGTCATAAGTGATAGCTGTTTAGTTACTCTGAATGAGATCCTTGTGATCGACAAATCGGAAGAAGAGCATCTTAGTGCTGTCGAGGAGGCGATTGATCGACTTACAAGCGCTGGATTCATTCTCGATCCGGAAAAATGCCTCTTCGCACGAAAGAGCATAAGCTTTCTTGGATACAGAATAACCCCTTCAGGATACTCCTCCGAGCATGACAACCTAGCTTCAATCAGAGATTATCCGGCTCCAACAAACAAGAGAGCTCTTCGTCGATTCATCGGGATGTGCTCATACTACAGCTCGCTTATTCCAAGACTTAACTTTAAATTGGCGCCTTTATACAAAATGAGTGGAACAAAATCAGTTTATGACTGGGAAAATGAACATCAGAATGTGTTTGATGAGATAAAAGCAGCGATTCTACAACAGAATAAACTCGCCTTCCCATCACGTGATCCCGATTCGCAACTTATGGTAACAAGCGATGCGAGTCTCACGGGATACGGAGGAATGATAAGCCAGAAAATCGGCGACGAGCCTGAACGTCCACTTGGATACTGTAGTGGATTTTTCAAAGATTCACAACTGAAGTGGCCGATTCATGAGAAAGAAATGTATGCCTTCATCAAAACACTCGAAAATTTTCACCATCATTGCTACGGAAAATCATTTCTTTGGAGAACAGACAGTCGATGTCTTGCATTCATCTGCTCGGAAAATAAAACCGGACAGACAAAACGACCATCAGCAAAGAAAGCGCGGTGGCTCCAAAAATTGAGCGAATACGATTTCGCGATCAAACATTTGGATGGAAAATCACGTGAAATGAGCGTTTGTGATAGCCTTAGCCGACTTGATCCACCTGAAGTTGTCAACCATATCGATCATGCAACGGAAACCAAATTCAGAAGCCTTCATAAGGCGATACCAACATGGATCAAGCTCAAAGGAATCTCTAAAGCGGAGCTACGCGAATGTCAAGACAAAGATGAGTCTCTTCTGAAATTCAAACACGACTGGAAACCATTGAAAGGAAAATATAAGCTCAAACTTGCTGAAGACGGAATCTTCATCTTGGTAGGGAAAGTTGATCGGATACCAATACCAATGGAGTTACAGAAGAGAATCATTTCAGCTTACCATCTTCCACAACACGCGCGAGTAACAAATATGATCGAAGCAATGAGGAAATCTGGAATCTTGTTCCCTGGAATGTCACGTAAAACAAAAGACTACATCAAACAATGCCCAGCTTGTATTACGATGGCAGCGTTGGAGAAACCCAAAATTTTACCAGTAGCAGCTCCGAAAGAACAACATCCATACATGACCGTAACCATCGACCTTCTCGGACCCCTGCCATCGACTCCAACACGCAAGAAATACATATTGGCGGCAATATGCAATCTGACTCGCTGGATAGAGCTCAGGCCCATCGTGGATAAATCAGCACCTCATGTTGCTAAAGCAATAATCGATATATTTTTCCTAAGAGGACCACCACGGGCAGTTTCTTGCGACAATGGAAAAGAATTCTCCAACAGCATCCTAAAAGAACTACTTACGTCCTTTGGAACCTGCATCAACTATGGAACACCTTATAGGCCGCAAGGACAAGGCCTGATAGAACGAGCAAACCGTGAGATCGTCAAACATCTCAAAGCGTTAAACATAGAAGAGAACCGATGGGACACTTACATCCCATCAATCCAACTGTCAATGAACCTTAGCTACCACTCAGCCTTGGGCTCAAGCCCCTTTCAAGCCATTCATGGCTGGACTCTAGCCGAACCATTTTGTAACACTACCTACAATGGTGAAGAAATCCCCGAAGATGTCCGACTATGGGTTAAAGAGTCGGGAGCTCGAATGTGTGCTGCACTCTCGCAACTAGTTGCGAAGCAAGCAGTAGCATCGACGGAGATACCTGACGATACTGATTCTAATGGGATAGATACTGGAACAGAAGTTCTTTTAAAAACTATGATTCCACCAGGAGTAAGTGGAAAACTCTACACTCCTTGGAAAAGAGGATTTGTCGTTAGAAAAAGATGCGACAAATATACGTACATTGTTACCCCGATCGAAGCTCCTAGGCGGCGATTTCTTGTGCATCGCGATCGCATACGCATCCTGCACCGGAATCTTAAGAATTCGCCAAAGGTAAAATGACATGTCAGAAAAAGTGTATGTTGATGGCTAAAAGGAAATACCTAGGAGCAGACGACACTTCAGGAGAAGAATAACGATACAGAAGGAATCGTTAAACCGCATGAAGATTCGGTAGTTAATAGTCAGGCGCCACCAGTAGAAAATGAAGAGGAAATATCAACATCAGCGGTGCCTAGAAGAAAGACTAGAGGACAGAAAGTGTCGTATAGTAAGTTTTTCTGAGACATGAAGCAAAGGATAGAAGATCGTCCTCCAAGAAACTCCATGTCTACAACTCACGCAGAAGAGACAGAAAACGTCGATTCGGGAAGAGACTTCACTGCGAAATCCAAATATGTTCACCTCGATAATTCTTTCTGCGAATAAGCCGAGTCAAAGACAAAAGCTAACTCTGACTTATTTAGATAACTCGAGGTCAACGAAATGCAAAAAAAAAAACCAAACAATAACGCACTTTATCATCACCAAACTATGCAATTTGATAAGGGAAGCACGGAAAGTTTACGGATCCATGACGGAGAAATAGAAGAAAAATCAAACAACTCGCCCAAAAAAAAAAAAAAGAAAAAAAAAGTCAGCTACAACGAATACTTAGAACTTGGAACACGTTCTAATCGAAGGGAGGAGAGAAGAGGAAAGAAGTGAATCTTCTTTAGTTATTCTGGACCGCTCACATAACAAAAAATTTTCTAATTCTTCTGACAACTCGTACCTTCGTTGATCGAAGACTTCATAATTTCAGAAGCCTTACATGAAAAGCACCGTGATCGGATTAAGTCTGGAGAAAAAAGCGACATCTACACGTCTCGAAAAAGACCTTAATCGACATCTTTCCCACTCAAACATTCACTTTCTTCTTTCGATTGTGGACAAAAGTCAACGTTTTCAGTGTTTCACGGAAAGGATGATTGAATTGTCGGAACTCTGGTCTTACAAGCGCGCAAAAACCCTGGCAAAATAAAATTGCTGCAACAGAAATTGACTGAACTACAGTACTTTATCAGTATCACCTGAAAAACAATCCGAAATCGATGAATTAACATTGATGCACAAGTGTTAATTAATGAAGGAGGGAAGAGTGTTATAGTATGACTATAACGTATGACTGTTTTACTGCTTAGCATTTCTGCTACTGATCACTGTACGCGCCCAACGCGCGGCGACCTTTCCCTTTTCCCTTTTATGTCTATTGTTCACTACACCGCCAATAATTTCGGCTGCTCCGCCGATATTCTCGCGCGGCGCTCCGATATTCTCGGAAAGGCCGAGAATATCCGCGGACGCCCCCCCAATATTCTTGGGCACTGCTCTGATATTCTCCAATAGGCCGAGAATATCCCCGTAGAAAAGTGATCACTATATAAGGAGAACACCCTCCATCAAATCAGTAACGTTCTCAGGGGTCACTTTGAGCAAGACCTACGGCTTTATGCCTAGAGATTACTGTACTGAGACTGTGCTAGCGCTCGTCGCAGAATAAATCGGAAACGCTTATTAGCTTTTTACTACAATTGTAGTGTGTCTTTATTTCACGCAAGCCATACTACAACAGGACAGCCCGGTCAGCAGCCGAAGCTGGTTCCCCAGTCGGAGACAGTATGCGCTCCGCGCCTGTCTTGAAGGATTCTCCAAAAATTTTCAAGTTAAAGCTATAAAATGAACCTTTTTGTACGTCCGAAAATCGGTGTGTTTCCCGTCTTCATCGAAACAGATGAGGCTCTAGAACAGAACTGTTTTCAAAAAGCCTGGAAAATACCCCCGTTCGCCAGTAAGTGTGAACGTGGGTATCGAATACCCATGTTCGGAAGAAAGAGTGAACGTGGGTATAAATACCCACGTTCGGGGGGAACAGTGAACGCGGGTATAATACCCACATGACCGCATACCACCGTATTGACTAAATTATGCGTAAAATGTTATTTGTAGTAGATATATTTGATGAAATCTATAATAAAATGAAATGACAGACTATTTACGATTCTATGAGAAAATCATCTTTTGATGAAATATTTTTCTCTTCTGTCGTCTCTTCTTTCTCTAGCCCCGAAATAATTGCCTTCGTCTCAGCTGAAATTCTTTCTGTGATGACGTCTTTCCATTTATTCGACGCAGCGGTTGACAATTTGCTGTAAAATTCAGGGTCTTGAATGTTTTCCAAAAAGGACACTTCTCGGTTGTAGGCAGCGATGAAAGAACCTCCGTTAGATCTTTTTCGGGCATTTTTCAATTCGCACTTTTTGCTTCCGAACAGGTTTGAGAACGCTTTCCTGAGGTATTCCAAGATAAAGACGGTCGGAATTGCAATCATGGAGGAGGACGCGAGGCAAACTCCAAAAGCATCGGCCCAAGCTGGATACAAGTACGTTTTGTCATAAACCGTTCTTCCCATTTGAGTCAGTTTGATGACAAAAACCAGCATGCAAACAATGGGAGTGATGAACTGCCAGAGATAGCCGAAGATGTACCAAGGGTAGCGGAAGACGTTGATTTCCTTAAAAATAACGGTGTCTCAATATCGAATCTAGCAGTAAAATCCATTACCTTGCTATACATGAGGCTGAGTTTCTTGTAGTAATTATCCCGCCCGTGAATCCAAGCCACAACCGACGTCTGGAAAAATGCCACCCACAAGAGGCACAGTCCGGACGCTCCATAAATGTCGAAAATTTGGAAGACGTAAATTCCACCCTAAAATAATCAATAGTCGTAATTCTTATCGTCTATTTTTTTCTTACATCAGTCATCATTGGCAGTCCGACCAGGAAGCAGAGGAGACAAATACAACCGACGAGAATGGGACGTCCCGTCGAACTCGTCTTGAATTGTTTTGGGTAGAGATCGGCAATCATGGCGGCGAGACCGTCAACGCCGACGTAGCTAGGTTTGCATTTTTAGAAACTGGAAACTACAGAGGCTCTCTTTTACTTACTGGCTAGCGAGGCCGAGCATCAAAAGCATCGTGAAGAAAAGAATGGCCCAGAGATTGGGAAGGGGCATCAAACTCACTGCTCGAGGATAAACGATAAAAGCAAGTCCGGGGCCACTTTCAGCGATGTCAGCAACGTCGATTCCTGTCAATGTGGACATGTAGCCGAGAATCGAAAAGATAGCGAAGCCGGAGAAGAAGGATGCGGATGCTAAGGAAAGAAATAAGTCAATTTATCTCTACAAGGGGTTACCATTAAATCCGCAAAGAAATAGGGACCATTTGAAGCTGTTGAAATGAAAGTCGTTGTAAGAACCAAGCGCGATTGCTGTTCCAATGCCGATCATGTAGCTGAAGAAGACTTGTGTTCCGGCGTCGATCCAGACATTGATCTCCAAAAGTTTTGGGAAATTCGGCTGAAACAACGGTTTATCTCAAGGCTTCAAAGAAATGCCACGAAGGCGAAACCTTTAAATAAATTGCCCGAAATACCTTGAGATAAAAAGCGAGTCCTTTTGCTGCTCCTTTTAAGGTGACCCCTCGGACGATGAGAATCATCATCATGACAAGCGGAAACGTCGAGGTGACATAAACGGACTTTCCAGTCGACTTCGTTCCTCGAAAAATGCAAAAGTAGCTGACCACCCACATGACAAAAACAGTCCCAACAATTTCCCACCGCAGAGCACCAATGTCATCGATTCCAGCTGAATTATGAACTTGAAGAGTGCGTCTTTTCCAAAACTCCAGCTCTGGATAACTCGTTGCGCTGTCTGCTGGACAGAGTTCCGGTCGTTCGAGAATGCTTCATCTTGTGCTATAGGCTATAGCATATGAAATATTCAACTGAAAAGGCTATATAATGATATAGTACTAGTAATTTAGTGTTAATCTAAAAAGGGTTGAAAAATTCTCCTTTTTGACCTTTATTGTTGTGCCTTCCATTTGATCGACAACTCTTGCAGAACACGGAAGATCGAAATGTTTTTTTTCTAGAAATGATTGATTTATAAAAGACCATAAATGAGACTTCATTCTTCTTTTTAAAAGTTTAAAGCAATTGAAGTTGTTTGATATATAGATCGTATCCATGCAATGAAGTGAAATTCCTTCATGATTATGTAATAATAGTGTGATAAATAAAATACGATTGACAAATGAAAACCTCTCTCCCTACTTAGGGGACTATCACTAAATAGGGTTAACCCTATTCAGACTTTAATCTCTAAAAGCCCTTTTTAGTCAAAATAGTCGATCTCTGCGGTATTCTCTAGTCTACGAAAATAGCACTTTCCTAGAATTAGTAAGAGGATCTTTGACAATTGTGGTCGTGCAGCACTCCGAATTCCACTCGTTGTCACAAGTTGTCCACGGCAGCGGGGATCGAGCACTGTTCATCAAGTAGAAAAGCGCCCAGCCGAGAATGATGATATAGTAGCAATTTAGCCAGAAGATGATGATTGCCGAACACCATCCGATTCCCTTTTTTGTTGTTTTATTACTTTGTTCTTTTAAGTAATCGTTAGGGAATTTTAGGCTAAGTCTTCTTTTTTTCCAAATAGGAAGTCGTAAATTTGCCTTTCTTTTCAAAAAAAAAAAATTCGTAAAATCAATAAAAGTTATTGATTAGCCCATAAAGACTACAACTAGGGTCTCACGGGTTCAAGTACAAATTCCAAGGACTTTGATGATCACATAAATTTCTTTGTGAAAATATAAGAAAAAGAAGCTTTTTGCTGAATTTGAGTCCTAGATTCGTCAAGTCTATGAATATTTTAAATAAGAAAAATAACCGATCTTTCTATTTAAAACATTCCTTGAAAGCAGGCACTAAATTCCAAGCGGTGATTCCCGCCTGCTGCATAAACTGGCCGAGGGAAGTCTCAAGCAAAAAGATAGGAATTCCGCCAAGGAACAAGAACGTAAAGTAAGGAATAAGAAAGGCTCCACCTCCATTCTTGTAGCACAAGTACGGAAAGCGCCAGACATTTCCGAGGCCGATCGCGCCGCCAACAAGGGCGAATATGTACTCTCTCTGGTTCAGGGTTCGGTAATTTGAGCTCAAGCTAAAACTCATTTTGGCTAGACGCTCAAATTTCCTCAAATTGAGAACTCAAAGTGACTTGAGAAATCATTTTGAGAAGATTTGAGAGTTTTGGGAGTTTTGAGTTTTTGGGAGATTTGAGAGTTTTGAGTTTTCAAAACTCAAATTAAGCGAGCGCTTCCCTGATTGGCTCATGGATCGCCAGAATTGATTTCTCACGTGAGCTCTCATCTCTGAGTTCTCAAAACTCAAATTAAAAAACGTGCGTCTCAAGCTTTGTTTCCTTGAGTTTTAGCGTGAGCTCAAATTACCGAACCCTGCTCTGGTTGCCCCACTTCTGGGCCTGGATCTCTTTCGCCATTTTACCGGCACTTCCTCTCGTCCGATTCCGACGCTCTTCTCTTCAGGACTTCTTCTGAAAATAGACTGAAATGCCCCGCGGGGTAGAGTTAATCCTTTATTTCTTAAGCTCTTATTTCTAATTTCGAAAAAAAATGAAAGTGACAAGTGGGGGCAAAACGAGAGTTGGGGTGTTCCTTAAAACGGTTTTTATCTTTCTTTTACGAGACTAGTAGTAGTAGCGCCCCACGCTACCAAATTTAGCTCTCGTTATTAAAATGAGAAATGAAAAGTGGGTATGGCGGTTTTTTTGACAAAAATAAACGAATAAACGAAAAAGCGAGAACAAGGAAGAGAAGCTCGATAATTTACCGCAGCTCGCCACATATTGGGTCTCACTTACTCCTTGATCTCATTATTCTTTTCTTATACTGCGGCGGAGTGTATAATGCTGACGAGGAATCATTTGCATTTTCGGCCGGCCGATTTGCTCCAGATGTACGCCAAGTATACGCGCACTTGACTCCACTCTTCTTGACACCAGTCGTATTTTGCGATGCGAACCTGAGGGGAAGCACACCAGGAACACCCAGAGCAGAGTTGCAAATTTTGAATAATTTTTCTGAGCTGAGCTGACCTGAGTAAAAATTTCTCTGAGCTGAGCCGGCCTATTTTGGAGATTTCTGAGCTGAGCTGAGCTGACCTTTTTCAGAGGTCATTGAGCTGAGCTGAGCTGAGCGGACCCTAATTAGAGCTGAGCTGTTTTTTACTGTTTTTTGGCAGTAAAATTGTATTCAAATCATTGAGCTGAGCTGAGCTAAGTGATAATTGTCTGAGCTGAGCTGAGCAGAACAGATCATGTTCGAAAATAATTGAGCTGAGCTGAGCTGAGTGAAAATTGTCTGAGCTGAGCTGAGCAGATCAGATCAGATCATTTTCCAAAATCACTGAGCAGTCGCTCAGCTCAGTCAGCCAGCTCAGCTTAGCAAATTTGCAACTCTGGCCCAGAGGCTCTTATGAAAACGAAGCCGCGAAGCGGCTTCGCCAGTTTCTGCAAATTGAATGAAAATTTTCATTTGTAATTTTGTAAGTGCAACTGTGTTGACAACAGTCGTCAAAGAAATTCGGAAACACCTGAACTTATTTTGGTCAGATCATCTTCTCTTACTCAGGAGAATTTATATAAAAAATTCACGGAAAGCACAATTATGGTCTTCGAAAAAGTGATAATTTCTAGAAATTAACAAAATATGGATAGGAATTTTTGAAATTATCTTGCTCTTGTGGAATAGATGGATCAATGGAATAGTAGCTGGCTAAATTCATCAATGAAATTGGACTTGAGCGTTGAAAGTTGCAACTTGCAGCTGACTTGACTAACGTGTCTGTGTTGATCCAGACTGGCAACGCACCAATCCATTTTGAGAGGCTAAGTGCAATTTATGTTATTAGCCGCCCGGGCTGATCTATCCAAGCGCATAATTCGCTTAAGAATCGCACCTATCACCCTTACTTACAAATTAAACAAGTTTAATTTCAATAAATCAGTTTTTAATTAGTCAATTTTGGTTAAAAAAAGTGGTTTAAAAAGTTATGATTCATAATTTACGGAAACTTAAAATCAAAGTATATCGGTAATTAAACCAAGGATTAAAGTTTTCTCGGCACGAAAACCGGTGTATTAAACCTGAGTCAGGATTAGAAAGAGGTTTGGCACTAACCCTAACCCTAACTTTTACGCTAGGTTTCTTTCGAAAAAACACAATAAGGGCGTCATCAAGCTAAAACAGCGCGAAAGGTCTCCCTTCAAATTTTCCCTTACGGCGAGATCTTTCAAAAATCATTCTCCCGTAATAGTACCGTATTAATGTTTCTTGAAAATTATTGAAAGATAGAAGGCAAATGTATAATTCAAGACGATATATCTTTTTTGTCCGTTAATTTAATATTGCAGACAGGATCAAAAAAAAGGTCGATCATTATTTTATTGCTCTCCAGAACTTCGGAGAAGAGCAAACAGAAGAGAATACAGTATCATTGAATAATTCAAGCATTAGGCATTAATCGTACTCTACTTTTTTCCGCCAGGAGATCGATCTGTGCCCACAAATCGCGTTTAATAACGCCACCCGTCACCTCAGAAGCAAAAAAATCAGAATTATTCTTTCTTCAGAGTTTCTTCTTCTTTTGCCATTTGTGCTCGTGTGACTTAGTAATACTAAAAAGCCGAACGAAAGAAGAAGTACACCCGCCGCAGCAATGGCTCAAGTCATTACCGAGATGGTGGCTGTTCTATCGATCACGTGATACAGTAATTGTTTATGACACAAGTGAGAGAGTGAGAGAGAGAGAGGGGGAGGGGAATGCTCTATGCTCCAGTTAGTTTAGCCAGCATCATGAACGCGAAAAATCCAGCGAGAGAAAATTCCAGTTTCGAAAATTCAAAGTTCGGCGAATTTCAGAATCAACGAAATCAAGGAGGAGGAGCATCAGAATTGAGCTACACGAAGGAAGAGGCGAGACGAAATTTAAAATGCAAGAGATAAAATCCATACATTTCATGATCATGCGCAATGTGAATATTCGAATAGGCGTGAGGATCTGCAGCTAGCATAAATAATTCACGTACGGTGTAATACTTTTTCTGAAAAAATAATTTCTCCTCCTTTTCGGAAGACAAAATATGTCTTTTGAGAAAACGCGCTCCCATCGCCTCAAACAGCTAAAGCAAAGAATAGAGCCCACCAAGAAAAAACCTTTTCTAAAATACAGTAAGTCAAGTCGAACACGGTTTTTCTCAATTTTTAGGGTGAGTTTAAATTTTACATCTTCTCTAAATCTTCTTTTCCAAGGGGTTAATGTCGCACAACCCATTTTCTTGAATATTTTTCGGACTTTCTTAACACATTGACACCCTTATTCTAACAGTGATCTCAAAATAATATCAAGGGAATAGAAAAAAGAGTAGAATAATATGGCGCTAGAAATCCCACTTTGTGATGTCCCGGGCTCGGTAACCTGAAAAGAAAATCTGAGTCAGGGTATAAAAATCAAAAATGAAAAGCCGCGTAGCGGCTTTTTTTAAAACGAAGCCGCTAAGCGGCTTCGCAATATTATTCCTCAATCTTATTTTTAACTTCTACGCGGCTTTTCATTTGTAATCTTATGAACCCTGACTCAGGTTTTTTACTCAGGTTGCCGAGCCCAGGTGATGTCCACCCTCAAAAGGGCGTCAAAAACAATTCCACAAACGATTTCAACCCCGTTTTAGCTATGATAAAAAAACATTTTCATAAATTTTTAACAATTACACCTTGTCTGGCAGAAAACATCGATAAAACGACACCAGTATCAATTAAATGATTTGACGTAGATTTAAAACCGGCTATCTGCAATACGGTTTCTGATAGATTTTTGTCCAAAAGCAAATGCAGTAAAAAGGAAGTGGAAATTAATTACGCGGGAGGCTTTGGACTGCGGCTTGGAAGAGAAAAATCACGTTTCTGTCAAATTAATTCCGACCTTTGGCGGTGTCATTTGATTAGCGCCTGTTCGACGACTGATTAAAAAGCTACAGTCACTTAGCAGCGCGAGTAGAAGAACTGATGAGCCGGGACAGAGAATAATGTAACGCGCTGGTAGTCAAAGCATAGACTCCAGAGGCGAGAAAAAGTTGATTGAAAATAATTTGGTCAGGCAGATGATCCGGCTTTGGCTTGGCCCGACTCAAGTGGCCACATAGTTCGTGCATCCTCTTTTTTTTCGCGCCATTCGAGTCTGGCCCTCCTTCGACCTTTTTTCCCTCGAATTTTCGGACAAGGGAAAGGAAGATGAAGAGACTGAAGGAGGCCTTTTCGAGCTTCATCTACACCTTGTGCATCGAGGACCAGCGCGAGGAAGTGAGAGAGATAGAACGCCAAAGGACACGATCTATTGACCCAAGCCACGAAAAATTAGACGCTCAATTTAGACTGCTGAGCTTTGATTTATGCTCTGATCGTTCTGGCAAGAGTTATTTATCGCTAGCGCTCGATATTGCACCTTTCCTTCTTGGAAGAAAATTTGGGCTTCAAATAGCTTTCATAGCTTGGTCAGAGTTTTCTTAGAGTAGAGCGGCTTTTTTAAAAACAAAGCCACTATCGAAGCCGCTTTTATTTAAAAAGCCGCTCTGCGGCCTCTCTATAAAGCTTTTCCAGGCCCTGACTCAGGTTTTCTACACAGGTTGCCGGGCAAAGTTACCGTTGTACTTTTAATACTGTGATTTAGTGTATGTATCTGTAGATGTCTTGATAATAGCCTGTCTGATATTGTCCGAAGATATCGATAAAACGACAGAAGTATCAATTTTTAGTAAGCCTAACTCCCAAGAGAAGCAAAAATGCGGAGTTTCTGTAAAGATGCTTTTTTGCAAAGTTCTAATGCTACTAAAGGAGGTTGCATAATTCGTGCTGATTCTATGCTTTTCGGATTGAGATGTATTTATTATTCGGTAGATGTAGTGAGTGCCAGGCTGGGTCATTAGGGCCCATCGGCTCAAGCTCACATGCGATCTGAGTTTTAATCAAGCCAGCGAGAGTGACAATTGAAATCTGCCTAAGCCGCCCAGATCAGAGTAGAAGGCTTGTCCAGATCGTCTTCAAGACAGTTCATGCATGAGAGGGAGCTCATAGAAAATGGGCACGCCGGTTCAGACTCGGAAACGCGCGATCAGCTGATTAGTGACATTCAAGAGAGCTGCTTGTACCGACATCTTCCCAGCAACAGTAAACTTGCCTTCAGTAGAAATAGAAACTAACGGTCTTGATCAAAAAATTTTAGAGAAAAAAAGAGGAAATTTTTACTAGAAAGCCTACTGATACAGTATTCAATTTCGCGCTTGAGTAATCAATAGCTGCATTTGAGAAGACAAGTCTGAAAAGGGCTGAACCACAAAAACAGGGCTGGTGATAGCGACGTCTAGTCAGAAAGAGTTGATAAAGAACTCTGCCGTTTCCGAAATGACCACGAGACAATCGATCAGCACTCTAAATAATCGACGTCATGGCTAATAACTTGTCTCCAAATTCTGGTCAAAGACCTTTTCAAATGGCATTTTCATTTTGGCATTTTTAAAAGATGCATTAGAGTGTCAAAAACAGCCTTTTTGAAATAACTCTTCTTTGAAATTATTTTTATTTCTAAATTGAATTAAATTTTGTCATTTTTTCCGGCTGTGAAATCAACAACGAGAAAGAATGCATACTTACAGATAACCAGAAGCTAAAAGAATGAGAATGAGAATTGGTGTTAAAATCTGATTCTGATCGATCGTGTCAGAATCAAGTGCTCCAAGGGCAACGGGCTGTCGCCGGCGCCAGCGACCCCAAAGTTGACCTCGTTGTCTTCAATTGCACCGCGCTCAGAATAGCTCTCGCGAATAATTCGTTTTTTTTTTCTTCTACAAAATAAGAAGAGCTTTTTTGTTGTCTAACTGAAGTACTTTAGATAGTGATGTGAACAAGAGAGTTCAATGGACAGAATCTGCAAAAGTAAGTAAATCTATTAATCTTCTTTTTCTTCCATCTTGGCAGGGATTTTCAAGGCGGGGTTTGTCGTGAATGTTGATTTTCTAGCATCCATACATAGTAATACAATAAAGTAACTCAATCTTCTTTTGCTTCAATTATTTTTACACCTTTAATTTCAGTGAGTGAGGTCTTTTCTCAAATTTTGAAAGTAATTATCTCACTAAAGAGCCTTTACTTATGTCTATCATCAATTTTGAAGCAGATTCTTTCCATGACCGTAACCCTAAATCATATGTACTGACAGATTAAAAATCTTCTTTCCTAGTGATTTTAGATAGTAACCCTAACCCTAACCCTAACCTCGACCCCCTTACTTCAAAAATTTTATAGTAATTTTTTTGAATGAACGACATAAACCCCCTTAAAAACCGCCACGATAGAATGAGTAGACTTCCAGCTAAAATTCTGTTCTCATTCTCGATTTATGCAAGCTTACTGCGCTCTTACTGGGAAAATGTTCTCAAGATAGATCTGGCGCGCTTAGACCACTTCTACAGTACATGTTGAGCATGAATAATCCTCGAAGCTCAGTATAAGCACAGTGATTTGTCTCCTGAAAACGTCGCCTTGCGTTTTGCGTGATTTGACGAGCGGGAAAAAAAAGAGCCGAGCTAGATTTCGAATCGCACTGATAAATAAAAATGAGTTCCCGCCGCGATCAGGATTCTTACTGTACTTCTTTTTAGTAGTGAGTAGCTTCACAGTCCCGAAATCACTACATATTCCTTTTTTATTATTTTTTGTTTCAGTGGCATTCGTCGGCCAGCTTGTTGAAGCGCGAGCAGAAGGACCACAACTTGGGCAGAAAGAGGAACCAGAGCACGGCAGACATCGCAGATGTAAAGTACTCGCCCTCAGATATGCTCAGGCTCTTCCTGCGTAAAAAACAAGGTAAGCAGAATTTACAGTCAGGGCTGCCAGTTCAGCCCCCTTCGGCCAAACTCATGGCCTAACTAACGATGAATTCCAGAAGGAACAAATCGAATAGCATCTGGCTCGATGTCCGTCCCGACCTCCAAATTCAGCCTGCGCTGGTACGGCTCCCACAAGGCGCTAGAAAACGAGCGCTCGCGGCAAAAGTCGTACGGCGTCTTCATCATCCACCCGTACTCCAATTTCAGGTATTCGCTAAGCTAAACTAATCTTTATTGATCATTCTATCATTATTCCGAAAGCAAATCGGCAGAAGCAAAATGTGTAAGGAGTATACATACAGGACTTCATCATTTATGCAGGCATATCTTATACAAACCTAGCGCGCTGTTCTTTTTTTTTTCTTGGAATGGCACAAATGGCCCCTCGCCCAAATCTAATCGACCCGAAACGCAAATTTTTGTAAAACAGAGAAACCCTTATTGAAACTTCGAAGAGCACTTCTTTGTAAGTAAAAATAGTAATAAGTAATTACTAAAAAAATAGAAGGGCTACTTAAAATGTCGACAAATCGAGGTCCAGATTCCTAAAATGTTGATTCGTCAATTAATAAGTCAAACCCTAACCCTAACCCCAACCCTCAAATTTAATAACTAAAAAAACCTTTAAAATCTCGACAAATCAACATTTTAGGAATCTGAGGCCCCGCTTTGTCGAACATTTTAGGGTAGCATTTCTATTTTCAAAAGAAGTATGATAGCATAGTATTGCTCCTCCTCCTTTTTTTCTTGCTCCTGACTGGATCAAACTGCAACTCATAAGTATTTTAAATGAGTTTGGCGCGGAGTTTCGAGCGTTCTTTCTTTCCCCGTGTTTAGCGAAAATTGTAGATATAGCGATAGGCAGAGATTCGAAAACTTAATTCGGTAATGGGATCAAAGAAGGCGCTAGTCGCTACTTCAGAATCCTACGGGCTACGAGCTAAGCTGAATAATAGAGCGATGAGCAGCACTTGAAGGAAGGTCCCGAATCCCTACGGGACAACGCAGCGGCCCGATCCTACCAACAACTACAACTCAGACTAAGACCAACCAGATGGATATCAAAAGAGAAACAATATCAAAATTGAACAGAAGCAGATAGCCCCAGCGGCGACTCCTGACACCCGATGGAGAGCAACACTCCCTCCAAGAAAGCTCTTTCTGTCGAAGTCCAGTTTCATTTCATTACTTTTTTGTTGTTTTTTTTTAAATCTTCAACTCTTCAAAACTGATCCAAAAGACGACCAAGAGCTGCTGCAGCGGCGGAAATTGTTCAAAAGAGAGAATTCAATCGCCGTAATAGGAAGAGTGACACAATCAAATCTGACAATAATTAAGGATCTCCTCGTTGATTCTTCTTTTATTTTTGTTCAATATTTGAGTAGAAAAATGACAAATTTAATCTTTCAATCGACAGAAAATGCGATAATATTGAAGAAAATTTTGATTAAATTTTCGACCAATCAGCTGACCGCATTCAGCCGGTAGGCCAATAAGATTTCAGAAAAAAAAACTGTCGAAAAAAATTGAGTTTTTATCGAATTTTCTGGCGACTCGAGCCACCACCCAATATTTTAGGCCGAATTTTTTTGATTATTTTTTTTTCTAGCACTTTTGAAAGGCCGTGTCTACCAAGATACCGACCTAGAGTTGACTTCGGAAGAGAAAGAAGTGTTTCTCAAGCGCTGTACTTCAGGTTTTCAGGTTTTCCAATAAGTATGTCAAGTTATTACAGTGAAAAATTAAGCTGCTAACATTCGACATTTTTGAGAAACCTGCTTGTCAGTACCGCGATCGGGTTCAAGTTCATTGCCGCTGTTCATTATTTTTTCATGTCGCCCCGGCCACTAGCTCATATTCTGGATAGGATACTCCCCGCATACTATATTCATGCCCAGCAGTATCAATTGTGTCAGACATGTTCTTCTGCGTCGTTTTCGCTCAATCACTTTCGCAACAGAAAAAACTTGAGCTTCATTTTTAATTCAAAAACGTAGAATTTCAAATTTGTTCAAAATTGATTTTCCTCGATCTATCTATAACATTCAGCTTGTTGTTTTCTATTCTGACAAGTTGAGCTCAGTTTTTATTGTCTTTTTAGCGCATTTTTTAGCGCGCAGCTACTTGAACAAGTGTTAAATTTTAAGACAGGGACAGCAATAAACATGCAATGTGCAGATCAGAGTCCAAAGAAAGAGAGAGAAAGAGAAACGCTCGATGGCGATTTTCTCCGGCGAGGCACCATTTAAACCGCCCCAGAAAGCTTATGAACCCGGGAAAAAGCCTGGCGAGGGGCCCTTCCCAGCTACAAACACTTTAAAAGCGACAGCGGGCGTTTGTGCCCGCAATTTCAGAGTGCCTGATTCAAAATTTGCACTGCGCGTCTTCGGATCCTACAAAGCCATAGGAACGTCTTCATTTTCTTAAAAAGGTCTAAAAAACAGTAACATTTTTAGTAATTAACTTTGTCTAAAAATTACTTTTGAAAGTTAATTCGTGTCATCTTCTCTACTGTAACGAGGCAAAAGACCTGAAAATAGAGCAGGAACGAGAAAGGCAGAATGACATTAATGGAGTCATCATCCATCCCTACTCCAATTTTAGGTGCACCAGCAGTAACCATTTCAGACTAACATCGGCAACCTGAGAAGAAAACCTGAGTCAGGGTTCTCAAATAGTAAAATGAAAAGCCGCATAGCGGCTTTTTTTTTAACGAAGCCGCAAAGCGGCTTCGCTAGTTAAAACAATTCATTGAGATGATTACTTTGGCGAAGCCGCTCTGCGGCTTCGTATTTAAAGAAAGCCGCTACGCGGCTTTTCATTTTACTCTTTGAGAACCCTGACTCAGGTTGCCGAGCCCAGATTTCAGAACCATTTTCGATCAAAAAATCGCTAACTGATTTTCCAAGATTTTATTGGGACCTGATATCGCTGGCGTTTCTAATCGTGACAATGATCGTCATCCCCGTCGGAATCACCTTCTTCAACGAGGACATGACCACCATTCCCGGATGGATGCTGTTCAACTTGTCGCTTGACAGGGCCACGTCGATACAGATTTAAAAACGTGTTTATCCACAAATGAAAGTGTTTTTACATCTCTGAGAAGCTGGTTTCTCGTCGATATTGTGATCAATTTCCGAACTGGGATAGTGAAGGAATACGCCGACCCGGATGTTATTTTGGACCCGAAAGAAATCAGAAGAAGATATATTCTCTCTTGGTTCTTTATTGACATGATTAGGCACGTCTCACAAATTCTTGTGAAATCAAACAAGATTTTAATCCTCATCGATTGAGAATGAAAGAAAAAATTCCCCCCTCCCCAAAAAAAAAGGGATGGTGTCTGGAACCGACAAAAAATTTCGACAAATTTTGCGTGGAAATTTTCAACCAATCAGAAGCTTGGATTCGGCTTAGCGGCCAATCAGCAGCCGAGTAGCCGCCTACGCAAAATTTGTCGAAATTTTTTTGTCGGTTCCAGACACCATCCCAAAAAAATTTTCGAAAAATCAAAAATCGCCTTTTCATATTTTTTTTGGATTTTTTGGCAAAATTATTGACGAGGGGGGGTCCTTAAGAACAATGAATCCAAAAAATCGAATAACTTGATAGTATTGGCAAAGCCGCTCCGCGGCTTCGTTAAAAAAAAAGCCGCTACGCGGCTTTTCGTTAAAATTCTTTTAGGACCCTGACTCAGGTTTTATTTGTAGAAACTTTAGATTAAAGATCGATATAGACATTCACAGCTCTTGGGTGATAAATAAACAATTCGATATTGGAACTACGTATGTTTTACGTAGCGAGTTTAAAGTTTAATGAGGCCTAACAGCACAATCCCTTTGGATTATATTCTTCAGCTAGTCTATGGATTTAACGCTGGCGCAAATGCATCCCGCGCCGTCAAATTAGTACGATTTGCCAAAATTCTCCCATTGCTGCGTCTTCTCCGTCTCAGCCGACTAATCCGATATGTAAATCAATGGGAAGAAGTTCTATCTACAACTAGCAGTAATTCGTTTAAACAAAAAACTAGCTTATTAATCCATTAAAAAATAGTGGCGGCGATGCGGATCTTCAATCTGATCTGTTTGATGCTATTGATTGGCCATTGGAATGGCTGCCTTCAGTTTCTAGTGCCGATGCTTCAGGACTATCCCGAGGACTCTTGGGTCTCTATTGACAATTTGACGGTGAGCTTGGTGATTTTCCCTGAAATATTCATTAATGTCATTCTTCTTTGGGAAGACGCCCCTTTCAAGGGGGAATAACTTGAGATAATTATTCAAGCGTCTTTTAATAGAGAATTCGATTTCGTTACCAAAAGAAATTAAGGGGAAGACTTTATCGGACTTTTAATCCAAAAGGCGAAATTAATAAATTCGAGTCAATATTCTTCTGAATTTTTAATTCTTAGACTCGTTTTTTCCGAAAGAGCGAAATTAGGTCACTTCTTCCATGATTTCGATGAAAAGAAAAATTTATTCACCATTTCAAATTTTTACTCTAGAACGCGGAATGGTACGAAAAGTACTCCTGGGCCCTGTTCAAAGCGATGAGCCACATGCTCTGCATTGGATACGGCCAGAAGGCGCCGCGCTCGCTCGACGATTTATGGCTGACGATGATCTCGATGGTGTCGGGCGCTGTTTGCTTCGCGATGTTTATCGGACACGCGACCGCGCTTATCCAGTCGATGGACTCGTCCAAAAGGCAGTACAAAGAAAAGTATATGCAAGTGAAAGAGTACATGCAGTACAGGCGCCTTCCCAAGAGCCTCAGACTAAGAGTACACGACTACTACGAAAATAGATACCAGGGCAAGATGTTCGACGAGAGTTCCATTCTCGACGAGCTCAGGTAATAAAAAATAGCATTTCTGAAGTGTCATTCTTTAGTTCTCATTTGCGAGAAGAAGTTGTAAATTTCAACTGCCGTCATTTGGTGGCGGCGGTGCCGTTTTTCCGCGACGCTGATGGGGACTTTGTCACAGAGATCATTTCCAACTTGGCATTCGAAGTGTTCCAGCCGGGCGATGTAATTATTAAAGAAGGCTCGGTGGGCAAGAAGATGTATTTTATACAGCACGGCGTCGTCAAAGTGAATAGTTCGAAATCGGTAGAAGCGCGGCACTTGGCAGATGGCTCGTATTTCGGCGGTAAGATCGACTGTAACGGGCGGAATTCGACTGTTCCTTAGAAATTCGGCTACTGACGAAGAGTCGGCGGACGGCGACGATAACAGCAGTCACGTGTTGCTCCTTGTATTCGTTGAACGTTGATGATTTCAACGAATTACTAGAGGTGAAGCTAGAGCCACTTTTTAGACGATAAATATCAATTCAGGAATATCCGATCATGAGACGAGCAATGGAAAAGGTCGCTGCTTCCCGTCTTGCCAATCTTAGTAAGCTGATCTTTTGTAAATACTCTTAATACTGTCAAATAAAGGTGGCGAAGCAAAGTGCGATCTTGGCGTTGCTTCTTCAACCGTGATCGCCTCTGACCTAGAGACAGAATCAAAGTCATCCGAGTGGGCAAAAAAGACGATCGATCACGACTCGGCTCCTCCAGCTTCTCAAGATCTCGACGTCATTGTTGAAGGCAAGAAAGACCCAGTAGCCAAACAGAGGAGCTATTCGAGAATTTTAGAGGACCATCACTGTGGCAAGTTGCTGGGATCGCTGCACAAGAGCATACAAAAGAATGTTCTAGAGCCGAATCCGGATGCAATTCTGAATCAACGTTGTCGAAGACACTAGGGACTGGCAAATTTGAATCGGTTTGCATTCAGCCAACGAGTCAGAATTTTTCCAAAAGCTTTCTTCCTTGATTTCTGATAGTATATAAGCCGAAAAAGCTCGGCTTGAGCAAGCGGATTCAAACTAAGCCAGTCCTGCCCGACTTTCCCGCCCATATGATCCGAGCACCGATGCAAACGACCCTTTTTCGACCAATCCTTAGCGCAACGAAAAAAAAAACAACAACATCTTCAAAGTTCCATTTTATCACTCTTCTACGTTCCTGCCAGTAGTTTTTTCCACTAAAACTTACTATAATTGTAATTTATCTATAATTCAATAATTTTAACGCACACTACTCTCGCTGTAAATTTATAATAATATTGAATAAAGAAAGTATAAAGGAAAATTTCTGTTTATTTATAATTTATTAGATCCAGAAGTAGTCTTCATCGTCATCGACGGAATATCCACCTGAGATGTTTGAGCCTTCATCTCCAGAGTAGTAGGCATTTTCATCGTATTCGTGGTAGTCATCGAAGTAATATGAGCTTGAGTCTTGATGTGCTGGTTTTTAATGTTGACAATTTTTAGCTCACAAATAGTTCGAACCATGAAAAAGGTCGAGGTTGTTTGAAAGGTCGAAAAAAAGGATATTAGGAACCTCTCCAGGCCAACTGTAAGCGCGTTCCTAAACAGGGTGTCAGAAAAAATACAGAACAATAGACCGCATTTTCAAGCGGTTTACTGCTCCTTATTCTTTATACTTGTTTCATTTTATCAAGTGTAAAATTCATCCGAATCCGGTTTTCTTATATCCTCTTTCGCATCTGGACATAACCAGCTGGGCAGAGCACATCTTAATTACTCGCATTTGGTCGGCTAGATCTTTTTGTTCTTATATTCCTTGATCTTGGAGAACAAAGATCCTAGTTCGATTGAATCTCGTAACATTTGACAACTTTTCCTGAGGAAGAAGAGCTGTAGAACTTCGACTGGTTGTCCACAATTCCAAAAGTTTCCTGGCAGTCGGTTTCGCAGAAAGCTGACTCGTCGAGTTGAAATACTGGCGCGTGGCACAGTCTTGGCGGAGCCATTCGATATCGAGTACGGAAGGGTTTTTCAGAAGAGCAGTGACATTCGCTCCACTCGCCCCAGGAACGGTTGCAGCTAGCGTGCTCCGAAACCTAAAGTAAGAACCATCAGTCTATGATCAAATGGAGACAAGTTACATTGCAAGCGGGTAGTTGATCGCGAATTCCGAACTCTTCTGCTTTTTCGCAGGCGTTGTTGAGATCCATCCGGCGGATTTCCCGCTCGAAATTGACGATCGCCTCGATTCTCTGGAGGTTGCCGTAACTTATCGGCTTCTTGGAAACGTCGAATCGCTTTTCTTCCGTCGTTTTTTTTCATTATTTTTCAAAAAAGCGCTAAGAAATTAGTGGAAAACTCGCCTATTTTATTCCATTGGAGGAAGTAAATTTCTGTCCTGTCGATTTTAGCGCTTGATTCGACATTCACAAGATCCGAGTACATTCCAAAGTATTTCTCCAGACTTCCTTTGTATTCATACCAAATATCAGGCTTCAACATAAGGTCTAAGGAAAGGAAGGATGAAATTAGGGTTATTTGAAGCCCGAGCCAGATTTTTATCCAGGAGCATTTCGACCTTTCTGCGTGGGCACAAGTGGCGGTGAAAACCATCAATCAAAAGGGTTGGCTTCTTTGAATTTATCAAGAGCAAAGTATTTTATTTTCAACCCTTATCTGAGCTTCCCAAGCCATTCTCTCAACTGTCCGGGCATCATTTTTTCTAGCAAGGCCAAAAGCGAGAAGTAAAAGGAATATTCTGAGCGAAAGTTGCATTCAAGCGTTTTTCTTTTCAGCGCGTTCGGGACAATGTTATTTGAAAAATGTGCCGCGGGAGGAATGTTACGAAGAGTTGCTTGAACTGGGTGATCGATCGGGGCTTATCCAGCAACGACGACACTCCATCCATCCCACTTTATAAAATCTTCTATTCGCGACGAAAATGAGGACAATTAAGAATTACGCTTACAAAGTTGATCTGTCAAAGTTGGCAAAATGGAGAAAATCATCAAAAGCAACAACGATTTCGAGGTTTGTTGGAAGTTCCTTCAGTGTAGGAATTAATTTATTGCGCCGGTTCTTGAGAAGCGACAGCAGATCACCAAATGCGGTGGCTTTACTGCAAGCGGAGACAGAAAGAATACTGATAACTATCCTGAAAATGCCTTTAAAAAACGGATCGGAGGTGGTTTGAGGCAGTTTCGAACAAAGAAAGATGAAGCTTTCAAGCTTTTTTGTTCTAGCGAAAGTTGGCTTTTCGCAAGATTTGGCTGAGTTTGACTCGCGATGCCCTGACTTGGAACTTGGTTTGAGATATCGAGACACTCGTAAATAAATAATCAGTAAAATTCAGGCCAGCAGTGTGATACTGAATGCTCGGAGGTTTTCGTTGACTGCCGCAACAACTGTCCTGACCATCTTTGTGAAAATCAATGTCTGATCGAGTTCACAGAATGCGTCTCGGATTGTCCCTGTGGACAAAATTGCCCAAACGGATGTCAGGACTGCGAAAACCCCCTCTGCACAACTTGTAATAATTTGGAAATGGACTTTGAATTTCAGGTTTGAGATTTATCAAAAGATCAGACCTGTCCGATATTAGCAATGCAAAGTGATTGCGCTAGAAGAATTCGACCACTGCGCGATGAATTGTTTGAACAACTGGGGCTGCATCGACAATTGCTACAATCGAGAAATCTTGCAAGGCTTTTCGCAATGCAAATGCTTTGACGAGATTCCATCAGAGTCAACCGAATACCTCACCGTACTATCGCAAAACTGGTACTATGGATCACCTAATCTCGGCTATGTTACGAATGTCGACGGCGGTTTTCAGGAAAATTATCATATTTTTTGTATTTTTCACTTTGAAAAAAAATTTTGATTTTTCTAAAGCAAAACCGATACTACAGTTTTTATGAAAACAGCCTTCTATACGCAGTCAGTGCAGTCTACCAAGATAATGTCTACATCTTTGGAGGATACGATAGTGACAATGATTTCTATAAAACAGATGTTTGTTTAAATTTCAAATATATTTCTAAAATTTAGATTCACCAAGTATTTGGATGCGAAATTCGCAAGCTTTCCGTCACACTGGAAAGACCCGTCGCATATTATACTGGAATAGTGGCAACATCCGATGGAGGTGCGAATCATTCAGCTTCCCTATTTATTTTTATGCAACATATATTGAATAATTTTGAATAATTTGTTTTCAAGTTTACTCCGGGTTTGTTGGTAGTAATTATAAGTGGACACAGCTTTTTGATGGAACAAGAACCATTCTTTCAAATTACAATACTGATGCGGACCATGAAGGGGGCTGCATGGCTCACTTGAATAATCAACCTGTTGCAATTGGAGGCGACGGTGGAAATAATGTGGAATTGCTTAGATCAAACGGATGGACTTATCTCGACTCGCATCCAATGTATGATTTTCGACAATTGATCATCTAACTTGTTCTATTTAGGGATACTCATCATGCAGGATGTCTAGGATTCGGTCAAGATATGATCACGATCGGGGAAACGGAGGAACGAACAGGGTCTATAAATATAGTGGTCAATCTGGGACCTGGTCATTATTGGGATATTTGCAGCAGAATCATATGTTCAATACTGTTATTGAATTGAACGGTTACATCTACAGTACTGGTACAAACAACTGGAGACGAAAGGGCAAAAACGAAAAGATTTCTGATGCAAGCGAAGATGATACTGATGAATCTGATGATTCTCTTTGGTACTATACAACTGTTTCTCCACAAGGAGATGCCGGAATAGAGCGAATCCAAATCTTCAATTCCAGCATTTCATCTGAAATCATCTCTTTGCATGAGTCGTACGGTCATTACCGCCCAGTTCTCTTCCCGACTGGCCAGTTCGACTGTTCAACACCGATTTCAAATCGCACAGAAAACTCTACGTAGTGACCCTTGCTTTGAGTGAATTTTATTTATGCTTATTCTGAAGTCCAGAATCTGAACTAATGAATGCTATCTTTGGAATAAAATCATTTCAATACGTTATGTTCAGCAACAATTCAAACTATTTTCTATCGCAGGAGTTTATTGTTGCAAGAAACAAAGATGCAGGGGAAAGGGAACGAATTAGTAATTTTATGTAGTCTTGTTGGGACTCCTAGGGCTGCAGGTTGGACTGCTGAGCCACCTGGTTGGATTCCTGTGCAACCTGATTAGAAACTTGCTCGACCTGGTTGGAGTATTGCTCAGTTTGGTTGGAGAGTTGAGCGTATTGGTTCGAGTATTGTTCGTACTGGTTGGATTCTTGCTTGATCTGGTTCGAATTTTGGCAATATTATATTGCTCAGTTTGGTTCGACATTTGTGGGTATTGCTTGCAAGTCTGCTCGTACTGGTTCGATTACTTAGGAACCTGAATAGATTGCTGTGCGACTTGGTAGACCTGTTCTGTCTGGTTGGACATCTGAGGTATTGATTAAGTAAAAATTTTCTACATACAGTTTTTTTCCTCTTTTGTGGACCCCAAGTTTGTGGACATTTTTTCCATTTAAAGGCCTTTAAGTGGGACACTTTATAAAAGATGCTGTTCCAAGTTTGTGGACATTTTTTCGCGGAAAGAAATAAAAAAGACAATTTTTTTTGTGTTGAGATTAATTCTCGCTAATCAAGATCGAGTTGTTCATTGTTTACGAAAAAAAAACAACATTAAAGGTTGAACTAGAGACAAAGGGGCCTTTGTCAGTCTTTCAGGAGCATAAATGCAAAGTCTAGAAAACCATTCGGCGTACTCAAATCTTAAAAAAAAATTTTAAGCGATTTCGATGGGACATTTTTTCGGAAGACGTTGCCCAAGTTTGTGGACATTTTTCGAAAATTTTGGGACAAAAAATGTCCACAAAAGAGGAAAAGAACTGTATTATTAAAAATACCTGAGGAACCCAGTTTGGGTCAACTGTTTCTATTTTAAGTAACGAGGTTTGTTTGAAGTTTCGCAAGTCCCAAGACCTACAGTGTAGGAATTAATTTATTGCGCCGGTTCTTGAGAAGCGACAGCAAATCACCAAATGCGGTGGCTTAACTGCAAGCGGAGACAGATAGCATACTGATAACTATCCTGAAAATGCCTTTAAAAACGGATTGGAAGTAGTTTGATTCAGTTTCGAAGACGAAAAGATGAAGCTTTCAAGCTTTTTTGTTCTAGCCAAAGTTGGCTTTTCGGAAGATTTGGCTGAGTTTGACGCGCGATGCCCTGACTTGGAACTTGGTTTGAGATATCGAGACACTCGTGAATAAATAATCGGTAAAATTCAGGCCAGCAGTGTGATAATGAATGCTCACTGGTTTTTGTTGACTGTCGGAATAATTGTCCTGATCATCTTTGTGAAAATCAATGTCTGATTGAGTTCACAGAATGCGTCTCGGATTGCCCCTGTGGACAGAATTGCCCAAATGGATGCCAGAACTGCGAAAACCCCCTCTGCACAACTTGTGATAACTTAGAAACGGACTTTGAATTTCAGGTTTGACATCATGCTCAGGATTATTGAACTATAAATATATTAGCAATGCAAAGTAATTGCGCTAGAAGAATTCGACCACTGCGCGATGAATTGTTTGAACAACTGGGGCTGCATCGATAATTGCTACAATCGACAAATCTTGCAAGGGTTTTCTCAATGCAAATGCTTTGACGAGATTCCATCAAAGTCAACCGATTATCTAACCATACTATCGGAAAATTCGAACTATCGACCTAATCTCGGCTATGTTACTCATGTCGACGGCGGTTTTCAGGAAAATTACCAGAATTCATTTTTTGATTTTTCACTTGGACGATAATGTTAATATTTGTAAAGCAAAATCGATACTACAGTTTCTATGAAAAAACCCTTCGACTCGCAGTCAGTGCAGTTTACCAAGATAATGTCTATATCTTTGGAGGATACGATGAATACAACGACAATTTTAAAACAGATGTTTGTTTGAATATTTTTTAAAATATCATTTCTTGAATTAAGATCCACCAAATATTTGGATGCGAAATTCGCAAGCTTTCCGTCACACTGCAAAGAGGCGTCGGATATAATACTGGAATAGTTGCAACATCCGATGGAGGTTACTATATCATAATTCCTTACCTCTATGTTTAATATTTATAGTTATGCTACATTTCATACTTGATAAAAAATCTTCATGTAATTTTGAATGATTACTTTTCAGTGTACTCTGGGTTCGTTCGTTATCCGTATAAGTGGACGCAGCTTTTTGATGGAACAAAGACAACTCTTTCAAATTACGATACTTATGCGGACCATGAATATGGCTGTATGGCTCACTTGAATAATCAACCTGTTGCAATTGGAGGAGACGGCGGAAATTATGTGGAATTACTTAGATCAAACGGGTGGACTCGTCTTAACTCGCATCCAATGTATGATTTTCGTCATTCGATTATCCATTTTTCCGATTTAGAGATACACATTATGCAGGATGTCTAGGATTTGGTCACGATATGGTCACGATCGGGGGCGACGGAGGAAAGAACAGAGTCTATAAATATAGTGGCCAATCCGGGACCTGGTCATTATTGGGATATTTGCAACAGTATCATATGTACAATTCTGTTATTGAATTGAACGGTTATATCTACAGTACTGGAACAAACTACTGGCGACGAAATAGCAAAAACGAAAAGAGTGCTGATGCAACCGAAGATGATTCTGATGACTCTGATGACTCTCGTCGCTACTATACAACTGTTTCTCCTACAGGAGATGCCGGAATAGAGCGAATCCAAATCTTCGATTCGAGCATTTCATCTGAAATCATCTCTATGCATGATTCGTACGGTCATTGGCGCCCAGTTCTCTTCCCGACTGGCCAGTTCGACTGCTCAACACCGGTTTCGAATCCGGGTACAACAACCTATCGCACAGAAACGACTACTTATTGGCCCTCCACGTGGTGGCCCTAGCCTTGAGTTAACTTTATTCATGCTTATTCCAATGAGTGCTCTCTTTAGAATAAAATAATTTCAATACAATAGTACGTTTTGTTTAGCAACAATTCCAATAATTTTCTATCGCAGGAGTTTATTGTAACAAGCAACAAAGATGCAGGGGAAAGGAAACTAATGAGTAATTTTATGTCGTTTTCATAAAAATTAGCATGTAATCGTTGATTAATATCCTTGGTTGTACCCTTGTTGTGGCTGCTGGGGCTGCTGGTTGGACTGCTGGGGCTGCTGGTTGGACTGCTGAGCCACCTGGTTGGATTCCTGTGCAACCTGGTTAGATACTTGCTGGACCTGGTTGGAGTATTGCTCAGTTTGGTTCGTCATTTGTGGGTATTGGTTGGAAGTCTGCTCGTACTGGTTAGATTGCTGAGGAACCTAGTAAGATTGTTGTGATCGTCAAAGCACAGCAAAGATTTTTATCTTTAGTAACGAGGTTTGTTAGAAGCATCGCAAGTCCCTAGACTGCAGGTCCTACAGTGTAGGAATTAATTTATTGCGCCGGTTCTTGAGAAGCGACAGCGGATCACCAAATGCGGTGGTTTAACTGCAAGCGGAGATAGATAGCATACTGATAACTATCCTGAAAATGCCTTTAAAAACGGATCCGTGGTAGTTTCATTCAGTTTCGAAGGCATAAAGATGAAGCTTTCAAGCTTTTTTGTTCTGGCGAAAGTTGGCTTTTCGGCAGATTTGGCTGAGTTTGACGCGCGATGCCCTGACTTGGAGCTTGGTTTGAGATGTCGAGAAACTCGTAAATAAATAATCGGTAAATTTCAGGCCAGCAGTGTGATACTGAATGCTCTGAGGTTTTCGTTGATTGTCGCAACAACTGTCCTGACCATCTTTGTGAGAATCAATGTCTGATTGAGTTCACAGAATGCGTCTCGGATTGCCCCTGTGGACAAAATTGCCCAAACGGATGTCAGGACTGCGAAAACCCCCTCTGCACAACTTGTAATAATTTGGAAATGGACTTTGAATTTCAGGTTCGAGATCAAGTCTAAGATCATTAACCTATCAGATGTTAGCAATGCAAAGTGATTGCGCTAGAAGAATTCGACCACTGCGCGATGAATTGTTTAAACAACTGGGGCTGCATCGATAATTGCTACAATCGAGAAATCTTGCAAGGCTTTTCGCAATGCAAATGCTTTGATGAGATTCCATCAGAGTCAACCGAATACCTCACCGTACTATCGCAAAACTGGTACTATGGCTCACCTAATCTCGGCTATGTTACGCATGTCGACGGCGGTTTTCAGGAAAATTATCATATTTTTTGTATTTTTCACTTTGAAAAAAAATTTTGATTTTTCTAAAGCAAAACCGATACTACAGTTTCTATGAAAACAGCCTTCTATACGCAGTCAGTGCAGTCTACAAAGATAATGTCTACATCTTTGGAGGATACGATAGTGACAATGATTTCTATAAAACAGATGTTTGTTTAAATATTTTTTCAAATATATTTCCTAAAATTTAGATTCACCAAGTATTTGGATGCGAAATTCGCAAGCTTTCCGTGACACTGGAAAGACCCGTCGCGTATTATACTGGAATAGTGGCAACATCCGATGGAGGTGCGAATCATTCAGCTTCCCTATTTATTTTTACGCAACATATATTGAATAATTTTGAATAATTTGTTTTCAAGTGTACTCCGGGTTTGTTGGTAGTAATTATAAGTGGACGCAGCTTTTTGATGGAACAAGAACCACTCTTTCAAATTACAATACTGATGCGGACCATGAAGGGGGCTGCATGGCTCACTTGAATAATCAACCTGTTGCAATTGGAGGCGACGGCGGAAATAATGTGGAATTGCTTAGATCAAACGGGTGGACTCGTCTAAACTCGCATCCAATGTTTGATTTTTAACAGTTGATTTTCTCACTTCTTCAATTTAGGGATACACATCATGCAGGATGTCTAGGATTCGGTCAAGATATGGTCACGATCGGGGGAAACGGAGGAACGAACAGGGTCTATAAATATAGTGGTCAATCTAGGACCTGGTCATTATTGGGATATTTGCAGCAGAACCATATGTTCAATACTGTTATTGAATTGAACGGTTACATCTACAGTACTGGTACAAACAACTGGCGACGAAAGAGCAAAAACGAAAAGATTTCTGATGCAAGCGAAGATGATTCTGATGACTCTGATGATTCTCGTCGGTACTATACAACCGTTTCTCCTCAAGGAGATGCCGGAATAGAGCGAATCCAAATCTTCAATTCCAGCATTTCATCTGAAATCATCTCTATGCATGAGTCGTACGGTCATTTCCGCCCAATTCTCTTCTCGACTGGCCAGTTCGACTGCTCAACACCGGTTTCAAATCGCACAGAAAACTCATTGTAGTGGCCCTATCTTTGAGTGAACCTTATTTATGCTTTTTCTGAACTAATCAATGCTCTCTTTAGAATAAAATTATTTCAATACGTTATGTTTAGCAATAATTCAAACAATTTTGTTTCGCAGGACTTTATTGTTGCAGGCAACAAAGATGCAGGAGAAATGAAACGAATGAGTAATTTTATGTCGTCTTCATAAAAATTAACATACATTGTTCAATATCCTTGGTTGTTTCCTTGTTGGGGCTGCTTGTTGGACTGCTGAGCCACCAGGTTGGATTCCTGTGCAACCTGGTTGGACACTTGCTCGACCTGGTTGGAGTATTGCTCAGTTTTGTTCGACATTTGTTGGTATTGGTTGGAAGTCTGCTTATACTGATTCGATTGCTGAGGAACCTAGTTAGATTGTTGTGATCGTCAAAGCACAATAACGATTTTTATCTTTAATAACGAGCTTTGTTAGAAGCTTCGCAAGTCCCTAGACTGCAGGTCTTACAGTGAAGGAATTAATTTATTGCGCCGGCTCTTGAGAAGCGACAGCGGATCACCAAATGCGGTGGCTTAACTGCAAGCGGAAACAGATAGAATACTGATAACTGTTCTGGAAATACGTTTAAGACCGGATTGGAGGTGGTTTGATTCAGTTTCGAAGACGAAAAGATGAAGCTTTCAAGCTTTTTTGTTCTGGCGAAAGTTGGCTTTTCGGCAGATTTGGCTGAGTTTGACGCGCGATGCCCTGACTTGGAGCTTGGTTTGTGATGTCGAGACACTCGTAAATTAATAATCGGTAAATTTCAGGCCAACAGTGTGATACTGAATGCTCGGAGGTTTTCGTTGACTGCCGCAACAACTGTTCTGATCATCTTTGTGAAAATCAATGTCTGATTGAGTTCACAGAATGCGTCTCGGATTGCCCCTGTGGACAGAATTGCCCAAACGGATGTCAGGACTGCGATAACCCTCTCTGCACAACTTGTGATAACTTAGAAACGGACTTTGAATTTCAGGTTCGAGATCAAGCGCAGGATTATTGAACTATCTATATATTAGCAATGCAAAGTAATTGCGCTAGAAGAATTCGACCACTGCGCGATGAATTGTTTGAACAACTGGGGCTGCATCGATAATTGCTACAATCGAGAAATCTTGCAAGGCTTTTCGCAATGCAAATGCTTTGACGAGATTCCTTCCAAGTCAACAGAATATCTTACCATTCTATCGGAACATGAGAACTATAGTGGCTCATCATATAATCTCGGCTATGTTACGCATGTTAACGGCGGTTTTCAGGAAAATTATCAGAATTTTCTACTGTTTTTTTTTTCAACTTGACAAAATTGTTAATATTTCTAAAGCAAAATCGATACTACAGTTTCTATGAAAACAGCCTTCGATACACAGTCAGTGCAGTCTACCAAGATAATGTCTATATCTTTGGAGGATACGATGATGACTACGGATATAAAACAGATGTTTGTTTAAATATTTTTTTAAATAAAATTTCTTAAATTAAGATCCATCAAATATTCGGATGCGAAATTCGCAAGCTTTCCGTCACACTGCAAAAAGGCGTTGGATATTACACTGGAATAGTTACAACATCCGATGGAGGTTAATATAACATAATTCCTTAGCTCTTTGTTCTATATTTATAGTAATGTTACATTTCATACTTGATACAAAATCTTCATGTAATTTTGAATTATTACTTTTTAGTGTACTCTGGGTTTGTTAATTCTCCTTATACGTGGACGCAGCTTTTTGATGGCACAAAAACCATTCTTTCAAATTACAATACTGATGCGGACCATGAAGGGGGCTGCATGGCTCACTTGAATAATCAACCTGTTGCAATCGGCGGAGACGGCGGACGTTATGTGGAATTGCTTAGATCAAACGGATGGACTCATCTTGACCCGCATCCAATGTATGATTTTCAACAATTGATCATCTGAGATGATTAATCTCACTTGTTCTTTTTAGGGAAAACAACTATTATGCAGGATGTCTAGGATTTGGACAAGATATGGTCACGATTGGAGGATACGGTGGATCGAGCAGAGTCTATAAATATAGTGGTCAATCCGGGACCTGGTCATTATTGGGATATTTGCAGCAAGCGCATATGTACAATACTGTTATTGAATTGAACGGTTACATCTACAGTACTGGCACAACCTACTGGCGACGAAAGAACAAAAACGAAAAGAGTGCTGATGCAGGCGAAGATGACTCTGATGATTCTCGTCGGTACTACACAACTGTTTCTCCACAAGGAGATGCCGGAATAGAGCGAATCCAAATCTTCAATTCCAGCATTTCATCTGAAATCATCTCTTTGCATGAGTCGTACGGTCATTACCGCCCAGTTCTCTTCCCGACTGGCCAGTTCGACTGCTCAACACCGGTTTCGAATCGCACAGAAAACTCTACGTAGTGGCCCTAGCTTTGAGTGAACTTTATTTATGCTTATTCTTTACTTATGCATGTTTTCTTAAGAATAAACGAGTTTCAATACGTTATGTTCAGCAACAATTTCAAGAATTTTCTATCGCAGGAGTTTATTGTTACAAGAAACAATGATGCAGGGGAAAGGAAACAAGAGAGTAATTTTATGTCGTCTTCATAAAAATTAACATATAATCGTTGTTTAATATCCTTGATCGTATCCTTGTTGGGGCTGCTGGGGCTGCTGGTTGGACTGCTGAGCCACCTGGTTGGATTCTTGTGGAACCTGGTTGGACACTTGCTCGACCTGGTTGGAGTATTGCTCAGTTTGGTTGGAGAGTTGTGGGTATTGGTTCGAGTCTTGTTCGTACTGGTTGGATTCCTGTTCAACCTGGTTGGATACTTGCTCGACCTGGCTCGAGTATTGCTCAGTTTGGTTCGACATTTGTGGGTATTGGTTGGAAGTCTGCTCGTACTGGTTCGATTGCTGAGGAACCTGGTTAGATTGTTGAGCGACTTGGTTAGACTGTTGTGGGACTTGGTTAGAGACCTGTTCCGTCTGGTTGGACATCTGAGGTTTGAATTTAGTATTAAATTTCTACATTTTTGGCTTACCTGAGGAGCCCAGTTAAGGTCAACTGGATGCTCGTTGTAGTGGTTGTTGTTGTTGTAGTTTTGCTCGTAGTTGCTGTTGTCATAGTTGTTGTTATTGTTGTTATTTTTTTTCTTCTTGCCTCGCTGGCTATCAGCAAAGCTGTCAGAATAGGAGCTAGAATCCTGGTAGTTGTACTCGTAATCATCAATGATTCCAGCAAGATCTTGGTTACCCTTGAGGGCTTGGGAACCTTCACTCTGATTATCGTCTTCGTAGAGGTAAGGGACGACGTACTCGACGTTGTTTGGCTTCTCTTCTTCGGCTGGTGCGGTGGTAGTGGACGTAGTTGTTGTTGTAGTCGTGGTGGTTGTAGTAGTGGTGGTTGTCGTGGTGGTAGTGGTAGTGGTTGTAGCTGCTTCGGTGGTCGTTGGCTCTGGAGTGGTGTATTTCTGCTTCTTGTTCTTTCGTCCTCGAGGATCGAAGTACAACGAATCGTCAGCAGCGTCAGTAAGGTCGACACTGTAAGCGTAATCACCGTAATCACCAGTTTGCGCAAAGGCAACAGCGAGCAAAGTGGATTGAAGAAGCTTCATCCCTAGAAGTGAATAAAAAAAAGAAGTCAGAGGGCTTTTCTCTTCAAAACCGACCGGTATTCGATCGTATTTCTTGCTCGTCTCCAGCTTCGTCACCGGTTAAATACGAATTCGAGGGCGGCAAGGGCGCCACAACGCTCACTCCTGATATCGCGGTATCGCCGACGAGAGCGTTATCCAAAGTCTATGCTCCAACCAAAGACGAGATTAGGCTCTTGAGGGGTGACGAGTTGACGTAGTCAGTAACCAGTTCGGTAATAAAGAGGCTGAAATAGATATTCAAAAAGACAAGAAGAAGTCAAGTTCAAAGATCGAATCTTTATCAGGAGTAGCACTCAGATGTTGTCGACTCAGTGGTGTCAGCGTCACGTGTTGTTATATATTTCGAAATGGGCGAAAGTTGTGAGTTGTACAAGTTTGAATCCGATCGGAAGCGTTTTGCTTGATCGGGAGTAAATCACTTTGATCGACTCAAATAAAGCGCCACTCGTTTATCAGCCAAGTGTCATAAAGAGCCTTCGAAGGAAGTGCGCACCCGTGCCGTCGACAAGCGCACGAATCAGCGCTTTTAGTCGCTCTTCATCGTCTTCGTCCTTGAAAAAAACGGGATATAATTGGGGTTACTTATTTTTGATGCTGCATCGCCATAAATTATGGCCCATAATCAGCGTATTTTTCGAGTATTTTCAGCATAAATAGCGGCTCACAGCGATAATGGCCCGGTTAGAGCATTAGTGCTGATAAAGACGGCCTTGAAGGGCTCATGCATACAAATCATGCGCTCCATAATGACGGCAAGCCGTTTTATTGGACCAGTTCGCCTATCCCTCAAGTGCTCGTTGATAGTGGTCGAGATTAAAAGAGGCTCTTATTAGTTGGAAGTCGGAAAGCGCGGCAGAATTCGCCCTTTTCCCCAAAATATAATTTCTAATCTTGGAACACGGAAAACGGTTAATTTTAATGATTCCGCGGATAAGCACACTCACCCTTGATAGGAAAAGGCAACGGAAAGCGTGAAAATCTGTCTGATATTTTTGAATTATTAATAATAATTATCTGCTTTTTTGCGACAATTATCATAGAATTAGCGTTCATTTTATCGGAAAAAAATGTTCTTTCCAAAGAAAAAGGCTTTCTCGTGGATTGCAATGATCTGGGCGCGGCAACCTGTGTAAAAAAAACCTGAGTCAGGGTCTGAAAGCGGCTTTTCAATAGAGATCTTAAGGTCCTGAGTCAGATTTTACTGGGCTCGGCAACCTGTGTAGAAAACCTGAGTCAGGGTCTAAAATATCTCTAATAAAAAGCCGCGTAGCGGCTTTTTTAAAAACGAAGCCGCAAAGCGGCTTCGCCAAAAATAATAAATAGATTAAAAAGGTAAAATATGCGAAGCCGCTTCGCGGCTTCGTTTTTAAAAAAGCCGCTACGCGGCTTTTCATTAAAGATATTTCAGACCCTGACTCAGGTTTTCTACACAGGTTGTCTAGCCGAGAGGTTTTATACACAGGTTGCCGAGTCCAGGCGATCATGAAAAATTCCAACAAGTTTTTTTTTTAATAAAACGGCTAGAAATGGAAGTAGGGTCGCCGTAAATCGAAGTCAAAGATGAAAGAAAGGTTGAATCCGCAGGTGTGGCGGAAGTTCGCTTTTCGAACGTGGCGCGCTTTTCTGGCGGCGCCGCATCCAATAAACGTGTCAGTTTTTGAGAGAAATCAGCTGACATTAACAACCAAAAATGTGTTCGCTCATTAAATTTATAGACGGCTAAAGGTTAAAGTCAAGGGCGAATTGAAGGGAAAGGAAATAAATATCGGTGCAGATTTCTTCTTCTTTCCCAGTCGTCTTTTGGCATTTTGAATATTCGAATATTGGAAAAAGTCGAAAATTTCGTTCGCTCATCTCTAGAACACGGGTTGAGCACATGTTGTTCTGGGCATTTTTTCATTTATCACTTTCACATCCTGGGTGATTGAAAGTCCGAATTTTGAGGATAAAAAGGTGAGTTTTGATGATTTTCGGCGGCGAATTAATTTTTTTTTAGCTTTCAACTCGATGGGATGGCCTTCCACTCCGTCAATTTTAGTCAAAAAAGACGGAGAACGAACGGAATCAAAATGGTCTCAATCCATCGAGTTCAAATACATCTTGAAAAAAGACGATTTGGACGAGAAGATTGGCGACATTGCCGATCTGATTAACTTCCTGACAAGTTGCAAATTTTACATAACTCCTGAATAAAATCAATTTTCCTACTTTAAAATCTCAAATAACCGATTTTGAAAGAGTGAAAAAAAAAACTCTTTCAAAATCGTTTTGTTTCTCTTTTCTCTCTTTTGCATCTCGCAAGTGCAGGTTTAATGAATCATGATTCATAAATGATCTTTTTATCAAAAGGGAATTATAAAGGCCGTGTTGATTTATGCGCTCATATTCTCGGAGTGATTACTCAAGTACGCTGCGGACCGCAAATCTACGATCTGTATTTGAAAGACGTCGCTTCTTCTCAAACAAATCGTCAATTATCGAATTCGTGCCCCGAAATTTGGGCTCGGCAACCTGCGTCCAAAATCTGACTCAGGACCTTCAGAGCTAAAATGAAAATTTAAGCCGCGACTCAGGCCCTGACTCAGATTTTTGACGCAGGTTCCCGAGCCAAGTTCAATAATATTGAGTTCAAAATCTGAAAGGAAATGGCGACTGCCAAAAGCTGCTGATTTCGATACTATTTATAAAATTAAACTAAGTCAAAATAATAAAGTCTAACTAAGTTCAAAACAGTCTTTTTGACAAGTTGAGCGTATAAAAGAAACGTTATTCGTAATATAAACGTCTCTTTTGGTAAGAAAAATTGAATAAAATAGGTCTCAGAAGCAAAATTTGATCATAAACTTTGTTTTTCTTTGTAATTCTAGAAAGAAAAATAAATAGCTTTCGAAGTGGCGCTGATTCTTTTTGTTTTCAGAAGAGGCTAATGAATGTAAAAATGAATGTGGCAATGTCATTCTGGTGCTGTCGTCACTTACGCGGAGATGATTTACGGTTATTGTAGGTTGAGAAGTCGCAAAGGCAGTAAACTGCTTAACCGTTTGATGTGTTTAGATTTTCAAAACGAGCTCGTCGGGTGATCTTTACCACTTGGGATTTACGCGAACTCGTAAAATTAGCGAATTTGCCATTTCCACCGATGTTGAATACATCTTACTAACAAGCGCCCATCATCACTCGTCAAAATAAAGGGAATCGCGATCCATTGCCGAAACAACTAACAATTATCGACATTCAATGATAATTAGCAAATATTTTTTTAACTAAAATAGTCAATCTTCCATCCTTCATTATTTTTTTCTGACTTGTCTTTTACAATTGCTTTTCAAGGTTAGGGTTAGGGTTAGGGTTACAACAGTAAAATCAAACATCTGAATTAACGATTTGACACCCTTATTTGAGTCTCAAACGTTCAAAGATTTCAAATAGCGCGAATTCAGACCATTTTTCTTTTGACAATTTTTAATTCTAAAGAATTTTAATTGATGATTCATCGATTTTTTAAAAAAAAAATGGTCTTAATTCGCGTTATTTGAAATCTTTAAACCTTTAAGACTCAAATAAGGGTGTCGAATCGTTAATTCAGATGTTAGATTTTTCTGCTAGTTACAGCCTTGACCCCCCCCCTAACCCTAACCTTGATAATTCTTCGTATAACCGATAAATGGACAAATAATGAAAAGTGAGTCTTCCACTCCATAAATATAAAAACCCAGGAGGCGTCGATTAAATAACTATTTTATTACGAAAAGCGAGTCTGAATTTGTGGCCCAGCTTGGCGCAAATTTAAAGACCGGATATTTTAGCATCGCGCAACATAAAACATCATGTTAAATGAGTGTTAACTTCCACCAACAAATAAAACTAATTCCGCTGATTGTTGTTCCGTTTCTTTTTATTTATTTGAATTATCATTAATACTAATTTTTCACGAGGCAATTAAACCTTTCGATTTCCTCCCGGTAACAATTGAAATTAAAAAACGGCGAGATTTATGGCTGCTGCTTTGAATTTTAATCAACTCGTAGATTTAATTTCTTTCGAAGCAAATCAACCAACGCCAGGATTCACGACATCAAGCCCAAAAGAAAAGATACTGCCAAGTACGCAGCCTCGTTGATTTACGAGATTGCCCTTCTCATTCATTTCCAAGCCAAAAACGCGTTCTTTCTATATATTCTGAACAGCTCTTCTTTAAAATAAGGGTGTCAACAAGATAAGAACAATAATGCTTATTGAAGATGTGGCAAACTCGAAAACTAAGGGTATCCTCCGTAACAGTCCCTGGCTAATGTTTTAGCTTTCATTTGAAAGCAGAAAATAAGGGTGTTGTAGAGCTCGTAAAGGGCAAAAAGTTCAAAAATTAAGGGTATCCACATAAAATAACGAGCTGACTTAACGTAACAGCCCTTGGCTAAGGTTTTAGCTTTTGCTTGAAAACAGAAAATAAGGGTGTCACAGAGATAATATTGTGCAAAAAATAATAAAATATTCGATATTCTAGCATACCTTTTGAACATTTTATAGTAGTGTGACGCCCTTATTTTTTATTTTCATTTGAAAACTAAAATCTTAGCATAGGTCTTCTGCGTATAGTCAATTTGTTATTCTAGGGATGCCCTTAATTTTTGAGCACTAAGTAGTGTCGAAGAATTATTGCGAATTTCGCTCTTCTCGTTGATTGCAGAAAAAAAAATTTATGTGAAAAAAGTTATGACATGAAAACTCATAAAAATGAAGAGTTCTCGTTGTTGATTGCAGCTGAGTAGGAATACTCCCGTCGCGTCGCATTCACACGACCTTTATGTTGAAATTTGGGCCTATAAAATTTGCGGCGCGCAATTTCATATTGCCAATTATATTCGGAGGTTTTCTGGTCAGAATGTAAATTTTACAATTCTTCCACATAAAAGGCGCTGTCCTTTTGACGAGGCCGAGCTCAAGGCATAAATTATATTTGATCTTGAATCAACTTAACAATTTATTTTTTGCTCATAAAATCTATTTTCTACTGATTTTGATGAAGAAGATTCCGTTTCTAAGAATTTTTTTTGTCCAAGATTGTCGATGAAACTTCCAAAATTCGGCCCAAGATTGTCGATTTCGCTTGGCCATGTTTATTTCTTCGACAATTCTGTTTCTTAGATGTCTTGTTTCGGTGATTTATTTTGCTGATTTTAATTGTTGAGTTCTTGAAAAAGCTCGAGCAAAAAATTATGTTCTGCGATGAATTTTAACGAGCAGTAAATTATGTTGAGCTGCGAGTAGTCAATTTTACGTGTGGAGCATTCGAACTAATGCCCGAAAATGAAAGTGATTTCCAACCAAGGAGCGGGCCCAATCCGAAAAAGTCAAAAGGATTTCCGAACCATCGGAAAACCGCCTCCAAGGTTCCCACAGTTTATAGAGTAGTTATAATTCGAAAGGCGAATTTGACAGCTTTACTGCGTTAATTACCAGGCCACAGTTAAAAAAACAATATTAATTTTTATCGAAGCTCGTAAAGGTGGATGCCCTGATTTATATTAAATTAGCAGGGAGATCGTTTTTGAACTGAAAATTTTATGAAAGAAAAAGATCCAGAATCGACGGAATCAGCATTCTAGGTTCAAGATCCAGGCCAAAAAATGTTGATATTCGCCTCTGAAATGCGTGCAACTGAGCTCGGCAACCTGAGTAGAAAGCCTGAGTCAGGGTTTTAAACGAGTAAAATGAAAAGCCGCGTAGCGGCTTTTTTTAAAACGAAGCCGCAAAGCGGCTTCGCTAGTTAAAATTATTCATTTAGTTGGTAACTTTGGCGAAGCCGCTTTGCGGCTTCGTTTTAAAAAAAAGCCGCTACGCGGCTTTACATTTTACTCTTTTAGAACCCTGACTCAGGCTTTCTACTCAGGTTGCCGAGCCCAGGAGTGCAATGAGCTCTAGAATTCCGTAAAAATTGGAATTCTAGTGTAAAAAGCTTGTTTTCTTCGTTGTTTCTTGTTTTACGTTTTGATTGAGCAAATTGCGGAAGAAGGAAATCCAAATGATGAAAGATGAAAGCGTCGAAATGTGTGTAAATCAATAGACTACAACGATTTTGTCAAATTGTGCGATTTGGAATGTGTCTCAACCCTTTTTTGACATTTTAACTGGGGAACATGTTTAGGCGCAAGCGGTAGATCAAAAAGGGATTTATTGTGCGCGCGGAAATAAAAACGTCAATTGCTCGCTTGATTTCGGGCTTTGACCGCTGCAGTGGCTTATCCCGAGTGTTCAACCCTTCCCATACTCGCCACCCTCCCCAGGGCAAGTCTAATCTGCCCAAAGGCGCATGTACCAAATTCAGGCTCATGGGAAACAGGAAATCAAAAACTCTCACCTGTTTTCAATAAAACTGCCACTGCCAATTGTCGATCGTCCTAGTTTTTTACTTGTAACAGGCTCGACAGCCTGTGTATAAAACCTGAGTCAGGGTTCTTAAAAATCTCTAATGAAAAGCCGCGGAGCGGCTTTGCTAGAGTTCAGGATAGACTGAGATGGCAACAACAGTAAAGCCTCTTCGCGGCTTCGATAAAAAAGCCGCTACGCGGCTTTTCGTTATTGTTCTTTCAAGATCCTGACTCAGGTTTTTCGTTTTTAAAAACTGGGATTGAAAATAAATTTGGAGTTGTTTTAGTGAAGAAGTTGCTGCTTCGGAAGAAAAATGCAAAGATCAACGCGCAAAAAAACAGAGCAATATTGACCTGGGCTCTTCTTTTGCGGCGGAAAGGTCAGGCCGAAGCAGCGAAGGCTCAATCATCGGGCACTTCTATCTCTCTCTGTGCAATATTTGCATCGTAAAATGACCCGTTAGAAGTGATTTTCTCCAAGCTTAGAATCCAAATTCATTCCGATCCAAAGATCACCTAAATTCTTGACTTTGGGAGTCGAAGATTGTCCATAGCATTTCGGAAGTTGGGCCCAAGATAGTTCATTTCCTTATTTTCGGCTTCTGATTGGCCGAAAGTGCATTAGAATACTTCTTCATGCGGAAATGAAGAATCTGGGGTCCAATTTCCGAAGTTAAATCGACAATCTTCGACCAAGATTGTCGATGAGTCATCGACAATCTTGGGTTAGGCCTCTGATAGTCGAGGAAAGTTTTTACGAAAGTAAAAAGGTGAGAATGATTGCTTTTGCTTTTCAGATTGGCCGTGTTTTATTTGCTTCGGAAGAGAGTAACAATTTTAGGGGCTAATTTTATATTTTAATGAGAGCTGGATTTCACGGCGCGAGTGGCGAGCGAGAAAATAATGATTCGCTATAAATTTGGCGTCGATTATTGGACTTATTTTACCGCCTGGCGATTCTGTTTTACTGGTGATAATGAATCTTTAGTTAAAAACCATTTCCCCTCTTTAAAAATGTTATGGCTAGGGGCTCGGGGCGATTAACGCGAGTAAATTCCTCCGTCCAACGCCCGAAAGGAGTTTACTGGTGATAACTTAAAACCCTTAACACCTTCACTACTCTGTGTGCCATACTGTACAATGGCTAGATAGTACAGGGGTCCAGCTACGAGTTCATGCTTCTCAAGGCCTGAGCCAAAGATTCGCTACTTCAGTTTGATTCAGTCGATCATTCCACAAAAGAAAAAAGATCCAGCGCTAGAATAGAGCCTCAGAAATCTTTGGTCTTCGCGGCAGAAGGTACTTTTGGTTCCAGCAGGATTTTCGCTACTTGAAGTTGAAAGACACAACATTTTTTGATACAACATTGAAAGACGATAAAAAGTTTTATGGCCCCTTTGGTAAAGCGAATACTAATTACGTGCTTGCGCGGAAGAGGTAATGCCTATCAATTGCGAAATTGGCGAAAAATGTGTAAGGCAGAAACAGAATTTTGAAATTTGAAAGTTTTCAATTCTCAGCCCTTTTTATGGCATATGTTTTATTGCAGATTTATAGGGGGCATAAATTAGCGGGCGAGATGAAGACTGTCTCATACTACTGTATTCTTTTGTCTGTACTTTAGCCCTCACCCGAACCTAACTCGAACCAATCTTTACGTAAACCTTGACCCTATTAGGGTCACCCTAACCTTAACCCTAACCCCAACACTATGATATGGCAATATGATGGAGCTAGAATTTTTGGTCAAAATAAATTGTTGGAATTTCAACTCAATTTACTCATAATTTCCCATATTTTGTCCGTTTCCTCGAACAATAAAAATATTTGCCGATTATTTCCTCATTTTGAACCCCTAGTCGAAAAGGGTTAGCTTAACCTATTGACGAGTAGTAGCCTCGGCTGACCAGAAAGAGCAGCCCAAAAGTCGAGAAGAGCTGAGCAGCGCCCCTCGACCCTTGGAGTTGCGCCGCTTGGCGGCCGAATACATATCCAATAGATTCGTTTTTCAATAAATCGCAATCGCGTTAGTTAAACGAGCTCGCAAATTATAGCCACAGATAACAAACAACAATAAACGAGTGTCGAAAATCACGAGTCGTAGGATTTCGAAAAAAGAGTCGGAGAAAAAAACGCAGAAGAAGAAACCAGAGGATACTAAGTTATAGCCCAATCGCTTCCGCGCGCAATTTCCGGCTAAGCTGCTTTATTGCTTTGCTGCAGCCTTAATTATCGTTGTCGCCAGTCTGATTCTACCATTTTCATGATGTCCTACCCTTACAGCTTCTCACAGGGTCTGCACCAGGTAAGAAATAAATTAGAATTTTTAAAATTAATTAATTCGAGTTTGGGAACTCGGAGGACTAAAAATTAACATCTCAAATGGCGAAATAAAATAACATTGAACATCTAGCCATATATCCCGACTACAGGCGGCTACCAAGTGCACCCAATGTACAGTTCCTCTTCGCAATCGACGCAGAATCAACTGCGACTTTCTGGCGCTATCGACTCCGCTCATGCACGATCTAGCGCAGGTCTCACAGGTAAGATAATGCAGGGTTTGGGCTACTAGAATAAAGGTTTGGATACGGCCTTTAGGGGCTAGAAATTTCGAAATATTTTTGATTTTCGGTCAATTTTGCCAAATTTTCTTCCTTGATATCACTTTCTCGACCATTTTTTTTTTGAAGAAAAAGGCATTAAAGTAAGGGGAAAAATTATCAGTAATTAGATGAGGGGGAAGTGGCTACGGCTGTAAACCAGCGAGTAGGTCGCGATTTATGGCCTAGGCTTAGGCGACAGACTTACTCAAACTTATACACACGGACGCTAATCAGCACGTAGATGGCCAAATCAAAGGAAATTCGCCGTCACCGACTTTAAAAGAAAAAAAAAACGCGAGAGACGAAATTCAAATTTCTTCGTGTGATTTTTTTTTCGTTTTCTGAAATAAAAGAGAAAGGAGAAAGGTAAATGAAAGTGGGAGCTGGCGGAAGCCGTGGGCTTGATTGAAATAAATAAAATTTTAATTCATGAACCATTAGATTTAAGCCGATGTTATGGCGAGTTTTACGCGCGGCCGTTACCGCGGTCGACGAGTTTTACTGGGCCGCTATGACTGACACTATCGACCACAACGCTACTGCTCTCATTCCCATGCCCCAGCGCTGGGTCAACAGTTTAACGCGTTTTTATATTTGATACAGTCATGCGGCTCGTACCGTTTTAGATAATGCCGCCAATTACTAGATGTGCCCATGATTGTCGACTAGAAATTGAAGGAGAGGAATCCGACTTTCCGGGCTGGAAACATCAATGATCGCATTGATGATTCAGAATTGACGCTTTTAATCTTTGATAATTCCAATTAGATTTTTAACTGGAAAATTTTCAGAAGATCTACCATCTTCCGTGAACGAGTTGCAGAGCGATACAGCGACCAATTCAACTGACGCCCCATCGACGCTTCTCTCCAGCTCGGCCGAGGCAGGAATCGACGCTCTTCCAACTCCGGGAGAAGTCCAGAGCCCAAGTGCGACCAGCGCCAGTTCCTCAGCCCCGAGACCGTCAGCTGGCAGCTCCTCTGGAGCCATGCCCGGTGCAACGAGCATGGACGAGTCAGAAACAAGCCCCAAGAACAGCGCAGAAAATGGGTCCTCGCAAAACAACGGCGAAAACAGCACTCCATCGGAAGATGAAAGCGACCCGGTCAAGACCGAAAGCGGCGAAACTTGTAAGTTGAAATCATGGAAGAGTACCTCGGAAAGGGGGGAAACTATAGCTCCTCAAGATCATTTTGACAGAACTAATCCAGTAACTGATCAATTTTCTTTCTGGAAGAGTGTTTCCACAAAGCTCTGATTCTAGTAAAGTCCTGTCAAGATCGTTGGTCTTCGCGATGTCTTCATTTTGGGCATATTTTTGAGTGATATTTTAAGCGGCCAAAAAGCCGTAAACACCTCTTTGTATTTTTATGACAGGGTGTTATATATCTTGAGACAAGCTCCTTTGCCCTCCCGCATTTTTAATCATTTAAAATTTTAATTTGATGATTTGGGAATATTTGGGCTAGGAATTGGCGATGACGTTATATGCTTAAATGGCTTATCTATCTCAGGTGCTCAGCGCTTGATCTTTTCTCGGCGGTTGCGAGTTGGGCTCCGATTTTATGTTTCACTAAATATGAAATGGCGGCGCTCGTTAAATCAGCGCGGGTTCATTAAAGAGTTCTCCTTCCGGGAGTATAAGGGTCTTGCATGTGCGCGCTATTTGCGCGGGGAAGGTCGCCCGCCTTTTTATTTACGAGATACAGACATAATTATACACCATCACATTCTTTCTTGCCCCAGCTCAAGAACATCAATTTAGCATCTGAATTCGACCCAACGCGAAACTGGCTCACTGCTCAAGGAAGAAAGAAACGAGTTCCTTACACGAAATTCCAGCTTTTGGAGCTTGAAAAGGTTGGTTGTTTTCTCTCATTAATTATCATCATTAATTGCTTTAGGAATTTCATTTCAACCAGTACCTGAGCAGAGAAAGAAGACTCGAAGTCGCGAAAAATGTTGGATTAACTGATCGCCAAGTCAAAATCTGGTAAGAAACCGTATCCCAAAACTGTCGTTTGACATGATTATTCTAGGTTCCAGAACAGACGAATGAAATGGAAGAAGGAAAGAAAAGAGGAGCGAAATCGAACTAACGATATCAGCCAGGTTTGAGCTCTTAGAAAGGTGCTTGAAAATTTAATGATATTTTCTAGCTAATGCCTCCTGGAATTCCCGGCCTCCCCCATCTTAATCCTCAAGTTCAACTGGTAAGTGTTAAAACTACTTGCCCTTCCTTACCCTCGAATTCTAGCCATTCGACTTCAACCCTCACTACGCACACCACCCGGGACTGCACCAGCATCCGCACTCCCTCTTCGCCCTGCCGCCGTCCCACTACTTTCAGCAGCAACACCCTCAGTAAATTCGAGGTCGGCTTTCTCGAAGAAGCCTCAAGAAGCGACCCTCGGCCCTGTAAATTGTTCTCGACGCAAAGAAAACCACACGCCGAAGCTGTCAGATTCAAACAGTGCCCATTATTTTTCTCAATTTCTACTTTGAACTTGAAATTTAATTTTTCACAAACTTCCCCGAGAAAACGCAAAAGTGAGTTATCGTCAAATTTCTTTTTTTGATCAGACTGCCGACCCTTTTTTCTTAGACGATATATATATTTTGATTCACCACTGTATTCTTACTGTAGTTTGACATTTTTTTATTTTCTCAATTTTGAATTATTTGTTGGTTGCTAGAATCGCTCAAAAATAAGGGGGTACACGTTGTTAATTGAATATCTTTTATCTCTTCTTTTGAGTAAATCAAGTGACACCCTTATTTTTTCCTAAAAGCAAGGTAAAGCATGAAGCTTTATTTTGATGAAAAATAAGGGTGTCACTCTGCTAGGTCAACAAGAAAAGTAATTCTGAGAGTTTTACAACGTCTTTTCCTCAAAATTACTTTGAGCGATTTGTGCAATTAATGTTTTATTTATTCCCATTTCGCGCACTTCAAAAAACATATTTCAAAAAAGAATGCTCTCTTCTCAATTTATGCCTCGACTCTTCAAAATAAGAACACGAGCAGACTTTGAAAAACTCTTCTGTAAATACTAACTGTACAAAGAAAGAAACTATATACTATTTTATTTTTTGCCAGGAAAAGAAGTGGCAGAAAAAGTTGCTCTACTCGTGACTGAGTAAAAGTTCATTGAAATAAATTATCCAAAAAGAAAAGAAAAATCAGTTTTCCTTGTTTGGCGAAAAATGCGTCACTTCTAAAATTTGCACATTTTCGGGCGGAATTTATCTCTAAATTAAGAAATTAATGGGCGCCAATAATCTCGGCGATCTAGGAAAAGATCTGCCTTCCATAAAAATTTACGAGGGGAGCTAAAGGCCGCCCGGAAACGCTTCAAGCTATTCCGTCAATCACATCGTTTCGATATTAATTTATGCATTTTAGGTGATTTGATTGTATATTGCTGTTTACGTAAAAATTTCTTTATTTGGGGAACGATAGACCTTTGCCAAATTAATGAGCTGGTTTCAAAACGTCCAAAAATGAAAACTTTGCAACATTTTTCCACAAAAAAGACCACTGGGAGAACGATTTGTCGACATTTTAGGGGTAGAAAGATTGTTTTTTTGACGGTAAGAGACTTCGTAAACTTGGAAATATAATGTCACGGATCACGTGCCAAATGAAGGTCAGAGTGCAAAGGTTGCATGACACAATCGAAGGGCAGGATGAGCAGGACTACGCTTGGCTGTAATTTTGACACTTGGGCGCTGATTTATGGCGATTTCTGCATGCCAAATCAGCCATAAAAAGCTTTTCAAGATGAAAATCATTTTTGCTACTGGACCTGCTTTTGCTAGAAAAAGATTTGATAAATAATGACTTGATTTCTTTTTATTTTTTTACTCGCTTAGTGAGATTAATATAAGATCAAAAACATAGCAGTAGAAGATGAAAGCACAGAATGAAAAAATACGCGGTGAAGAGTTCAAATTAACCGATTCTGAAGTCTTTTCGAGGAGCCTTGAAGCCGAACAATGGATTGGCTTGCTTTTGGAGGTTGAGAATGGGACTGAGAATGTCCATTATTTCGCGGATGGTGTTCGTCGGCACCGATGGATATTTGTGACGGAATTCGACTGCAAAGGTTCAAAAATTTTGTCGAAAAAATAAGATAAATTAAGGTTTTCTTTACATAATTTTTGAACACTTTCCTTGAATGGCATTGAGAAAATTCGACTTTTTAGGGTCGTAGGCCCAGTCGTGTTGGGCTTCCTGGTCGTGGAAGAGTTTCCAAAGCCGGCGCGCTTCGAAGAACACCCCTCGAAACTGGAAACCTTTTGGATGCTCGTCGCTGTAGATGAATTCGGAGATGGCGCGGCGAGCCAGCTCTTGGAACGGCAAGGAGCTGTTTTCGGCGTAGTCGCAGGAGTCGAACTTGGTCTTGGCGATTTGCTCGTATCGAGACTGCAGAAGATCGGACTCGATGAACTGGGAGAACTCGCTGGAGAGGAGGGCGCGGAGGAGGTCTTTTCGAAGAGTTAAGAAGTTGTTGTGCTGTTCTTTGGAAACGCGGCGAAGGTAGCACCTTTGCGACTCTAGAATCAACCCTTTTAGAACCTTTTTGACGGAGGAACTTACTTATGCATGGCTCGAGAAGGAGGATAGAGCTCATTCGATCCAGGAGGCACCTGATAGACGGCTCCTCGAAAAGAGTCGGTTCAAGTCGACGATTGAACTTTCTCATGTAAACATCGGCAAAGTCGAGCAGCGTCAAATCCCTGTTTTCGTCGAGGAGCATTTCTGTCTGCCGCGTAAGGATCGACATTTTTTCTTTTATCGTCAAGCTCAGTCTCTTGTCGTTCGGTATTTCGTCGATTGTTACAATATCAGGAATGGCTTCAAACAAGTCCTGAAATGACATTTTTGAAAATTATTTTATAATTAATCAACTTACTTGAAGTTTGGTGAATCCATAGTTGCTCAAGCGACACTGCCTGCCAAAGTGATGGTGGTAGTGTGGCACAAATGCGGTAAATGGGAGGCTGAACTTGTCGCAATCGCTGAGCAGCTCGGCGACCTCGCTGCCGAACTTTTTCGTGCGCTGGATTTCATCTGATGTCCGATTCTTCTTCGGCAGCGAGATTAATAAATCAGGCCCCTCTCCGGTCGTTTCCAAGTGTCCCTCGGGTACGTCGGACAGCAGATCCGCCAAGTCGCACACGCCAAAGTCCGACAAACGGAAGTTCGTTTTGAAGTGATCCGAGTAGAGTTGTGGGTATTCGGACGCGTAGCAATTCCTGTCCGACAGCGATTTGAGAATCTTCACCGTTTCTTGAGTGAATCTTTTCACTTGTGCTCTGTGAGTGAGGGTGATGACTCGCTTTTGCGCACCTTCAGGACCGAGCACTTGGACCACGTGACTCAATCTGGCGAGTTGTTGAACTGGTGGAACGCCGGGTCGGAAGGGAACCTTGCCAAACTTCGCAGAAAATACGGTGTTCAATTGAGAAAGAGCGACTGCTGATCCGTCGTGCTCCTTGAGAAGCTCTGTCAATTCGCGGCCAAAGTTGACGATCGATGGGTCCCCGAGAGGTGCTCTTGGTCGACTCGAGGTCGTCGACGACGAGGAAACAGATTCAGTGTCTCCGTCGGTTGAAGATCCTGTTTGAGCCCATGAAATGATCTTGTGTCCATGATGAGAGGTGATTATTTCGACGCCAGGGACGAAAGACGCCAAATGCTCGAGGTAGACGCCTTCTGAATTTTCGCCGCTGACTTCGGGAAAGTGCTGGAACTCTTCTTGCCAGCAAATATTGAGTGAGCAGAGTGGGAGAATGCCGTGGTGGTTTGCCAGTAGTGAGTGAAGTTTCGCTGCGAATTCGCGCAGTGAACAGTTGACTTTGACCGGGGTCAGCAAAAATTATATTTTACAAAGTATTATGCTGGCTAACAGACAGTTTCGCTATGATTTTTTCGGAAGATTTGTGGAAAATAAGGTAGAGTTAACGATGGTTCTTTCTATTAACTATTTTATTTGTCAGTCTTTACTATCGATTTTTAACATATTTTAAAAATACAATTAGGCGGATTATTTAAATGCATTATGGTTTTCGAAAATGATGTCTAGAAATTTCAGTAAACATTATTTAGTGATGATCCCAGCCTTTGACCATTGATGCATCGTAAACGGGAACGCCGACTTGCACGTGACGGTCGCAGTGTGGTTGAGAGACAGTGAAGGGGGATTGAGGAATGTTTCGTAGGTTTGGTGGCTTCTTGCGAATCGGAGTGGCCAGGCGCACGTTGATTTGGTCCAAATCGTGCTTGCAGAGGCGGCAAGGCGTACCAGTCTGACAGCTCTCGCAGGGATTTCGCCCACGTGACCAGACGGACTCTTCAATTTTCAAAAATCCAGGGCCCAGTCGTCGGAGATTCTCGAGCGTGCACGCTGTCGGGTCGTGGAAAACTTCGTTGTACTTGGCCTGCAGTTCAGAGAGCGACACAGCGTTGCCGTCTTGGATGAGGTAGGAAACGTTCGCGCGGAATGCGTTCATTCGCATGTCGGATTGTTGGGTTAGCGTCACTAGAATACGCTTCTTGCCGAGGCGCGCGCGTTGACAGGACTCAAGCACGCTGGTTGCGTCGGTCATGTTGGGAACAACGACGTCGGCGGTCATGGTGAAGCGATTGTAGGGCTGGATGACGAGGCGAATGATCTGCGAACACTTGTGGATCTTCGACGTCAGCGCTTCTTTGATGCCTTCTTCTCCTAGAGCGGCATCAATGTTCGTGATTGTCAGCTAAAAATGAAGAAGTTCGAAATTGAAATCAACGAGGACTCACCTTGACTCCATCGGCCAATTGCTGCGGAACTGGTGGAGGTTTCGCAATCGTCAGCTGCCGCGCCTTACTGATGGAACTTCCGCTCAGAGCAGAAGCGTAGCTTGGAGCGTAGCTAGAATTCGAGGAGCCGTAATCGGGTGGCATTGACGAAGACAGGCTATTTTGAATTTGGGCCATTTGGCGGTAACCTTTTCGACGCTGTTCTTCTTCTGTGAATATCGCCTTTTCCCTAATTACAAAGTTAACAACGGATAAGTCATCGTTGTCTTCACCTTATAGTTATCTTGTTTCCAAAGACATCTTCTCCATCGAGCCGCTTCAAGGCGCGTCTGGCCATGTCATGATTTCGGAAGCTAACGGACGCGCTTTTGCCGAAGACGTGCTGAACCCGGCCGCCAGTATTCTCGAACAACTGACTCAGTCGGTTTCGAATGGCCGATTTAGGTAAGTGCTGCGTTGTTGGCAGATTTGATACAACGACCATCAGTTCGCAATCTTGAATGGAGTTGCGCGGCGGTAGATCAAGTGCGAACTCGGCGTAACTTATTCGTGTGCTTGTCGCGTAAATTAGCGGATCAGGAGCCTTAATTACAGTAAGAAGGGAAATTTAAATGATGATTGGTTAGTACCTGCTCTGGGTAAATAAGAACAACATTATATTTCTTCCGATTATTTAGGTCAGCGATGTCGGGCACGAAGTTGATGTCGCCAGTTATGATGATGATAGTAGCTTTAAAAGGCATTCAAAATAGATTGTGTTTATTTCAATCTGACCTGGAGGAGGATGCTCGTCGGCAAATCGGCGAATCGCCTGTCGTAGTTTTTCGTCCGCTGCGTTTTTCGCTGTTCCTTTGATGTGGACAATATTCACTTGCGCACTGTTGAGCTCGTCCATCACGGCTTTGGTCTCCTTGCTGGCGTCGCAGGCGACCATGAATTCTACCTCGCGTAGGTAAGTGAACATTCGCTCGCGGATTCGCTGAACAAGGGCGAAGGCGCTCTTCTGATGCGGCACAGCGCAGTTTTCAATGTCCCAGAAAACACCGGCAATTTCCATTTGATCCACTGGAACCCTGAAATCGAGAAATAGGAAACCGTGATGAACAATATTTTTGAGTACCTGTTGTCAACAGAAGACTTGTTGAATAGATTCGTCGCATAATTCATTTTGTCTAAGTGATGAGTGTGGAAGAAAGAAGAGGATTTCGAATCTGGAATCGGCGGAAACCCTAACATAGAAGTGAGAAAAAGCCTAATGCCCTCAGCTAGAGCATGGACTAAATATGTTTTTCTAGAAATTGTCGATTTTTCAAACACCATAAATCTGCATTCTTCGTTGTTTTTTAATACTTTTTAGACTTGATGGCGATGAATCAATAAGAACAGCAAGTAGAAAAAGGTCACGTTAATTAAGATGAAATTAAAAAACTTTTTGCAGCAAAAAATTTGACCCATTCATTTTTTGGGCTCTAAAGAAAGCCCGGAAAATTCTGATTCGATCAGTCAAAATTTGACCAAAAAATACCAGATGATGACGTCACAGGGGACCTGTGAAGACCGCAAAAATGGCCATTTTGGGCAAACTTTGAGTCACTTTTTAGATGCCTTTCAGTTGGTTATTTTCGGCGTGAAATAGCTCAAATGAAAGCTTATCAAAAATTTAAGGTTCATTTTTGATATTAAATATCATATATAAATATCATTATATAAAAATTGCTAAAATAAGAAATTCTTATTTTAGCAATTTTTTTTTCAAAAAATTCTAGAGCCAAATTTTTATGGAATTTCCTAAAAATCATCTAAAATGGACCTTCAGTTTCTCCTGAGCTTCCATTTGACCCATAGAACACTAGAAATATCCATCGGAAAGGCTTTCAAAAACCGACTCAAAGTTTTCGGTTTTTGGTACTTTATGACGTCATTTGTGACGTCATTCTCTAGAAAATTTTCCTCATGGGAAAGTGGATTCAACTCAGAATTTCTCGCTCTTTCTACTGAGCTCAAAAAATCGACAAGTCAAAATTTCTGCTGCAAAAAGTTTTTTAATTTCATCTAACGCTTACCGGGAGGAGCCGAGCGAAGATAAAGGTTGCTCATCGATTCGGTTAATGACTTCGCTTGTTGGGAAGGCTGAACTTGAGGATGATGAACATTGTTGGGGCGACAGTAGGAGCGAGTATTCTGGCCATGGTTAGTCAAAGGAGGAGGCGTCGCGTAAATCATGGAAGAGAGGCCTAGAAAATTGTTTTAGCAAATGAATGAGTACTGAGATGAACCTTGATTAGATTGCATGTAGTTCGGAGACTGATAAATATTCGGCGAGTGCATGTAAGGGTCAAAGGTCGGAGGAACGCAAGCAGATGGATGCGAAGTCGGAGCGCCCATGTGTGGCCCGCGCACGGGGGTCATGAACCACGGGTTCTTCTGAGTTACCCACTCGGGCGTGTGCGGCTGATGATTGGGAGTGTGCGGTCCGTGCATATTTGGGCTGTGATTGTAGACGTGGCTGGGAATGGGGCTGTTGGCGATCGTCGGATGCTGGCAGTTTGAGCAGAAGGAATCTCTGTTTTTAAGTTTCATTAAAATTAATCACAAAAAAGGTGTGGCAAATGAACTGAAACGATTCCTTTGATAAGGCGAAGCGTAGAGACCGGTGAGTTGTGAAGTCATTGGCCTCCCACAGGGGCTTTGCTGTACATGAAGAGGGTAAGAGCTACACAGAAAAAACTTTGAAAAGATGGTGTACTACTGTATTTACCTTTGGCAGGATTGGTTTGAAGACATGGCAGTAGAAGGCTCAGTAGACTGTTGGTAGTACTGAGAGCGATTGTTGTGGCCCTGGTAGGAAGGGTTCTGGTTCTCTTTATTCTCCATTTTCTCGCGTTCGCACTTGAAAAGAAGATTTGCTTATTTTTACGAATTTGAGATTCGCACTGCCCGGGCGGTGACGGTGAATGAAAAACAAAAAAAGAAAACGAACCGAATCGATTTGAAAAACAATGGAGGGCGCCCCGCCAAAAATACTCAACAGAAGTTTTCAAGCTTCAACTTCGATCTTTGTTGATTTCAATCAGCAACTCTCGAAAATCTGTAAACAGGGTCATCCCAAGGACGAACACCAGGTTTAACGGGGTTTCCTGGACCCGTTTCTTTTAAAATTTCGTCTAATAAATTAAAAAATACAGTCAAAACAGAGCCAAAAGTCACCTGATCATTGCAGAATATCTTCTTCTTTCCACAGTAGTCGCAATCCTCAAATATCCGGCTGACCATTTCGCTACCTCTGTAAAACACGAGTCAAATTTTCACAAACTCTCTTTCTCTGTCTCTTTAGAAAAAAAGGAAAGGTCTCGAAGAAGCGAAAACCTAATCTGGAAAATTATGTAGGTGTTTTTTGCGTTGACGATTTCTTCAGTTACGCAATGATTTATCCCGATTCGAATTCCTCAAAGGCATCGAATCATTCAAGCGATAGGACCTTCGATACTTTTCGCCGCGGAGAATCATTTTCTCAGGGGAAAGATTTGATTGAAAATTATGAAAAAAGGGTTGATAGTGGTTCAATAATAAGAACTTACTTTTAGTGACAGTAGCTCACATTTCCGCAGCGTTTTTGGCGTTTCGGCTTTTCTCTTTCGTCGTTGTTGGAATTTGGGCACAAGAAATTGAGCAGACAGAGGAAGATATTGTTTCAAGAGTACAATTATTTACAAACGCAAAGTTATATGATGAGAAGGCAATGAAAGAAGGGAGCAGATATAAATGATGACAAAATTCGTATTTTTCCAATAAAAATTTACAAATACAGCCTGTACTGTACAGGTGATTTATGAAACGGACTAATAAATAATTTCGACATACGCTGGGTTGATGAGGTAAAGAGCTACGCAAATCAGAGAAACAAACAGAATGGCCAAGAGGACGATTACTTTCTGAACGATCCAAGAATATACAACACAGAAAATGATGCTGACAGCATCAAGAACTACAGAGTGAATGAACTCTCTCAGGAGATCTTCTTCTGGAAATAAGTTTGCGTTCATCGTTCTTTTTTCTCGATATCTTTTCCTCGATGAAAAAATCAGAATTCTGTTATTTTCTTTTGACGTACTGCTTGCTTGTTTTCTTTTGAAAGCTGAATGATTGTTTGATATAAAAATTCTGCGGCCACGTGGCTTTGATTTTTTGGACGATGCGAACCCCTATATTCATACTGATAAGGGCTGAATGGGCTGTCGGAATGTGACTCATCTTCTTCTTAGGTTGGATGATTTTACAGTGGTATTTCTGATAGAAAACTTAATGTTTTGATGTCGAGTTATTTTCTACAAAAAAAAGGGCGTTATAAATATAAGGGCTATAAATTATAGGCTATGATGAAAGTCTGCCAGATATCCGGTTTCTTTGGCAGATTAGTTGTTTAAATTTTTAACTTAAAATAGAACTTGTCGAAAATTGAAATCGAGATTTTTATTCTTCGTAAGGTTCAAGATAAATTCAATTATCTGTTCTGCTGTATGGAAATTATTTGAACGACAGATCGTATTGATTAGTGATAAACATTTTCAAACAAGCGACTTATTCAGACGAAGATGTTGTTTGTTTTGCTTGATGGAACCACATGGAGCGTTGTTTCTGCCCTTGAAAAAGCAGCTCTCCTCGCTGCCCAAATCAGCATCAAACAAAGAGAGCAAAAACTTAAAGTTTAAACCTACTAAAAATGAAGACTTTTGCTTTCCTTGCCGCTACTGTCCTCGCCCAGAAAAACAAGAACAACTACAACAATAACAACAACAACTATAACAACAACAGCAACTACGGCTCTGCATATGGCGATCCCCACTTTATGGTCTCTTCCAACGACCAGCCAGCCATTTGCTTCGATTACAACCCAGAAGCCAACACGAGAATCGAGCTCCTCAGAGATCCAGATACATCTCTCGAGGTAAGAACAAGAAACTTAAAAATTTCTTCAAAAAAAATTTTTTCTTCGAATTTTCTTAATTGAGCAATTTAGGTCTCCGCCGCTACCAAATCAACTGGCAACAAGCACCATGAAGATCAAGTGATCATGAGCGAAATTACTCTTTCGACTCCTGGAGGCGCAAAAATCACCATGGACCGCGACGGTCTTCATCTTGACGCTTCCGCCGAAGCAGGCAAGCGAGATTCGTTCACTGGCGTCTTCGATTTCGCAGATGCGAAAATTGTCGAACACAAGGCGCCAAATGGAAGCATGGATCGAGCACACATCCAGGTCGGAGATGCTGTTTTCATCATCAAAGCCACAAAGAAGGGAAGCATGAGTTTCGCCATCCGCGAGCCACGAGGTCTTTCCCCGCTCCAGCGGCCTCATCGGCGAGTTCCTCGAACCAAACGCCTACACCGTCAAAGTCATCGACGAAAACAACGCTGAAATCATCCTCAACGGAGGCAAACTCGACGCTACTAAGAAAGACTTCCACCGAACCGCCGACTGCTGGGTTGTTGACGACGATCTTGCTCAATTCAATGACTTGATCAAGGAGTAAATGCTGCTGTTTTTTCTGTTCTCTTATTTTCTGACGCGATGTATTCTAAAATATACCAAAACGTACTTTAATTTTGTGTGTTTGAATAGAACTTATAGAATTGCAATTTATTGAAGCAGTCGACGTTTATGCAAGTGGGTCTTTTGGCGCTTTCCAGAACTTTTTCTTCTCAATGACGCACATGGTAAGAAAGTCTGGGTACTCGCCGGCGGCCATGATTGCGTTGGCAGCAGTAAGGAGACACCAGTCCTGTCCGTAAGCGTCCAAGAAGTTGACCTTGTCGAGTCCAGTTAGGACGATTTGGACATCATCGGAACCCATGTTCTTGGTTGGAACACCTGAAAAATGAAGGCGAAGATATTCATTAAAAAATCACCTGATTTGAAGGTCCATGGAGTATCTTTAGTGATAACTTTGGTCAATTCGAAAGAAAAGCCTCCCATGGTGTATTTTCCGTCGTTCTTGAAGTAGGGGAAGTTCAATCGGTAAATGTTCTCAGTGTCGACAAGTGAGACTCCAACTTCGCCGGATCGGATCTTCTTGAGGAAGTCAGCGCCGCAGACATCCTTGGTCCAGACAACGAAACCTTGGTAAAGGTCGGTTCGGGGATTGACTGGAGAGTTCTTGACTTTGAATTTGTTGGCGAGGATGACGGAGTCTTCACCTTTGTAGATATATCGGCTTGTTTTTCGCTAAATTTGTTTTATCATTTCTTACAATAAACAGATTCAATCTTACCCTGTTCCATCTAACAGTCCAGTTTTCACACTCAGAGAGCATAGTTTCGTTTGGATCACATCGGAAGTTACCGTTGGTGTTCACGCAGATCTCGAAACTATGGCAATTGTGAGTACCAGCATCGCACTCATCGAAATCAACACACTCTCCATCGACACACGTGAATCCATCTGTGCAGGCGGGATCACAGTTACAAGTTGGAGGTTCTGTAGGTGGCTCAGTTGGCGGCTCAGTTGGTGGTTCAGTTGGCGGGTCAGTTGGGGGCTCGGTTGGCGGCTCAGTTGGATCACAAGTACCCTCAACTCGGCAGATACACTCAAAGCTCTGGAGGTCGGCGGTGTTCTGGCAATAATAATTGTCATCGCAGTTGTGATTTGCGCAAGGAGTATGAGTATGTGGCCCGTCACCAGGCTTGCAGGAGAGCTCCAAATCGTAGTCGCTCCATACGTAGCCGCCCTCGAACTCGCCGAAGTCACCGATACATGTGCTATCGTGGTCTGGGTTTCCAGTGGAGTAGTAGGATCCACCTCCAACAGAGGATGCAAGGAACCAACCGTAGTTATTGGTCCATCGAAGTTCCCACACTCCTTCGGGACCTTCGCAAAGGTATTGATCCTTGCCATTAACGATGTCTCCGGAGGCAGTGCAGGTGGCGCTGGCAAAACCCATGCTTATTACCTTGCAGCAGCCAAGGTCAGTTCTTTCGTAATCAGCGCAAGTAGCAAGTCGACCGTCTTCGTCTTCGCCGTCCAAGCAATCCTTGAAGCCGTCACAGAGCTTGTGCTCGAAAATAGGTCGGATGACGTCAACGTGATCGTAATGAAGGCACCTTGTTTTTGGTTCCATCGGATGAGTGTCTAGCTTAGCTTCGCAGTAGAGCACGTAGCCTTGTTCAGCATCGGTGGTGGTTAGAAGTGGGTGGGGATTATAGCTTCTGCCGTTGACGAGCGTGAACCCGCTGTACATGACGTTGGATGCTGGTTCAAAGGGATGACCAGTGTCAATCCAGTTTGCAGGGTCGATATCTCCGACATCGCCCCCAGTGATCCAATCGGCCCAGTCGGGTCGATCCTGCTCGTGCATGTATCCAATAGCGTGGAGAAACTCGTGGTGGATGCCACCAACAGCGATGCACCAGTTAGGAAGTCGAAGTGCTTGCCATCCATCGTGAATTCCGCTGACGCCATTGGAGCAACTATTGCAGCGACCCACGTAAGACCAGCAACCGTTTCCTTCGGATGTCTCACCGGCAATGTGAACACCGTGGGGGTAGGTGAAGTCGGGATCAAAGACGAATCTGACACACCCCAAAGCTTTCGTGAAGTCGTCGAGCTCGTCGTGGATTTGCTGCCACTGATCTGCGGGAACAGTGTTTTGGATCGCGTATGGGACGACGTATCTTCCAGTTGTATCCTCATCGAATTGCCAAAGTTTAGCCCAGGTCACAAGTCCTCGGCCATTAGGGGCTTTAGTTGGTGTTCCCTGGTCAATGTTCATTTTTTCCTTATTTTGGCTCTTAACTCCCAAGAAAGTAATAATTGATACGAAATTAATAATTTTAGACATTCAATAGCCTTCTCCTTTTCATAACCAATTTTTTCGAACTCAGCAACCTGCCAGGTTTGAACGATCATATCACCATATTCGCCGTTATGCCAGTCTGGAAGGGTAACTGGAAATTTTGGCTCCCATTTTCCTCTTCTAGCGGCGACCTAAAAGAACTTTTAATCTCTATCTCTCTCATTGATACTTACAGCAGCGGCCGTTGCAGCGAAAATTTTCATAATCCGAAGTTTTTCGATGCTCGATCGGTCAATGCTCTCCAAAAGTCAGATATAAATGAACCGACGCGTATCTCTGAAATCATGTTCCGCAGTTATCATGCATCGGATCCTCAGCGGGCGGGGCTATTCGATGTTTAATTTCGATGTTCGAATTTTGGTCAGATTTGAAGTGTGATATTTTATTCATTGACTCCATAGGTACTCCTCTTTTCTTGCCTTTCTCTTTGCATCGAATTTTGCATGATTTTCATTTTTTACACTTTTGATGAACAAATACCTGCCTGAAATATTTTCTGAAATCAATTCTGTCGCAAAGTCGGCTTGTAAAATGAAAACTCCTGCAATAAAACTCAGATCATTTTCGGGGACTTTATTCGATATAATTGATCAACTTCAATTTAATAAACATTTTAGAGAGGCCTGCAGTTGGGACCAAGAATTGGGTATGGGCAAGCTAAGCGAGGGAAAATATACAATGGAGAGGGCAGTTAGAATTGTGAGGTAAAGAGGGTACATGGGGCAGTGTGTAGTTCGAGGTTGATATTTTATCAGTTAGTTTTTCTTGGCACGGGGGTGAGAGATGTGCAGGCTTAGATGAAGAAAAGCGAGTCTTGGAACACCTGCTTGACGGTAGTTCGCTTGTCGTGGGAGTCGAAGTATTGTCGGACTTTTGGGAGCTCCTTTTCGAGATTCTTGGAGCCCTTCCAGTGTACACGAGCTCGTTCAGCTACGATGGAAGCGAGTCTGACTGGGGCGCATTCCGAAGTTCTGAAATAATGTTTACTTCTTTGACTTGTTTAATCTATCTTACGCTCGGTTGGCGCGCATGGTTGCTAGAGACAGCGCGTATGTCATTTCTGACATATTTTGGAGCTCGATGTTGTTGTCGTCATGGAGGACCTGATAGAAAGTCGGATTCACTGTTCCGCAAGCCGCCTGTGACGCAAGGTGGAAGGAGTAGGTGTCTAAAGAAAGAATTGATAATAGGAAGGCGGCATGTTGACTTACCTGGAAGGCCGTTTCCGTAGCCGGCGACGACGGTTCCAGCGGGGATGTTCTCACCCATTCCGTCCTTGTCCTCGTCATTAACGCAGAAAAATTTCTGCTTGGAGCCTCGGACGGAGCAGATGAAGGTGATGCCTGGCTGGTAAGACTCGTCGATCTCTGCGAGGGCCTTTCGGATGCCTTCCATGAGCTCGTTTTGAGAATCGATTGGATGGCTCCCTCGCTGGCACCTCCTCGGTAGATTATGATCCGCTCTGGCTTGGCACCGTTGTTCTTTGTGATGAACTGGCCGATGAGGTGCCTGAGAGCGGCCTTGAGGGTGTCTTTGTGGATGATGCAGAGGCGGGGGTCTTGATGGTAAACAAAGTTGACAAAGCCAGTTCCACCTTGAGCCGTGGATGCAACAAAACCCACGAGAGATGGGTCAGTCGACTCTGGCTCCGCATGCGAGATGCTCATTCCCATGATCATAAGAGGAGTTGGCGAGGGTGGTAGAGGAACGTCGATTCGCCAGTTTTCGCCGCCGAGTTTGGCGTTGAGCTAAGATTGTTTTTAGATATTTTTCAATGTAAGGGATGTTACCTTGTACCAAAGATTTTTGAGCATCGCTTCCTCTGGCCGAATGACATTTTTGGATCTGACCATCTGGGTGAGGATGCCATTGTTGAGTTCGGCGATGGACTTGACCACTTCGTAGTCGGGGCCAGAGTCAGGGACGCAGACAAGCACAAATGCAAGTTTGTCTAGATATTTTCCTTCCTTAGCGTGATCCGTAATGATTCGATCGAATTCGAAGCCCGAGTCAATTTTTTCGTCTAGCATCGGCTCGGACTTGATTTCAACGCCGAGTTTTCTGCCAACATTGACAAACATTTTGCCGAAGGTATCCCAGGTCTGTCGATCTCGAATTTGGCTGCCGATACAGATTCGTCCCCACATCGGCACCTCGGCGGCCTTGTTGAAGGCGTTGATATTCCAAGTTCCGTTTCCTTCGCCTTTTGACTTTTCAACGTCAACTTGATGGCCCGCGTTAGCAGTGATTGCTGGCATGTCGAGGACTCGACCTTCAGCGCTCATCGCTTCTTTGTTGATTCGCATACCGAAGCCTTCAAGCATTTGATCATCGAAGAGTTCTTTCGTCTCGACGATCTCTTGAATCCTTGCCTGTCGGATCGGCGCAGCCTCTGCCGAAGCTCGGATGAGGTGGGCCTTGTCATCTGCAGAGATAACTTTTGGTCTTTGCCCCGCGAGGAGGCGGCACATGTCAGCAGGAAACATCTTATTTCCGGCGCCTCGACCACGGCCTCGTCCACCGCCACGACCACGTCCACCACCACCGGCTTTCGCAGTTGTAACGACAACTGGGAAGTTGCCATTTGGACTGTAGTCGTGGTACTCGTCTCCAAGGCGGGTTTCTCGGCAAATTGGGCCGAATTTCTCGAACTTGTAATACCTCCCGTCTTCTCCTGAAAAAGAATTTATGTATCTTTTAAAAATAAGTTTTTCCATCTTACCTCTCACCTCCATGTTGAGGTGCTTAATGCTGTCCGCGAGTTCATGGAGATTGTCCGGATCGTACGAATCCCGAAGGATGTCAGCAATACACTTGTGCTCCATGAACATGCCATAGGCCACTAGAGATGGTTCGATTAGGTTTTGGTACTAAAATACTCACAATCAACACTGAGGGTGACTTTCGTGCCGATGCCTTTCCAGTTGGAGATCTTGGCACTCTGGTGAATTCCGTGCCAGACTTCACGGCCGCGAGGGATGATTCGGCGATCTGCATCTTTGTTCGCAATTGGGCAAAAAGCAGCCCGACCCTTTGAGATGGCACTGAGATAATTGTTAGTAAAGACAAAGATCTATTTTCATAGACTTACGCTGCTCGCAGAGCGGGGTTCGTTCGAAGTATGATCTCGATCGCCTGGATTACTTCGGGGGGATGTTGTCCTCCACTCTCCATGAAGTCGAAAAGGGCTTTCATCTCGACTCGGTGCCTGTTCCGTTCGAGAGTTCCTTCCGCAGTTTCCTCCTTGTGGCCAGTTGAGTAAGTGACGCGGAACTCGACATCTCGATTCTCGTAGACACTTCCATCGCGATTCCCTAATTCCCCGAAGTTTCGAAGCTCTCGTGGAGAAATTAACATCTTGTCTCCGTCGAAAGCAAACTTGACCCCGAAAATTTGAGAGAGGACGCCGACAATTTTCCGCTTGTTCTCTTTCTTCACGTCTGGAGCAGGCCCTTTGCTTGGGCCTTTCTTAGCGGAGGCAGCAACCTTAAAGTTACGGAGCTGTAAAACAAAGTTGAAATAAACTCACTTTCGCTTTGAATTCGTAGATGTAGAAGACAGCGTCGTTGCTCTTGAAGTCGAGAGCGTAGTTGTTGGTCTTCATCTGGATCACTCGTCCGCGGTTGAGCTCTCCTCTCATCTTCGCCACTGGGACATCTTGGGTCTTTCTTGCGACTTCTCTGGCTAAATTCAAAGAATAATTTTGATAGAAACTCTTCACTCAACCTCTATCATGTTGTTTCCGGTCCTCATCAGTTTTGGAAAACTTGGCAATATCGGCCCTCAAGTTGAGGGCGTCGAACTGTCGAGCAAGATCAGCTCTGGCACGCTCGATCTGGTCACCGCCATGGTAGGCTTCGCGCTTGATGTTCTGGAGGCGCTCTTCTCGCTCTTTAGCCTGAATTTTTGTTAATTGTCGCGCTCGAGCCCATGGGGCCATAAGGTGGTGATAAAGTCCTACCTTGTCTTGGCGCTTTCCGCGACCTGCGTTTCCGCCACGGCCACCACGTCCGCCTCGACCACCACCGCTGCGGCGGTTGTCACCATGATCTGAAAACAAAATTTGAAATCTAAGATTTGAAACCTTATTTGAAAATCAAAGATAGGAACTCGTAAAATAACCTCGTCGATTGTAGTCGCGACTACCACCGCGATTATCACGGTCGTGGTCGTATCCACCTCGGTCCCGGTCGCGATCTCGTCGATCATAAGATCGATCTCGATCCCGGTCATCGTGTCGGTCGTATCCCATTTCTCTTCTTCTTTCTCTTTTAATTTGCAAAAAAGTGAAAAAATTGGTTCATAAAATGAATGAGGAAAATCGAGCTGGACGGCGCTTTAAATACTCCGATCCGAAAAGTCGCGATCATAAATGATAAAAGGATACACAGAACCCGGATATTGGGGCTCCGGATGGAACCTGATCGTCTTTCTCTGAGGATCGCGACTTTGGATCTGGGAAACCTTACGTTTCATGTCGTTACGTAGTCATACTCATCCTTCATTCCGAAGATGACGACAGTCCAACTCCCTCATCTTTTTTGCGCGTTTGCGTGGAATATTTGCTCTTGAATTTTCTTTGAATTCATGGCAAAGTGTGAAGTTCTTTTTAGGTCAAGTTATGAAGTAAGTTTTGGTTTTCAATGTAGAAATAAACGTTTGCCGCGAAAGACAACCTCGACGCTACTAAGAAAGACTTCCACCGAACCGCCGACTGCTGGGTTGTTGACGACGATCTTGCTCAATTCAATGACTTGATCAACGAGTAAATGCTGCTGTTTTTTTCTGTTCTCTTATTTTCTGACGCTATGTTTTCTAAAATATACCAAAACGTGCTTTAATTTTGTGTTATGTATGAAATTTATTAAATAGAACGTTCCATTTTGAAAAGCTGGTTGTAGTTTTTCTAGAACGTTGATAGATATTAATTTGTTTTGCCAGAAAAAATCAGTTTCGATTGGCGCTAACGAAAGGAGGTAAAATTCGTGAATTTTTATTAATACAATACTTTGATAAATTTATTTGTCTTTTCATAGAAATGAAGCTTATCAAGAAGTTATGGGTTTGTGGAGCCCCTGGAAACTCCGATTCAGCGCCAATCTCGCCCAGAATTCCCGACACAAGGTAGGAAATATGCAATCATGGAAGATTTAATGGTTCGCATTCTAAAGAAATCATAAGTGATTTATGAGATCTGTGCTTTGAGAAATGGCTCATTTACATCTGTCTTGTAAATTTTACAGTGTAAAAACTTGTGAATAATTTTTTACTTCCCAAGTCCTAGGCTTATTCACAAAAATCGCATTTGTATCAGTTTTTTTAGTTCCATTTGCTGATAAAAGTAAAATATATTTTCATTTTAGTGCACGGACTACGAAGAAGCGCCGTAAATTCCCTTTCATGCCTGCGCGCACACCACGAAAGAAGACGACGGACGAAGAACAACGCATCTCACCGCGATCATTCTCAAGCGAGTTAAGCGGAATTTCCCTTGCAGATCTTCTGAGACGAACAAACGAAGCCAAAGAAACCCATCAATTTATGAACTCAATTCTCGACGAACTTTTGGTCATCGTAGTCTCAAAAGGTAATTTCAGATACTAAGTATAGAATGATAAAATCTACTTTAGAACAATCTTTGGAACAAGCTCCTGATCCACCATCGACTTTTTCCCAAATGTTGGAGAAAATCATTAGCTGGCCACCTCTTGGACTTCGCAAGACCAGCATCGAAGAGGAAGAATAATTTATTTTTGTAAGTTTAGTTTAGTTTGTATTCTTTAATATTTATTTTAATAAAAAATCCTATCATAATCGATTTATTCGCAGTTACCTATCTTCGAATAAGTAACTACGAATATTGTTGTTTATGAGTCTTCTCACAAGAGCTTCATGCTAGCTTCTGAAAGGGTTGAAATGTTGTTGAAATTGGCTCGCGGGGAGCATCGCGCATCCATTGACCCAGATGGTAGACCACAAACCATCACTCGTGAGGCTATTTCGGGCTAACTCAATTTCTAACCCGCGGACCCAAAATGGAAACTGAAGTTCCAAAACTTCCGCTTCCTTTTTTTGTTTCGTTCTTTTCGACTTGCTTAATTGAAAAAGTTTGAGTTAGTAATTTGTCGATCTTGTCAAAATTGTAAATGCGATGTTATGGAACGTGGTGGTGACCACCATCTTATGAAACATGCCGTGTAATGAGTTTAGTCTGAGTAAACGCGTTTGGACAAGCTCCGATCGGATTTGGTGAACTTGCTTAGACGCCGCCAAATATTTTTACACCGCGAAAAAGAAGACGAAGAATCCATCTTAAAAATCGCCCGTTATCTTTTTCAAGCTAGAATTATTGATTAATTAACATTTGACAGTAGAAATGTCTGAAGGAACAGATCTACTCTTTCAAATAAGAAAAAAAAACGCTGCTGTTATTATTACAGTAGTAAAGAGAACAACTCAACTTTCTTATTTCTTCTCTCTTATTTTTCGACTCATCGACGATTATCCAATTTGCCCAAAATTAACTCCAGGAAGCAGGGGAAAACGACTGTAGTTAATTAGCCCGAGACATTAGGATCGAGGTACAGTGGTCCCTGTATGTGGACCGGCTGTGGGGTACCGGTTGTTAAAATTAATAATTTTTTCGGCGCCTCCGCCCAAGGCGCTTTCAATTCTCAATCCCTCGCCAAACACTCCGAATCAGAAAAAATAAAACCAGAGGAAAGATGAGCCACAAGTGGCACTAAAGAGAACCGCCAGAAGATCATCCACGAATCCACATACAGTGACGATGCCCCAGTAAGCCCCAAGGTAGTGCCCATACGCCCTAACCCAGGCTCGACTTGGCCGCCCTGATAAGCCGCCAATGTCCGCTGATAACACTCTATTTCCCAAACACCGATAGGAGCGCAGCAGCAGAAAAAATCGAGTAGCACTAGAATCACTTTTGCGAAACCGGTCAAAAATGGAGGAAAACAAGACCGCCGGCGCGGTCTTTCGATTACTAAAATTACTAGAATTTTTTCAATATAAATATTTAGATTTTCCGCCGACTAAAAAAGGAACCCCTGTAATTATACTGTAATTAAATCCGTCAAAAGTTCTGTATTTTGAAATGCAATTTTGGTCTCTTTTTTGGAATTTTTCACGAGAAAATTTGGAAAAAAATATTTTTCAAAGTCATTTTTTTTATTTTTCATTTTTAAATCTTTATTCATGAAAAAAATAAGGTATGAAGCTGAAGCAGCGGCTGATTCTATTTCCATGTCTCGTCGTGGTCCTTTGGATAACTCGTCCTCTTTGGCTAGAACGTGAAGGAAAGAGTTCGCGAGAGTTTTTCACTAGAATTTTAACATTTTAATTAATCAACAAAAAAAAAAGAAAAAGAGAAAGATTCGTGAACTTTTTCAAATAGATGAGCAGCCGTGGCGAATTCGCGAAAAACACGTCGGAAAACTGCTTCACAGGAAAAGCGCTAGAATTACGCTGTTTAGCTGTTTTACATAATTTCTTCCCACGTTGTCTGTTTTGGGTTTTTATGTTTTGTTTATTATTGAACGCGTGTGTTTCCGGGCCCTTGGTTCTTTTCTAAAGCCCCCTTTTTTCGTTCAAGGAATTCTAGCAAAATTTTTTTAAAAGGAAATGGTCATTTAAATGGCCAAACAAACCGAATGAGTTAATCATTCTTTCGCGAAAGAAAAAGCGATTTTTGAAAGAAAGAAAAAAGCGCTGCTTTGTAAAAAACAAGAGTAAAAACTAGAATGCGAAGCAGCTAGGATCTTTGTTCCGGCAAAGATCAATGATCCCCCGCCGAGCGCGGCTTATCACTGCTGATAAGGAGCCAAGAGTATGTTTAACATAAGTTTTAAAATGCGATCTTTTGATTGAAAAGAAATAAAAAGCTCTTCTTCCTTGATATCGACGAAAAACAGTCATCTTTAATCTCCAAAAATTAGCTATATTAATATTCTTTTTCGACCACCTCTCAGATCCGTGTTAGTATAGTGGTGAGTATTCCCGCCTGTCACGCGGGCGACCGGGGTTCGATTCCCCGACACGGAGATTTTTTTTCCCAGATTTCTTCTTTTGCGAAGATTATTTCTTTCTAGATTTGATGATTTCAAAAACCATAACTGTCTTTAAAAACAAGTCTGTATAAATTTTCCTAAAAACATCACTTCGGAATTAACAAGTAACGCTCATACATATTTTGAACATTAGCAAGATGAATTCAAGATGAAAGTATTTACTTTTTAAAAAATATAACTCAAGTTCTAAATCCGTCCACGTCCTTCCGCCACAAAACAGGCCAGAAATTCTAGCGCATCGAAGAAACGATCCCTCCCAATCAAGCTATCACGGGCCATTCCATCCAGACCCCAACTATCGGCCAGAGCGCTACCGCCGCGGTGGGAATGCCCCTTCCCGCGACTACCAGCTCTTCAACGCCGGTGGCGGCCTGCCCCAGGGCGTGAACCGGTATCCACCAGCAGTAGCTTACAACCGAAAACCGAACGAACCTCCGCTTGCTCCTGAACAGCCGCAGAAGCTTCTCCAAAATCTGCCGAACTCTTCAATTTCGCAAGTAGCAAATTTTCCAATTTCCCAAACGACGAAATCGTCCTCGACTTCCGCGAGTTCCGCAACTTCCTCGAGCACGACGACTTCAACGACGACGACAACTGCAGAGCCGTCAAAGCCATCATCGAAAAGGGCATTGCCACGTGTCTCGACCACAAAAGCGCCTCCAGAGCCGCCGAAAAAAGCGCCACCTGGCGGCGGATCCAAACGCGATCAGTCGGTAAGTTCAATCTCTTTCTCCTGTCTCGTGTCACTTCTACTCACATGCAAGAAGCGCTGACATGATCCATGCTGGCATGTTTTGATTAGTCCGAAGAAGTCCTTTTTTCTTCAAAAGGTGCAGCTGCAGGAGCTCAAGCTAATCGCTGCATATCTGCCGGGACACGAGCAACTAAACAACCGCAAACCGCTCCGCTGCTGTATTATGCGGTCGAATGCATCATTTTTGAGCGATTTTTTAAGAACACTGATTTAACCTAAACTATTTTAACTCCTTCAATTCAGAAAGGTGGAAAAGCGCTGCCAGGAAAACTCCCCGGCGGTGGATCCCTCCCGCTGCCGACAATGAAGCCTTCAATTCGAAAGAAATTCATCGAGGATGAAATCGATCGAATTGGAATCAAGATCGAGGAAAAGGCTAATACCAATCACTGGGAAATCGCCAGGGACTGGCTTCGAGTGCGATCGGTTTATCCGCAGAATCACCAGGGACTTGGATCGCTCATGTTTGCCATGACTAATACCAAGGTAAAATTTGAGGTTTTACTCAAATTTACCTTTGATAACACTCAATTCAGATCATGAAAGCTGACATTCTGACGAAAGGAACCCAACTGAAGATGATGTTCTATCTTCAAGGCAACCAGCGCGCCATCTTCAAGCCAAAGCGCTACGAGCGTGAACACGTGATCAAGGGCAACGCATACGACGGCTACGACAGACACAACGGCGAGATCGCTTCATTCCACTTGGATCGCATTTTGAATTTTCGCCGAGCGCCGATTGTCGTTGGCCGCAAAATCAACCTGGAAACTGAGATCTTGCCGGTTGCGACGCAGCGGCTCAAGGATACCTTCAAGAAGAAAAACGGCAATACCTGCTTCTACGGACAGTGCTACTACTGCAAGGAGACGGAGCTTGCCTGCGGTCATGTAAGATCATCTTTAAACGCTACTACGCGGCTTACTTTCTAGTGACCTGGGCGGGAAAATCTGTATTAAGGGTCAGGACCATGACTCAGGGTTAATTTTGTTGAACTATCTATTCTTCTTTGATCATTCCTATCGCTATCTTATAGCTATAGCTAACACTTTATCACCTTAAAGCCTACTAAAGCAAATAAGAATGACACTGGTCTGATTTTTTATTATGGTCTCTGAATTTGTCTCATTTTCGCCCACACTTCTACAGTACAAAGAGAAGACATAAATTTTCTTCTCTGTTGATTATCTTTCCGTCTTTCAAATTTCTTTCAGGGTGAAATAATGGAAGGAAGCCTGACACTCTGGATGGCGGATACGTTCACTTTGGAGAAGGTACGACATCCTTATCAGCGGACATACCGAGACGATAAGAGCGCCAAGTGGGAGACGGATCCAGATTACTGTAGCGTTTACGGTAAGACTCACCTCTAGTGCGCTCGAGGGAAACTTTCGTATTTCAGTGAAGCCAAATCCGCCGTACGACAAAGGCGTGCGACTTCTAGACATGATGGACATGGCGATTTTTGACTTCATCATTGGCAACGCGGATAGGCACCATTACGAAGTCTGGGCCGAGCAGCCTGAGTCGATGATCATTTTGCTCGACAATGCGAAATCCTTTGGCAATCCGCACCACGACGAGCTTAGTATTCTAGCGCCAGTCGCTCAGTGCTGTTTATTGCGAAAGTCGACTTTTGACAGACTTGTGGAACTAAAGGAAAGGGGCTTGTTATGACCATTTTTCAAAAAAACGGGATTCAACATGAATTTTTGTATTTTCAAGAGCCAAAATCAACCCTCTCTCAGGGCGGATTACTGACGAAGATGTTGATAGAAGCAACACGCAACGATCCGATCTCCCCTATTCTCCACAAAAAGCACATCGAAGCCATCAATCGCCGCATGCCAATCATCTTCCAGACGTTGACCAAGTGCGTCCAGGAGCACGGGCGCGACACTGTCATTGTCGAAAATTGGAAACGCCCGGAATCGTAGCTTGATTCAATACTATATTAATTATTTATTATATAGACCCTACTTCTAGTTGAAAAAAATAATGAAACACTGCCTGTATCATACCGTATGATTCATACGACACAACCCGCCAAAACAGTACCTATTTAAACAGTTGCCTTACTGTAAAAGTTCAAAAAACACACTTTTTCAAACTCACTCGGGCCAAATACAGTGCCCAGTCGAAGAAAAAACCAAGGTCACTTGTAAAAAAACCACCAGTTACTATCACAATACTGCGAAAATCAAGGAGGAAGCGCTACTGAGGAAACTACAGTAACAGCTGCTTTTTTTTAACCTTTCAAGACACGCGTTACACGTTCGTCGCGCTCGTTACAGTTGCATTACAGTTACAAGACTACCGAATTCCCTGCAGTATTACCACCTTTTACTATTTAATCGAATCGTATATTTTCATTTTCAAAAAAGTTCCATGTAAACTTCTTCTGTATAATGCTCATTTTACAAAATATATATATTTGAATGTCTATTATAATCCCGCGTGAATCATTTATCAGGCAAAACCCTTAGCTAGAAGGTGAAGAAGAGTGAAGAACATGTTTGTTTTCCATTTTGAAGGTTGGGTTCTTCGAGATTAATTTTGCACAAATACACTTTTGATTTGTTGATTCTAGCTCTTCTCAGGGGTTGAGAACTTTAAGGAGCAACTTTTTGTCATTGAAAAAGTTTGGATTATCGTAAAAAAATCAGAGTTATGATGTAATGAGAGAGATGTTTGTTTTCATTCTTATCAAAAATCAGTGCTCGACGGCTACTGAGAGGCAGATCAAAAATCGGTTTATTTGGTAGAGAATTCTAAATCGTCCCTATGAAAGATACGGTTAGCCTAGATGGTATAAACAGATGTATTGACTCAAATGAAAAATGGAAATGTCATGATGATGTTGGAGGCTGTGGCTCGGAACTCAGTTTTTCCGAATCCGTTGTTGGTTCATGCTGTGAGAAGGCTGCTATTAGGTTGCCACCAACTGGTAAGTAGTTAAATTTATTCATTCTAAATTATAGGAATAACCATACGCAAATTTAAAGTTAACATCATTTTAAGAAAAATTCGAATTTGTTCTGATTGTAAATCGGATCTATGAACGAGCACGAAAAGATGAAGACATTGCAGAAGAGAAAGTTAAAGATGCAAAGAAAGAAGTCGCGAATGCAAAAAAAGTGCTTAAATTTGCGGAAGATAAAGAAAATGAGGCATGCAAAGAGCTAGAAAAAAAGAAAATCTGGCGCAAAAAAGTTCAAAAGCGATCCGTGCTCCTCACAAAACACGCTATGAAGGAGGAGAACAGCGACCTTGGTAATATTTTATAAAATGTGAGCTATTTAGTAATAATAAACTTCAGAATCGTCGGACGAATTAGTTGAAGTTGACGGGGAAAAAGAAAACAAAAAGCTGAAATGCAAGGTCTGCTTCGAACTCTTCGACGACGAGCACCGGGAAGCCGTCTTGACAACTTGCGGTCACAAAGCCTGCTTCAAATGTCTCTCTTCTCTTCCTCAGAAGACATGCCCAACCTGCCGTGCTGATTTCACTGAAGACAAGATTCTCAAGATTTTTGACTGATTTCTTTTTCAATTTATCACACTCTTTTCGTAGGCTGTTAGAAGCTCAATAAATTTATTTCCTCTACTTCCGTCTTTGTTGATTTCAATTTTCATAAAGTTCAATTAAATAGATTAATTTATTCTTCGTCGATTATCTGTCAGGAAAGAGGAGCAAGAAAAGCTCCTTTGCAGGGTAAAGTAAATCTGCTTTTGTTTTGGCGTTGAGCGGTGAAACTTGGACAATTCTAGTTGTGAAATTAGAGGTATTCGGTGTATCTGTTGAGAAATGTTATCATAATGAAATTTAGTTTTGATTGCTGTAAGTTACAGCCTGTAACGAGAAATGAAGGTTATGATGTAATTGATGGCTTTAAAATGTCCAATAACGTGTCTTGTGTTGATTCTTATCAAAAATCATCGCTCGACGGCTGCTGAGTGAATACGAAATTGAAACGAAAATCGGGCTAGTTTGCCTCGACAGATTTTTCAACTGGGTTATGAAGGAGAGTTCTATTAACTCAGAAGATGTAGAGAAAATATTGAGCATGAAGGATAAGCAAATATGCATTGCAATCGGAGTTGGAGGCTGTGGATCCGATCAACTCAGTGTGCGCGAGAGGTTTGTTGGTTCATGCTGTGATAAAGCTGCGTACTCGTTGCCAGCTGAGAGTAAGTAAAAAAATTACAATTTAGACCACATATATCAAGAATTTAAACATCCATTTAGATAAATACGAAATTGTGTGCATTGTCAATCGGATCTATGAAGAAGCGAGAAAATATGAAGGGGTCGCAGAAGAGAAAGTTGAAGATGCAAAGAAAAAGGTGGCTACGGCGAAGAAAGCTCTTGAAGATGCAGAAACAGAGGAGAATAAGGCACGAGAAGAGTTAGAGAAGAATAGAAACTGGCGCAAAAGAGTTCAAAAGCGATCGTTGATCCTCACAGAAAATGCTATGAAGGAGGAGAACAGCGATCTGGGTAATACTTAGTAAATGATAAGTCCTTTGATAAATTTTAGATTCGTCCGACGAGTCCGATGAAACAAACGGGGAAGAAGAAAACGAAAAGCCTAAATGCAAGGTCTGTTTTGAACTCTTTGGCAACGATCACCCCGAAGCCGTCTTGATAACATGTGGTCACAAAGGTTGCTTCGGCTGCCTTTCTTCTCTTCCTCAGAAGACATGCCCTTTCTGCCGAGCTGATTTCACTGAGGACAAGATTCTTAAGGTTATTTCTCCATAGAATCAATTAATTTTTGGATCTGCTGTTAGAAGCGCAATATAATTAGAACTATCTTTTTGTCTCTTCCTTGTTTTTTGTCTTTTAGCAGAAAAAAACCAATATAGAAAATCATTAAATAGATTAATTTATTCTTCGTTGATTATCTGTCAGGAAAGAGAAGCATAAAACGCTCCTTTGCAGGGTAAAGTAAATCTGCTTTTGTTTTGGCGTTGAGCGGTGAAACTTGAACAATTCTAGTTGTGAATTCAGAGGTATTCGGTGTATCTTGAGACAGGCTGCGTGATTGTGGAATGCAGGGGATACGAGCGGCGAGGCTGGAGCAGTCGCGACGCCAGAGCTGAAGATTTTCAATAGTCTTTTATGTTTCCTTCCTGTTTCTTTACCTAGAATTACTCCGGCGATCACTAGAAAGACCATGCTAGCCCATCCAAACCAGACCCCGCTTTTCTGAGGATCAGCTACTGTTTCATTTTCGTCCAGATTCTGGACTCAAGAATACGAGTTCCGGATTTAAAGATTCAATGATCCGTTCCTATCGAAACTAATAGCTAGCTCGTCGTTCGAGTTTGAGATAGTTTCTTGGTTGTAGAAAGAGTTTGACATTTTGAGCACCTGAATGGCCCGCCACGTGACTCCCGTGCCGCTCAGGATTCCACTGATGCAGGCGAGCGCTCCTTCATAAGACCGTTGTTTTACATTCGCGAGGAAATCAGCCACTACCTGTTAGAAGCAGAACACACGGCTTTGCACCATCCTGTATTAACACTGAGCACTTGCACGCGAGCCAGACGATGGCCGATCCAAGAGAGGAACAAATTATTGCGCTGATAAGTAGAACTCGCGCTCCAAGAACGCTGAATAGATAATTTTCTGGCACCAATTCTCTTTCTAAATATGAACCTGATTGGAGTCGAATTTTCATCGAGCTTTTGACCATTGGAAAATCCACGCCAATTCCAGCAAGCCCACTTTCAAAAGTTATCGAAATACCGTTCGTTAGGATCCTAGAATTATATTGCTTACAATTTGTAAGTTACAAATGTTATTAGTCTGTATGAGGGCTTAATTTTTACTACGAATTACTATTTTATGCTCAAGTTTTCATTTTACCCACTAATAATAATTTCAATAAAAACTACACAATCCTATCTGATTTTCTATTATGGTCTCTCTGACTCGGACGCATACTCATACTGTCTCGCACGCGTGAGAGACAGTAATCAAACTTTCTCCTCTCTTAAGGGATCCCCCCCTGATTTTTCAAATCTTTATGACGGGTGTACTAGTGCCGTATTTAAATTCCTCGTTTCCTAAGGATCATTTTGATGTATAATTGTACCCCATTACAGACATCGTTACCCAAAATTTTTGCACTTGAAAATCGCGAAAATGCATGTAAAATGTACTTAGCGCAGGGTTCCGAATCGCGGGGGCGCGCGCCGTGAGCGCCAGAGTTTGAACGCAAGCGCGAACGAGAATCTCGGGAGCAAGCGGCGCCCTCCCGAGCAAGTTGGGGAGCAAATTTTCAAAATGAAAGCGCCGGCGGGTCCGAGTTTGCGCCTCTTTTCTCGGTTTATAATCGATCAGTTTGTGAAAATTGAATGAAAGAATCTTCCCCTGAAGAATATCTTTCAAAATTATGATGAATTATCTTCATTATGAATTTCGACATGAGCTATTTTCAAAAATTCTTTTTGTAGTTTTAAGTTTTTCTCTATCATTCTGAATTCAGTCGCTATCGACGAAAGAAAAGTTTAACTTCAAATGGATTCAGCACTTTCAATTTTGAAATTCAAATTTGAAAAGTTATCTTATGAGGTCTTATGAAAATCATTAAAGTAATAAGAATCTGTAATCCCTACTATGGAGTCTAAGTAGTCTTAGAGTAGTCTAAGACTATGGAACATAGTTATTAGCACATACTTTGCGGGAATCAAGCGCAAACAAACCAAAATATTGCCTCGCGCAACGCGAACGCCCGCTGTGGAACCGATCCACTCCGGAAAAGCTCACCTTCCACTCGGCTGGTGATTGTTTTCATAACCCCATTAGTAGGCTTATTAGATGAAAACTTGGCTCATTTTTCTAGCTTAGTTTAGGGGTCATATGTTACAGTTTTGGAAAGCCCAGAAGCTGAGCTTTCATTTGGGCACCATATCAAGGGGTCTGGTTTATGCCCGCAGGGCAATTCATGAGACCGGAAGTTCCGAAATCGGCACTAGATCTCTTCAATCGAATTTTTGAGTGCTGGTAGTCACTCGAAATGGCTCCAGAGTAGGCGCGTTAGAAAGCCCAGTGTCTGAGCTTTCCAAAACGCTAAAAAAATCTAGCTGCCTTGCTACCTAGTGGCCGCTAGGGGCGCTAGAATAGTGAATTTTAAGGATTTCTAGGAAGAAAACTGCATAATCTTGGTCTCAACCGGTTGGTTTTGTCACTGTTAAACGTCACTACTAAGATGTTTACGTCTTTATTAACAAATTCAAGCCTTAAATTTCGACCAAATGAGCAAGTTCTAGTGCAAGAAATCCCATTTACGGTGCCAAATTTGAGTTTCTAGCGCCCCTAGCGACCACTAGGTAGCAGGGCAGCTAGATTTTATTAGCGTTTTGGAAAGCTCAGACACTGCGCTTTCTAACGCGCCTATTCTAAAGCCATTTCGAGTGACTACCGGTACTAAAAAATTCGATTGAAGAGATCTAGTGCCGATTTCGGAACTTCCGGTCTCATGAATTGGCTTGCGGGCATAAACCAGACCCCTTGATATGGTGCCCAAATGATAGCTCAGCTTCTGAGCTTTCCAAAACTGTGCCATATAACCTCTAAACTAACTTATAAAGATGGGCCGAATTTTCATCTTATAAGCCTACCCATTAGGTAACTTTAGTACAGAATTTTCTCGGCTTTTCGGTGAATCAAATTTCGTTGAGAAGAAATGAAGTTTGCAGGAGTTTATGCCTTTTGAAGTTGAATTTCTCTTTTTCACTCTAGCTCAAGAATTAATTGTGATAAGGAAAATCTGAAAGTGGGAGGTGAATGCTGAGAGAATGTAGATATGTTTAACAGAAAAAACAAATCGAAAAAGCTTTTCTGAAACATCAATGGCGACCGCGTGAAGTAGGACTTCGCGTTACTCGCCCGGGTACTCCTATACATCGACGCGGCGCTGCTAGCTCGATCCGCGCTCCGCCAGAACCTAGGCGCGATCGAGCCCTTGGTTCGCGAACAAGAGGCTCGGGCGCGCCCGGCACTCGCCGTGAGCGCTGAAAAATGTTGCTCCCGAATTTTTTGGGGAGGGCGCACCTCGCGCCCAAGAGTTTTGTTCGCGCGCGCGGTTTGACTTGGCCGCTCCCGGCGCACGCCCCCGCGATTTGGAGCCCTGACTTAGCGTGAAAATCGTAATTTTTTTCGACTTTTCAGTGTCATCAAAAGTAGACGAATAAGGGGTCTATCGAAAGCCTAGAATCTACTGAATAAGAATATAATAACCGCACTAGAACTTCTGGCCACAAATTGGCGCTAGAGAGCAATTTGAAGCTAAAAAAAGGGTAAAAATGGCTTCAAAAAGTTGTTCGTAAGAATTTTTTTCTGTTACTTTATCAATCACACTTATCATGCATGCAAATGTAGCCAAGGGTCTAAACTTCATGAAAATGAAGTAATATTAGCAATGCATAAGGCCACAAAATAGTAGATACAACTTGAAAATGGCCGAAAATGGCCGTTTTTGGCAACCTAAGTCACTTTGACGGCTTCTAAAGCATAAGTGAATCTTATAACTAGGGGCTTATCGTGCATGCATTTGCTCGTCAAGAAACGGGCTTCAATTTGAGCCCATATACAGCCCCTCACGCAAGACGAGTAAAAAGTAGATAGGGGTCAAAGTTGGGAAAATTGGGGGGGATCCCTTAAATTTCTTCAAAATAATTCAATAACCTTTCCTGAGAAATCGGAGTAGCAGCTTGCTGAGTGCAGCGATGCCAAAGTCCTTTTTGGGAATAAAAAGTTAGAATAAAAAGTTCATTTTCACAAATTTTGGAAAACTGGAATTGATTCCCTAACCTTCGTAATAGACGACAGAGGCGTCTGAGGTCAGAAAGTGGCTGATCCATTTTGAGGAGACGATTGAAATCAATTGACATATTAGACCAGTTATGAGCAGCAGCGTGCCTAAATTTCCATTTAATTCCCATTTGATATCGCAATTAAGACAGAATAAAAAAAAACAGGGTGGCTCTGAAACTACAGTAATCCACCTACCTAGGGCATGAATAAACTGCGCCAGCACCCGAAACATCTGAATACAATCAATATTAGATGCAGCCAAAGTATGAAGCCGGCGATAAGCTATTCTCTGTCCAAATTTCTATGACACAAGAAGACACAAACGATCAAACGGATGCCTACGCGCGACTCCCAGCCCTGACTGACCCTGTGATAAGCCCCAACGACGGGAAGAAATAAAAATTGACAAAATTTTTAATTTTAGAAATAAAAGGGATCATTGAGGACTAGACTTTGAGGACCTCAATTTTCAGGTGAATTTTTCCGTAAGAGTTAATGAAGTTACACCCTTAATTAATCCAAGAAAACATGCTAAATAGATCATAAAATTGATTGGTAAAAGTAAGGGTATGGGTGAGTTAAGGTTTGTATTGGACGATTTAACATAGTGATACCCTTATTTTTTATTCAAAAAATTATTGAAATAGCTAAGGCTTTATAGAAAATTTTTCTATGAATTTCTATTCAATAATTTCTATAAGAAAAAATAAGGGTATCACTGTGATAATTTTGAAATAAAATCTTCATAAATAAATCTTAACCCTAACCCTAACCCTAACCAATTTGATAATTTACGAGGACTCTCAAAAAAACCAAAGTCTATTTTTCTTGTACGAAGGAAACAGAAACAGACTGTAATAAAAGATGAGTGCCCTTTATATCCATTAGTTGGAGTAGAATAAAAAATGAAAAGTTAATAAGTAGCAAGATTCGAAATCTGAGCAAAAGACGCGGCAAAGGGATCTCGTCAGGAGATGATCCCGGCGAAATCTGCTGTGGCGATTGATTTCAAACTTACCCCGCATAATGTGGCTTGATCTTCTAATCTCTGCTCATGGGCCATTTGCTAAAGAAAATGTTTAATAGAAACCCAGAGTTGAAAAGTTGAATCTCAAGGCGAAACCTGGTAGTGTTGCCAGCGGAGGAATCGCTGGAATTGACGAACTTGGTACTCCCATTCCGATGGGTGAAAGGGGGTCATCACTTCTCCATTGCTTCCTTGATGTGGATTTGTTCCGTTGCTAGTACTGATTTTAGGGCTCTATTTTTGGGATGGTGTCTGGAACCGACAAAAAATTTCGACAAAATTTGCGTAGGCGGCTATACGGCTGCTGATTGGCCAGCTTGCTGAATCAAGGCTTCTGATTGGTTGAAAATTTCCACGCAAAATTTGTCGAAATTTTTTGTCGGTACCAGACACCTCCCCCTATATTTAGGGAAAAAAACGAAGCCACGAAGCGAAAATATACCCAAATCAAGGTCGATACCCTTAAAATTAACTTGTTTTCTCCAGAAATAAAGCCCTTTTCAATGAAGTTTTGTAGCTGAATAATTGCTCATATCTTCGAAGACGGTCTGATTTTTGTAGTAATTGGCAGGGCTCTTCTCCTCCCGAATCTCGGGCGGCGCGGGTGGGAAGGCAGGATTTCCTTGATTCTCGATTTCGACAGAAGTTCTCTGTTTTTCGGCTAAAATCGAGGCATCATCATTAAATGCTTCTCGCTTCTAAGTTTTTAATATTTCAAAAAGTTCAAGTCAGTCGCGCTCAGAGTCTTATCCCGCCCAAGTGAATTATTCATCGCGAAAGAAAAAACAAGAAAAATTGGAACAGACGCTATTGTATACGCAAGTGGCAAGAATCAAAGACGCACTTGTTCATTTTCATCCCTTTGGCGGTCACTTTTTTCGCAACAGTCAAAAAGTGACAGCGCTCGTTTTTCAATTCTAAAGCGATCTAAAGCTACTATCTGAATCGATTCCTTTCGTTCCTGGAAAAGCGAGATTTTCTTTTCCTTCTTTTGCAGGGTTCAGTCTTTCTTCAATGCTTGTTACTGTATTCTAGCGATTTTATCGGGAATAAATGTCGAAAAGAGGCGATTTTGTTCGACTTGATTGCCAGCCCTAACTGTAAATTGCACTAAAAATCGCCAAAACTCACAATTTCAATTGTTTTTAATAATTTAAGTTTATCCATTTATATTCCTCCCCTCTGTTAAATTATTCAAAGAGGCAAACAACGAGTGTTCCAAAGTCTCTTTAAATTAAACTGAGTATGAATGAACACTGCACTTGGTTGCTGCGTAAGTTCTTCTTCTTGCTGCTGGCGGAAGGTCTATTCTTGGCGCATTTTTCCGGCGCGTTGATTACATGATGATTCTCTCCTTTTTTTCTCTTTTGGAGTTTGTTCGTGTTCTGCGAGAGTCCAAGAGCAGCCGAGCTTCCAAGAGCGGGTGGTGGCGTCGACGGCGCGCCCGCTCCTTTTGTCCCACTCCTCCCCACTTTTCCCGAAGCCAGCATTCTTCTTCACCGAAATGCGAATCAATTAACAATTCAACATAATCACCCTTCTGACCTTTTCTGATTAGCGGCGGCCTCTTCCGAGATCCAAACTCCCGTTTCGGACGAGTACGAACTCTCAGCTCCTGAAGAAAAATACAGTAATTAACCAAGATCAGACTCAATGCTACATCTTACTACCGTAATTGGAATCTAATATGCAAAATTCAATTCGGTATCAAGTTTATCTGCCAACAGTCCAGATTAGTGAATTTTTACATTTTTCTTAGCTCGCTCAAATTTAATAAAAAACTGGCTCAGCTCGCTCAAATTGACCGGAGTTCGCTCATATTTTGCTCAGCTGACTGATATTTAGCTTAGCTGGTTCATATGAAGCTGAGCTAGATCATAATCGAGTTGAGTGCGAAAAAATTGAGCGAAACTGGCGGAAATTGAGCTGAGCTGGCTCATTAAAGACAGAGCTGGCTCAGACTGAGCTGAGCTTTCGGATTTCGAGCTAAGCCGATTTGTATGGAGCTGAGAGTGCTCAAGGTAAGCTAAGCTTGCTCAGATTGAGCTGATATTACTCAAATTTAAGTGAATTTATTCAAATTGAACCTAACTGATTTTTGAGCTGGCTCAGACTGTTGAGCTGAGCGAAATTTTTGGAATTCTCCGAAAAATAATCGCTCAATTTTTGTCTTGAGAGTTTTTTTTTTCAAATCATAAGAACGGGGTTAGAATTTAAAATGTTCGAAAACAATTGATACCGGCTAAAAATGGTGTCTCTTGTTTGGTCCTCTTTGATTTTCTGACGCCTGGAAGGTAAGGAGTCAGGCATGGTCTATAAAAAAAAGTGGAAATTGTCCGTTTGGACACTAATTAGCAATTAAAACTTTGTAAATTAGCGAGGAAAGCTGCAGGATCGTGAAGGCGGATGAATATTTTATCGTATAGAAAAGAAAGTGAGAGATAGGCTGCCCACAAATACCACATTTCTCTGAGGACGAAGACGTGCTCTATCGACGAGCTAATCAATTAATCACCAGAACTTACTGTTTTCCTCGCGATATTTCCTAAGTATGTAAGCCAAGACACGACGAGGTACTTAGTACTTAGAATCTCCGATAATCCTCCAAAACACTCTATTTTTTAGCAAATTGAAGAGCCTACTTTCTAAACTAGAAAAAGAGAGTTTAAACTTTCTTTTGCTAGAATTTCATAAAGTGACAATCCTTGTAGATTTCGGCCATTCTCTCCCCAAAAAAATGAATCAAGTTTTTTGCTCACAATAACGGTAAATAAGTGTTTTAACCATATTAAATCACGCCAAAAACAGAAACCATAATAAATAATCAAATCGGTCTAATCATAAATTGACAAAATTTCCTTGACAACTGCAAAAATGCTAACAACACCTACGGGTTCATAACGAAAATCTCGAAAGCGATTTTCAAGTATCATATGATGATGATTCATATCTCTTGAATGAAATTAACACTAAAAGTTATGATCAAAAGTCTGAGTTATACGCAATTATAAATCACGTCACGCAACTTTAAAATGATCGAAGAAAGGTTGTCAGTCTTACCGCCTTTTTAACTGGATTATTCTTTCAATCGAAGGACTGCGAATTCTCTATTTTCAGGCAAAAAGTAAAATATTAAAATTATTTGTGTCTTACCAATATTGACGACAAGTTCTGCTTCTGACAGTGGTTGTTCTAACGTCGCGTCCATTCTTCCCCAAAGTGCTTGGATTCAAGTGTCTGAATCCTTAATTGTCAAACCTCAATCTTCGCTCTTCTCTGAATATAATAAGGGCGCATTCTCTTATTTCCCCGCCGCCGCAATCGTCAACTTCTTATTTTCGCCAAAAGAGGACCAAATGGGGATTTCTTCAATTCATCTGTCTTTTCTGTTGCGATTTCTTCAATTTCAGTAATTCGGGGTCGCCACGCTTTCGATGACACCGATCATGGTATATTGGCCCTATCGCACGCCAGCTAAATGCAAAGAGCCCCTTATTAATCCCCCAGATGCTCCACCAGGGGTACTATCTAACCGAACACATGGCCAAATGCACGAAATACAACTCGATAGTCAACAAGCCTATTCATTTTCCTCACTTCTGTCTTTGCTCAAAAAACATAGACGACAATTATTTTGAAATAATGCAAAATGAAATTTTCTAAAATAAAGTTTTTTGTTACTAACACTCAAATTTTCAAACAACAGATAAGATCCGATAAGAATCGAACCAACTCCGGGAGATCAGCCAGAACCTGGCGCCCTCTTTTGGTCGACGTAATGCATAAAGCTGATTTCAAAACTGTGGGGAGCCAGAATTTATGAAGAAGAATATTATTTTCTAAAATGAAGCAAAAAGACTTGGAGGACTAGAAAAATCAATCCCTGACAATCTGTCTCTTAACACTGTTAATAAAAATAATACAGACTATATAATATAGTCTATATTCGTAAAAGCGTGGATGACTTTGAAAAGGTTCACACTCGATCTCTAGAACATATTATTACTGAGTCGTTTTTCTTCCCCTTTTTCGCAGTCGAGCTTAGGAGACCCTGCGGGATGGCAGAAAACAATAAAAATCCAGGTAACCTTGATTCCCACTTACAACTCCGTAACACGAGCACTTCCTGTACCTGGTACTAATCGAAATTACAGAAAGCTTCAAAGCCCGCGCGGCTAGACGCAGCTCCATGTTTCAACCAGAGATGAAGCAACGGACGGCGTCAATTTTCTCGGTAAGAAAATTCTACTAAATTCTTGCACTCCGGTAATTGTTTTAGTACTCAAACGATGGAAGCCAAACTGGGTTCAAAGCTGTCGCCCTTGGCCCGAAATACATGAACACATACAAAATGTCTCCAGATCGAAAAGCAGTTATGCGAGAAGTAAGAGCTGTGCTAGAGAAGTCCATAAGAGGTAATGCTTGAATCTAGGAGTTGAGTGGAAAATTCAAATAACAACGAGCTTGATCAAATGCTTAAGGAGGGGGTCGACGAGAAAAATTTTTCGTTCTTTCAAAATTTCGATTATATTTTTGAATTCATTAATAAAAAGGAACATTTTTGGTCCCCAGCTTTTTGCGCATTTGTTAACTTTTTTAAGAAAATTTTCGATTTTCTGTCCGAAATCCGAGATTTTTCGAAAGTTAAAAGTTAGTTTTTTCGCTCAAAAACAATTTTCATCCAAATTTTTTTTGCAAGATATTGTTTTTTAATGGTATCTTAATCATTATCAATAAAAGAATCCAAGTCTCCACGACTTTGGTAAAATTCTCTATGAAAAAATGGTTTTCTCTATGAAAACTATGGGTAAAAATGACGATTTTGACGAAAATCGAATATTTTTAATCAATAAGAAAAATTTTTTTATGATAGTAACCCTTAATTTTTTGATCGCCGGTTAATTTTTAAGGGTCTTAATTATTTATTAATTATATTTGATAAAGAAAAAAAAACTCGGTTTTCGAGATTTTTTGGTCACGAGACACCCCCACTTCAACCCTTATTTTTGAAAAATTTTTCAAAAAAAATTTTTTTCTGCTTCTTGCCGGTTAATTTTTCAAACCCTTTTCTTTCAATCTGAAAAGTCAGAATTTTCCTATCTAATCGGGTTTCTCCGCATTTTTGGTCACGGAAATCCCGATTCTCGTCGACCTCCCCCTTAAATATACCATTTATTCATGTTTTAGCAAACTTTGCTGGACAGAAATTCCAGTCGGCTTCTGACGAAGAAATCATCAAATGCAGCAACGACGAAATTCACTTGCGCTTGAAGGGCATCGTGCCCAAGCGATACCGTTTTATCGTTTCAATGGGATTGATTGAAATCGCCGACCAAGGTTCCTTACCCAAATCCCCCATTTTACTCCATGCTCATAAATTTAGACGTCTCCGTCGCCTCCCGAATGCTCTCCAACACAGAACACGACTCCTTCGTCGAATTCAACTTGAAAGAAGCGGACTTTGCTGTGACCGCCACCGTTTTCTTGATTTACTTAGAATAATTTTCTTTCACTCTTTTTTACTATTTTACTATTTTTATTTTTTTCTCTTTCTTTTTCACGAATATACAATTTTTATTTTAAACCGAGCTCGTTTTGATTGTTGCATTTTATTTTACCCTGAGCGTTTGAAACCAAACTTGTCACGTGATGTTCAAACTGTCAAAAAGTTAGTGCTGATTTTGAATTTTGGCGATGCGATGGGGCGAGTCGTCTTGAATGGCTTAAAAATTTAAGAGTTGCGGCGCGTATTATGGGTTTAGGTGGCGATATTATGAGCCGAATACGATTAGAACATCGCAAAAACGAAGTTTTAGAACAATCTGGGTGGATCAATGTTGAGATAATAAACTGTCGAAACGGCGCCACGGCGCGGCTAGCTTCCGCAGGGCTGGAATGCTGACCATGCCAAGCGAACAGGGAGACACAAACTGATATGAACAAATGAAGGTCCTCCAGGTGCGGCTCGCAATAAACATAAATAGAGAAAGAAAATTGTATAAATACAGAGATCGGAAACGAAGAGAAACTACTACCTGGGCTCGGTAAATTGATCTGTCTAAAACCCTGAGTCAGGGACTGTTTCCCGTCTTTGGAGGTACTAACTTGACAAAATATAAGAGAATTTAAAACCGTGAGTCCATGACCCTGACCTGTGTAGTACAGGCTTTGTTCAACACAGAACATGTTTACAGTCAAAAAAGATAGAACATGCTTGATATTTTTGAATGCTAATATACATTTCCAATAAAAAGCTGGGCAAAACTCTGAGTCAGGGTCAGGTCTGACCGAAACGATCAGCTTCATAAACCTGAGTCAGGCTTGTTCTCTGAGACAGGATTGCCAACTTGTCTGGTGGAAAACAAGTCCTACTTTTAAAATAGACAAGTTGCCGAGCCAAGTTTGTTTTCCTTCTAATTTGAGTATTATTTCTAATTGCGAGCGCGGAAAAAGTGCTTATTAGCAGGTTCGGCTGTTGCTCAGAAGAGTGCCTCTTACGATGGCGAAATCGTCATCGAGGCAGTCATCGAAAGCAAGGAGCATTTCGACACATTGGTTGATATCAACAACAAACACTTTCTCGACTTTTGGTATCCAGACTCGCTCGCTAGAATCAAGCTCAATGATAGCTTCCAAGGAAGGGCTGAGGAAAGTTTCGCTTTTGAAAATGATTTTCAAACTGGATCAACTCGATTTTGTTCCTTTTTTTTAATTTCGTCGGTCGGCGATGGTTCGGACTCAGAACTCGCGTAGGGACAATATTTGATCAGAGGGATGAACGAAAAAAGGTCCCTCAGCCTCGATCAAAGCACGTGTCACCAAAGAAGACAAACACGATGTTCTTAGAGAGATCCACATGTCCGGAATGAACTACAGAATTATGCACTCGAATCTCGACCAAATGATTGCTGATTCGGCCGCAGAGAGTTCCAAGTAAGTTTCAAGAGAAAAATAAACGCTCGGTAAATCACGGATAACTTTTATTTGGATCGAATATTTTTTCGTTCAGTGATAAAAACTACAGAAGTAATTGTGATCGACGATTTTGACGATTTCGTTTCATTTTTAAAAGTTTAAATTCATCCCTTTCCGAAGCTCTTATATAGCCCCTCGCAGCTGGAGCTAACCAGCTGCGCCAAATCGTAATTATTCGTGTTTGGGCTGAAAAATTTCCTTGATTTTACCTTACTGATCTTGAGGAATAGAAAATAGTCTTGACCACTTATAAGGAGCGTTATCTTTTTTTGCAGATCCTCATGGTTGTACAAAAAAGTCTCATACCGACCAGATTAGTTTTGTAATAGAATGATTTGGACATGTGTTGAAAAATCGTGTCTTTCTGATTTTTTCGTATTTAAGAGTACAACATTCGCAAGCAATTAACCGATTCGAAGACTCACACCTCCAGTATGATTACTTCAAATATCACAACATGGAGGATATCTACGAATGGAGCGACCAAATCGCCCAGTTGGACGGTGTCGAGAAGAAGGTGATCGGCAAGTCGTGGGAGGATCGCGATCTCTTTGTCCTGGTCATTGACGACGTCAGTGGCATGAAGAACCCGCACAAGGTCTTTGTCGATTGTGGCATTCACGCGCGCGAGTGGGTCAGCCACGCATTCTGCCAGTATTTGGTCGGGCAGCTCGTGGACGACACTTCCTCCAAATTCGGCTTCATGCGAAATGGCGTCGAGTGGCACATCATGCCCGTGGTCAATCCGGACGGATACGAATTCACGCACACCCACGATCGATTCTGGAGAAAGAACAGAAACCCCAATACGGATGCAAAGACGCGCGCAAGTCAGATTGAGTCGGGCGCGTACATGTCCGGCTGCGGCGAGTACCGTGGAATCGGGGTTGATTTGAACAGAAACTACGATGCGATGTGGCGTCTGGGTGACCCGATGGTTGGCGCATCGAAATGGTGCACAGACGATTCTTATCAAGGAGCATCCGCGTTTTCAGAGCCAGAGACACGGGCGCATTCAGGCAACGGGAAAGATAAGGGAACCCGTCAAGGTGGAGTGTTCACTTCGTTTCCCTGAAAACAGAATACATCCTCTCTGTCAAGCCAGAAGCGTACTTGACCATGCACTCGTACGCTGAGGTCATTCTCTTTCCGTACACGTACGCCATCGACGCACCTCGACCACACAACTACCTAGGCACGGTCTAGATTCTCAACCCTCGTGTCTACTGATTCCGTCTGCTCCTGATGTTGTTATTATAAATGACCCAAATTTGTTTGTAAACACATTTTGAACGGGGGCAATTATGTGAGATTTATTACAACACTTGGAGGGGGTCTAGACCATAAGCGATGAACTCTACCGTTTGGCAGGAGAAATGACTGACAGAATATACAATCAAAACAAAGAATGGGACTATCATCCTAGCAGATGGACATACGGACAAGGTTAGATTTATATCTTATTTTCAGGAACTGACGGCATACGATTTCTTCTCATTCTAGGAAATTTTATTGCTCACGATACTTAGCAGCTACTGTTAATTACTTTTAGGGCGAACAATTTTTTATCCAGCTGCTGGCGGTTCAGACGATTGGGCTCACAAAAACGGCATCAACATTTCCTACACTCTCGAATTGCGTGACAAGGGCCGGTAAGTTCCATTTTTTCATGACATTTCATCAATAACAGCATTCTATCAGATTCGGATTCGTAGTACCGGACACCTACCTCGAGCGAACAATGAAAGAAACAGCAGCGGGTGTCTCTGCCGTCTACGATCACGTGACGCGTCATGACGCAGTGAACGCAGCAGCTCAAGCCAGCGCCGGAAGTTCGGGAGGAGCTAAGGCCCCTGTTCCGACTTTCTCTAAGCCGTCGTTTGTCGCCCCGCCGACGAGATGCGGCGATCCGGCTGAAGTCTACGGCTTCAAGAATTCAAAGTCGTCAGTTAAGTACACACCTACCTTTTCCTGCAACGATAGCGGGCGATGCGAATATACGTGTCCAGCGGGATCAAGGAAGGGAAACCTCGCCGCTGTTACCTGTAGACCAAATAAACAGTTCAAGCCGAACCCCAAAGCGCCCATGGCTAAGCCGGAGAAGTTCTGTTCATACGGTAAATTTAACTTTGGAAAAAAATCTCAGTCAGTGTAATTTTAATTCTAGCTTTGAGCGTCGACAATGATACCGATTTCGAGAAATACTGCTCAAAGTACGGGCCATATTCGAACATATCCTCCGCATGGACAAACAGTAACTTGACGAAAAACTGCAAGCTGCTCCCCCGAGGAACCAAGATCGTCTGCAACTTCTCGTGCAGGGGACAGAGAAGTCTCGGAAACGCAAAGACATTTGTAAAGATGACGAAGAATGGCGTCTCAGCTGGGCCGAAGAAGATAGTGGAACCTATTTGCTCGCTGGCGAAGTCTTGTAATTGAGAATTAACGAAGATACAATGTGTACTTCCGCAATGGATAATTCTGTGCGCTGTACAGATACAAAAATAAAGTCTTTCAACATATACAATTTTTCCGTTTATATGCGCAGATCCATATGTCGCTATTTGGAATCGTTCTTTTCAAGTTTGGAAACTGTGCTTGCCTGGCTTTTTGCAAGCTATGAGTGTTGATAATATGGGAGGCCCAGGGAGGGGCTGAAGCTGCATTGAGTATCCTGCAAGTATTTTAAAATTTCATGCGATAAAAGGTCAATTTAAAAGGGGTTATAAAAATCAAGAATGCCTCAGTAGCATTCTAAATATTTGGTTTGTTTGATTTATACACCGTATTTTATTCAGAATACAGAAGTTTCAAATAAGAATAAACTTAAAACAGTAAAACTCGCGAGTTTTACTGGAAGAACAGATCTTTCCCGATAGTAATAGTTAAGGAAATAATTGTTTTAATATTGCACTAAGATCACTTTTTTGGTTACAGAAAAGAAAGATGAGAAAACAAGGAAGATTCACGGATTCAGGTAAAAATGGATTTAGTGTTCTCTAATTTTCGACTTTTCATTTGGTCGAGCGTGCTTTCTTCAAATTGGCGATGGAATTGGCGCATTCTGAGATGAGCTTCACCGCGTTGAGCGAAGCCTCGAGGGATGAAGTCTCTTCCAGCTGCTGGGTCGCCCAATTCAACTGAAGACAGCGCTAGATTTTGAGCACAAAGGTAGCTTGCTTACTTTTTTGGTTACGACGGAGATCGAGTGAAGAATGCCACTGGTGATTTCGCGATAGGACTCGCCGCCTTCACTTCTGTTGTCAGACTGATCCGTGGCGGCGTTGGAGTGGTTGTCGTCGGTCGTGTTTTCTTGGAATCACGTGATTTCGGAGGATTTTTGAATAACGACTACCTTCTTTTTGGATTTTCATGGCAAGTGGATGGACAAACTCGCTCATTTGCTGCTCTTGCTCTCTTCTGTGATCCTTGACGTGGCTCTTGATCGGAGTCGAATGTCGAGGAGGAATCATTTGCGACCCATGGGAACTACGGTAGTTTCGAGAGTCGTTCTTTTTACCAATTCACAAATAAGCGTTCGAAAATTTCAAAAATAATAAATTCAAATGGAATAGAATTGGCACCGTGACAGAATCGGGTTCGTGTTTGAGTCATCAGCAGCGCATCCAGCTTCGGACTCGCCGCAGGTCGACGCCGCATAAGAAGCGATGATGGTATTGATGACGTCCATCGATGGCTCGCCGCCGTCTTGAAACGCATCCGTCACTTTCGATGCCATTCGGTCGGAATGAGCAGGTCCGTATCGCGATTGGATTCCAGCCCAACTACCGTTCATTTTTCTTTAATTTTTCTTAATCTCATCAAATTCTTTTATTTATTATTTTTTCATTACAACAATACAAAGAAATGAATTTACTCGGAACAGAAAAGAAGTTTTTTGAAAGTTTCATGAAAGTGTTTTTTTGAAAACTGAAGCAACAAATATAGGATAAAAGATGGGATAAAAACCAAGTTGAACGGGTTAAAAAATACACAAAAAGGTTAAAACGGGTTTGATAGTAAAAAATGGGGATCGTTAAAACTGTAATTGATAGAAGAGTTAAACTGATGATTTAGGTCGATATTCATCAAAAGAATCAAAAAAATGAGCAGCTGATAAACTTAAGGATGTACACATGAAGACACGGATTTTCTGAGTTGCTTTTCCCTTAAAATTAACAAGTTGACCCCCTTATTTTTCCACTAAAGGGAAATCATGAATGCATGACCTTTTTATTGGTAAGATAAATAGAAGAGGGCCTCCATGTTAATTACTGAAGAGAAGCCCTCTCGAAAATCCGGATCTTTGTTACCAACCTCAATGAAATAGACCCTTTGGCCAGAAAGAAATCATCGTAATTGAAGACTGACTTCCTCTTGGCGAGAAGGTCGAATTTAAAAAAATAAGGATATTAAGCGGACTTCAAGGTAAATAAAGACGTACATGAAAGAAAGAAATCGGGAGAATGAAGATTTAAGCAATAACATGGAGTTTGAATGTTTGAAGAATCGTTGTTGTTTTTTAAATGAAATGGGTTTGAAAGAACATTTTGGGAAATTGGGAGTTTCAGTTTTGCCAGCAGAGGAAATAGCTTTTTGAAAGCATGTCTGAAGATGTCGACAGGTTACTTTGATTAGCAGTTCGGAAATCAATGTAGCCAATTCCACCGGCAGCGATGCGTTCTGAAAATTAGTGTTTTAAAACTATGCGAGCTCTGGAGACATTCTACGAGTCGGGAGACATTCTACGGGGTCTTTCTGGGGTTGATTGAATCCTCAATTGGATGTCACAAAGAAGAGCTTCTTAATAGACCCTAACCCTAACCCCAAATAGACCTCTCCAAAACATACCAGAATCTGAGCAACCAAGATTGATGAAGAACTTGACGGCTTCACGAAATCCGTGGACGCTGAGAAGAGCGGCACTCATCGAACATTCGGGAAGTTTGAACTCTTTCTTGTTTTCCTAAGAAGATTTTTCTCAAGATAGCGTGTCTTTAGCATTCGACTGTTACCGAGTTTTTGAAGTTTTGCTTGTAAGGAATGGCTAGAACGATGCCATGGCCAGTGCCGATCCACAGTCGATCTTTGCCTGCGTGGAGTGCAGTTATTCTGACGAAGGAGAACGAAGGACGATCGCATAATGAGTCGCCAAATATTTTTGAAACGAAGGGCTCGCAATCCAAGTCCTAGATTGTCAAATTCAAAGTTGAACAAAGAATCAAACCTACCTGTAAGTGTTGCCCCGTCTTTGCATCGTACAATCTGAGAGTCGAGTCCAAACGAATGGAGACCCAAACGCCACCACCGTGTTTGGAAATGAGTCGAACGCGCGATTCGTTTCGAGGATGCGCTTGAATCGTTTTCATCTCGCTTTTATCGTCTTTCAAAACTGGAACGATTTTGACTTCATTTCTGTAGCCGCACCAAAGCTTCTTGGTCTCAGGGATGTAGGCAGCACAGCCGATTGCATAGTGAGGGGCGCCAAAGTCAATGATGTTCACGTCGCTGAAATTCCAAACGCCGTTGATCTGTCGGATCACAGCCAGGCTCCCATTTGCCAGAGCAGCAATCAGCGAGTTTTCGCAAGAGTTGAGACTCACGACTGAATCGGCAAGACGCAACTGACCCAGGGCTTTGGTGTCTTCTGGAGTTACTAAATTTCGACGTTATTAACAGTTTGTTTGTAAAAATCTTTCCCTCATTTCAAGGGCACTTGATCAGAGCTGCAAAAAAAAAAGGTTTTTACCTGCGACTTTATGAACATAAAGAATCCCATGTTGACTGCCGAACCAGAGTGTTCCTTGAGTAGCATCAATGCTATCTGGCCGCGTAGTGATCGGCTGCTTGAGCGTGGGATCTGGATTCTTGGGCTCGGGGCATCCCGGAATGTAGATTTGACAGAGCACGACGACATCGCGCAGTGTAAACGAGTTGATTTGCTTTTGAGGTTCGGAGGATTTGAAGATTGTGATTCGCGAAGCCTAAAAAAGAAAAATGTCAAAAAATGTGTAAAAGGAGATAGTAAATTACCTTCGCTCGCGAGGCAGAGACGATGCAAATGAGTGGCTCAGGAGCGTCGATACAAGTAGCGCACCAAATCTGTAACAGTGTTAAAATAAAATTAAGCTAGTTCAATCGTTGGAGCTTCGAAACTTGGCTCTTGAACAGAGAATGATTAAAAAATTAACGTTTCCTTTGAATTGGCGGAGTCACTATCAGCAAGAGGAGCACAATGGTTGGGAATTGGGATGTTTGACGTGTAGGCTCTGTCGACTTCGCTCTCCGGCAAGATCCAGCCTGACATTTGGGACATGTGCTTTTCGGTATTCTGAGGGCTACAATAAGACAAGGAAGTAAAGAACATTTTTACCTGAACAAATCCAGCTACTTTGCAAAGCTCGCTGAGCTCGGCCGAGTTGGACGGGGAAATAGAAGAGCTCGGCGATTTCAAATCGAAAGTATCCGAGTTTGAATGCGAAACGTGCTTCCCATGAGTTCCAGAAGAAGAGCTGTCCGTTGAAGCACCGAAGAGGCTGGAGAAAAACTTGTAGATCCCGCCACTTTTGCCGCTTTTGCCACTCGAGTTCTGCGCGTTGGTACTTTCGCTCTTCTTCTCCTCCAGTTGCTCGTATTTGCTGGCCCTGAGCATTTCCGTCCACCTGACCGCTTCTTGCAGCTCCATCAGCCGTTCTTTGTACTGATTTCGTTCCATCAGTACTCGCGCCATTTCAACTCGCGTGAATCGTTTTCGCTTCTCGGTCGGTTCATCATCTTGTCCTTCGTTTTGATCCTCGTTTTGCTCCAATGTCGCATGCGACATTCGCATCTTTGCTAGATCAGCTTCTACCACGCTAATTCGTTTGTAGACAATGTCTGAAAACAGTACTTATGCATATAGAATCATCATCAAATTCGAACCTTTTTCTTTCTTTGCCTTTTCGAATTCGACTTTGACCGTTGCATATCGATTCGTCATTTCTTCCAGTTCTCTGAGCAGATCATCCTTGACGACGTTGAGTGCATTCTTTGTCTCCATCAGCCTCGAGTTTTCTTGCTCCAGATCGGCAATTGACCGTGAGCTCGAAATACTACACGACGATTTATGTTAACTTTACTGCCTTTTGTAGAATTTGATGGGTTTTTGGGCGGTTCATAGGTGGATTTTAGGTGGGTTTATTTCGGGGGGTTTTGGGTGGGTTCGGGAGGATAAGGGTTCTAAAAAGGAGTTAAATTTACCTGTTGCTGTCAAAAGTAGCTTGAGTGGAGAGATCACAACCTGTCGTATCTTTGCTCACACTGGCTGCATCTGTCTTTGCGATCAACTCCTCAACGTCTTCGGGAATCATGTCGCTACTCGTATCTGTGAAAGGCGAGTGATTCTTAGACTGCGTACTCGACTGTGACTCCTTCAATTCCTCGTCCAGAGACTTGTTGTGTTCCAGCTTTCGAGAGCTCAAGTCGGAGCCAGAAGACGATTCATACTGGTCAGATCGGTTGATGATGTTAATGTTGTATGTTTCTGTGGTGACATTTTCGGGCGTCGACGATTTCGAACTGATTCTCGGCGGCGCCCGCTGCTCATGAAGCGGGGTCGAGCTCTGACTCGTCCGCAACGATTTGTTTTCCTCGCTTAGTTTTGGGCTTAGAAACCTGTATATAGGGTCACAGGAGGGGACAGTATTCCTGACCACTTTCTGATAAGCTCTTATAATGAATAAAATATACAAAACAATACTGATAAATTTTGACTGTTTATGATTGTTTATTCGATAGGAGTCACATTTTGGTGGCCATTCTATGCCTGTTCCACCACATGCTCTAAGAGCAAGAGCATTGCTCTTGCTTCATTTTATAACAGTTGATGGTCTTCTTCATAAAAATCAATCTATTTTTTGTTATTATTTTTCTTGCAGAACAACCCTGTTATATCTGTATACACGTGCAAAAGAGGGCGCCCCATTCGAGAAACTCTCCACGGGGGACTAGAACGAACTTGATTCTTATCGCCCTGGTCTCTCTTCTACCAAGTTATGGTCGACCCACTTTTTTAGCTTTATATGACCTACACGAAAAATACTCAAACAAAAAAAATGAATACTTTTCTAAGCCCAAGCTTAATCCAATGTACTTTTGCAGGATTTCTGCGTGTCGCTTCGACAATTCAGCGTATTTTTGCTTCAAATGCTCTTCCGTCTCCGCTGTTTTCCTCGAAATATCATCATAGTTCTGCGCCTTCGTGTCCAAATAACGCAGTCGTCCTTCTAAATCCTCCAGTTGCTCCTGCAGCGCCGATTTGTCCAAATCCGCTTCATCCTCAGCGATAAATTGCGACTCTTCAGCTTTTTTTCGCAGCTCCCGTTCGCGCTCATAGTGATTCAGCAGCTGTTCACGGTCGGCCTTGGCCAATTCCAATTCAGCCGCGCATTGTCGTCGCTGCTTGATCTCCTCGTCGAGCGTTTCCAACAGACGCACTAGGAATGGCGTCACCGTTTGCGCCGGTTCCGGGCCAAACTGGCGCACCATCCCTTCCAGCTCAATGTACAGGCTTTGCGCGATCGCCTGCACTTTTTCCGACATCTGGCCGAGTCCAGTGTCCATACTTTCGCTACTGCTGCCATCGCCTTCTCCTTCTCCGTACGCCACAAACTCCATTGTCTCTTTCTTAAAACAAGCATTCGAAATACCACTTTTTTATTCTTTTAAATTAATCGATTGCACGTCTGAATTAAATGAACTTGGCTGAGCACTATTCACAGAAAAAGGATGAAGAAAATGTGTAAGTTACAACAGCAGTATATTTTTAAACTCTACAACCCGTTATTCGAACCGTCCGACCAGAGTAATGATCTGACAGGGCTTTTTCCATGAAACTTTTCAACGCATTAATTCGGAACAAGACGCACTTTTTCTCTTCTTGGAGTCGTTTTCCCTCTTCTATCAGCTCTTCGCGTTCCTTTAGCGCCGTTTTCGCTTCGTTTTCGCGCTTGCTAGCGGAAATCTTAAAAAGGGATGAGAAGGGAACGTCAAGGAGAGAACTGGTACCTTGTGAACTTCCAAGTCGTGGACGATTTTGTCGGCTGTTTCTGGAAATTCACTCAATTTGAAGAAATTTTGCAACTGAGGAGAAGCAAGCTCCGCCTCAATCTGCGCAATCAGTTTCGCCCAATTGTTCATCTTCGCTAGTTCCTCGCCGCTGGCAAGTTCTAAAAGAATGAAATCAAAATCATCAGTTTTGAAGAAATCCAACGTTGTCTGCCATAGCAAAATGCTTCTAGCTCCGCGATGTCGTCCATTAAACTCTGGCGTATTTCCGCGTCTTCGATCAAGTAAAGAGCCAGTTTTCCTTTGGCCACTTTGATAGCGATATTCATATGAAAGAATGACCAAAAAGTCGCTTGGAGAAATCAATACAATAAATAAAGGCTCATTTGTAAAATCGCGTTCCTGTAGTTTGATTGACGAGAACTCCATTACTTTCCTCTTCAATCTCAATGTCCTCTTCTTCTATAAAAAATAATCTTGAGAAGAACAATAAAATGACGACTGTACCTAATTCGAACTCCTCAATCATCTCAATTTCAAACTCAACGTCCTCGACTTCGACTTCTTCCACCAGATCGAAGTCCGTTTGATAGACCTCGCTGTTCACGTCTCTGATGATTTTTGACGGCGCTCGTCCTTCCTGATATTCGAAGACCGTGGCGGCCGGTTTCTCACCGATCAACTTCAATGCATCGAGAGATGGCGTCGTTATTTCTAGCTGGCAACTTTTCGCAGCAAAGTCGAGGTAGTATTCGCGAACTTCTGCCAAGGAAGCGATCTTTTCGCTGATTGACAGGAGCTTTTCCGGCATCGAATGGAGCTCTAGAATTTTTTAGGGACATTTACTTAGATTATCAAAAATTGCGAGGTCCTTCTGAGGCTACTCATGCAGGTTCATTTTATAGAAATCCAATAGGAGGATTCGTTTATTTTAATTTGAGAATTCAAGACTGACCTGAAGTTATGGTTTTCGGATTTACCTTTAAGGATTTGCGGCTTGATCGGATGCGCAGAGTCGACAGATAGCTTGCTACATGCTTCTTTGTAACGAGTAAGACAAGAAGCTGCCGATTTCAATAGAGCGTCGTTTCGTTTCAGACACTCGTCTTGCTTCTGTGAGATCTTCTGGGAGTTCCGTTCGATGGAGACGAGCTCCTTCTGCAAGAGACGCGTCAGGCTGGTCGCACACTCGGCCCAATGTGCGTTTTCTTTCTTCCAAAAACTTTCAATTATCAACGAACGAAAGGTTGAAGAAAGAAACCTGGTAGGAAGAGACGACGGAGCTCCATTTCTTGACGCGATTGCTGGCTCCGATTCCGGTCCATCCGGCGCTGCCGTCTTTTTCTTCCATTCGTCGAAGCAGCTCGCTGCAGAAGACAAAGTCTAGCTCGTCCCTGCTCCTTTTATAGCCAAAGCTACTCATCAGTTCTTTGTAGATCGGGTCATCGGCGAACTCGTTTTCGAGTTCTTTCGCTGCTTCCCGAGCTGGCAAGACGCGCTTCTCCCATTTTGCGCTGCAATGTCGCCTGTCTAGCAGCCAGTCGAAGATCTTTCCTGCTGCGATATCGATGGATTTATCCATGTCACTAACCATTCTTTAAAAAATACATTTATCAGCGACGAATTCAACATAAAATAGTCAATAAATACCAATGATGCGAGAATATAAACAATTTTTAATAAGATTTACCGCGGTTCTCATTTCTGACTGACTAAATTTCTGCCTTTGTCACTAAAAATTGAGAAACGCGCGGCTGTCTGGGCTCGGCACCCTGTGTAGAAAAGCTGGGTCAGGGTCCTTGAGAAGGTCGAATAACCCTAACCCTGACTCAGGTATTAAACACTGGTTGGCGAGCCCAGATATCCCGCAAGCGGCTTTTCAAGTTTTAGTAGAAAATCTTCGGAAAGCCCTTCAGAAATGAGAGTACCAGTATATTTGTATGTAATCTATGCTCTACTATCGTCTGCTCTCAAAAACTCCTGCTGAAACTCAATCTTCTCTGCAAGAAAAAGGAAGAAACAATGGTGCATTTAATTACTTTATTATGGTAATCGGTTACAAACGACATATGCCAGTCTGGTAACCAGCCACTTTGAATATATCCTGAACCAACAAGAAAAGGCGAAGAGTGTTGTTTTCTTTTTTTTAACTTGGGAGCTAAAATCGAAAAGCCTATCACGGATAACGCTCTTGAATTTTTATATTTTTCTTTCTGTTACGGAAACGGAATTATCTATCAGCGCAAAATGGAGCAAGGTAAAAACAGGTATGAATCGGAAATGAAAAGAAAAAAATTAACGAAACAGCTGTAGAAAGGGAGAGAAATCAAGGAAGAGAATCGGCAAGGTGCAGTAAGAAAAAGCACCCCGCTTTCTCGAGTTTTTTTTTTGCTCTCCTAAACAAGTAAAATGAAAAACTACTCACTCAATATCCAGCCTACAGGTAGTAAAAGTGAGAGAGAGGGAGAAAGAGAGAGAGAGAGAGGATAGGAAAATTAATACTTTGAAATTGAGTCTACAGCAGATTGGTGAAGAAAGTTGAAACAGTTGAACTTAAAATTAAAAACAAAAAAGCACTCGAAGAGAGGCTAGATGTTGTTGTTGCAAAGCGAGCTACAGTAGGGGCGGCTACTGACTGTAGGACGGGGAAACTTAAAACTGGGAACTTAAATTTGGCCAGATTTAGCGAAATGAAAATGCTGGCTCAACTGAAAATTGGAAATAAAAATCGGTTTCTTTTAAAATTGGAATTTACTTTTCGGGAATATTAAACTTAAAAATGGGATGGAAAGCTTGTTTGTCAAACTGAAAGATTAACAAGGAGAGGTTGAAAATAATACTAAAACGAAAATATACAAGAGAACGTAAAGAAAACGGAGGAATCTAAAGAAAAAAAAATAATTTTGGAATTTAAGAATTTTGAAATTTTCGATTTTGGATGCAATTTTTTTTTGAATTCAGCGAGGTCCGACTCGGTAATAAGATCTAATAAGTTTAGATTTAGGTAAACCGTGTTTGTTAATTAAATAAAGGCTTGGCTCTTGAAATTATAACTGTGCTCGTGTTTCGGAAAGAAGAACTGGCACTTGTTTTTGCTTCGTCAGATGCGTCAATTTTCAAAAAGTAGTAACTGCCCGGTTTAGATTTTAGAGGCGCAAAGTAAAAAAAATAACGAAAATGGAAATAAAAAGAGATACTAACTAGTTAGTAGATTTAAAAAATCGCATCAAGGCTTGAAGAAAAGTTGAATGAGAAGCTACGTGAATTGGCCCTGTTTCTCGAGAGGAGGTCTTTTTTATATCGGATAAGCAACATTTTTAAAAACTCAGTAAATTGATGTACAGCGAAATTGAAATCGAATCAATGTACACTCGACTTTGTATATTTGCTTCTGTCTTCCTAACTGGGCTCGGCAACCTGTGTAGAAAGCCTGAGTCAGGGATTCAGTATTTCTAAGCTTCTTCAAGACCCTGAGTCAGGGTTTCTACACAGGTCGCCGAGTCTAGCTTCCTAAATAAATTCCTAGTCAGGTAGTGCTTGGTTTGCTTTTTTGTTATTTGGTTTAAATCCTAACTAAGGCACTTTTCGATTTTCGAATTTGAAAATTCTAGTTCTGGACATTCTATATCTATTAAGTAGTGATAGATTCAAAGCCATCGCCATTCGATTATTTGAAGAGGTAATATTTATTGTAGATAATAAGTCGGTATTTATCGCCACTTGTCAAATAATAGACGGGATAAATCTATGCAAAGTAAAGCAGCAATAGTAGTTACTGTGACACACACTCGGGCTGCACAGTAGGTGCCCCTGTAAAGTAAGACCGAATCAATAATGTAAAATTGAACGAATCAGAAATTGTTTTGCTACAGAGGGAACTCGTAGTTAAGGCACCTGTCACAAGGTGGTCGGAACACTTGTCGAGCAATCAACGGGCCGCAGCTTTACATTGAGCTTTTTTAAAAACTAGACATGCACCAAATTCTTTTTTGAAGTTCAATTTTGGAAAAAAAGGGTTGGAGTCGTTTTTTTTTGTTAGGAATGAAATATAAAATTGCGGCTAACTCTCAATGTCTTTTTGTGTTAAAATTGCCGGCATTTCAGTTTCTTTCTAGCGCTTTTACTTTAGTACTTGCTCTAGTGTATCTTAGGAGTGACTTAGTGCAAGGGCTCGGCAACCGGTGATGAAAACTTGAGTCAGGATTTGAAAGAGCTGAAGACTGATGAAGCCGCGTAAGCTCTTTCAAATCCTGACTCAGGTTTTCCACACAGGCTGCCAAGACCTGCTTAGTGTAACTTCAGAAATGGTAAGACTAGTGCAAAAAGACTTGATTTTAGTGCGCTAATTTACCGCCTCTGAATATGCGAATTAGTCTTCCATGATGTCACTTAGACCAAAAAAAAGAGAAAAGCGAAAAGATGAATGCGCGGGAGTGGCGTGGATTGCCCGACAAGAGGTGAGGCCGTTCCGACCGGTCCGGACACATGTTACTTTGTTTTTTCGTTGTGTAAAGTTCGTTTTTTTGAATAGGCAATAAATAGATAATAATAATAATAAAATAGAATGTTGGTTCCTGGGAGCCCTAAACTGTGAAGAAACTGTTTTTTTGATTTATCAGAGGATTTTTCTGATAGACTGTACGGGGCCCTAGTACTCTAGAAAGTTGAATTGACAAGAGCCCGACCCGTGGCTACATCGTAGTTTCGAAGCCGGGCATCTTGAGATGGGTTGAGTCGCGAATACTATCCTAGCAGGTTTTAGGTTTTAAAACAGATTGTTGCAGGCGATCCAGAAGAGTTTGTTTGAGCACGAATGAAATTATGTTTAACTTAAAAAGTGATCTAACCCTAGCTTTTTGAGAGAAAGGAGTTAACACGAAGACACGGAAATGTTTTCAAGCCGGGAACAAATGCGGAGCTTGAGAACAAAACTTGTTGCTTTCTTAATTTTTTTGAGGAAGATTTTTTCGAATTTGACCTTTTGATAGAGTGTTGACGAAGTAGTTGCTGAAGTTTGAAATTGAAAATTGAATTGGACTTTTTAACTCGTAATTTTGAAAATTAAAACTTTGGAAAATGAAAAATAAAACTTAAAATAACTTCACTGGAATAATTTTAGATAGATTTTTTGAGAGTTGTTTCTGTTGGATTTGTTTAAATTTAACGCGAGTAGTAAGATAAAAAAGAAAGCTGGAAATTTGGGCACTGTTTTTTTGTAATTTTTAGCCAGAGGAAATCCGAGTCAAGGGGCTGTAAGGGACACTGCTCAAGTTACTATTAATATTGGCTTGGTCGTAATGAAAGGAAAGTTCGTCGTTGTCACGTGTGTCCAGGGAGAGCACGTCCATGCGGGGATGAAACTTGCTCGAATTGAAGTAGTCTACTGGGCTTGCTTCGCGCTCGAAACTGTTGAAACCAAAACTGCCAGCCTGAACGAGCGATGAGTTTGCTTGTTGATTCTTTGGGGTCTTACTTGTTCTTGCGGACGCGGTTCCCACACATTGGGTTTCCTTATCGGCTTGGGTGGACTTGCGTTGCTCTCCAAAGTGCTCGCTGGCCCGTTCGACCAAATCGACCGGTCTGGCACGGAAGACTTCGCAGAAGTCTTCGGCTCAGAGTCAATCACTGATAGGACGGATTCGTTCGCCAGCTTGCCAGTGCCAAGATCGTCCCAGATATCCTTCTTACTTTTCGTGTCCTGCTGCGCCCAGATCGTTCGTAGCTTATCGCCAAATGCCTTGTAGTCGTGGCTCGTTGAGCTCACTTCTCCCTGCAAGTACAATATTACGATCAACCTACTCTAAAAGCCTTTTAGTAAAAGGGCTTACCTTGACAATCCTTGGTTGAAGCGGCGCGGATTGAGAATAAATGTTCTTATTGAATCTATCCGCGTACTGCGTCGTCGCCGAATTACTTTCAGGATATCGTCCATCATCCGGACTCCTCCATTGAGAGTGGCCTCTAAAGTCATTCTCGTTCGAATGACTTTGAGATGACACTTGCCCATATTGCATTCGATCAGTGCTAAGGAATTAAATGTTAATTAATACGTTTCCAAGCGTGATTTACCTGGGAGTAAAGTAGGTTGTTCCGTTAACAATTTTCACCTCGCAGCCATGTTCCTTCTCGATTCTAGCGTGAGCTTCATGGTCATAGACGTCAGCGATTGGTGGCGCGTCCTGTCTAATCCAATTGATGGCTTCTTCCATCGTCAGCTCTGAGACTTGTCCTTCGTCTTGGCCATTTCCTGGAAAGGATCAAGGATAAGAACACTTTCAAAAACTTGATTTCGATAAATGAATAAATGGGAGTAAATGGAAGCTGTAAATGTGTGTGCTTCGTATTCGACACATACCCACAGGACCAACAGAACATGCATTAGCGGCAAATATATAGGATATGTTACCCGTTGTCTTTCGTCCCCGTCGCCTTCTCGTTCGCTTCTTCTTCAAATCAGAATTGCTCGACGCCGAGGCGGAGCGATTTCTCAACTTTGCGATTTCATGATCCTCTGTTGGTGCACTACAAACAGCGATCAAAAAGGGATGAAAGAAGAATAGGCAGTACCTTTGTGCAGACAACTCGCGCGTCGGTGAGACTCCACCGTCCATCTTTTTCCTGCTAGATCTCGGCATAGCCTTCGGCTGCGAGAAGTCTTCCTTATTCTCCTGAAAATAAGAGGTGAGCCTTCCTTGATAATATAATTTCTAATAAGAGAATAGTCGTTGATTTGGCTGTTTTACTCATGATTTAGATAAATTGGGAATTCTTGGGAGTTACAGAAGATAGATTCTAATCCAAATATTCAAAGAAATATATTTCTAGAGCCTGAATGTCAAATTCAAAGCGTTAAATGCAGAATTCGTTTGTCATTTTCAAAGAAAACCAAGTAAATTTTCAACAAAGACTATTTCTATTTACGAATCTTGAAACTGTTGCTTACCTTAATTTTGTTCTTCTTGAATGCGAACCGGTACTTATTGTTCTGCGTTCTATCGCTTTGCTCATCAAGCGATTCTGAAAAACAGCCTTCGATTCTAGAGATCGTCGGTAAAACTCACCGTCCTGGTTACCGGCTCTTGCATTCGCGTATTCAATCTCTCTCTGCTCGCGGCGTTCGTTTTCCTTGCGCTTGTAATCGAGGTTCACTTCTTTGCGCCTCTTCGTCGTCATCGATGGCGCGGTGACTGCGCGCGGTCGGAAGCTGCTCTCCGCGCTGCCCGAGTTGGCGACTTGAAGCAGGCTCTGCTGATTCTGCCCGTACTGTTGATGCTGCTGCTCGACCGGACTCGCTTGCCGCACCACCTGTGTCGGGGGTGGCAGCACCTTAATTTTAATTTAGCAGCCTTTTTGGATGAGACAGACACTCTCTTTCTTGAGTGACAAAAGAAAAGAAAAAACAGAAAAGACAAAGGAGCGCCATGTTTGCTCCAGCGAGCAAGGAGAGCACTTTATCCCGGGCCAAAATTTATTAACGCCGATTTTGTCATGCCTACGTGAGTTGCTGACATCTATAAACCCGCCCTAGCCCTCAATAAGCGGCTTTGAATTATCCAATTCAATACGCACCTTGCGCCAAAAATACAACTCGCCCCTCCGCGAAATTCAAATAAAAAATAAGAATGCTAGTTGGTAATTTCTGAGATCTGTGTATCTTAAATTTCAATAAAATAAAGTACCTTCTCGGCCGTTTTGCGAACAATCTGCACTTGCTGCTGTCTAGGAACCGTTCTGTCCGTCTCTCGGCGATCCAGCGAGTTGAAAACTGAAAGGAAAAATGTTAACTCAACAATGGCGAGTGTTGTTGCGTCTGACTTTCACCCGGCTTATCAGTTGGTTTTTAAGTAATCATTAATTAACAAGCTAGTAGCAGGGCGAATCCCGGTCAAGCTCCACTAAGAAGTGGAACTGAAACTCAAAGTCACCCGGGCGTGAAACTGGCGGGCTCACCCCGCGAGCGAAGCCATAAAATTTCGCGTTTTTATCCAAAAAAGGGGGAGCAATTTTGAGGTAAACATGGGATGCCAAAATATGAAAGGATGAGGCGTGATAGCAAAGAAGCATGTGTGCGTGGATTGAATGTTACTTTGTTTTCCTCCCACATGAGTTACGAAAGGACGAGTCCCAAGATTTTCTCCCAGATTGGGAGAAAAGAATTTGGGACTCCAACTTTGCAGAACCAGGAAATGAAGCGAGTTTCTTTCTTTCCAACCCATGAGATTTAGTAAATGGACTCAGGTTTTCTACAGAGGCTGCTTTGAAAGAAAAGAAAGTCGATTTATTTGCTGGTTCAGCAAATTTTAAGAGTCATTATTGGGGGATGAATGATTTTAAGGGTTGTTGACTTATGCGATTGTTGGAATGCAATTACTTTTCTTAGAAAAGCGCGAATTGAGTACGTAATTGTTTAAATAAGCAACCACCAGCGTTATGGATTTAAATTCACCTTGCGATAAATTTTTGGCCACGAAACGTCCTTGCCCTTCCGCTGGTGTCAGAAATCGGGCTATCCTTACGGTCAAAATATAAGACTGAGAATGTGAGCTCAATACCGCTAGGCCCTAGACGCGCGGGCCAAGAAGATAGACCCATTTCGACGCGTCTAGGGAGCTTTTATACTAGCTTCAAGTTCGACCGCTCCAACCTCTATTTCCGACTTGCCAGTAGTCAAAGTCGCCAGTTTAGACAAGATAAACTGACTGTTAAAGTAGGAACTACAGGATTGACATAACAAACGATTTATTATTATTCACCGTTTCCTGAGCGGCTTTCATTGAACGAGACGGTTCGATTCTTGCGATCAGCCGAGCCTCCCGCTCCTGGTGAGCCGGGCGAGGAGTCTCCTCTATTCTGCCGCACCGGCGATGAAAGATGGGAATGACTCATCATCGGACTCATCGAGGAAGACAACGAGGAGTGTGGCAAGTCACTAGTGCCATTCGCCGCTGCCAAGTGATGCTGGCTCTGCTGATGAGGAGGGTGGTTCTCGTGCGTTTGCGCTTGATGATTGGGCATCAACAGTGCGTTGTTGTTGTTGTAGGACGGTTGCTCGTTGTTCGTTGCAAGTTGCATCTTTTTCGCTTTTTCGACTTTCAAGTTTTCGCTTTTTTTGAATTCGCAGTTTCTCAATCTCTCGCTTTTCAACTTTGCAGTTTTCTCGTTTTTGCGCGTTTTCTTTAATCGATCAGAAGTGCAATCTTCATCAGCTCTGAAAAAGACAAAGGTTAGTTCAGGACCTCAAAGTCCACGCTCGGCAACGTGTGTGCAAAACCTGAGTCAGGGTCCTGAAAAAGCTTTAATGAATAGCAATTTTTCGTTGAAGTTTTTTCCAAGACCCTGACTCAGGTTTTTACGCAGGTCGCCAAGCAAGCTTTGCGGCACAGTAGTTACTGTAATACTATTATCTGCAATTTGAATATATGGATAAATGATAAAGAAAATTGGGTCAGAAAGAAGCAGGTCAAATTTTAAGTGTGTGCATATCTCCCTCTCTTTTCTGAATCTGTCATTTTTATTTGGCAACAAACAATTTGCCGAAATCGTTGCTCATTTCTTTAAATATCCTCTTTTTTGCAAGTCTGAAACTTAGTAAGCCAGAAATAGATAAATTACAGCTCGTAAAAAGTTTCACCGTAGCTCTTGAAAAACTAGAATTCAAGGCTTTCTACCGCCATTTCAAGCAAAACTCTCTGGCAACGTCACTATTTATTATTTCGATGTTCTGGAAGTGACGTATTTTTCGCTATAGAGATTTTCGCGTTGCATAATGTTCAATTCAATATTGACTCTATTACGAAACGATCTGTAAATCAATCAGAAAACTAAGTCAATTTTTTAATCTTCAAAATTGGAATTCAAATTCGAATCTGAAATTCTCTATTTCTCGATTTTTCGATTTCTATTTCTAGCTTCGTTTTTGCTTGTTTCTCTTTTGAGTTTTTTTTTTTTGCGGAGGAATTTGAATTAGCTATCACGTCCCTGGACACCAGAGAAAAAAAAACGGATCGATATAGCTTATTGACACAGGAGAAAGAAAAACTCTGCGAACGAGCCAATATATTTTAATCAGATATTTCTTTCAACATGGGAATGATTGTTCACTTCTCTCCGTGTCTATTCGTTTTTTATCGATTTCCCATTGTCTTGGCTTTTCTGTCTGGCCGGCCAAAATTACTGTCTGGGGCAACTACGAATCATGGGAACCGAAGGGTTTCATCACCAAAGCTGGGCTTTTTAACCCATTTCTGGACCAAAGGGGCTCAATGGTAGGCTTTAGTTGAAATTGAAAAAAAGCCGCGACATATTTCTGGAGTTTTATTTACTGTAATGTAGACATGAAAAGTCTAATAAAAAGAAGGAGTTATTCTTGAGTCTGGTATCTTGAACCATTCGTTTATAAAAATCAGATAATGTTGATTCGAGCCTTCTTTTTTTATCTGACGGTTATTCCCTTATTTTGTCTTAGTACTATCGACTGTAAATAGAAAGAGCGTCAAAAGACTCGTTAAAGTTTATATTTTCTTTTCAACCCCCTTATTTAGAAAATTTTCAGCAATTAAAAATTCGAAAATTAATTCAAAAACTCACCTGGTTAATATTCAAAGTAGCAGGTTTTCGCCCGATCTCGTCCGAATACCAAATTACGTCTCTGAAAAACGAAAAGATAAGGATTTCAGCTCTCGGTCTATTTTTCTGTTTCTTCATTTTCATTTTAGTTGTTTTTTTTCTTGAGTTTTTTTTTCTCGAGCTGGGCGCCCCGTCGCGGTTTGCTCGATTACATAACTCCTGTGAAATAAAAAAAGAAGAAGAGTCTGAGTTTGAAAAGTTTGATTGCCTTAAAAGGGTCACTCTCAGTAGTAGGCGTCTTTTTTTTCAAAATTACTGTGAAAAAAAAGTGCGGCGCTTCAAATGGTCGGGGGCGTGTTTGGATGTTTTCGGCGTCAAAAGCGTCTTTTTTTCAAAAAAAAAAAATTATTGAGAAAAAAAATAATATTTCAAAAATTTAAATTTTTCATTTTCTTTATCTAATTTATATTTTTTCTAAGATCTATCAAAAAATTCGACCAAAAAATGATCGCGTGTTTTTTCGATATTTTTCTTGCTTTCTCTTTTCGGCCTCGGGGAGTTTCAAGAGTTCCCCAACGAAGAGCCGGCCAGCCACTTCTTCTTCTTTCTCACAGCTCTTCTCTGGGACGGCAGCCTGTGTACAAAACCTGAGTCAGGGTTGTGCTATTTAGACGCGGCTTTTTAAATTACTATCATCATCAATTTCTGATTAATTATGGCTAAGCTACTTCGCGGCTTCGTTTTAAAAGGCCGCTACTTTTAACTTATGCCTGTTCAAATCCTGACTCAGGTTTTAGACAGAGGTCGTCAGAAATTTTTATTCTCTAATTCATTATTTTGGAGGTTAATTTAAAGTATTTTTTTAATCTTGAAAAAGGTAAAAGACCATTTTTCGCCAAAAACAGCAAAAATAAACGCCTGATAAAAAAAGTCAGAACAACGGGCCCGTGTTAAGGAGAAGGAAAAAGAGAGAGAGAGAGCGAGAAAGATAGAGGGTGGTTGATGGCTCGGCGCCAACCGATGGCACTCGAGCTCAATGACCTTGACTTACTGAGCTGCTTCGTTTTTTTTCTTGACGATCACGTCGATCAAAATCGAAGAAAAAGGAAACAAAACATCCATCAGAATCGTTTTCTTTTTCATTTTGGAGGGCTGCCATTTAGAATTAACAAGAATTTGGTCAAAAGATGAAATTTCAAATTTGAACTTTTGACCAAAAATTTGATTTTATTGAAAAACACAAAAATTCAAAGCGATTTTCGGTCAAAGATGAAAAATTAAAGATTTCAATTATCGACCAAATAATCTCTTTGATAAATTTTGTTGCCAGGTCCCTTGATTGTCATAGAAACAGTAGCTCGGCGGTTAAAAACAGCCACAGGCAGTTTAAATCAGTACTTTTAGCGGGATAGAAAAAAGCTAACTCGTGCCGCAGGGCGCGATATCAATTTTATTTTTCAAAAACGAAATTTCAGAAAGTCTATTTTTAACTTTCAGTCTTTTTTTCTTCTGAAATTGAAGAAGATTTTTCTCGATTTTTTTTTTGTTGTTTTTTTCATGCTCTTGTTTTATATACAACAGGGTCGCTTTTCACTGTGTGAGCGTCTCGCTGATGCTTGTCGAATGATGTTATTCTCCAGTTCTGCTAAGCAAAGCACTGTCTTTGCGACGCAAGAAGCCCGTAGGCATCGAACAGGGTCTGCTAGACCCAGCTGAAATGCTAACAACGAATTCCTTAATACTGCTCGCTAGAAAATAACACCGAAATTTTCCGTTTACTTTCAAAATTTCAAAAGAGATTATTCATTTTTGGTAATTTCTTTCGAAAATATTAGGCTTACTAAGACTCTAAAAGCCGCTTGCGGCTTCGAGGAAAGAAAAGGAAAAAAGCCGCGCGAATATAACTATCTCAAAGCCGCAAGTCTTAAAAACTCAGGCTTTCTAGCAGTAGCTGGGCTCGGCAACCTGTGTTAAAGACTTGACACAGGGTCCTGGAAAATATTTAATGAAAGACGCAGTAACTTTTTTTCTACTGGAAAGGCTGAAATATTCGAAAATATCCAATATTTCTCAAATTAATTTAAAAAAAAGTTCATTTTCAGTCGCTCTTACTAATTAAAAATAATTGCGAATAGGAAGTGTCTGGCCCACAGATTTTATCATTATCATAACTATCGTAAAATAAAAAAAAATAACACGCGGAAGCCAAACTTACTCATTTTTTAACACTTTGTAATTTATAATAGGAAAGTTTCCTCCCTGGAACAGCATTTTTCCCCTCGTCCGCTAGACAAAGAGAGAGAGAGCTTTTTTCAGCACGACCTAAGGTGACCAGCGGGAGGAGAGGCCCACTTAGCACGTGCATGGCGCTAAAATTTATTGTTGAGCCTGCAACTCCGAATTTTGGACGAAGAAATTGAAGCTTTCCTTCCTCGAAAAGATCGAAAAAAGCTTAAAGCGCGGCTTTTTTATGTATTTCTGATCGATGAATCAAGAAGCCGCATTCGGCTCGGAGCAAAATACGAGAAACCTGTGGAGAAAACCTGACTCAGGCTCTCAATATAGGTTGCCGAGCCTAAAATGAATTTCAGAGCAGCATTTGCGCGGCTTCTTTTATCTACATTTACAACGGAGCCGCAAGCGGCTTCTCGATTTTTCAAAATTTTATAGAAAAGGAGGACCCTAAAGAAGTGCCTGCTTCTACCCTGCATTTAACAAAACTCTGCCTTACCGAATTTGTAAACGATCGAAACTGCCAAGAACTATCAAAAATTGGCAAACAAACAGAACTGTTCTAGAGCTCGCGTTTTATTGAATTCTTGAATTTTTGAAAATTGAAAACACATCACATATTTTACGATAAAATATCATGACTGAAGTACGAGAAAAAGGGTTTATTTTTAAATAAATAGGAATTAAATAAATAATAAGAACGGCACAAATGGAGAAGACACTTTTTTGAAATTTGGAATTTTATAATTCTATAATTCTAAAGAAACTGAAAATTTTTGAAAAGAAAAAGGAATGGAAAGAATTTAGTAAGAAAAAAAAATAAGTAAAAATAGCAAAGAAGAGTCTCTCCAACAAATACCAATAATAAATACGATTCGAAATTACGAGAAAGGATTGACAAGTTGATAGAAGCTTAAGTTGAGTACCAAAAGAGGATGATCTTGAAAAGGAAAATGTAAACAATGATGCTTGCTACTGGTTGTATCTGTTGATTCAATTTAACTATTAACAAAATAGAAAAAAGTAGAAAATTAAAAATGTGAAATCAAGGAAGAGTACGCTAAATTCCTAAGATTTTCTCTAAAGCTAGAAGGTGGTAAATTAAGTATTTAAATAATTAGTACGCTATTAATTTAGTACAGTCAAAATATTAATCAAATCTCGCAAAAGAAAAATCTCGTGATTACGAGATACTTCAAAATAAATTAAAGATTTAAGCTTTCAAAGTTGGAAAGTCGAACGTTTAAATAAATAATATTAATAACGCAAGTTGCAACTGGCGAATAACGAACTTGTGACTTTGAAAATAGAGGTATATATTGTTTTTAACAAAGATTGGAAACGACGAAAATAGGACTAGAAAAGAGAGGACTTTGGAAGTATAAATAGTTAGCGGAAGAAGTGCTTCCTTACCAAAGCTTGTCCAGTCCCGATTTTGTCAATTCCATGGCCAAGAAGCACGCGGCGTTGGCGGGGAAAGCTCGCATCATCACAACGCCGAATCCGCGGAACATTTGCTTGAAGCCTCCTTCGGCCATCACCTCGCTAAACATTCCTCGTTAAAAGAGAGAAAGAGACATCAATATCAGCATCAACAGCTGCTGCTGTTGTTCTGTTTTTGTGGACTTACGCGTAGACGTCTTTGATACCGGCGTATCTACCAGAGATGTCGGTCTGGAATCGAGTCTTGAGGGTGTCTGGGGGGATGCCAATCGCCCAGTTGGCCATGCCGGCGAGACCACCGGCGACAAGGATGGAGCTAATCGACATTTCCTGGCCCTCAGGAGTCAATTGGTCCTTGATGTAGGCGTACATGCCAAAGTAGCAACCAGAAGCAGGCACATCTCTGGCGAGAGTAAGCACTGTACCTCGGTAGAGATTTCTCACTCCACCATCGGCGATCAGTTGCTTTTTCATGGTTTTCAAATTATTGTCCGGTTGCTTATCAGTCGCTTTATACTTGACTAGACTAGGCAACCTATAACATAGGAAACAGCCTAACCCTAACCCAGATCATTGAGTTAATCGAAATTCAAAAACCATTCCTTGGCGCAGTCGCCCATGCCTTTGTACTGGCCAGGTTTTGCGACTTGAAGGAGACATTTGATTCGTTCTCCTGGAGCCATGATGATTGTCGAGTAGACTCCGGCCAGCATACCGCCGCAGAAGAGCTCACCATAGCTCAGCTTCTCGTGGCCAGTAATTTTGCGGACCATGTTGCAGCCAGCAGCGTTACCAGCGAAAGAGAGGGCAAAGATGGGAGTGACACCAGTGAGCGGAGCCATGACTCCTCGGTAGAGACTACGAACTCCCTGAGTCCGAACCATGTCCTGAAATTTGTCGTTGAAATCAAGAAAGAGAAGCTCAGAAAAAAAGCTAGACGTGGGTAACTTACCTTGGCGCAGTCGAGAGATCCTTTGTAATGATTGGAGCTCTGAAGCTGGACTTTAACCATGTCAAAGGGTTGACCAACGACGACGGCTGCCATGCCACCTGCACCGCCCGATATGAACGATTTAACAGGATCGGACATGATCCTGTTTTAGTTCAGTGAAAATTCTAAACAAGAAATAGCGCGTTAATCAACTGAAAGTGAAACTATTTTGCAAAATGAAAATTAATAGTGTTTCTTAAGTATAAGTGAAAGAAAGGAATGTCAGTGAAGATGAGCTTTAACAGAAAAAGTTGAAAATTAAAAAAATAAGTTGCAAACGAAGCTCAGTAAAGCTGCAACTTGAAAAGTGTCTCAGGACATTTTGGTGTTGGCGAAGAAGTCACGAATATTTGGCTTGCGCGTGGACGACTTGAGTTTGATCGGATTCGCTTTTGAGGAGCCGCCAAGGCGATTGAAGGGTCTGTTTCCGCGGTTCGTCCGTTCTTTCTTGAAGAGGTTCGATTGAGCAACGAGTTTTGAAACGTCCAGCGAGCTCGAGTCTTGTTCGCTTCTAGTTTTCTTCTTTGGCGAGCGCTGTGGGACGGTTTTTACTTTGACGCGAGCGAAGACTGATGGAGGACTTGAGTGAATTGGCGGGGGTTTTTCAGGACTCTTGTTTCTTGCTTCGACTGGTCTAGCTGAAGAGCGTTGAATAATTGGACTGTAGGAGCTCTCATCGTCCAAGTCGTCGTCTTCCATGTCTCCATCACTTTCGTTGGCAATCTTTATCGCTTCCAGCCGCTGCATTCGGCTTTTTAAGTCGGTTTTCTGCGTCGCTTTTTCCGGAAGATTCGGCGTGTTGCTTTCCGTCAACGCAAGTGCATCGTTGAAGAGGGAGCTGTCGCAAAAAGTCGAGGAGCAGCTTCCATACGGCGTCGTTTTCTGCTTCTTCATCGGCGGCGTTGTCAAATCGATGCAACTCGAGCTGCCAGCGTCGCTTTTTCGCTTCTTGAGTTTGGCCAGCAAATCATCCGACAAAGGCGACTCGGTACAGATGCGCACAAAAGTCTCCGACTCTGGGTTCGCTCTTTTTGCAAGATCGAACTTCATTCTAATCGCGGTGATCTCTTCTTGGGCGCTTTCTTTTTGTCTTATTAGCAGTTGGTTATCCTAAATTCCTATGTCAAATCAGCACTAAAAAGCGAGCCATATTCTAGCTTCCCTCTTTTTAGATATAAATATCGCTATGAAATCAAAATTTTGATTAAAATTTTTTAGTTAATTCGATTAAAAGACACTGTTACACCCGAAAAAATGCCCTTTTCCGCCTATTTTGTGCACCAAACTGATTTTTTTCTATGAAAATTGGCCCTGATATCAACAAATGTTCTAGAAACGCTCAATTTTAGAAATTACCTCTTTGAGATTTTCGACACGCATCTTTTCCCTGCGCAAGTCCCTCTCCAAATTGGTGATTCTAGAGTTTCTCTTTTCATGTTCTGCAAGTAGACGGGTGTACTCTTTCTGGATCATGGTCGCATATTTGAATGTTTCGTTGATGTCCGCGCGGCTCTGTAGACCCTAGGTCGATCTTTAGCAAACGTCAAACAAATAATATTGATCATTTCAGGCGACCTTCGGATTCAAATAAATCCGACCAGCCAAAAGTACAAAAAAGTTACACAGCCATCATAGTGCTCTTGGTAACTGATTTTTTGAACTGTGAAGAAGCAAATTCGACGAATATTGTTTTGAAAAAAGAACTTACTTGAATCCAAGACGGATCATCTGTAGTACACTGTCTCAAGTTCTTGACTCTGTCGACGATCCTAATGTCGCTTTCCAGCTCCTTGACCTTGTCGTACTTGCTCTGAACAGTCGCCAGGTCGCAGCGTAATTCATTAGCTTCTGCAGCGATGTGATCGCATTTCATCTTCAATGCGCTGAGACGCGTACTGTCAGCCTTTTCTTTGTTCTTCAACTTGTCGCGTGATTTTTTGAGTTTGGTCACTTCTTCCGTCAGCGACTGTACTTTTCCCTCGTTCTCGCGCTTCGATCTTTGTTCCTCGAGCACTTGAGCCTCCAAAGCGGAGATTCTGTTTCGCAGGCGGGAGCTGTCTTTAGAAGGGCTTTCGCTTAGAGTTGTGTTGTTGGGAATCGCAAACTACAAAAATGATGATGGAAAAGAAGAAACGAAAGAGAATTTCTTACATAGAGCTGTTTAACAATTGAAGACCTGTTCGCTTTCGAGCGACATGTCGGGCAAATTGGTTGATTTCTGCACTGCTTGAGCCACTCATCTAAGCACGCTCGGTGGAAAGTATGGCCACAGGGGCATGCTGAGATGGCGCATTCGTTGGTCAGCTCATCAGTGCAGACAGAACATTCCGTTACGATTGTCATACGACTCTGAAAAGAAATAGGTCAAATAAAGGTGGAGAAAATGAAAGCTTAGAATGGAAAGATTCAAGCGGATAATATGGCAGTGAAAAGAGATGTAGAAAAAGATGAAATAATAACTCTGGTGGTGAAATGGCAGTAGTTTTAGTGAAAAGAGTAATAAAGCAACTGGTCTAGGTCTAGGATTTGGGGTGACCGGAGGTGATCTGAAATGAGTCGCCGAAAATGAATCACCGAAAGATGTGATAGAGCTTCGCGGATCACCTAAACGAGGTGATCGGAACCGATCACCCGCCTGAATTTTCTGGTGATTTAGGTGATCGAGATCACCTCTGACTGGTGATCCAAACATTTTCGATCACCAAAGTCGTGTGATTATGGTCAGGGCAGGGGTGGATATTTTGATGTCAAATCAATTTTTCGACCACCCTTTATTTGAAATTTAAAGAGATAATCTCCATTTCACCTTCTACTTTCATGAAAAGGGCTCGTCCCGGGAGCGAAATACGCTTCAACCCTCTTATCCGACTCAGTAATACTTTGCATCTACTTACTTACCCTTTACTTTGGATTCATTAGTTACTAACGGTAAGGGTTCTGAATTTCCGTAAAATCAAAAAAGGAACTAAAGAAAGGATTAACTTCTCAATACACGGGGTCGGTAAAACCGACCACGGTGACTTAGGCCCTCTTTTACTTCGAAGGTGGTAATCCATTTGACCTGATTTTTGCAATGTGCGAATTTTCGTGAAATCTCTCAAGAAAGATGGCGTTTTGCACCAGATTTCTCTCGCGCTCTCTATCGAAAAAACGGAAGGTTTTAAAAATGATTCAACTGATGTCAAACCACAAGTCTTCTCTTAGAGAAGATGACAATTCTGAATAAAAGCTTTCTGACACTTGAAGCGACTTTTTGTCGGAAGAAATATAAAACTTTATGAAAAAAACTTAACAAAAAATGAATTAAAAAGTAAATTAAAAAACTTCATAAACCGAAATTCGAGGTAGGAGATCCAATCACCCGAATTTGGTGATCGAGGAACTCCCAGAAATTGATTTGGTGATCGGGACTCGATCACCTTTTTGAGGTGATCCGAGAAACCCGATCACATCTTTTGGTGATTCATTTCTGGCGACTCATTTCAGATCACCTCCTGTCACCCCAGATCCTAGACCTAGCAACTGGTAAAGTTCAAACGCAGAACCACTTTTTTTGACATTGATATGCTTTATCAATGTCCTGCTTTCGTCTTTGCTCTTGAAACCAAAGGACTGCAATTAATCCCATAAATACAAATAAGAAAATGCGCAACGATTTGTTATACTTCTTCTGAACAGTAGCGAGTGCGGAACGCAAACCACGGGCTTCAGCAGTAATGAAATCATATGCGGCCATCAAGTCGCGGTTATCATCTCTGAGCGTGATGTTGGGAATCGCAAACTATAAAAAATTATCATAAAGAGAATATACTAGTTTACGTTTCAGCAAGAAAGACTTTTCACTTACATAAAGTTTTTTGACGATGGAAGACCTGGCCACTTCTGCGCGGCATGTCGGGCAAATGGGTCGTCGTCGGTTGTGCCGTAGCCACTCATCTAAACACGCCTGGTGAAATATGTGCCCACACGGGCAAGCCGAGATGGCACTTTCGCTTGCCATTCCGGCCATGCAGACCGCGCAATCCCCAACAATCATGATCTAAAAGGAAACAAATTAAAAACGAAAAGAAGATAAAGTTGAAGGAGTTGTTAAAGCATGTTGCGTGCGAGGGGTTCACTTTGAATATTGCAACTGACCCAGTTTTGAATTGAAAGAGTTAATTTAATAAAAGTTAATCGGAAAACGTTAATTGTTAAAATACTCTATCCCGCGAAGAAGAGCTTGTACAGCATGTAAATATTGATCTAGGGAATAATATTCTTACAGATGAAATTGTCTCTAACTAGACACTACACTAGCAACACAGTAGTTTATCACTGTATCACTATATGGCGAATCTAAGTGTCCTTTTTGTCGTCTAGCGCGATCGTTCCAGGACCCAAGGCGAGCAGTAGATTCAATCCGCCGACGACAGTTAATGTTTGGAAGAAATCTGAAGGCAAAAGCGGATGAGAAAGTGGCTTTGGCAGAAATCGTTACCATATCTTTTGAAATCGTACATGACCGACGTGTTCGAATGCGACCAGAAATCGTTGACGATGAAGTTGAGCGTCACCATCCAAATGATGAGTATAAAGGAGCACAAACGCGTTCTCAAGCCAACCGCGACCAAAATGACGAGAAAGAGGCCGACGGCGTCAGAAATCATCTCCTTCTTGATACCCACAGCGTCGAAGAAATAGTCTAAGAGGGGTAAAAGATGAAGGAGGGAATGATCTTTACCTGGAACTTGATCTGGTCCTTGGGCATCCTTCGACTTGTCTTGGTTGAAATGAAGAAGGGTGCAGAAAAGAAGCACTAGAAATACACGACCGAAAAGTTGCAGCGCGTCTTTAGGCTTCTTTTCCTCGAGAATCGGAAGACCGGGAGCAACTTTTTGTCCTTTTCCTTTTGCTGCCGATGTTGATGCTCCGCTAGCAGCAAACACAGAGCTCCTATCATGGCTAAAAATACAGTTCTAGCGCTAGTTTGAGAAGAAAAGCAGCTACCTAGATGGCGCATGAGGAATTTTGCATCTTGAATTATGGAATATACAATTGTTTGAAGAATAACGATGACAGAAAGCAATAAAACACTTGAACGAAGAGATCAAACTACGAAATCTACAAAAAAACGATGATTCTAGAGATGATCTGCCTCTTTCCTTGGGGTAACGAGAATACGTAGGAGGACCAATACGCCACAGAGACACTGGCCAACGAGATTGACGAGAACGATGAATGTGGCGATTTTGTCGGAAAAGCTCCATGATTTTCCGATGTAGTCTTTGTGGTCGTGCCACTGATGCCACATTCGAATTCCATCCTCGATGAATGTGGACACTGCAAAAAGAAATTTACGACAAAGCATTATTTTTGAATTCGTAGTCTTGGCCCAAAAAAAAACTGAGGCGGTGTCCTGAAAGAGCTAAGAGCGATTTTCGGTATTCTGAGTGAGGTAACTGACTGATAGCATTGAAGAATCTGCAGCTTTACCTAGAAAGAGACGACCAACCCAGATGATGCCCTCTCGAAAATCTTTCAAAATGTCTTTGGCCACATTGTCCGCTTCCTTTATGAAGCTGCCTCCCATTCTGAAGGCTAATACTTTATTAAAAGAAACAATCTTTTTTGTATATAAAATTTATTCAAGTATGTTTTGCCACAGATACAGACAGGTTTCAAATAAAAACAAATATGCAAAAGGAAGGATTATAACTTAATGTTTAACAATAAAGAAACCCGTGAGAAGGAGAATAAGCGAGAATATTTTGAACTAATAAAAATAATATTTCAGACTGTCCCTAAAACTAAATAAAATCTCCAGAATTTGAAATCATGGAAGAGAATCGAAATCAATGGGCTGTGAAAAGAGTAAATTTTCAACTTTACAAGTCTTGAAAGTTCTACTGAGTCAATACAGTGCTGAAAGCGCAGACTATACTCGATGAGAAATTGAAAATGAAAAGACTTGCCGAATCGTTGCTTTTTAAATAATATATTATCTCGTCACCAAGAGGAATAAATCCGAATTTATAGATTTAAATTTTAAAACAAACGCGTGAAAACTCTCCCAAATGTCATTTTGGAGGTTCAACAATTTCGAAAATTAAGTAGAAACAAGAGAACACTAAAAGAAACACTTCTCCTTTCAAAAATTAACTGAACGCTTTCACTTTTACTCGGAAGAACTTTGAAAATCGCTTGCTCACCAATAATATAAATACGTATAGCTATAGTTGTGCTCTTAATCTATATGATGCAGACGTTTTTCGTCCGAAAAGTAGAAGATCAAGCGTTCAAGCAACTCTTAACCTGAGGGAGTGAATGTCTATTGTAGCGTTATTCGGGAATCTGAAGCCAATCAGATATCAGAATCATTTTTCTGGGCCAATCAAAGGCTACCATAACCCACTAGAATTCAAGTAACACCACTCTTGCCTGGGACATGAGCATTTCTTTAATAATTCTAGTGCCTCTCAAGAAACAAATAAAAACGCCCTCAAGCACCTATGAAAAGTTAAATAGTTTATAAGTTGGAGAAGAGTAAGAACTACAAGTAAACTAACAGTAACAGCCATTACTGAATCGTCGAAATAATATTTTTAGTTATTCGTTAGAAGTAAAAACAAACTCAGTATTTAAAATAAGCTTTAAATAAGACAGAACGCAAAAATGCTTTGTAAAGGCCACAGAAGAATAGGATTGTTGATTACAAAAAAAAAATAACTTAAATATTGCACGTGTTGGATTATCCATGTCGATTAGGATAGAATATAACTTAGGGGGAAGGGAAGCTTGGGAAAAGCGTCAAAATTAATTGTGATGTGTTTAATTATTTTTTAACGAGAACTGCGTGTTGGTAAGCAGGGCGAAACCGCGTCAAGGCCGACTCAAGAATCTCGAAAGAAGAAAAAAAAATATTGCTTGGGGCGAGTGTATTGAAGAATTGATCAAAATCGGAATAATGCTGTGAAAACGAACTCAAGCACTCGCCCCTGCCAGTAGCTTATGACCATAAGATTGATTTGATCTTGGAGACAACGAGGACTACCTTCAATAATTCAATTGAAAAGCAAGCCCAAGAAACCATGTCTCTTACCTTAACTGTCACATTGGAAAATCCACCCTTTTCAAACCCAAATTCAAGCATTTTACCGCGTCAAAGGAAAAGAAAGTAACAATGAGCGTTTTGAAAATTAATAGGTAAATCTGGAAGAAGATCGGAATTTTGCGAACGTTGCCTTTTCATGCGAAAAAAAATGCGAATTATAATTTTAAAAAAGAGTGAATTAGGTCTGTTATTAATAAATTTAGGAGATTGATGATTCTTGAGTCTGGCCCCACGGGGCGCTCCTGGTAATCCGTAGATTTTCTTTTTTTTTTTATTTTTGTAAAAGCGTAAATGGAAAAAAGTGGAACATTTGGCATGGCACTAGAATCGCGCCACGACAACAACAAAAAAGTGGATAGTAGATATTTAGATAGTATCAACTTGAACAACTTGGAATAAAGTTGGGATTGCACAGAATAGGTATAAGATAAAATAAAATAAAATGAGCAGATATTAGACTAATGCGAAGAAGAAGAATTGGGCGGTGGTGGACTTTGAGCTGCTTCTGTTTCTGTGTTGCTGCTGCTGCTTTTCGTTGGACTGGACATGAGCTGAGCCCACTCCTCAGTCTGCGCGCGTAGCAATTGCTTCACGTCCGCCAAATCGTACTGTAGCTCTTCGACGCGTTCCACCTTCTCGCCGTACAGTGTCAATAGGGCCGAGTACTTCTTCTCCAACTCGACGATCTTGCGCTTCTGAGCCGAGTTGAGCCCCTTGAACTCGTCGATTTTGTCGGCAACTTCGCTGAGTCGAACCACTTCTTGGGCGAGTTTTTCGCGCTGCGCCTGAGCCTCGCTTCTGTCACTGCGGAGCTGATACAGCTCGCCTTCACGCTGCTTCAGCTGGGCTTGCAGCGTCTCGATGATGCCTGGCCCGAGCGGGGTCGATTTCAATGAGAAGGAAGAGTCAAGGATATTTTCAGAAACGCCGCTGAAGGAAATGTCGCCATCGGAGGTGACGGACTCGCGATCGTTTGGAAGATTGAGGGAGTCCTGCTGAAGGCTGGTAGATTGCTGCGAGGGGTAGTTCCAAAGCCGCTGGAGCGCTAGAAAATCGAGATGAATAATCATAAGGAATGTATAAAGATAATTACCTTGGGTCTCTGATTCTTGTTGCAGTCTCTTGGCCCTTTCGCTCTCCCCAATGGCCTTTTCTTTCTCTAAGCTCCCCTCTAGAATGACGATTTCCCTGCGAAGCTGCTCGACCTGACTGTTCAACTGCTCCCTCTCCGATTGGTATTCCGAAATGAGTGTTTCCTTCGCTGCCTCTGCTTCTTGAAGCGATTTGATTCTCTCGTCAAGCTGAAGTTGGAGCTTGGCTTGGAGGTCGTTGGCTTCGGCGCGCGATCGCTCGAGGATTTTTATTTGCGCTCTGAGTTCGCTAATTGTGTCGCGGATTGTACGATCTGACTCATGATGAACGGCGATCTGAAGGTTTGGTTGAAGATAAAATATAAAAGCGTATGTTTGATGATATGAGGGAAAATGGATAATTATTGCTGGTTGTACCTGCTCTTGAAGTTCTTCTATTCTCGTCTGGAACGACTTTTCCAGCGCTTCGAAATTCGCTGCTTGACTCGAGTTCGTCGATTGTAAGTTTTCAATCTGTCTCAACAGGGGGCGAGTAGCGCTTTGGATCGATTGTCCGAGATCGTGATTTCTTTGCTCGGATTCTTCTAGCTGAGACTGATAGTTAGTCAGTTGCCGCTTGAGATTGTCTTCTCGTCTACCGAAGTCGCCTTCTATTCTGAGCGCCTCGTCCTGGAGCGTTTGAATGCGCTGCCTCAGCTGGTGCCGTTCAAGTTCCCACTGCCGGGCGGACTCGTCAAACTGCTTTTGCAGCGTGAACTTGGCCTCCTCCAACTTCACCGCTCCCTCCTTGTCGTGCTCTTTCTCGATGATTGTGCGTTGCAGCTCCGCGATTTCCTTGTACGCTGAGTCGAGGGTCACTTCCAACGAGCGTATCTTCTCCTGGTTGTCTTCCAAGCTTGCGCGCAAGGATTGAATCTCGTCGTGCGCTTTCTCACTCTCATAAGTCAGGCGACGTAGCGCTTCGGACTTTTTAGACTCTTCTTCCTAGACAAAAGCAATTAAAATCCACCCTAGCTTTGGGTTACTTAAGTACCTTGACAGTTTCAAGTTCTGCTTCGAGTCTCGTAGAAGAGTCTTCACCCTTTTTCGCCTTTTCATCCGACTTTTTCAGTTTTTCGTCGGTTTCCTTGACGCGCGATCGCAGCTTTTTTATGGTATTGTTGAGGGTGAGCTGCTCCTTGGAGAGTTTTTCGCCCTCCGACATCAACCCTTGGATTTGATCGTCTTTTTCTTTGATAATGTCGTCCACATGATTTTTTGAAAAAGACGAGGCGATTTGATCCTTGGCTGCTTTGAGCTGGAGTTGTCGCTTGTGCAGTTCTTCTTCCAGAATCTACGAAAGAAACAAGTTATTACAAAGAACATCAAAAAGATGTTAAAAGATGTCAAAAGATAAAGAAATTGATGAAGTACCTCTATTTTGCTTGAAAAATTGGCGACGTCACTTGAGTACTCTTCCAAATAAGCAACCTTTCCTCTGAGTTCATCGTTTTCCGCCTGGAGCTCGGCATTGTTGGTGCTGACGCCGACGAGTTGCTGCTCACGGAGGGCGAGTTGCTTCGTAATCTCGTGGAAGCTGTTGCCCATCGCTTCTGTGTGTTCCTTCAGGAAGTCAATCTTCAGCTGGCTTTCGAGGGCAACCTCTTCCTCTGCCGGACTCCGAGGATCCCCCAGGTCGGCAGCTACTTTCAAGCTTAACTTTTCCTCCTCTTCCCTCTTTTGAGTGTGTTCCTTTTCTCCGCCACCTGGATCCTGGTCGTGGGGATCGATGAGCGAGTTGACACCATTCACTTTCTTTTCGCTTTCCTTATTCTCTTCTGGAGGCGCTTCTGCTTTTGACAATCGCTTTGCCTTGATTCTCGAGGAACGCGGAGACGTTTTCTTCGGAGGAGAGCGGCGTGGCTTTGGCGCGTCTTCTGACCACTGATCGTTCCAATTTTCAGACTTGGATGGATTACGCGTCGGGGGCGCTGAAAAAGTTTTAAAGTTATTGCTTCATTCATGTTGACGAGATTGTATAGTCCCAAGAGTTTTCTACGAAGTGGGTCGATCTTTTTGCATAAATCTACCGTAAAAAATCTGATAAAGATCAAAAAAATTACAAAGGCAGATAGCTACTCTTTTGCAGCTGTTGGAAACAGAAGGCCTTGCTTGTTGGCTAGGTATAAAAGCGGAAAAGTTGCAGAAAAAAGTATCAGTTTAAAATGATCTATCTAAAGGAGTATTTCGGTTTATTGCAATCCGTCGAGCGTAAGTCAATATAATTTTGTATGATTTTCAATGTTAAAATGATTCAATAAGATTTTTGACATCTGGTAGGTTAAAATCTTCCCAGCCTTTTCCCTGATTATGAGACAACCTTTCTTGAAAGTACTTGGAAATACAATATCTATGATAAACCACGACGTCAACTAATTCGATATATCATTTTCATTTGTGTTACCTTTTCTATTTGTTGTTTCCTCGCTTTTTTCTTCGACGGGTAAGACTGGTGGGTCGGTGGCATTTTCAGTTGAACCGATTTCGGGATTGCTTTGTCCAGCTTGCGGCGTTGCATTACTCGCCGCTTCCTCGTTGATGTCGAGGACGATGTCAATGCCCCGCTGGGCCTCCTTAGCCAGAGTTTTAGCCCAGGAGCTCCAACTCATGCTAAAACGTAACAAACACGTTAGAAATCGCTACTAGTGATTTTCTTTCAAAAAATATTCGGGGTGATTAGTTTTTCTGCCTATACTAGCTATTCAAAGATACTGTAACTGTTTGTTCATTTGTTTATTAATGAATCTAATAACGAAGAATAGAGAGATGCAAATTAAGTTTATTAAATAGGAAAGAAAAAAGAGCACCATCCGGGTGAGTATCTTCAGGAGCAAAATAAAATAAAAAAGAAAGAGTTCTAACGATGATTTTTGAATATGTCCAAGAAAGAGGGTTTGACAGAATAGACATTTAATTACTGTAATAGTTCATCTTCCGAATGGTGCAATCTGAGACAGAAAGAAATGAAAGGCACAATTTTCGGAAGATCCATTAAAAAAGTGGGATTTTTTTCATTTGAGATTGAGGGGGAACGTAGAAAGATAAGAAAAGGCAATTTTTGAACTCAGATATTGTAGCAAGAAGAAGCAGAGTTAAACGAGCCTCTTCAGTGTCATTTTTTGTAAGTAGAAATAAAAAAAAGTTTTTCATCATTTTATTTTTGTAACGTAAAATAGAAGGTAAACAAACGGCGAAAGAAATATTATTTTTTTTTAATTGAAAAGTTGGATCATTGAATAAAAAATGTTTAGCTTATTTTTCAATTTGAAATGAAAAATTTTGGCTTTTTAATTTTAACTTTGATTTTTTTCAACAGAAAACCAAGAAATCGAAGAATGGGAAAATAAAACGATTGCTTGTGGAAACTTAAAAGAGTGATTTTTAATATTGATAGCATTTAGTTATTTTTAACAAAACGGATATTAAATTAAACCGAAAAAGAAGGAGTCATGTTTTTTGACATTTTAAATTAGCGATTTTAACCTTTTCCTTGATTTTTTGAGAATGCGAAGTATTTTCATTGTAGTTTCAGTTTTGGGTCAGTTTCAGTTACAGGTTGCTACAGTTGTTGGAATCTTGACTGGAGCTGACTTGTTATTGGAGCAGTTATTGGCCAGCAATTGAACTGAGATTACGATTTTCATTTTTGTTTTGTTAATTAGGGTTAGGAACAGCAATAGTTTAGATTTTTAAGTTCGAACCAAAGTGGGCTCTAGAGTAACTTATAGCGACCTACGATTCTTTTTTTGCATGATCCAATATTTTAATAAATTTAGAAGATCCATTTTTAACCTAGAAATAGTGCAAATCAACGGAGAGTTGGAACCACGGTTGATTTAGGGCCCGCAGCCGGTCACCAGCCAAATGTCACTCGTTTGGGTCAGCGCCGTTTTTGTTTCTAGCACGATGACGCCTGAAATGAGGGTTGAAATCAGATGCCTTTTCCATTATTATTGCTGCTACCGTAACCTCAGCCCACGTCACTGGACGAGCGTGTTTTGAGCTGATACAAAAACGGTCTTTGGCGATTAAGGGCATCACGTATTATTCACCACTTGTTACTATCAAAGAATTCAACACTGTACTTTGTCTGCTGATTCCTCAAAATACCGTTATTACAACTCGGGAAGTTTCTTCTAAAACTCTCTACCGCAGAAAGTTTGTGATGGATTTGAATGGTGATGCCCTTCATCGCAAGACCCCTTTTTTAAATGAATTTAGGAAATGTTCGTTTAGCGGAAAATGGTCTTAACATAACTGATGGTGCATTCTTGAATAACCAAAATTTCAACCCTTTCCTTGGCCGCATAGTAGCTTAAAATTCTTGTTTGGGTCGTTAAGCTCCTGGGTGATTGATTCATCCCGATACGATCTTCCCTAGAAAAAGAATAATAAGATAAATAGTAACACTATCGATGGTACCTGCAAGCCATGGTTGTGGAAGCCAAGGACGCTGTCTGGCAGACAAACGGCGTCTTGCAACTCAAAGTCGAATGTAATTTCGGAGCGTAGCTTGCGCGTCGGTTTCAACACGCCGCGCTTGGAGACGATTTTGATGAAGCGATCGAAGCCGATGACGAGTGTGTCGTATTCGAGCTGTTTGGCAATGGTGACGGGCAGGAGGTGATCTTCGTCGATAACAATTTCGGGATTGGCGACGTTAAGATCGACCAAATGGACGTGAAAGTTCGTGTCGCGCGTTGTTGGCGCCGAAACACCGACGAGAACGGACGGTAGACTTCCATTGCTGTTATCTGAATTATTTCAATTAGAATCGAAAAAACTACGAAAAAGAAAAAAAGTGCTTTGAATAGCAGAAGTAATATGTAATGTTCCCTAGGGCGCTCTCTATTAATTGTTTTGGCAACAAGTAAATTGAACATCCATTTTTCGTTTCACTTTTCATTCTTACCTGGGGATGAAATGACAAGACGGAAGGGCGAATGCTCCGGTACCGCCATATCCACCTGCTTAAAAATGACGAAGCGACGGAGCATGTCGTGCCACTGGAGGAGAATTATCGAGTGGTGCGTCGCCGCCACCAGATAAATGTCCCCTGCGTTGCGCACATGGTCGCATTTTATACAACCTAATTCAAGGGAAATGAAGAACTAACCGATTGACCGTTTTTCACCTTTAGTATCTGGTATACTTCTGGTCACAGAAAATCGTCTACTAATAACTGATGGGATTCTAGCAATCGTGGCCTTCGCCGTTTTGTCTATCAAAGTTGCCAAGTCGTGCGAGTATAATTGTGGATTCTTTTTGCCCGTGAGCGTGATTAAGATATTGTCCCAAATGATCATCCAGCTGATTTTTCGCTGAAGAAGGCGCACCATTTCTTCCTCGTGGAGCAGGCCCAGGTTCAGGTAATAGAGCCCCTCGTTGCAACCAAAGAGAATGTACTGTTCTTCAGTTTCTGGATGCGTCCAACTTGTCGCGCAGTTTATTTCCAGAGGACAACCGTTGAAAATTTTACTAGAAAAAAGGTTGAAAGAGGTCTCTAAGTGTCTATTGGTGTCTACTGGCTGATTTTTTACCTAAGACCAGCGCCCATGTGCACTTTTGGTTGTAATAAAATTCCATTTGAGACGTTTTTGCTGCCTGTTGTATTTGGTGGTGGAGGCTTTGGAGGACGGGCGCGGGCGGGCACTTGAGGTGCTTGATTGTTTGCTCCTGCCGTGACTGTAGGGTTGCTGTTTCCTGAGTCCGTCGACGCGGAGTTTGTTCTCTTCCTGTGTTGAGGTCTGACGGGCGCTTGTTGAACTTCAGAAGGAATTGCTTTTGAATTGGCATTGGCAGATGAAGGGATTGGCGGTGCTGGCTGCAGCGGTTTGTGATGCTGTCTCGGCGGCACCGAGGGACCGGCTGGGATCGGCGGCGCGGGGAGCTTGCTCGGACGAGCTGGTGGAGCACCAGCGTTATTACTGCTAGCTCCCGCTGCTCTGGAAACTGGCCGGATCAGCGTATTTTCGTAATCCTTCACTTCACGCGAGATTGGTCGCACCAGCGTCGCTTGGGAATCATTCGTGCTGTTCGATACACTCGTTGAATTACTCAAACGATCTCCGAGTTCGTTGATTTCGTCTTTTGACACAGCTGGCGGCTGAGAGTCTGGAGCTTCCAGGTCTTTTCCACCAGAGCCTTTTACTGAAATAGGGCCGACAATGTCATGATCTTCCTCGTCTAGCTCGTCTGCTCGCTGTGGACGGGAAGGATTACGGCTTTTTTCGATCAGTTCTGCGCAAAGATTCGAGCTCAATCCAGCTGAACAAGGGTAAAGGTAAGTAATGAATTTTAGATAAAGGCACCTTGGATCACGAACGAGTGTCGAAGAAGTTGTTCAGCAGTTGGACGACTTCTCGACGACTTGGTCAACGAGACCTTGATAAAATCATGGAATTCCTTTGACCATTTGTTGCGCGATTGATCCTTGAGCTTAGGAGATTTGAAGCTTCGCTGGCTCATCAAGAAAAGAGCTCGCATCGGATGTAGATCGAAGTTTGGCGGCTGAAGCTCGGCCATTTCGATTCCTGGAAAATTTATCAATCAAAACGGCAGCTAAAAGAGTTGTTTTTTACCTGTAATACCGACTGCCCAAACATCGCACTTGACATCGTATCCTCCTTTGCGTTCGACAGCTGCGACTTCAGGTGCCATCCAATATGGCGTGCCAATGAAGCTCTTGCGTTTTCCGATCGTTTGGGTAATTTGAGCAGAGACACTAGAATCAAAATAAGTCAACCGCTGAAAACGACGTATTATTCACAAACAACACAAGTTTTTTTTAGCTTATTAGCATAATCTTACCCGAAATCAGCAAGTTTTATGTCGCCAGTGTTTGTCAGGAGAATGTTAGCACCTTTGATGTCCCTGTGCATTATGCTTTTCCGATGGAGATATCCAAGTCCTTTAATTAATTTAATTAAATTGATGTACAGGGGTGAGCTCAAGTTGGCACCGCAATAGAGAGGTCAGAAAGGGGTGGGTCTAACAGAGAGCTTCAAAGGATCTTCCCTCGTCAAGCGGGCTCCCTCTGGCCTCCATACTATGGAGTCCATAGTATCACCCTCGACTAAAGAGGGTAGCCTTAATTAATTTGGGAGAGCTAATCTTTAGTACATGGGGCGTTATTTACGACGGGCCAAGTTGAGCCACCACTGAAGTAGAAGCCTAGTAATTTATAAGTAGACTCACCTCTTAGGGTCTCCCTACAAACATAAGCAATCTGTTTCTCCGCCAAGGGGCCTGTGATGTGATAAATGTCCTGAATAGAGCCACCACCGCAGTATTCCATGGCGATCCATAGCTTTTGCATGCGCAGGTAGCTACCAAAGTATTTCACAATATTTTTATGTTCATTGTCCTTGAGCATGTCAATCTCTTGCTAGGCACCACAAAATCAATATGAAAACGTAAGGCTAAATGCGATTCGCTTACTTTGATCAAATTGAATTCATCACCGGGCTCAATTTTGATGATTTTGACGGCGCTGAGCTCGCCCGTCGTCGTGTGTTTCGCCTGAATAAAATCAGTGAGTGCGGTAAGGAGCGCCGAATCAAGCGCCGCAAGAACGCTAGAATCTCGCCTCTGCGCTACTAGAATCCTACCTTATAGACGTCGCCATAGGTTCCGCTGCCTATTCGCGCGAGTAGCTCAAAGTCCTCCTGCGGATTTCGACGGGAGATGTCGCCCAGACTCGCTCCCGTCGACATCGTCCGAAATCGATTGTTACTTCCGCCAAAATAACCACAATAGTCTAAAGCGGTCAATATTATTTCCAACATTATTTTTTTATTTTCCCAAGATTGGGTTTTTTTTGGCCCAGAGCTCTTTTTTTCGTAGAAAATGCAAATCTACCACACTTTGACCGCATTGTTTCCGTATTATGCTTAAATCAACTCAAGATCATATTTTAAGACAGATTTATCACTTTTAATAATTCAGGCACGCCAGTGTCATTCTCTTTCTGTACAAGCAGGATAATATCACTCAGAACTTTCGTTATCAGTGGAAAGTGGGACTCGTTATCACTCGATAACTCGCTGTGCTTGAGTTTTTCCACAAAGATGCAATTCTCGCGCCAGGACTCTTCAACCCAAAGTGGCTCCATGTCGATGTGTATTAATTCCGACTTCTTTCTGTTCATTCTTGATAACGATTTCACGTAATCACTGTTAAGGCTTCTCAATTTTCAATTTAGAAGATTCAAATTTTTGAGCGTAGTTATCAACTAGTCCTGCGTAAAAAACTGTAACAATTTTAGCAAAGAAACTAGAGCGATAAGAATCAAGTTCGATCTGCACCCCCGTCGAGATCTCCTTGCATGAAGCGCCCTCTTTTGGAAGAGAATCCAAATAAATCAAGACAGCTTTGCTAATTTTTATGTCCTTTCAAAAAGTAAAAGTGAATCAAGGAAACAGAAACTGAATGTTCGAACTCGACCGAGAACCACTGTTATAAAATGAAGATGCATGTTCATTAGTTGTCTCGAAATCTTTCGTGTCCCGGAGTCTTTTGCCAATCATATTGAATAAATAAATAACAATGATTTCTTATCAAATCAGTACATTTTATATTTATACTCTGCTCAAGTTTCTGGTTGGCCTGGAAATTGGTTTCTACGAAAAATTTTTTGAATACTATTTATGAAGCCTTTCCCATTGTCATAAGTACACGAGTTCACAAATAATTTGTAATTGACGCCTTCCGCCAGCGTCGGTTCATAATTCTCGCCTCCAGTAAGATTGAGAATTCCGTCGGTTTTCTTGTAGAACTGCTCGGCCATTTCTTGCAGCGTGTTGAAGCTAAACGTCGTGTAGAGAACGAGCTCGCAGTCGAGGCGATTCAGCTCGCGGAGAAATTGTAGCGCTCCGCGTCTGAAACGAAATCGCCACCCAGATTCCACTTAATTCGTCTTAAACTTCAAAAGCAACCAAAAAAGTAGACGCTTACATGTATAGTCGGCTTCTATTAGCGCGTGTAGTTCAAAAGAAACTGTCAGTTTCGGGGCATTTTTATGTTTTTCTGGCAGAAATGAATCGTAATTCGGCCGTTTTAAACTCTCCCACCAGCTTTTACAGTAGTTCCATCTTGTTCCCGTCGAAATGGTTTTAATTTTTTTCAAAAAAAACGAGCCTGAAGCTCAGAATTTCAACATAGTATCTAAAACCATAGCTATGGATGCTCCTTTGAGACGCTCATGTGCTACCATAAATCTGTAATTGTTTGGAAAGAATGGAATCGGATTCATCGCTTCGTGGAATTGCTCTTCGGTGAAATTCTTGATCACTTCTGGAGGATAAATTCCCGTCTCTGGAAGAGGCGGCATTTTCGGAGCATCTGGCAAAGCAGCGTAAATTGGTAACTAAAACGCTCAGGTTAATTTCTAGTGAGGCACCAAAGAAGCAAAAATACCTGATAGCAAAGAATTCCAACAGCGATGCCCTGAGAAGTGATTATTCGCCTTGTTCGTTTCCACGATTCTGGAACCTAAATATTCTCAATTACGAAGTGAAAACACTCCAAAAAGTACCTCATTCCATCGCTTGACAAGTTTCAACTCGCGAACTTTCGTCTTCAGCTCTTTTATCGCTGCAGAGAGCCGATTCATGGTCCAACTACAGGACCGATTCTAGTTCTATCAATTTCGATTGTTCCCCCCGAAAACAAAGTCCGAAATCAGTCTGATTTTCAAACAGTAACTGTCTTGCTTGCATTACTTCTGATTACAGTAAGGTACTCAAGGAAGAGCAAGTACCAATAATCAATATTGACAGTAAAAAGAAGTGTGACGGAAGTCGAGTCCAGTTCAAAGGGGAATTTAAGGCAATTTCATTATTAGCTTTTTTTCAATAAGAGCATTCAATATTTAAATCCATAGCAACGCCTTCTGAGCGTCAAACAAGAGAGAGAGAGTCTCAACTCTGAGTATCCTGAGAGTGAGCGTCTGGCTCTTATAAATTCTAGCGATAAGATAATGAGCAGACAGAGTTACTATGCATTCGACCCGACGAGAAGGACGAGGGAGAAGTACACAAGATTAATCAAAGAACATGAGGTGCTATTTTTATTAATGTTAATAAAAAAAGAAGTAGATGCCTCCCTAAATTGACGATAGATAGGGGGTGCACAGTGGGAAAATCGAATTTTTTATCATCCTCTTATTGGGATGAAAAATATATCGATAGAAAGCCCATGATCTACTGATCATTTTAACATGTGAATTGGGGTCATTGAAGGTCACGTGAGGTCACTTGAGGTCAAAATCTGATTTTTCTCAAAGTCGACGTAACTAGGGTTTCTTTGCATGATTTTGATCGCTAATGATCACTGATCATAAAAATTATCATAAAACACTCATCCGGACCAATCCTGAGCAATCAGAGCAAAAAATAAAAAAATGAGGAAACTTAAATTTCACTGTAAAAATTCTTGAATATAAAATCTTGACAAAATGATAACCATAAAGCTAATAAAATCTTGAGCAATAAAAATTTAATAATGACGGGAGCGGGTGGGGTTGGGGACAACACTATAATAATAATCAGCGAAATCAAGAATTTCGGATCAAAGGCCTTTGTCAATCCCATTTAAAATTAAAAGCCAGGGACGGGGCTGAGACGGCCCGAAGGGCCGTCAAGCCCATTTAAAATTAAAAGCCAGGGACGGGGCTGAGACGGCCCGAAGGGCCGTCAAGCCCATTTAAAATTAAAAGCCAGGGACGGGGCTGAGACGGCCCGAAGGGCCGTCAAGCCCATTTAAAATTAAAAGCCAGGGACGGGGCTGAGACGGCCCGAAGGGCCGTCAAGCCCATTTAAAATTAAAAGCCAGGGACGGGGCTGAGACGGCCCGAAGGGCCGTCAAGCCCATTTAAAATTAAAAGCCAGGGACGGGGCTGAGACGGCCCGAAGGGCCGTCAAGCCCATTTAAAATTAAAAGCCAGGGACGGGGCTGAGACGGCCCGAAGGGCCGTCAAGCCCATTTAAAATTAAAAGCCAGGGACGGGGCTGAGACGGCCCGAAGGGCCGTCAAGCCCATTTAAAATTAAAAGCCAGGGACGGGGCTGAGACGGCCCGAAGGGCCGTCAAGCCCATTTAAAATTAAAAGCCAGGGACGGGGCTGAGACGGCCCGAAGGGCCGTCAAGCCCATTTAAAATTAAAAGCCAGGGACGGGGCTGAGACGGCCCGAAGGGCCGTCAAGCCCATTTAAAATTAAAAGCCAGGGACGGGGCTGAGACGGCCCGAAGGGCCGTCGAGCCCATTTAAAATTAAAAGCCAGGGACGGGGCTGAGACGGCCCGAAGGGCCGTCAAGCCCATTTAAAATTAAAAGCCAGGGACGGGGCTGAGACGGCCCGAAGGGCCGTCAAGCCCATTTAAAATTAAAAGCCAGGGACGGGGCTGAGACGGCCCGAAGGGCCGTCAAGCCCATTTAAAATTATAAGCCAGGGACGGGCCCGGGTTTAATAAATTTTATTAAATTATGATTACTTTTTCCTCTTCCAGGAGCATTCTTCCACCAGCGAAGTCCTCCGGAGGACAATTTATGACTCACGCTGGATCACATGATCAGTTTCAATCGTTTAGAGTGGAAAACGGTCATGAAAAAAAAATGTCATCGTCGGGATTCGAACACCCCACTTGGCCGAAAAGTGAAGGATTTTGACAGAAAATCGGCTCTAGAATTTTTTGCTCACGAGTGCACAAGATCATATGACTATCATTTGAAAGCGCATGATCTGCTCTCTTTAATGCTAGAAAATTACAAGGTAACCTTTTGGCACTTTTTTTCTATAGGCAAAAGTATGTTTAGTCTACCCTTCTCACGTGATTTTAGGGGTGAAAATGTGCTTTTTGGGTTTCCGTGTAATGAAATAAAATGATCCTTAGAAGAAAACGGATCTTTTTGATAGGTTACAATATAGATACATGTACTTTTAAATTATCCGATTTTCCCACTGTGCACCCCCTAACGATAGAGGATTAGGAAATGACTAGGGACTTTAGGGAAAATCACTGATATAATTTGAATCTATCATATATTCTTTAGGAGTCGATGGCAAGTACGTATATGAGCGAGTACCAGAGAACATACAAGAATCTGAATCCACTAGTAACTCATTCCATCGATGTTCCAGAAGATGTTTCTTCCAATTCTGCTGACACAAGTAACCAGGAATTAACATGGGAAAGATACTTGTCGACTGAGTCGCCACGCTTTGAGTACACGCCCCGGGCGAGATTTGCATCAGAAACCAGTGGCTTCTGTCGGACGAGTGAGCCGTTTTCGAGCGCAAAATGCACCCGTGGCAATCTGGCCCAGCCCTCTGAAATTGACCGAGAATTGAAAGAAGCAGAAACGAAAAATGGTGGAAAAATCAAGATTTACAGAGACGCGGCGACAGAAACAGTAAACACTACTGGCACCCAAACACCCCTACAGCCAGTCTACAGAGCTTCAAATTACAGACAGAAACTACAGGCGGTGAAAGAAGCAAACTACCGGCGGAAACCGCAGAGCATCGGTTTTTACTTAAAATAAAAACAAGACCTGCTGAAATTAAAAAAAAACAAGATTTTATGTACAACGTATTCTTTATTGAAATATGTTTCTTTTTCTTTTTCAAATCAAATGAATGTTACAACTGTGTAAAATTTGAACTGTGAAATGAGTGAATGGAATCAAACCAAAAAAAAACAACGGTGAAATGTTTCGTTAGCATTTACTATCGGCGGCCACAATGACGATCTGAAAAAGGGGTTGTTTTTTAGGGAAATGAATCTGGAATAAGAATGATATCGGTACCATCAGATAGCGACATAGAAGAGAACAGGGACTTACATTAAGTGAAGGTCTTGAGTTGATTTATGGAGAGAATGAGCTGGTCGGTGTCTGCTTCCGTGCTCTTCGCCCGTTCCCTCGTCGTCTCCGGTATATAAGGAGTGTTGACCGACAGACGCCGAAAGAGCGCGGGCGTTGAGGCGTGCGCCGAGGTCACAGTCGACGCTCTGGGCCGACCATGATCCGTCGTCGTCACTTGCGAAACTAGTTTTGTGTTAATGTAGTCTTTGGCCAGTTCCAGAGAGTCGATAGTTTCGAATGTACTAAATATAGATAGTCAATAATCAAACGAATAGAGTTTGGTTTACCTTTTGCGTTCAGGGTTGATTGAATTTAATCTTTCAGATTCTATAGCATTTAGAGTTGAACATATGCTTGCTTGTCTTCTGCTTCTTTTTGCAACTGGCAGCTCGGGATACTGCTTCCTCAGCTCCTCGACCAGTTTACACACATTTCCTTCTCCAACCTCCGAACTTCTTACATCTGTGCTCACAATCAGTCAAGAGCTCTTTCTCAAAAGCCTTACCTTTCATACTAATCAATGGCCTTATACCCTGGCGTCTTTTGTGGTGTTTAGTGATATAATCGTCTGATGATCCGAGATTCTCCTCCTCGTCCGCGTAACCGGAGTCGCGGCGATCATCTGGAGCATCGACCGGTCGACCGGCCTCATCAGCGTCTTCATCGACTTCTCTACAAAGCAACTTTTACGACAAGTAGCATAGTTGATATCGAAAAAAAAATTTTGTGGGCTAAAAATTCTTCCTGGAACATCTGAAGGTCCAAAAAAGGATGAACCAACTCGCAATTGATCATGCTACTCTCTTCTTGGTTCTAGAGTAGAAAATCTGGTATCAAGAAGGGTCGAGGAAGAAAAAAGAAGGAAAGAGCGACCGAGAAGCCGCTTGCAGCTTCGAGTAAAAGAAAATATAGGTGCGGCTTTTTCAACTTATATTCTCTCGAAGCCGCAAGCGGCTTATCGGTCGCTTTTTCCTTCTTTCTTCTTCCTCAATCCTTCCTGATACTAGAAGCAAAAAAGAGTAAGAAACTAGTAAAAACGGAAAAAATTCTCTGAGTACCTCTGGATGGCTTCTTTGACTGCAAACATTCGTAACGATTATAAAAAAATATCAAAAACAAAATAGTAGTAGTGCGGGAAAAACGAGTAATGTAGCGAGTGGCGGTGAAAATTCGTAAAAAATATTCAAAAAAACGGGCGAAAAGCGACTGGATGTATTTTTCGTCCAGCTCTTTTGGGTTCCAAAATCAGTTTTGTCGGTGTTTTTTTCAGAAAAAAATTGTTTTTGAGAATGCAAAATCGAGCCGACTATAGGCACCGCTGGGCGAACTCTACCGCCCCTTGTTTTCCACCTATTTTGGAAAAGTACCAACAAAGAGGAAAGCAAAAGAAAAAGTAACGAAAATCACTCTTTGTTGAACTTTCAACCCGCGGGACCTTTTCTATCTAAGATGAACTTGATTTTCCGTCTTTTTTTCGAAAGAAAGAAATTGGGAGTTTTGAATCAATCGGAATTTAATTGAATAAGATAGATAAAAAGTAGTCGAAAGAAGAAATAGAAGAAGGATCAGCAGATACAGAACGGTGGAATTATTGCATTTGAAGAAGGCTTTCGATGGCGGCGTCCTTAAATTTGAGTTAATTTTATTGGAAAGCGAGAAGCCGCTTGCGGCTTCGAGTGAATGAAAAAATAAGCTGCATTTTCGCGGCTTTTCCATTCTTTTTGATAAGTTTAATATATTTTTAAATAAGAATAAGCCGATTTTGGCTTCCGGTATGTAAGAATAAAAAGCCGCGCAAGCGCGGCTAATTTTAATTTAACTCGAAGCCGCAAGCGGCTTCTCGGTTTTACTCAAGTTTTTTTTATTTTTATATTTTTTTGTAATTTTACCTTGTTGCCGTTATTAGCAGTAAGCACTGTTTTGATGACGGATTTGTCGGTCGTTGGAAACATTTCGTGAATTTGATTGATATCCTAAAATTGGAAGGGTTCAAAGGGATTTCGGATAATTGCTGATTACACTTTCGGTGATGGCCGGACGCGGAGGTGCTTGCTGAGCGGTTTGAAAGGACTGACTGATGATGGCTTGTTCGTAGGGTTGGTTGAACATTGGTTGCTGGTATTTGTTGTAGGAGAGGATCAAATTTACTTTGGCAGGATAGCAAATGATGAAAATAGTCCGTAGACGGCTACCTATTGCGGTATGTTAGCAATAATTTTTCGGTAAAATGACTTTTTCTATCTATTACAGAGGTGTCTCACGAATACGAACACGTCCATCAAGCGCACTGACTGGTCGAGCCAAGAACCTTGTTTCTAGCTTTGAGGTTGACTAATCAGGTCGCTTGATGGAGCTATTCAATATTCTAAACCACCTCTGTAATTGAAATAAAAGCTGACTCTGTTGATCTCATAATGCTGTTATCCGTTCCTTGTCCCTCCTGATCGAGGCCTTGCTTTCCAGATAAATTGTAAAACTCGTTGACAGTTTCTCCATCGAAAACTCGCGGTGGAATAGGAATCGTTGCGTAGGCCACTCGTTCGTCTTTGGTGAAGCTTTTTTCGTCGAAGATTTCCACTGTGAAGCTGTCGACTCCATTTGGAAGCGTCGCTGAAATGCAAAGGTTACTTTTCCTACATTCAGATTGACATTTACCGTAGAGGATTTTGCCCCACATTGGGTTTTTTCCTCCGTTGTGGCTCGTTTCCGTTTCGTAGACATTGTGGCCGACGCGGATTCGACAGTAAGGGTCCATTCTCGTGATTCCCAACATCGAGTAACTCTTCGCCAGGCGCGCTTCGACTACTGTCACGCTCAGGCGACCCACAGTAACGTAGGGAACATGGCTTGGAAACTGACCAGGACTGGCGCCAGCGACGGGAGTAGCTGATCCTCGGGAAGCTTCTTGGGTTGCTAGTGCTTCTGCGGCGCGGACTGAAGCTCGTTCTCCTTGTTCTCGCTGCAGTTGACTATAAAGAGCAAGGGTTAATTCAGTGTGCCTATAGCAGTAAATTTAAAACTCAGAGATGATTGTAGAAAATTGAATTCTATGCAATGAGAAGATAAAGTAGATAATTGATAGTAATCAACAGCCGGATTCAGCTGCTGTGAAAATTGTGGCGCCCTTTTTCTTGAAATAAAAACGATCATTGCAGAAAATCTATGCTCATATGAAATGATAGCCCAAGGATTGAGTACTCTTAACCGAAATCTAACAAGATATTTGTCTGATTATTATCTCTAAGTGTTATTTCTACTATAATCTGTTCCTTTTTCGAAAAATATTATTTATGAGATGAATCACAAAGAAATTCAGTACACCATAGCCGTTCGATGAACTGTGAATAAAAACCGTTTACTTACACATTGGATCTAAGAAATTCATCCGGCAACTGACCAAGCATCAACTGGCCCCTGTGAGTAGATTGCATTTTCTTCTATTTTTTTTTCTATTCTAGCGTTTCTTTTGCTTCCTTTTCTTGATTTTTCTCCGTTCTTTGATTTGATTCTTTCTCTGAAGCGGCGCTTTTGAAGTTTCTTGTTCTTCGGAGCTGATTTCTGATTCTCTCAAAATTGGCGCGCGCGCTGATTGGCTGCTCGCAGAACGCTCGAGAACTAAAGAAGAAGAACTTGCTGAAGAAAGAGGAGTCGAAGAAAATCCCAAAATACAGTCAGGGATGCTCCAGTGGGCGAAAGAGAACTTAGAAATAAAACGAATCAAGTCAGCAGATTTACCTATAGAAGATTTCCGCAGTAAGAATTAATTTCAATATCTGTATTTTTGATAGTTCAATTTCTAGGTTTCCGCGGCTTTATAATATTATTATCGGAAAGCTGCTTGCGGCTTAAAGTAATAGAAAATTTATCGCACGCAAGGCGCGGCTTTTCTGAGTTCATTTTCGCTCGGAGCCGCATGCGGCTTTTCGATGGGGCTTCGACTGAAAAATCAGAAAAGCCGCGCTATGGGTTATTTTGCTCGAAGCCGCAAGCGGCTTTTCGGATTTACGCGGTATTAGAAATATTCTCTTTTTCGGGTATAAAAGTTTATTCAGTATTTAGCCGAATATGTTCACAAAAACGTTCCAGTAATAATCGAAGGCGCATTGGCAAAGCTCGACTGTCGAGCCTGGGACTTGGATTTTCTTAAAAGAAATATTGGAAGCTGCAAGGTTCAATGCAGAGGAAAGACGAACTTGGAGAGTTACCGAAAAGGAACGAAGTACTGTATTCACGAAACTACAGTTGGAGAGTACATTGAAGACCTCAAGACTGGACACAAACGATCTGAAAGGAGCTGGTCAATTTTACTCAGTAGATTAAAAAGTAGATAAGGTAGATAATTGATAAGATACCAACAGCCGGACTAGCCAGCTGTAACTAGAAAAAAAGGCTCGTGGCGCCCTTTTTCGATATAAAAGCAATTTCAAAATCTGGAATTATCATATTCAGAAAATGATAGCCTTTTCTCTTTGTTTTTCTAGCAAAACCGGAAATCCATTTTTCCGACATTGTTAATTTTCATTTATTGAAATTTTGATTTATAAAATGAAGCGTTTCCTTTGAAATCTTGACTTGTACCCTTAGTTGAAATTTTGAAATGAATCTTCACTTTCACTTGACTCACGTTCAGGGCAAAAGTACTGTAGTCCCTTTATTACTGAATCAATCTTAATTTATTACTCCAATTACCCTAAAATGAATCTGATTATTTTATCTGTCGTTGAGTATATATTATCCAATTCATTTTTCATTCAAAAATACAAATTGATGAAGCCAAAGAAAGCCGCTACCTCGCAGCCCAAAACATAAAACGCGCCTTTCCCGACATCGCGCATTGTCACTGCGTACCTCCCTACGTCGAAAAGAACAAAATCCACGCAGGTCCGTTTCTTTGGTTTGCGAGAAAAGACCACTACGAGTACACGCATGTTGATCCGGATGAAGGTTGTTTGATGATTTTGGAAGGCGAGAAGACTGTTCGGCTCATTTCGAATGAGTTTTGGAAGGAGCTCGAGCCCAATCCACTTGGATCTATGGGAAGAACTGTCCAATCAAGGAAAGAGCTACTGAGATTAAGATGATCATTAGGAGTCCTATAATTTATGACTCTTTAGAACCTGACCCAGGTTTTCTGTACGGAATGCCGAGTCTCTCGATCTATAATCGTCCTTTTTGGAGCTCTAGACAGCGTCGACTTGGAAAACCCAACCCCTGCCCAGATAGAAAACCTCAAAAACATAACTTGTCATTTCGCCACAATCCGCCCCGGCGATCTTCTTTACATTCCAGCTCTTTGGTGGCATCAAGTTTCTGCTCTGTCGCACGGACTTTCTATTAACATCTTCTGGGGCGAAAAAGGCGACAACAACTTTACGAAGAAGGTGCTTACCGAGCCGACACTGACTGCTTTCAAATACTGGATGTTGAACGTCGTCGAGCAAAATAAGAAACATTCTTCGTGGACGCGCATTCTCGCTCGTTTCCCGAAAGTGCTCGAGAATTTCTTGCTGAAGCAGTGGCACGAGTACCCCACCGACGAACAGATCGAAACCATCAAACGGTTCGTGATGCAGCATTTGAAGATCACAATACTGCCAGCTTTAGAAGCCAACCCGCCGAAAAATCCGCCGCCGCTGAAGATTCGGGGCTTGCTTCATCGGGATAGAGGACAAGGTAAAACAATATTGAAATCATCAAACGCTAGAATAGAGAGTATCGGCTTTTTTGATGGTTGTTTTCAAGAAGTAAAAGGCCTTTGACTCGCCGAAAAGTGCCCTAAAAGGTACTGGTTTGTTCAAATATTCATGTGAATGGAGTAGATAACTAGAAAAGATAATTGATAATGATCGACCGCTGGACTAAACAGCTGATTAACACTAGTGGCGCCCTTTTTGTCAAAATAAAACCGAGCATTTCAGAAAATCTTTACTCAAAGAAAATGATAGCCTCTACTTGAAAATTCCATGTAGGTCGTGATTGTCCTAGTATTTATATAATATATGTTATGTTAAATGATTCTGAGTCATCAAGATTTTCTTCAACTATTTCTACGAATAAAATTGAACAAATTTATGTCTATTTCTATGAAAAATTATTGTCGAAATCGCTTGTCTTCTTTCGCTTAAATCCTAATAATACTCAAATGAAATTCTTAAAATTAACTTAGGACAGGAGAAAAAGAAAAAAGCAGTACCACGAAAGCTGAAGAGGACCAAGGAAGAAAACCTAGCACTCGTGGCAAAGAAGAAAAAGTTTCAGTTAACTTATTATCATGAGGACACCGACGACAGCGCTCCTCTCTAACCCTCCTGATGGCGTTTTTCGTTTAGACTGAAAGAATGGCGGACTTTGAGGCGAAAATGCAATTGGCAGAGCTGGAAGGGATGCGAGATCTTTTCCAGAAAATCACGGACTTGTGCTTCACACGCTGCATTCGCGGCAATTATTCAACTGGCGAAATGACTCGGCCGGAGTCGATCTGCGCCGACGAATGCGTAATAAAAGTACAAAAATAGCCAGTTAGGGGAACTGTAACTAACATGCATTTAGTTTATGAATATTCACCAGAAAATTGGGCCGATTCTCAACGAAATGGCTGAGGAACAAGCTCGTCTGTAGCGTCATTTCTGAAGCCGTCTCTATTAATTAAAAAATTGAAACCGTTCTCAAAATGTATATACGCGATGAAGAAAAAGCCCCTTCTATCAAGAATCTGATCCATCCATTGTGTTCAGAGAAAAATGGCGGACTTGGCTCAACAGTTGGAGGCGGAGGCCATGGCTGATATGTTCAACAAAATGGTCGATTCCTGCCACTACAAATGCATTGGTAAGCAATCCAATCCGCTTTTCTGAGCTAATCGATAATTCTAGCGCAAAATTACAAAGAAGGAGAAATGAATAAGGCCGAATCGGTGTGTGTCGATCGATGCTCTCTCAAATATATGGAAATGCACGGTAAGAAGCATTCTTCCTTCTTGAAAAACTAGAAGTGCTGCCCTTCTTACAGTAGCTTCTTTAGATGAAGTGGGCCGCTTAATCGCAGAAAAGTCAAAGGAGAACGAAGAAAAGCTACTGCTTGAGAAGCAATAGTCTCAATAACTCTTTCTCTCTCTCTGTGATTATCTACCAAAACCAAACTAGGATAATAAATTATTTACAATATTTCCACAAGACGGAAATAAGAGTGCATCTTGTTTTCTAAGAATGACAGTACCGGGGCAAGAAATGAAGTTCCGACCGGGTTTTCGCCCGGAATTCCGCGGCCCAGCGCCTCCTCGTAATCAGGGACCTCGTGGACCACGGCCACAAGCCTTTATTCCTCATATTCCTTTTGACTTTTACATGAGTCCGGATAGTTTTCCAATGGCTGTTGATCCCGAGTGCGAAGCCGCGCGTGATCTCCATCTCGAAGAATGTCTCATTCAAAAGAACGACGACTTGCTTCCCACCGAAACGCTTTGCCGGGAACTCGCCTTGCTCGCCAACAGGGTTTGTTCTGCGCTGGAAGAGTTGATCGTCAACCCTGGAGAAGGTAGACGAATGAGTGTTATAGTCCGAGGCTGTCTTGTAGCCTCGAGAGATTATTTATTGAATAAATATTCGATCCTAGAGATCTTAATTTTATACGATGAGCGACCCCATTTTTCTGACCGTGGTCCTAGTAGCAAATCATTTTATCAACGGTAGCTGTACTCGTTCATACACATTTTTCTCAAAGTGAAGTAGCAATTACGGTCTCTCCTTAATCAATCCTAAATGAGAAGGAATAAATAGTAAAATCCACCTAGGATGCCCTGGAATCGAAGACGTCAAAGTAGTGGGAAGCTTCAAGAAAGGAACGATGCTCAACGGATCAGTAACGGCCGATGTCGTCGCTCAATTGCGATCGCTTCCGACTCACGAAGTCGTGCAGCGATTATCGCGCCGTGTGCTCGAAGAAATGCGTGCTATCGCCGGTTACACGCCAGTTACACTTCTCCCAAATGAAAACGGTTTTGAAATTTCGTCGACGGATTGCTCTGTCCGAGTGATGGTCGGTACAGCGCCGGAGAACTTGAACAAACTCGAGCCAGGACTGCACTTGGAAAAGAAGCACGTTTCCAAAGCGGTAGAAGCGGTCAAACATGCGAATTGGTTCGAAATCGAGGCGAGTGACAACACGATCAGAACGCTCGTCAGAATAGTCAAAGATCTCAAGTCGCGCTACAGAGAAATGGACGCTCTCTCGCCCTGGATGATCGATTTGCTGTGCCACCACGCGGTTCTCTCAAATCCTCTTGGAGAATCACTCCCTCTTCCAAAAGCTTTCAGAAGATTGATTCAAGTCCTCGCTGGTGGCATCTTCCTCCCTGGCTCTGGTAAGCCTTCGAGCTCTAACCCTAACCTAACCCCTACTCAGTTGGTCTAACCGATCCCTGCGCTTCCGGCCCCTACAGAATCCACACGACGCTTTCTCTCGAAGAACAAGACCAAATTTGCATGATCGCACAGACGTTACTACGCGCACTAGGAAAGGTCCAATTAATAATTTCTACGAATCATTGATAATTGAAAGCGTTATTGTTTTTTGATCAATCTGACGACCTCGGAAAAAAGCTCACGGTGCAGTGAAGCGTGTGCTTGGAATGGAAGAGGAAGGAGTGATCAATGATGTTCTTTTGCTGGAAGAAGTGACGGTCATTCCGTCGGAGAGGGTTTTCATGGGCAAGGCGTAGTCAACAACAGACTGCTTTTAGTAAGTGAAGATATAGGCTTTAGTTCAAACTTAATCAGTTATTCTCGTTTTTCTGCTCATCAACGTTTTCGGCGCATAACTTATTTTCGATTTTGATTTACATTTCAACAACCCCACCACATCTATCGAGAATTCTTTTTCTCGAAGCCAAATTGCCATTATGGTCTTTGCTAATTCAACCCTAATAATGTATTATCTAACCAACGCATCGTATTTATTGATTCGAGTATTCTTTTTTGAGCGCAGTAAACATCGTTTTATTCAGAGTCGCACTTCATTATCGACCCCAGTGGAATCGTGTTCCATGTTAGACAGTGTGGCAAACGAAGTCGGAACATCCTGGAACGCCGGTTTTGCTGCATACCTAAAACTCATTTAAACAAAACACGCATTTACATTTTGTGCAATTTTATCTGCCGTTTATCGCCAATTTATCAAAAGAAAAAATTACCAACCTCGGTCTGTAAAAATCCGTCGATTGGGGCAAGTCCCACTCGTTTTGCTTGCGACACTTCGTCAGCCCTTAGAAACAATTTAACTAAATTTCAAGTTACTGTTTGAAAAAATGCTGTTCATACAACTTTAATAATAAAAGTTAATATCAATATTGTAAATTATCATCAGTTTATTTTTACCATAAGCAGCTACTGCCAGGATGAGCACTGCGCCAACTATTGAAAAGACGATTATGAGCACCAGTCGCGCTAGAAATCAGTTAAAAATTTTAACCCCTTGTCGCGGTACGAGCAATTTTTCGGTCCATTGAAATCCAGTTGAATTATCAAACTATCTTTCCAGCCAATCGGTTTTAGAATGAATTAAGGGTATACCATCAATATCAATTGTTTGAAAAGTCTGTGTCCTAACCCTAACCTTATCCATAGACTCCTTATTCTAACCTTTCCAATCAAGGCCAGTAGTCATTTTCGCGACAGTAGTCAAATCGGCCATGCTCAACGCTTCAGTGAAGTTCGCCCCCAAATCAGTGATCGTCGAGTTTGTCGCCGGTTCCTGATTATAAAGAACCGAAGCAGTATTACTCTCCACTCCCCCAACTTCCGGAGGAATCGAATTTTCAACTGCATTTGCTTCTATCTTTGCAATGGCTTCTGCTTCTTTCTAGAACAAAAATTAACTCAACCCTTTTTTCTCTCTTTTTCATTTCCATTCGTTTGTTCTCAACCTTTCTCATCAAATTGGACATTGCCATCAACATGAATTTCTCTATAAAAGCTGGATGTAAACCCGACATCGCCATGATCCTTTTTTCTATTCTTCTTCCTCTTTTTTTCACATGGAGAGTGAATGCGACGATTTTTTCCGGATCCGCTTTTCTCTTTGTCGTCAATAATTGACGCATTCGTAATTGCCTGACATGAATGTTTCAAAAATGCCCAGAAAAATAAATTTGAAATTCTCTTCCTCCGAATTTAAGAATGGCTGATCAAGATGCCTTTAAAAAAGCTCTTGCCGAAGCGAGGGCGAAGGCGGCCAAGTTTAGGGAGGAAGGAAAGCTTCCTCCCGAAGACCCAAATGCTAAAAATATTAAGGTAAATGTCCCTTACTGCATTTCATGTTTAAATCATTCTTCAGCATTTCGTGGCCCCGAAAGGATCGCAACAAATCATCGCCGCTGGAGGACAAGAGTATCGAGATCTCGGCTTGGGGCGAAGGCCAGCCCGGCTCGCCCTAGAAGACAGAGACCATGGATCCAGCTGGAGTGGGAGAGGCGGCGGTGGGGGCGGAGGATCTGGAGGATACGTCGGGGCGAGTGGTGCTGGTCCAGATTATAGGGATGCTGCTGGATCCGCGCAGTCGAGAGAGGGAGGAGATGATAGGGACAATTCGTCGAGATATAATAGGAAACGGGCTTTTTTTAATTCGGTAAAGAAATGAAGGGCCGTACTATTTCATAAAGAAAAATAATCATGCTTGTATTTTGTCGACGCTCGTCGCATAGTCTTTAAAATCTATTTTCTAATTTGAGATTAACTTATGGTTTTCATATTCGACATTTACTTTTACCCTTCGTTTCTAATCCACAACAATATTTGAAAAGTCCCTTCTACAGAGACTCCTACAACGGCTCCTTTGTCGGTTCCGGCGGAAACGGACCGGGCGGCTATTCCGGAGGCCGAAATCAATACGACAACGATGGTGGAGGACGATTTGGAGGCGGAGGCGGATTCCACCGCGACCGAGAAGACCCAGACGCCGATTACAAGATCTTCGTCGGCGGGCTCGATCGGACAACGACGACCGAAAGACTGCAAGAGTACTTTTCGGCGTACGGGCCGATTAAATATTGCCAAGTCAAAGTAGGGCCGGGAGTAGTTAACCCGGGGCTGACTGTTTAGGTTGATCCGGATTCGGGTGAATCGCGCGGCTTCGGCTTCATCGTCTTCGAATCGACGCACTCCGTCGACAATGTCATCAAGAACCTGCCTCATTCGATCGACGGAAAAAGGGTGGACGCGAAGAGACAACACCTCAAGACGAAAAACGGCGACGACAAACTCTTCTGCGGCGGCGTTCCATCCGACTTCTCCGATGGCATGCTTGCCGACTTCTTTACTACCTACGGAATGGTCAGTTCCGTTCATTTTTAAATTGGTCTTTCCCTTGATTTTTGATGGTTTTGTGCGAAAAAAGACCAAAAAACCTGCGGTTTCAATGGTTTTTAGTCTTAAAACAACCAAAATCGTCGTAATAACGGCTTATTTTATTGGCTTTTTTGACAGTTTTAGCGTTAAACCATCAAAAAACCAACGAATTCGGTTGGAAAATGTTGAAATTTTGAGTAAAAAAAAATTTACAAAACGACACCGATGGGATTCGAACCCACGCGTGCAGAGCACATTGGATTAGCAGTCCAACGCCTTAACCACTCGGCCACAGTGTCTTGGACGCCCAGCTGGGATGTTCCATTTATGAAAAAGAACATTTGGGGACTTTGGTTTTTTTATTCTTGAGTTGTTTTAACCGAGGCTTTAATTTTAATACCGGATTTGTTAGTTTTCCAAAATTAGCTAAAAATAGCTTAGAATTCATCTCGTAAAATGGAAAGGCGTGGTTTTTCTAGGGTCTACTCTTCAAAAAATCATTTTAGGTTGATGCCGTCGAGCGACCACGTGATATGAACACAGGCATGCCAAAGGGCTTTGCGTTTATCACCTTCAAGGACCCCGGAATAGTCGCCAAGATTGTCACCCAAAGGTGATTAGGCTCAATCCCCACTTTTGGGCTCATTTCTTTCAATTTCAGGTGGCTAACACTGCCCAACGGCGCTAGAATCGAATGCAAAGCAGCAGTACCTCAAGACAAATCGAAAAATAATGCTGGCACGCAACAGGTAATACAGTTACAGCCACTGTAAGCGTCTACTGATCGTGTAATGAATAGAGTTCTTACGTATCCGGGTATTCGGACGGGTACGATCCGACTGCCGGCGTTGGATATACCGGCGAAGACTGGCAAAAAACGGACTGGAGTAAAATGGCTGAAAATGATATGTTCGTCGCAGGGGGAAATTCGCAATCGGCGATGGGACAGAATCCTGCGTTCAATATGATGACCGGAATGGAAGGAATGAGCCAGAAACAAATGAACAAGTAAGCCTCTTACTGTAAGACCATAAAACAGCTGGGACTCTGGGGTTTTCCTATCGAATCAGAAGCCATGATTTGTTTTCTCGGCCAATCAAAAAGCGAAGGACGACTTTTGTCGATAGAGTCGCTATTTTGAGGAAGTCCGTGGATTTATATGATCTGTAATTTCTAATTCAGGCAAATGAAGAAGATGATGAAGCAGTTTAACACAATGATGGAACAGATGGCGGGCGGTGACCAGAACCAAATGATGCAAATGATGATGATGATGGGTGGAATGGATCCATCAACGATGGACCCAAGCGGCGCCACAGCCAGTGGCAACCCTCCACCACCTCCAGAGGAAAGCAGTACCGGCTCAGGTTAGCACTTTCGATTGAATAAAAACGTAACAATCCTACTTCCAGCGAAACGCTCGAGATTCACACCCTACTGATAAAATGCTCTTCCACTACTAGCCTTTCATGAACAGAGAAGGTAATTGCGATTATGAAAAATTCTCAAATTTATTTTTTAAAAATGTATTTCTTTCTAACTTTCCCTACTTTGCGAAATAAATGTGCAATCATCAATGATAAAAAAAATTAATTACCTTTCTTTCGCAAGGTAAGAGTTCCATTATTGTTAGATTTATTAATTTTCACGCGCAATTTGAAGCAATTAAAAACAATCTTAAGGGGTCCTCAATCACCAAAACCGCGCGAATGCTTCTCCCACTGAAGTCACGATGTCGGTATTACTATTTGAGATTTACCATGATTTATGCCATTTGAGAGAGATTCACCCTTTTAGATTGTGCTTATAAAAAAAGACTTTCCTCCCTGACTTTTTTTAACATTTAAGGTTACCGTCTCATCACATGTAGCGAGCGTGTTAAAAACAAAAAATACAAACAAACAAAATAAACTAGTGTGTCACAAGTTACTGCACTATCATCATATTTGTTACTCGTAACCGTTTAAAACAATGCTGGTCATTCCTGGTCAAATAAAACCAATTTTTTTGTAATTATAATTGCTCGGCAACCTGTTTGACAGGTCCCCTCCTGTACCCAAACCTGAGTCAGGGTTTTAGGCAGGCTCATTAATGTCTCTTCCTTTCTTCCTTGATTTCAGGCATCATTCAAGACATCTTTTCTTTCGCTGATCTGAAGATAGGTTGCCGAGTCTGGTAATAGTTTTGGTTGGTTGTTTTTCTTTTTTATTATTTACAGCAACGAAATTGAAAGATTGATTGCTTGAGCAGGAAGTTTGTACAGTAAGTTGCCTCTTTCTTTCTCTCAGTTTTTGGTCGTGTCGAGGACCATGAGCGCGGCGAAGAGTGTGACGAGCATTTTTTGTTTGACCTCGATGATGTCGTCTGGCAGCGCGTAGACAGTGGCTCCCAATTTTCGAGCTTGGGATAGAGCGTAACGAGCGTTGCTGTACTTGTCTTCCTCCTTCATCATGTCGGGACGGGAAGTGTTGACGACGGAGAAGTCGATTGTTCCAGGGACGATGGCGTTGATCAATCTGTAGATGGGAAGAGAAGTCGAGATGTTCTGGTCTTTGAAGGAAGAAACTTGGTGCTCTTGAGGCAACTTTTCGTTGACCCATTTGAGGATGTCCGCGTCGGAGACGGGTTTTCCATCGCCCAGTTCTTGCAGAACCTTGGTCGTGTATGCTCGCATCATTTGCCAAAGAAGCGCCTGGACGAATGTTTTATGCTCGTCGTAAATGTCTTTTCCCTCGATTCCGGTCAATTTGAATCCCATCTCTTTGCCCATATCCACGACTCGCTGGCAGTTTCCGATCTTGCTCATCATCGCAGTAAAAGACTGAAATAATCAGGTAACAATTGACGGAGAATAGAAGCGTTACCTTGAAGTTTCTATCGACCTTGTATTTCCCAGCGATATTAGGGTCAATTTTCTTCATAACATCGTAAAGAGCAACACCGCTTCTGATATCGTTGTAAATTCTGATGATTCGTGGGTTGGCTCCAAGCGAGTTCATCCAATTTCGATAACTTTAAAAATCTCCAAGTCAGTTTTTGTTCAACAAGAGGCGGACTTACGTTTTCTCCTCCCTGGTCTCGTTGATGATTGCAATGTTTTCAGCGACGAGGGCAGGATGATTGTTGAAGAGATTCGCGATGAAAGCCAGGTTTAATTTTTCTTTCTTGTTGACAACGTCGCGTGGAGTCAGGAAAGCTCGGCACTCGAGCTGTTCGGCAAGCTTGAGCATCTTTTCCGCTCGCTCGAGGTCGCTGTTAGCGCTGTGGTCGGAGCTGATTCTGGGCATGTGATCTTCGGGTTGAATCTGGCTCAGCAGATGGATGTAAGCAATAGAATCTGAAGAGGAAATCATTCTTTTGAGCAATTATTGCTTGTTTTACCGGCCAAGTCTTTCTTGAAATTGGTGATGAGCGGCAGTCCTTCGTAAGACTTGTCATTTCGAAGATGGAAGTTGAACCAACGAAGAAGAATTCCCTCTGGTCCGAGTCGCTGCAGATCGCTGAGTTCTTCATCCTTAATTTTGAGGATTATTTTTACTCAAATGGGATTATCATTACCTCTTCAAGGAGAGCCGCGATGTGGGGATTTTGCTCGAGAGAAACACCAGCCATGAGTCCGATTTCAATGATCTGCCAGATCAAGCTGAAATTATTCATAAGAAAGAGGTTTGAAAACTGATGATTACCCCAAGATCAGATGTCCCTTGCCTTCCATGATGTCCTGGGCGCCGACATTGACGACGGTTGCGCCGATGGAAATTGCAGATTGGATCGCTAAATTGCAGTTTTCTGTTTGTCGGAAAGTGTCGACCGAGTCTTTCCCAGGCTTTGGCTTGTTGATTGAGCGTTCATCAATCGTGTCGGGCACGGCCGAGTTGATTAGCTTGCAAAGGAGAATTCCGTCTTTGCATTTTTCGAAGAGATCTTCATTTTCGATCGAAAGTGGCTGAATGAAGCGATAAGTGACTGTAACAAGCAGCGCTGGCGGATCAAATATATAGTGCTCTTGGCGGTGGAGGTGCAGGGCCTGGTTAGCTCAGTCGGTAGAGCGTTGGACTTTTAATCCAACGGTCGCGGGTTCGAGTCCCGCATTAGGCTCATATTTTGATTTTCTAGCAGAGTGAGTGATTGAAATTCGAAAAGCTCGGTTTTCTGAAGAGCTAAGGTTCGATCAATAGTCATTTTCTTAATTTATATGTTAAATATGGGGCTTATGGGTTTTTCAGCCAATAAGAAGCCTGTTTTCTCACCCTGAGCCAATCACAAACCAGCATACCCACGACGAAAACCCATTATTCTCACACCTCCACCTGGGTTCCCAGGTTGGACCCGCGTGAGAAAAATACGTGAGAAGTTCAGTTTGTTCTTACCAGTAAATGTTTGAGATCCTTGTCTTTTCCAAGGACCCGATTGCACCAATCTGCAAATCCGACTCTTTCTTCAACTGGATACGAGTGGTAGGACTTGGTCACTGAGCCGATTCTATTGACGCCCTTGGCCTCCTTTGTGTTCTCAGCAAACGTCCGCCCAATATCCCTGTAATGAACTTTACAAACGAATCTGCAAATAAAAGGCGAACGAACCCTTGGTGCCGGAGCTGAACAAATTTCACGACGAATTCAGCCCATGTGATTGCTGTCGGGGAAGCGCGCTGCCATTTGGAAAGCAAGTCTCTGACCTCGTGACCTGTGATTTTGTGGCCAGCGTCGTTGAAGGCCTGGCGCAGCTCAGATACGTCTATTTCTCCGCTGTTGTCTCTGAAGAACAAGATTTTTATATGTTAGTCGTCCATGATTCCAACCTGTCAATTTTGATAAATGCTTCTGCCGCGTCGTGAATATCTTCATCCCTGTTCTCTTGAATTTCAAGGTTCTTCGTTTGCTCAATAAGTTGCTCGACAGTAGTCATCTCGATTGATCTTCAGTAGTTTTGATTTCGATAATTTCCCGGATATTCTCTTTCAAAGTTTCGAGTATCTGAAAAAATAATCCACGGTTTATATACCCGAGTCTGGGATGATGGTGCACATACACATACAGGTCTCGTGAATCATGAGAAAATGACTGTTGAAAAACGTCAGTAAGCACAATAACGCGAAGGGCAAATATATGCATTGTTGCCTTTCGGGGCAAAGTCCTTATAAAAAGAGTTCTCTCCAGCTGCGAGCGAAAAAAAGGAGAGTGGGAGGGTCCGCTTTCTTTTTTCCTTCGCTGGGCAAATATTTTCCATCCGGTACGATTTTTTTTTGTAACAGTGAAGAAAAAATAAAGTGTTTGGACGGGGCCCACTGTCTTTCCATGCGCAAATACCGAGTGGCTTCTTTATGCTCGAGTTTTTCTATTATTCAAACGGATTTGGCCAGAATCCTTTGTAAAATTATCATGAGCGGACGTTTCAAGGTCGAAATCATATCGTAAAAAGACAACTTTTTTGAAGCGGAAAAGATATTGATAAAACATTAGTGAAGAAAAATCTTTTACTGGATACTGGAGTTAGGCTTTAGGGTTGAGTAGGGCTTGGGTCAAGGGCCCTGACTCAGTCTTAAAAACTCTTTTTTAGACAATTACTAAGAATTAAGGGATCGCCCAATCTACTATCAAAGACCATAACTAGAGCATTATTTTGAATTATTGAATGAAAATGATTCCTAGTATGGTTGTAAAAATGAATAACCGAAGCCGTCAGTGTATGCCAAATCCTTTTTAGAATGGATGGTCATTGACCATTGGTCAATTAAGAAAATGAACGCTTCCTCTTAGTGATATACGCTTCGATTTAGCAAATCTCTGTATTTGAATTTGAAATATATCGAGGAAAAGAACAAAGGGGAAATGATGTTCCATCTCAGCGAAAAACGAGAGCGAGGCACAAGAGTGTGTTCCTTTAAACAAGCACCCTCAAGGATGTCGTTTTTGTTCGTGCCCTCTGACTGAGAAGGTGGATAACTCAAATACTCGATATTATTTCTTTTCAGAAATGGGTAACACCTTCTCAGTATTCGCCGCTCAAATATTGACTGTTCCCCGTAAACAAAAACAAGAAAAGAACGCTTCTATTTACTGCCATTTTATAGAATAATTACTGGATTATTCGCAATTTAAATCTGTCACAATTAGAAGTGCCCGTCGTTTTAGCTCTTCAAATTGAATATTTATCCTCAAATATTTATTTTATATCTCTTTCTTCTCTGGGCGGTATTAATACTTCCGCTTTACTGTCCAAAGAAATTCGCCAAATGGACTAAAATTGACTTTGTCTCTCTTTCTTTTCGCCGCGAAAAAAACACACTAAGAGGGCCCCAATAAAACATCAAGAAAAGTATTTTACGGGGGGTTAATAAACCTAACTCTCTACTTAGTACTTGGTGGGTTACAGGACAAAAAGCTGAGCTCGGCAACCTGTGTACTAACCCTGAGTCAGGATTTGAAAGAGCTTTGCCAATGGATAAAGCCCTTTCAAATCCTGACTCAGGGTTAGCACACAGGTTGCCGAGCCCAGAGCGAAAACACTCTATAACAGAATTTTCTTTTCTCTGTTTTCGGGGAAATCGTTTCTGAATGAGAAAGAAGAAAAAAAAACCGTGGGTTAAAAAAAAGTATGCAGTAGTAGGTAGCGCCTCCCCCACTGCGTGCTGATTTCACCCTAATTAGCGGAGGAATTGTTGTGCCGCGGCATTGCTCTAATTTAGGCGAAATAATTAATTGACTTGCAATTTATTGAGCCAAAAAGGAGGCTTTATTGGGTGAAAAGCACGCAGAAGAGGAAGGGACCCACAGATGGCGAAAATAGTAGAATCGATTTTGAACAGGAGGGTGGGCTAGCTACGACAGATTTTTTGATTAGCCGAATTTCAAATTTAGAAATTCGCAATCTTGGGCCAAGCATCTGAATTTTTCTCGATAAGAAGTTTCTTCTAAAAGAAAGCTAAATCTACCGACTGAGATCAAGGAAGAGAACAATTGTCTAAAAAGATGTAATTTTAGTTTGTTTATTTATCAAAAAAAAGAATAAATAAGGCAGTAGAATATATAAAAAAAAGTGAGTATATGACAGTGAATACATGTGAAGTGCTTTTTTCCAATTAGAATTTTAAAAGTTTGCTTGTTTCTTTTTCCAGTCCATTTTTTTTTCTTAAAATCGTTTTGACATTTCTTGCAATATTTTGTTTGAAGAATTCTGTGTAAAGATAAAATGCATCGAATTTCTGATTGGGCGATGCTCATGCTACAGCGCCACCTCTCTAGCAGCTGATGGAAAAAAGGCATTTTCTAGCCCAGGTTTATAAAGAACCTTTTTTTATCTTTTCCTATTTTTTGGACTTCTTATTCTTCTTCTTCTTTCCAATTTTGAGACTTTTCTCAATGTTGGCGATGGCGGCTTCGTTAGACGTGTACTTCGCGCTCTTTCCCGGCTGAGCTTCGTCTTGCGACCATTTCATGATTTGAAACTCGAGGCCGTATTTTTCTGAACGAAGTGCTGCATTTTCCTCCATGTTCGCATGCTTCGCGAAGAGAAAAGCCGCGCGCCACTAGAAATCGAGTTCATTTGAGAAACCCATTGAAATCGGCTTACCCTGTCGCGGACTGTCTTCGATTCTTGCAGCAAATAGTGCCTTACATAGTCTGGACCGTAATCGACAAAAGGCGTCATGTCGTAAGTAGGCACCCATTTGTTGATCGGCCGCTGGAATTTGCCGAGCTCGCAAGGCATCATCGTCACGTGAACGCTTAAAATTTTGGTCGTCATTTCCTGGGATTTCTTTTACCTGTCGTGGTCGCCATTGTTTCGCATAAACTCGCCCCTTTCTTGGTCAATTTCAACTTTCAAGGTTTGAAAAATTAATTCCAACATATTTCAAGTGATTTTTCTACAATTTGAGCTACTTTTTTCAGACCAAAAACCCATAGCAGGCCATGGTAATCCTGGAGCATGAATTCCAATCCAAACAATGGAGCCAACTGTTAGTCGAATATCCGAGTAAATCCAGTATTTTGACCCGCCCTTGATAAGTACTCTTAGAGGATTTCGCATTGACTGATTGCTTACCGGATGGTCAGGCTTTTCCTCAGGTTTCGAGCAGTGGTTGTATTTTTTGCGGGGATCAGGGTTCATTTCGCAAATCCAGTAGTCTGGCAATAACGCAGGGTCTTCAAATTTGATTAAGAGCAGCTCTGAAGATTTGATTTACCTGTGCATTCTTTGAGATAGCGCCACTTTTTGCACTCGACACATTCGACCCACGTTCCTTCGGCTTGGAGAACCTCACTCTTCCACTCCTTACCATTCCAATTGCGGCCGTGGAGCTTAATTATTCCGATTCTTCGTTTCTTTTTCCCGTTGGAAGAAGAAGCATGAGACGCTGTACTGTCGTAGTTTCGGATGACGTTGGTCCTCACGACCCGAGGTGTGTTTTCTGGTTGATTCGATGGTGCAGCTGGCTCTGTTGATGTCGAGGTTGTCTCTGACCGTGTATCGCGCAAATTAGAAGCCGATTTTTTCTTGTTGTTCGCAGTTTTCATCGGCTTCGGAAGAGGGATCTCGCTGCCCTGTGTGATTGCAAATGGAATCTTGGAAAAATAGGGTGGCCGAGTTGTTTTACGAGCTCTTCTTGACCCTCTTCTTTTCGACTGCGACTCGTCATTGCTCGTGCTTGTGCTTGGTATGTCTTCAGAATTGCTGGTTGATGGAAAAACAGGAATAGGACTTGGCAAAGCCGAAGATGGCGATTGTGACGAAGCAGCGACTGACTCTTTCGAAAGCTGACTGAAATATTCATCAGCTTTGAGAATGATGACGTCGTCCTCGTCAGAAGAGTCTCTGTGGAATCGAAGTTGACTTGTGGCTTCTTTAGTTCTGCTCTCATTTTTCAAAGTACTGGTGCTGGTTTTCTTCTTGGAAATCCGCTCTGCACCGACGAATTTAACCGGCGAAACAGCGCGAGATCCACTATCCCGGCCACTCATTCTCGAGGAGCCCCCTCGTCGAAGACGCTTTGGCTTGATGATCGTGTCTCCTGAATTTTTAGTTTCTCAAGTTTTTATCCTATATCTACTGAAAACATAAATTATCTGATTAAAAATTTCAAATTTACATTGCCCGCCTAAATAATGAGTAATAACTATTTGGGGAATTTTTTAAAAATACTTGCGGGGGGCAAAAACCGTCGGAAAAAATCACTACCATTATTAATGAAAAAATTCTCATGTTCTTGAGGCTCTTGCTTTACTGATTCTCTAATTTCTGACGAGTTCATCTTCTTTATCAATATTTTCTCAGAATAAATGAGCGTTTTGGGAATTTTTTGCGTAAAACCGATTCTTGGTCCCTAATTGGCTCGTCGCTGGCTCAAGCTCACCTGGTTTGCGCTGCGCAGACCATGGCTTGTCATTTTCTCTCGACAACCTGGCTTCATCTTGCGTCCTATTGATGGTCGTGTTGAAGCTTTCGTCGGCGAGTGGATTGAAGGCGCCGATGTATTGTTTGCGTGGCTTGTCGTCGTCGTCAATGGGGAAGAGGAGGCTGCTGTCCGGCTGCTGCGTGGAATTAGCGGCGATATCCTAAAATTTAGTTTAGTAAAGAGAAGAGATAAAACGCTATTTTTTCAGAATATAAAGTGACAAAAAAACATTCTCTACTTTTTGTAGTTCTAAATTGTTGAAACGCTTGCCTGTCTAAAACTGTCGTCTGGAAACAACTTGTTCCACTCTTTCTCGGCCTGTGACATTCTTTTTGGCTGTGATTTTTTATCCTTAAAAATTTTATAACTAAGTTGCTTGTACGAAAAAACTACCTGAATATTTTTTTCTTCTGAATCTGTACTTTCGATTGCGCTGGAAATAATGGATTGATCCAGTGTCGCCTAAAATGTGTTTCAATGTTGACAAAGGGTTTTCAAATTTACCCCGTTTAAAATTTCCTCGATCGACGGAAATTTCTCGAATTGTAATTCGCGATTCTTTTCGACCTTGGCGCCTGACTCTTTTTTCGGACTTTCTGATGCGATCTTCTTCTTCATTGAGTGGCCAGATGATTTTCTTTTTAGGTAAACTGGTTTCAGTTGTCCTGATCGTTTCTTGGCCGGTTTTTGTGACGAGGTCTTGATTGAGGGAGCAGAGTTTTCTGGAAAGAGGGTCTGCGAAGTGATCACGCTGACTTGCTGCGATTTGCGCGAATTCTGAGTCGATTTTGGAACTAAAAACTCGTCACTTCTTCGTCGATCATTTCTTCTTTCTTCGGGTCCCTAAATTTAGTGTCAGTTTTTTCGTTGAATATATATTTCCATACCTTTGAATCAACCAGTTCATCTCCTAGAAGATTGACCGGAGCACTGTGTTCTTCCAATGAAAAATTCTAAAGAAAAGTAATTACTTTCGAGCTGTTTGGAGAAGTCAATTACCAGTGGATTCGAATGATCGAAGCTTGCAAGTGTATCCGACGGTTTTGAAGCTGCAGTATCCACCGGCTAAAACGTATTATTTAAGCAGCTCTGTTAATTAATTTTCCGAATTCTTACGTTCATTAGGTATTGGTTTGAAGTTTGCGCAGGCGCGCTTTCTTCGTTGATTTCAAAACTTTGCGCCTTCTTGAAGATGTCCGCGTGACTTCTTTCTCGCCGTTTCGAACTCGACTTCTTTTTCAAAATCTTTCGGCGAGTCGGTACAACTGGACTACCATCAACTAAAATTATTTATGTTACTTATACTAGCTCCTACAAAGAATCTTACAAGGTTGGGTTTCTGGAGATCCAAGTGTTTGGAACTCTTCATTTTCCATTTCCGCTTTTAGCTTCCACTCATTGTCGCTTCCTTGGGACTTGATGTGCTTTATCAACTTCCCGCCAGCGATTTTCATCTTCTTCACCTCGATACTGTCATCGTGGTTGATGGACAGTGCCTGAGATGTATTTGCCAATTCATGCGCGTTCAGCTTTTCCGAGTTGATCTCTTGTTAAATATTCAGATAAAGATTAGTGAAAGCAACCGTTCCTGACATTCCTCTATGTTTTCATCCAGATCATCTTTTTTCTTTTCCGGCGAATTGCGGAGTTCAGTTTCGAAGTACTTCATCTGACCTGGAGAAAAGACATCGCACTCTCATCAGGAGCTCTAGTGAAGGTTTCGTTGCTCCTGTTTCTGTACTCGCGGTTCCAAGAAGATCTGATGGGAGACAAGTTAGAAGTCATTGATTCCAAATTTCTGCGCTGGCAATGCTCGCTCATATCAAAGCTTATTATTTCAGTCAGTTGATTTTTAACAAAATGTTTCTTACTTTTGAGAAGAAGATTGTCGGTTAAGTCCATTTCCGTCGACAAAAGGATCATATGCGCTTTGCTGAGGGTAGGGATGAGGCTGATATCCTTGAGGATAGTAGGCTTGAGGATGGTACTGCTGAGGGTAGAATTGCTGAGGATGATGGTGGCCAGGATGGTATTGCCGAGGTTGATACGCCTGGTGATGAAATTCTTGAGGACGGAATTGCTGAGGAGAATACTGCTGAGGAGGAGTCCGTGCTGCAGAAGTTCCTCTCATTCGAGAATTCATTCCGAGCAAGAATTGCGTCTCATTGTATTCCCGATGTCGTGATCGCGAGTCCTCATAAAACTGTAGCTCATCTAGATACTGCGCCGCTGGTGTGATGATTTCGCCGCAAATGCTCTGGTTCACACTCTTTGCGGCTTCTAGATTCACCTCAGTTTGGGTTTTGTTTTTCGAAGAACCGATGTCTTCGCTGGAAAGAGTTCTTCCTCCGCGCTGAATGTACTGGTTGATGGTGACTGGCGCTCGGGAATGAGCGCGACGAGTTTTTCGCGGCGGACTGTTGTCAGAAAACGTTCCAGCTGTGAAAAGGTCCTGTGTTTTTGGGTGGGCATAAGTTGAAATTTAGTGACCACGGGAAAAGAAATTTAAGTTTGACTGAATAGAAGCAATTGAATATGCTCACCCCAGCCTGACTCCTCCGAGAGGAGGATGGTTGGTTGTTAGAGTAGTCGTCAGCTGGGAAAAGCCGACGAACTACAGAGTGCGGTCGCTTGATCCGAACCGGACGACTCTCATCATCTGATTGAAAAAGCGGACCACTTTGGTTTTGGTTGTTTGCTGCGCTTTGCCGTTGAGAGCGTTTTGCTCTCCGCCCGGGCAGAAGCGTAGGAACGGGGGCATCTTCATCAATCAGGAGGTCACCTGAGCCGAGCGAAGTACGATCATCGTCATCATCATCGTCAACACGACGATGTTGATTTTGATAAACACTATCCCGAAATGGAAGAATCTCCGGCGAAAGTCCATCGTTGACTCTTTCATCACTGCAAAAAAAATATGAAAGCATAGCGAAAAATTTAGAATTTCAGCTTGAAGTTGTCTAAATTCCGAAAATTTGCTATCTCACCTTGAGATCAGTGTTGCGTCCATGTCCGGCTCTGGTGTAAATGCTCTCTGATTACTGCCAATCTCTCTATCCATGCTTTGGACTCAGAGTTTGATCTGGGAAGACTGACTTCAAAGATGAAAACACGTCCCATGGCCCCGTGTTCTAGAACCAAGATATGGATGATGAGACTTTCTGAAGACGATCATCAGTCTACGATACCGTCGCGATCTGAGATATCTCTTTCCGTATTTCTGATGTCTTGACTCCTTCTCAATTTTCCTCTTTTGCTTGCTACACATTTTTCGAAAAAAAAAAGAAGAAAAACTATATTATAGTGTAAGAAAATGTTTATTATGTGAACAATGAAAAAGGATACAAGAAAAATAAATACCAAATAGCTAAAAAAAATCTCTTCGACGCGCCCAGATTTCTCGCTCGATCGGCCCAGCGGATGGGTGAAGAACGATCTGAAATAATTATTCTTTTTGATATGTAAGCCAATAATAAAATAAGCCAATAATTGCAATGGTCGCAAAAATATAAATTTTCGATTTTGATGGAAAATCCCTCTTCGAGGAATATCATGGTGATGTTTCCTACGAGCAGCCTTATGATCTGGGCCATCGAAATTTCTGATTTTGAGATATGTCAAAAAACGGACGCGTTTTAAGAATTTGTGAAAGTTTAAAAATTTCAAATCAACCGTTAAAGTGCACTCTTTGACCTACTGTAGGAAATCTGTCACAAATAACACTAGGAAATCTGAACAAAAAAATTCCAGGAAGTGGTAAGCTACCTATTTCAAATAGGCTATTTGTTAAGAATTAGACGACTTACAGTCAAAAATTATTCCAAAAACGAACCAAGGACTAGGACTTATCAGTGATAAGTTATCACCAAGCGACCTTATCAGTTATAAATCATCACTCACTGTGAATTAAATATTGCGATTTTAATTTTTTTTACGTTTTTGAGCAAAATCTGTTTATTTGGCCACTGCTAAATTGACCATATCTGTATCTGAATCGCGGTCTTTTACGAATCTTTTTTAAGATTTAATTATAGAAATTCAATCATTCTAATACTAATTGGACGAGAATGTTGATACACGAACCTGTGGTGCCTCGGCTTGCTCTGCATCAGCTTGATCTGGCTGCGCTTGTTCTTCGATCTGCTCTTGTTCTTGGATCTGCGCTTGGTTATCATTTTGCGTTTCTTGATCTTCGTTTAATCATAGAAAATGTCATGAAATTACCGAGTTGCCTTATTCTTTCTTCTGCAGCTGCCAATCGTGTCTTTAGAATTCCTAATTAATATTTTTAGTGGTATTAAAATATTTTGCTGATGATTTACTATTTTTCCAAACTAGTATAAACAGCTGTGTGATAAAAATGCAACAAAAAAACGCCATGATTTGAAAGCTCAACATTCTAAAAAGTTATAAATCAATAAATAAGGTCACGAATACTTTTCTGTAAAATAATTAACTTTTTTTTTCAACTAATGTCAATCAATTCTAGAGATTTAAAACGATTTTATTGAAATAGATTAGACAAAAAGCACAATTTATTCGTGCGGCAAATAATGAAAAACTAATCAGATTAAACAAATATTCTCAGTCTTAATTGCTTTTAATATTCTATGCTAACGATGAATTTCTGACCCCTCAAAGCTTGCTTGCTTACATTCTTTGATGTTCTCCGTCAGCCTGATACAAGATTGCCAAATAAGAGACCAGTTCCTCCACTTTTCAATTTCACAAGAGTAGTCCTTGAAAATCCTTTAAAATGATGACCTTCAGCACGTGTGGGATGACTAAGTTCGTGGGGACTAGGTTCGTGAGACTAGGTTCGTGGGTGGCTGGCTGGAAAACGTGGTTCGTGGGACAAGGTTCGTGAGTTTTTGATTTTATATGTATATTTTTATTTATAATGATTAAGTGTTATTTATATGTATATATTTATTTATATATATTTATATATATGTATTGTAATTATATGATCATATAATATAATATTGCTATCTAAATATAGGTTCGGGGGTTTTTGATTGGTTAGAATTTTTATTCTATAAGGAAAAAATATGTGCGACTAGGTTCGTGGGACTAGGTTCGTGGGTTTTTAATTGGTAATTATTTTTATTCTATAAGGAGAAATTATGTGCGACTAGGTTCGTGGGACTAGGTTCGTGGGTTTTGAAATTTTTTTATAAGGAAAAGGAGGGTGCGACTAGGTTCGTGGGACTAGGTTCGTGGGTTTTGAAATTTTTTTATAAGGAAAAGGAGGGTTGACTAGGTTCGTGGGACTAGGTTCGTGGGTTTTGAAATTTTTTATAAGGAAAAGTGGGATGCGACTAGGTTCGTGAGACTAGGTTCGTGGGTTTTGAAATTTTTTATAAGGAAAAGGGAGGTGCGACTAGGTTCGTGGGACTAGGTTCGTGGCTTTTAAAATTTTTTATAAGGAAAAATGGGTTGCGACTAGGTTCGTGGGACTAGGTTCGTGGGTTTCTATTCTAAGGCAACCATTGTTATTCAGCGCTAACATAGAAATTCAGTTAAAGAGCCTAGCGGCTTATTTTGGGGGGTGGGAAAGTCATTTTTTACCATTCAACTTTACCCAATTTTACAACCCACGAACCTAGTCCCACGAACCTAGTCCCACGAACCTAGTCTCACGAACCTAGTCTTCACGAACCTAGTCCCACGAACCTAGTCCCACGAACCTAGTCTTCACGAACCTAGTCTTCACGAACCTAGTCTTCACGAACCTAGTCCCACGAACCTAGTCGCACCCCCTTTTCCTTATAAAAAAATTTCAAAACCCACGAACCTAGTCTCACGAACCTAGTCCCCACGAACTTAGTCATCAATCCCTTCAGCACGAGTTACAAATTGAACCAACTATCAACGGTTTGCTGATGCCAGTTTCTGCTGCAAGCAGTAGCACCACCGCTGATGGGAACAGATTCATGCGAGTTTCGGGTGTTTTTTCCAACTATGCTGCAGACACTTCATAGCTTGACAAGAATGTTCGTCAAGGATCTCCGAGAACGTGTCAGAAAAGCTCAGGTACAAATCATTCCCCTCGTCATTCTTCATTTTCAAATTCTAGGGCGAAAGTACCGACTCCGATTTGGTGGAAGGATCGACCGCGCAAAAGCACCGAATAGGCTTCTTAGAGACGAATTTAAACAAACTTACCACTGTGCACAAGCAATTAGTGAGTGACAACGCAGACCTCAGATGTGAATTACCGAAACTAGAGAAGCGACTTCGAGCAACAGCTGATCGTGTCCGAAGCCTTGAATGTGAGTTTTCCGGGTCCTTTTCAGCTTTTTTACCGTCGATACTATTTTAGCTGCTATGCGAGAAGCAAGAGAGGGTGCGCTGAAGGACAGGAGAAAGTACCAGGGAGAAGTCGAGAAAATCAAGGTTTGGCTTTTGAGATTATCGATTCTTGAAAGTGTTCTTTTAGGAAACTGTACGAGCGCGAAATATTGCCAGGAGAGCTCATCAGGCGAACATTGCCCGACCAGAGGTAAAAATCGACTTCGAAAAGGCTTTTTATCAAAAAAAGCGAAAAGATCTCACAATTCTAGCGATTTGCCTTCTCTTGCAATTCTGTTCCGATCCAACTGCGCAAGTTTATCTTCAGTTCTTTTTGAAAATACACAACTGAACTGTTACAGTATTAGTTTTGGTTTCTTTTTGGAGCAATCCCCTTTTTTCCCCCCCGTTATTTTACTATTTAATCTTTGTCTAGAGCTTTAGCCTCAAAGGAAAAATTTACAAGTAGTCAAATTTGTGCATTAGAAACGAAGTACGATCAATATCGTTTACAGAGTATTCCGCAACTTTTAGTTACAGTTACATTCAGGGGAGCCACTCAAACTCTTGCCAAAACATATCTCCAGTGACCGTGGCTATCACCTTGCTTGTTACAGTATCTCTGCCTGTATTAGCATTTGTGCAAAGCAATTTATTTATCAACAGCATTTTGTATCATGTGTTTTCTGAACATCAGCTCGCCAAAAAAACTTGTTCGGCTTCCCAAAAATTCCTTTTTTTCAATAGCTTTTTTCTGATCAAAATAAATAACTTGAACTTTAAACTTTTAAACGCATGGACTTGCGCTCAATCATCTAAGACTAAAAAAGATCAATTCTCCTCCATGTTTGCACTTTTGAGGTTTAGGAAAGTATCGTCCTATCTCTTTTCTATGAACGGTTATTTTCAATTTTAAGTTTTCTCTCTTTTCGAGGACCGTACAAGGTTAACTTTTAGCGGGCGATATTATTCTTCCTAGGCCTATTTGAATGATGAATTCGTGTTTCTACTCATACAGCCGCCATCAATTGGAACTGTCTTTCCAGAGCGTGTCTGAATGTCTCCACCAACTGTATTTCTGAGAATATGCTTTAGATTCGGTCCAGAAAGCATTCGATTCACCATTCATTATTCTCACTTACTGTAAGTTTCCGTTACCTAAGCGAATATGTACATACATGAAACGAAATTGAAGTAAATTGAGAAATAAAAAGCCCTGCTGTTTCTTTGGTAAGCGTTGCGGAAAAAATAGAATGAATAAGTGAAAAGATAGTGTTGGAATTCCATATTTTATTGAAATGAACAGTTTAGGATAAAAAAGATGAGGACTAGAAAAAAGATGAATGTAGAAAGATCGTGGTGGATATATTTGTCTGTTAAAGAAAGTGTGAAAGAAGATGAAAAAGAAACGTCAAAAGAAAAAGTGTAAATCGCTAGGGTTGGCTCAAAGAGATGAATATTATAAACCGCTAACCCTTGTTCGGTGTCGCCATATAGTCAATGGACTATTCTTCTTGCCTCTTCTGTATTGACTGTATTCAAATTCCAGCTCGACATATTCTTCGCCGTTGTAATTCTCAAATCCCTAAAAACTTAAATTCAATTTCGATAAATTGAAATCAGGGGAACAGTTGAGCAAAAAATCAAAATGTGTAACTCATAGATGTAGCTTGAAAAACTTTTCTAGCTTGATCCCCTTTTCCCATCATTTGCCCGACCGGCTGGAAGCTAAATTCTATACGAAATGTAATTCAATCTCAAAAATCTCTTGACAAAAAGATATACCTTGAATAAAGATAAGAGTCTGAATTTTCGAATAAAAATATAAAAAAGGTATGTTTTAAGGCTCATTTCTTCGGAATTGAAGCCTCTTTTAGGCCCATTTTCACCATTTTAGGTCGAGATCACGACTTCGAGCCAATTTTTAAACAAAAAATCTTTATAAATCCAAATTTTCTCTTGACAAAATGTAGAACTAGGATGGATCTTTACTCTTATGCAGGCGAGTTTTTTCCACCACTTCTATATCCCGAGGAATTGAGCCCTAGTTAGAGCCTCGCCGACACCCGTACCCTTAAGGGGATCCCCAACGATTTTTCCGAAATCGGCCATTTTTGACCGGCGCTCACGCCGACACATGCTTATATTTTTCAAAATTTTTTTCATGTATATGTACATTCAACATAGATCTAGTGAAGCGTATCTCAGATTTTTTAAATATAACCACAACTGGCGCTACGGCCCAAAGAAGGAGAGCATCTCGCAGAAAATCGCGTTTTTGGCTACTTTTTCACCTGAGTCTCAGGTCCTGAGATTACTCCAAAAATTTAGGTTACAGAAATTTTTTTCCTGCAATTTCTGAAAGTTCTAGCACTAATCTAGTGAAGCGTCTCTCAGTTTTCTCAATTTCCAAAAAATGATTATGTAACAAAGACTATCAAAAAAATGTACAATTTTGGAAATTTTAACCATGTGAATTGCCCTACGACGACAAACAGGAATTTCACCGCCGACGACAATTGTGCCATATATGGCACATTAACTTTAACGCGATCTTTTGACCAATAGAATGCCCGAAACCGAACCTTAACCCCAACCAAAACACAGCCCGAAACCTTAACTCGAACATGAACCTAGTCTCAATCCCATTTTTGTGCCATATATGGCACATTTGTCGTCGTAAGGTTAAATTATTGAGCACAATTGACTTCAAAGGTGAATTCACGTGAAATCATCCTTTATAACTTATGGGTTTTCAGTGAGAGTTCTTGAGCCTTTTTTGAGTCTCGAATAAAATTTCTGAAAAAAGCGCAGCTGCTTTTAAGCATTCATTAAGGGCCTTGATGAGTGCCACGGGAAATGGCATGGGCACGACTATCGATACCATGTTACTGCCGATTATCCTTATTTTATTGTGCTTCCGGGGACGAGTTCCAGCTCAAAATAAAGCTACACCAGTTCGTAGATATAAGTAAAAATATTCTTTGAGGAGAATTTATCAAATTTATATTTAAGGACCCCCCCGTCATGTTTGACTATTTTCGGGAATCGATTCTCTGAGTTCTGAGGATCATTTTTCTCTATTGTCGTAAAATTCTATTTCGACTCTTTGACCCTCAAAATCGACTTTGAAAATCACGATTTTCGGGCTTTTTTTTAGCTAAATTTGCCCATTTTTCGGCCAATCACCAATCTTCAAACTCTTTTTTCTTAGTGAAACCCTTAAGATATCATCATACACTTGATGCGGTGCCCTCGACAAGGGTCTCAGCTAAATTTTCAACATAAAAAAATTTTGATCAGTTAAGGTGATCATAATGATATCCATGTTTGAAAAATATTTTTACTTTAACTTATCGTTGCGACACCCTTAAGAAGCCTATGAGCTTGTTTTCCTTCTGGTGCCCTAGAGCAGCTATCGAGCTACAAAATAATCAAGAAATATTTGTAAAATCTTAAGGGGATCAACCCGATATCCGTGTTTGAAAAAATCATTATCACATGACGGAGGGGTCCTTAAATGATCCTACTCTTGGCGCGAGCGTGAAAGGCTCCATTCGAGACTTAGTGGTCAAGTAACTTTAATTATAACTTTCTATCCGCAAAAACTAAAAGATTAACTAGACTGCTCTAAAGATGGGAGATTGCAAGACTTCCTCGAGATTGGACGTTTGCAATAAATTCAGTTCAAATAAATTCGTTGGCAAATTTGAAGAAAACCGTCGAATTGTTTCCACCAGAACTAGAAATAGCTCTCCTAAGTATACCCTCCTAAGTAAAGTCCCTTTTTTCAGTATACACACCTCCTAAACCCGCCACTTCCCCCGCTCATAGCATCTACCACGGCCCCGAAAACAACCGGCTCTATAAGAAATAAAAAATTAAAACTCTTTTTGGAAGAATTTCTTGTATATTTCGAGCATGAGGAATTTGAAGAATCGAGGCAAAGTACTTTTTAAATGATGAGAGCTTGAGGGAGTAGTGTCGTTTAAGTTTTTTTTGTTCCGCCAGCTGCGCTGAGAAATATGAAACATTGACACGTTGAGATTCCTTTCCAAAGAGTATAAAAACGGACTAGGAAATCAACAACGATAGAGCATTTCAGTACTTCTAAGAGCAAAACGTATTTTGCAGATATTTTGAATCTACTGCAGGATTTTCAGCAAGAGAAATGGATAAAGTGAGACTTTAATCGGAAAATAAAGAGGCCTGCGTAGAAACCTGTCTCAGGGTCCTGAAAATTTGCAACAGTGTTTATTATAGACTATGATTCAAAGCTTTTAGGAAGGATTAGTTTTAGTTCTTTAGGGAGTAGATACGACAGTTGTCATTTGTCGACTCTTTTCTGAGAAATAAGAATTAAAAGGGGCTGCTCGATTTGTCTCAGCGATCATCTGTGTCTTCTGATTTGCGAAGTTGGCTAGATTTTCGGACTTCGGAGGCGCCTAAATGCCCTCAAGGTACATGATCAACCCCTGTTATCAATAGTCAAAATGATCTCCAGCTTCTGCGGATCATAAAACTGTATTATACTCTCACCCTACTGAGCTACAAAAAAGGATAATTGTTAGTGATTTCTGCTAGCTACGAAAATTGACAGCGGTTGCCGATTCTTTTGAATATCGCCATAAATAGATAAAACTTAGTTTTATCAAATTGACTTAGAGAAACCTTTTCGGCCTAGCGCGGACATTTTTTCAGGGCTCGTGCCCACTTTTGTGGACATTTTTACGAAAATTTGGGACAAAGAATGTCCACAAAAGAGGAAAATAACTGTAATACGGAAATGACTGGCAGTGTCGAGTGAGAAAATAAGTCAAAAGCATTGAGTGCATTGAAATAATTATTACTAAGAAATTATTTGAATGCAAAACTCAGATGCTTAAAACAAATTTTCTAGTTTAAAATCGCTAAAAATATTATTTTTGCTAAACTTACGATGATGGTGCCGATTGCTGAATTTTTATATCCCAGACTCGTTCCCCAATATAAAACTCTGGGATTGCTCCTCTTCGAGGTCGCGCTCGGGGCTCCTTAAAAATTTTAAAAGTCAAATTATTATTAATAAATAGACTTACTTCTTCTTCTTTTTCTTCCTGGTCATCATCATCATCATCGGAGTTGTCATCGGTCTGGTCTTCGCTTTCAGAGTCATCTCGGGCCAAGGCGTCGTCTTCTGGTTGAGGGCCAGGATCGTTGCCCGCTCTTGGATTCAGGAATGGTGCCCGTGGTTGTCGCTTTCTCCAGCGACAAATCGCCAACGAGGTCAACAAGGTGACCAAAAATATCGCGAGGAGAACCAGGAGAAATCGTGAGGAGGGACCAGGAGAAATCGCGGTTGGTTGCTCTTCGATCCGCAGCTCCGTCTCGAACTCAGCAAAGGGCTCAGCGGGCTCGCCAAATTGGCTTGATATCATCAAGCACAACCATGAAAAGATGCTGCTGTAAACTGATGCTTCCTGAAATTATTTTTAGTAGTGTAATAAATATCTAACGTTGCTAAATACAAATAATGATTGAAAAATAATAAAATTACTTACAATGGGGTTGTCCATTTCGTTTAACGTGTTTAAAATATCATTACCCAAAATAAACTCATATTCTAGAGATTTTACCATTTTTATAAAGCTTTATTCGCAAATAAAGTTATTTTAGCGAATAAAAGCCTCAGAGCAACTTCAACAAGCGAAGTATCAACTGTCAATTGAGTAAAGTCTTGAGCAAAACGCAAGACCTGCTTGCTGCAAAATAGAGCAAACTATCTCAAACTTTCTTCTTTCTAGTTCAATTTTCCTGACGACTGAAATTTGCCTTGTTCATTTATTAGTTCATTTCTAACTTATTCATTTCTACATTTTCCATTACTGTTTTTCTCGCAGCAAAATGATTTCGGAAGAAGCCTTCGAATTCATCAACGTTTTCGATGCTAAAAAGAACGCCATCAATATGCAGCAAATTCTTAATCACTACGTGAAAACGCAGCCAAAGCGCTCACGAATTTGATCGGGCAGATTGCACGCGATCAGACTGTGCGATACTTGTTGACCATGGTTGATGATATTCTTACGATAAACAAGGAGAACATCATGATCTTCCACGAGTATGCTGTTACTCTTGGACAGCAAGCTTGGACTCCCTTCGTTACGCTTTTGTCAAGACCGGAGAAGTTTATTTGTAATCAAGCCGCTAGGAAGAAATCAAGGAAGAATATTTTGAGCTTTTATTTAAAAGCCAAAATTCAATAGTCCCTGAGTGAAGCTAGAATCAGAAACGAGCAAATTGATGAAGTAAAGAAAACTGTTCTAGTCGAGCTTAACGACAAGAACTCTGACTCTTCCTCCACAAAAAATTGAAGTTGATTAGTATGTCGTTGTTTGCACTGAGCAATCGTAGATCGGAGCAAATATAAGTTCCGATTGTCCCCGTTTTCATGTCTCATAAAGAGAAATGTCGCAGGTAGTGAACTTTAAAAACTTATTAAAAAGGCAATCTGTTAATTTCAATTTTTCTAACATCGCTACAATTGATTGATAAAAAACAATATTTCATGTGAGAAAAATTTTTCGGATTTCAATAAATGGTTTTATTTTCAAGCTGTTTCCTGCTTGAGCGAGCTTCCTTTTCATAATACTCCTTTTTTATTTTTAAGAAAATTTGTAATATAAATTCAAGAAAAAATATGCGTTTTACGCTTAGATCTTCAGTAAAAACAAAACCAAGAGCATCAGATAAAATATAATTCTTTTATTCAGGGAAGTTATACACCAGCGCAGATTCAAGAAAATTCCGAGAATGGAGCTTCAGAAACCAAGGAAGAAAATAGAAATTCGTCGAAGAAAAAAATAATCAGGAAGTGGTCTGTTCGCCATGTTTTGTAGTTCGCGAAGGTCGTAGTCGACAAATACAGCGTCCTTTGTACTCTGGACTCGTCCGAGCTGCTCTACGCGCGTTGCCAAAAATTTCCTATTTTTGCTTATTTAGTATTTATTTGCTCGCTAACCATATTTCAAAGAATCGCTGTCCTAGTCGGCTGTATCCTTGTTGGCGGAGGAGTTATCTTCTACTTTCTCAACGATGCGCGTCAGCCAATTGATCAGGGAGGAGTTGAGCCGCCGCCTGAAGAAAAGTTGAAATCAACGAAGACTTCCATTGATGTTCCCGTCCAGCCGATTTGCAGCAGAGGCGAAGTGCTTGAGCTATGGTTAACGAATGAAACAATGTCGAATATCTTGAATTTTAGCGTTCAAAATATCAAAATTTTCTAATTCCAAAGGACTTAGATAATGGTCTAATTATAACCTACCGTCAAAATTAAGGGTGTCACTGCGTTAATTCTGAGAAAAAAAGATAATCGAAAAGTGTGAATGTATTTAACCAAATCAAGAGTGGACAGTGCGTATCAGCCTGCGGAGATAAATGCTTAGCAGTCGATTGCTACGTCAGTGGAAACGGCTTGGCCATGTGCAAACACATTATCGAAAGTGGAACCAATCCACCAAAGACCTTTACGGATAAAGAATGCGACTTGGAAGGGTATGAATTGCGAAATGGAGTTTGCAGCCCGACATGTCCGCTTGAATGCGATGGCAGCGCTTTTTGCAAATTCGACTTTCTTGGGCGACCAGTTTGCACCTGCAAGGTAGGATCAAGATTTTGGCGACTTATGTTTGGAGAAAGTTTATCTTAAAGTTGAATTAGGAAGGATACAAAATGAACGGCGGCAATTGCGAATTATTTTGCGGATTAAACTGCGCTGAAAATGAAAAATGCGGTTATGACTGGATGGGAAAAGAGACTTGCCGACCTGTTCTTCCAGCAACAACAGAAATAACAACGACAACGGAGAAGAAATGCCAGCCAGGATATAAACTTGCTGATTCGGGCGAATGCGAATTATTCTGTGGCCTAAGCTGCGCTGATGATGAAAAATGCGCTTACGATTGGATGGGAAAAGAAACCTGCCGACCTGTTCTTCCAGCAACTGCAAAAACACCAACCACAGCGGAGAAAAAATGCCCGGCAAGATACAGACTCGCTGAATCGGGCGAGTGCGAGTTATTCTGCGGATTGATCTGCGCCGACGATGAAAAATGCGCGTACGACTGGATGGGCAAGGAAATTTGCAAAAAGGTGGAAGCGAAACCGACCTCGTACGTCCCAAGGTGCGATCTCGATTGCGGCGGCGCACTTGGTCGCTGCGTTTTTGACATGTTCGGAAAGCCGACCTGCAAGTGTAGTGAAGGCGCCGAGTACCAAAAAGATATCCAAACGTGCATCATGTAAGATTATTTCAAACTCATCAAAAATTTGATTATTTTAGCCCTGCACCCTGCTCAAAAGAATGCGAAGAAAATGAAGAATGCCAGTTTGATCTTGTTGGTCAGCAACAATGCGTTTGCAAGGGACGGCTATTGAAGAGCTACTTTTTTAGTCTTACAAAAAACATGGGCAATTTTCATAGCCGTATAAGTCTGGCTACAAAATAATCGACGACAAATGCGAGCTTTTCTGCGGCCGTGAATGCGCGGAAGGAGAGAGGTGTACTTACGATTGGATGGGAAAGGAAATTTGTTCCAAAAAATAAGATGCCAAGACCGCTATTTTCTTCAATCAATTACCGTTAACTTCCTAAATTTCATTAAAAATGTTATGTCAATAAAATACAATTATCTTCGTCTGATCTTTTTCTGATGAGAATTCCTGCCAACTCTTGAGTGACTTCGTTTTATTGATACAATGTGTTTTTGGAAGAAAGTGTGCTATCAGTTTGCTCAAGAAGCGAAACACAGTGCGAAGAACCAAGATCGATAGTGTGAAACAACTTGTTCAGCTCGAGTTAATTTGACAAAACAACAATCACAATTTCGCGGCTAATGATTCCAACTAACATCGACAAAGCGGAAACAGTCCTGACAGCTCCTTGCAAGTGTCAAAGATTTGGTTTCATAAAATACAAAAAGTGCCTCCACGATTCTCCACCAGAGTTGCAAATTTGCTAAGCTGAGTGAGCTGAGCTGGCTGAGTGAGCTCAGCTCAGCTCAGTGATTTTGGAAAATGATCTGATCTGCTCAACTCAGCTCAGCTCAGAAAATTTTCACTCAGCTCAGCTCAGCTCAGCTCAATTATTTTCGAACATGATCTGTTCTGCTCAGCTCAGACAATTATCACTAAGCTCAGCTCAGCTCAATGATTCGAATACAATTTTACTACCAAAAAACAGTAAAAACCAGCTCAGCTCAGCTCTAATTAGGGTCCGCTCAGCTCAGCTCAGCTCAACTCTCTTAAACAAAAGGTCTGCTCAGCTCAGCTCCGCTCAATGACCTCTGAAAATGTCCAGCTCAGCTCAGTAACCTCCGAAATAGGCCAGCTCAGCTCAGAGAAATTTTTACTCAGTTCAGCTCAGCTCAGCTCAGAAAAATTAATCAAAATTTGCAACTCTGTTCTCCACTACTTTTACTTTCAAGGATTTTCCAGTCGTTTGAAGCTTACTTCCGCTAAGTCCAAGGGCAAAAACTTTCATGCGGTCGAACGGGCCGTCTCGAATTTATTTTCTGGGGTACGGTTTTGCTTGGAACTCGAGGAGCAGGGCTTATCCATAAAAATTAATCCGCGTAATTTGGGCGTTGAATTGCTGAAACTCGAGCCCGGCGGTGCATCCAGTTGGGCCTAGTTCATCCTGATCAAGCGATTTGGGCAAGAGTCTTCACAGGAAGCACCAAGGCGAATTTCATGCTCCGGGACTAAAGGTATTAAATGCTCCGCCGCCTCCAAACGTGTCCTTCAAATATTCTTCTTTGATCAAAGCTCAACTTTATTTTTCACCGAATTATAATTGTTATCGTCGAACTTGATGTCGAAACCAAATACTGTCAATATATTATGATCCTATTGAAAATCCTCGACCGAAAACTGGGCTATTTACAGGACAATCTTAAGGAGGGGGTCGACGAGAATCGGGATTTCCGTGACCAAAAATGCGGGAAAACCTGATAAGATAGGCAAAATCTGATTTTACTGGTGGATAGAAAAGGCTTGTAAAAATCAGGCGGCGAAAACTAGAAAAAATTTTGGCGTGAAAAAATCGGTCAAAAATCCCGTCAAAGAAGGGCCATTTTCGCGAAAATGCACCAAAAATGGTCAATTTTTACAATTCTGTTCATTATGTAGATTCCAAAAATATAAGATTCATATCCTGACTATGTGTATTAGCGAAATAATGATCACCCCTGAAAAATTCTCGTCGACCCCCCTTAAGAGAAATCTATGTTACAGTATCGGAGAACAACATAATTTCGAAATAGAATACGCTCTTCAAACTCCTGCCGCGCGATAATATGTCACCCCAGAAAGTAATTTATCAGCTGTAGTAATCAAAGCCTCGCAAGGATGTTCGACAGTGCTTCGGCTCCAAACAGAAGTAGCGGAAGCTCAACGCAAGATTACGTAGAGTTGCCGTTTTTTGAAAAAGCGAGAGAGAGAGAAAGAGATTTGGATTATCGTGTCTCATTACGCCAAAAATTGCCACCGACGGAGGGATTTTTTACACCCTTTTTTCTCGTCTAATTAATTACCTAGCAAACTCGTGAACAAAACGAGTCGTTACGTAGAGAACGGTCACGGGATAACGCCGCCAATTCTACTTTACTTCGCTCAAGGTGTTGGTGTCGGTCGTCAAGGTAATCGAACTGTCAAAAAAAAAATCTTGAAAAGGGGAAAACGCCACTCATGTTTTGGGATTGGCCCAGTTGCATTGAAACCGCCCTGCATTGTCTACTCATTTTCTTTTTCGGAAAGAAGCGCGAGCTTGATACGGAGCTGACACACGGACAATACAACAACAAGATTAGCGAGGCATTATGGTCTTTCTATCCTATTAGATCTTTCTTGAGGATTTATTGAAGCTGGGCACGGAATTCAGCAGATTTTACTTTCACCATTTACAACTGGGCTCGGCAACCTGTGGAGAAAACCTGAGTCAGGGTCTGAAAGATCTATAATGAAAAGCCGCGTAGCGGCTTTTAAAACGAAGCCGCAAAGCGGCTTCGCCAGAATTTGTCAACTTTTGAAATAATGAGTTGGTGAAGCCGCTTTGCGGCTTCGTTTTAAAAGCCGCTACGCGGCTTTTCATTATAGATCTTCCAGACCCTGACTCAGGTTTTCTCCACAGGTTGCCGAGCCCAGATTTACTAATCACGCTTGAATAAAGAGATATGTATCCGATCGCCTTCGCTTTCTTTTCGTTTCTTTTTTGGCAAAGGAACCAAACACGGAATTAGTATCTCCGAGGCATTCGGCGTCACGCACGTCTGCGGGGCCGTGGCCAACGTCGCCGAGGAAAAACGCCGCCGCTTTCCAAAAATGGAAACGCCGCGTCAGATGGAAACAATCCAAGAAAGAGAGAACTCAATTTCATGAGTGGACAAATGATAACTCCTCTGGAATCTCTTCTTTTCTCGTGTGGAATAATAAATAGCTCTGGTCTTGAGTTTGTGCCCAAAAATAGTCTTTTGGAGAAAAAGTCTCAAGATCGTAAACTTATCTACTGCCTTTTTTACGTTCTTTGTTTTATGGACGAGTTACAGTAGATGCAAGTTCCGATATTATCGTCTGTGGGAGCCATGGGCGCGCGTTTGAAGTTGAAGAGTCTTAGCATTGAAGTAGCGAACTTTTGCTAATTGGGCGTAACACGCGATGAAAAAACAAAAATGAAATTCTCGAACAAGGCCAAGCCGATCTCAGGATGCAGCGATTTGTTGACGCGAATCGTTTTAGGCAGAACATTGCTCTCTTCACACATCTGTGGCCGACATCCAGAATTAATCTCGCCGCTCATGTGAAAAAGTGGCTTATTCATGGGAACCATGTAGCGTAATTACTGTCTCTAGACAGCTTAGTTTCTTCAGTGTGAAAATTTGGTACAGTGGCGACCTGGGCTCGGCAATCTGTGTAGAAAACCTGAGTCAGGGTCTGAAAAGGCTGAAATGAAAAGCCGCGAAGCGGCTTTTTTTAAACGAAGCCGCGAAGCGGCTTCGCTAATATTCTCATTACAATCTATGAGAAATTCTGGGGAAATAGCTTCGCGGCTTCGTTTTTGAAAAAGCCGCTTCGCGGCTTTTCATTTCAGCCTATCCAGACCCTGACTCAGGTTTTCTACACAGGTTGCCGACCCAGGTGGCGACAGTTCAGACCGATTTTTTTTTTTTGATAAAAAGTAAAAATAAATTTTTTAGTTGAGCTTAGTTTTGAGCAAGAAGAGTAAGTTCAGCTCATACAAAATCCTATGGATAAAGACTAGGATAGGTAGCTAGGATCTGGGCTCGGCCTGACTCAGGTTTTCCACACAGGATGGCGAGCCCTACTCCTTGCAAATTATCTCCTCTTTCTTGATGTTCAAATTTAAGACACGAGCCAGCAAAGGAAGAGTACTTTATAAAGCCATGTCAAAAGTAAAGAAGTAAAAGGTACTACAAGTGTGGCCAAGTATCGTATGCTTGCAAGTGGCGTCTGGCGGCTTAATTGCACCGATGATCGATCTTTGCTGAACATTCATCACAGATGAAATACGATCCAACTCAAGAGCCCTAACGAGCATCCGCTGCGCTGCTTATCATCCTAGAGAGAAAGCGCGATTCAAAAAATTCAAAATCTTTCAATCTCGGAAACTAAACTCGGAACAAATTCAAAATCACTTTATTAACCTTCGCGCTCAAGAAATTCCTTCCTCTGATCGAAAATTCAAAATTCAAGAAAATCTTTATCAATTTTCCACAAAATTCAAGCCCAGTATATATTAGTAATAAGATTTCTGATTGTTAAAAAATCTTTATTTCACTTTTTCTTTCATTTTTTTTGACATAAATTAATTTAAAAATTCTTAATGAATAAGTTCGATAATTTTATTCATCTTTTGTCAAGGTAAAGTTTTAGGTTTTGACAACTTTCTTATACAGTAAACGGAAGAGAGCTTATAAGTTTGATTACTGTAATTGATAAGGGAAAATTACGACGGTGGAATAGGCTGGAGCGGGTGAGCGGACGCAGCGCCACCTAGCCTGTTGGGGGCGCCGGCGCGACGAAAGAGCAGCTGCACAAAGCCTAATTGGTCACAATTGAAACAAAATATACCAAGAGATCACCTTCAATAGGAACTTAATATCTGATTAGTGAAAAATGAGCGAGGCTAGACCACGATATAGTATTGAGCAGATTATATGTCTTCTCGAAGTAAGTAGTCCCTGATGAGTCTGATTTTTTTCATTATCGCCAATTCTAGGTGCTAGAGACAAGCCAAAATGGAGAGAAATTACAAGAGTTCCTCATGCGACTCCCGAAGTCCGAAGAGCTGGAGAATAATGAAGCCATTCTCAAGGCAAAAGCGACCGCTGCCTTTTTCCGCGGCGATTTTCGCGAGCTTTACAAGGTAATTTAACGCTCAGAATGCTCAAATTTCGCAATAAATATAGATTAATTACTATTTTTGTTAAAAATACAAGGGTCTTCAATTGAAACCCCCTTTTTCTATTCAAATTTAAACACGCTAGAACTCAAATTCTGATTCTTTTTGATTAGATTCTGGAGTCAAGACAGTACTCCCCTGCGTTCCACGATCGACTACAGCAATTGTGGTTGAAAGCACACTACATTGAAGCTGAAAAAGTTCGAGGAAGACCTCTTGGAGCCGTTGGCAAGTACCGGGTCCGCAGAAAGTTTCCACTGCCGCGAACGATTTGGGATGGAGAAGAGACTAGCTACTGCTTCAAGGAGAAATCACGCGCAGTTCTTCGCGACTGGTACCTCAAATCGCCTTATCCAAGGTAAATTGAAAATTTTTAAGAAAATTTGTATGAAGCAAAAATAACAAAAGTGACAAATTTGAAGGTTTTAATTGTCTTTTGATACTTGTTTGTGCCTAAATCATCATTTTGGACTTCCCAAGATTCTTGAGTACCAAAAGTCAACTTCAATTCTATCGGGAATGCAGCTAGGCAAGCCCAAGATGATGATGATGATAGTGGCCCTTGAAGGGGCACTTGTTGAAAATTATGGAGAGTGTTGAGGTCAACCTAATTTTAGTCCTCGCGAAAAACGCGAGCTCGCCGAGATGACGGATTTGACAGTCACCCAAGTGTCGAACTGGTTCAAAAACCGCCGCCAAAGAGAACGAGCTGCAGAAGCAAAGGGAACCACTCTTCGGTACGTACTTATTCGCAATCGCCAAGTCGGGAAGGAGCACGATTTTCATTTTTCAAAAGCGCGCAAGGAGCGTTTTGTCGTAGGAAAACGGCTAGTGTGATGATATTTCGTCATTCCAAGCGGTCGTCAAAGGCGAAATCGATCCCGTCGTGGGTATTGGTAACATTGTCGCCAAAATGTACCTCGAAAAGGAACAAAAAGCGCGAAAACGCTCCCACGGCCTTTTCACAGCGCCTGGGCCGTTTTATTCTCTCTGACAAAAAAATATGAAAATAATGAAAATGAAAGCAAAAATCACTCATTATACTTAAGCAAGCTCATGGCCACTTTTTTTTTGTTAACATCGCGTTTTTACAGTTTCTTATTTTTAGCGTCCAAAATAGATCATAATTAAGGACCCCCCCCCCGTCAACAATTTTCCTCAAAATATCGAAAATTTCAAAAAAACCATATCTTGGCTTCTTGGTGTTCCTGGAAGTTCAATTTATCATAAAAACTTGTTCGGAGCCTTTTTTGACCAAGAAAAATCTGAAATTTTAGCAAAGTTGGGACTTTTTCGTCATTTTTCCTCAAAAAGTACGATTTTCAAACGCGATTTTGAGGGTGAAGGAGTCGAGATAGACCCCCAAAAAATGAAGCCTCAAAATCGTTTTTGGCCCGTAGAATCCATTTTCAGGGTCAAAATTTTAAAATTCTGAAATTTGATTTTTCGAAAAAAGCTGACGGGGGGGGGGTCCTTAAAGAATTATATTAAATATAATTGAAGGCTCCTCAAAAACGAACGCTAAAGCGTCAATTACAAATGTAATTGATACTATTTTTTTGCAAATTCGTTTCAAACGGAACTAGCAAGTCGCACCAAGTGACAAATGCTTTCCGTCTCGGTTAGGCTTCATGTTTTCTTGTATCGTGTTGCTCCGTTAATTAAGACGAATTGCGTTTTTGCAAAAAAGCCAGCGCTAGAACTGCGTCGATTTTTTGACGACGGAAGGAAACCAAACGCGCAGCCTTCAAGATTATCCGAAACCAAAGCCCAGTGCACTTGGTTATCGCCGGAGCTATTAAATAGTACCTTTCTCAGCGCAGATTTTTTTTTCGTTCTTCATTTTTTTTGCGCTAGTTCCGCTACACTTCTAAAGTTTTAAGCACTTTTCCACTTGTGCATTTCTGCGCGTTTTTTCAGTTTAATTTGAAGTAAGAAATCGCCATTTTCTTTTTTAATTAAGTCATTTTTCTTGGGTGAATGAATTCTAGTGTGAGAATCACTGCTTGATCGTAATCAGACATGGCAATTTCGCGCATCATTAGACAGATACAACTTGATGAAAAATTAGCTAGATAAAGTCATCTCAAGAGAAAGTCGTCTTTTTCTTCCCTTGAAGTTTCTTGCCCCTGTAAAAGTAAGCTCACCACCTGTTGTGCTAAAGAAACCGCGAGAGGGAACTGCATGGGGTAGGGGCGGTTGCAGAGCGGTTTTGGAGTGGTTTTGGAGTGGTCATGATTATTTTCCAAACGAGCTCATCTGCGAAAACTCATTTTCATGTTGGCCATGATTGTCGCGCGAGTGTCATTATCCGAATTTTCTCCTAAACGTAGTAATCATTATCTGCATTCTTATCTAAGTCAGAATAAATGAAAATTTTTTCCTTGTTAGAAAACCGCTAGAATTCCCCTCGGCCAGTCGGCGGCTCAAGAATAATTTTCGATGATGTGCTTATACACCCCCGTTTGGATTTTTTCAGACGGTAATGCCCAATTGTGGCGGTCAGCACTCGAGCAGTTATCGGCTTAGACCAGTCGAGTCCGACAGTAAGCTCAAAATTGCCCGCGCGTTTTCCCCTTGCTCGAGTGGCGCTTGCGCTCTGGACCAAGTCGATTTCCCAAATTCTTTTTACAATTTTTTCAGCGTGAAAAATCGTGTTCTCTTTCCGATTTGCGAATTTGATTTTCAATGGATTGAAATTTCATAATGATCTTTTCTTCGCTAATTATTTCCTTCAGTGATGCTGAACTTGGCCACAGCCCAGAGCCCGTTGGAGAGCATGGCGAGCACGGGGCCGGGATTCATCCGCACGCGCACTTGGGCTGGCCAGCGCTGGATCCGGCCAGTGCGATGGCAGCTTCGCACTTGGGCTACCTTCCTGTCGATGTGCACAAGCTGAGCGAGCAAAGCCACCAGCTACTGAAGCACGAGAGCAACGTCAAACTGGAACCCGTCGATCCGCACGCAAAAGAAAACTCTTCGACCGTCCTTGCGCCAGTAGTAAGCAGCTCCGCGCCAAGTGTCAGCTCCAGCGCCAGCGCAGTCCCGACGCCCGAGCAGTACCACAACTGGATGCTCCAGCACCACTACAGCAACCCCTCGATGTACCAACACTACCAAGCGCACCAGAACATAGAAGTTCAGCACCCGGCGATTGGCTTTGCTTGAGAACAAGTTTTCTAACTCTTTGATTGAGAGATACTCGCACCCTGTTTTACTCATCCTGTTTTTTCTTTTCCCTGAGTTGTGTTTCTTTTTAATTATGTATAGATGACTTTGACCCTTATATTAGTAATGCGTTAGTTCTGTACATACTCACTTCAATTCGAAACAAAATATATTTCCCATCTTTCAATTCTCCTCGTTGATTTCTTGAGTTTTAAAAAACAAAGTTGCTACAAATACAAGCAAATCTAGCAAGTCTTTCGCAACAAAGTACAGTTGATCATGGTTGTTTATGGATTTCGCAAGGTTATCAGATTCCAAGGAAAAAATGTGTTGTGGAAAAATTTGCGCGACATGTGCTGTCGGAAATTGGAGGCGACGTTGTTTGAAAATTAGCTATCGGAGTTTATTTTTGAAGATCGAAGGGACGCAACGGTTATCAGATTTGAAATATAACCCGTAAGAACACTCGTAAAATTTGGAGGGAGAGTTCCCGTCAGGAACGTCTTTGTTGATTTCAAATTTTCTGCTAGTGGTCGCCCAGCTTTTTATATTCTATCAAAAAATCTCTAGAACATGTATTTATTTCATAGCAGCCAAGTAAGCTTTTTCACAGTATGCTTGAATATTTTCCTATAGCTGTAAGTATATTTTAGGATTACATGTTTTACTTTCATAGTATAGCATTATACGAGTAACTTTGATTATTTTTAAGCAAGTGCCCCTCTGCTTAATGGCTGCTCTCTACTGGTCCGGCAAGAAGCCACCACCAAGCCCAACTCCACCCGAACCCATTCCAGCCCCGGATCCCGGCATTGACCTTTGGTCGTTCTTGATCCACTGGATATTGCCATTTATATTGGGCACAGGCAACAGGTTTTTTTGAGGCCGACATATAGCTTCGGTTTGAAGAATTAGCTTTTATTAACTTCGACTCTGTCGTTCAAGGCCGAAAACAAGCGTCACTTTCTTATATTTCAGTTATGAAACATTATATACCTCGAAAGCTTTATCAAGTTTAATAAGATAATTGTTATAAGAAGTGAAAAGTTCCTCGTCCTCTTCTAGATTTTCGACAGTATACACACTAACGCCATACTCACCACGTCTGATCTCAATTTTTTCGGACAAGAAGCCCTTTTGCCAATCGATTAAATTTTTAATCAGCGTGTCTTCATCGGCGCCACCAAGCAAAATGTTTTCGGGATTTACGCCTTGCATAATGCTTGCAGAATCTCCACAATTATGCTCATCATGCACATTGTTCCTTTGCTTCGCTTTGTACTAGCGCTCTTTAAAAGTCGAAGATCATTGAATTGATTGCAAAAATTGCTGCTACTGAATTCGATAAAACAATAATGACATCATAGATACGATTCTTATCATACGACCAACGCTCCACCAATCTATGCTTGCCTCAAAATAACCTGTTATAGCAATCATCTTTTTCCTGCCAGCAAAAGTATGGGACGTGGCAACATATGGACTAATCCCCGCTGGAAACCCATGCAGAAACGGAATCGAAGCTGAAAGCGAAGACGAAAGCGAAGACGAAGACGATCCGGCCCCAGCCCAAGCGCCTGTTCTCGGCACTCAACCAGTTCTCGCCCCTCAACCAGTTCTCGCCCCATCTCCAGTTCTAGCTTCACCGCCACCACCAGAACTCCCTCAGCAACAGGTAGTTTAAGCGATTTTTCGAATGCGACGAAATTTTCGAAGAAAATCCCACTTCAGAAAGATAATTCTAAAAAAAATTCAGAAATATTTTTTGAATATACAGTAAATTATATACTATAGATTTTTTTATATACTTTAGATTTTATACAACTCTATTTGATTAAGAAATTTATTAAGGCAACGCAGCGCGAAAAACGACCACGACGTGGGTCCAGACCTAAATTTATATTGGGCGAAAAAATCTGGGACAAGCAGACGCGAGCGACCGCCTTCATCCGAGTAAGTTTTTAGCTATAATTTTTGTTTTATATGTTTTCTATCTATTATATATTAATATACTCGAAGATTCAGTAACAATATTTAAGAGCGATTTATTTAGCAAGAGAGTTTGTTTGAAGCATCGGGAGTTTCGCATTCGAAATAATTTCTTTGTAACAATTATTACGGTGCAACCCGATATTTCTGACTTACTTTCTCATTCGACACTGCCAGTCACAAATGTCCCGAAATTTTTCATAAATAATCTCTTCGAGAGATTAAATATACCTTCATTTATGCGAATTCATAAAAATGCCCAAATAGAAGATCTACCTAATCAGAGATGACCTACTGTAAGAAATCTGTCACTTTTAAATTAGGTGTAATGGTAGAAAAATCGACCCCATGATGGCCTTTCTTACTTCTAATTTGAGAAAGAATAAGAATCTCCAGGTCGCGGCGATCATTTTGGTACCAAATTCATCGAAATCCGACTTGGTTTTCGGCATAAAGGTAGCAATTGAAGTCCAAAATTGAGCACTAGAAATTTTCTAGTGCCCGGAAAGGGATGAATACTCCAGCCTTTCAGTACGCAAATTGTAGAGCATTTTCTATTCTATCAGAATCTATTCTCGGAAGTTGTGAACAGGGGCTTTAGTGAGAACCAGCGCCGGAGGAAGCTCAAAAAAATGGAGAAAAATCAAGGCCAATTTTTGCTTCCGTGAACTTAGATTAACGATTTTCCCTCAATTTTGCTTCATTTTTCGAGCTTCTTCGGGCGTTGGTTCTCATTAGAGCCCCTGTTCTTAATAATAACATCGGGTTATCTGAACTAAAAAGTTCCCGAAAGTGGTAAGCCACCCAGCTGCTAAGAATACGCTGACTTACGGTCAAGGATTACTTCGAAAACGAACCAAATACTAGGGCTTACGACCAGGCGACCTTATCAGTTATAAATTGCCACTTGCTCCGAATTTCATTATGATTAGAATGAAATATCTAATCGTTTCTTATATGAGAGAAAGGAATGAAATTAGCTTTTGCACTCGTTAATCCCCGTTTCTGGCACCAAAGCGCAAGAATTTTTGACTTTTCTAGCGCTGATTGCTACTCACGCATTTCCCAAAATCCCCCATTTCTCAAATCCTAAATTTCTCGAAATCCCGTATTTCTCAAATCGCCAAATCAGGATTCTGCCGATTCAGGATTTTGGGAAGTGCGGGATTTTTATTTCTTTTGAGTTTTTTTCTTGCTTTACCAAATTAAAATTGATTGATCATATAACTTTATTTTCTTGGCTTCTCCACAGTCAATCCCGGCTTCACCAACTTCAATTTTGGCTTAAAAAACTTCGATCCTAGCTTTACAAACGTCAATCCTGGAGGCTCAAACGTCATTCCTGGCATCTTCAGCGTCAATCCCGGCTTCTTTCGATCCGATCCGGCCGTCACTTTATTCAATCCTAGCTTCTCAGATGCCAGTTCCGGCTTCTCAGTTTTCTATTATTGCTTCTTGAATGTCGATCATGGCTTCTCCAAGATTAGATTATTGTTGGAAAAGCCTTGGTTGAAACTTATGAAGCCGGGATCGACGTTGAAGAAGTCGGGATCGACGTCGAAGAACCCGGGATGGACATTGTAGAAGCCTTTCTGTAGAACGCCAAATTATGAATAAGCGCGTCCATAGAAATGGCCCTATCTCGAAAACTAGATGAGATATGAAGATCTGAAAAAAGCTGTGGAATCAGCATCAAATAAATAACAAAAATTCTTTTCATGACCTTATTGGACGTGGCTTAACCCGATCGTTGTTGACACCCTTAAAACCAGAATCTTCACCACTAGATCGTGTGATTGCGACCTGACGGTGGGAGTATTCCTATTCAGCTGCAATCAACAAAGAGAACTCTTCATTTTTATGAGTTTTTATCATAAGCTATCATATATTTTTTTCTAATAAGTTCTATTTTTATTTTTGCAATCAACGAGGAGAGTAAATTTTGTAAATTCATCCAATACTAATAAATCTTCAAAATTTAAAGTTATCCCTTCTAAATCTAGATCTAATATTTGAAATTTTGACATCTCATTTTAGGAATTCGAGAGGCGCAACAACGAACTTTTCTTGTTAATTGAGTTCGAGGAAGAGTATCGACAAGCACGAGCAGAACCGATCTGGCGCCATCACAGTCGTATTTCGGGATTTTAGTCTAATAGATCTTTTCTTACTGTTTCTGTTTCCATATTTATCTCGTTGGTTTTTTTATATTTTCTGTGGTTTTTGCTGTTTTTCGCCTAATAAAAGTTTCATAAAATGCGTTTATGGGGGTAGAAACAGCTTTCTCGATTTTGGACTCTAGCTACATAAAAGAAAACATCAGATTTATTTATGTTTACAGAATTTCCTCATTAATGCTCCTAAAAAAGCGGTTCAGCTTCACAAAAATGTGAATAAAATTTGTTTTCCTATTACGTGACTCGAGATATTCGAGGTTGAAAATGTGCGAAAATCGAGAATTTCGCAGAGATGAGTTGCTTCTGAGCCCCATTACCCAAAAATTTGATGATTAAAACAAATTTCGAGGGAGATGTTCCTAGATCTAAGATGTTTCTATCTAAATATGAAGAAAAAAATTGAAAATCTAAGATTTTTTTGTCTGTAGCGCCAGTCAAAAATCGCTTATTTTCGAAAAAAAGCTGTTTCTACCTCTCTTATAGAAAAAGAAGCGACACAAAGACAATTATTCTCCGTTTAACATCTGTAACTAAAAGTGGCCCTCGTTCCATATTGACAATATGATATTGTGCGGAATTTGAACCTCGATAGTGAACTCGGCTTTGGCGAGTTCATGCTTTCCATCGGAAAACTCTCTGTAGAGCTCTTTCGACGACTGGTTGATGTCTCCTATTGTTTCAACAGAAATGTATTTTATGTTTCTAAAAAGTACAAAAAACGATATTAACGTGCTGGATAAAAAATTTTCAGGTAGAGTTTATTTTGCTTGTGACTAAATTTGTCGTTTCTTCCGCGCAGTTTTCTTTCAAATACCTTGGGAAATAAAGATTCCCCCGTCGATAAAAAATAAACGAATAATCTTTGGACTCTTCTTCAGTGTTAAACTTTGACATTGCTTTTCCTGGCTTTCGAACATCGAGCTCTTTCACGTGACCAAAAACGCCCGAAAAGTTTTCGTCGAAATTGGGTCATTCACAAAAGGCATCAGAAGTGACAGAATATTGCCTTAGTCGAATTCTCTTTCAAACGTAAATTCCACCTGGTGACTACTTTGGTCCCCGTGGTTTAAGGCAAGGTTCATCTCCAAGAGACTCACTGTTTCTTTTTGTCGAGATTAATTTCCTTCACTGTCAATGTCGGCGACACTGTGTCGCTCTCAGAGTCGTTTTGCTGAGGGAAGATGCTTGGCGCGGGCGTAAAGGCAGCACGTGAAAAACCGAAGAGTCCTTTACTAGCAGAGGAACGCTAAAATTCATATAAGGAACGACAATCTAACAAGAAATCTCCGAGGATTCATCTTTTTTGCTAGTTCCTAACATCAGAAACTGACAAAAAAGATGATTCTGGCTCTGAGGTAAACAACTGTTCTTGAAAAAGAATCAAATTCATTGATTTCTCGCGCTGCGAACGCCATGCCTCCGTCTCCGCATTTCCTTCGCCTGAGCTTGTCTAAGGGGCTGAGCTTTGACTGAAGTGAAGCTGCAGATCACGCATTCCGCGAAAGTTGGCTATCACGTACTCCGTTTTACGCTTAATCGCCTCGAATTCCCAGTACCAGTAAGAATCCAGCTGTCCTTCCATATCTATATATTTTCTCCAGCGGATTCCGGATAATGTGTAAAGCGTGCGCTCAGACGAATCTGTCAATGACAACACATCTATCTTCCTTTTTGAATTTGCAACTTTACTTTGGGTTTTCAAAAAGCAAGGCACAGAAAACATTATCGGTTCTGCGGAAACCAATCTAATCGTTTTAGCAGCTTGATTTTCGCGGCGATTTCTCGCTCGTGCTTGACGTACTCGGTCATCTTGAGAACCACATTCACGCCAGCGCAGTCAAACACTGACATAGGATCTCTCGTAGCTCTGCGATGCATACCCGCCATTTGCAACTAGATTGAGCAGAACAAGAAAGCGTCGCGGGAGATGCTTGAGAGCAGTCTTGGCTCCTTCAATCAGCGTCTCGTCGATTGCGCTCTCAAGGAATTTCATCGAGTTGTGCGACTCCCAGAAGTAGTTACTTGCGTACGATACTTTTACCGGATTTCCTTCACGTCAAGTAAACTCGACAGGGAGAGAGCAAAGCAAAAGTCCATGCCTATGTGTGCTGAAATCACCATGAATCCTTCTGAAACAGTGGAATTTAGTCAGCGCTGAACGGAAGGTTAAACATCGGATTTATCTTTGGTGTGTTTTGAAAAGAATTAACAAAGGTTGAATTGATTCAAAAGAAAATGAACCCTTGAATAAATAAAACTCGAGTATTGCGAATCTTGGTGAAATGGGTAGCATCAAATTTGCGTAGTATTTTATTTGTAAACCCGAACGAAAAGCAAGTGTAGCGAGGTTATCGGTCGAGTGCCCGAAAATTACTGATTGTTTGAGCCTTTTTTCGGTTAGGGATGAATTTCTAGAATTATTTTCTTAATATAATTAACACTTTGAGCTCTCAATTTAACATATGATTCTGCACTCTTCGTAACATTCTCTCTTCTTTCTCTTTTCAATAATGAAGACAAGTAAGGTCAGAAATATTCAGCAGTTTTATTTAGATGGACTATGTTATTGACGAAAGCCTGAAATGGCAGATTGTGCTATCATATCTCTTAGTTTGTGCTCTTCTCGGCCTGATCCTCCAAATTCGCGAAACGAATCGAATTAAATCGGAGGTAAGTTTCTCAAATTGTATACTTAAAGTCATATATTTGTCAAGTATGAAATATACCAATTCGAGATGCATAAGCGATTTATGAGCATGCATTGGCTATTTATGAGACAAATCAAAAGACATATCGGCATGTATCGAAAGAAGATCACTGACAGAGAGGTAACAGCGATGTAACGAATACAATAATTTATTATTATCAGTTCTCAGTATCGATATTTTCTCAAAGATAAAACTATAATTTGATTTAAATTCGATTTTGTACTTGAACAAGCGGAAAAATAAAGAGCTTCCGCGAAGCGTTGATGGTTCAATCTTTCTTTGCTTAGCTGCTTGCTAAGTTACAGTTAACTTCTGATTTGTGTTCCTGTAAAAGCGATTGAACATAAACTCTGCAACTTGTACATTTTAAGCAGGAAATATCATTAATTTAGCTTTTGGCCGCAGCTGTTACCTTTGTGCGGCTTTTTTTATTCTCTCGCTGGTTTCAACTGTGTTCAATTTTCATAATTTATATTCTTTTTTTCGCTGCCGCCGTTGAATTGAAATTGAAAATTTGAATAGTCAATTCACGCCAAATGAAAAATGGAAATGTCAGTTTGTCGACACTGTATTCTAAGAAACGACTTCCTCTCTGTTTTGCTTTACCTTCATTAATTTTACCGAATAATATCTTCTGAATTACCGAACTAATTAAATTAAAGTTCGACGATTATTTTTTGGTAAAATCGAAAGCAAAGCGAAGCAAATTCTCCAAGCCTCGCTTTCTGGCGAGTTCGCTAAGCGAATCCAGATCCCTACTTTATTCATGGATTTTTAAAAATTTTAAAGATTAATTACATAAGGTTCTGGTTAAAACTGTATTGAATTTAGGAGAAGGATGAAACCGATGATGAGTTCTTTGAGCCAGAATGGATGCCGGAAGAAGCTAAGGCCATCGAGAACGAAGAGAAAAAGGAGGAAAAGATGGAGACCACCAAAGAGAAGTACACCGAGCTTGAAGAGCTCAGCAAGACCGAGCCCATCTGGACGCGAAATCCTAACAATATCTCCAACGAGGAGTACGCCGAGTTCTACAAGTCCCTCACCAACGACAGGGAAGACCACCTCGCCGTCAAGCACTTCTCCGTCGAAGATCAGCTCGAGTTCCGAGCCGTTCTCTTCCTGCCCAAGCGAGCTCCCTTCGATCCCTTCTCGATCAAGCTCTACGTTCGACAAGTCTTTATCATGGACAACTGCGAGGAAATCATCCCCGAGTACCTTAATTTCGTCAAGGGTGTTGTCGACTCGGAAGATCTTCCTTTGAACATCTCTCGAGAGAATCTCCATCAGTCCAAAATCTTCAAGGTCATCCGAAAGAACCTCGTCAAGAAGTGCATCGAACTCTTCGAGGAACTCGCCGAGGACAAAGACAGCTACAAAATCTTCTACGAGCAGTTCGGTCGAAACATCAAGCTTGGCATCCACGAGGATTCCAACAACCGAACCAAGATCGCCAAGCTCCTCCGATGGAAATCATCCTTCGATGGCGGCGAGGAGCTCACCAACCTCACAGACTACGTCAGCCGAATGAAAGATGGTCAGAAAGATATCTACTTCATCACTGGCGAGTCTGTCGATATTGTCAAGAAATCCGCCTTTGTCGAGCGTGTGACAAAGCGAGGCTTCGAGGTTCTCTACCTGTGTGAGCCGAACGACGAGTACTGCGTCCAGCAACTCCAAGAATTCGACGGCAAGAACATCGTCTCCGTCACCAACGAGGCTCTTGAGCTCCCCGAGGATGAAGAGGAGAAGAAAAAGTTCGAGGAGACCAAGGTAATAATAATAAAGTTATAATCGCTATCCACTGTAGTCTACTTTCTTGGACTGTCTACGAGTGATAGATACATATTCTTTAGATCTTACTTACTTGGACTGTATTTTAAGAATTTTTTTAGGACACCGTGAAAACTCCTCAACGACCCACATTCCATAAAGTTAAAAAACGGCTCATAAAAAAAACTCCTGATAACGTTCCGAACGAGAAGAAGAAACCGATAAAACATTTTATTCGAAAGAAATCAACGATGCGAGAATCACGATCAGAAACGACCTCGACATCAACAGAGCCAGGTATTATTTATTACTCATTATTTAGGCGGGCAATGACATTTAAAATTTTAAATAAGAAAATTTATGTTTCGCGAGTAAAAAATTGAGAAACTCACTAAAGATTCAGGAGACACGATCATCAAGCCAAAGCGTCTTCGACGAGGGGGCTCCTCGAGAACGAGTGGCCGGGATAGTGGATCTCGCCCAGTTTCGCCGGTTAAATTCGTCGGTGCAAAGCGGATTTCCAAGAAGAAAAACAGCAGCAGTACTTTGAAAAATGAGAACAGAAGGAAAAAATCAACCAGTCAACATCGATTCCACAAAGTCTCTTCTGACGAGGACGACTTCATTATTCTCAAAGCTGATGAGTATTTTAGTCAGCCTTCGAAAGAGTCAGTCGCTGCTTCGTCACAATCGCCATCTTCGCCTTCGCCAAGTCCTATTTCAGTTTTTCCATCAACCAGCAATTCTGAAAACATACCAAGCACGAGCACGAGCAATGACGAGTCGCAGTCGAAAAAGAGAGGGTCAAGAAGAGCTCGGAAAACAACTCGGTCAGCTTCTTGTTCCAATATTCCTTTTGCAATCACACAGGGAAGCGAGATCCCCCTTCCGAAGCCTATCAAAACTACGAAAAAATCAACTTCTCATTTGCGCGAATCACGGTCAGAGACAACCTCGACATCAACAGAGCCAGCTGCCCCAACGAATCAACCAGAAAACGCACCTCGGGTCGTGAGAACTAACGTCATCCGAAACTACGACAGTTCAGACGAGTCCCTGAATGAGGTGAGTTTAACAGCGAACACTAAAACAGGTCCGAAGTGGGCGAAGTGGGCGATTTTCGCGAGTCTTTGTTTTCTCATTAGTTTTGGACGAAACAAAAGTCTTTGATATCTTTATTTTTTTAAACTCTGCTAATTTGTTTTTTACTTCTCTGAAAATAATATAAACTTTCATTCCATCAATTCGATTGCTTTGTTTGGCTCATTTGATTCCGTCGCGCCATTCAATAATTTTGTTATTCAATTCAAGTGGACAGTAAACTGATGGTATATTTTGGCATTCTTCGATATTGTTTATTATATCAAATGTACAAAGCGGGCAAAGAAATTAAATTTTATTTTATCGTGCTCAGAAGTCGTAATTCATCCTTTGTTAGTTCTTCACGAATTTCAACAAATTTCTACTAAACTAAAGTTGATTTTCATTCTTCGAAACTCTTTCCTGGAGAAACGTCGATACTTGGTCCTCTCGACTGGATCGAGCTGACAGCGACTCGTAGGACTTCTTTGATTTCTTCTTTTTCGCGCAGTTGTCTTTCTTTTTCGCGTTTGATTTCGTTCTAAAGTTGAAGTCAACAATCGAATTTCCAAGCTGACGTCAAAAAAGGGAGCGATCTTTGTCCTTTTATGAGGTCAGAAAAAGATTTTCACTGTGGCAGTTTCTGAGATCGTTGTCGACAAACTTATCACACCCTGAACTTGGCAGGAAAAGCTTTCGCCATGTGATTTATCCAAAAAGACAAAAACAGCTTTTGAGCAATATTCACTGAGCAATAAAAAGACACTTCTTATCAACACCTATTTCCGTAAAATACAACTTGGCGAAAGCCTAACTGTCGATAACTTAGAAGCATTTTCAACTCTGTGCTCTTTTTGAACTTTTTAATAGAAAGTACCTGATGCCTCGTTTTCAACTGTTCTTGTTTCATCTTCGCTTGCTGCAGCTCTTTGTGAAGACGCATATTCTCATCGAGCAATCGTTGATTCTCTTTCTCTAAGTCGCGTATTCTTGAGTCTGTTGCGCCTTCTGTGTCACATCTGAACGGAAAAATTTACGATTTGAAGACATGGAGGAGAACTTAACTTCCGAAATCTCGACTAGAGCTAGTTGTCGAGCCTCGGCGGGAGTCATTATAACTGCTACTCGGAGATAAATTTTTTAATCGAAAAGTTGAAGTTTTTCTTAATTTTGCAGCTAATTTCATTGTCTTTAATTTATTGGGACTTCATTTTTTATCTGTTCCTAGTCGAGTTAGCATTGTCGTCTCTGATTCTGGAAGTTAATTCTCGCAATTCAGCTAAACGAGCTGTCCAGTTTCTGCTCATGGATAGTGCTCCTGATAAATGAGCCGTGTGATCTGTCTTTTAAAAAGTAAACTTTTTCTGTGCGTTTTTGAGTAATTTGCGCTGGGCGACCCCGATCTGGCGCAAATGCCCCCCGCCGTGGACTGATTACCTTTGGCCACTCCTATGCTTTTGCAAGGTGACATCTTTATTCGCATTTTCGCGGCTGCTTAGACTTTTTGGGGTTAACATTGATGATGCTCTTTCATAGTTGTAGATATCAAGAGTCACGGTTTTCTTAGAAATTTTCAATTTCAAAAGAAAGTTCTGTTGCGAAATTATCAAAGTTGCGATCACTACTTTCAATTTTCGCCATTCAAATGAACTCATAAACAACCGTTACAAAACTGAATATTTGATAACATCAGTGTCATTTTTTAACCGTTCCTGCAAGGTATTCCAGAGTTGTTTTCTTTCAGACTTGCAATGACTCTTGTGGCAGCTGGCGAGTTCAAATAGCTATCCTTGACTCGCGCAATCACGGGCGTCCCAGCTGGAGAGCCAGTTTCGGAGCCAGAATCCAGCTCTACAAATTGCATCAAGTCCCTGTATATCATAAAGCAATTAACACTATTTTTAAAACAAGAGGTGGTTTTGGCTCGCCTGACCTAACATTTTAACTCTTAATAAATCAGCGCGCAATTTTCATATTCGCAAATTTATTTCACTTACCCATAATTGACACATCGTTGTGGCTCAGATAGGACTGAGTATTTGAAGCCTCATCAGCAATGTCTATTTGCTGAAATCTCATTGCCAACCGGCCATATTTTGATCTTCAAGCGGATATTTTTCATTTTAGAGTTCATAACAAATTTCTAAGAATTTCCAAGAAATTTCATATTGAAAAAAATTGAATATCCTTTGCTTGTATTTCTACTCATTTTCGCCCTGCTCATCTTTTTTTTCTCTTACTTTTTGGTGCTCCTCAGATATTTAATTTTTTTTTTGAAAAAAGCTGCTCAGCAATGCATCTCTCCGCAGGGCCCACTGTTTGCTTTTCAAATCAAACCGAAACATTTTTATATGATTAAAATCAGACTCTTTGCTCGCGCCTTCATAACACTGGGCAGGCAAAAACCGTTTCCTCTGGTAAGTTATTCTTCCTTGATTGCAAATGATAAAAGAAAAAGTATTCAATAGTAGTTTTTGTTTTATTTAGAACTGAAGACTTGAGATGTATAAATTGTGGTACTTTTTCGATATTTGCCAATAAACAGCATAGAACACGAGAAAATTTGGACTTTGAAAATTTGCATTTTTTTATAAAGCGCATCACAATGTAATGAAAGAATAAATAAAGAAGTAACAGCTCCTCTTGAGAAGTTGAAGCTAATTCAAAAAGGTTAAAGATAAAGGTACATTTTCGAGGGCTTTTCCGCTGCTCTGTCGGTTGTTTTTTGATGAGCGACAGGAGGGATTAGAAAAGAGAGAGAGAAAGGGTCGTTTCGGCGAGAGAAAATCTCGCTTTAAATATCATCAACTTTGGAGGAAGGATCAAAGTCTCTGCTTAAAAATATGGTGCGGGAGAGAAAGAGGGAGAAGAAATGTCAGTGTGGATTTGCCCTAATTCGCCGATGAAAGGTCAGAAAACGAAGATAGAGGTACCAGAAGTGTTGCTAACAGCCTTCACATGAGCCCGCATTTGGCGGCTGTTGTCTCTTGGAAAGTTTGTGATTGCCTCTCGCGCAAGAAAAAAAAGGGGCTAAACCTTGATGAATCCTTTGTAACATATAAGAAAAGATAAACAGGCTGGCAAGACCTAGGAAATAGAAAAATAAATTTGGCAATGACCAGGGAAAAGTAACGGACGGTTAACAAAAATAATTGTAAAGATAGGATGATTGTTTAAAAACGGCCAAAACCAGTTGGTTTTTTTCAGAGGCTGGTCACGAGACGGGTTCACCCAAAAGTTCATTGAAAGGAAGGATCATCTGATCACTGGTAGACGTTGGAAATATTGAGCGGCGCCATTAAGGGTTGATTCGACATGAGCGACAGTTGCTGCGACTAAAAGAAAAGATGGCTTCGTATTCCTTCATTTTTTAGAGTACCTGAGCGATATAGTTTTGAATATCATTCGTGCTCATTGTTTGATAATTAAGACCGTTTCTGCTGGCGTCCGTTCCAGAGGAATTGGCCCCGACGGCGTTGGTCAGCGCTGCCGCCGCCGGGTTGTAGTGGATGGCGCCGTAGTTGCCAAAAACTAAAGAAAAGAGGATGAAAAGTGGAACTTGGAGAAGCAAGTGGCGTACGTGGTAGATTGGTGAATTGATAGGACATCTGGCTGGATAGCATCGGGTTCAAGTAAACCCCGGGCAAGCCTAAATTGAATAAATTAAGTGGCGCTTTCAAGCACGTAATTGAAGGGAGAAATCTCTCCTCCCTTCAACCAAGAAACGATAGAAACACTACGCTAAGTGAGACTACTAACCAAAGTGAGCAGGTTGGCTACCTTGTACTAAAAAGGCCTGATTTGCCATTCTCTTTTGTGACTGGTTGGGCATCATCACATCCTTAGGCTGTGCCTTTTTGCACTCGACCTGCAAGAAGCAACTGGTTAATCCTTCCTTTTCAAAGCTTCCCTAACTCAACCGGCAGCAGCTTTTTTTAAGATTTACAATAAAAGAGGCGATTGCTATTTTTGGAAGCCCCGAAATTTCATCCATCAAATGGAGGAAGCTTCCTTTTCATGAATTTTTACGAAGTGGAAAATCGAAAAATTATGATCTCTAATTAGAGCGCAAAAACTCGAGATCTCACCAAGGATTTTTGATCACGTGGTTTTTGAATTATCATTGCTTCTGATTAACTTTTGATACAATCATTATTAGGGCCGATAGCTTGCCGCCCGTAGGGTCAAGCAGACAGCCCGCTTGGACCAAAATTTTAAACTGGACCCGGGAAACGATTGCGGGCAAGAAAATGTTGATAGCGGCAAGTTTTTACCAAAAGATCTCCTTTGAATTATTTGAAAGACGTTCTTTTTTGCCCCTAAAATGTTGGTAAAAACTTCTGTCATGAGCTTAAATTGTTGATTCGGGATGAAATGGGGATAATTTCAAAGTCTTGATTTATAAGGAGACAACAATTAAGAGCACATGACTGATTTTTTAGCATCATTCTAGGACATGAAATTTTTCCTACAATTTAGGGGAGATCTTTTGGTAAAGAAACGTCTATTCACCGTAAGCAGGCAATATTTTTTTTTCAAAAAGAACCAGTCATAAATATAAATAATCTAGCTAGAGTGAAAAAACAACGTCTACGTAATTAAAATGATCAGCAAGCAAGATCAGACGGTCATCGTCGCGATCATTTGCCAAAATCAATTATTCTGTGAGCGCCACTAAGTGTGCTACCGGCTGGTAATAAAGCTACAGTAAGATAGGAGTAGTATACATACAGTTTTGTTGTTGATTTCGTGGTAGTGGATCTCCACTACGTTTTCAACAGCGTCCTCACTGTCAAAAGTGACGAAACCGAAGCCTCGGTGGCGATTTGTCTGCCGGTCGAACATAAGCATCGCTTCTTCCACCTACAATCAAGTGTTACAGTCAGTTTTTGCCCGAAAATTCTCTTCAAAAGAGACTCCTAAACATTGTAGACTAGAAATCGGTGTAAGTTAGGGTTGGGTTAGGGTTAGTATGAAAATTTAAAATTTGAGCCCAAAAAGATCGATTTTTTGGATTTATTTGGTGCTCAGAAAATTGACAATCTTGGGCCAAAGTTTCAGTGCTGAACTGCGAATTTTAATTTCAATGTCTGGTCGACAATTTACGCGAGGGCTTTCAGTATTAATAGAATGTAGTCCCTACCTTTCCGTATTTCGAGAAGTAAGCGGTCAGGTCCGCCTGAACAGTAGAAGCAGATAATCCACCGACGAAAATTTTCTTTGTTCGTGTCACCATCTGAAAAATTTTTCAATACACGAAAACGAAAACGAAAGAAGAAAGATCGTACATGCACCAAAAAATAGAGCCGTAAGGATGCACCAAGTGGCAGTAAAATTGTGTAAAATAGAAATTCTGTTTATTCAAAGTGATTTATAACGAATTCGCTGCTTCAAAATCGCAGAAAAAAAACGGGTGCTCGAAAAAAAAACGATAAATCGGCCTGCTGTTTCAAATTTGGACGAGATGGAACATGCCCCGGACGAGGACTTATGGGCTAATCCGGCCTTGCTTATTTGATCCAAGACAGGCGAGAGAGAGGTTTGATCAAGGAAAGAGGTACTACACATAAAAAGCGGGGTTACGTGGCCCATGTATGCCAGTATAAAAAGCGTTTATAGTCCTGGGATTTTTTTCGCGCTGCGAAAATCAAATTCCAACAAAAAGGAACTTGCATTATTTTCAAAAAGAAAACGCCGAGACAATGAAAATTTCGGGTCCTATTGAAAGTTGAAGTTGGTCATAGCAATTAACTCCTGAAATGGAGGCTATTTACGGCTTTCCCGTGCGTAAAATCGCCCAAAAAAAAAAGTTTCAAGACAACAAAAGCGATACAAGCAGTGTAAGCTACAATTCACAAACGAGGTTCAATTCAGGTCGAGTCAGGAAATCTATGATAAGTGGGCTCAATTATCAATTTACCTGCTTTTCGGAGCTGTCGTACATGATGAGGAGTTAGTCTCTTTTACTCGCGAATTAGTGAACAAAAAAGTTGACTTTTTGGATTTTTTTTGAGAGGTTTTGTTTTTTCCGAGAATTCTCTTTCTAAGAGTGAAAATGTCAAAATGACTATGAAGAAGGAAAATGTCGATAGAAGATGTGAGAGCGCAGTAAGAGCGGTGGCAAGAGCCGTGGCAATCAGCGCGCTCAATGGCGCCTCGCGAAAAGAGAAAAAAATGCTCACATCTCCACCAGTTAGGGGGGCAGCCATAAATTATCCGACGACTTTTGTCGGACACGTTATCATTACACTGCTAATGTAAAGCCCGCATCCAACATGACACACATCCGCCTTTGAGAAAGTAGTTTCTTGCTTACCTTTGGCGTGCACTTCTTCGGGAAGGCGACTTTCGGGTCGATCTGAAACAATATGTTACAGTAGTAGAAATGACTGTAGTTTTTGTTAATCACAAATGCTAAGTTTTGAATAAGTGGCCAAAAAAAGTATTGACATTGAAAATAAGTGTGCTCTAAGCGAGCCAAACTCGCAACAGTTTAGGCTGAAATTCCAATTTTCGGATATTAATTTTGGAAAAATCTTCTTTAGTAAGTAAAACCTTGCGTGGATCCTTCTGACTAGCAATTTATGCAACCCTACTTTGATCAAGTTCTTGGGAATCAAAGCTCAACGATGGCGCAGCAAGGACTACCTCCGGAAAAATGGACTCAAAAATGACTAGAGATTAACCATCTGAAATCGTAGGAAAAATGAGGATTAAATTAACGACCCTTATTCATCAGTTATGTTCTAACTGTTATAATAAGCTGCATCAGTGCAAATGCAATTTATTGCTTACCATTTTTTCGTCGATTTCATGTCTTCCTACCGCTAGAACGGCCTCAATAGCAGCGGGATCGGCAAAAGTGACGAATCCAAAGCCCCTGAAAAGAAAATGAGTAAATCGAGAACGGATTTCGGGATTCTGCAAACAGCTACTGTAGCCGTCATAAACTGCAGAAGGCAGTTGCGCGAAATGCAATTACAAGAGGGACCGGCGCCCAATTCTTGCAATAAAGGGCGATGTCTCGCATGATCAAACTCCAGGGCTGTGACAGTTTAATTTTTTACACAACTCCCAGCAGCCTTCATTAACCTCGTAAAAACCACCCTCAACAGGAGAGAAGAGGGGCAACAATAGAATTTTTAGGCGCAACTGTAACAATAGCGAAAAATCGCAGTCTGCGATTTCTGAAGATTAATTATTTGCTGCGAAAAAGAAAAGAAGACGAGATTCACTTACCGTGACCGTTTTGTGTTGGGATCCTTTTTTGAGAAGTTTCGAAAGCTGCAATGTCAGAGGGCAATAAAATGCAGAGCATAGTAATTGCCATCTTTCAAAGCCAATTACAATTTGTAAAAGCGAAAGTAACAATACCAGCTCTTGTAAAATTAAGCATTCTAGCGCGGGAATAATAGAATAAAGAAATGAAACTCTTCCTTCATGACCATCGCTTCTTTGAGCTCGCCAAACTTGGAAAAGTATTCTTTTAGACTTTCTAAATGATTGCGTCCATGTTAATCGACAAAGGTCATTGCATTCGACATTTACCGGTTGTAGTTTGCCATGAGAGTCCGCCGATAAACATTTTCCTAAATAAAAGAAATAAGAGTAAACAACAGAGGATCAAAATCTAGTCGAGTTTGTTTGGTGCGCTTGTCGCGCTTTTTCGGAAATAATTATCTCCGACTTCGGCTCCGAGTTGCATCAACAACGAAAAAGAGATTGCCAATTTCGATAGATTTAGAAATAGAAGGAAACAAATAATAATTTCCGCCTTCTTTTGAGATTTGAGATTGCCTTATTCTCTGGCCCAAATCGTTGATCAGCTCTTTTCCCTGCAAATTTTGAAGCTTATTTGTGTTAAAACCTTTTTCGTTTGCCCGGAAAATGGAGCTATTTGCATCTCAAATTCTCGCAGGGAAAAACGATCCAAAAGCCAACCTGTTTTTAAATGGTATGGAAATCAGGATTCCGATTCCGGCTGAGCAATGAGCGGTATTTGAGCGTGAGCGAGCGGAAGGATGTATTTAACTCTGCGGCTTGCGCGGCTTAAATTTATTTTCAACTCGAAGCCGCAAGCGGCCATTCGAGTTTTGTTTATCGCTCCGCTCGCTCAAGCTCAAACATCGCTCATCGCTCAGCCGAAATCAGAGCCTTGATTCAATTACCATAAGTTATGGTCCATAACTAATTAATTTTAGAAAATTCATATTTTATATCAGACAATAAAAGATCGCGAAATGACTGTTTATTTAAAAGAAAGCCACTACAAAAGCCCAATTCACTCGTTCCGGTACTTTTGCTCAGAGACAATGAGCAGCCAGCTTTTCTGGAAATATCAGAAACAAACAGTTTCTTTGTTTCGCTGAAGCAGCCTCCTCGTGACCCTTGTACGTATCGAATTTGATGAGCTAATAATTACAGAACTATGGTTCGTTCGGCAGAAAAATTGAAAATTTTCAATTGGAGCGAAATAAGCGAGATTACCACAAGCACTAGTTCCTTGTTTGTGGCGCTACTTGAAGAGTCTAAGACAATGGCTCACCGACAGGTGCAGCGTTTTCGAAGTTCGAAAATTATTCACACGTTTTTTTTTCGACTAACAAAAAAGTACTTGCCCCTTTCTTTCTCGCTTACCCAGGTTCGTGGTCGGAGTCTGTCGAGTCCGTCGACTGTACCTCGACATTCTCCAGTTCCAAGTTATCAGTACAGTTGACGGAAGAATTTCCTAAGACGAGAGCAGAACAGCCCAGCTGATCTGGTTCTGCTTTGAAGGTTTTTGAAGCTGGCCCGTTTTCATCGTCGAAAATGATTCCCATTTCGGAAGTTTGGCTTGTCGGAGAGTCAAGAGTCCTCGTTGATTTCACTTCAGCTCTGTTTCTTTTCCCCTCGCTTTTCTCTCTGATTTAGACTCTAAGAAGCAGCAGAAGATTCTTGATTTTCCGGAGATTTTCTTGGAAGTGATGGTCTTTGCTCGTTTTCTTCTTTTTCTAATGCTGCGTTTGGGGCCGAGTGCGTCGTTCTCGGCCCAGTTGAATGGCCTCTCCTCGTGCTTTGTTATCTTTTGTGCGAGAAGGCTTCACAAAAGAGTCCGAAAATTTTTCAGCTTTAAGATTTTTGTCTTATTTAGGTTAATGCAGCTCAAGGGTTAAACTTTCTTTGCTAACTGGCGGGATCAGCCATCTATTGCAAAATGCGCGGCGCAGCAGGGGACAGAAGATGTATCTTCTTTCTTGTTTTTGCCGAAGTTAAGGTGATTACCCCTCCTATCGCTGCTCTACTTAGGAAAAACACGTACTAATGCACACGGCACGCGGCTTTGATTCTTTCTGTTTTGATCGTCCCTTTTTTTTCTCGATTAGAAATTTGATCGAATTCGGTGAGATAGATACATGTAGACACTGACAATGGACAGTGTGTGCTTGTGTGTGCCGAATACTTAAGGCCCCTCGTAATATAACGGAAGCAAATATTGAGATCGACGTGATTTTGGACACTTTTTTTTAACGATTATTAGCAAATTTGAATGCTTGTTAAATCGATAAGCTATAGTAGTCGCCCATTTCTGGAGGATAAAAATTTTGAATTAGGACTGGGTCCGCTTGTAAGAAAGATACCTCCTACTGTAGTGATTACAGTAGCTTTTGTTCACAATAGTATTGCTAGTCTCTAACAGATTCATGCTCTTACTCGCGCTGAATAAATGAATTCGGACTCTTTTCTTGCTCATTTGCTCTTTCATGATCTTTTTGTTGATAATTTCATCGTATATTTTTTCAGAGTGCGTGTATTTTTTTTTTATTTATTTGCGTGCGAATAATTTCGCGTGAATAAATCTGCAGCGCGGTGTAAATGTATTTGAAGTGGGCGGTCTAGAGCTTGTCCGATTGTCCGATTTTAGCAAGAGCTTTTCGTTCTCCCCGCTCGGGGCAAAAGTACACGCACAGGAGACACGGACGGGATAAACTCGGGGATGAGCTGCATTCCGCACTGTAGTTCAGCGCAGTTTTAAAAATGCCCCGACCGAATTAGAGCCGATTATCTGGCGCGGAAGATAGAATGGAGTTTGGATGTTGCAATCGATCTGCCTTCCTGCTGGCTAATAAGTTGGACGTTTCTTAAAGAACCTGATTTAATCCGTTGATTTTTCAAAAAAGACGTTTGTGCTGAAGATAGTAATGATCTCGATTTACTTAGATGTCACTTGAAAATGCGAAAATTTCCCACAATGTCATCAAAATTGAACACAAAGTGGAGGGACTTGTAGCTTGCTTTTCCCCAAAATTTTATTCTTTATTTAGATCATCATCGAGGAATGAGAAATCATGACTGGTGTACACAAATGAAGTGGTTATTATGATTTACAGAGTAAATATTCCGCGGAATGTAAATTTGCTTGGAGAGCGATAAACTGGTTCATCTTACATTCGCGTAGATTAAAAAATTCTTGAGAAAAATGACACAAGGAGCTTGAAGAATCAATAAGAACTAGAATGGAGACTCATCAGGGAGAGCTACTTTATGGAACCAGTGGAAAATTCGGTAAATAGAAATCCTTTTTCGCGCTCGTTTGTTTTACCAATAAACTAAGATATTGACAATTGCTATCTAGGAAAGTATTTAAAAGTCCGCGGCGATGATCCGGCAGAGGCTTTTTGGAACGTGGCAATTAGCTCTTGGGAGCTAAAAAAGCCAAAAATGATCATTTCCGTTGTCGGTTCTGGCGCGAGTTTGAAACTGAGTCCCGTCATTCGCGAGAAATTCGGCCGCGGTCTAATCAATGCTATCCTTTCTTCGAACGCCTGGGTTTTAACTTGCGGAACGAATGTCGGAATCGCGAAAGAAGTTGGCAACGCCATCGCTAAATACGCACTCGGCTGCGCCGACGACATCAACTTGATTGGCTTCGTCGGTTGGAACACGCTCAGCGAGTTCAATCGCACTGGAATGGAACAGAACCCGAACAGGCGACATCCTTACACAGCCACTGGCGACGTCAGAGCATTGGACCCACATCATCGTTTTCAATGTTTCGTCGATCACGGCGGCCTGGGAGAGCATGGGAAAGAAATGACTTACAGAACCCGCGTTGAGAATTTTCTCCGAAGCAATCCAGGCGAAGAAGTGAACATCTTCTCCGTTCCAAAGTATCAAGTGCCAACAGTGTGTGTAGTCGTACAGGGTGGATGGACCAGCTTGAAGAAGGCGTACAAAGCAGTTATGGAAGGAATTCCAGTGATTTTGCTCAAAGGATCAGGTGGCTTCAGCGACGTTATTGCTGAAGCATTGGACCTCAAAATGGACCAAATAACGCCAGCGAAGGTGATAGAACTGATGGAAGAAAACGATCTTGGCGGCAAAACAAGCGACATTACCGACATCAAAAAGTGGACACGATGGTTGCTGAGCATGCTTCAGTACAATATTATGTTTGACGGAAAACTGATAAACGTCTTTTCTTTCTCAGGCAACTCGGATAATTTCATCGATAAAGCAATTTTGAATGCTATTCTTTCGCTCGAAAAATCACTGGCGATGAAGATTTACATTTGCATGGCTTGGAATCGACCGAAAAAAGCACGAGAAATTTTGGAAGGCACTGACGAGATTGAACAACTAGCGCCCAAAGACAGACGAATTCTCTTCCGAACCTGCATTCTCATGGATAGGGTAAAGTTTATGGAGATTTTGTTCGACTTTGACATTGTCAATCGCTCGTTTTTAAACGCGATGAGGTTGGATCCAAAGTATGGTCAGATGTTGGTGCGCTTTTACCGCGAGACACCGCAGTCTGAGTCGCCCGCTTACACACTTTGGGCAAGGCATCTTCCAGGAGAACAGGTCACCATTGCAAATTTGGCGAACTTTGAAAATATCATCTTCAAAATGGATGGTTACATATCCTGTTACGACATCGACCAAATGACTTTCAAGGGAATCGAGCCATTCTATCCGATGAGGGACTTGTTCTTCTGGTCGCTGCTTATGGGTCATTTTGAAATGTCTTTTGCCCTGTTTTCTAATGTCGATCTTGGCCTCACTGCTGCCCTAGCTGGTATTAGAATTCTAAAACGGTTGGCAGAAAACTGCGACAATGAGACTTTTCTGGTGCAAATCGACGAGTACTCGAGAAAATTTGAACTGGCGGCGAAGGGAATTCTGGACAAGTGCTATGAACACTCCCGCCAGGATGTAGTGCGGCTTTTATTGAGGAAGGTGCCGCATTTCGGCGATGTGAAAATGATCGATTTGGCGATTGCTGCTGGTTCGCGCCTTATCAAAACGCATCCTGGCGTACAAATGGTTACTGCCTGCGCCTGGCAAGGTTCAATGGGATCATCAACCAACTGGTCGCGCATTCTTCTTGGACTCGTCTTCCCGCCTATTTTGCTGTGGAAAAAGTTTATTACATTCTACTATTCTGACGACGTTGTTCTGTCGGACTCGGAGAGCATGCTTTTGGTAGCAGTGGCGGCGGAATTGCACGATTTGCGCGCTCCTTCTGCGATGATGGATCAGACGCCGCAGCCAACTAGGAGTACAAGTATTCAGATGGAAAAAGTAGTAACCGACGGAGATTCAATTATGGGCGACGAGGAGGATACGAAGCGTCTTATGGAGCTGCGAGAAGAAAATGAAGACGATGACGTTTACATCGAGGACGGTCTCCCTGTGAATTTAGTCGAGCCCTCTTGGTTCATGCGCTTAGCTCTATTCTATTCCGCACCGCGAGTGATCTTTACGACGCACAATATCTCATTTGCTATTTTTCTTACTCTTTTTGCGCGTGTTCTCCTCCTTGATTTCGGGACGACGCCTTCGTGGACAGAGTGGGTTCTTTCTTTTTGGGTATTCTGCTTCGTCATCGAAGAAGTCAGACAGATCTTTGAGGCGCCTTCGATCTCCAAAAAGCAAGGTGCGTTTTTACACTATATTCGAAAGGGATTGATTGAATGGATAACTGACAGCTGGAATATCATTGATTTATTCGGCTTTGTTACATTCTACGTCGGCTTTTTCATGCGCTTCGTGACAAAGGAAGAGCTGCAAGAATGCGACGCTTACATGATCTACCAAAACGAATCAAGCTCGTGCGAAGAAATGAGCGTTGACAAGAATATGTACTGGTCGCACGGGCTGATGTGCATCAGCTTCGTGCTCTACTGTCTTCGGTTGCTGCACATTTTCACCATGAGTCACAATTTGGGCCCGAAGTTGGTCATGATCCGGAAAATGATGAAGGATATTTTTGTCCTCCTCTCTATTTTGGCCGTCTTTATCATGTGTTACGGAGTTGTTTCGCAAGCCTTGCTGTATCCTAATCACAACGATGTCCTTTTTACTTTTCGGCGAATGTTCAGGAGAGCGTATTTTCACATTTACGGAGAACTGTTCCTTGAAGAAGTCGAATTCATTCCGGATGTTTCCGAACTCGAATGTACCTACAGTCCGTCAGAAACAGCCGAAGATGGAATTCCAAGATGTCCAATTGCCGATAGCTCTGATCACATGCCACTCGTTCCAATTTTCATGGCCACTTACATGATCATTGCTAATGTTCTTCTGCTCAATCTTCTGATCGCTATGTTTGCCAAAACCTACGACAAGGTTGAAGAAGAAGCTGAAGAGGTCTCAAACTATTTACAGTACGAGCTGATCATGGAATATTACACAAAACCGCCTCTTCCAGCGCCCCTCAATTTTATTTCCATTATTCACAGAGCGATTTCAAAACGAATGCATAACGAGGACGACCAGTCTGATTCCAAGTCTCGCTCATTTTTCAACAGTGGCAGCACAAAACTTCTTGCATTGGAGAAATGGGGCACCGACAGTTATTTCAACGAGATTAAAACAGAAGAGCTGGCGCCTGTTCGCGAGTTGATTCAGAACTTGGAAGACACTGTCGATGAAAACCGAACTCAAGTCATCAATCAGTTCGAAATTGTTGGAGCCTCGCAAGACGCCTTTCAGTTTATGATGGAACAACATTTCAAGCAAATGTCGGAAACGATGCGTTGGATGACCCAAGCGATGGTTCAGAGCGACATCACTGTATCTGAGGGAGATTATGCCGGGCCTCCGCCGAATATTCAAGTAAAAATGACATTATTTTATCAAAAATTAATACTTGCTAGATTCCTCTCAATCTGAGGCAAATTTTATCAAACGATTCGAAGCATAAAAATCACAAAATGGCTCGCGCTCCTTTCTATGTTCTCCATGCGGGAGGAAAGATCCGACGCTTTCCGGTACCTGACGCTAGAGTCTCGTGGCAAACTGCTTATCCCTCTTACGATCCGGAGAAATACTCTCAACCTGACGCTTCGTCGACTAATATTGACAAGCTTACTGATGAGGAAATGGCGGATATAAGAAATCCGGTCGGCCGAACCGGTATTTCGGGAAGAGGAAGGCTTCAAACTTTCGGTGAAAATAGACAGTAAATTGAATAAGATTTTGTCAGAATTCTTCAATGATTTAGGCTGATTTTACTGGTTTGGCGATGGCTGAATGATGCAGACGGTGAAAATGTGACCACGGGTGGTCAAAATATGATTCAAGTTCTCGCCATCAGGTAGAGTAGTTTGAGAGTTTACCATTCATAAAATATATTTTGTAGAAAAACAAGATATCTCCAGTGGCAGTTGCCGAAAGTATTCGCAGATGACGAAGTTGACTTGCCCGTGCAATTCAGGTAGCATCTCTTTTGTGCTTAACAATTACTGTTGTGTAGGGCGATGTTTTACGAACAGTGTTTCGGAAGAGGAACAATGAGCGAACATGTCAGGGAAAATTTCAACTACATGTTTTCGGAATCAAACGAAGCGTACATGTGTCCACTTCATGAAGGTACTCATCTATGTCTCCCTTAGGTAACGCCTTTTAGACTACATCGACGATCATAAGAACACGGATAATGCATGGGTCCACGGCACATGTGTCGCATTTGAGCTGAACTTCGAGGTGGATTTTGATACTTCCGAGGAGATGAAAAACAACGAGCTTCTTTGCACTCTCAATGGCTCACCAGGCGGAGTAGCAAGCTGGATCACAATCACAGGTACCTGCTTACTTTCTCTCTGACAGAAAGGCGAAATTCTATTCTAGACGGGATCAAAATCTACGAGCCACACCTTCACTTGATCGAACAACTTGCTGATCGAGAGTGCGCCCATTTTGCCAGAAAAGTAGAATGACGGTCTACTATATTTAGAATAATTAAAAATCATTATTGATGCGAAAACCCTTTTCTACCTGAAATGAACAATAAAACCGACAATGTTCATCACTAGAATGTCACTAAAATCGGAAACAAAATTGTTGAATGGCGCAATAGAATCAATTGTCAATCGAGCCAATCAAAGCAACCGAATTGATGGAATGGATTCCATTCAATGGAAGTTTATTTTATTTTCAGAGAAGTAAAAAACAAATTAGCAGAGTTTATAAAAATAAAAGAAATAATTAGAAATCAAGAGTAGAAAAAGTGGGTTAAAATGTGGAAAGTTAGGATTTTGAGGCTCTTTTGACTTTTTGGTGGAAGTTGGCCATTCTGATTTGCTTCTTGAGTCGGTCTTCCTCGATGTCTCGGTAAAAGGTTGATTCGTTTTCGCGGACTATCGCTTCCTGAATATATAATATCTCAAAAGCAAATATAACTACTAATAACTTACGTGAAGTTCTTGAATTTCGCCTTCAAGTTGACTTCTCAGCGCTTTTTTGACCTTGTCAAGCTGCCGCTTACTGTCTTTTTGGCTGGCTTTGATTTGCTCCTTCTGTTCTCGCATCTCGTCAGCCAGAAGTTCGAATTGATTGCTGTAGTGTGTCTCGATCGCGTCGAGCTCTTTCTGGCGTGCTTCATCCTCTTTTGCGCGCATTTCTTTCGCATATTTTCGCAGTTCTCGAATTCGCTCCTTTTGGATACTCAATCCCTCGTTGAAGATCTCTTTCAGCATTCTCTCCTCTAAAACACCAAGAGTTGAACCTCGTTTTGCTTGTTACATAATGCTACCTTTGTGGCGATGAGAAACGAGCGTTTTCTTGAGCCCGGTTTTGTACTGCTCGAAGTATCGCTTGATTCTAGCGTTGTTTTGGCGCTTGACTTGGACCTCGCGTTTGAACTGGTTTTCTCGCTCCTTGTTCTCCTTGATTTCGCGAATTCGCTTGTCAGCTGCTTCTTCCTTCGCTTGGATATCGTCTAAATATTGATTTATAAAGAATTTTAATCAAGTTTCGTCGTACTGAGAAGAGCTTGACGCTGTTTGAGACTTGAGATTCTGTTGTTTTTCGTTCTAAGCCGCTGATCGTACTGATGCTGTTCCTTGTGCAGCAAAATCGCTTGCTGCTCTTGTTTGTCACAGAGTCGTTTAATCGTCGCCTGATCGAGTGAGACTGGAAGCTCATCAATAATTGTCTGTTAATGGATTGAAAAAGGTGGAATAGTCTTCTATGTTATCAACAAAAGGTGGCAATAGATATAGATTTCAAGTACAAAGCTATAGATCTCGGTCAGATTCAAACCATTCCTTTAACATATCTCCAGGACCAATGTTCAGTTGTGGTCTACGCACGACCTTAGTCCTCACCGGCTTTGACACTTGCTTTGCTCGTTGTTTTTGAACCCGTGGTGCCGATCTACCAGATGGTACTGGACAAGGAGCACTATTCAAATCGACCTCTTCGATTCTAATAATAGATATTATCACGAACAGAACCAGATAGAGTCTAACCTTGGGGATATTTCGGACTTCATCTGTTTGATTTTTTCTTTTTCTTTCAGCTCCAAATCAAGGAGTTGCGCTTCCAAGTCTCCAGCGTACAGTTGCTGCTTCAGTCGCTCAAGTGCTTCTTCTCGCTCGAGGACATCCCTTTTGAAGGTTTTTTCCGGACGCTCTTTTAGCTTTTTGCTGGTTCTTTTATTCGGATAGAGATCTTCCAGGTCGGTGCTCAGACAAAGATTTGCAGTTTCTTCCGAATCGGTTCGACTTAATTCGTAGATTTTCTTTTGATGCTCAAAGTCGTTTCTCGCTTGTTTTGACTTGTCGACCGTGTTCTTCAACGAGTTTAGAATTTGCGCGATAGAATCAGAGTCGTTCTTGTCCAGAGTCGGTGCTTGACCGACTCCGAGTTCTTCATGATCGGAAATAGCAAGTGAGGAATCCAACGAAACGTATTTTGCGGGAGTAACTGGAACGGGCATAGGCGGAGTTCTCTGAGCAGGAAGCGGTGAAGATGGCGCGACTTCTCTTGGTGACACCGTTGTTGTGGCATTTTGAATTTCTGGCTCAACAAGGGTCCGTTCTTCTTCCTCATTTTCTCCGTCTTTTTCAACGATGGCGCTTTCGAATCTCTCAAGCGTGTTTGCGGTTGAATCTCGTTGATGCCTGAGTTTCTGATTGGAGACGGATGTCCTTGTGTCTTTGGAGGTTTCTGTCCACTCGACATCGTTGACCGTGAGATTGTTCTGCGAGACCATTTGTGGCTTTAGTGTGCACTGATTCGACTTTGTTTCTTTGATGCGCGATTCGATTTTGCGCATGAGCGAGGGTTTTGAAGAATCCGTCTTGTGACTGCGCGATGAGTCGATTTGCTTGATAGGAATGTCGACAGAGACGATCTCGGAGCCAGAAAAGGAAGAGTTTACCACTTCAGGGAAGCGAGATCTTGGACCGTCATTTGTGGAAATATCTGGAATCGGACTGAAAATAAGGATTAGGATTGATCTCGCGATTCAAAATTAGAAATAAAGGCTGACTTTTCGATGCAACTCTCGGGGGCGCCCTGGTTTGGTGGACCAGGACGTGGTATGGGCACAAAAACTCCTGATTAATCCAGGGGATGTGCTCGAATCCCGAGCCAGACTTGGCTTTGAAGCATAACTTCAGGTCAAACTTTAAAACAAACAAACTCATGCCGGCCCTACAAGAGTTCTGTTGCGGGTCCTTGCATCGATCGATGGAGGGAACTACAACAGAACCAACAACATTGAAGCAGCTTTAGGATCGTGCCCGAAAGGTCAGCTCGCGCTGACCGTCACACGGTCACATAAAAACCCCAAATGACGATGAGCTTCACCAGCTCGGGAGGTTCTTTCGGGTCCCCAAACTAAAGGGACAAAGGGTGATTACGCAGCCTGGCCAGCTGCGGAAAATCTAGGGAGTCCCACCGCCGCCCGAAAGTTTTTTATTTTAATAACAAAGAAAAAGAAAAAACTAAGTACCTGAGCGGAAGTTCAGATTCCTCAAGCGCAAATTCGTGCGGCGTTTCTTGCAATCCAAGCGTGTTGCCACTCTCGATCTTCATCAATTCTTCCGTGTCACAGCTTTCTGTATTGTGTTCTTGTTTTTCGAGCAGCGATTGTTCGTCTTCAGAGATGTCTAAAACGCCAAGGAGAATTTCAGCGAGATTGTAGAGACTTTCGTTGTCTTTATCCATCAACGCATTGGCGGTTATGTGGTCGAGTTTGCTCCCGATTGTCTCTTCGAGAGAAGTAATGATGTAGCGAAGGCATTCATGGTGGCCTTTCCATTCTTCGTCTGGTACTACAGGTGGGTCAGAATCGTTTGTTACCGCTCGGTAAATCGCAATCAACAGCTCCGGGTTGATCTCAGCCGAGCTTTTCAAGTCAATAGCCACCTTCAATCGCACCAGAAGCAGGTTGTACATTGACACACATGACTCGAACATATTGCATCTGAAATCAATGGAATCAAGGATGAGGATCTAACTGGCACTGATTTGACAATTTTCAGGAAGAAGAGGGACATTTGAAGATTAGCCTTTTTGACACGTTGAAAAATCTTGAGGTACATATACGAATAAGAATTATTTTTTCGGGGCGATTTTTTGCGAAATATGCTTAGTTACTAAATTATCGTTGAGTTGTAGTAAATGGAGACCACCAGCGGATATTACTGCGATGTCTTGCAAACCATCGCCCGTCTGAATATTCAAATTAGCAGATGATTTCAAAGATGAGTTTATTACGAGATCGAAGGAGCGTATTTGTAGCACGGGCGTTCGGAATTTGCGCTGCCATTGTTTAACACAATCGTGGCCTTCTATTTTGTAAGTCAAGAGCATTCGCCCAAAGGTCCCAATACAAAAGCCATGTCCATCTATTTCGCAGAGTTAGATGTTTATGAATGAGCGGTTGTCTTGTTTACCTAGTCTTTCAATGGGAGAAATAGACGTGACGGCGTCGTGATTCATCGAATCCTCGACCATGATTCCTTTGCTAAGGCCGTTGACATCGTAGTCGAAGTACATCACCGCGCCTTCCCAAGTTGCAGCGACTAGTAAATGACCCGGAGCGACGAATGTTACTTGCGCGATGGGAGCAGAAAACTTTCTGACAGAACGATTTAACCATGATTTCGCACTCTGTTGACTTACCTGACATGTTCTTCTTTAGCCTCCGCCCCGTCACTATCGACTTTCACGACAGAAAGACTGAGAGTACCATCTTCATCCCCGGTGCATGTATAGCGCAAACCGAGGGCTCGATCGAACCAGATGTCCATCGCAATTGGAGGTCGGACCTTTTTGCTCTTGTTTTTCAACTGGAGTTCGGGAAACCATTTGTCCATCTTGAAAGTATCGAGTTGGTAGAACTGCTTGGATCGATGCTCGAAAACGCCGTAGCCTTGGTTCGACAGCATTATAAAAACATTTAGATGCTCGCCTGCATGCTTTTGGATCAGCCAAAGGAATGTTTGAAAATCAGCGAAATTGAAAGGCAACTGCAATAAGATAATGTTATAATAAGACAACTAAACCCTTTCGCATTCCCTTCCCTGTAAGGTATTGCTTCGTCAGGAAGAGTGATAAAGTTAATCAACTCTCCGATTCTGTTAGACGGATCTTTTTCAGTCCCAAGAAGCGCGTTCTCGTAAAAGTTCACCGAGGTTTTGTACGTATGCGAGTTTGGATTTCGTTTCGTAAACAGAACGCCGACGATGATATTCTGGAGATTTCCCTCCCGATTGAGATCGAAAGTGCCAGTTGATAGCGAAGTTATTGTCGTTGAGTTGTCAGAGAGGTATTCCATGTCAAGATCGAACAAAATGTTGGAGTCCCAGCATTTCACCGCGCCGGGCTTGGATTCGATCAACTCGTCGGAGTCGAATTCCAAGCTAGATACTGAAGAAATTTAACTTACCTTACGCCCTTTTTCTGTACCTCGATGGGAGTCGGCGACAATGAGTTGCCAGGGAAGCGAGTCTCTGTAGATCGTGGCGACACCAAACGGAACTGCATTCATTTTACAAAAGTTCATCTCGAAATACTCTTCCTCGTCGCACATTTTCAAAAGAGACTCTCTAATAAACGATTTTGATTGAAAATACGACGTTGAACTTTTCGAATGAATAGATAGGATTAATGTCTTGCGAATAAAGCACAGAAATAAGAAGAATATGTTGTTTTTTATCGGGTAGAAATAGAATATCAAGAGTACACAGAACACGAATTAAAAAAAGAAAGAAAGAAGCAATAGAAACAATAGAATAGTAGTTAGATAGATAGAATGAATATTAGCGTTTTGGGCGTTTCATTGGTGGGGATTTTGGGCGAAGGCGCTCGATTTCCTCGGTGGTGACGACGAGCGGGTTGTCTTTGAAGTGCGATTTATATACTAGAAGAAGGCTTGAAAGACCTGGAGTTGTTTGAAACGAGTACCTGTAGGGCAAAAGTTGGAATTGGTGACTTTGGGGCCGACAGTTAGCCAGCCTGGGCGAATGTACGAATCACGGCCGAAGAGGTGCAGTCGTCGACGACCAAGACAAAAACGCTCCACAATGTCCAGCAGCTCGTGTGGCTAGAAAAAATATAACTTGCTTTATAAGGGGCGTGTTTTACCTTTTCGTCGTTGCCGACTTCGCGTTCTTCGTCAATGAGAAGATCGATGTCGATATTGGCGTGGATGAAATCGCCGTCGGTTGCTCGACGGATGATGCCTTTGATTCCCATAAGACAGTGCTCCTTCAGCCGATTGAAGATGCCAGTTGGTTGCAGCGGCTTTTGGCGCACTAGAATCCTTAGAACATCAGAACTATAGCCTGAGCTAACCTCTTGTGTGGTTAGTCTTGATCCAGCAAATGTCCTCGCAGCGCCTGAAGCCCCATTTCTGAAGGCATTGTCGTCCGAAATCGAGACCAGCTGTGGAGCCACACCAGAGGAAGACGAATCCTCGTGGCGCCGAAATCGCCTCGATGTTCAATTTCATGATGTCCTCCCATTTCCAGTTGTCGTCACTTGAATGCTCGTTGAAATAGAAAGTCAATCAATGAACAAATTAGAACCTTAGGGCGGTCGTCTTGTATTCTTCCAAGGGAGCGTCGATCACGATTGAATCGAACTGGCAATCGAGATCTTCCAGGTTGTAGCTTCTTAGATCAACTGAAAGAAATATTAGGAGAGGTCGAAACGCAACGCTAGAAAGTAACCTGAAAAGTAAGTGGGTGGGCAGTGGCTTTTTGAGTTACTTCGTGTTTCTTGTCGATTAACTCTTTGATCTTTGGATATTCAGCGAATCGCTTCTCCATTGACACGTCTCGGATGTAATTCGCCGGGTACTGGCCTGTATCGATGTAGTTCTGACAGTAGTCATTGTGTGGATTCAATGAGTTCGTCCCTTTCAGAAATGTCGACGTATCAGTATACTTTGGAGCCTAAAAGGTATCGGTGAATATCAAGACTGGAAGTTCTCCTCATCTAGCAGAAGAAGAATGGCAAATTTATTGAAGAAAGACTAACCGATTTGACTGAAGTAGCTTCCTCCTCAACTTCAGTCTCTTTCTTCTCAGTCTCGCTTTTTTGAACCGATCTCGTCTGCTGGTCTAACTTGGAGTTGAGAACCGAATTGAGCTCATCTTCACTTATTTTGACAATAGCGTTCTCAGGCAGCATTAAAATGAGTTTTACCTTTTCAAGCCTAGCGTAGTAGCGAGATCCTTCCGTCGAGCTGCCGATTTTTCCCTCAGTCGTTGCATCGATCAAAGATCTTCTTGAGCCAGTGAGATGCTTCTCTTCAATCCTTTCTCATGTCCACCCCATGTTTACTTAAATTCGGAAATCAACGAGGAAAGAAATAGGAAAATAAAGAAATAATATTTTGAAAAACGGAATGAAAGAAGGAAAAGAACAGTGGAGATAGTTTTTACAGAAATAAGAAGAAAAATAGAAAATTAAAAGAGTCAAACAAAGCCAAAATGTTTGATTTTGAGCGTCGAAGCATTTTCGGGAGTAGGCTGGGCAGGAGGCGGCTTTCCCTTTCCATCCCCTTTTTTGCGCTCCTTCGAATTCCGAGCTGAATTTGGTATAATTGTGGCTGAATAGATCTGTTCAAGTTACCGCTTATGTGCTTCATAAATCGCTGGATTGCAGGAGGGTCATCTTCGCTGTCAACATCTTGGTGATCGTCATGTCTCTCATCTCGACCGTCGTCTTCACCAGGGGATTCCATCATTTCATCAACTTTTTTCGACGCCTCGGATGCCAATTCAAAGTCCTTGAATCAATGATTAATATTTTCATTTCTCATTTAGAAATGAACAACCTTGTAGTGAAGGGCCATGTGATGGATGTCGAGAAATAGATCTTGCGCTCCAATGTCCGTGGCAAGCAAGAACGCTTTTTGTAGTCTTCTGTGGCGCAGCAAATGATGAAGAAATCTGCGTGCGTAACGAACGACGTGATCTCTGTACTCAATCACAACGAGGTCGTTGATGGCTCTCGTTGGAGCATAGAACGACGCCAAGGCAGCTTCGAGTTGTGTCTCGGTCGTGTAGTTCAACGGCTTGACGATCAACGCGTCACAGATGGTAGTGAGGGAGGCGTAAGCGACTCCAGGACAGGGATCCGAGATTTTGTCGTCTGGACGATCGCCCACTTTTCAGGCGCGATTTGAGTTATCGCGCAGGAGCTAAAATTCTGATCGCGCGCTCAAATGCGCAGCGTTTAGGCGCGATGGCAAAAACTCGCTCTCTCGGTGATGGGGCGATGAATTTCGATCGCGCAGCCCCATCAGGCCGACAAAAAATACTCGCGCGTTCAAATGCGCAGCGTTCAAGCGCGATGGTATAAACTCGCTCTCTCGGTGAGGGGGCGATGATTTTCGATCGCGCAGCCATATAACGCCGGATACTCACACGCTTCAAAATGGTCGAAAATCTGCCGAGCGGGAGTGCGATGGTGGCGCTTGGTTTCAATTTTGCCGACCTAGTCGGCGCACGAATCAAATGATCAGCGTGAGATTGCTGACTAAGTTGACCGATTTTTTTGAAAATGGAATTGTCCATCTCCTCATAAGAGAGCCGACAAACAAAATGTAAATTTGTACTGACCTCCCGCAACGTAACCTACAAATAAGTCGTGCTAATCGCTGAGAGTGACTCTTGGCACCGGAAATATGCGTAAAATCTGACTATTTATCAAAAGAAAAATTTTTAAGGTAATTGGATTCTGATGTTAAGCCAACTTATGACTGAAAAATATATTTTTATTGGTTTTTGAACATGCAGATTTCGAAAATTTCATAAAAATTATAAATATAATGATTATAAATTATAAATAATCCAATTGGATATATTGAAATCGCCTTATAAATGCTTTTTCTTCTTCTAATTTTGGCTATACATCACGCGCCATCGTTTAATCGTGTAGCTTACTCCAAAATGACAGTGTTTTATCGAGTATCAAGGGGTCCCCCCCATGTTGAAATTTTCATGGGCGAAAATATGGTGTCGCGCACAGCCAGGGTGGCCGAAAATAAGTTATCGCGCTCTCGGGCCCACCGCGATGAATAATCATCGCTCCTGAAGCGCGAGGGCGCAGGGAAACCATCGGCATATTTTTGACTAATCCAGCCCGCCGATGGGAATTTTTCGCGCTGCGCGCCTAGGAGCGAAAATGATTGTCGCGCGCTGAAGAGGAGCGCTAGGTGCGCGATCGTCCAGACGACAAAATCTCGGATCCCTGCTCCAGGAGCCATGTTCCAATTAATTGAGTACAAAACTTTGATGGCTTCTTGGAAGTTGTCGTTTTTAACGTGACTTTTGACAAGCGACAGTGCTCCAGATTCCTGTCTCCCGACAGTCAACGAGACGAGAACCAGTGGCTGGCCGAGGGAAACGACTTGTATTGGGCTTAATGTGTATAAAAGTCTTAATTATTCCATATGTTCTTTATTAAAAATCTTTTATTAAGAATCATTGAAGCCCTAACTAGAAGTTGCTTCGACGACAGCCATTTCAGGTGTTTGAGCATAATCGTATGGGTGGAATAAACCGTGCCGCCAAGTTTGAGAACAGACTGCTTATCAGAAGATCCATTAATAGTACTCAACTCGATACAAGTAAGGCCAACGTCGAAGAACATAACCTCTCCATTGCGCGAGGAAACAGCAAGAAAATGGCTGCCCGGATGCCATGACAAAATACTCGGCCGAACTGGGAGATAAACATGCTCTGCCGAGTGTGTCTTCGTATCAAACACAATCAGCATATTATCAGAACAGCCAAAGCAAAACTTTTCTTCGTTCGGGCTCAATTCGCACACAACAACGGAAGATTTCATTTGGATTTCGAGCTCGTCAACGATCTTCAACCCTTGGTTAAGCTTGATCGAATAGAGGGTCATGCGAATATTTGTTGGATTCACTGGGTCGGGAATCTCAAGCAGCCAGAAGGAATCTGCATTCAGCTCAGAAAAGATGACGTCTTGAATTAGGGAGTTGAAGGGAACGCGCGCGACGATTTCAGAATTTCCGGAATGAGAGATGATCATGAGATGGCCTCGAGCTCCATCTTCAATTCGCTCTGACCAGTACACCGCTGAAAACGATCCTTTCGTCCGGATACAAGCGTTGTCGGGCATGTCAACAATGTACAGCGGCTCTGGAGGAGAAATCTGCCGGTGCAAATCGGGTGGAATGACAGAAATCCGCGAGCCAGATAACAGGGAGACAACGTACTTTTCGCTCACTTGTGCGACATCAACTGGATCGGAGGAATGCTGGATAAATTTGTCCTTCTTTGTTATATTGTCTATGTCGTTGTTGCGGAGAGAGAAACTGACCAAAGAGCCATTGGAAAACATCATCAAAACGGAAGAGTCAAGAGGTCGCGGTAAAATAGACAAGACGCGATTTTGAGTGAGAAGGGCATTGAGTTTCTGAAGCCGATCTCGATTTTCTTTTGATAAAGACCAAATTACTTCTTTTCTACTTCGAGTCCAGTGCTCGCGCATTTCGTGGAACACACTATGCTTCATAGTTGGCTTCTTCGGGTGATAGGAATTAAGCGCGATATTTGCATCTGATTTAAACATTTAATAAGACTCTGCTCCTGCCAATCAATTAATTCTATTACAACTCGTAATTTACTTGTTATGAATAACAGTCATGCTAACCTGACGAATTAAAGACTGACTCCTCTTCTGACCAACAATGGAATGAAACAGCAAAGGACATGAGTGTGTTTTCTAAAGGCGATATTTTTTATTTACATTTTTCCAGTAGAAGATTCTTTAGTTTAAACCAGGGGGAGGTACTGAATATGGGGTTTTGGGGGTATTCAGCCAAAAGAATATCAGCACGTGTCTACCCTAGGTTTAGACCGACAGAGAAAAGAAAAACACATGTTGAACTCTGATTTCCATATTATTATAACTGGCAATGATGTGTGTTTAGAGTTGTGAGTAGAGGCCCTCTACTAGAGATTATAGAATTGAAGTTCGGATAAGAGCAAAAGTGGGGTCAAAATATAATTTTATCCGTAATGGAATCCGAATTGGATTATCCGGATGGAATCCAAGAAGTATCAAGTTCAAAAAATAAAAATTAAAATCTATATACAGTCAATAGAGCAGTATTCTGAGAGTTAATTCTGCTTCAACGACGGCCAATCATTCGCCAAGATCCGTAGCATTTCATCTGCCTCTTCATCCATCTTGCAGGTGGGAGGAGAGGCCCGTTCTTGGTCCTCGATCGAAGGAATCGTCATCGTCTGAGGAGCTGTTGGGAATGGTTGGATTTTTGCTGGATTCTTTACATGGCTCGACATGATTAAGTTGTTTGAACCGGCCTCAGATCCTAATCCAGAAGGCTGGCCATTCGCTGAACTGGGCTTTGGAAGTATCTTATGATCAGCTCTGGGCAGAATTGGACAATGCTGGACAATTGCCTGATGATTGGGGAAAATTACAGGCGTATTTTGAAGGTAAACAAGGGTGTAAGCAGTTTCTAGAGTTTGCTGAGTCACTGCGGAAACGGGAACGAGCTGGTGAGCTTGAATCTGAGTTGAGGCGATTCCTGGGGCATGTGTAGAAGGAATCACTTCCTGTAGAATAACTTCTTGTTCTTCTTCCCTCTGTGCTTCTGCAACTGACTGTTCAGCCTCGCTAAATGTCTCTAGACTCGTTTCTTCGGCAGTTGTTATGTTCTCCTCTTCGACTTCATCTGATTCAATGATCACTTCGGAACAGACATCGTCGATGTCTATCGATGGTATCGAGTCATTCATCGTCTCCACGAAATTTTCTGTTTTCTCAGAGCAGCTCTTACTCTCTCCGTTGCCGTTTGTTTGGGCCACGTCTAGCAGCGTTCCCTGAAGAATAATCGGCGTAGGAAGATGCTGACATTGTAGCATAGGTCCTTGGCTCTTGAGAAGTTTGTTCTGGGCCTTCAGTTCTTCCCTCGCGATTCGTTTCGCTTCCTTCGCGGCTTCTTTCTCCGCCTTCTTCGCATCCTTCATTGCCTGCTTCTGCAATCTTTTCTGTTCCTTCTGAGCTTCTCGCTCTTTCTTTTTCAACTCTCGTTCTTCCTTTCGTAATTTCCCTGTTTCAGTATTTTCCTTGGCCAGTTTTCTTTCTAAGAATAAGCTTTAAAATTCGCAAGTATTCAATCTGAAAGTACCTTTTTTCTCATCTAAGGTTTTGTTCTCAGCAGCTGATTCCTCAAGCATCATCCTTTGCTTAGCCGCACGAGCTTCTTCCCCGATTTTTCGGAGCTCTGGATCGGCACTCGTGAAACAAGCCACATCGTAAATGTGTCCATTGAATGGCGAATGAAGATGCTTCAGCAGTGTTGCCTTCGATACGTCTTTTTCAAGGGTATTTAACTGATAAAAAACATGATTATAGATTCATTTGTATGAGAAGTCCCTACTTAGTTTGTTATAGTGTGCATTACAGTTTGACCCGTTCATTTACGCTCGCAAAGATTGCATTTCCAATGGCTCGAGTTTTCAATTTGAGAACCAAGTACGTCTTCAATTTTCTTCGTCGGTTCATCTGGATCAAAGTCGCACTCCTTCATGTGTTTCCCAAGTAGAAATGCGTTCTTGAACTGAAATAAAATTAGTGTTGAGTAAAGATTGATTACTTTCACCTCGAGTTCGCATTTCGGACAAGCGTAAATTCTGAAGGGTCGCCTGTGCTCGAAATGAAAGTCTTCGTCGTGGTTTTCTTTTAATTTATGAATGATTAATTCTTCGCCCGTAAGAAACCCAAGTTCGCAATCTTTATACCGACATATAAAGTCCATCTCTTTTCTAAAAAGAAAGTAAAACGTCAGAAAAGATCTTCCAAAGTCTCTTCGAATCGTTTGTACAGTAACTGTTACAATCACAGTAATGGCAGGAGAATGAGTCTCTTTTTTTCTTCAAAACAACGTTCATTTTTTACTTTTTCTTTTTGTTGTTTTCTTTCTTTTTCTTTCCGTACTCTTTTATCTCGTGCGCAACTACTCTCTTCGCTGCTTGAGAGTCAACCCTCAGCCGCTTCTTCTTATCTTCAATATCTGAATAAAACGCGCATCAATGCCTCTCCTTTCCACTTTCCCAGCCTAACCTTGGGCCTTTTTCATGCTGACTTGGACTCTTTGGAGCTCGTCCTTGAGCGCTGTCTGTTTCGGATCGACGCCATTGACGGTGTTGTAAACCCAGGCCATTGAATTCATTGTGTAAAGCGATAACAGATCTAATTTGGCCTGCTCCAACGGTGGGAGCTTCTTCACTTCCTCTTGTGATAGCTCCGTCAGCTTTGTAACCTCTATATTTGAATGAGTCTTAATACTGACTGTTTCAAAAGACTGACCTTTCATAATGCCGTCTAAACTAGCTTCAAAAGCAGAGCAGCTGGCTTCGATTTCTTTTGGTAGACTATCGCTCACTTCCATTTCTTTCTCAACTTTCTGAAAATCAAAATGGTACAGGTTGCTCGCATTTTTTTCAATTACTATGGATCGGATTTAATTAGATAACATCTGTAATAGCACTAACTGAAGAAATGAAGTTTCTAACATATCCAACATGAGTGTATAGTTTCGTTGTGGAGGACAGAAAACTGTGGAACTAGACAATTGTTTTTTTTTTGTAAAGAAAAATGAACACGAATTGCACAGAATGGAGAAAGAAATAAACACGCTCAGCGGAGAAGAAGATTGACGACGGCTTTCGGGTTCAAGGAATTCAAGTCTTTGTAGGTCTGCCCGGTGCCGATGAAGACGATTGGCTGCCCGGTTGTGTACGTCATGGAAATAGCGGCACCGACTGAAATTGGTGAGTATGGACGTTCTTGTGTGTTACTTTACCTTTGTCGTCTATTGTGTCGAACTTGGAAAGTACGATTCCGTCGATCAAACGAGGATTAGTACTTTGGCTGCAAGAATTAGTTAGAGATCGAAATATAGAAGACTCCTACCTATGATTGGCTAGGGATTTGTTGAACTTGGTGAGCTGGTCGATAGCATCATTTCCGACAAGAGCTTCGCCGACGAAAAGGACAGCATCAGGCCGGTTGATAGCGATCAACTTGGCAAGAGCACGCATAAGAGGCTCGTTATCCTTAAAAAATAAATGAGAGCGGAACGAGAAAAGGAATAGCACCTGCATACGGCCGGCAGTATCAATGAGGCAAACATCGTAGCCCTGATCGCGCGCAGCAGAAATCGCGTGCATGGCAATAGTGGCAGGATCCTTTCCGTATCCCTGCTCGAAAAGCTTGACAGAGTCGGCATGGACTCCGTTGATTCGGTGGACGTGCGTTTTGAGCTGTTCAACAGCTCCAGCGCGGAATGTATCGCACGCGGCTATCATGATGCGGAAACCTACAATTTTGATTACTTAATTTTGTTTACAAGGCGGGATCTTTATTACCGTTTTCAACCAGCCAGAAGCAGATCTTAGCCAGGTTGGTGGATTTGCCGACACCGTTGACGCCGCAGAAGGTAATGGAATAGGGTCTGCCCTCTCCTTTTGCATGTAAAACATCGCGAAGAATGTCGACTCGTCGACGAGGTGTAAGAATTTGAACTAGGGACTCTTCAAGTCCATTGAAGACAGCCTACGATTTCAATGTTACTTTCGGGGTGGTTGAAGAAAGGAGCTACTTTTTTAATTGAAGAAAAAGTGCCGATTGTTTGGCCAACGAGCTTGTTTTTTACAGCGGAAATAAGCTTTGTTGCAATCTCAGATGCAACGTTTTTCGAAATCAAGTTATCCTTGTACTTCTGTAGAATCGGGTCGATGGAAGCTTCGGTGAGTTCTTTCTGGCTCACCAGAGTTTTGAACATGCTCAACATTGAGCTGGAAGAAGCAGAGGCTGAAATATATTGTAACTAACAAATTAGTGGGTTGAACCGGTAGTTATTCCATGGAGTAGCTAAAACGAACCATTTGGAACGAAATGGTTTTATCTAAAATTCAACAGATGCGCTTGGCATAAAATTGAAACAGCTGTTCTTCTGGTATTTAACCAGATATGATGGAAATAGCCAATAACTTGCAATTAAAAAAGTATATGAAATGAACGCTAAGATTTTTGCATTGATTAGAAAGTTTATCATTTCACGTTTGTGCAAATGTATGTTCTATTGTTTTTAAAATGAAGCACCTGAAGTTTGAGATCCTTTGCAAAGACCAATAAATTATTGATCGATATATTATGCACAACTTTTAAACTAGAAAACTGTTCATATTTCGATTACGCGCACTTACTATTTGAGTCAATGTCGAGTTCTTCAACAGCGAGGCCTTTCACTTCGCCTTTCATCGTTCCCTTGGCCTCCTTGTCCTCCGTCGTGGGCTTGATCACGTCAGCAGCAAGGTTGCTTTCGCTCTTTTTGCTGTAATCAAGCTCCTTGAAGTCCTCCTTGGTGCCTTCGCCGGGCCATTTGCGCGCTTCCTTCTTTTTCTTTCCCTTCTCCTTTTTCGCGGGCTTCGGCGATTTTCCATAGCTGCCCTTCATCCTTTCTATGTTTCGTTGGATCTCGTCTTCGTCGGGCTCGTCAAGCTGCTTCATTCTGCTTTCCTCCTGCTCTCTTCGCTTCTTCTCTTCTTTTGTCTCGATCAAACCAGAGCCCTTGATCGTCTTACTGCTTTTCTCGGACTGCTGGAAAGCTCTGGGCTTCTTTGGTACTGCATTTTTAGAGTCGTACTCTACTTGGGCCAGGGTTTTCTTAAACACAGAGTCGAATCCGTCGAAGTTCGTTTCCAAATGACCAGCGATTCCGTCCTACAAAAAGCACATGATCACATTGGATCACTAGTATCGATGGCTTTACCTCCAAACGATTCTTGTACATGTCCCTAAACCTCTTCTTGACTTCAGTTAAGAGCTTGTCAATATACGCCAACTGGAGAAAATTCTGATAGCCAACAATGAACACCAGATCAAATTCGTTGTCCAACTCACTCTGCAGGGCCAGCTTGTCATAGTGAAATGTCCCCGAGTTTTTCTTGAAAGAAAGTTATTAAAAAGATATTCTTCATTACATACATCGATGAGGGCATATTTGATCATCTCATTCACCGCTGCTTGAAAGTCGAGTTTGAGCAGGTCCGCCTGGAAGTACCAAAGAACCAGGCCGCCCTTCGAAAGAATGCTAAAGAAATCCAACATTCTTTTCTAAAAGGAAACGATAAGTTCATTTTTATCTTTCTTGACTCGTGGGTCTTTTTGTCAACCAGGCAGAGGTCAAGAGCCAGGTAGAGCAGCATGTTATTGAGCACGTCACATGATAGGAATAAAATAATATTCTTAGTTAATAATATAATAGTAATAGTAGCTGTATCATTCGTCTAAAGCCGAGATAACAATAGTTTGGGAACCAGAGAGTTTAAAGTTTACTCGTTAAAGTTGCTGAGTCGAAGAGTAAAAAAGAAAACAGCAAGAATAAGAAGAGAGATAGGACGATACTTTCCTAAACCTCAAAAGTGCAAACATGGAGGAGATTTGATCTTTTTTAGTCTTAGATGATTGAGCGCAAGTCCATGCGTTCAAAAGTTTAAAGTTAAAGTTATTTATTCTGATCAGTAAAAAGCTCTTGGAAAAAAGAAGGGTTGATAGATAGGAAAATTGCTTGGGGAAAAGAGAGAGAGAGGGAGAGAGAGACAGTTGCACTTATTTTTGGGAAGCCGAACAAGCTTTTTTGGCGAGCTGATGTTCTGAAAACACCTCTAGTGAAATTAAGCGAGAGGAACACTACAGTAGTACATAATACAAAATGCTGTTGATAAATAAATTGCTTTGCACAAATGCTAATACAGGCAGAGATACTGTAACAAGCAAGGGGATAGCCACGGTCACTGGAGATCTGTTTTGGCAAGAGTTTGAGTGGCTCCCCTGACTGTAAGTGTATCTTAAAGTTGCGGAATACTCTGTAAACGATGTTGATCGTACTTCGTTTTTTAATGCACAAAATTGACTACTTGTAAATTTTTCCTTTGAGGCTAAAGCTCTAGACAAAGATTAAATAGTAAAATAACGGGAAAAAAGGGGATTGCTCCAAAAAGAAACCAAAACTAATACTGTAACAGTTCAGTTGTGTATTTTCAAAAAGAACTGAAGATAAACTTGCGCAGTTGGATCGGAACAGAATTGCAAGAGAAGGCAAATCGCTAGAATTGTGAGATCTTTTCGCTTTTTTTTTTGATAAAACTGGCGGACACACAATGAACAAAGAAAAAATAAATATGTCGCCGAAAAATTAAAGCGAAAAAGAGGGGATGAAGAAATTTTAAAAATGTGTGAAAGTGAAAAATTATCATAATAAAATAAAGTTTCTATACAGGATATCGCAGAAAATAAAATAGATAGTCTCGAAGGGTAAAATGAAGAATTTGAAAAACATGATCGTCCGAGCAGAAATCATGAGCGATTGACGGACGCGGGCCATTTGCGAATGCCACCTTGTGGCTCTTCTTGCGGCGAGCGGACGGGTCTTCGGATTCCACTGCCACCAAGGGCGCCCTAGAATTAGGATGTCATTTTCTCGCCTTTTCGAAGTCGATTTTTACCTCTGGCCGGCGAACAGGACGGGCAATGTTCGCCTGTTGAGCTCTTCTGGCAATGTTTCGCGCTCGTACAGTTTCCTAAAAGAAAAGTTTCAAGAATCGATAATACAAAAAAGCCAAACCTTGATTTTCTCGACTTCTCCCTGGTACTTTCTCCTGTCCTTCAGCGCACCCTCTCTTGCTTCTCGCAGAGCAGCTAAAATAGAATCGACGGTAAAAAAGCTGAAAAGGACCCGGAATACTCACATTCAAGGCTTCGGACACGATCGGCTGTTGCTCGAAGTCGCTTTTCTAGTTTCGGTAATTCACATCTGAGGTCTGCGTTATCACGCACTAATTGCTTGTGCACAGTGGTAAGTTGGTTTAAATTCGTTTCTAAGAAGCCGATTCGGTGTTTTTGCGCGGTCGATCCTTCCACCAAATCGCAGTCGGTACTTTCGCCCTAGAATTTGAAAATGAAGAATGACGACGGGGATGATTTCTACCTGAGCTTTTCTGACACGCTCTCGGAGATCCTTGACGAACATTCTTCTCAAGCTATGAAGTGTCTGCAGTTCTCGGCCAACTAGAAAGTCAATTATTACTTGAATACTACAAATGAGCTCTGACCAGTTTCTTCCAAGCCTCGAAGATCATTCTTCGCCTGGTTCGTTTGTTCGTGTTTCGTCTCCATCTCCTTGAGCTTGCCCTCTTTCTCAGAGGCATGTCTCTGCAGCTGGGCGTATTCGGACTTGATTCGGTCGGACTCGGCGTGCGCTTCGTTGTTCTTTGCCCGGAGTGACTCTACTTGGGTGTTCTTGGCTTCGATCTGCTCGCGAAGGCGTTTTACTTGACGAGCATGGAATTCCCGGTTACTTTCCAATTGAGCTTCCATTGACGTTCGGAAATGATCGACTGATTCAGATTGGGAGGCGACTTTTTCTGAAGAAAGTAAAATGAGTGGCTTGCAGTAGACTTCAAACACCACTAGATTTTTTCTTACCTTGTGCTCTTCTTTCTTCTTGTTTTAGCACCTCCAACTCTGCGCACCTTTGATCAAGCTCTTCTTCTAGCGATCGTTTCTTCCTAAAAAGAGGATTAAAAGTTGGAACTTTTGAAAAATTTTCGTACGCTTCGGATTCGTTGTAATCTTGCTGGAGTTCCACCGAGCGCGCTTCGTATTGTTTGATCTTTTCCTTGTATTCTTGGAGTTCCTTTTCCTTCGCTTCGGTTAATTTGTGCTGATCGGTTAGATTCGTTTCTGCTTGCTTCGCTCGATTTATGACCTAGGTTCATGATGAATTTTTTGAAAAGAGGGCAGAAGAGATAGTACCTGTAGAACTTCGCCCTTCATCTTGGAAATGAGAAGTCTGGCAGAAGTGAATTCAGATTCTGAAGCCTGACCATCGGACTGAAAAATAGCTCGTCGTCAAATTCTGTTAGCCTTTTTTTAACAACTACAAGACACTACAACACTGTAGCTAACAATCGATGATTATGATTATTCAAGATGACATTTGATAAAAACCAAATGCCACGAAACATAAAATGAATAATGTCTTTTGAAGATAAATGATGATTTTGCTCATTTCATAAACGAAAATAAATCGGTTATGAAGTGAGCACTATGAGATGAAACGATTCAAGAGTTGAATTGACAAGCTGGTCCTGCCAATGCGACTCGAAGATGGAAAGATACTGCAACGAAGTACCGTATGCTCCACTATTGAGTGATTCTACCTTTTTGGGGCTGAGCTCGGCCGTGTTCTCTGGATTCACGGCCATGCCCATGTCGCTCAGGTCACGGAGCAAACTCGACATTGTCTCTGTCGTTCGCGTTTGGATTTCTTGATTTTGTTCCTTGACGAGTTCCAGTTCGCTCAACAAGTTCACGTTTTGCTCGTCTTTACGTCGGAGTTCTTCTTCCATTGCTTCGCGCTCACGACCGGCCTCTACAAAAATGAGTTAGTATGATTCTCTAGAACGTCCTTTGAGAGGCATGTTTTTTCGAAAATGATCCATTCAGTTTAAGACAAAAAAATCAGCGAAAATGAGCTCGTCTGCTATGGCTATATGCGCAATGATGACAAGGTAAGTTGATTTCTATTAAATTCGGTCGATACTATACATATAAATATAGATATAAGACTTGATCCACTCGTTAAACTTTCAATTCAGAAAGAAGAACGAGCCACGTCCTGAGCCCATTAGCCTCTCGCATCTCGTCTCAAGCGCTGGTCCCATCATGCCCTGGTACCAACTCAAAAAGACGGAGCTTCCAGCACTTTCCAGCCCGCGCGAGCTCGGCCTCTCAGAAACTCCCGCTTATCAAGCGAACAAGCTTTTTTCATGAAAATGAAAGAACCAAAAATAAACCAAACACAAATCAAATACACTACCTCCGAGTGCTTCTGCCTTTTGCTCATAGCTAACAGCCAGATCCTCAAGTGCGCGCATTAAGTCAGCCACTTCTTCTTTTGAGTTTTGCAGTTCTTGGGAGATTTGCTGGTATTCTGACGAGTTTCGGTCGTCGGAACCTTTCATGTAGGCGATGAGGTTTTCCTGCTCCATTAGTTGCGCTAGAAATGACGGTGAAAGCGGTTGTTACAGAGAAAGAAAGGAAGGGGTACCTTGTAGTTGTTGGTTAACTCTTGATAAGGAGCAGATTTCTTCATCTTTGTCGTCTAGTTGTTTATACAGCTCGCTAAATAGGTTTTTAACTAAGATCTTACGAAATAAGACTTACGATTCTTCAGCAGAGGGGAAATCGCGTTTAGCACTGCCTAGTGGCGTCGCGCAGGGAGAAGGACGGACGGATCCCAAGAAACTATCACCTTGACCTTGTGGATCGATCATTAATGAGTGATTACTAGAAGCAGCTCCTCCTTGCGAGGGCTCCTTTTTCATCGCGAGAAGAACTGCGTCTTCATTGACTTGCTCCTCTTCGGGCACTGTTTCTCCGCGTCTCCATCGTTCGAGTTCTCGTTTCAACAACTCAATCTGTGCGTTTGCTTTTTTGTTCTTTTCTCGTTCCTTTTCGTATTTTCTTCTCCACTGCTCGGCTGTCAGTTCAACATTCGCCACGACCGAATTCTTGATCGTCTTTGCTCTCACACCGAACATCAACGTCGATTTCGTTTCGGCTTCATTATATTCGGCTGGGGAGGCGCAAATGATGATCGTCGTTCTGCAGTTTCCACCGAGCGCTTCTTGCAGAATTCGCGTCATTTTCGAGTCTCTGTAAGGAATGTGCGTCTTTGTACCTTCCGCCAAAGCCGAGATGACATTTCCAAGGGCGGATAAAGACTTGTTGATGTTCTTTGCTTCGTCGAGAACGATGCCTTCTGCTCCTGTTTTGCCGACTTTTTCGGAACCAGCCAAATCGACGAGGTAGAGCTTTCCGTTGAGCTTGGTCTCTTTCGTCTTGTCTTCTTGTGAGACCTGGATGAGGAAGATCGAGTGACTTCTACTCGACTGGTCGTTCATATTTGTGCTGGCCACGGATCGGTTAGACTTTCCTTCGTCGACAACGTCCATGACATCTTCCGGCGAGACCACGAAGCGTTCTGTTGCTCCTTTGACATAGGGAACGCGGTTGCCATCTTCGTGCACGGGAAGGTTTGTCTTCGAGATGTCGAGCAAGTCTCGTACTTTGTCCAGATAAATTTCAAAGTACGAGACTTTGATGTGGAACTCGATACTCTCGTCCATGCCGTAGATGTGATTAAAGATGTCGTCGACGATTCTCGGAATGATACCGCTCAAGTTACTGTCGTGAAGAACACCTTCCATCGTATGCGTCTTTCCTGACGACGTCTGGCCATACGCAAAGATCGTTCCATTGAAGCCGGTTAAGACGTCCTTGACAATCGGCTGCGCAGCGTATTTGTAGACGGTCTCCTGCTGCGTCGTCTCGTTGAAAATGCGGTCGAAGGTGTATGTCTTCCCGTCGAGCTTGATCTGCTCGTCGCTGATGAACTTGGGCAGAAACTTGTCCTGCCTCGCCAGTTCCTTGCTGTTCAGCGGCCGGAAACGGCACATAACTTTTATCGTGACCGATTCCGCCATTGCTCTCAGTTTTTACTCGCCCTCCCGTATTCTAAAAATTGGAAAAATAATGGTCAGAAAAATTGACAAAGAACAGGGTTTATTGTGCGTATTCTATGTATTTACATCACAAAAAACTTAAGATGATAATAATGCGAGCACGAGCATTACGTTTCAGAAGAGACGAAATATTCATGGAAAAATTGAACATGGGCAGGAAAAAGAAGTTGGTTTCGCTCAAAAAATAAGCAACCAAAAAAGCTCATCAAAACATACCGCCACACACGATTTTTAAATCAACAGGGGGGCAGCTAACTGGGGAGAGGGCAATCTTTTTCCTTTCCTAATTAGGTGAAGCCATGTTGATTAAAAAAAAATGCCTGGCGGTAGAATTTCGCAGTTGTTGGAGTTCTTTTATGCTCTTTTTTGAGACTTGGTCAAGAGGTTAGACAATTTTCCTAAAAGTGGCAGTTTGACAAACAGAGCAGTTTTCCTGCTCCGTTCGTTAGAATTTCGCTAAGTTGATGAATGAAATCTTTGTTGGTGAGTTCTGGGGATTTGTAGATGACCAAATTAGCAGGGAAATAATAATTTTGACTAGTTTCTTTTGGAACACAACTTGAAGTGGTTACGTTTATATCGATGGCAATTCGAGGAATTGCTGATAAGAAAGCTTTTTCTGGAACAAAAATGGTGAAGAAAAGCAAAAAATATACCGGAAAATTATTTACAGGAGAGAAAGCAAGAGGACAGGGCAATGAAAAGTACAATTTTTCTAATTTTTAAAGACATAAATTGAAAAAAATAATAATATAAAATCGTTTCATCAAGAAAGGAGTACAGTAATTGGCAAGCATTTGATCTGATCATCAATTTTTTAGCGAATGTTGTTGGAAACAGTTTGCTTTTCAATGATCAGTAGCTTTTAACATAAAAAATGGTCAGAAGATGGTGAAGTGAGGAAAGAACGTAAAAGAGGTACAGTAGCCTAGAGTATACATGTGTTAGTCTGTGTATGTGCGTGTGTGTGTGCGTGTTTGTCGGGTCTGGTGGGAGGGTCTCGAGCAAGCTCTTGATAAGACACAGTATTGCTACTGTCCATCAACAGCTGACTCGCCCAAGCTGTCTTTTTCAAAAAGAACCAAAAGAAGCAACATGTAAAAATGCTTGAGCATATGCAAAAAGCTATGTTTTGGCCGTGAGTTGATTTTTCATTTTCCATATGACAAGTTTAAATTCAAAATTCAAAAATCAATTTTTGAATTCTAGTTCAACAAGGGTGTTTTCTATAGTGATTGTTACAGTAGAGCTTGAGTTGAACGAAGTTAAGTTGTCAGATGGAAGATTGCTGTATTATCCGCCTCAGCAGGCGGAGCTGCGGAGAGGACTAAATCTACTCAGTTTTGGGAAGCGAAGAGAAGCGCGATGAGTTGTGATTTCTGTTCTTCCCTGGCGCCGGCGCTTGGTCGACGGGCATACTTGCGACAGAGGCTTACGTGTTGCTCTCGGAGTTTTCTATACAATATGGAATTTATCTTCACATTAGTAGTGGGCATTACTTACTTCGTTTCCTCGTTTGGACGCATCATGAAAACAAGCTGCTCGTCCCGTCGTGCTCGACTACTGTTCATCTGCTGCTAAACATATTTCAGAGGATGCATACATATCAGCTAAGTTTAAGGGGAAAGCCCTCGATAAATCAGGCTTTTGACAAGATAGCAAGAGTTAATTGAATATCTACTAAGAAACATCTATTCTAAATTGACTGTTACTGCAATATCGGGAACATAAAAGACTAAATCCTTAATTTTGCTTTTATATCTAGCATTTGTCAACTGCATTTTTGTTTGCTTGAGAAAACGAAAGAAAGATTGTTTTTTGTTTTTGAAAGTGGCAGATAGTTTTTTCTTTATTGAATTGAAAGTTGATAGTTTTTTAAAGTCCATTCCCTACCGGAAGTTTTCCTTGTCCTTTTCGTAGGTTTTCGGGTCCGTTTTCGGCGGCATCGGTTTCTGCTTCTATTGCTTCTTGTTTCATATCTAGTGGCTCTTGTTTCGTTTCGGCGGTGTTTTCCTCCTTTTTGGGACTTTTTACGGGCTGCTTGGCGCTTGAGTTCTCTTCTGGTTTCACTTGCGAGGCGCGAATTTTATTGATCACCTCTTCGTGCAGCTTCGGAAAGACTCTTTTCCGGACCGAGCCTGCGTCTGGGTTCGCCTTCAACCTGGCATTGCACTCGGCCTGAATTGTGAATTGAATTCAACAACGATTTTTTGCTATTTTGAATACCTTGATAGCCTCCATGTCCGTTTTGAAGGACTGGAATGGGTTCAATGCGATCTTTTTCTCGTAACAAATATCTTTGCAAACTACTCGCATTTTCTGAATGAAAGTTTAGCAACTCTGCAATAATGCAAGAAGACATCAAGATCGGGATTCCCAGGCAGGCTCTTTAGGAAGAAAATTTTATGAAATTTGAGAGAAAACTCTGCCAGAAAAACTCGATTCTTGATGTCAATGAAAAAGAGCATTTTCTGCCTGAAAAAACTCTCGAGATTGATGCTCGAAGCTACCTTTGTTGCTCTTGTTGTCTGGAGGTAAAAACTCTGCTGGCGCTGCTTTTGGTTTTTCTGGTCCCGGCGCTGAACTGAGAGAGGCGTTTTGTTGGGAAGCTTCTGAAGATGAGTGCTGAAACGCAGTGGCCGATTCTAATCACACCTCTTTACAATTATGCCCGACTTTTAAAAATCATGAAAAGCGCGATTTTAAATTCAAAATCAATCGATTTAAAATTGAAGCAGCGTTTTTAGAATTAGTTGTTAGTTGTTGTTTTTTGGCGTGTTAGAGAAGGCGTGAATTTTGAAAAAGCGAGCAAACTTGTGACTGTAATTTGCTAATAGCAACTTACCTTGTCGTTCCCGACCATGATTCGTCTTCTAGTGCTTTTTGGCAACTGCAAGCCACCGTACTTCTTCCAGTAGCGCCAACACTTCGAGCACAGCCTTTCAAACACTATATTAGTGCCCCTTGATATAAAAATATTAGATAAGGATGCATATATAATATACTCGTATTATATATCTCAGGTTTTATATACGCAACTAATAGTAAAATGGTGTAGTACCAGGAGTGATAGCGCTCGGGGCCCCATGGGAACCAGAGCTTGTCCTCGGACTCGAAGGCGCAGCATCCTTCGCAGGGACGGGTTCGCGATTTCTCGTCCATTTGGTTCTCGTGCTTGCACATTTTCGACGGCTTGTCGTACGGAGGAATGAAGACGAACTTCAGCTTCTGCTGCTCCTCCGTCATTTTTCGCTTTTTCTTTAATAATTACTTTAATAATCATCTTTTTTATTGATAAATTACCCTTTCGACGCATCGGTCGCTCGTTTTCCAAAGGTAGTAGAACTCGACAATGCTAGACAGCGTCTTCCAGGGCAAGTAATCGTCGCGGATTGAGAGAAACTCCTTCTGGTACTTTTGCATTCCTTCCTCGAAGAGCTGCGCTTCGGCCTTGGACCAGTCTTCGAATTCGTCGCGGACAAAGACGGGACCGACGTTGATTTCGCCGGCAACAGCTGCGTTGTTTGGCAGAAGTCGCTCCGTTGCTTTCGCGAAGTCGTAGCCAGCTTTAAAGAATTAAATAGAGATAGCCAGGAAAGACGTATTTACCTTCGTGGAGATATTTGTAGGCAGTGGTGAGGGTCATGTCCCGCGAAGCCATGGAAGCGGCGTCGACGAGTCCCATTTTGCCGCAGCTCGGCTTGTCCAACGCTCTGGCGAATGTACCCACCGAGCGGAAGAGACACGTAAAGCGCTCAATCGAGAGATCATCTATCCTGTTTGGTTCCCAGCAGAGTTCTTCAAGCTCTTCCGAGAATTTTTCGTCTTTGGATGAATCCTCCAACACTTCTGGGATGTTTTGGCATTGATACTTAATTTTATCATCGATTGAAACTTAGTTACAAATGAAAAGTTACCTTGGATCCTATGCGAATATCGCCACCATCCGCGAGCAGTGTCTTTTGCTTGGGATCGAATACCAGCGAGTAGTAGAACGTATCCGGCTCTTTGATGTACATCTGCATGTTTTCGGCGTCGCTGAGTATTCTGACGGAGCACTTGCCCCGGATAAGCGAGGCATTGACCGTCTCGACTTGGCGGGAGAGGAAGACTTCTCTGTGCGTGAGCTGGTGTTTCTCGACATCGTTGAATTTGTACTCGGAGAACATCGACTCCGCCATGTCGTTGGCATGTTTGTCGGCCAGGGCTGCTAATGAATTTGGAATGTCCCTTCGTCGCTTGAAAAGAAAGATAGAGATGAGGGAGTGAAAGAAGACTTACATAGTAAGAAACAACTTTAGCAGCGACATTGCCTTGTGCCGTCTTTTGAAGTTCGTCGATTCTTCTGATGACAAGGGGTTCTCCTGCGACTGTTCTATATATACATAGTCGCCCACTTTGTACTTGTTTTCTTCCCCATGTTGACTCGCCATCGCTAAAGAAAAGAAAGGTAGAATAAGATTGAACGGAGAAGAAGATTATTAATAAATAAAAAAGAGTGATAAGAACGAAAATTGTTACGGAAGAAGTATTACGGAAGATAGGTTACAACTTTCATGCGATTGAAGATCAGTGAACAGAAATGAAGAAATATGTTTTTGACAAAGTTGAATCATTTGAAATTGCAAAATATATGGAAAGAAATGAACCTTGCTTGAAAGAATGGTGAATCATGCTTTGGCGGTAAAGTAAGTGAGGGTTCAAGTTCTCGTATAAAGTACTGTCAGTTTGAGCGAAAGTTCGAATATTAAAATCGCTGGATTTCGAAAAGTTTCACGTCCGTGTCGAACCAAATCGGCGGGTCCGTGTTCCTCAAGTAAATGACGCCCCAGGTGTACGTTTGGAGCCACCTATTCGTACCCAGATTCGTTTGATAACGCCTAAACGATTGTAACTATTGCCATTTTCAGCTTATTACCTGATTAAAATCGGATGTGGGACGGGAAGAAGACCAACTAGGGTGCCACTCTTGATGAATTTTAAAATGTCGTTTTCATCCGAAATCTGCTTGTCGAGGCAAATCTTCTCAACCTGTGGGACGAGGACTTGCAGCAATCTCATAATCGTCTGCAAGGGCAGTCTGTTTTTCCAGGAGGAGGCCCAGTTCGACGTGGCCTCCCACTGCGGCGCTTCCGAAACATCGCAATCGACTAATTTGTTGTTGAAACTTTTGTTAAAAAGCGGAGTCTCAAAATCTTGTCTAAAAGACAAGAGAGGCGTTTTACTCACCCTCTGTTTGCTTTGTTCCGTCTAATATCTCTTCCGTCATCTTCATCACTTGCGGGATAGAGCTATTAAACTTTTAGATAAAAATGGCTCGAGTTGGAAGATTTTTCAATTACTATAGATAGAAACTAACTAAAACTTTTATCGGTAATTTACCGATAAAAAAAACCTTCTTTTGCCAATAAAAAAAAATAATTTACGAAATTAATTTAACAAAAATATTAAGTAACAAATTAATTCTCCATGATTGATATCTTACCTATGATGCTCTATTTGAATATTTTGCCCGGTTTCGATACTCATTTCTTGGCTTTCGTTTTCAGCCTTTTCGTTGAGCAGCGTCTCTTCATTTTTAAACTTTAGCTGCTCGCTCGTTTTCTTTTTCTCGCTGCTCGAATTCATCTCCCCGTTTGACAAGATGTTATCGGCCACGGTCGTCTCAAAAGTCGCGTTTTCTCGTCGCCGATCGAGACTGACTCGTCTGACTCGATGTTTGAGTTGAGCTGGTTCTCCTCGTTGATTCCAGCGTTCGAGGAACTGCGGAACTCTTCGCGATGCTCTGTTGCGATTTGCTTGAGCTTCTCGTGCCGCTTTTTCGCGTCACTACTATTCATTTTTAGCAACTCATAAAAACAAGAAAGGATAAAAGACCGAAATGACAATTTCTTCTTCCTAAAAGCTCCTGTCCAAATTTGAATAATTTTTATTAAAAAAATTTTATCAGCGTCATTGAAAACTTGTTTAAACAATAAGCGTCATACTCAGGTCCTGTATTAGTAAAACCCTAACCCTAAAACAGGGTCAAACTCAGGGTTTTGAGTTAAATTTACTTTCAGCTTTGCAATGTAAGCCTGAATTAAAAAAAACATGATTCTGGCACAGGTTTTCACTAAAAACCTGTGAAGGAATATTTCTTGTCTTTTGACATCGGGAATTGAGTTTCTGAGTCTGGCAGCCAGACTCGGGCTTGCAAAAATCTCTAACAGAAAAGCTGCTGTGAGAAAAAAGAGGTTTTTTGCTGGATGTGAAAGACTTGTTTGCTTTTAGAAAGATAAGAGGCGGAAAAGAGAATGTGCTTACTTTTTGGTTCTTTTGCTTTTGAGTCTGTCGATCGAGTTTGAATCGGTCGGGAGAGCAGCTAGTTGGTAGAAGATCTTGCGGCGGCGGATGATCGAGTAAACGAGTGGCGAGTTACCGTCGAATTGGTACTGAATCAGGTTGTTGAACGATTCCAACAGGAAAAAGACGAGATGGTGGTTTTGCTGGTGCGAGAAGAGGAACGAGGGTTGGGAGAAAATTTCCATAAGTTGGAGGAGCTTCGTTGCAGTCGCCATGCTCAGATTCTATTTTGGAGGGTTAGATTTGCTTCAAGATCAATTTCAAATAAGAGAAAGAGCCTATTTTTATGTTTGCAAGTGCAAATTTGGAGTTAGGCTTCTCTTCGTACCTTTAGATAGGGAGAAATATTGACGATAACTGTAAGAAGGCAGTCATATAGCGAGCAAATTCGAGCATGGCCAGTCGTGATCAACTTGTGGAAAATGATGATGAGCAAGTCGGCATGCGTGCCATTGAAACTGGGAACATCCAGGGCCGCTCTAGATGTCCAAGTAGCATTCAAGCGGACGCCGAAATTGCGCTCGCCGGAAAAAAGCAAAAGCAGAAAAACAGAAATGTGAATCAGTCCCAGCCGCGACGGATCGTTACGGGCCTCGTTCAAATGATGCAGAATCGGCACCAACAGGTCGAGCATGTCGCCAGTTTTGAGAATGTGGTGGAGAAACGTCTTGTTCAAATCGCAAATGCGCCAAATCAGTAGCAACAGCTCCTGGTGGCACGACAGCCGCTTCTGTGATGAAGGCAGATAAGAGCTGAAAACAAGCAGACTTAGCGGTTTTCCTTTCTTTGCAAAAGAACATTAAATAAGACAAATAAATGGCTGAGCATTTGTCGAAGAAAAAAATAGTAGGTACATATTGATTGCACTTTTTTTAAGGGTGTAGCCTCCGATTTGGCCATTTTAACGATGAGTCTGCGGGATGGGCAAAATTGACGAGTACACCCCTAATTGCGAATAAAACTTGTTTTATACGCGTGGTGATTAGAATTAAGAGCGTACACAGCAGATTATAGCGGCATGAGATCCGCTGCGTACTCCCTTAATAAATGGTATAAAATAGATTTTGTCGTGTTGAATATGATGCATTTCTACTTGGTATAAAGATTCATTCAAGAGTATATTTTGAATACCTTTGAATTCGACTTTTTTCTATCTATTTCCACTTACGTTCTTAACGAGAAAGCATAACACTTGTATGTTGTAAATTCAATTGAAGTGATTTTTCAATCAGAAAAAGACAATTTTCAGTCAAAATTTTCAATAACACGAAATTCAAGTTATTGTTTCTTTTTCTGTAGCTACCTTTGTAATGGATTGTAAATTAGTCGAGTGAGGCCCTTTATAATGAACTGGAAGTCCTCTTCTCTGTGAAGGCGATTGATCAAATAAAGGAACTTGTTTCCTTCGTCTTCAAAAGAACCAGGGATGCCCTTATCCGACGGTTTTTCAAGAAGAACGACGAGTAGTTGCGAACAAGCTTCTACCAGAGGCTCTCGAGTATCCGTCCAGAGTAAGTGGTGATAAGGAACGCCGCTGGGGTCGTAAGAACAGATCGTGTTCAAGAGGGAGGCAAGAAGCGGCAGAGAATGTTGCGATCGGGTAATGAGCGGAACCCAGCTGTTCTGCGGCGCCTGGCCGTTCTGCCACTTGTCCGCCGAAGCAGGCTCTGTGTACAATGTTTCTGAAGAAAGCGTGATCAATAGACGGATGAGCTCGCAGCGAGTGTTCTCGAGGGTCGAGTCCGACGGCGGTGAAACAAGAATGCCAACTCCAGCTTCCCAAATGGCCTCAACAGCGGAGTCGGACTTGGAAACCGAGTGATGGGCGCCGATGCCCGGGCAGAACATCAACTCGATGATGATTTCCACCAGCTTGTCGGCTAGCGTTCGGTTCTCAACGCCATCGTTGTCTTGGGACGGGATTTTGGAGTGATAGAAGCCGACCCACTCGGAATCCTCGTAGACTAGGGGCGTCAATCGAGTGAGTAAACGGACAGCGTTCATCGTCTGCTTCAGATTCTTTTTCGCCTTTTCTGTTTCTTCCCTGGCTTCTTTCAGCGAGGACTCGAGACGCTCTACCGATTTGTAGATCAACTGGGCGAGAGAACTTGGATGTTCTTCCCGCAACGACCGAATTTCGGAGCTGGGAATAAGCGCCCAAATGTCGGAAGCATTGGCGATTCCTTCCGACTTCCAAAAACTCTCCCAAAACGCATCATCGCCCTGGTCGCCCGTTTCTAGTTGAATCACCGCTCGACGAAACGCCAACCGCGACTCATTTTGGCCCATTCTTAGTTCAAATTATTCAATAAACGTTTTAACAACGAATGGAATTTTTTGGAAAGAGAAAGAGTGAGAGAGAGAGATGTAAGTAAGTTGTTGTTTTAGGTCAATATTTTTTGAATTTTTCACAGATCGTATGGTACGTGGCAGTTTTGTCGTCTTCCTTCCTTCTTAACTCTTCGATATAGTTCCTCAGGTTTTCCTTCTTTTCTTCTTTCCGAGCCTGAACAATAATAAATCAGAATCAAGTAAACCAGACGACGAGAAAGATAATTTGAAAGAGACTTACAACTTCTAGCTCGGCTTCTTTCTTCGCCCTCCTTTCCCTGAATCGAAGGATTTCGTCAACAGTGCGTTGGGCCTGGTCCTGCACTTTTTTGATTTTGTCGGCAAAGACTCCTTCCGCGACGACTTTTAAATGGCGATCAAGTGGATCGATCGTGTACTTGTCGTCCAGATCATCGTCGTCGTCCTCTTCTTCTGACGAGGAGAGCATGGGAAGAATGTCGGACATTTCCTTGTTGTCCTGGTCTTTTTTCGAGCCCTTCTTCCCCTTCATTTCCGTGTCTTCAACCAGCTCGTGTTCTACGCTGTTCAAATTTGCCAAAGCAAAAAATAACAAAAAAGAATCATCCGAGATTTATTTTTGACAAAATTGCCTAGAAGCATTGAGATCTTCTCTAAGTAGTCGCTTGAGCTCTCGTTCTACTTCTGGCGCCTCGCAATGGCGCTTTTTGATCACCTTCCTGAAACGGCTCTTTTTGACGTTTTTCAGCGGTGGTGTCACTCCAGCGAGCAGTTGAAACCTCCTGTCGTCCTTCATCCCTGGGATCTCGTTGCGAGGGTTGATGTCTTTTTCGTGCTCGGCGCATATCAGCATTTGACTATCAAAGTGGTTAATTTTCTTGAAAGATATGGACGAGAATAAGGTTAACGATCGAAGTTTTCACAAGCGCAACTACTTCCGATAGTATTTCTACACCTCAAATCGTGAAATTACTGTAAGAACGATCAATTATGGCTCTAACTCCAAACATGCATCTAAATCTCAGACAGATTGAAGCATCTCAGTCAAGGTGCTCACCTTATGGACGAGTTCTTATAGAAAGTTTTCTTGTCCGTGGTCTTGTACGCTTCGACCACAGTCGGCAAGTCGCAGAGTCTGCCCTTGAGTAGCTGATCATCCCACTTTACGGCACAATGGCGCTTGTCCTGATTCCATTTCACCGTCAGTCGATTCTGATTTCCCTTTTTGAAACTGACAACAACAACGACTCAACCAACCTCAATGCTCTGCTCGTAATACGTGTCATTGGCATCTTTCTCGATTAGCGACTGGAGCTTCTCGCTTTCTAGCTTCAGGTTCTGGCGAATTTGCTCAGCGATATTCTCTGGGAAACGAATAATGGTACACGACTCTAACGCGGGCTCATTGATCCCGTTCATTTTCGTTTATGCTTAATTTATTCATCAAAAATCAGTAAGTCAAAAGATGATGCTAATTTTGGCCTAAAGTTGTATCAAAGAAAGGGTGTTGCAGAAGAGAAAATATATTTCAAACTCGATATAAAAATATAGTAAAAGAAGCAGAAAAATCGAAAAGGAAAAACTCAAGAAAAGTGCTTCCCGATCAAATTATCCAAAGTCGCCTTAGACTTGGCGTCAAGAAAAGCACAAGCCAAGCTGAACTCTCTCGACTTTTGCAAAGACGCAAGAATGGCTTTAACTCTTTCTTCTTTTTGATTTATGGAGGCGAGACAGTCGCAGATCTCATCGAGCGGCTCGCAGGAGTCCTTGAAAATGACGGCGTCGTTCAATTTCAGCAAAATAGCTTGACGCGTTGCTTGGTTCGCCTGGGCGCGTCGCCACGAAGTCTTGAACTGCGAATAAGTCGAAATCGCCTCTACTTCGAAGTCCAGCTCGATCGCTTTTTGAATCGTTTCTATTTCTCTGTCCAGCGCGGCTGAAAGAAAAAAGAAATGAGCGAAATGCGGCGTAATTAATTATTTATACCTGCAACAGGATTCCAGCAGTGCTTGTTTGGCGCCAAAATAGAGTCGACTTGCTCCTTGCGGTCAAGCGCGCGCAGGTGTGAGCCATCAACGATCCCTTTGAATTCGTCGTAAGTTGCGACTCGTTGATCCACGGCGCGGAATTTGGCGCTGTTTTCTGAAGAAATTAATGATCAGAATGCTATCAAATAATTAGACCTCTATAAGGCCCCTACTTACCTAATTGGTAGCGATCTTCTTTAGCAATAAGTTCTTCAATTGCGCCAAGGATTTCATTTACATCTGGCTTCAAGCGTTTCCAAACCATTATAATTTAAGTTTCTGAATTGATTTACCCGTTAGAAAAGTAAATATAGCGATTTGTTCATGAAAAAGCGTGATCAAAACGCTTAGTTGGCGAAACTCTTTACTTAGCGAATGACTTACTCGTTAGATTTCTCAGGTTTTTAATTGATTAACTGTAACAACTGAGATCAACACTAGTCCCTTATCATATTCTAGAGACAGTCTTTCTAGCAGTCTCATAATGAGACTCTCATTAGTTAGAACAAGTTGTTATATTTTAAGATTTTATTGGAGACATAAATGAAAGGAAAAAGATAAATGGCAGGTTTGTAGGGTTTTCTAAGTTGATGAAAGCGAAGTTGAAGATCACTGCGGCTAGGAGAAGGGCTTTTAGTAATTGGATCATTTTTAATTCATACTTTGGCGTGCGAAGCGGCTGAACGGGAGGCACCCTGGGGCGCCTTTTTCTGGAAGAAATCGGTCACCGAACGCTGCCCTTTTATTTTCGGAAGGAGGGAGATGTGTTCTGATTGTCCTTCTGCTTCTGAAATTGCTAGAGTAAGAAACTGCTGTGTTCCACTTGAAAAATTACCCATAGTAAGATGATTGGAGCTGTTGTCAAACATCATCTTCAGAGTTCTCTTCTCAATATCAGTTTTAAGTTGTGAGGCCTTGTCGCCGCAACTGTTCTTCAAAAAGGTCGATACTGTAATTCGATTCTTGACCAACGGCTGCAAAACATTTCCATGCCCCTCCCATTCTCGTGAGCGTTTCATTTTCTTTTTCTAAAAAAGAATTGCTGGCATTCGAATAAATTAAGATTTTAATAATATCAACGCTTGAGGAAAACCAGCTAATTTGAAATTAAATGTAAAGCGATTTGGTCAGACACGGGATTTCAGTGAGCGTGCGTATAAATGAAAGATGTAACGGTGATGCGAATCGTTGATCTTGGTCGAACGTATGGGTTAACGGTATTTGTTTCAATGAAGGTATTCTTTGGCAGAATCGATTATCCGTAAAAAAAGAGAGATGGGATTCCCATCATGGGAAAAGAGATGGAGAGAACCGAGTATAATCTGGTTCGAATAGAAGCAACTATATGAAAACGACTAATCGTACTCATTCAAGTAGAACTGCTTGGCCTGATCAGCTGCTGCTTCTGCTAAACAAAAGTATTAGGACAAGTCGATTTTTCTCCATTACCGAGTCGATTTGCCTCTTCGTTGCCCTCCTCGCCAGAATGGCCTTCAACGTATTGGTACGAAATGTCGACTTGATTGTTTGCGATGTCGTGGATTTCGCTGAAGATTTCTTGGTGAACGACGGGTCTTCCTCTCGACGAGTACCAAGTTCCATCGTCATCAGCGTTGTCAATCCACTTGTAAATGTAATCGGTCAAACTGTCGATGCAGAACATGGAATCTGTCCGGATTTCTAAGCTGTCGATTTCGTACTTGGCTGCGTGACTAAAATACGAGTGAAATCACTTTTCATTGTTATAGATCATTACCGTGCAGCGTAGAGAATCGCTCTAGCTTCGGCGAATTGGTTGGTGTTCTCTTCGATGTTGTGCCTCGGGAAGTAGACAGAGAATCGGCCATTTTTTCGGTAGTCGCCCCAGTACACACCAGAGCCGCTGTGGCGTACATCTCTTCGATGATTGCCTCGGCACGCGCCGTCCGTGTATACGACGACGATGTCATCGTCATCAACGAGATAGCCGTCATTACGGATGTAGAGGCTTCGGAAGGGCTGCATCTCGGAGAATCGCAACAATCTGAGTTTTATGACTCGATTGAGGAATAAATAAAAAATTTTAATAAAAGAGACAAGGAAAGATAATGAAAGCGATTTCACTTGCAGTCAAAAGATGGCGTTTCTTGTGTCAATGTACGCCAAGAGGTTTAAGGAAGCTACGACAACAATGTGATGGGTTTATGTTGATCTTGGTTGATCAAAGGTATGGGTGAGCGGTATTCGTTTCAATAAAGGCATTCTTTGGCAGAACTGATTATCCGTAGAAAAAAGAAAGAAAGATATGGAAAAGACATGAATTGAAGCTGAAATTTTCAGCACAGTTGAAGCGAAAAAACGAGGTGAAAGACAGGAGATCTGTCTGAGGACCGTGAAGCTGTTTGAAAGGTATTCGTGAGAAAGAGATAAATAACTGAAGTTATCGGCAGAATTGGTTACGCTCAATAAGCAGGACTAGCGGAAATGTACCCAATACGGGCGACGTTGTTGTTGTTGATCAGATCATCGGCAGTAAGCTTGGAAGACTTTTGTTGCCCAGAAGAAGCCGCAGACTTTGCCTGTAGCTTCTTTCGATTGTAGAAGTAGGTGGCACGATCCGCTGCGACTTCCGCTAAAAACCAAAATAAAAAAAGTGCCCTTTTGAGTTTAAAATTACCAAGTCTGTCTGCAGCATCGTTGCCACGCTCGCCACTATGTCCTGGAACGTATTGGTAAGAAATGTTGACGCGCTTAGAAATGTTGTAGATTTCGCGGAAGATTTTTTGGTGGACGACGGGGCTTCCTTTCTGCGAGCGCCAAATTCCATCCTTGTCGGCGTTGCGAATCCAGTTGTCAATGAACTTGGTCAGACTCTCGATGCAGAACTTCGAATCCGTGCGGATTTCTAAGCGATTAATTCCGGCTCTTTTTGCATAACTTAAAAATAGTTTATTATGAAAATCAGCGTTAGATAAATACCGAGCAGCGTAGAGAATCGCTCTAGCTTCAGCGTACTGGTTGGTGTTCAGTGCATCATCGTGCTTCGGGAAGGGGATGCTATAGCTTTTCGATAATCTCCCCAAAAGATGCCAGATCCGCTGTGACGCCCATTTTTTCGATTGTTATTTCGGCAAGCCCCGTCGGTGTACACAACAACTGTTCCATCGTTTTTAATAAGGAACCCGTCGTCGCGGACCTTGAGGTTTTGGTAGAGCTGCATCTCGAACAATCTGAGCTTGTTATTGTCAACAAAGATTGCAATACTGTCTTAGACTATCACTAATAGTACAAGATTCAAAAAGACAAAACTGTTTTTAATTTTTCCAATAATATTTATTCACGATAACGGTTGTAACTTGTGGAATATGTCAGGCAATACGGTGAAAACAAGTAGATTTGCAGATCCAGAATATGGATGCAATTAAATTTAGCACTAAAACGAAAGAGCGTGTTTTTGGAATGGCGGAGTGTTGTTCTCCTTTGAAGTAAATGAGTGAAAGTGTATCTGTAAAATGATAGATTCAGGCAGTGAGTTTGGATTGAGTTAACTCAAAAGAATCCGTAATCGTCATTATCCGGGTCTTGGTTCGGCGGGACATTTTCTTCGTCGCCGATTCTTCTTGCGACGGTATATCCTTCAAGCGATTTCTCAAGCTATAAAAATTCATGAATAATAGATGATGTCTTTTTGCCATACCTTGTAAGCACATTGGACTTCAGCAAGGTCAGTAAGAATGTCTGTGAATTCTTTGTCGTGGGTGATGATCACAAACTGCGTTTTGAGATTATATCCTCGAGCAGTCTTGGCGAGATCGACAACGGTTTCCGCAAATCTTCTGATCGCGTCTTTGTCCAAATTGGTCGTTGGTTCGTCGAGCGTCAGAATTCCGGAGTTGCAGAAGGTCTCCATCAAAGCAAGACGAATGACGAGCGAGGCGAGCATTCTTTGACCAGCTGATGCTCGGCCACGCATTGACAGAACTGCTCCATCTGGTCGGTGCATGTTCACGCCTTCAAATTAACCGTTATAACAGGACCTTAGCTATTGAAAAGAGCTAGCTTTAATTCCCAAAAGACCAGTGCTAGCTACGTTTTTACTTACAGTACTCCATGTTTGATCGCTGCGAAGCTGACGTCTTACTATCCTTAGCGCTGATACTGATGAACTCAATGTCCGTTCCCTGAAAATAAAATTAACCAAAAGACCAAAGAAGTCTGATTAACCTGGTAGGAGGTCTTCCAGAGCTGAGCAATGATTGCGTTGAGCTTCTGCATCTGTTTCTGATGAACATCGATGATCGCCGTTCCCAAGGCCTGAGAAAACTTGTCCAAATCCCTGGCGAATGCCTTGTCGACTTGAAGCTGCAACTGGGTCAAGTAAAACTCCTTTTCCTGATCTTCTCCGTCTTCCGCATTCGCTGCTTGCAAACGTGAGATCATTTCCATCTTTTGCGTCTTTGCGCCTTCCGCTCCTACACAAAAAAGAAATAAACATGTTTTTACCAAGAAAAACGCGCTTACTTGATCGCCCGTCAAGAATCTCTTCTCGTTTCACTCTCGTATTTTCTAGCCTCTCGGCGAGGTTGTTTCCTTCACAATATCCGGCCTCATGCAAATAGCTTTCGAATGCTTTGTATTCCTCCTTTGCTTTTGTATAAGAATCAGCTGAATACAAAATTATTAAAAAGTCGACAGTAGTTTTTAGCTTACCAGTCTCGTCTAGCTCCGTTTGCTTGACCAAAAGAGCTCTAGCATTTTGCAACTTTGACTTCCGCACTTCAAACTCGCCTCGTCTCGACTGCAGCTCTTCAATTACTTCGATAAATTTACCAAGTTCTTTTTCAGCCTCCTGGATTTGCTCCGTGACTTGTTGTTTTGCTTCTTCAGCTCGTTCTTTCGAGAAGCTCTGGTATCTTTCTTGATGTTGCTTGAAGGAGTTCTTGAGTGAAGTAACGCAAGCGGCAATTTTTCACACGCGACTTTCGCCTTGTTGATTTTTTGGTCGAAGCTCTGTCGAATTCGTTGATTTTCAGCTCGCAAAAGGCTCTGTTCTTTTCCTATATCCTTGAGGTGCTCGTTGGCGCTATCGATTTCCGCCTGGATTCTAGCTACTTCAGATTCAAGTTGGCTCTTTTGTTGAATCATCTCTTCCGAGTTCGATCCCATCGATTTTTCCAACTTGGCGATTTCTTCACGAGTTTTATTCAATTGCTCGTTTAGCGTTCGCTGCTTCGTGGAGAGCTGACTTTGTCGTTGACGAAGGTCGCTTTCAGCTGCTTCTAGTTGCTTGATTTCGTCCTTGACGGATTTGAGCTCATTTCGGACGTCGACGACGCTCTTTTGCGTCTCCACCCCCATTTGCGTCAATTCACGTTCGATTTTGACCAGCCGCGCTTTGACTGGATTCAACTGCTGACTCGCTGATGTGAAGATCTCAAACTGGTCAAATGCTGTCAATTGCAGTTTGTTCTTGATTGTTTCCAAGCTCTTCTTTTTTTTCTCGAGCTTGATCTTGTCTTCGTTGAGCTTGAGTATTTGGCTCTTGAGGGTCTTTTGCTGTGCAGTGATCTTTGCTTCCTCGGCTTCGTCCCTTTCGATTTCTTCAAGGACAGTGATGTGGGTCTTTTTCTTCTCGATATCTGAGCGGAGATCGTCCAAATCCGACTTAAGCTGGGGTCCATTCTTGAAGCTCATGTTTGACTTGCAGTAATCGATGGTTTTGTTCAACTTATCACCACTCAGCCCATTCGTACAAACAGGACAGCTCTTCTTCTTTTCAACGGAGCTGAGAAATTGCTTGAAGAGCTTCTTTCCCTCTTCCATTGCTTGCACTTTTTCCGAAAGCTCAGTTTCTTCGGAGGTTAGTTCGCTGAGCTTCGATCGTTCGTCTGCCAGTTCTCCGAGAATCTCGGATTCGATCTTTTCCCTGTTCGTAACTAGGCGAGTTTGAACTTTGACCAGTTCCTTTTTCAGCGTCTTTTCATCAGACTGCTTTTGGAAGAGAGCTTGCACTTGCCGCTAGAAATAAGGATTAGGGATAATCTACTAAATGAGCCCCAAAAGTACATCTATACTCGTACCTTGAGAGCATCTTCGTTTCGAGAAAAATCCTTGGAGTATTTCATCGACCACGATTCCAGGTCGTCTTTGGAAACATCATCTAGGTCGGTAAAACCGTCGATTTGGCTGAAGATCTCCGTCAGAATATCACTTGACTTTCTGACTTCGCTTTCCATCCTTGAAATTTCGGCTTCTTTCGACTTCTTTTCGCGCAAAAGGTCCTCCATCTGTTGGCTCTTTTCCTCTTCTTCCTCGAGCTGTTCTTTTTGTTGAGAAAGAGTGTCTTTTTCATCTGAAGCCTTTGTCAAGGAAGTTTCTATTTCTTCAAATACGCCCTCCCAATCGACCGCATTATAGTCTTTTTCCAAAGCGTCGCGTTTTCTCAAAAATCGACCGTGGCGATCGGCAATTTGCGAGGACGATCGGAGTTGCTCTTCAATCTCCTGAATCTTTTTCCTTTTATCTTGCATTTGTTTCTTCTTCAACGAAATCGTAGTTTCCAGTTTCGTCCGTTCGACCGAATTATTCTTCGCCTTTTCGTCGTTTTGGCCAATTTCGTCGTCGCGGTTCTTTTCAAATTCCGCGATCTGCTCTTTTTGAAAAAGCAAGACTTCAGAAACGCCCTCGATGAAATCCTCCTGGTTCTCTTTTTCACTCAATGGGCCGAGTCGCTCTACATTCGGGAATCGTGCCGCTTCTCTTTCGAACAAAGCGGCCATGTTCTTTTCGTCCTTTTCGAACTGTTGGCTCTTCATCACTTCCTTATCGAAGCTGCTTCTCAGCGTCTTGATTCTTTCATCGAGCGAGGCTTTCTGTTCCTGTCGCTCCGCGATTTCACCTTCCAGTTGTTCCCGATCATCGCCTTTGTCCGAGTTTTGAATCGCTTCGTCGATTCCTTCCAAGGATTCGTTGTAATCTTCAACGATTTTTTCGATCCCTTTCATTTCTTGAAAGTGCTTCAAATCGGCATGAATTTCTTGGCAGCGAGATCTCAGCGTATTCACCGCATCCATTTTTTCCTTGTGCTCTTTTACGACATCGACAAGGGACTCTTCTTCTTCTTCTACCTTTTCTAGCTCGCTTGTAAGCTCTCTGATGATTTTCTTCGACTCCACGACTTCGTCGCTGTACTTTTGAATCGTATCTTGTCGCTTCAAATACTCTTCCATTTTGAATTTTTGCCCGTTGACGCGTTCCTGTTGAACATTTATCGTCGCATTTGCTTCTTTGTAGACTTTCTTCACTTGCTCCAGCGATTTGACGTATTCTGCCGATTGGAAGATCTCGTCGAACTTCGCCTTCAGCGATTTTGCTTCCTCAAAGGGCCAAAGCGTTTCGTCTTGGTGACAAAAGACGGCGAACTCCAGCACGGGCTTGTTGACGCCGAGCAATTGGCGCACCTGCCGGTTCATTTCTTCCACTTTTTCTGTTCTAAAAACCGGGCTTGAATTTCATTTTCTCAGGAATCCTGACTCGAAAAACACGGCGCAACTATTTTTGAAATTTCAATCAGGAAAACAAGCCCTAAGTCAGTTTCTTTTGTCTCCTGTGCGAGCCTGACGCAGACTAAGTTACTCAAGTTCCATCATCCGCTGGAAAACGAGTCAGGTTTTAAAGAAAAGGAGTCGGCGAGACCCTGACACAGTTTATAATACAGGACAGGTTGCGCAACCCAGAATTTCCAGCCCTTTCCTGTTTTCAATCGGCGCTCCAGTTCTCTTGTCCTTGATGTTGATCGTACCTTCAAGAGTCTTGGTCGTCATGTCTCCATCCTTGAGCGTTCCCTCGAGCTTTCGGCTGACGGAGATGACGTTGATGTCTCCATTCTCGGCCGGGACTTCGAGCTCCAAATGGACTCGCGCAGGCACTTTCGTGACATTCGCTGCTTTTCGTTTTCTCCCAGTTTTCGTAGTTTCTGCTTCCTCGTTTCGTCCTTTTGGAAAGTGAATCCAGCCCTCTGAAAATGAATCAATTTTCTGTCAATTTCGTTGCTTCTTACTTGCTTTGGTGGTTCCAGGAGGAAATGCACCGGACGTGGCGTATTTGAGACATTCGATGACGGTCGTTTTTCCAGCTCCATTTTGCCCGGAAATGAGCGTGAACGGACGCTGGAATCGGATCTCGACCTCGTTTTCTTCTCCAGGCCCGATTGAACGGATTCCGGATATTTTAATCGATCGAAGGAAACCCATTCTTCATCTGAACAAAATTTACGTTACTCAAACTTTATGAAAATTTGGGCATAAAAATAACAGCTTTTAGAAAAGTCTCTTCAAAGCTTTATTTTTTTATGGAAATAATCTGGAAATATCTTCTTCAGTCTCTATTCGTTTTTTCCTTTTTTTCTCACGCTCGAGAATTTCTTTCCCAACTTGGCGCGATGACTCACGATTTTCCTATTTTGCTGCGTCACGGCGCATTGAGTCAAGTTGACTCTTGAGAAAGAATCACTCGATCGCGATCAGACGGAAAAGCAGAGAAATAAACGAAGATGTCGGCCAGGCAGCTCAAGAAATTAAGAGGATACGATCAGACTGAAGATCTCAAGAAAATGATGGGGCTGGCGAGTGGCGATGAGTCTGAAGAAGAGGCGCCCAAACTCAGTAAGTTACTGTTACCGAGGGCGGAGACGGAGCATTGTAAATAAAGTCGAATTTTTGTTTTACTATTTGACAATTTATTATCTCATAATAAGTTTTACAGTTTACAAGGTATCAACTGATGAACTTGTATAATGTGCGCTTTCATGTCACAGTGACAGTAGGGGTCTAAATTCACAGTGCGTCTTGTTTGCACTATAATATTTCCATGGGTTAACGTTCATATTGTAAATAATATTATTGTTTTCATTATGTTAAAATCCTTCAGTAGAACTCTTGAAAATCCCCTTTTTATGAAGAATATAAAGCGCCACCTAGTAAAATAGGTGGTGGTCTAAACTTTGAAGTTCTTACGTGCGATAAGAACTTCGTGTGGCCTAAACTTTGATCGTTCCCATGTGCGATTCTTTGAGAAAGTGGCCTAAACTTTGAATTTCCCCGGAGGCGGTTCTGCCATCGGTGACTAGAGCACTGCCCGCTAAGGCCACTATGCTTTATGCGGACCAATTAGGTTTACGCTTTTCACGCAAGGTGATGACACACATAGAACTAGTCAGAGCGCCTAAGGGGAAATTCAAAGTTTAGACCACTTTCACACATAGGAAGAATCAAAGTTTAGGCCACTTTCTCAAAGAATCGCACATGGGAACAATCAAAGTTTAGGCCACACGAAGTTATTATCGCACGTAAGAACTTCAAAGTTTAGACCACCACCTATTTTACGATAAAATCTACAGTCGTACAGCTGGAACTTCAAGCCTTGAAGTAGAGCGTGTCGGTCGATAATTTCGAATGATAGAGCCCCTCCTCTCAGATAAACAGTTCTCCTCTCTGGCAATAGATATCAAAAATATCTATTGAAAGTATTTCTATCAACATTTGTTTGGTGGAATTTCAAATTTATAACGATGTACTTTAGTGAAAGCGCCGAAGAAAAAGAACTTCGGTTTTGCATCACTGGTTGATGATGAAGAAGATAATCTTTCTGAGGAAGATAGGGAAGAAGCCCCTACTCCAACTGTTCAAAAAACTCCGACCAAGAAGTCAAAGAAGAAGAAAAATAAAAAGAAAAAAGCTGCTGCGCAAAAGAAAGAAGACGACTTCGATTCGATTTTGGCCGAGTTCAAAGTTTCCGAAAACGACAGAAAGAGCGCAGAGAGTGCGGAGGATTCAATTGTTCGAAAGATGACATCCTGCTTGAGAATCGACTCGAAGTTCCTGGATCCAGACGCCGAGCTCAAGCGCATCTTTGGCAACGCGGCAGTTAATGCCGATCGAGCTGATCGAAAGCAGCAAAAAGGAAGACAACCTCAACGAAAACTCAGGAATGGGGCAACTCTTTCTTTACAGAAAATGCATCCATAGATGGAATTTGTCCCAATTTAGAGGATGTATTTTGGTGAACCCGCAAAGTCATTTTCAAGGAGTTTCCGGCGGACTTGGATGTTCCGAAGACGAGAAGCAGCCTAAAGGAGGCGACGTCACGTGGTGGAAATTCACGCACAACGCAGAATACCAGAAAATGCAGGGCCTCTTTTTGAAGGCGATCAAAGGACATGATCATGAAGCACTGATGGTTATTTTGAGAAAGTGTCCTGCTCACACGGATGCAACTCTCGCTCTCTCCGACACTTGCCGGCTCCAAGACGACACAAACGCTTCAAAAGAGCTGCTCGAGCGACTACTGTTCGTCATGGAGCGCAATCTCCATCCAAGATGCTCGATTGGAAGCGGGAAAAATAGATTTGACTACAATCGCCCAGAAAATCGACCTCTTTTTGGAGGACTTTTCAGGTTAGCCCTCTTCTTTTTGTTTTGAAATCAAGGAAGTGAATAAACTGTAATTTAGGTACTGTCAGTTGTCCGCGAGGCGTGGTTGCTGGCGAACCGCACTCGAGCAGGCAAAGCTTTTGCTTTCGCTGGATCCGATTCGGGATCCGCTGGCATCAGTCCTGCTCATTCCCCTCTACGCTGTCCGCTGTGGCGCATTTAGTGAGCTGATCGAAATGGAGCAAGAGCTGGCGCATCGAAATGTCTCCAGTATGCCGAACTGGTGCTTGGCGATTTCCCTGGCGTATATCTACCTTGACAAGGTTGATCTTGCCCAGAAGAGGATGGAAGAATGCCTCAAGAACTTCCCGGGTTTACTGATAAGACTCCTCAACGCGATTCAAGGTTTGAAAAAGAATAGTAGACTATTCTTGAGTTGAATACTTTTTTAGCTGAACCGGGCCCAGAAATCGCCTCCAGTGAGTTCTTCAACAGCGACGAAGGAACTCGAAAGCTGCTGTACCAGTTGATTTGCGAACGTGAAGTCGACTTGTGGAAAGAGACAAAGGCGCAGCAGGTTCTCACTGCAGCAGCCGAATCGATTGTTGCGCTTAATTTACCCGCTTCAAAGAACAAATTCAACAAGGAATGGGTCAACCCTTCGCTTCTTTCTTGATTGGGGCTTTAGTCTCTAATGACTAAAGATAAATTAAGCAAAAAGGTGACCCAGAAAGTAGACCCCTCCGCAAATAATGCGCCACTGCATTTTGTCAGACGTGACTGTTAGTAATCTGCGCCCAGAGGAATCCTATCTCTTCGATCCCTACCCGCCCAAAGCTGATGATCAAGTGATCACCTACGAACCGGTCATTCCGGCCGAAGATACCACTTTATACGGCTTCAACTCGATCGCTGAATCGTTTTTACAAAGCTTCGCTCCTGGTTTCGAGAATTTTCCAAGAGGAGAAGACGCGGACGGCAATCCAAATACTCATGTAAACATCATCATTTAATAAATAAATTTTGATATTTTTTGAAGATCCAAAACGTGATGGATTCAATTTCCGCCCTGCTGGATCAAATGCGCACTGTGCGGACGAACGTCGACGGAACGACAGAAAATGCTGATGGCGATCCGGAACACGAAGATCCCCTCGACCCGGACGCTTTTGATTGAGACTGAAAACATACGCACGTGAAATAAAGAAAACAATTTTTAAAAACTGCGAACGGAACACTTTGCTGCCAGCCTTTTGGCTCCATGCGGGAATGCAATAATCAACGATAATCGTGTGAAATCGGGGAACGATAAAAGTCTATCGCTGACGTCTCAGATAGAAACTGCATAAAGAGACATCAAAGATACATCAGACGGCGTGAGTTTTTACGTCTTTACTTTCTGGCAGTCAGAATCTGACTTTCTTTTCTTTCCCAGTAGGAATCGCATGACTAGCTGAAAATGCTGGAAAGAATGAAGAATTGCATAGATATGCTGAGTTGAGTTGTTGATCCCAATTTGAGTATGCAAAGTAGAAACAAATGCTCGAACTTAATTTTTCGGCTATTTTTTTCTTGTTCACTTTAAATAATGATACCCTTATTTTCAGTTTCAATGGGTCGACAAGAAGTCAAAACTCGATTCTTCATTAAATTTCCTACAGTAATTATCGAAATAGAAGACTCAACTCTAACCCTAATTCTCAATCAGAGCATCTGTCATGGGGAAATGAGCTTTTTATAAGCTAAAATTTGCGAATATTATTTTTTTATTTGGAAAGCGAATCGATAAGACAGGTCTTTGAGCGAAGAACTATATTTTGATTTTCTTAACAAGTAAAGTATGAATCTTATCGGGAACTTTTCTCGGTGGAAAAAGAAGAGTTGATAAAGGGTCCCTTCTGGGTTTTTATGGAATTGTTTTTTGTACGAAAGTAGCGAAATAGAAAAAAAGAAGAAGAGTACAGAGAGCGAGGAAAGATAGAACACTTGTCGGTTGTGTGCGTTTTTTGTTCACGAATTGCCAATAATTGAAGCTTGAAGCGTTTTTTTTTCTTTTTCTGGTTCTAATAATTCTGAGATGCGGTGAGTGGTTGTTTTGTTCAATTAGTCTTGATGAAATTGTTCACGTGACGGGAGAGGGTTTTCGTTAGTTTGCGTTCGCAACCGCCGTGTACTGGGAGCGTCGGTCGCTGAGAGGAGCTACAGTGATGCGCTCACGCTGAAAATTTCAAATTAGAGCACAGTCCAGTTACCGTTTAGTCGCTGATTTTGGCGTCTTTGCGGCCTTGTAAATCAAAAAACGGTGATCAATTGAACTTCTTTACCTGACTGTAGCTGTTGGTAGAATCGGAGACTCCCCAGTTGGAGATCTTAGAGCGGATGTCCCCTGCCCGCTCGGCCTGTCCGACGACTTCGCGCTGAACGGACCTCGACGACTGATTTTCGAACATTTTCATTCGGTCCTTGAGCGAAAGCGCTCCCGAGGTGGCCATCTCCGCCTTCGAAATTATTCCTTATTTGAACGGAAAGGGGTTGCTCACCTGAACTGTGCTGCCTGCTTTCTCGGTTTGTTTGAGATAGTTGTCCTTGAATTTGTCGATGGTGGAGACTTTCGGGACGGGTTCTTTGCGCACCTCGGGCGACTGGTTCGCCCGGGACTGGTAGCGCGACAGGCGGGTGTTCACTGAGCCGATGTTTTTGCTCTCCTAGAATTTTTCATCAGTAGATTTCAGTGCTACGAAACAGGGTTTATTACCACAAGCTGTTCCTCTTCTTCCTCCTGTTTCGCTTCGGGGGAGTTCTCTTTGAGATTCTCCTGAAATAAAAATCGTCAATTTCATCGACAAAAATTTGAATTACGAACCTGATCTTGCTCCGCTTGAATTTGAATTTGCGGAGTTTCTTGCTGGGCAGGGTCTTTTTCTGTAGATTCGTATGATTTCGTCGGCTGCTCCTCTGTCTCCACCTTCGATTTAGATTGAGAAAACGGCGTTGAGTTATTAGTGTTTAGGAAATTTGCGTTTGCGTTTTGAGAAGAGAGGATTTTGCAAGAAGGAGGCGAGGATGCTAGGACTGGGTTGCTTTTTGGGCGACTTTGTTTTAAGGAAGTGTGATATTTTTGGGCTGGTTTGTGGGAGAGTGTTTCTGGGCTCAGTTCAAGTGTCACCGGGAAAAGGTCATTAGCGAGATCGTCGAGCTCGTCAATATCTCGCAAATTGAAGTTGATCTGGCTTAGATCTGTCGCTTCACCAGAAATACCCGAGTCGGGATCGGAATCCGTCTGCTGCTCATTCTCCGAATCCGAGGACTGGACATTGACCTCGTCCATCATTGCGGTCGTTTCCAGCAATGACTCGCTGTCATTGGACTCGACCGGGGAATTCGGCTCGTCGCAGCTAGAACTCGGCGATGCTGGAATCTGCTCGACTTGTTTCGCGATGATCTGTTTTTCTTGTTGTTCCTGATGCTGCTGTTGAGCGGCAATTTTGGATTTATGCCGCGGTTTGGGACATAATGGCAGCGGCTTATTCACTGTTCTGGGCGGGATTGGAGGTGCTTAAAAAACGGTTTTATATTTTACTTATGAGTGTTTATACTACAGTCGTAAAATCTACTCAGAATTTCATTGATATTAATCATCATAAGAATCTTTGACAAATTAATTGTCACTAATCCTGGAATTCCAGAGAAAATTAGTCAGCCTAAATCCAGAATCGCGGTAGCTCTGTATTTGCTTGTTGATTTACCTTCACTAGCGACGCTTGGGACGCGCGCAGGAGATGTACAGCTGGCTGGCTCCTCTGTAATTGCTTCGGCAATACCACTGGACACTGACGGTGCAGTTGAATTGGACTCGTCGAGTTTCACTGCTTGATTTGCCTGTTTCATCCGCCGTCGCCTCTCGCGATGCGCTTGCCACATGCGAGTCTGACTGTCAGGCTCTGTTGATTCCTGTTCCTGGCTTTCTGAAACTGAGCTCTTCCGCGAAAAAGAGCTGCTTCGCGAAATGGATTCTGCTTTTGCTTCTGGAGCTGGCGGCCATTTGGGAACGGAGCGCTGCGAACTCGTTGTCGAATAAGAAGGACTGCAACGGCCAGAAGAATAAACTGATCCCTAATGAACTGGTGCTCACGTGACAGTTGGGGATTTATCAATTAGCCTTTTCTGTTTTATCAGCGCTTGGGATGAATTAAAACGGATGAAGGGGACTCTATCGCGAAGAGGGAGATTTGATCCCTTATTTAAAATTTGGCTGGGAGAGAGAGAAGCTCATAAATTTTCCTGAGTGTTATTTGTCAACTGCAGCTGTCCAGATATTTGGCAGAAACAATCGAAATTATCGGGGGCAAGAAGAAAGGGCTCAAAAGGTTGGGCCGCCAAAGAGCGACAAAGAGAAAATTTAAACAGGAGTGACGCTGCTCCAATTTTCGTTTTTTTTCAGAAATTCTGAGAAAAAAGTCAGCTGTTTTCGAAAAATACGCTCTCATTGAGGAAGCGATAAAACGGTTTTATGAGCTAAAGGGACAGAGATCTCTCTGATTAAAGTACTAAAAGACGCAAGCCAAGTTCACTCGATTTTTTTACGAGGCGACCTGAGAGCGTGATCCATAAACCTTACCAGCGGTAAACTGTCTCACTAAAATCATACGTCCGTCATTTATACAAAGACTTTCTTGGAGAAGAAAAAATGCTCAAAGAATCGTTGGTATTTTCGATTTTCAGAAGATTTAAGACAAAAAAATCATAAAAAAGATGGAAAAAAATTACACATCTTATTAAAAATCGTAAAATCAAGTCGATTTGAACCCTTTTTTCGACAAATTTTTGCAATTGAATCGCATCTTTTTCTTTCTTATTGTCTAAAAAATCTTCTGAGAATTCGACTTCGGCCATAAAACTGCCAAAACGTCCGCTAGAAAGTCTGTAGGAAAGCGTTTTTGTACGCCCCGTGAAGAAGGGAATAAATGTGGGAAAGGGAAAAAAGAAGCGGGAGCACCAAAATTCCTTCGAGGAGACGCGTATCAGCGAGTTGTCGTTGGGAATGTCGTCCGTGTTGATTGTGATGTGGTGCTTGGCGTCACCTGCGAAAACGGCTCAACACAACAAAAATAAACCTTGAGAAGAAAAAGGCACTTGATCTCGAAAGTTACGAAAAGAGCGCTCCTTTTCTGTGAATTTTCTCCTTTCAGGTTTTCAATTTTCTAGCAGTTCAAGCGCTCGAGAATGGCCCTTCAGAACGCCGGCTGTTTACACTGGCGAAATCCTCAAAAGGTTTTCTAATCTAACTCGCCCCTTTCTTTCGAATGGAGAAGAAGTTGAGGAGAGCCGAGTCCTTGGTTGATGACGATTCCGATCGTTTTTCGCCGCTGCCGTTGATTTTCTAAAAAGGCGAAAAGCTCGTTCGCCTCATCTTCCATTCCCCGAAGAGATCTTCTTATTTCTGCTCTTCTTCTTTCCGTGCTCATCTCTCTTTTTAGAAATTTGTTCTTCGAGTAGGACGATCTCTTGTTGAATCTCTGACTGATTCAACTCCTGAGCGACTCGAGATGGACAAGTCTGATAATAAAAAAAGGGCAAAAAAGTGTTCTCGGTTCAAATGTTCAAAAAAGTGCGAATGAAGTGAATCATTAGTTGCCCGTGTTTGCGCAGTCAGTCGTGGAGATGTCGGACTCGCGGAGGAGAGCTCCCTCCCTTAGTCCCGGACGCGCAGCTCTCCCACGCCCCCATTTTCTTATATCACCTTTCGCCCAAAAAATAACTGTCTTCTGCGATTTCCTGCTTATGCTCCGGAAGAAAAAACTTTTCAGAAGCCTTCTTTTCAAGAAAAAAAAATAATAAATAATAAGAAAAGACGTTGAAAATTGTCAATAAGGAAGTTTGAAAACGAGCGAAATTGAGTTTTTAGATGTCAAGTTTTTTCAGTCGCCTGTGGAGAAAACCTGAGTCAGGAGCCTTAGAAAGCTTTCATGAAAAAGCCGCGTAGCGGCTTTTATTCTTCAACGAAGCCGCAAAGCGCCTTCGCCAAAGTTTCCTTACTCAATCTATTTTTAATGTTTAGTAGTGCTCTTACAGTAGCAGCCCTTGAAAAACGCCCCATAACAGTTCGAAAAACCAGCGGCCCAGAACAGTAAGAAAACAAAAAGCCAGTCTGTGAATAACATCTGTCATTTTCGCTGTGGTCATGCACATATTTCGCGCGCACTGCAGCATAAACTTACACACAGTCAACAGTGCATGCGAAATAGAAATATAAAAAAAGAGAGAGGCTCTCTCTTCTTTTGCAAGTCGTCGAGCTGTTGCACCTGTTGAATAGGCAGGCCAACTTTGATTACGGGCGCTGACGTTGAGCATTTAACCTTTGGGAAAGAAAAAAAAGTAAGAAGATAAAAAGTAACACATTCAGACGGGAGCTGAATTCAAACAAAAAAATGATGAATTTACGAAAAGTTAAAGAAGTCGAATACTCATGAAAACCGAGCTACTGAATCTGGGGTCGGCAACCTGTGTGGAAAACCTGAGTCAGGATTTAAAAAATACATAAACAAATGCTAACAATGGCGAAGCCGCTTTGCGGCTTCTTTGTTAAAAAAAGCCGCAATGTAGGTTTTCGTAAAGCGCTTTTCAAATCCTGACTCAGGTTTTCTACACAGGCTGCCGAGGAGCGCAGTACTGCATTCCTACAAACCTGAGTCAGGATTCGAAAAATGCATAAAAAGCTGATTATAGCTAAGGCTCTTTGCGGCTTTATTTTTGTAAAAGCCGCTGCGCGGCTTTTCATTAAAGGTCTTTTCAAATCCTGACTCAGGTTTTCTACACAGGCTACCGAGGAGCGCAGTACAGCATTCCTACATTATTACGGGCTTGTTACGGAAAATGATTAGCTGATCAATCAACGCATATAAAACAGCTTCATAAAAAGGTTATTGCCACATTGTAGCGCGATGATTATTACTCTGACAGATTATTATTGTTTAGATCACATTTTATAACTTTGTGTTTTTGATTTTTCTAGCAACGCCCTCGCTCGCAGCCTGAAAATTGATTTGACCCACTGCCGGAGTGGAAATAACGTTTTTCTATTTACGGGTTAGCCACTCTCCAAAAAAGGGTGTATTGACACAACCGTGCTGGGGACGGTTCAAACCACAGCCTTGTCCAATTCAGTTCGCTCCCGATTACACGCTCAATATTGAAGAAGAAAGAAATGGCATCATTAAAATATCGACTCTTATTCATCGCTTTTTTGATTGAATTCTCTTCTCCCCATTTTAATTAACCCACTCTAAGAAGGACGGTTTTAAGGGGGTACACGTCGAAAATCTTTATTTTCCAACAAGCTTTTCTTTGAAAGTTAATCAAGTGATACCCTTATCTCATTTTACCAATGAAATTCTATACAGTAGAATAACCCTAGCACGAACCCTAACCCTAACCCTAATCTGATCTTTTAATCTCGAAATAAAACCTCGATTTCGCTCATTTTCAAAGCTGATTAATAATCAGTGATTATTAACATAATTATCAATGTCATTTCTTTTGACAATTTTCTGGATAAAAAAACTTCCATTTAAAATAAATTCGCTTTGAAGGCCCTTAATTCAGGCAATTAAAACTGCCTGCTCTGCAATTAAAAAGTGTTTGTTTGTACATTCTTTCCCAAGAAAAAAGCGAAAATACGGAGCGTCAAAAATAAAAAATGCGCGTGGGAGCAAGCAGCGTCACCAGCGGAAGTTCAAGGCTAAAATTGCATGTTGCGCCTACCCAATTATTTGTCTTTTATGATTGCTGCTAATAAATCACGCTGCATGCATCATTTCCCAGATGCGCCATGAATCCAGAGAAGTTAAATATTCTCTACCTTTTTCTCGGCGATTTCTTCAGCTGGAGCTGCGTTTTCGAGCATTTCTGGAGCCTGGCTCACTTCTTCGGACATTTTGCTTGATCTGAAAAACGGAAATAAGGAAAAAATAATTGAAAGTTTCTTTGAAAATGGGACAGGAAAAGGGGTGATTTTGTGCTTCAGCAAAAAGAATTGAACGTCTCCATTTCTTTCTCTCTTTTTTTTTTGGATTGATTTGGAGCTTTCAAAAAAATATCCATAGCGTACTGATTGAATATTTATGGGCGAGGAAAACCGCGATTCATAAATATGCCATAAGGGGTGATCTCTCGAGTTTTTTGAAGCAAAAGAGCCCGCTCTCTGGAGTTATCAATCATCACACTGCGGATGTTGGGCGAAAAAGCTGCACTTGCAGTAACAGCAATTTGCAGAGTTACGATTCCCTCGAGTTCAATTAGAGGAGAAACAATCTGGACAGGACTTTTAAAAAGGAAAAATTTCAGTATCGATCAAGGACGATCGCCCCGCCAGTCACTACTTTTCAAAGCGCTATAAAATTTTAACGAATAAAGATTTTTTCAAATTTTTTTTTGTTTTGTAATTTTTGATCCCTTATCTATTTCTAGTGCAAAAATGAATAAAATCGTAAATAAGGAACTATCAAAAAATAGCATAATCAGCAATCTAGTGGTGTGTGCAGTTCGCGCGCCACTAAGATTGTCCAAATTTATACAGTAACTAGCTCCGAATTTTTCAAAGACGAATATTTTCTGCTAGGAAAAGGTCTGAAAATATCATCCCTTTTTTCAAAAAAGACAAGATCGTGGCTAAATCGTCAATTTGGAACAAAAATTGGGGTGCGCGTAGTGGTCAAACCACTGTACCCAGTACCAGGTCCGGACCAGTACCAAGCCCTAACCCTAGAAAATTAAGGGGGTGTGCATCTGAAAAAGAAAAAAGCCCGTCCAGATCATTGCTCCTCCCGGTCTCTCTCTCTTTTTTTATTTCAATCTCAAATTTGCGAATTTTCAATTTGCGGGTTTGTCCGTGCTTTATTATTTTTTTCTTCTCTGGCTCCGTTCATCTCCCGTCTAACAAAGAGGCTACTCCTACAAGTATCTATTTTCAATGGTTGAGTACGCTGAAGAAAAAAAAATCGAGAAAAAAGAGGTCTTTTTATTAAATTGTCGACGGTTAATCTATACTTTCTCAACTGGAGAGGAATTCTGATTTGCAACGAAATCAGCAACCCCTCAAATTGAGATTCGCATGACGTTCGTTCCCGCCAATTCCGCCTCTAATGCACAATTAAAATAGAATCATCATTTTCCTAATTATTCATATTCGCAAGAATATTGTTTTTAAACAGTCGTAGGGGCTAGAAATTGATGATCTTAAGATGACTTTTCCCTGAGCATTTATATAGTGACACCCTTATTTAGCAGTTCTAATTGATAAAATTTAATATTATTTTTTAATCTTTGAAGTGATTTTGTCCGAAAGTCTAATGCGATTATCACGCTAGAAAACCTAAACAAAAATCTAAAGATTGTCTATTCTTTTTGATAACAGAGTGATACCCTTAACTTTTTCTGAAAAAATAGAAGTAATAAAATTACAGTATAGTTCGGAGCTCGAAGTTTGGGAATATAAGGGGTTCACTATTTTAACTCATGAAAACTCATGAAAATTGGCATTTCCAACATCTACCCCCTTAATCGTAAAACAAATAAGTTCTTTTTGTACCTGAAAATGGAACTTCGTCTTTTATGAAAAAGCTAGATTCTAATTGAAACTGGAGTCACGTGACTTGAACTGTGGAGAAGCGAATACTCTAAGTAGAAAAAAGTCTGAATGGACAGAGAAGAAAAAACACTAAAGAGCTCAAACGAGCGGGGAATATTCGATTAATGTATAAATATGTAATTAAATGTTAAATTTTAAAGCATTGTTTCAAGCAGCAGAGTTCGGCGACCACAGTAATTTTAGAAGCAGCAGAAAAAAGACGTGATTTTTGGATTGAAAAATTCTCTAATGTCACTAATGCAAATGCCCAAATGGTAATTTCGCTTTCTGCAAATTCACTGCTTCGCAAACACAAACGGGCTTCACTCGCAGTGCCGATCGGATTAGCTTTTATTTAAAAAAAATGGAGAAAAAAGGGAACGCAATTTAAAATAACGATGAAATAAATTATTATTATTGAGCTCGCTCTTATAAAAACGGAGATTGTTACTTCAAACACGCTCTAAAGGTCTCTCTTTTTGAAGAAACTCTCAAACTTGAAAAATCGTATTTTATTCGACTTCGCGCAGTGAGTGAGCGAGTAACTCCAAAAAAAGGGGGCTGGTTTTATGCTGATTCGAGCCCTTTGCTCGTTTCACGGCTCGCTTGCCGGGAGATGCAAGAGTTGCTCTTCCCAGCAACTCTTTTGCGAGCTATTCAGGCGCAAACTAGTTCCTGTCCCTCTTCCATTTTCTGATGTACTTACCTGGGCTCGACAACCTGTGGAGAAAGCTGAGTCAGGGTCCTGAAAGATATCTTATGAATAGCCGCGCTGCGGCTTTTTAAAACAAAGCAGCCGCGGAGCGGCTTCCCCAAAAGATCAAATATATTGAGATGGCAATTATGGCAAAGCCGCAACGCGGCTTCGTTTAAAAAAAAAGCCGCTACGCGGCTTTTCATAAGTGCTTTTTTCAGGACCTTGACTCTGGTCTCTACACAGCTTGTCGAGTCCAGGTACTTACCCACTGTTTCGCCGCTTCTCGCTGCTCCTGGAAGACTAGAAAAAAAAAAAAAGAAATTGAGTGAAAGGTTTGTTACTTTAATCGAACAATAAAATTGTTTGTGCGATTTACGTTTTTGGATTTGCTAAAAAGACTAAAGGAGAATCTCGAGCTCTTGGCCGATCCCCAGCGCGACGTTCTCATGGATTCTGACGCGCTAGAACCGTCACGTGACGGTGCCAACGAACTCATCATTGTCGCCGATAATGCCTGGTCAGTTGCGTCTTCGACTTCTTCGGCTGCCGGGTGATCTTCCGATTTTACTTGGAAAAGCTTTCCTAACATCCGTCGGCGTTTGATGATTGATCGGGCTTTGGAAGTTGAGCTTGCGCGGGTAACGCTGGCTTCGTGATCTTCTGATTTTGTCATTTTTGGAGAGGAACCGAGACTTGCCAGAAGACGCGCTTTTCGGGAGAAAAAGGATTTCCCTATAATTATTTTCTATTTTTGTTTTTTTTTAAGAATTTAAATATAAATTATAATATATAAGATGTTATCGAATAAGTAGTAATAAAGACAATAAGACGATGAAATCACTTCACATTGTATTCAGGGTCATTGAATTTCAGGGTATGTTAAACAATTTCATAATCAATGGATATGGGGAACCACTAGAAAAAACAGAAATACATAGAGCTTCATTTTATACAGTCAATAATCTCAAACTTTGATATTCACGTTTACAGTAATGTTGTCATTATGGACGATATGCCACTTGAAAGAGTTTATCATTTTGTAATTTTGAATGAAACTTTTAACCAGCTGTCGCTTTTATCCAAAAATCTAAGAAAAAGATGGCGCCCTAGAACCTACGATCTCAGCAGGTGATCGCTCGAAACAAACCACTTATAGTTTGGTTGCATAAAACGAACCACAGTGACTGGTAGCCTAGTTTGCTCTATCTGATGAAAAACTAGGACTTGTTTAAAATGAAACCAACAGTAAAAAAAAGGGGGAAATGTTTGACCACAAGCTGCGGAAGTGATTTTTTTTGATAGAAAAAATCCGCAACCTGCATCCGTCAGATTTGCGCTGGAAATGGCGCTTATCGAAAACTAATTCTGTAACACGCGCTGCAGATTGCAAAAAAAGACATGTTTGTGAAGGTCTGTTTACCTGATACCTGCGGCGGCGGGGATTTGGATTCTGACGGCGGCGACTTGGATAAACTGCTGAGTCGGGCGAGGCCTTTTGCTTTTCGCAAAAAACCACCACCACGAGGAGATTTTTTCTCTTCTTCGATTGATTCTTCGTCTTTTTCGCTTTTCGCCGACCTGGAAATGCTTCCAAGAAATTTCGCTTTTCGTAGAAAAGCATTTGGAGACTTTTTTTCTGTCTTTGGAGATTTTTCTTCAGCTTTTGGCGATTTCGTCAAGCTCCCAAGTTTGACCATTTTAGCGCGGCGGAGAAAAGAGTTTGGCGCTTTTGTTACGCGAATTTCGGGAATTTGCATTTTTGTGCTTTCTTCTGCTGCATTTACTGCTTTTGACAGAGGTCCCAATCTTCGGATAAGCCGCAGCTTTCTGATCAACGAAACTCCGTCTTTATTTGTTGTTTGGACGATTTCTAGCGGCTCTTCTTTTGGCGAACGAATTTTGATTCCTGAAAAAATGTTCTAAATTGAGGGTGGACTTGCTGTTGCTTACCGGATATAATCGAACGAGTTCTATTGCGAAGTTTTTGCGAAGCAGATAAATTCCCAACTTCGAGACTTTCTTGAGAAGATCTGTCTTCTGAAGATGCGTCATCTTCTGACGAATTATCGGAGGAATCGGACGAGGAACCGGATGAACTCTCGAATGATCCACTGTCGCTTGAACAAGCAGAACCCATTTCACTTTTTACTTTTTATTTCTCGATTTTGAAAAAAGATCCTCTTTTCTATAATTCCCGAAAAGGAGATTGGGTCACATGAGATTAGGAAATAGCGATTTGTCAATCAATTTGTGAATATTTCATGCGATAAATAAACTCTTTCAAAAGAATCCATCAAAATTCAAGAGCGCTGGGGATGAACTACGAGACCCTCCCTCGTCAAACACCAATAAAGCAAAAAGTACCTCGTAGCTTGAGCCGTTTTGAGACTTGGCCGGAGCAGTGGAGTTTTCGAAGACGACGTCGCTGGTGGCAGGATCGCTCAAATCGCTCACTCGTCGGAGGGACTCCCCCGCTGGCTATGGAGCTTGCTCGGCGGATTGAGGAAAGACTTCGACGGAGATCTGCGGTGCTTCTTCGACGCAGAGGTGCTGGGCGGTCCGGGCCAGTGAAATCAGGACTTGGGGGCCCTAGAAGAAGTTAGATACCGAGGAGACCATTGATATGGACAGGCTTCTTTTCAAGAAGCTCCGCGGTATCCAATTTATTATGAAAAAAATGAAGAAGCCCATTTTTGCCAATAAAAAGTACCTGCTATCCTGAGCATGACCATATCGTTAATCCTTTGAATATAATCAGGATCGAGCTCAAAATCTCTCGACTGTCTCCGTTTTTCTCGAACCCGTTGTCTCTCCTCCCGCGCCTGCTCATCACTTTCCAGTTGTTTCCTTTTTGCAATATTATTTTTCAGTTAAAAATTCAGCGACACAATCATTGGCAATTAAATGATACGGCGAAGTTGGATTCAAACTTACTGGATTTTCGCATTTTCAGCTTTGATTTTTTTCGGTTCTTTGGCGGCGGCGTTCTTTTATTTCTTCTATATTTGAATTGACATTTCTGAAGAAGAAAAAAAATTAGCAGAATTTTCTAAGAAAAGATTCTGCAAGAAACAAGAAAACCTGTGTAGAAACCTGAGTCAGGGTCCTCAAAGAGCTTAGAATCATAGCCACCTTGCGGCTTTTTTTGACACGAAATTATTCGCTAAATTACCAGTCAAAAAAATACTTTTTGAGGACCCTGACTCAGGTTTCTACGCAGGTTGACGAGCCAAGAAAACAACCATTTCAACAACTGTACCTTGACTGTAATCTCTGTTTTCGCCGTAGTTCTCTTCGCTCATCCCAACTCAACTCGACCATTCCTCTTCTTCTTCTTTTCTAAATTTATCTTTTTTGGGCGGTGGAAGAGAAAAGAAAAATAAATCAAAATTGGAGGAAGCAACCCTCTTCCTTGATTTCTTTACTTTGACTCGCTATTTGCGCAGTGTCACGAACTAAACGAGCAGGAATGCAATTATCAACAGTCGAAAATACAAGCGCGGTCGGTTCTCTTCCTTGATCTCGTCTCTAAGCGCGCGCGTGTGTGTTAAAAAAGTGTGTGCCCAAAGTCAAGGACAAACGAAGGAACAGTAAACATGCGCAGATAAAAGATTTGAAACGCTTTTACAAGTCTTCTTCGACAACAACAATGCCCCTCCTGTGTCTCTCTTCAAACAGCGACTGTAAGAAGCAGCTTACTTCCGAAGGAGCAGGCTGCCTCAATAGAAGCCGCCTGTAATCTTCTCAAAAGCCAGTATCGAAAAGAAAGAGTGGCTAGGTACAATAAATCGAAGAAATAAGCCTTCTTTTCGACTCTAGCCTCGGGAACCTGTTTGGAAAATTTGAGTCAGGGTCCTGACTGAAGCTCTTTCGCGACCCTGAGTCAGGGTTAGGATTAGGGTCAGGGTCCCTGACTCAGATTTTCAACAAAGGTTGCTGAGTCCAATCTATTGTACTTTTTAGGAGAGAGCGGCAAAAATGCTCTTATCGAAAACGAACGGGATTGTCTTTATTCAGAAAATGTTCACCGTTTGTCACTAGCTGACTATCAAGCCGATATCTTTGCTTATTTTATTTTGGTTGCCTCGAACTGTAACTATCTCTATTGACAAATGTCACTTGAAGAAGGGGGCCATGCTCAGAGTACTGTTAGATGCTACAGCCCCGCGCCAGCATTTTTTTCCCACTAAGCGCTAAAGCCAGAAACAAATCTTCAAAATCTCCCTTTTGCTCTTTTTACACACGTCCTCAGAATTTATTCTCAGAAGTATTTGAACTTGACTTTATCTTAAATTTTATCCTGAAGAACTGACATCCTAATACGAGCTCTAACCCTAACCTCAAGAAAAATCTGCTGGTTATTTTGAGAGTTGGTCGAAAGTAACGATTAACGACATCTACTCCCTTAAATTTGCACATTTCCAAACTTTCTCTTTCAAAAAACTCCTTAGTTTCTTCAAAAACTTCGGTTTTTTATTACCTTTGAATTCGAGGAAGACGATCTCTTTTTTATGAAATTGAGAGTTAAACAAAGTGGTACCCTCGAAACGTGGAAATTAAAAAATCAAAAAAATGATATTTGGTAAATATTTGAAGTTTTTGGCGAAGGCGCCATGAACCGAAGTCCTTCGAATAAAATAAAAAATCACTGTCGACTTTGACATACCTTTCTCTTGTCGGCCTTGTGGTCGCGCTTTTTTGAGAATAATTCCAGCTTTTGGATGTTCTAGTGCTCTTGAAGGGAGAAACAAAGGAATGTGGTAGATGGTGGATCATCCATGATTCGCGCCTGCTCAACACAAAAGCTCAAAGAGCAACTGTTTTGATGAAGCGATTGTTACTTCGCCCTGCTTGTTTAAACATTCTCAGTCGAACGTACCCTGCATAACAGGAAATCGCCTTTGTCCACCCCAAAATCAACAAGAGTAAACGTTCACACGAGCTCACGCCAAATTACAGCGCAATTACCATGACATCTAAATGTACTCTATAATTTTATTCGCAAATTTATTCCAGAGCTCTATAAATAAAGTAAAGTAGAATAAGGACGGCGTAAATGTTTCGACGCTGAGGCTCGCAATCGTCTTCGGAGGATGAACATGTCGTAGTAATGAAGCTGGAGCTTGACAGTGTGGAAGTAGTAATGGAGGACGTGGAGGGAACGGAAGGTGATGAGGACGTGGACATTGGCGTTACAGAGGTAGTTGAGACTCTTCTTTCACTAAATTGAAAGTGAATATTTAAAATTTCGCTTTTTATTTCTTAATGTAAACTTTATATTGATTGATTTTGATGATTTTTTAAAGAAGGGACAAAAATTGCATACCTTTCAATAACGCCGGTGGTTTCTTCATCGGAGCCAGAGTCGGAGCTAGAGTCGGAGCCAGAGTCGTTGTCGTTGTCGATGTCGTTGTAGCTGTCGTTGTCGTTGTCGTTGTCGTTATCTTCTTAATCATGGATTAAATATTCACTGTAAATCGAAATATTTTTTATCTAAAAAAAAGTGAGGCCAGAATTTGAAATGCTCCTAAATGCTCGCGAGTGAAAGAGCGAGAGGGAAAATTCATCCATGCAAATTTTTTAGAAGGTAGCCGATCTAGCAGCCTCAATGAGCAGATCGAAAATCTCAACCGAGTCAAGCAAAAGCTTGAGAAAGAAAAATCTGAGGCCAAACTTGAAGTCGATGAGCTCCACGTCAACGTTGAATCCTTGACCAAGTCTAAGCTCAACTACGAGAAACAGACTCGAAATCTCGAGCACATGGAAGAGGAGCAGGAGTCTAAGCAAGACCTCCAGCGTAAGTTGACAAAATCCAACAACGAGTGCGTCCAGTGGCGAAACAAGTATGAGACTGATGCTATTCAGCGAACTGAAAAGCTCGAAGAAGCGAAGAAGAAGGTTGTCGCGCGACTCCAGGAGTCCGAAGAACAGGTCGAGGCAGCTGAGGGATGATGCGGTTCCCTCGAGAAGACAAAGACCCGACTTCAGGGCGAAGTTGAAGATCTTTCTGCTGATTTGGAGCGAACCGCCGCCGCCGCTCAACTCGACAAGAAACAGCGAAACTACGACAAGCTCCTGTCCGAAGCTAAACAAAAGCAGGAGGAAGCCGCCGTTGAACTCGAAATTGCGCAAAAGGGAGTTCGATCTCAGCAGAGTGAGCTCTTCAATCTCAAAAATCTACTGAAGAGGCGGTTGATCAGCTTGAATCTATCCGACTAGAAAACCAAAACCTTGCCGAGGAAGTTCAAAAGCTTGTTGACCAGCTCCAGAAAGGATCAAAGACCATCCACGAACTCGAAAAGAGCAAGAGAATCGCTGACCAAGAACAATCTAATATCCAGGGTACTCTTGAAGAAGCTAAAGCTGCTATCGAAACCGAAGAAGCCAAGACCCTCCGAGTCTGTGTCGAGCTCCAGCAGCTGAAGGAAGAGATAAACTGGCGAGAAGCATTTTTCAACCGGCCGACAAACTGGAAGATGGGATTAGATTGGTATTTGAATCAGATGCCGAACTCTTACTCCGACGAAGTTACGTACGAAAAGACCCCGGACTACAATTTCCCCCTCGAGATTGGGGGATTTTCTCACATTTTCAGCAAAGCGCTCAATCAAAAGTTTCATTTAGAAAACGAAGGAGAAGGGAGAACTGTCAATGCCTGGCTGGTACTACTTACAGGGACATGGGAACTTTACAGAAGTCATCGAGATTGCAATGAGGAAGATTTTAGAGGGCTCATTGCTAGGGATTCTAATCTGTCTAAGTATACATGTATGTAGTAAATCTTGAATAATATTCGGATTGAATAATGTTACATATTTTTTTCATCATTATATCAAGAAAACATAGAAAAAAATAAATATCTTTGATAACCTCTAATTCGAATCCAAATAAGCCTGGTGAATTAAGCTCAGAAGAAATCCGCCATTGCGTGAAAGATTACTATTCTCGCTGGGATGCTCCTCTTTCAGGACGAGTTTATGCTCTAGGTCCTAGAGTCTAGGAATCTAGGAAGTTCTACGCGCCGTTTAATCAAGAACTCACCGAGAAATACACACATGAAAATAACGGCCATTGGAAGTGGTGAAAATTTGTAAATCAAACATCGTTCTACAGCTACCATTATCACCTGAATTACCTGAACATGAATGAAAAATGTCGTCGTCATTATCATCATCTTCATCTTCTCCTTCTTCGTTGTTGGCCTAGAATAAAAAATAAATATTCTGCTAGAACTCATCGATTCTTAATCGAAATTATAGAAATGAGACTCACCGATGGACTGTTTGGCGGCTGGGCTTCTTCCTGGGTTATCATGGCTTGCTGCACTAAACATCTTTCAAAAAGATGAAGAAGAAAATGGAGATGTTGAGACATTGTATCCAGTCGCTCTTCCCTTTCGGCCAGTCGCTCTTCCCTTTCGGCCACTCGCTCTTCCCTTTCGGCCAGTCGCTCTTCCCTTTCGGCCATTTGCGCTTCCTTTTCGTCCATCTAAAAAATTAGTTGGAATCAACTTCTATTGAAGCATATTTTCTCTGACTGTTTTAATCGGGAGACAAAATTTGTCTGCAAAAAGTTGGCAGTATTTTTAACCTAGACTCGGAAAACTTACCTCTCTCTCCCTTCTTTTGTTCTTGATCTTTTCCAATTCCAGTTGGAACCAGGTTACGACATATGCACAGGCATAAAGCAGCGCCCAGGAAATGCCGTCAACAAGTTCGCAAATCATGATGCTTTCTAAAAAGTTACCATATTATTAGTAAATATAGATTGGTAAGAATTATAAAAAGGTTGAAGATATAAAAAAGAACGAGAAAAAAATCATCACTATTGTAGATGATCTTCCTTGATTTCATCGAAAAGAAAACTGATTCCAAGGATTCTTATAGATGTCTAGCAATTTCAAGCAAATACAGTTCTAGAGAGAATATATGCTTTTGAAACTTTATGTTTGTACTCTTGAAAGATTGCCCCAAATACTTTACTTTTCGTGGTAAATTGATTTCGCCCAAATAGAAAGTAGCTCCTCCTCCGAAAGCAATGACTTCTCCCCTGAAAGACCTGCTTATCAAAACAAACAGACCAAAGCGGAAAAAGAAAAACTAGCAATCAAAGAAACAAAAAAAGTTCCAAAACACTTTGAAGCAAAATCGCCCAGTAGACAATAATAAAGCCGACAGTTCTACTGCCAAGAGCAAGCCCAAGAATCCGCCAAAAAGCGCGAACTTCGTGCCGCCTATCCGCGTCCTCCAGCTCCTCTGGCTCGAGCTCTTCATCGTCTTTTTCCTCCAGTTGAAGACGTTCCAGCGACTCGGAAGTGGAAGAAACAGAGACAAAATCAAGCACCAGCCCAATGAGATTGTCGAAAAAGATCCAATCTGCCAAGAAAACTATGAAAATCGCAATCAATACTGCTAACTCCGAGTAAAACTACGATTCAGACAACAGCAAACTGTCCTATAGGCTATAGCAGCCCCTCTCGTCTATCCGCCGCCAAGCCAATTGCTATTGTTCAACAGCAAGGTCCTTTTTGGACAGTAAATCGGAAAAATTTTTTTGCGTGCTCTTCAGTCATAAGGTCGTTCCAGCGATACAGCAGGTCTGAATAGTCAGTAGCTTATTTATTCTGGTCCGTTTGTCGTAATTTCGGCCAAAGCTGGTCTATACTTGGCTTCGAAATGGGGGTTCAATCGACAATCTTGGACTCAGCTTTTCAAATTTTATCAAGACCAACTAAGCATTAATATCTGGGGTTAGCAAAAGACCGTAAAATCTTTCTTGTTCATGAAAATCTTCGTTGTTTTCACTCGCACAATAACTGTAGATTTCAGTGTGTAAATGGGAGATGACGGGACGGGTAGTTGGGTCAATCCAGCCGCGGTCATCAAGCGAAAGCGCAAGAAGACAACTAGGGCATCAATCACTTCGAAGACTTCAACGGAGGAAAAAGAAAACCTCCCGAAGAAGCCGCTAAAAACATTCAACCCTTTCGCCAAGCTCAAGGAACAGACAAATGATCCAGCTAATACGTCCTTGGGATTTAGCTCCCTTACAGTCGATTCCCAAACGGATGATTCACAGAAGGACGAGAAAGCAAATGCTAGAGATAATGAGTTTCTATCGGCGCTGGAAAACCACGGTAATGTCACCGACCTGCCAAATATCGAGGACCGCTTCAAATTTGAGAATATTCTGAACGGAAGCAATGGCAGAAGCCTCCGAAATCGAAGAAGAACCATTGCCAACATGAGGTAAAGAATACAGTAAGGTTCGCTTCTGATCACTTTCTAGAGATCTTGATGATGACAGCGCTCGCGACGGATTCACTGCCCAAAACAACCTCAATCAAACCTGTAGCATCCCGCTGGACTTCAGCATCAAGTCGAAGATGAAGATCAAATTTTCCGACACAAGCGCTCTCAGACGAATTAAAAAGGAAGACTGGAACACTGCGATTTCGGTGACACCTGCTGATCCGACGAAGCTCTCGCAAAAGCTTGCTGCAGCTTGTCTGTACTCCGCTTGGCCCGCGACCATTGGAAAGAAATTCTACCCGAGGTACTATTAGATTGATCTGTTAGGACGTTTGTATTCACAACTCGTCAAGGTACGCTACTGATTTTGAACCATCGAGCCACGGCCACCGAGCAGAGTACTGGACTCAATTCGAAGAAACTATCGACGCTGCCTTTGACGCGCTCAAGACCAAGTTCCTGCCGCTATTCTACGTCTTCACTCGCAGCTACTCAATCGTTTTCTACACTCACGATGGCAGCTCAAATCCGAACAACGAAGACAGCCAGTCTCAATCTGCGCTTTATCAATTCACTCCAAAGCCGTTCCCTCTTTCTGCATTTGAGCTGTAATTGCGCCGGCGACGCAAGGGCTCAAAAACAAACTCATAAAAGGTATATTTTGACTATTGAAAACATAGAAGAAAACACATTATTTCTTGAGCAAAATTGATCTCAGATCAATGATCTGCATTAAACTCTCCAACATTCAACTGGTCATAATAATAAATTGACATGCCTAATAAACTCTTTCATATAAAAATTTTTGTATTCAGTAATTCTAAGAGGTAGTCGCGAGCTGATTTTTATTGAAATTAAGAATAAAGAAAAAAGAAAAGTGTTTAAAAACAAATGAAAAAAAAACAGAAACAGAAACCAAAAAAGCGAGAAAAATAACAAAACGGAAAAAGAGTTAAATAAATTAAAATCCAGTAAGTCTGCTTTCTTCTCTCCAGATCGTCAGCTCTTCTCCTTGTCCACGTCGATATTCTGCCCGATTGAATCGGATTTTTACATATCTTTTGCCTTCCCGGAATTCGAACTCCTGAAAAGAGGTTTTAAAAGAGAGTTAAATACTAATCATTTACTTTCTTAAGGAGGGGGGGTCGACGAGAATTTTTTCAGGGGTGATCGTAATCTCGCCTATACACATGGTCTGGATATAAATCTTATATTTTTGGAATCTACAGAACCTCCCGAATCTGTTGAGCCTAAAATCAATGAATAAAACTGAGATTAAGGGGGTGAAATTAACAAAATTGTAAAAAAATTGACCATTTTTGGTCAAAAAATGGCCCTACTCTAACGGGATTTTTGACCGATATTTTCTGGCCAGAATTTTTTCTAGTTTTCGTCACCTGATTTTTTCAACGCTTTTCTATCCACCAGTAAAATCAGATTTTGCCTATCTAATCAGGTTTTCCCGCATTTTTGATCGACGAGACTTTCACATTAAAATGATTGCTAGCAATGTAACCCTCAGCTTCTTCAAAACGGTTATTTACGATTATATAGAAAAATTCTAACTTATCATATTGAAAAGCTTCCGTCCTTCGATGAGTGCCCAAGTCGCCGTTTGCCCAAGATCTCCGTCTGCTCAACTTGGGGAAACGGCGATGTGAATTAATTTGAATTGATTGATCATATGACTTGATTTTATTGGGTTCTCTACAGTCAATCCCGGCTTCAACAACTTCGATCCTAGATTTTCGGACATCAATCCTGGTGGAAAAAACGTCAATCCCGACTTCGTCAACGCTGATCCGGGCGTCACTTTCTTCAATCCTAGCTTCTCAGACGTCAGTCTCGGCTTCTCAGTTGTCAATCATGGCTTTTCGAATGTCGATCATGGCTTCTCCAAGATTGAATTAACGTTTGAAAAGCCTAGATTTAAATTGATGATGCCCGGATTGACATGAGAGAAGTCGGGATTGGCGTTGAAGAAGCCATGATTGAAGTCGGTGAAGCCAGGATTGACGATGTAGAAACCAGGATTGAGAAGCCATGATTGATATAATATAAATGATATTTAAGAAGACATGATTGAAGTTGTGGAAACCAAAGAATGTTAAAAGATCAATCAATATAAATTTATTCACATATCCGTTTCCCAAAGTTGGGGAAACGGCGACTGGGGCAAACGGCGACTTAGGCAAACGTAGACCACTCAGAGTAGCAGCAATGCTCAAGTTTACAACCTGGGCTGTCGATTAGAAAATATTATTGTCGAGAATTGAGGGCCAATGTGAGCACTTTCCTTCGGCGATAAATTTTACAGATATTTTTGCAACTCAGACCCCTTTTTCATGCTTTTATCAATATTATTATGACCATCAGAATTTTCAATACTTTTTGAAAAACATGATTCTGCGACGTTTTTAATAGGATTAAGGGTAGGCTACGAGATAGCCTTAATTTTTTTTTCAGAATAAAGTTGACCCCTTAGGGACAAACAATTTTTGCTTATGAAAGAACAGATAGATACTGGCAGTGTCGATTGAGAAAATAAGGCAAAAGCATCGAGTTGCACCGAAATATTTTCAGCCGAGAAATTATTGCGAATGCGAAACTCGATTGCTTCAGACAAATTTTCTAGTCATAAAGATCTCTCAAATTTCAAATTCATAGCTTATATCCTTAAATGTTAATTAATGGATTTGAAAAGGTATAAATATATAACTACCTGTATATAAAATGAGTTATAAAATTAATGTAGAGGTATAATTTTTAAAAATTATATATAAATACTTACTGTAATTGTAGCTTGGCAATGATTCGTCACATCCCAGACAGTTTCTCCAATAAAAAATCTAGGGCGGATGCCTCTCCGTGGCCGTTCTCTGCGCGCTTCCTAAACAAATTTACAGTTTAAAATAATTCTTCCAGAATCAACAAAAAATCGACCAAAATTCACCTGCTGTTGAGGGACTTCTGGGGCTGGAATTGGCTCCTCATTTTCGTCCTGTTCCTCTTCTTCTTCGTCCTCGTCTTCTTCTTGGTCCTCGTCTTCTTCTTCATAGTCATCCATGCTTCCGGCCGCTGGCGCTGGCGCTGGGGCATCTGCGTCGGCGCTTTTTTGGAGCAAAAACGCTCCATAGCTTCCAAGCAAGCCGACAACGGTGCAGATGATGGTGGTTAACCAAAATGATGCCGAACTCTGGGGCGACCGGTTTGAAGTTTCCACGGCGTTGCTCATGGGGGCGATGATAGGATCGCGGGTCTCCGATTCACTTGAGACGATCCATTTGAGGACAATGATACACGGAAAAAACTGAAAATATAATTATATAAAGCCAGAATTCTATTTAAAATTATGAAAAAATACTAACGAATCTTGGGATGTGGTCCATCTTGATGTTACAAAAACTTACAGTCCTACACGACTCTTTTGAAAAACAGCATGTTCTAGAGATTTATTCCGCCAAATATTTAATTTTAATTTTGAAGCTCTGTTAAGTGAACTCTTCCTTGATTTCAATTTATCAAAAAAAAAAATCGAAAAGTATCGAAGAAAATGACCGAATCTTCCTTTGAAAATTTTATTCTTCTCGTTGTTTTCAATAAATGTTTTCAAAATAACAGTGCTAGAAGCAAAACAGTGTCAGTTAAAATTGTCCGGATCGAGCATCTGGAGCGAAGACTGATAACGGAAGTTTTTCTTTGGAAGATCTCTTCTGTTTTCGTGGTATTGCTCGTCCAACTCGTCCAGAATATTCAATGCGCGATTTGGCTGAATTAAGATTTTTTTTCAACTTGATTCTGCTGCTTTAAAAGTACCCTTTGAGACTGAAGCTGACTCTCGGTGGATCTGATTCGGTCGAAGACAGTCAAATCTCGTTCAAAATTCGTCGAATCCATCAACGGTATGTCCTAGAAACAGAAATAAACTATTCGATAAATCGAAATTTTACATTTTCAAGGAAAGAATCAGCCATTTCTTCGGTTCTTCCGACTTGGGGATTTCGTCGAAGCCAGTCTTTCACTTTCGTTTCGTAGGATCGCTCTCTCTTTTCTGCTGGAGATTTGTGTGGCTGTTTTTCGATAGAAAATTTACTTAGTTTTTAAATATCATCATTTATTTTTATCGTTTTCTTGAATCTTGATTCTCTTTTCTTCTCCCTAGCATCAATCAAGTCAAAGTCTGGAATTGGGCTCGGCATCGCAAAGTCGAAATCGGGAATGGTTGGAAGATTCAAACTTGGAAAGTCGACATCGAAGCCTGGAGAAGTCATCGTTGGCAGTGGCAGAGAATTGTGCTTCGAACTTGAGCGCGTTTTTTCGCCGCTCCTGGATTTCGGGATTTCTGGCGGCGGAAACATCATGTTGGAAGAGGCGTTCAAGTTGAACTGCTCCGTTGCTGTCTTTTCGGTTGTCCTGTTTGTTGTCGTGGAAATCTGGGAAACGTTTCTTCGCGAATCGGTCTTCGGGTCTTTCGGGTGTTATTGCCTTTTGAAAATATGCTGGCTTGATTTTTGAAGAGATTCAGATTGTATTCCACAATTTCTGGTACTACCAATGCTATGCATTACCTGCTCTTATTTTCTCAGAAAATGAAAGAAACAACCTTTTTTATAATTTTAATATAATTGATTTTTGTTACAACACTTTATTTGATCGACAACAGTATGTCATGAATGACTGCCAAGCAATTTTTTCAGTTTCGTTTATTGTTTTTGATATTTTCGATAATGCATCGACACAGCGTGTCTCATACAGAGATAGGGTTGACAGTGTTTCTTAACTTTCTCATGTTCTTTTATTCGCTTTTTTATCAATTCTCTCCCTGGCGGAGTTGGACAGTGGAGAGACGCTCGCCAGAGGATGGCGGAAGGGTGATATTGACGTGAAAATCGCTGAGTATTTTGAAGCAGGGGCCGAAGTACTTTGCCGCGTCCAAATTGTTCTGATACAAGTTCTTGCCACTGTCAGCTAGGTTCAATGGGCGCTTAAAAAGTGCTCCCGTGGCTGGATCCCGGTAAATTGCCTCTCTCTCGATCAATGTGTTGCCCATCAGATGAAGTTCGTTCGACCACTTGATCATCGCTAGAACAAGATTATATTAACAAAGAATTGCTTTGTTTGCAATTTACCTTGCCCGAGAGACTCAGTTATTTCCGCCAAATCAGGCAGATCCGTCCCTTCGACCTCTATTCCCGTCTCGGTACTGTCTGAGAATCTTTTTCTCTCGCTGGCTGGGGTATCCATGTTTGAAGCTTTTACGCATTCCAGGCCATTGGCGATAAGAGTGTTGCAAAGCTCCATCTTCTTTCGCACATGCTGGACCCGAGCATTCCCGGATGAAGGGGTTGTTGATGCAGTTGCTGGATCAGAAAAGCTCAAGTGGAAAACTTTCAAACGGTCTGATTACTTGCTTCGATATGGGCTCGGCAACCTGAGTAGAAAACCTGACTCAGGTTGGCAGCTTTGGTGGCAGCCTCAACTAGATTCGACCGGATCCTGGTTTTTGAAAAATGTTCTTGATCTCCTTCAACGGTTGCTCATTTCTCAACACTTTGGCTAAATAGATTAATCTCTGATTTTCTGGCGAGATTCGATCTTCTCCCATTTTTTCGAAAATTTCCTTCTTGACATCTTCGACGAGCGCATCCGCAGGAAGCGACAGATTCAGCTTGGTCGTATCTAACCCAAAAAGAAAAAATTAAAAGTTGTTGGCGATTCGTTTTGACTTGCCATTGACGTGGACGGAAAGTTCAATTATTTCTTCGCTTTGACACAAGTTATCGTCTTGATTTTTCATCTCTTTTGCCGGAATGAGGAAATACGGGGCTTTCAATTCTGATTGGTTTAATTCAAAAAAGTAAAAATTCCAAACACTGATTTTTGAAATGGCAAAATGGCATGCAAAAACCTTTCGGACTAAAGCCATTTTCCCTTCTTTCCACCTTCTTTTTTCCCTTTTCTGTCATTGAGACTGATAGACAGAGATCTAAATCCGATAAGTCATGACAGTTTTCATCCTTCTTTAGTCATTTTTATAGCCCTCAAAGGTTCATAAGCTTTCTAGAATTATAATTTTTACGGCGTCGTTTTCATTACATCAATTCAGTTATTTTTGCAGCTAGTCAGGGCGCTGCTCGAGTCGCAAGGAAGGTCTTGAGCCAAGTAAGATTGACAGAAAGAGAGAGAGCATTTTTTAACACTTGATAAGATTTTCTGACTAAGCAGACTGCTTCATCGCACCAAGCACGAATGGGGAACTGTATCCAGTCTGAGTCCAGCAAAGAGAAAGGATCCAAAAGAGCCCAGGAATACGAGACTAAAGGTAAAGAAGAAAAAACAACTTTTGAGTTCGCTTTTTTTTATTTCTTGTCAAATATTGAAACTTTTTTTTCGCCATTTTTTGACGATCAAAGAAAGCATTTTTTGTTATCATTGGAACTTTTTTAAATTTCTGGATCCTTAAAAATTTGTCGACGGCATATATTATTGAAAAGGGAAAAGGATTATCTCTAGAAAGACCTTTGAACGAGGCATTGAGCCAGGGCAGTACATGCGTTTATCGATTAACAGTTATGATCAGACAGATTCGCATCGCAAGAGCAGCGGCTGCAGTTCTAGCTTCAAAATTCATCTTACGTATGTATCATAACTAAACTTAACTATTACTACAGTTAAACAGCCCCTGGGCAAGATATCTCTTCCAAATAAATTCACAGACCTTCAATTTTTTACGCAATTGATTGTATTTTTTCTAATATTCAAAATGAGAAAAGGTAGAAACAAAAACCGGGAGTCGTTGTTGATTTCAAGCCGATTTTTTTCAGAGTCAACGAAAAGAGGAGAAGAAAAGTGCGGAACAGAAGCGAAGGAATTCGAATTTCCCACGCCAACAAGCGATAACTGGATAAACGCGATCAAGGAAGAGGCGCTCAAACAAAACAACAACAACGAAACTAACAAGGCGAATCTAACCCGCAGGCTTAGTGAAATGAGCAAAGGTAGGATCTGAAAAAGCGAATTGAGAGTTTCAAATTGAGATCAAAGAGGAAATGGACATTTTGGGCTACATCATGAAACGGATGTGGCCTTCGATTCAAGAGCACGTGGCTACGAATGTCATGGCTGGAGTTGAGCGAAACATCAATATTTCCTTGGAATACATTTCCCTCCTCAACAAACTGACCTTCACCAAGAGCAACCTTGGCAACGAACAACCTAAGCTTTCCAATTGGCAGATCATGCCCGTCGACAACGACGACGACATCATCCTCCAAGTCGATGTCAACTACGACGGCGACTGTGAATTCGCAATGACTGTCGGAACAAAACTCGGCAACCTTGGCTTTGGAATCAAAGACGTTAAATTCTCCGGCGTGATGAGAATCGAGCTCAAAGATCTCATTCCAACTCCTCCACTCGTCTCCGCCGTTGTCGGCTACTTCATCGCCCCGCCACACATCGATTTCGATTTGACTGGACTGGCCAACGTCGCGGACAATCCACTCATCAGCAAAACCGTCAGAAGCACTGTTGTCAATGCTTTGAGCACGCAACTCGTCAACCCGCATAGAATCGTTGTTCCTCTGGGTGCACCTGACGCTTCTGTTTACAGGTAGTTCCGCGGATAAGGGAGTTTCATCATGATTGTTAAGATGGCCGATGCCAAAGTACATTGCCAAGATTACAGTGAAAGAAGCGGCTGACTTGGTGGACGCTGATGGAGGTGGACTTATGAGTTAGGTTCCCAAGCTCAGTTTTTAACCCGTTGTTTTCGAAGATAAATTTATGAAAAGTATGCTTGTCGATCTTTAAAAAAGCTATATTGCTGGAAAATCGGACCCTTACGTGACAGTCTTCATGGACGCTGAGAATCAAACGAAGACCCCAGTAGTGGCCGACAATTTGAACCCGAAGGGATGTTTTTGTATTTCTTTAAAATCATTTAGGTTGAATCAAAATAGAAAACGTAGAAAGTGGGAGCACAGCGACTTCTTCCGCGTCTACCGCGAAGACGACGACATTCAGTTCAACGTGTTCGACAGCGACGTGGACAAGGACGATCCACTTGGGAACTTTCATCTCAAACTCAACGAAATCGATGATGACTGGTTGGACTGGGTCGATCTCGTTGATACGCCAAAGGGAAAGCTCTATCTTCATATTCAGAAATTCCGGCCGAACGTTACTTGTCCTAAAATGATCAAACAAGCCCAGGTGATTTGATATTTCAATGATCCGACATTACAATAAACTTCAGCAAGTGAATACGGAGCACAAGTCAAACAACGAAAAGAAGATTGTGCAGATCTATTTAGGCACCTTAGACGGGCTCCTCGTTGATGAGCCAGAGTACGAGGCAAAAACGCAAGTCTACTCGGCCAAGATCGAGGTCAAAGCAGGAGAGGTGACGAAAAGCTGGAATCTAGGCGCGGCTGCTTATGAGCCAAAGTTCAAGCAAACCTCTGCTCCTTGGGAACAATCCAGACACATTGTAAGAAAACTGTGCTAACGAACCGGGAACTAAAATCGTGTTTTTTTAGGTGGTGGATCCGGATGAGACTGTTACTGGTTCAATCGTTGTCGAAATGACGGCGCCAAAGAAGGAAAAGCGAGAAGTTGCTAGATTCGACTTTGAGTTTGTTGACGAAGTCGTCGAGCAAAAGTCAAGCAGCGAAGAAACGTCATTCAATGCAAGAGTGAGAGGCGCAACTTTCGCCCCGCCCAACTAGCTCAATTTTTATACGAAGCCTTTTTTTCACTGTAAAAAATTAATAAAGATGTTCAATAATTCGCTGATTTCGCAAGTTCAAAAGAAATTTTAATCTTTTCTTGTTGAGAATACTTGAGAAAGTTAATTAACTTTCCTTGTTTGAACATTTAAAACGTGGAATAATTATTTTTGCTCCAAACACGACGAAGGAGCAACGCTAAATCGTTGCCTCCTGTTGTCATCATAATCATTAGAGTTCAACGTACGAACTTCATTCATGATACTACGAAAACGTCTCAGGAGGTGCATCAGAGCCTTTTAGACATATAAAACTTTAAGTTTTATGTAATACATAAATATGATATAAGACCATGTTTTGATCCTGAAATTAAGCATTATATAAGGAGATATAATATCTCATATTGAAGCATATTTTCCAACAAGAGGTAACCGACTTCCTATGACTTGGGTAGACATGATCTTTTTTCGGCGAGAAAATACTAGGCCCCCGCCAAAAACACCTCAGGAGGTGAATTCAGTAATTCTCAAAATGAGCTTGTTTCCGAACCCTAGCCCTAACCTAGAGTAGTCGAAGTGTAACCTGAAGATAGCTTAGCGATAGATAGCTCTACAATTTTTTTATTTCAAAACTTCAAGGCATTTTGGCGCAAGAGCTAATTTTTCGACCCTTGTGCCTCAGGAGGTGTACCCTGGCGGGGTAAGCCTAATAGTTCCATTTCTTGGTTTAGGCCTCATTTAGACGACAATCGCAGTTGCCAGAGTTGCATCGTGGCACCTCGAAATCTCAAGTTATCTAAATTTTTGGCTTCCATAGGAAAACAAAACGGGGTTACTTTCTAAAAAACACTGCGAGGAAATCCGTTTTTTGATATCTATTAGAATAATTGAAATTTCATTCCATCATAATCAGGCAGTTATTCTTAGAATTGAGATGAATTCTTAGAATTGAGATGAATAATTTTTAGGGGGCGAAATTAACAAAATTGTAAAAAAAGTTACTATTATTGGTGCATTTTCGCGAAAATGGCCCTACTTTGACGGGATTTTTGACAGATTTTCTCCGGCCAAAATTTTTTCTACTTCTCGCCGGTTAATTTTTTCAACCCTTTTCTATTAAGCAGTAAACTCAGATTCAGGCTATCTCATCAGGTTTTCCCGCATTTTTGGTCACGGAAATCCCGATTCTCGTCGACCCCCTCCTTAAATATTAAATTATATCAGCTTCCTTTTTTTTCGAGGTAAATGTGAACTTTTACTAGTTAACGTTACTTTGTTTCGATTGCCAACACGGCGCTCTCAAATGAAGTCTCAATTCCTCGTCAACCGATTATCTGGATGCGATAGAGAGCGCTGCTCCTGACCATAAATTTGACCATTTTTTCCGAAATTCTTGTGAAAACTTAACGATGAAACTTTTTCATTTTCTTTTCGCTGAAAATGTCTTCGGTGGATATTACCAGCAGCATCGAAAGTTGAATGCTGAGGAGAGAGAAGATCGTAAAGTGCTTTGCGATGCTAAGGCTGAAGAAACAAAAGCCTTATTCCCGATCGAAAACGGATCGTGGGTTTGTCCCGATCAAGGTCTTGGAGGGTCCAAGATCAGATGTCATCCGACTTGCGACAAAGGAACAGCTCCTGACTGGACAGATCAGTCAATTTCAAAGCCGAAAAAAGATGGGAAAGGGTTTATGGTGCGATGCGGCGACCCACCAACCATTGTTAGAAAGTAAGCCAATATTTGTAATTTCAAAAAATAATTTTTCATAAGAAATCTTCCGCTCGATACCGATCTGACATGCTCGGAGCTGCCAACCCATCCTTGCATCGCCGAAGCTGATAACACCAGAATTGAATGTGGTGCGCTGCATCTTCTTGATGGTAAAGTGATAAACAAGAAAAGGGCAGACTTCCAGGTTGTTTGCGACGATGGAATTGTCGCCGGCAATGTCCACTGCAACGATGGTCAATTCAACGCGCCAGCTTGGAATAAAGATGATTGGAAAAACTCTTGTAAACCCGAGAGAGAGGTATTTTTATTTATAAAGCAGACTTTACTTTTTACGATAATTCATAATTTGTCAGCTGAATAGCAGGATCTCGACTCTAGACTAGAAGTCTCTAGAGACTTTGAAAAGAATTAGTCATCATAGTCAAGATTTTTAAACTCAATACAAAATTGAAATTAACTTTCTATGATATTATGATATTTAGAGCGAATTCGGCCTTCTTATTGTCCACAATAGAAGTAACTATACAACTGAGAATGGTTTACATTACACGCAGCAAACAATAATTTCCGAAGATGGATCAAAGATATCAACTCCAATGATAGAAAATTCTTATGACACAATGTTTTCAGTCTTTGCTCTTATAAAAGATGAGCTTTATGTATTTAAAGGCCAACAGGTAGCGATAAAATTTCGTTATATTTTCATCAAGATTTTAATTATCTAAATTTATCACAGGTCGGAAAATTAAATGGCTGTTCGATCGAGTATCTTCCACTGACATTGAGTTTTAATCCCTCTTACGTCAGTGCAGCATTGCCAATCGATAACGACACGAAAGGTAAATATATTTTAATACAGTGAAACCCTAACTCAAGGCTCAGCAAATTAATGCCCCTTTTTCGGATAATCCGCGAATCCTGCTATCGAAAAAATCCAATTTTAGGCCACTTTTAAAATTTCTTGTCAGCCAAAAAAAGGCATTAAGGACCCCCCCATCAAGATGAAAAAAGTCAAAATTTTCAAAATTTTCTTGCTTTTTTGGGTAGTTTAGACCACGAGGAACAACTTTTATTCAGAAAATTTTTTTGATCTTATAGAAAATTTTGGCAGAAATTGACTTCAAAAATTGAAAATTAACATTTTACATTTCATAAAAATCTTTAGTTCGCTATTTTTTAATGGTAATTAAGGGTATACCAACCATAAAAACTATTTTTATCATAAACTGGAGTATAAAAACGTAATTCATGGCAATTTACGCAATAATTACAGAAAATTTAAATCTGGAAATTCGACTTATAAAATTTTAAAGGGGCTGTCCTCCTTAAGTTCGTAGACAAAAAACTCTCAAAAAGCAAACGGTCGTAGCTTAGGGCCTTAACTTTACCATGAAGAAAAATTAAGGGTATAACCCAACGAAAACCCCAAAAAAAACGTTCACTAAGCAACTTGACCTTTAACGGCCTGTATAACCTTAAATTTGGCATCGAGAGATCATCTTAAAGGGAACGGTGGCAGTAGAGGGTTCGATCTAAAGGATGCAATGAAAATTAAGGGTCTAGCTAAGATAGTTTTGGAGAAAAACTTTCACTAAGATGCCCTATTTTCGCGATTCTTGATGGGGGGGTCCTTAAAGACCATTATTAATGGACCTGTCCTTAAATTTGTTGACCTAAAACTCTTAAAAGAGGAACGGTTGTAGCTTAGGGCCTTACCTTGACCCTGTAAAAAATTAAGGGTATACCTACGACTAAAAAACGAAAAAATACTTTCTCTTAGCAGCCTTACCTTTAATGGCCTGTATTTCCTTAAGTTTGTTATCAAGGGGTCATCATATGGAGAACGGTTGTAGCCGAGGGTTGGATCTAATTGTATCAAATAAAATTAAGGGTCTTGCTGAGATAGTTTCTGAGGAAAACTTGCTCCTAATTTCGCTCATTTTCGCGATTCTTGATGGGGGGGGGGTTCCTTAGGTAAAGGTTTCACTTTATTCATGTTGCCTATTTTTAGCGCTTATATGTTTCGGATTTCAAGCTGGAAAAAGTTGCGATATTTTTGACACTGAGAACGTCGTTTCAACTTTTTCAACCGAGTTTGACCATTTATATGGGAAACTCGGTCACTACAATGGCAAACCAACTTCGGTTGGCCATCAAACTCCTACAAACAACGCTTGGGGAAAAGTTGAAGTTCTGAACGAAGACGGCTGGACACTTCTAAATGAGCATCCAAGGTAAATTAAATCTAAAAAATATTTGACCATAAAAAGACCAGATTAAAATTATGTATTTCAGATTTATCTCTCAGCACACCCTTATCGGACTCGAAAGTGGTGGATTAATCCTCGCAGGAGGGGAATACTATGAAGATCTCATTAATTATAACATCGTTACTTCAAAAGAAGTCTGGCTGTTGAGTGAAGACGAATGGAGTTTAGTTGGAGAACTTCGTGAAGTAAGTATTTTATCAACCCAAAATTGGGGCAATCGGTGGGCAAATATTCAAACCCAAAATTTTCTTTATTGACGAGCCCCCACTTAACATTTTTTAAGCCAAATGTTGTTGGATCTGCAATCAAGGTTGGAAAGTTTATTTACCTTGCGCCCGGAGATGAGCCATGGAGAGACTACGAAGGCGACTATCAATTTCCGGTTGAGCGTTTAGAAATCGAAGACGACCTGGTACTTGAAACAGAAATAATGCTGGAATTCGGCAATTCTAGCTCTTTTTCTAACGTTATTCCTGTCATGTTTGCGACAACTCTTGACTTTTGTGATAATGTTTGCAGCAACAGGCTTTCTTATTTGTGATTCACACATTTTGAAACCTTCTAGCGAAAAATAAAAAGTTTCAGTAACAACTAATCTCTCTGTTTGAATATCATTGTACATCTTTTTATTTACAAATTGAATATTTTAACAGTGAAAAGAACGAATTATTAAATAAGCTTATTCGCTTTGAATTTTCGTAAACTAAGGTCTTCAGGGTCTTCGAGGTCTCTTCGGTCGTTTGTAACGAATTATTGGTTAGCTGTTGAGCAGGATCTACAATATTTTCTATCAATCTTAAGTTCGGATGAGACGGGTTCGAATTAATGAAGCTCTAATAATTTTTTTCTTGCAAATTACGTTAATTATAGTATCGTCTTCCTTTCATCTGTCAAATATTCGCATTATCTTGAATGTGTCCTTCAAGACCATCAAGATGTCTTTCTATAAACTGATAAACCAGACCATTTTAATTTGTCGGCGGCCATATTATCCAGAAAATGAAAGACAGGAAAGCAAAATTATGGGCCGTTTTTTTGATTGTGGCAACTGGGCTATTGATCTCTATTCCGATTTTATATGGGAAAAAGACGAAAGGAGAGACTCAATTATGGACAGACGATGAAGTCTCAACTAAAGAAACAGCTTTTCAAACAACGAGAAAGGAAGATTCGACTATTTTTTACACCAGAGGTGGTAGATAAGTGCCCTTAAAAATAGTGTTGTTAAAAGAGTTTCTTGTTCCTTTTGAGGTCTCGATCAGTGATCTGATATAAATTTAATTAGAAGTGCCCAAAACTATTAGGGATAGTTTAACCCAGGAATCTACCACCTCTGCGTTCGAGAACAACTATGAGAGCTCCATTCCCATCGCAATCGACAGAAGGAACAACACATTCAATCTCATCGTCCACGAATAAAGAATCCTCGACTTTTCCGACTTCAACTACAACATCGATTCTATCAACAATTTCCACAACAAGGACATCTTGCAATGGCTGTGACCCTTCGTGCTCAGCGATTGATTGTCTTGAGCAGGATTATGGAGCAGAAAATGAACGCAAATGTCTTGAAAAAGGCTGTACTTTCTGCCAAATGCCTGATGGTAAACCATGGTGTTATTATACAGAAGGAATGGATATTCCTGGACAAAATTGTCATGATTGCAATTGTCTCGAAAGAGTTAGCTGCAACAGATACGACGAGAATAGTTGCAAGTCATCTGGATGTCACTGGTGTCCACGTGAGGGAGAGCACCCATGTATCTATGGAAACTTTCAAGGCACTACAACTACAACTACAACTACAACAATAGACCCTACATTCAACCAATGCTTCGGTTACGATTGCGGTGGAGGCGTCTGTTTCGAAATCGATGATATTCCCACGTGCATCGACGCTACAATTGGGTTTCTAAGTCACGATAAGAAAGTAAGCTTCTACTAATACCTCAGCTTCAAGCATTATTTTTAGATGACAGTGAAGTGTGGTGACGGAACAAAAAACCAAAAATGGATGAAAACGAAGATGTTGAATGATAATGGTATTCATCATGTCGATTTTGAAGCAACGCCAAGAAAACACGAATATATTATCCATACTCACTTATTATACGCTGATAAGAAGCCAACACAAGCAATGTACTGCAGAAATAACACTGATGACAATTATACTTATGTCAATCATATACGAACGGACGGCGCCGATTTGTCAAAGTATGGAAACACATGGTTGATAGAACGAATCACCTGTGATGATGCAGAGTGTCCTTACACAGTCAGAGCAGCAGAGGATCAAACGAGAGGTACCCAGAGAATATTTCTTTTAGGTAGATTGCAAATATTTTTGAAGGTTGGAAAAATAATATTGATGGTGGATACAATTGGCTTCGAGTAATGGAAATCGACCTGAATAATGAAGACTTTCTTTGGTGGATAGAAATTCAAGAGTTTTAAGAATCGGGATCCCAGAAAATCTTTCTGGGACGTTTTCGACCTCTCTACTTTAAAATATACTGTTATTCATCAATAAAATATATAGATTCATTGGTTTCTCCAAAATTTTTCTTTTAAGTAAAAAACTCATTAATTGCAGGCCTGTTTTTGAAAGCTGCCTGTTTGTTTGAATATCATTGTACATTTTTTATTTACAAATAGAATATTTTAACAGTGAAAAGAACGAATTATTAAATAGGCTTATTCGCTTTGAATTTTCGTAAACTAAGGTCTTCAGGGTCTTCGAGGTCTCTTCGGTCGTTTGTAACGAATTATTGGTTAGCTGTTGAGCAGGATCTACAATTTTTAATCAGTCCTTAGTTCGGGAAGAATGAGCTTACCTCTTCGGAATGGGAGCTGAGTGCATGGCGCGAGTGATAAACGCTGGAACGGTATTCTACTTTCGGCTGAAAATAGCAATTAGAATCGCGTTTCAATTGAAAAAAGGAACTTACGTTTTGCTGGGAGTGGTTTCTGCTGCGGACGCTGACAGTGTTGTTGTGTTGGAGGATGTAGCCATCGGGAGACACCAGATTACGCTTTTTTGCTTCTGCTTTCTATGATCAAGAAAGTTATCTTACTGTAAAAGCTAGATTCGTTACCTGATATTCTGCCATCTTCTGTACCAGTTTCCAAAGACAGACAATAGTTCCAATGAGCATAACCAACACTCCAACGACAGAAATAATCGCCGCAACCATCAGAGTCTTTTCGCCAGCTTCGACGAATTCTAGAGCGGAGGGTTTCAGAAACTTCTCCATCATTTTCTGCACATCCATCGAGACGAATTGAGGGTCAGTCAGAACCAGCAGTGAATTTACGAGCTCAAGTCCTTCTTCTGTCAGAATTATGCTGAATTTAATTTTAAATTAATCAAATAAAATAATTGTTTGTTTACCTGAGCATTGAGAGAATCTCCTCTTTTTGTTGCGAAAAAGAAGTTTCAGTATCTTCAATCGGGTTGGCTTCTGGAGCTGAAATGGACTTGACCCCGCCGATGATGCCTCCGATCAGCATGGAAACAAGGACGACAACGAGGAGGAAAAGGAAAGGATAGATCTTGGCGATCTTTTCTTTGTAGACTCCGTAGAGCGCCAACATGCCGAAAATAGACAAAGTGGCGAAGAAGAGGAAAAGCACGAACATGAGCATCGCCGCGTTGGCTGGAAGAATTGTGATGTGATGGAACATGTCGGAGCAAAAACATGATGGGAAGAGATAAGCCAAAACGAGCGTGAACACTTAAAACGCTATTCAGAAGAAAAAATATAATCAGAAACATACCTATTTGGAATAAAAAGAGGCAGAGGGCAGTGCCAGCAAAGCTGAAGTACAAATAGAACTGATTTGAAAAGGTGATACATCCTTTCTTCGCCGGCTGCGGAGATGTCATCGTATAATATTCTACAAAAATTGATTGATTGGTGGACCACCAGGGTTTAAAAAATTATTTTCGCTTTCAGAAGTGCTCGGTTTTTATGCTTTATAATGATTTTATTCCTGATAAAATTTGATCAAGATGCTTCTTTATTGAAAAAGCTGCGATTTTATAGCGACTTTTTAGTGCGAAAATTGACACTTTTCGACTAGTAAAGACGCTGCTGATCATCTGCTTTCCTCGAATTTCGTGTAAAATTAGCGTGTTACTTGCCTTTCTCTTTTTGATCATTGTAGTAGTCCATGTTGAGCGTGTTAACTTCACTTTTGTTCTTTGGAACGTTCTCTGAAAAGAATTTTTAATTTTCGCGTCTCAAATTTGAGAAACTTAAAAAAATTTAAACGCGAAATTTTCGAAATCGAGAGAGAAAACTTGTTGAGTATGTGTGATAAGGGCCAATATTTTTTGTTTTGCCATTTCGGTGCGAAAAAATGGCGAAAATGGCGTTTATTACTGATTGCTACTGTAGCTACAGTAATTTACAGCAGAGCTCGGCAACCTGTTTAAAAAACCTGAGTTCAGGGTTCTGAAAAAGCTTTAATCAAAAGCCGCTACGCTATTCAGAACCCTGACTCAGGATTTGAACAGGTCGCCAAACCAAGACTGTAGCTACAGTAATCAACAGACACTTGATTTTGAAAATCATGGTTTTTGAATAGACACATACCTACGAGTTACTGTATGTCTCTAACTGTATTGGCGAACTTGTATAGTTTCAAAAAAGTGGTTAATTTTACGTGAGAAACGAACACTCCTCCGTGTGTGGTATAAGTTCTATTTGATCACCGAAATCGATCTCAGCCAAACACTTGAATTTGGAAATACGATTTTTACAATACGGCTTTGTATGCTTAGCGCGTAATTTTGGCGGACCACACTCCCAAATCTTCAAATCTCCCTCACTTCTATTTACTATCGCTAAATACAAAAAACGAGTTTTGAATCACGCACCTTCCAATGTTCCATTTTCTAGCGCTAGTCATTTTTTGCGCTATAATTTTTGGTGAATCACCCCTAAAATGAGCGAGACCTAATAATGCTCAAAAAAAGCAATAAAAATATAAAAAATTAGTGTTCAACAAATTCGTGGTTAAAATTAATCAAGCTCAAGAATTTCCAAAAAACCGGAATCAAGGAAGCAAATAAAATTTCCACCGGGAATAATTTCATGAAAAAAAAAAGGCTGAGCGGCGCGATCAAAGCATGACTCTTGTTGCTAGAAAATCGCTGAGCCACTCTTTCCGGGCCCTCTTTTTTTGAATGGAGCTAATCCCGGACATAAACTTTTTTGGAATGCCAAATGAGCCACTTAACACGCGCTTTGAAGCTTTTTTTTTTTCGACAAACACTTTTGTTGACTTTTTTCATTCCCTGAGAGCTCTCTTTCTCTTAAAATCTTCGCCACACATACAAACAAAATTAAACAAACGAAACTAGTAAAAATAAAAACTTACAAACTTGTCTTCTTTTTTTCAAAAAATTTTTTTCGTAAAATTTCTTTTTTGAATTTTCTGTTTCCGGTTTTTTTTTTCTCTTTTGAAAAAGTCTGGAAATTCAATTTGTGGTGCTCTTTGTTGTACCTAATCATAAAAAAACTGTGATAGAGATTTTATGATCTGAATGGGTTTATTGCTCGCTTCTTAGATTGTATCTGATTTCATCTCAGAATATAAATCCGTCCTTGGAAATCATCAAAAGCGTCTTTTTTGATTTGTGGCTACGAGACCGGTCAATCTCCGTCCCAGACTTCCCACGAGCACACTAATCAACAAATCTGCATTTTAAACAAGGCCACTTCATTTGCTTATCTTCATCATTGATCATCAATTTACAAGCCTCAGCAACCTGAGTAGAAACCCTGAGTTAGTTTCTGGAAAGGCTAAAATTAAAAACCGCGTAGCGGCTTTTTAAAAAACAAAGCCGCGAAGCGGCTTCGAAAATACATTTATCTCAATCTTGTTGAAATTTTTGCGAAGCCGCTTTGAGCCTTTCCAGAGCCTTACTCAGGCTTTCTACTCAGGTTGCCGAGGCTAGTCAATTTATGAACTTGTTTATTGATAACTGGAAATGTTAACCTGTCTATCAGACAAAAACAGACCAAAATATTGATCAAATTCGAGTCTGCGCCAGGTTTTCTCATGATGAGAATTTTCCGCTTGAGGAGAATCTTTGCAAATAGCAAAACATGAAAATCACATCTTGCAGGTGATCTTCTAAAGTCAGCTGTTTTCGTGGAAGCATTATCAATCAACAAACAAAATTTTCTTGGTTTGAGTTTCAAAAGCTAGTCTCAATTTTTCTTTGAATTCAAAACTAACCCTAACCTCAATCATTGCGTTAACCCTAACCCTTACCCTAACCCAAGCCTACTTCTTACGATTGATAGATATTTTAGGGACAACTAGGTACAATTTTTTTGACATTTTAGGGAATCAAAAATGAAAAATTTTGCGATGAAAAATTTATACATTCACTTGGAAATCGATCGGTTAGTTCTTTTAATGATAAAATAATAAAATTGGCCATAAAAATATTTTTTGAGAAAAAGTATTAATTTCGAATTTCAAAGCTTCTTTATTTTTTAGCTTACCGGGTCAGTACATTCTGGAAGTCGCTCTCTCTCTGTCTTTTTTCTTGTTTCTGTTCAGATTTGGCGCGTGTCCGATTGTTTTCCGCTTGTCGCTTTGGTTAATCAATTTCTCTCTTGAAAGTTGGAAGTTGCGAATTTTCGAAAAATTGTAAAATTGAACAAACCGCAGCGTAGTGCAGTCACCGCGGCCGCGCCCCGGGCACCTCCGCCAACAAATACACCAAGTGCATTCAGCTACTCCTTGAGCACCTACTAACCTATGCCCTTTTGGTGCCTTTTTTGAAATTTCTCGGAGGCACGAAATTTAAATTTGAAATTTCTTGCGGGCGTTCTCTTCCTTGATTTCTTTCTTTTCAAACAAAGAAAAAAGAATAAATGCACTTTCTTAGAAAAGCAATCAAAATAGTAAGGGCTTAAAAGAACCCTTTAGTGACCCTTTGATTGATGACTTGAGCATAAAGCAGCAACTGATACTAGTTACTGCTTCTAATTACAGTGCCCTTGAATCGATTCAACAAGAAGCTGGCTTGTTCGACCTTCAGCAATGTATCCGTCTCGGATCGCCGAAGAAAAGATAAAAAAAAAAGTGCAAGGGCTTAAGTTTACTCAACCGAAACTGATTCCAAGAGGCAAGCTTCGATAAGGTCAACTCAACATGCAAAACCTGTTATCTTTGATCTTCTTCTGGAAGTGGCACTAAAAGAAAGTTTATTCATAGGAACCACGTTGAATCGAAATTGAGAACATTAAATTTGGATGATCAAATATTATTTTGAAGGAGTTCGCCTTCTCATTAATTCTGGCAGCAGTCAAAAGCAAGTGCATGATGGCATATTATGCATAAGTCTCAGGCGAGCCAATTTCGCTATATTTTGTATAACTACGCTTTGTATAAATATCAAATTCGTCGAAAAAAATAATATTTAAGCAAATGTAAATATCCTTGATTGGGGTCGTCCCGGGCCGCAGCATCATTGATAGGTTCTTATGATTTATGCAAAAAAAATTACTTATAAGAGTCAGAAGTTCGAGAAGAACCTTAGTTCATCGGTAGACATTCAAAGGCAATGAATTTTTTCTTATTTCTTTTTGCTTCAAGCGAGGCTCTGTCTATGTTTGATTTGAACTCAATCTATGTAGAATGCGCTGATTGTAAGTTACTTATGTAAATGTTCCTATATAAAGATTTCTATCTAATTATATCTAGATATCTACTCAAAAAGTACTGACTTTACTCCTTGGAATGGGTATAACATGGCTGAACGAAAATGTGATGCACTTATTCACTTGCTTATCAAATTCAAACCAGTAAGAGTATAACTTATTCTGTATAAGATCAACAACGTATTAAAATGACTGTAAACCTGAATCTTTGTCAAAATAAAATGAAAAGGTACGATTATGCTTGAGTTGGTTTGTGCTGCCTAGGATCCTGTAACATATGATGGTCCATAAAATATGGTGCGCAGGCTCGGTGGGGAAGGCGCCAAGCCGAGGCAGAGTGATACAGCCTAGATTTGAAGTACTGTTGAGGATTTCTGTAAATAAGACAGCAAACATTAATCGAACCAGGTTGTTTCTTAGCAAACATTCGCGCCCTCTTTTAGTATAATTTTTCGTATAAAAGCTGGTCAAAATATCGGCAGGCCATTTTCGAAATCAGAAGATAAAATGATCTGACAGAAAACCACTGAAGTTGTTCATAGGGTATCCGTCGAAATAAATTATGAAAACGAATACAAAAACCTCATATCTACTTTGTTAGAGAAAAACTTGCATTCCATTGAGTAAAACAAGGCCTGTCAAATCTTTCCGATTGCATGTCTGCATCTTATTAGCTTTGTTGGCCACTCTAGCTATCAAACTCATCTGTCAGTCGCAGGGCTGGCAAATTAGGGTCCCGCCAGCCGCACTAATTTGAGTTAGAACCAGGGCTGGCAAATTAGGGTCCTAACAGCCGCACTACCGAAAAATTGTTAGGGTTCTAACTCAAAATTAGTGCAAATTAGTGCGGCATCCCCGTCCTACCCGTCCTATTTTTTCCTTGATATTTTTCGTCCATTAGGACCGAATCGCCGCCCTAACCGCACTAATTTGGAGGCTCTTTTTCATCATCCAATCGGCGCGCGCTTCCCACCAGGCGCGGAGGACAAATTGGTGGAAGATTGAAAAAGAATGCAGCTGAATGGATGAGAAAACGAATGACCCGCCATGATTGGCGGACCAATAAGCGCGCCTATTTTAGGACGATTTTAGTGCGGCTTTTCCAACTCTCGTACTACTCGCACTAAAAAGTTATAAAATGAGAGTTAGGGCCCTAACAATAGGGTTCTAACCAGGGCTGGCAAATTAGGGTCCCGCCAGCCGCACTAATTTGAGTTAGAACCCTATTGTTAGGGCCCTAACTCTCATTTTATAACTTTTAGTGCGAGTAGTACGAGAGTTGGAAAAGCCGCACTAAAATCGTCCTAAAATAGGCGCGCGCTTATTGGTCCGCCAATCATGGCGGGTCATTCGTTTTTCTCATCCATTCAGCTGCATTCTTTTTCAATCTTCCACCAATTTGTCCTCCGCGCCTGGTGGGAAGCGCGCGCCGATTGGATGATGAAAAAGAGCCTCCAAATTAGTGCGGTTAGGGCGGCGATTCGGTCCTAATGGACGAAAAATATCAAGGAAAAAATAGGACGGGTAGGACGGGGATGCCGCACTAATTTGCACTAATTTTGAGTTAGAACCCTAACAATTTTTCGGTAGTGCGGCTGTTAGGACCCTAATTTGCCAGCCCTGGTCAGTCGCCAATTACAGGAATCGCCGCATGTTGAGCATCTCCAAAAGGTGTTTATTCTTTGAGTGTATAAAGAACGCACTCGACAGCGCATGTTCCCCCCAGTGATAAATTTTCTTCTGACGGGCAAATTGAAAAATTCTACCGCAGAGTCAATTTTTCTAAAGTAAGACGGCAGCTGCTCTTGTCAATTTTCGTCATAAGTTATTACTCGACAAACAAACTTTCAAGTACCAATTTAATAAAAAAAGAAACAATTTCGCAAAGCGTTGTAGGAAAAATTCTACAGTAAAAAAAAAAAGAGAAATAAGAAATTGCAAAAGAAAGAAAAAATGTCTTCGCAGCATCGCCGATCACTTCCATTTATAAGGTAAGGGTCAGAAAGAAGGCTATTTGCATTGTTTTCGAGATAGGACTGAGGAATATCGAGATTCCTTCGAAATCTGCATTTGCTCTCGGAAGCTCTTCTTGACAATCAGCTTTACTTTCTTCCCCCTAGTTCGCGAAAAATTAGCTTCAGAATTTTAACGTTACCATCGATCTTTTTTTTTTGTAAGAGAAAGCCTTAATTTTTGGAGTAACCCTCAACCAATTTATCAGCGATTTTTCCAGCGAATTAGTGTTCTGATACCCTTAATCAATTACCAAACGAATTTCCGATCCATATTTTAAAGCCACTTTATCACTCATTTAACTGATAAAAATCGAAAAGCCACTTTCGGCTTCGAGAATAAATATAGCCGCTGTCAGAGCGGCTTTTTATGCTTCATGCCTCGCACGCGGCTTTTCAAGTTTTATCAGCAAAATAAGTAATAAACCGGTTTCAAAATACGGATAAGAAATTATTTTGCTAAAGAATTAAGGGTATCAGAACATTAATTCGCTAGCCGCGGCGATATTTGTTTCTCAAAGCCGCAAGCGGCTTCTCGACTTTTATCAGTAAAATTTTTAAGAAAATGGCTTAGAAATATAATTTTGCTGATAACTCAGACTTCACTAATTCTAGCGCTTATCCCATGTTCAAAAACAACACTGAGTTTTCCTCGAAAGAACTACAGAACAAACTTTCTTCTGTTGATCGATCGAGACAAAAGATCTTCCCAAGTGAATTTCTGAAGGCCTTATAAAAATATATTCCCCACTGTGAATGCACTTGAGCAAATTTACACAAGGAACTTTTTTGATTTAGGACAGAAGCGCGATCGCGGCGATCTTCAAGCAACAAATCTGGAAATCCGGGAATGGGAATTAATAGGCAACACGAGTTTCAATACTAGAATCGACTCTCTTCAAGTTTCCTTTGTTTTTGTAAAAAGAGATAAACTTATTCAAACTTGGACAGAGCGAAAATTGCGTTGAAGGAACATGTTCGCCGGAGAAGGTTTGATCATAAATCGGCAACCTGTGTATAAAATCTGAGTTCTGAAGAGCGTGAATGAAAAGCCGCGGAGCGGTTTTTTTTAAAAATGACTTGCGGCTTCGCAATATAACCATCTTGATCTTTTTTGATTATTAGCGAAGCCGCAAAGCCAACAAAAAAGCCGCTACGCGGCTTTAATTGAAGCTCTTGAGAACCTGACTCAGGTTTTCTACACTGGTCGCCGAGCCAAGTTGTGAGCACTATCATTGATAGTCTATCAAATATCTGGTAGCCATATTATTACTGATAAGGGTTTTCAACATCAATTTTTCATCCTCATTTTCAGGTCCTTTTTCCGCTCCCGAACAGGCGCCACAGTCTACGAGCCAACGTACAAACTGCTTCCAGATGAAAAACCCAATCTCGAAGTAATCCGCTTCGTCCTGACAAGCGTCTTGAAGAAGTAAGCCCTTCTCAAATAGAATCGCAAATTTCAATTTTTGATCTAAGCGTGCCTACTGTGATCGACACGAGCTTTGTTACCAAGATAACGTCAGAAATACACGATAGAGTAAAGCTCATGATGCCCAAACGATACAGATTCATTATTCAGGACCTTAGATTCAAAAAACCATCCATCATCAATACAGCCATCTCGATCTAAGAGCAGACTTTTCACATCGGAAATCCGTCAGATTCAAAACTCGCATCAAGCTCTCTCTGGGACAAGGAGACAGACATGAGCGTTTCTGGTACTCTATTTATTACTGTATCCCCTTATTGTTATTTCTAGTGACTCAGAAAGCGAATGGTGGAAATTTTATCGCCGTTGTTCATTTTATTTACCTCGACTAAGATTAATTCAAATAAATCCTTCATTTCATAATTTTTCTATGATAACTTTAATGATTTTATTATTATACGCAATAATGAGCAGGAACTTCAACGAGAACAGGATGCCAGAATTTACTTCTCCCAAAAATTTTCTGGTCGACCAATGTAACTCCCTCAAAACTAAGTCGGACGATTGCATGTGGTTCAATGCTTGGAGTTCTCAGAATTTCTTCCGGAAATAGATAAACTTTCTTCCCCTTTCTTCTCAAAACCCCGACAAAGTCGCAATCAAGACACTTTTAAGTTTAGCGCTATCTTTATAATTATACCGTTATAATTACCCGTATTCTTGCTTGTAAAATTGGCCTTTCAATTCTTTCGCTTTCCTCTTCGATTACCATAGCGAGTGATCAAATCAACGTGATCTCGTACTCGCCACTTCAGATGGAGTGATATTCAAAAAGGAACGGGAACGGAGACCAAACTGTCGAGCTGTCAGACCAGGGTTTGAAAAGTGCTGAGCATAAGCATGCTCAGAGCACGCAGCATGCTCTCGTTAACGTCTTCCTTTTTTCCCGCTTTTTTTCAGTAATTACTTGCTATGGTAATCGAAGAGGAAAACGAAAAAATTGAAAATAAAATTTTCCAGGCGAGAATACAGGTATTATAGACTCGCTTGCTCCTAGAATGAACTAAACTTACCAAAAGTGTCTTGATTGCGACTGTATTGGGGTTCTGAGACAAAAAGAGAAGAAAGTTTATTTACTGCCGGAAGAAGTTCTTACAATCCGGAGCATTCTAACTCAAGAACATGATATTAAAAGCTCGAAGAATGAAAAGAAGTGGAAAGTCAAGGTCACCGAAAAGCTGAGCCTGGCGAAGCACGGAAATGCAACAAATACTCAGCAATACACTTATCTTGTACTTGGCTCGATTTTCTGGATCAGTGTCATGCTTATAGGTACCTCGTTTATAATTTTAAAAAAAGGAGTATTTTATGTTCATAGCAAATTTCGCGTCCTTAGAGCGATCCCGTGCCGTAACCACTTTTTTGACTTCGACTTGCCACCTAAATTACAAAAAATGCGTCAAAATTGCAACAATGGACTTATGCGGGCATCTGATGAAGAAGTGTTATGAAACTAAAGAATTTATTCTTCCTGAACCAGTTTTCAATATGGAACCGCCAGAAAATGCAGCCCTAGAATTCTCCGAAGAAGAAAACGAAGTGAATCTTTTACGCTGCAAAAAGAAACAGTTTTACGATCAAAAGATTTGCCGCCATCTTTGCTCAGAATCGCTCGTTTTGGAATCAACGAGGACTAATCCCATCTCTCTCTGTGAATCAATGTGTTTTCAAATAACAAGAACTGCCGATTCCGCTGGAGACGTTTGCCCCTATCAGAAATACTGCTCAACTGGTTGTCCTTGTCCCTTTTACGAGTGTGAAAAATTACAATCGCGGCAGAAAATGATTCCTGTTTTTGATATGGATGCGAACTCAACAGATTTGACCTCGGAAGCTTTAAAAACAGCGTCAAATAATGAGGTTGAACTTATAACTGCTCGTTGGACTGGTCGACAAAATGAAAAGCGAGAATTTCGGAAGCCTATTCTTTCAAATCTGAGTGGAAATCATGTAAAAATGAATCTTTCAGACTCTTTTTTCCTTTATGAACGGTTTTTTTTTCTTCTAAAATGATATCATACGCAACCAATTAATAAAAACGAGAAAGTCAACAGGTGCTACTTTTCTTGATGGGGAACATTATTTGGTCGATGCTCTTGGAAACTTGATGAAAGTGAAGGAAAATGGCGAAACCTCGAATATAATTCCGAATCGACGCGGGAAAATGTACGTCATCTTTTCTGATTGATTCTTTCGATCCAAATTTTAAGAGGTTTCTTCGTTTTCCACTACGGATCTTCAATCGGAACTCATCAAATCGAGATTCGCCGAGAAGAAAAGAACAGAAAAGTGTTTCCAGTCGTCGTTATCTGAAAACGGTCGAAAACATCAGGGGATTCTTAAAAAAATCATTGTTGACCGTCTGAAGCCGCCCGACTGGAAAGGATGATAAGTGCTTCTATTACGCCCCAGATTACAACCTCAACCGTTTCGAAGAAGCACAGGGCTTCATCGCAAGCAACCATTTTAACGCGAAAGTGTCCTCTGTAAGCTTTAGAGGAGTTTTGTACTTGATGAGTGCCAGGCTCGGAGATCATTATGTAAAACTGTCGACGACAGTTGCTTTGAACAGAATAAGTAAAGACGAGGAACTGGAGAAGGGATGGCGAAAAGGGGATTTTGGAGTTCCAGCGGAATTAAGAGACCTGAATCCTGTCCATGTTGTCCCTTTGGAATGAGTTGAAATTGTGGACTTTGTGATTGTTAAAACTACTACCCAACAAGCCCTGACTGGGCTACAATAAATACGCAAGTGAGTTGCCTGAAGATCAGGACTTCTATACTGATTTGTGTTATCAAGAAGTGCCTTAACTCTGGCGGTGCAGGGGGAAGTAAAGAGTTGACAGATGGTAATGTCACAGTATTGACGTCAAGTGCAGATTCTCATAGATTGTAGTTGTCTGGTTTCACCATCGCATCTCCTCCCCCTTTTTAGATTCGAGGGAGCGTTACATCCAGTCGCCATCTTCGACTCTCTCTTTGAAGTCTGCGCAGCTCATGAGTTCTCAGGCGCAGGTAGAGGAAAGCAGAATGACACATGGGGGCAACTAACGTAAGTGATGTGCAGATTGAGGCTATGGAGAGTACCGGCGATTCCCGTCAGCTGACGTATTCTCGCTTCATTGAGCGCCCGGATCAGGTTGTCAACTAGGGCCTGCGGGGCGTCCTGCATGTCTTGTTGTCGGTTAAACATCAATCGTGACCCTGCTTCAGTGGCCATCTGCTTCTAGCTGTTGAGAATTCTCGAGCCTTCGTACGCGAATTCCCGAGCAAATTTTTCTCGAACCGCCAGAGCCCGATCCCGGTAGCCGCGCGCTTGTACTGGGACTCGCTCGATGCCCAGTTCCCGGTAATTTACCACGTCCTTGATTGATCGTTCGTCGTTGTCGTAGGGGCCGGCGGCTAGGAGCTCGTTTCTAATTGCGTCTATTGCAATTTCCATATCGTTTGGCCTTTCGACTTGCAGTTGCGCTTGAGGTTGATCATTAGCCTGAGCAGGAACTTGCTCTTGCTGTACTTCTTGAAGAATGACTTCGTCGTTTGGATCGCCGAATTCCCCTCTCTCCCCCTGTCTGAGGGTTGACGAGTAACTCTTCGTCAAGTGTATCCATTTGAAGGGTGAAAAGCACCCTTTTTTTTGAGTTTTCAGAAAAAAAACTAATCTGAATGGCGATTTCTCTTGCTTTTATCGTGGTCTCCACAGCTTTTATTTTTCGCATTGTCTATCCCACTTCAGTCACCAGATGTGGGTGTTAAAACTACTACCCAACAAGCCCTGACTGGACTACAATAAATACGCAAGTGAGATGCCTGAAGATCAGGACTTCTATACTGATTCGTGTTATCAAGAAGTGCCTTAACTCTGGCGGTGCAGGGGGAAATAAAGAGTTGACAGATGGTAATGTCACAGTATTGACGTCAATTGCGTGGCGAAGGTGGGGGTGAAGGTCATGCAGATTCTCATAGATTGTAGTTGTCTGACTTCACCACCGCAGACCTTTGAATATTGTTAAAATTCACGTTTCAACTCGAGGAAGATCGATTTAGGGAGACTGCTTTTAATTTTAGTAACGAGAAGCATTGTCCTTTCAAATACCCTGTATTCTGTGTTACTAGAAGCGGAAGGAAAATTTCTGACTCTTGGCGGCGAGTGGATAGGATCACTTGTAAAATACAAAGAATATTCTATCTGCTATTCGAAATTGTTTGCGCAAGATGATACAAATTATACTGATCAAGAGGGAAAGAATATTGACGAATGCGACTACTTCGGGAATGGATTCACCAACGACGAAAAGATCTTTGTTCAAAACTACGTCTTCGACTCTTTATTTGAAATTAGCTTCAATTTCGGGAAGGATTTGCAATATTTCTAATGAAACGTGATTTACTTCGACTTAAAAAATCTTCATAAAGAGATGATCGAGCTTGAATTCACCCAACTAGAATCCGAAACAAAAATTCACGTGACCAGTAATCCCTATTTCGCCTTTCACGACGATGTTTTTCCTGCTTTCGCGAAGAATGCTGTCTCTCAGCAACAATTTCCTAAATCGAGTTCTTATTACAAAACAATCATTCCGGATAATCCCTTTACTTCCCTCGAAGAATTGAAACATATTTCAACTGTCGAGATGAAATTAAATGGAACTGACGCTTTCAGATTTGAAGTTGATTTCCCGGAGAAATTTACCGTTCTTAAAGAATTCAAAATTCTTGAGTTGATATTTTTCGATGGATTTTCTTTCATTAGCTTGGGAATTTTTCAAAATGGCTCTCTTTGGATTGATTCTCACTATTTTAATGGACGCTATATTTTATTAAATAATGGAGAATTAAGACAACTGGGACTTGATTTTTATACATCGAATTCTTATGAGTCAAATTACCTTGAAGTTGTTCAGTGAGGGTTCAAATTAAACAGTTAAAATATTTTTTGCTCCTCGCAGATTTCTAGTAAAATTGAACTTAAGGAAGTTCAAGGAAGAAGAAACGAAAAACAGTTCAAAAATAATGACAACTGGCCTTGAAACTATCAGAAACAAAAAGATCCGGATTTTTAAGCTTGACAATCTCGCAAACCTGAAAAATTTTCTCTTTACTTCCGTAACAAATATCTTAGTTATGGGATATCAGTTGGACGAGGCATTTTCGATTTCATTAGATGGAAGCACAGTGAGGGATGCAACAATCAACGAACCGACAATTGAATATCTTCTTTACGTTTCTTATGCTCTTGTAAAGGGCGAGATTTACATTTTCGGTGGTTTGATGGACAGACAAAAAGTAAGATATAATAAGGGTTAACATAATTTTTATCCAATAAAGATTGCTCGATTGGAAGACTGTGTTTGGAAAGAACATGCATCAAGATTGATCAACGAGTACTCTAGGTTTTCCGACGCACTTTCAATTTATGATGGCGATAATGCACTTATTTGTTTCGATGATTTTCGTGATAAAAAATGCGAGATTTTCAATGGCACATCGTCGATCCCGACATATGAAGCCAGCTTTCCGCATGCCGGTGGCAGACTAGGCTTCTATGGAGGGAAACCTACAACTGTGGGAAGCGCTTATGGTGAAGGGAAGAATAAAGTCGAGACTCTTTCTTTTTCTGGATGGTCAAATCTAACTGATTTCCCGAAGAGGTAATTATCCTTATTAATTAAAAAAGACACGCACATATTCAAATCTTATAAGTGTTATTACTGAACATGTCTTGGTTGGGCTACCAAGTGGCAGTCTTTTACTTGCTGGAGGAAAAAACAATCAGTTAATTAATTGGGAATACACTGTCTACAAATCATTATGGCTTCTCGAGAAAAATATTTGGAGGCAGATTGGCAATCTTCAAAATGTAAAATTTAATTTAATTAGTAAACATTTCTCACATAAATTAAGGCAGACTACTTAGGATCCGCAATCCGAATCCATGATTCAATCTTCATCTTCGGAAGCTCTCTCAAATCAGATGAAATCGAAAGACTTAGTTTTGACGGTGATAGATTGATCAGTCAGAAACTCATTGGGAGAAGTATGACTTTAAAATTCTGGCGTCCTGTTCTTGTTGAAGTTCCTGCTCATTATTGCGTTTAAAATCAATCATAGAATAAATATGAATGCCTATACCCTTAATAGAAATGCTTATTTCCAGAAAAAAAGTTAACTGTTTAACTATTTCAAGCAGCAGTTAATCCTCAAATAAAAAATCAGCCGAGAAATGTGTAAGCAGGAGATCAGAGAGAAAAAACCAAGTCCCGAATTTTCATTCGCTGCTGAGCGAAATTCGTCAATTGTTTAACTTTCAGTGCTAATTTTTCACGTTCAACCGATTCTGCAGGGCGATTGCCGGATTCTAGATAAGAGACTTAATTCAAAGTTTTTTGACACCTCTTTTTCATTTCAGAGAAAGAGAAATTTTCGCCGACTGGTTTCGTCAACTCAGGTAAAGAGAGAATTTTTCATTTTTTTAACAATTTTTTTTATTTTTTGTGAACAATTTTCTCGCTTTTGCAAAACCAGTTCCCAATGCTCTTACTAGCGTTAAAATAGTTAGCTCATCATTTATATTTTTAAAAAGGCTAAGAGGCACCTTCGACCTGTCTCTGAAAACAAAGAGGAGTATCAGAGTTCTGATAGCAGTTAAATTACTTCGCTGGTTTGATGCCCTTTTTTCTGTTAATAAGCCAGCAAACTGTAATTGCGGTTTATCAGTAGTCCAAACCAAGAGATCCAAGATAATTGTGAAAATTCTCGATGAAAAAGCGGTCATTTGAACTTGATGCTTTTCGGACTTAAAAACGATTCATTTGCGATTAAGGGTGGGTCTTGCTTTTGATCGAATTTCAACCCCGTTGTCAATAAAGTAGCCCTCTGTTCGGGGTACAATAGTCACTCTTTACTTTCTTTGTTGCTCCTGCCTTTCTCTATGTTTGCGCTTTTCCGGGCTAAATTTATTGAATTTCAAATTTACAAAAAACCGCCGCTGCGCCGCTTCATTTTTGCAATTTATCCGATTTTTCAAAAAGCAAAAGGGCTTTTTACTACTAAGGCTAAAATAAAGAGAAATCTTTGAATAAGAAAATCGTTTCATATCGTAAGTAAATTTCTTCCCAAAAAAGGGCTCGGCAACCTGTGTCCAAAACCTGAGTCAGGGCCAAAAACAGCATAAATGAAAAGCCGCCTAGCGGCTTTTTTGAAAATGAAGCCGCAGAGCGGCTTTGCCGAAATAACCCTTTCAATCTATTTTTCAAACCCTGACTCAGTTTTAGGTTGCCGAGCCCAGATTTCATTATTTTCTCGATTTTCCTTTTTTCAAAAATAACAAAAAAGAAGCTTTGATTTCATTGTGAAACTCGCACGCTTAGATATGACAAGTCGGGATCTAATGTTTGGATTGCTCTTATCATCTGAGCAACTCAAATTGACTCATTTTCATTTTTTTGAATTGTCGCATCCAACTCGTAAAAACGGCGTTTTTGGAAGCAGCGCCAGCTTTTTTTCTCAAGCAGTGAACTTTTGAAAATTAATTTTTCAAAAACTCAAAATCCAAAACGACGCCTTTTTTATTGTCTCGCCCGGGTCCCTAAAAAGAAATAAACAAACAGAGAAAAAAATAAAATGACAATGGTTGCTACTCGCAAATTTTAACGACAAAGGAAGAAACGAAAAGTTTTAAAAACCGCATTTTTATGATAGTAATTGTGTTTTCTTGTAATTCGGCTTTGCATTTAACGATTTTGACGATACTAAAACGTATTTTCAGCGCAAAAGAAAGATGAGGAGCAATTTTTCAAGGAAGTTTTTGCTCCTGGCTGGAATTTTATTGCTAATTTACGCGACTGTACTGAGCAATAAGTACTACCTTGATAAGGTAAGCTCACTATTAAACATTTTTACTGTTGATGCGAAAACACTAACCCTAACTCGAACGCTAACCCTAACCCTGAATAGCTATTATTAATTTTTTATTAGCGAATTATGATTCGAAGCGAGCGGATGTCCTCGACAAAGATCGAGGAGCTAGAAGAAGTGCTGAGAATTATTCAAGAATCAGAAAAAGAAACGGCCTTGGAGTTGGAAGAAAAACTGCGCTCTTTGGAAGAACGACAGTCTGAGGCAATCGTGAAGTTCTACGAAGACCTTCAGCGATTAGAAAATGAAGAGATAGCGTCGAAGACGGCGATTGAGAAGATAAGACGCGAATTTGCTTCGCGCTTCGACCTGCTTTTGGTTGAGAAGGGGAGCGATCAAGGGGCGGAGATCAAGGAGATAGCTACGGAACTACCGCCAGGGAAGATTAGTGCGATACCAGTCAGAAAATGGGATGGAGAGGAGAAAATAGTTTTCCTTCATATTGGAAAGGTACGTTCAACAGCACGCCCGTCGATTTAGGTATCTTCTGGTCGCGTTTTTTTGTAGTTCAAATTTTCTATCTTGCTTTTTTACAATAACAGTCATATTTCAGGCGGGAGGCACTTCTTTCGATGGAATGATGGGCAAAGCACTCAAAGGCCGAAGCAAATACGTTGGAGGATTGCACTTTGACTGGACCTATGTCGAGGAACGATACCCTTCCGGAGAAGTGGTAACAATGCTCCGAGAGCCGGTTTCTAGAGCAATCTCGCACTTTCACTTCATGAAAAAACTCAGTTGGACGAAAGGAATGGCTATTAGACAACAATCCATCGACCAGGTAAAACGAATTAGATAATATTTATCTATAAAGGTGTTCAGTTCTTAGATGATCCAGTTTCAATGATGCACAATCGCGGATGCTGGCAGGATGGACAAGCTGCCGTCTCGTGGTTTACAGGCACTCACGTGGGAAACTGGGTGAAAAAGGGAAGATCGGCTGAAACTAACGGAGAGATTCTCGAGCGAAAAGCGTTCAACTATCAACAGGTACAGTCGATTCATTTTCATACCAGGTTACTCAGCTAATAATTCTAGGAACTGCTCGAAACTGCTGATAAAATCGACGGAATGTTTTGGTTCGGGATTCTCGAGGACCTTGATCGCTCTTTGGAACTGCTCGCTTTTCAACTAAAACTGCCCTTCGGATCGCTAAGCCTGCCAAAGTCAAACTCAAACAAAGCGCCAGCTGCCAAACCTTCCGAAGAATCGATGGAGAAGCTGCAATCTCTGATGCCACAAGATCTGTGGGTTTACAAATACGCCAAACGCGTCTTTCAAGCGCGCTGGGAATACTACAAAACCGGCTCTTTCAAGCCACCAAACAGACCTCCCTTCCCAAAAGTCAACTGCCTATCAACTCGATTCATTTTGAAGTGCACAGGAGGACCTTATCAAGGTAAGCTTGGGTTCTTGCTTCATGGGTTCCTGCAAAAGATTGTCGACTATACATAGGACTTATAGGCCCAAGACAATCTTGGACCCAGTAATGAGGAAGATTGATGAACTCATGTTTGATATATTTTCAAAGTAGTAAAAAATAGATAATTGAATGCTGTATAAAACTTTTTTGTTTCGTCTTTTCTTTTCAAACGATGTTGAAAATGTCGTCTTTCCATTTGAGCTGACGGAGACTTTGGGGCTTTGAAGAAAGGAAATCCTTGACATTTTCGTCCGAAGAGCTTGAGAAAGAGTTAGTTGACTTTCTTGTAACTGGTTTACTTTTCAAGAGATCTTCCGGGGACATAGTTGCTCAATGATTTGGTCGGTTTATCAGTAAAATACTCGACCTCGTATTCTCTAATCGTCCGTTTTTGCATTAGCTCGTGAAGGACTTTGTGAATTTCGTACTGGTGCACGGGTAGTAGGATTCCTTCGATGTTGATTTGCTCGGCACCAGACTTCACATCGAGTTTTTGACCGTGGAATTGGCGAAAGGGGCGGAAGAGATGATGGTTGGGGGAACTCCATTCCGGGCGACTTTTTAAATCGACGAGGAAATTAACTAATCGCTGGCAAGCGGTGCGCCCCTCGATTACTTCCGTTACATCGGCGTAATCTAAAGGACATTCGGTTATTCAAAATATCAGAAAGAGAGGTCTTGCCTTTTCCGTCGTGGTATTTGGTATCATAAGCGGTCGTGGACTTCATTTTGATAACGTTCATCGCCCGCAGTGCGTCCCAGCTTTCATCGTCGTCCGGATTGAAGTCAAAGTCGGGATCAGGCAGTGCCCTCGATCGATAGCTACTACCGGAGCAACTATTGCTCCGATGGAATTTCGGTTTTGGGGAGCAAGCATCTGCGTCTTCCTCGTTGTCTCCTTCTTTTTTGGGGCTTTCTTTGACTCCCTCTAGAAAAAGAATGTTCTCTTCTATGTCTTCAAAAGTCAAAACAAACCTTTTATGAGCTTGTTTTTGAGCCCTTGCGTCGCCGGCGCAATTACAGCTCGAATGCAGAAAGAGGGAACCGCTTTGGAATGAAAGGACGATTGAGAAAGCGCAGATTGAGACTGGCTGTCTTCGTTGTTCGGGTTCGAGCTGCCATCGTGAGTGTAGAAGACAATTGAGTAGCTGCGAGTGAAGACGTAGAAAAGCGGCAGGAACTTGGTCTTGAGCGCGTCAAAGGCAGCGTCGATAGTTTCTTCGAATTGAGTCCAGTACTCTGCGCGTTGGCCGTGGCTCGATGGTTCAAAATCAGTAGCGTACCTTGACGAGTTATGAATACAATTCCTACTAGATCAATTTAATAGTACCTCGGGTAGAATTTCTTTCCAATGGTCGCCGGCCAGGCGTAGTACAGACAAGCTGCGGCAAGCTTTTGTGAGAGCTTGGTCGGATCAGCAGGTGTCACCGAAATCGCAGTGTTCCAGTCTTCCTTTTTAATTCGTCGGAGTGCGCTTGTGTCGGAAAATTTGATCTTCATCTTCGACTTGATGCTGAAGTCGAGCGGGATGCTGCAAGTTTGATTGAGGTTGTTTTGGGCAGTGAATCCGTCGCGAGCGCTGTCATCGTCAAGATCTCTAGTAAGTGATTAGAATTTCGCCTTACTGTATTCTGTACCTCATGTTGGCAATGGTTCTTCTTCGATTTCGGAGGCTTCTGCCATTGCTTCCGTTTAGAATATTCTCAAATTTGAAGCGGTCCTCGATATTTGGCAGGTCGGTGACATTACCGTGGTTTTCCAGCGCCGATAGAAACTCATTATCTCTAGCATTTGCTTTCTCGTCCTTCTGTGAATCATCCGTTTGGGAATCGACTGTAAGGGAGCTCAATCCCAAGGACGTATTAGCTGGATCATTTGTCTGTTCCTTGAGCTTAGCGAAAGGGTTGAATGTTTTTAGCGGTTTCTTTGGGAGGTTTTCTTTTTCCTCCGTTGAAGTCTTCGAAGCGATTGATGCCCTAGTTGTCTTCTTGCGCTTTCGCTTGATGACCGCGGCTGGATTGACCCAACTACCCGTCCCGTCATCTCCCATTTACACACTGAAATCTACAGTTATTGTGCGAGTGAAAACAATGAAGATTTTCATGAACAAGAAAGATTTACGGTCTCTTGCTAACCCCCAAATATTAATGCTTAGTTGGTCTTGATAAAATTTGAAAAGCTGAGTCCAAGATTGTCGATTGAGCCCCCATTTCGAAGCCAAGTATAGACCAGCTTTGGCCTCAAGTACGAGAAACGGATCAGAATAATCAATTAGCTATTGGCTCCCTAACTAAACGACTATTCAGACCTGCTGTATCGCTGGGACGACCTTATGACTGAAGAGCACGCAAAAGAGTTTTCCGATTTACTGTCCAAAAACGACCCTTAGCCCAAAATCTAGACTTCCACTAAAAAAGCCAAACTGTAAATAACCGTCTCGTGTCTGTAAATAACAAGAGCGTTATGACTTCAACCTACAGTTCAGCCTGTTTTCTTCTACGAAATTAGACCTTCCTGCGCACTACGAAATTATTGTACAATTACTACTACTTTAGCTGTTTCAAAACGAAAAAGAAAGATACAGAAATAAAGACAAAACAAGAATTTGACAGCCACTGGCTGGGCTCGGGAACCTGCGTGGAAAATTGAGACAGGGTCTTGAAAGAGCTTTAACGATAATTTAAAATTTGCGGCTTTTTATTGAAGCTATTTCAGGACCCAGACTCAGTTCTCCTCACAGGTTTCTGAGAGCAAACCAACGGGGCGCCAAAAAGCGTTTAAAATTATTATTGAAATTATTTTTTGTGAAAAAGAAAACTTGTCATCAGCAATTGTGAATAACAAAAAAAGATTTACAGTTAATTACTATGCAAGGAAAAAAGTGAACTGGCGAAGACAACGGTGACCAAAGAAGTAGGGAAATCCAGTTGCTTCTGGTTAATACCAAAGAAAGTGAAATATTCTAGACAAGAAAAAGGCAAGATAGAGAAACAGGTTAAAACTTGAAAAAAGCGGTGATTTATTAACTTTGAGAAAAATTGTTAGAAAGTATCAATGAAAGAGTTGAAAGAGCGCGAAAAAAGCGGGAGGCGGAAAAAGCGACTTTAGGGACTTCTTATACAAAGGAGAATTGGATGAATTCTAGAAGGGATTACGACGTCCAGTCAAAAAAGTGGCGCTGGGGGTTTTAACCAATGCGCGATTCAGTTCTAGTTTGACTAGAAGCACCTCACAGAGCAGTCCGTAACTGTGGTTAACCTGTTTGTGAGCGATCTCCAATTTTTTGGCAGGACTATTCCAGAAGTAAAATGCCAAGAAACTGGTCATCGCTCACGAGCAGGTTAACCCCGTTACGAACCACTAAATTTCAGCTAGACAAATTTGACTGGGGTTTCCCGGAACGAGTTAACTTCTCAAAACACGGGCGCGCTACTATACCCTCAAAACACGGGGTCCAATAATTGGACCACAATGCATTATCCAGCCCCGCGCGGCGCGCCCAATTCATAGTGTGAAAAATAGCGCTCAGAACTTTTGGCTCTAATTGACGTTTCCATTGAGTAAAAAAGATTATAAATATATTGTTAGAGAGCTTGAACCCTCTTCTATAATAATTTACAATTGTAAGTCGAAAAATCCGTTTCGATATTCCACCAGAGAGCGAAAGAGAAATATGGCGCAAAACGCCACCACTTTTGAGTTTTCATTCGAAACTTCACAAAGTGGTTCGTTTTCGTCCTATCAGCTCACATTACAAAATTCAGGTCAAACAGATTACTAGAACGGGAAATACAGGAGGTAAAAGTCGCCGTGGTCCAATGATTGGACCACGTGCCTTGAGAAGTTAAAAAATAAAGAAGCCAGAAAGAGTAAAATTATACATTTTAGATTTTGATTCAGAGGTAAAGTATAAACACGGATGAGCTCTTTCTTGTTATTCTTGAGGGCCTAGGATCTTTTTGGTGCGAAAGAGAGTTTCTGTCTGACCGACAAAAGGATCGATTATGAAATTAAAAAAGGCTTGCGAAAGTGGTGAAAAATTGAATTTGTTAAAAAATTTACAAAAAGAAAGAGACAAAAGGATGAATATACACTTGAAAAGATGACGACACAATGGCGGCACAAATTGTGAGTAAAGAAAAAACGAACAAATTCTAGCTTCAGGAAATGTAGCTCGACGAAGCTGAGGACTTGTGATTCCGGAGCTGATCTTGAGTGTAGCGACAGAAGACTTCGTATTGTTCTGAAAGAATCGTTTAGTTACAACCGGAAATGGGGGTTTTACCGGAAAGTTTCTCCGCTAGAATTTTGTCGTATTCTTCTCTGATCTGGTCTTCTCGCTGGCGCAGGAGTGTTTCGCACATGGTCGCCACCTAAAAAGTCATAAGGGTCACTAGTCAATTGGTGTTCGAAAAATGTATTTCTTGACGGAAAGAGCCTTACGTTGCTTATGGTGAGACGAATGGTCGTGTCTGGTTGATACTTTCTAGCTTCTTTCTTGAGTGGTTCGGCAAGTTTGGCGACTTTTGAGGTTGTAGGCGCGAATTCGTCGGAGTCTGAGGACGAAGCTGGGCTTGGACATTTGGGCGGCGTAGTCGAAACTGCCACTTGCTGAAAACGAAAGTAGAGTATGAATTTGAAACACGCAGAGGCTGGCACTGTGCCCAGACAGTCAGAGTTCGCCCGCGGCGCTTTCTCCTTGGCCAATCGAGTTTTCAGTTACCTGAGGACTGCGAGGCACCATCCGACGTCGCTTCAGAAGTTTGTAGCTCTGGGTCACCTTAATTTTAATCGTTATTCTTTGTCTTGTAGATACATGAAGGAGGACTTTTCATTGGCCCTAAGGGCCAAAAGTAAAGTTCCTCAAAGTATCCAAGACTATTTTAGTCCTTACCTCGTCAAGAATTCTAGAGGGCTCGAGCGGAGGGAGCCGGCGAAACTGCGATTCGGACAGACTTTCAGACAAACTAAAAACAAAAGCGGTTAGTCATCACTTTCAGGGTCTTTCCGCTTTACCTTTGAAGATCTACATTTGGCGCGTTATTCTTCTTGGAAGGAGTGACCTGGAGCGGGCGTTTTCCGGTGAGGCAGCGGCGCTTCGGACTAAGAATTCGTTTAGTTCCTTTTTTCTTTTTCATAAAGAAAGTAAAGTTAAAGTGAAAAGCGATTGGGAATTGTTGTTCTAGAAAAAGGACAGACGTGTGTTGATGCCGACTTAATTAATCCAGCAGTACATGTCTTTTCGAGTCAAAAGTGCTTTCGGCCAAATAGAAAATAGAATAGATCCAGTCGACTTTCAGGTCTACAGAGGGTTTGTTAGATAACGGATGATTCTATCGAACTGATTATTGGTTAGTCTCTAAAATGGCGAAATTTGACAAGTCAGGAGCTGTATGGAATCATCCGCGATCGTAGAAAGCCAGTGTAGCCTCAGTCCGGGCTCAGGAGCATGAGAAGAAAACCTGAGTCAGGATTTGAAAGAACCTTACTAAATCCCGCGAAGCTCTTTCAAATCCTGACTCAGTTTTTTTCCAAAAAGTATTACATTAATCGTTAACATATTAATTTAATTATGACGAGAGTCATTTATAGTTATTTTCCTAATCGTCTTTCAAATTCTTTTATTTGAAAAGAGCGCAAACTCAATTGAATTTCAAATCGCTTACATAAGAACTCTAATCTCAAAATAGATATGCATCTTAGATCGCGTAATTACGACGATAACAGCGCATAAAATTGACAAAAAGCTTCTCTAACGAAGAGAGTATTCAGTTTACGATCGAGTGATTTTAATGTAAAAATTACGAAATATAAAATTACGAAAATCGAATTATATTTTCAAACCTGAGATCGAACTTGTGACCATAAGGACTGTCCAAAGCAGATCGCTTCAAAGTAACGCAAGACGCCATTTTCCGACTTTTCTCTTTTTACGATTTTCGTTTTTAAAAAATTTCGCGATTTCTATTTTCTTCGTTTTTTTTTCTTCGAATTTTTTGAACTGAGACGGAAAAAAGAGAGAGCGAGGGAGCTTGGCTCAGGGCGCGCGCGCTCATTGGTCGAGCGCCTCCGCCCACGCCTAATTTCGAAAAACTCGAAAAGACAAAAAAGGGGCTGACGACTGTCTTCATCCCTTTTTTGTTGAAATCAGCCGATTCGATCGAGCAGCTGACCCCATCCTTTGTCCGAATCTCGGCTTGGCAACCTGTGTAGAAAAGCCTGAGTCAGGGCAATGGAAAGCCGCGTACCAAAGACGAAATTTTAAGGGGCTTCGTCAAATTGACCATATTCTACTGTCAGTCTGTCACTATATTATTTCTAAAATGTAATTCTTGAAAACCATTTTATGAGTAACCGTTTCGAACCAGCAAAAATGATTCCGCCGCGGAGCCGTCTCGTTTCTAGACCAACCCGTCCGCTCGATCTGTTGACGCGAGAGTGCAGTTTCAATAAGAATAAAATTGAAAGTTGCCTTTTTTATCATTTATTTTCGATTTCGGATTCTGAAAAGAGAAATAACTCTAAAAATCAATGGAAAGCGAGAACAGGGATCCTGGAGGAGAAGGATCGTCCAAGGAGCTCAATATTATTCAGCTCATAAGGAACTGGCTCAAATTAAAATTTTTTTACGCAAATTTTAGAACTGACCTCGACAACTTGTGTAGGAAACCCGAGTCAGGATCCAGAAATAGCTTTAATTTAAAGCCGCGGAGCGGCTTTTTCATTAATGAAGCCGCAAATCTACGAACAGATCGGGATGGCAAGTTTCAATCGCTCTTTCAGGACCCTGAGTCAGGTTCTGGAGCTCAGTTTAAGAATCACATGTTGAGCTATTGGAAAGAAAAGAGTTGGCAAACGACTCTCCTGAGATCAGAAACCTGAGTGCTACGCAGCTTCATCAAGTTCTGAATAACCAGTCGGCGATCAATGAAATCAACAACGACCAAAACTTGATTTTGGAGGAAAATGACGAAGAAATGCATACGCTTTCGCAGGAATAATTGCTCAAATTTTCGCTCAATTTGGATAATCTTTTCTTGAAAAGGCCCATTTTGCAATTCGATTTTAGGAATTCGGATCAACTCAAATCTCCAGTCCTGAGAAAAGCCAGACTCAGTCAACAACATACAGTCCTCTTCCAAGTAAGAAAAGAGATTCGGAATCTCAGATTCCTCCCTTTTCATCCCTAATCGCTTAATTCAGTCGGCATTCTTTCTGATTCTCCTCTTCCAGACTCTGAATTCGAGCTGCCACCGAGTCAGAATTTCAACTTTCCAAATTTCTCGCAACTGCCGGTTTTCGACGATCCAAATTTAATCGAAACAAGGGATATTCTCAGTCCGACTCAAGCACGCCAGCTAAATAGCATTCCAGAAGAAGAAGACGGAAATCAATTCAGTCAAATATATTCAGGTCTTGGTCAAGAAAATTAGTTCCCGTCTGGGCTGGGCTACATGAGTCAGTATCTTTAAAGAGCAATGGGACGGAAAAATATATATTTTCGGTTTTGACAAAATGTCGTAAACGTGACATTTTCAAAAATCTATAAATGCAGTTATGTCGAGCTGGATCTGCCATTTATAAATCTGCAAAAAAATTTTGGGATTTCATTATTATGAAGTGTCATTTTCTATGATCCAAGGACGCTTCATCTTATTTCAGATTTAAAATTACTCACCGCAATCCAAAAATATTGCGTAATTCATGATTTTCTTGTATAATCAATTAATTTATAACACCTACACTATTAATATTAAATATATCGCCGTCCTCCGCCAGGATATGGCCACTTAAGGTCGAATTCGGTCGGGTTAGGCCGGAGGATCTCCCGGAGGACCACCTTGGTGGAAGACTAATAGCTGGAAGACCAATATTTACAAAAATTAATAAATAGCCATGTAGGGCCAGTAATTGCCATTTTATGGCCATTTTATGGATCCATGTTATGGATCCATGGGAAAAGAATTTCCCTCCGACCTCTAAGTTCTCTGGTAATACTGGAATACCACTCTGCCCGCGAACAAAAATTCCCCTTCCGGGGAATCTAAAATCGTGACGCCTTAGCCAGCTTAGACCGCAAGTCCTTCAGCCGCTTGAATCTCGCCGGAGGCCAATTGACCGGTCGGTCCACCCAGGGAAAACTCATTGTGCGCCTTCCCAAAATTTCACATTTGATACTCTGGAACAACTTATCCTTGGCCACAAAGACGTCCTTTCGTGGACATAAATAAGTCGGAGCAGCATCAATCTTCGCCACGGTCCGTTTAGTGAAAGTGCCGCGCTCCAAAAATTCCGAATACGGCATTAGGTGCATTCCTATACAAATTTCAACAAGAAGAAAAAACTCAAAAATACCATGTTGAGGAACTCCGTCCTCAGTATACAGAGTGTCTGAGAGGATCAATTGAGAGACGGAAATGAAGCCCAAGGGAGAGTCAAGAATTGGATCTCCCAGTTTGGAAACCCAGCTGAGCCCAAAAGCAGTAGATGGAGTTTCTAAATACAAGGCGTCTACCTCCTCGGCGGGTATAACTGTAATGGAAAAGCCATTTCGGAAGGTATCTTCGTAGGAATAGCTTGTCAACGACCCCAAAAGGTTCTCCACCAAAACAGGCGAGGCACCGTCAGCTCCTCTCAACTCCTCTCCGTCAGCATTCCTTTTCCCCTTTTTCTTCTTTTTATGCCTTTGCAGCTAAAGAAAGAATTTTATGTATTAAGAAAATATAAGGAAACACGAAGTCTATTCATATATCACAATTAAAATTTCTCGTTTCATTTTATCTTCTATTTTAATCGGCTGTCGAGGGAAAAAATAATTATTTCAAGTCGGGACCGGGGCCAACCGGTGACGGCTGGGCGGCCCAGGGCTCGAGTGAACACCCTGGGCAACACCCAGCTGATCCCTTCTCTAATTAACGGATTTTTTTTCTTTTGCGCCTTCTCTGCTTTTTATTTTCCAGACTGATTATGCGCGCGGTGCTTGCTTGCGAGTTAAGGGGGCGCTGCTGAGTTGCCGGGTGGGTCGGCGCTTGCTCTATCCCCGTGGCTATAATCTGCCTATCCTAGTCAGCATTTTTTTGCTGATTGAGTAAAGAGATATTTTAAGAAAAAAAAGAGAGAGATGGCGATTAATTTCAATGCTTATTTGTCTATCATGGAAGAATGCTTTGAAAGGCCTACCCTAAGGGAAAGAACTGCGGCTTTGCTGGCGGTAGAGAGGCAATTCCACAAATTTCTAGCTCTAGTGAGTAAATATTGGTGTGAGTTTAATATAGTTGTTAATTATATAAATAAATTATTAAAATTATAATAATAATATATATAAAATAATTATTTTTAATGATTTCCTATTGCTAATTAATGGCTTAAGGTTCACGCGAAGAGGGATCTTCGTCGTGGATCTCCTGCCGGGGGCGCTGCTGGACGCGGAGATCAAGTCGTAGGTGATCCAGCCGTCGACGCTGGTGCTGAGGACGTTCCAGATGAGCTAGTCGCTCTCCTACGCGAAGGAGTGGCGGAAGCCGTGGCGGCCTGGGTAGCCAGATCTGTTGATGCTGGCGCTCGGGCCAGCAAGACGTTGACAACGCTGATGAAGGCGACATTGCCGGTGGAATCGATGTCGTAGAAGGGGTCGATGGCGTTGCTCCAGTCGACGGTGATGTTGGAGCCATCGGCGAAGGTCAAGTCGACAACGTCACTGGAGCCGTCGTTGATGGTCAGGTCGACAACGTCGCTAGAGTCGATGCTGATGTTCAAGTCGACAACGTCGCTGGGGCCGACGCTGATGTTCAAGTCGACAACGTCGCTGGGGCCGACGCTGATGTTCAAGTCGACAACGTCGCTGGGGCCGACGCTGATGTTCAAGTCGACAACGTCGCTGGGGCCGACGCTGATGTTCAAGTCGACAACGTCGCTGGGGCCGTAGACGACTTGGCCGCTGTCCGGACTGGACGCTCGCCGGAGGTGGCCTCGATTTACGTCTGTTGCGCGGCTCTGTCAGCTCGGTTTCGCTGGCAGGGCCGTATGTAGCGGGTATATCTCGTTTCCAGCGGATCAGACCGTCTCGAATCCGTCGGCGCACTTGCCGGGGGCCAAGTCAACCTTACAATCTATCTTGGTCGGTCGCCTGCGGAGAGTTAGAGATTGAGAACCTTTTTGGGGTTCTCCAGATTTCCTCGTTCCTGGCGAGTGACGTTGTCGAGGAGACGGATGATGGTCTCTTTCAGGGTATTGTTGAATTTTTCTCCCAATTTTAGCCCTTTTAGGTGTATATTGTATGACGACCGAAGAATTTATCCGGAGGTCAGACCTCTGGCCGGAAGTTGTCGAGGAAATCAATGATCGGGAGCCGTTGTTATTGGTTTCCGAATCGATGACTCCCGATGAGGTTGTTAACAATTGTCGACGCGAGAATAGGGCGCTGCTGTCGAACCTGGCTCCATTCATGAAGGCGCGTGATTTTGACGATAAAACTCAATTTTTGCGATACATTAGGTTTCGCCAAAATTACAGGCGGCTCTACTGTGAGAATCTGGAGCTGTCTTTGGCGAAAGTTGCTCGTGCCAAAATTTTCAGTCCACAGACATTTTGGGCTGAGAAGGTGGAAATTGACTTGTGAAACGAGGTTGTTCGCCCGTATGGTTTCGACGCAAATTTCATCAGGTGATTTGTCTTGTGACGTTTTTCTCATTTTTTGTAGGAGAACGTGGAAGGATGCCCCTGATCATCTGTACGGCTTTATGCGGCAAGCCTTGATCCTGTTTCGACGAAGACTTGCTATGATGAAACTTTCTTCCACGGGTCGCATTCTTGTTACTCCTCTGCCGAATCGTCAAGAATAAACTCCCACTTCAGTCACCAGTGTGGATAACTGATGGTGGGCCTTGCATAGACTGAGTATCTACGGTGGCGCGGAGCCTTATATGGTGGCGGAGCGGCCACCCGCGGCGCGGTGGGGCGGCGCTGCCACCTAAGACTACCACCGCCACGGAGTGGTGCCGCTCCTCCACCGGGCTCGGCTCCACCGTCTACACAGCCCGAAGCAAATGTTCCGCTAATTACCTCTCAAATCCCAATTTTTTCACTGTATTAGATTACGTAAAATGAAACGTATTGTACTTTCAGACATATATATTTAGAACTTCCACTTCACTATAATGAAACTTATTCCATAATTGTTATCCAATCTAAACAATCACTATAAATTATAGTTATATAATTTATATAAGAAAATCATGAATTACGCAATATTTCTGGATTGCGATGAGTAATTTTAAATCTGAAATAAGATGAAGCGTCCTTGGATCATAGAAAATTATATAGCAGAAAAAAAACCGAAAAAATAAGTACGCCTGGTCCCTAGGCGAGTCCGTAACTTTTTCTTAGATCGCCCCGCCCACGCTTCATAATAATGAAATCCCAAAATTTTTTTGCAGATTTATAAATGGCAGATCCAGCTCGACATAACTGCATTTTTAGATTTTTGAAAATATCACGTTTACGACATTTTGTCAAAACCGAAAATATATATTTTTCCGTCCCAATGTCTTTTGACCATCAAATAGGCGCGAGCCAAAGAAGTGCACTCCTTTTTTCTGAACGAGAAACTTCGCCAGTGACGATGATGCCTCCTCCAATACCTGCAGCTCCAAGCTCTTACCGCGCCACTCCGAACCCGAGTCACATTCGCAGCCCGTCGCAAGAGTCCTCCGGCTGCCTCTCCGCAGTTTCCGTCAAGTTGGCAAGACCGACCCCGAAAAAACGGCGCAGTTACAATCGCAGCACCTATCAGAGCATGAGTTACGGAACGAACAGAATTACTCAACAAGAGAGCAGTGCTTTTCCACAATCAGCAATCAAGAAAATTCATCAAACGAACGAGTCCTTTGGGCTGTCGGAAAGGCTCAATTTGACCTTCTATTTACTTAGATATTGATAACGCACGCTGTCATTGACTCTTTGAAAATGAGCCCAAAAATCAGAAATTCACTACTGAAAATCAAGCCAGCATATTTTCAAAAGGCCAGAACATCAATCCGAAGACTAATTCCCGAAGAACCGTTTCCCAGATTTCCACGACAACAAACAGGACAACCGAAAAGACAGCAACGGAGCAGTTCAACTTGAATGCCTCTTCCAACATGATGTTTCCGCCCCCAGAAATCCCGAAATCCAGGAGCGGCGAAAAAACGCGCTCAAGTTCGAAACACAATTCTCTGCCACTGCCAACGATGACTTCTCCAGGCTTCGATGCCGACTTTCCAAGTTTGAATCTTCCAACCATTCCCGATTTTGACTTTGCGATGCCGAGCCCAATTCCAGACTTTGATTTGATTGATGCTAGGGAGAAGAAAAGAGAATCAAGATTCAAGAAAACGATAAAAATAAATAATGATATTTAAAAACTAAATAAATTTTCTATCGAAAACAGCCATACAAATCTCCAGCAGAAAAGAGAGAGCGGTCCTACGAAACGAAAGTGAAAGACTGGCTTCGCCGAAATCCCCAAGTCGGAAGAGCCGAAGAAATGGCTGATTCTTTCCTAGAAAATGTAAATTTTCGATTTATCGAGTCGTTTACTTCTGTTTCTAGGACATGCCGTTGATGGACTCAACGAATTTCGAACGAGACTTGACTGTCTTCGACCGAATCAGATCCACCGAGAGTCAGCTTCAGTCTCAAAGGGTACATTCAGAGCAACATAATCAAGGAAAATAAAATCTTAATTCAGCCAAATCGCGCCTTGAATATTCTGGACGAGTTGGACGAGCAATACCGCGAAAACAGAAGAGATCTTCCAAAGAAAAACTTCCGCTACCAGTCTTCGCTCCAGATGCTCGATCCGGATAATTTTAACTGACACTGTTTTGCTTCTAGCACTGTTATTTTGAAAACATTTATTGAAAACAACGAGAAGAATAAAATTTTCAAAGGAAGATTTTATCATTATTTTCAATTCTTTTGGTTTCTTTTCTGACAAATTGAAATCAAGGAAGAGTTCAATAAACAAATCTAGAAGCCGCTTGCGGCTTTGATTATGGAATAGAGAAAGCCGCACAAATCGCGGCTTTAGTGTTGATTTCTCGAAGACGCGGGGTGGAAACTTTCCTAAGAAATTCGTGTTAAAAAATGTTGGGATGAATTTTTATTTGATTGTCGGAAGATGAAATGAAAAGTATGAAAAAGAAACTATTGAACTATTGAGCAGTGTCGTTTATACTCGAATCTGGAAGGCTGAGAATCGCATTTGGGAAAAAATTAATTTCCGTTTTTTGACTTTTTTCGCTTTGAAATCGCAACCAGTCGAATATCAGCGGCGAAAGAACTACGCCGACAACGAGGACCGAGAGAATCCAGATTACTGTACTTCTCCGCGGCGCGTGTCTTCTCAATCCATTTTCCGCTGACTGATTGAGCCGCTTATCTTCATTATTGCCTCAATCGAATATTAAACTTAAAATAAGCCGCCCAGAATAAAATAAACGATCAAAAAAAAACTCCTTCTTCCAGGAACGATTTCTCCCCTCTGCGGCTAATTTCATTTATAAATCAAAGAGTAAATTCTAGCGCTTATTTTTTTGCCAAGAGAAGATTCAGATCTGCTCTAACTCGACAAAAATCCTATAAACTGGGCTTGGCAAACTGTGAAAAAACCTGAGTCAGGGTCTGAAAGATCTTTAATGAAAAGCCGCGTAGCGGCTTTTTTAAAAATGAAGCCGCAAAGCGGCTTCCCCAGAAAAAGAAAATAACACGGCTATTCATTGAGGATCATTCAGACCAGAGTTGCAAATTTGGCTATATTTTCGTTGAGCTGAGCTGAGCTGCCCTGTGTGAGAAATTCCCTGAGCTGAGCTGAGCTGAGCTGACCTTTTTCGGAGCTCACTGAGCTGAGCTGGCCATTTTCAGAGGTCATTGAGCTGAGCAGACCTTTTTTTTTAATGTAGTTGAGCTGAGCAGACCATAATTTGAGCTGAGCTGAGCTGAGTGAGCTGGGTTGAGCTGTTTTTTTTTTCTGCTCAGCTCACTCAGCCAGCTCAGCTCACTCAGCTCACCAAATTTCCAACTCTGATTCAGACCCTGACTCAGGTTCCTACACAGGTTGCCGAGGCTCATTCAATTTTAGTAATCTTACCGTTTTCTTCTTCGTAAATAAAGTGCGGAAGCGGCAGCGGATGAAAGTAGTAAGTTCTCTCGGAAGCGAAGGCCTCGTCGATGTCGATACTGGAGTGGTATATGGTCTGCGACATCTTCTTCTGTCTTTTCTGTTTAAAAGTGCGTTCGAATTTGGACGATCGAGTTTGCCTGTCCGGCTCCTGTTCGAGCTGATCCCCCGAGCACGGACGCCGCGGCGCAATTAAAAGTAAAAGAGATTTTCCTTAACCAGCTTACAATCGATAGCACAGTGATCGAGCTTGCGCTTCTTTAGGCACACTTGCCAGATAACAAACTCAAGTCAAACAAAAGCTCTTATCGAGAGTCCATTTTTTGTTTTGAAGACATAGAAGACTAACTCCTTAGCGAAATAAACAATCAAAATTGAGGTCAAAAATCGACTTTTCCTGGAGAATTTTCTGAAAAATCGAGAAGCCGCTTGCGGCTTCGAGCTCTAAACAATAAATAGCCGCAGGAGGAGCGGCTCCATTTCGATTTTTCGAAGCCGCAAGCGGCTTTCCAATTTTGATAATTCGATTTCGAGAGATAATATTTTATAGTAGTAACACCCTTAGTTTATTTCTTATAGACTGAAAATTTCAAACAAAAAATTAAGGGTATCACTATTATAAATTTTGCTTCACTATCTGTTAAAAACATAAATTTAACACAGAATAAATGCCTGAACAATCGATTTCGTGAAACTATTTGGGACTCTTATCTCTATTGAAAATGTAGGTCTTTGAAAAGCGCTGCGAAAATGGGAGGAAAAGAGAGGCTTCATAATAGATGGTGCTCTAAGGGTGCCCTGTCAAAATGTTATTCAGCCTGGCACTTTTTTCAGCATTCTTTGCTCAATTATGAATGAGTTTATTTACCCATAGCGGACTACATTCGATTCTACAGGACAATGTCTGTATTCCGAACATGCCTCTTTTGCATTGTTTATTCACGGATTTAAATATTTTATAAAACATAATTTTTGCCAAGAAAAGTAATAAAAACAGGATTTCCTGTTTTTACTGTTTATACTTTAGTATATTTCACTCAATTTTATTGGGACTTGGCTTCTCAAGAAATCATCGTCCTGAGGTTTAACCATCAAAGGACGATAATTTATCGTCGATAAAGTTTCATGCTTGTAAGAGGCGACAGGGATGGGAGGAAGTGGGCTTGAAGACGATTCCTACCTGTTAGACAATCGAAATCGGACTCAAAAATGGGATGAGTGAAAGACAGCCGTGCTCGATTTCGAGGTCGTTTTGTCGCTGCACGCTCCATTTTTCGACTTCTTTTCAGAAGAGCGCTCACAGGAGGGCGCTAAATCCTCTTGCTCCAGCAGGAATTGATCTTGAGCACGTCTTTGCTTCAGCTTTTCTCTACGGGAAAATGAATTCATCAGTTCCTTTCTTATTTCAAATGATAGCTAGAAAATCTTCTCAGCCGTCAAAAAGGATGATCAATTTTCGGGAAAAGTCAAAATGCTTAGCGCACGGGGTATTCCCAACCGGTCACCCATGTAAGTACTAACCCCGCCCGTCGTAGTTTGACTTCAGTGATCGGACGAGAACTGGTTTATTCTACGCGGTATGTCGCTAAGCGATGGCTGCTCAAGAAAGCAAGGTTTTATAGCAAAATTTTACTAGAACTATACATGAAATTATGACGAGTAACATTTATTTATCGAAATAGAAAGGGTTTTTTAATGAATTCAAAATTTCTAATTTGAAATAAACTTGTTTATTTGTTAAAACTAATTTCATTACTTTATTTTCCCTTTTGCAATGAAAAAAGATTATCTTCCAGCAATTCTCAATTGCAGAGTTCCTCCACGGTGAGAATCTTCCACTTGCCATTCTTCGCCTTTTCCCATGGCCGAGTCATCACGTGCGTTTGCCCCTCGCGCGCGCGCCGCCCACGCATGACTCAGCCGCTGCGCCCAAAATTCGTTTCGCCAAGATTGAACGAAAAATCCACGAAATCCAGGAAATCCGCCGATTCCACCAATTCAGCTGTAGCAAGAAAAGACTCTAGAAAGAGAAATCGAGCTCAGAGATGGGGCTTTCAAAGCTCTCAAGAAACAAGCGATTTAATTACGCGAAAAATTGCAAAAACGTACGAAGAAGAGCGATTGCTAAGAAACGCCGTCAGCGAAATTTAGGTAAATTTTAGTGGTATTTTAATACAGTCATTAATCTATGAAGTGTCCAATCAAAATAGCTTGATCGAAGTAAAATGAAAAATCTTACTTTCTTATCAAATTTTGTTTCTTTGAAAATCACTACTTTTCGATTTTAAAATCAGTTTTTTTGATTCAAAAAAATTACTATATTTTCATTTATTTATTGATAGAAAGATATTTCTTTGGACTAAAAGAATAATTTATCTTGGCTCGAAAACCTGAGTCAGGGTCCTGTGAAGTAGCGTAGCGGCTACGCTAGAATTTACAAAATGAGATATGCTATTAGTAATGGCGAAGGCGCTACGCAGCTTTTGCTAAAGATCTTTCAGAATCCTGACTCAGGATTTCGACACAGGCTGACTAATTAAGATTTACCATTCTTATTTTCTAAAGAAATATCTTATTCTAATTTTAAATTTGCGGCTTTTCGAAAAATCTCTTTTGGTACCCGACTCGGAGTTCGATTAAACATTCATTTACAGTTAAACTGACTGAAGAAGCAAAAGCACTGGCCCAGCACTGGAACTCTTCGAAAGGGTTGAAGGAAAACATGGAAACTCTCGGACTCGTCGCCGATTGCAGCAAAGCTATTCCGATTCAAAAAACAACGTAAGATTTTTAGTGAAAGTTTCTTTTGATTTTAACTTGACCTTCAGCCTGAAAAATGTAGACGAGAGAAGAATGAACGAAAAGAAGCCAACTTCTCAGCAGAAGGAAGTTCACAAGATTCTTGAGGACATCGCTGCCAACGAGTTTCACAAAGAATGGAGCGTCTCACAAGAAGACATTCACTTCGCAGTTCATATGTTCGACAGGCACGAGCTGGTAAGTCCATTTCTTATTCAAATAACAAAACGAAACGGGTTTTTTTGGCTTGACAAATCGACTGTTGATTATAAAATTTTCTTTCTTAATTCAAGGCCGAATCCGAACGTGGCTTCTCGATCTGCTTATAAATTTCTATGATCTCTTCATCTGTTTTGTTAGATTTCTGGGCTTGTGGGCCTGTGTAGAAAAACTGAGTCAGGGTTCGAAAAGAGATTATGTAAAAGCCTTGTTCAACTTCAGTCTATTTTTCAATGAGTTTAAAAAAGCCGACACCAGGCTTTTACTAAAGCTGTATTGGGACCCTAACTCAGTTTTCACCCAGGTTTACGGGCCGAGCTTTACTGAAGGGGTTTATATAGGGATGAGTAATATAGTTTGCCAATTTATTTAATTTAACTAAAACTGCTTCTAAAATCGCGTCTTTTTTATCGACTGTCAGTAAAAGACAAGCGAAAGAATGAAAAATTGTTGTTTACTTGAATTTCTAATCCTTTGTTCAGGACTTCGCGGCGATGGTTCGCGACCGGAAGAACGTCTACCAGCTGACTTCAGGTCAAATCCGCCAGAAGCTGCGAATGTTCCGAATGTCGAAGGTGCCCTGGGAATGGTACTGCAAGGACCGCCAGGAGCGTCACCTTCCGCCGCTCGACTTCAAGCTCTAGAAATTTTTGAGAAGAACTGCCTGTATTGTCCTCAAAATAGCGCTTTTAAACATGACGAGTCTAGAATCAATCTAGATTCGTCGTGCTTAGCCTGTGCCTTTTTTCCAGCGCTATGTCCCACGAAACGTAAGCCAAAAGTGCCTACGTTTCGCGGTTTTACAGATAATTTACTGTCCCTTTTTGCTGCTGCTGTGTCTCATTTTCTGTGGGAAGAACTCTCGATTTCTTCCTACGAGTTTAAACTTCGCCCTTTTCAGGGCGGACTGTATGCTCCGACAATTGCTCGATAAGCAACTGTATAATGCCGCATCAACTTACAGTCGCTGTGTCGCTGTATGTTGATCCGAGCAATAGCCTACCGAGCAAATTCACTCCGATACAATCATCACCACATTTTTAAAATGAAAAGGTTTAAAGAACGACTATTTTTCAGATCAATCTCGGATTTCAAGAGTCATGCCTAAGCAGATCAAAGAGATCAAGGAGTTCCTCAACACTGCTCGAAGGAAGGACGCTTCCGCTGTCAAGATCAAGCGAAACGTCAACAACACCAAGTTCAAGGTCCGATGCTCGCGATATCTGTACACTCTTGTCGTTGACGGTAAGCATAACCTCTTCCCTCCCTTCCCTAACTCTTCCTTTGTAGACCAAGAGAAGGCTGACAAACTGAAGCTCTCCCTTCCCCCAGGACTCCAGGTCAAGGACATCGGCCGACGAAAGTAAATCGCCCCGCCGCTGGATTTCAGAGCTACTGAAAAACCATAGTCTCGACTGAAAATAAACTACTAGTCTGAGCAATCATTCGTCTCTTTCCTTGTTGTCTCCAATTTGCATTTATTTCATTTAATTTGGCAGGTTATTCTAAGAAAATTTAATGTTAATCCTTTTCAAAAATTAATAGAAAAACCAGAGTCTCGGATACATGTATGGAAAACCTGAATCAACGTTCGAAAGATATTGAAGCCGCAACGCAGCTTTTTCAAGAAATGGGCCGCAAAGCTCACCATTTTGTGAACACTTCTAAAACTGGCGTAGCCGCTTCGCGGCTATCTACTTGAGAAAGCAGCTATCCAGTTTTTGAAAAAGTCTTGGTAGCCTCATTTGTGTCATCTTGATAGTACTTTTTTATCATCTGAATCAACTGTTAGGATTAAGAATGGCTGAAAACGCGCAAGTCCCGTCAACTCGCCACGGGCCCGTCTTCCAAAACGCGTGTAACTTTTGCTCTGGTAGTGGCCACGAAGCTGGCCTCTGCTGCACCCAACTCTCGATGCCGAGCGTCGATTCCGGCCTTGAAGTCGCATCCTCACAAATCGTCTCTCCCTACGGATCGCCAAACAATCGCAACAATCAAAAGCCCTCTCCCTGCGCTTCTCCAGTCTCCGTCTCAACTATGGGCGGTGTTCACTCTCATTCTTCTCCATTGCCGCGAATTCGCGTCTCCTCGCCGGGAATAGCAGCGTCTTCCGGTTCTCCGATCGTCACTTCTACTCCTGCTCAGCCGCGGAGAACGATGCAATCTTCAACCATGCCTACTTTCAGCTCCACAGGCGGCATGGAGTCCAAAACGAACCTGATCGTCAACTACCTTCCACAGGTGATTTCAGACGTCAACTTTGCTTCAGACTTAATTTTAAGTCGAGAGGCCGCTTGCGGCTTCGAGTTAAAAAGAGAAAAAGCCGCGCGAATCGCAGCTGTGCTTATTACTCTAAGCCGCGAGCAGCTTCTCCAGCTTGATTTAGCTTCCAGACTTACATAGATTCGAGCAAAGACCCTACTTCTTACGTTCATTAAAATTTCTTACATTTTAGAACTACACACAAGATAATCTACGCGAACTCTTCAGCTCAATTGGCGACATCGAAACATGCAAGCTCTGCCGCAATCGGGACACGAAGCTCTCCCTCGGCTACGGTTTCGTCAATTTCCGACGAGCAGGGGATGCGAAAAGAGCTGTCAGCCAGTTCAACGGCCTCAGTCTTCAGAATAAAACGATCAAGGTCTCCTTTGCGCGTCCGTCATCCAACATAATCAAGGTGAACTTGAGTTATTTGACGTTTTAAGGTAACTCTTCGTTATTTCAGAACACGAACTTGTACGTCGCTGGAATACCGCGCTCCGCGACGCTGCAGGAAGTAAAGAACCTCTTTTCTCGAATTGGAAAGATCATTTCGGCGCGAATCTTGCACTGCAAAGACACAGGACTCTCCAAAGGAGTCGCCTTCGTCCGCTTCGACACGCGTTTGGAAGCAGAGCGCGCGGTCAAACTCATGCACCAGTATAATTACGAAGGCGAGACACTTACCGTCAAGGTAAAAAAGAAGCACCAATGCATCCGTATTATATAATGCGTTATATGATAGATAGTCGATCGCAAGACTTTGAATCGAGCAGCATACGAGTTTGGCCCCGACATTTTCGTACGTATTTATTCTCTGCAATAAATATGTTAAGTTTTCACAAGGGAGTATCGTAGTTGTCGATTTGGGCATCGATCGGTTTGAGACTCTATCTTTCAGCTCTTAAAAGTTTTACCTCAGAGCAATCTTTTAGATCTACTAAAGAGCTAGTAACAAATCGAGAAGCCGCTTGCGGCTCCGAGCTTATAGAAGGAAAGCCTAATAGTTTTGGTCGATCGGTGCTCAAATTGACGACTACAGTGTAGTCACTACACCCTTAATCACAACCAAGAACGCCCTAACATCATTCAGTTCGCCTCTCCAATGGAAAAGGCCGAAAAAGGGATCCAATCGAACCTGAACGAGAACGGAAATGCCTCGATGAAAGGCAATTCTAATCAGCAGCCAGTTGATCTAAACTTCCAGCAGTTCCAAGAGAACTTCCAGGCTCGTGTTTTTCAAAGTCTCCGTCTTCTCCGGAATGGCTTTCATTCACTGAATGAAAGGTTAAGTCCACCAAAGAAAAGCTCACCGCAGAAGATGATTCTCGGCTACTCGCCGCACTACCCGCCCCACACGCCGCCCCGACGTGATCCTCTTTCTGGACGCACTTCTTCGACTTCAGAAGACAGTCGTAGTCCAGGTTTGTTCATTTCAAAAGAAGAAAAAGATTCTTTTAAAGCTTCTCAACCTTCTTTTTTCAACTAAAATGTTTCAGGAAAAAGCTTTTGGCAGAATTTAATACATACTGCCCTGTATGTATTTACAGTCAGGTATTGGTGTTGAACTTCTAGTAGTTATTTCGTAGTCGTGAAATCAAATCGCTAGAATCACGATTTGCGCTTGATTAACAACATTGATTGTTTCAATAATTAACTACTAATTTATCGCTCAGTTATTTATTGCTCTATTTATAACTCTTACAAATGTGGAATTTCAATTTGAAAAATTTTGCATTTGTTATGTTTGATCGGTGTAGATTTACCATAGCTTGCGCTTTTGAATTCTATTCATTTCATTTTCAGAAGCATCGACCTCGTCTCCTCCAGCTGCGTACTCCTCCCGTCGACGTAGCTCCGTGCCTGTCTTCATTTCTGTTTCAAACTTGCCACCAGATGTGACAGAATCAAAAGTCTGGGAGCTCTTTGGCCCCTTTGGAGCTGTCAATTCAATCAGCATCACTCGACGGGAGAGTGAATCAAGGTAGGCTTTCATAAAGGATTAACGCACGTAACACTTGTTTCCTTTAGCAATCCAGTCAAGAAAATCGTTACTGGCACTGTACAAATGCCCGTTTACCAGGATGCCCTTGGTGCTATCTGCGCTCTCCAAGGAACCGAGGTGAGAAAACCTTTCTTTCAGCAGCATCTAAGGTCACTTTTTAGCTCTCGAAAGGCTACAAGCTCCGCCTCGAGTTCCAGCTCCCCGCGATGGGATGCAGCAAAGCCAACTGAGTCTCAATTATTGAGATTAAAAGAAGTTCAACGTCCGTCCTGCTCTATTTTACTGAAAACAAACCGCTTATAATACTGTATTATATCACCTAAAAAGTTCAAAACAACTACTTTTTCGACAATGGTCAGTTGAAAAAGTTCTCTCTTCCTTTTTTATCACTTTAGTTTATTCTTATTCTATTGCTTCTATTACATGTTTTATTTAATTTTAAGGCTATCCCCAGCGATAGCCACAAGCTCATTTTCTTCACTACATGCTCCCATAGCAGCTTCTTCAAAAAAGACTGCTCTTCACTTAAGTTAAACGCCTTTATTATCAAGCCCATTTATCTTTCAATTTTTTAACTCCCAATTTTGAGCTGCGTCTCAGGAGGTTAAGTACTCTCTTCTTTGCCGGGCCTTAGTTTTTAGTTTCACCATTTTCTTCCAATTATTTAAACGCTCCTTATTCAATTTATGATCAATTCGTTGTCTGTTCAGATCGCTAGAATCGTTATCAGCAAGAATGTACAACGGGGTGGGTCTCACCACCGCCCGTGGTTCGGGCACCAACGGCTATGTCCAGACCAACATGGCATTTATCCGCAAGTCGAGGCTCGAGACAAAAGTCAAGACCGACGATGATATCCGAAAAATGGAAGCGATGCTCAATCGAAAGCCCAATCAAGGTACAGTTTCTCTCGTCGTCGAAGAAAGAAGCTCCTCTAGTTTAAAAAAGATAGTATCAATTTATTGCGTTTTTAGAAATTTTGTCACATCAGGCGAAGAGAAAAGTCGAAGTAAAAGTGCTCGAGCTTCGTGAAGCGATGGAAGATGACGGCAAATATGACGAAGAAGAGATTGAGGTACTCTTCCTTGTTTTTTCTTAATAAATCATATTGGTAATCAGGCTAAATGCGTGACGTTCCGAGAGATGTTGCTGAATAAGGAAGGCTTTTTGGACACAGTGGAGGCAAAGTCGTCCCGCTCGAACGAAACGCACCAGTTGGCGGCGCAAAACGAAATGAAGAACAAAAAAGCGTGTAGCGCGTTTGGCATTCGAGAAGACTACAAGCCTGGTGCAGCTTTTACTGAAGGTAAAAAAGAAAGACTTACTAGTGTAGTTGGGGAATAATTTCAAGGCAGCGCGAGTTTGTTTGATCGACAAGTTCGAGCATCGTGCTGGTTGAATTGTAGTTGAGCATGATTTTCGATGAAGTGATGCTTTCACCAGAGCAGGAGTGTTCTTTGAGCCGCCATTGAATTTTGAAATGGTGGATTTTGAGATGAGTTGTGTTGTTTTGAAAGGGAGCGATTTCAAACGTTTTCATCGTGTATTCTTTACCATCCGTTTTTGTACGTTTTTCAGTCTCGCGCACCAAACTATCATCTACCTTAAGGGGGGGGTCGACGAGAATTTTTCAGGGGTGATCGTAATTTCTCTTGTACACATGGTCTGGCTATGAAACTTATATTTTTGGAATTGTCAGATCCTCCCGAATCCGTTAAGCCTAAAAACATTTGAGAAAAATGAGATTTAGGGGGTGAAATTATGAAAAATGTAAAAAGAATGGCCATTTTTGGTGCATTTTCGCGAAAATGCCCCTACTTAGAGGGGATTTTCGACCGATTTTTTCTGGCGAAAATTTTTTCTAGTTTTCGCCGCCTGATTATTTCAACCCTTTTCTATCCACCAGTATACTCAGATTTTCCCTATCTAATCCGGTTTTCCCGCATTTTTGGTCACGGAAATCCCGATTCTCGTCGACCCCCCCCTTAAGGGACCCCGCCGACCGAGCCGCGCGCGCGTGTCACGCTCTTTTTCCTTTCAACTTTTCGTTAGGATATTTTCATTAGATTTTAATGAAATTTTACATGCCAACTAAACTTTTTATTCTCTTTCTCGTACATTTTTTAAAATCTTTCTATCTTTTGGCTACGCCGAGTTATTGCTGAATCTTGGGCGCCCGCTTTCAAGTGTACATAAGTACTCGAAATCTTCGGATTGACACTTCGAGACTACCACCATTGAAAAGCCCAGGCTTTCTTTGACAAGGCCTACTTATTGAGATTTCCTGGAAGCGTTTACTTATCTGATTAGCGAGGGATTAATGAGGGTCACCTGGAGCGCTCAGCGTGAACTTCTCGCCCGTTTCAATTATGCTCGCGCGACTTCAGCCATGGAAATTGGCAAAAAATTTTGAAGACAAGAATAACAATTTTTTTATTAAAACAAAATCAATATTTTCAGAGAATAAATAAGATAAATAAAGAATGATTATTTAACCTTCGACTTCCTCCTCATCATCTATGAAATCCGAAGCTGAATTTTCTTCCTCAAATTGAAGTAGCTCTTCGAAAGTTGGTATTTCATCAGCATCATCAAGATCTTTCGCCTCCAAAGATTGAATATGGGCCTGGCGAGCATTGTCGATGTCACGCTGAACCTGAGAAGCATAGGTACCAAGGTCAGCAAATTGTTTCTGTGTTTGTCGCCTTTTGTTTTGAATTTCCGCTTTTTTCTTCATTTTTACATCACATTTCTTTTTGCTTTCTTCATCAAGTCGCTGAAGACGATCGAGTCCAACATTTGAAACTTTGTACTGTAGTTTCTTATGAATTTGACGAATCGCATTCACTTCACCTTCATTGTAGATCAGGATTGCCGTCGCTCCCGCGACTTCATATCGATAATTTAGAGGAGAAGCATAGGTTCCCTTGACCCATAATCGTCGACGGATCATTTCAGCATGTAGATATTCAACTGGGCTTGTTGTTCCAGTTTGACCACACTCTCTGATGTAATTTTCGCCAAAATGTGTGCTGATAAATTTTCGTAAGCGCTCTTCGATGATTTCTTGTGTCAAATTTCCAAAAGGTTGAAAGATGCCAGGTCCTCGTGGGCAGTTTTCATCGCACATCGTGTGGTCGCTGTAGGCGTGTCGCAGGGTTTTCTCCATTTTATTCATGGCATCCTCATGTGACCACTCACCAGATGCTCGGTTCGTGATGATTTCCATGATAGCAAATTTGACTCGCATGTGAAACTGGAGAAACTGCTTCTTTGTAAATTTGTCGGCACCGGAACCTGTCTTGAAGTTTCGCAAAAATGTTCCATATATATTCTTTATGATGTGAGCAACATCCGAGTGAAATGCAAGATTGATCAATGGAATCATCAATTGACGGCATTTCTCAGCATCGATGTAGACATTTGTATTTGATGGGTCTCGGATTTTGGCGTCGGCGTCGCATGCGACTTGGATGACATGATCTGGGAGAGCTTTGTGGATCGGGAGGAGTGTTTCTTCAAAAACATGTCTTGTGCCGATTTTTTCAAGTGCAGAAGAAGCTGTGCCAGTCGGTGCGACAGTTCCTCGCTGGTACTTTTTCAGGTGTTCGTCTGAGATTTCTTGTCGCTTCTTGACAACTTTTGATCCAATGATCTTGTATTTTCCATCGACTTTTGCTGCGCAGCTTACCAGACATCCTTGAGCACTGTTTTTCTTGATGCCTGAAATAAAAGTGTTAATTTTTTCTTAGAAAGGGTAAAAATTTACTTTGAAACGGTGAAAATTTACTTAGAAAGGGTGAAAATTTACTTAGAAAGGGTGAAAATTTACTTGGGCAGGGTGAAAATTTACTTAGAAAGGGTGAAAATTTACTTGGGCAGGGTGAAAATTTTCTTGGAAAGGGTGAAAATTTACTTAGAAAAGGTGAATTTTTACATAGAAAAATTATTTTTTTGTGTAATCAGTTACCTGAATCATTGTATGTGCCATCTACAGCGACAGATACTGTCTTCTCACTGGCATTTTTTCTTTCCGAAATGAGCAAATTACGCGCGTTGAGCATTGACTGATTTGCAAGATCCATGATGATTTTGTCGACTTTGTCTTGATACTTGTCGGCAGTAGAGGCTCCCTTGACAAAATCAGGCAACCGTTTGTGTCCACCAATCGTTTCTCCACTCATCCCTATGCCTGCAAGTTGTCTTTGTGTCTGGGTATCTGTAATTCCAGCCATGGTTTTTGCTGCTTGAAAGAGAAGATTGAAGGTTTCATCGACGAGCCAGCATCCAAGAGAATGTTTGCAGAAAGAGCAGGACACAGTCGCGTAGAAATTGAGAAGAACATTGGTTGACAAGCCGAACCTCAATGTATGAGTCTTCTTACATTTCGGACAAGCCGTTTGGTTGAAGAGAAAGTCGAGGTTGAGGTTATCAGCGAAAAAACAGTTCTTGGTCTTTCAACCTTGATTTTCTTCGATTCATTTTTTGCCATTACTTTGGCGCTTTGTTGCACCCATGGTGCAATTTTCCAAAAATAAGGCTTATATGCAATTTGTGTTTGCATTCTAGCGTCAGAGAGCTCCTATCAGATGAAGAAAACCTAACAAGCATTGGTCTCTTTCATTAGTTCGGCTGATTTTTGTCTCCTCTGGTATCACCCGCGGAGCGCACGCGCCAATCCCGCTGAGCGCTACAGGTGACCCACATTAATCCCTCGTTAATCAGATAAGTAAACGCTTCCAGGAAATCTCAATAAGTAGGCCTTGTCAAAGAAAGCCTGGGCTTTTCAATGGTGGTAGTCTCGAAGTGTCAATCCGAAGATTTCGAGTACTTATGTACACTTGAAAGCGGGCGCCCAAGATTCAGCAATAACTCGGGGTGGAAAAAAGATAAGAGAATTTTAAAAAGTCTATGAGAAAGAGAATGAAAAGTTTAGTTGGTGTGTAAAATTTCATTAAAATCGAATGAAAAAATCCCGACGAAAAGTAGCAGGGAAAAAGAGCGAGGAACGCGCGCGAGGCTCGGTCGGCGGGGTCCCTTAAACCGAGTAAGATCAATCCAATTACTGATAACCCCACCATTACACCGTACATCCCTGTACAGCTCTTGTCGTTGCATCTGTACGCAAACAAGCCGAGTTTTTTCCTGTAGCTCGACACGTACACCAGATAGATCTTGCCGTCATCCACGAGATGCAAAAAGTGTCGCTTGTTTTTACCCGCTGATAAAAGAACAGCTCGAACTATGGGTTCGGTTTCAGTAGAAGTAGCGGGCTGAGGGTAATGTAAATAAGGGTAATAGTGACGAAACGGTGATGGTATTTGAAGGGGCGTTTCTTCGAAAAGTTGCTGTAAAAAACTTGATGGTTCGCTTTGAAAATTGAGGTTGTAGTCAATATATTCAGCAGTACACGACAGCAGTGTACTACACGTTTCATTAGGATCAGCTTGTTCGTTTAGTAGCGATTGTAGCCATTGAATAGTTTCATACGACTCAGGCGACAGTATTTGATCCAGAGCGTTGAGTGCTGCAATGTTCCTGCTACCTAAAAAGCTCATTCAAAGCGGATTCAGATCAGTTTTCGGTAGAACTTTGTGACTTTTGTTAAATAGTACCTTGAAAATCATCCCCTTGCTCCATTTTCTCTTTTATTTCACAGCCTTTAGTAAATGAAGTTCCTAAGACAGAAATCTAGAGCATTATTTTTGTATGTAATCAACTCTAGAAAGACAAAACTAATCACCTGTTTCAGAATACCAACTTGCACGAGCAGAAGATGCAAGGAAGAGAGCAGAAGCTCGCGAGCAAGAAAAGGTCGAGCGACAAAAGCGCCTTGAAAAAGTGATCATCGAGCGAAAGCAAAAAGAACTGGCGGACAAGGCGAAATACAACTGGATTGATTCGGACGAAGAAGACTACGAAAAGAAGAAAGCGGAGAGAAGGCAAAAGAAAAAGTCGAGAAAAGACCAGGATAAGGCGGCGCCTGAGACGGAGGTGAAACAAGAACGACCGGATTCGGACATGGAAATAGACGATGTTGTCAAGCAGGAGCGAGAAGAAGCCTCGCCCAGAAGACGATCACCCAGTCCAAAGGGTCGAAGATCGAAGAGTCCGAGAAGAGGACGCCCCTCGCCAAGCCCAAAGAGACGAAGAGAGTCTCGCAGTCCAAGAAGACGAAGATCTCGAAGTCCCCCTCGCAAAAGGCGATCGCCCTCTGCAAGTCCAAGGAGAAGACGATCTCGTTCAAAGGTAAATACTCTCCTTTTTTTAACGAAAATAACGTAGTTCTTCTTACAGACTCCTAAGAAAAGCCGTGACGACGAGCTGGTGGCTCCCGAAATTGCCGAAAACATCAAGAAATCCGTACTAAAGCTGATTCCCAAAAGTGAGAAACGATCATCGCCCGACCGTCGCCGTCGAGAACGAAGCCGCTCGAAGTCGCGAAGCCGCAGCAGAAGCAGCGATCGACGAAGACGGAGGAGAAGCCGCTCCCGCTCGCGTAGCCGCTCTGGAGATCGACGCCGACGACGAAATCGACGAAGCCGATCTTCTTCGTCGAGCTCGTCTTCTCGGTCGAGATCCAGATCTAAATCAAGAGATAGACGCAGAAACAGACGCTCAAGAACTCGCTCTCGATCAAAGGTACTTTTTACAAGCACTTCTCACCAAATAACCTCGATTTTTAGAGACGCGGTAGACGATCCTACTCTCGATCTTCAAGCTCCTCATCGTCAGCGTCGTCGAGAAGTTCTCGATCTCGATCACGTGGCCGAGACAACCGGGGTCGCTTCAAACGCGAACGGCGCTCTTCGTAAGTCCTTAATGCATATTTACCCAGGGTCAATGATTGGGATCTTTTTCGGTCATCAAAATTATATATCAAATTGCAATTCAACCGCGCCCTCTTGTGGCTATTTGTTTAGGCGTATCTCTGCAGGTGATTTTTGTCTTATAAACAAGATAATTTGCAAGGGACAAAAATATATTCTAAAATGTAACCCAACCTAGAGTTTAACTCCTAATAGCATTCTCCCGATTCCAACGCTCTATGCTGCATAGACACCAAAAATGTTGATTTTTTATAAAATGAATTCTAAATACATAGAATCACTTAACCAGCACAGTGGATCCTTATGTCATAAATAACGGTTTTGCAATCACAGAGAAGCGTATGCAGTTCCTCTTTTTGTAACCTCTTCCTTTATAAAACCTATTTTAGATCCTGATCTGCAATCCAGAACTGCCATCAAATGGAAAAGAAACCATCAACTTAAGGATATAAGCTATGAATTTGAACTTTCGTAGCGCCTAAATGCGACGTAGGATCATTTTCATTTCAAAAGCAGTCCTACGTTAAATTGCACGTAGAACTCAAATCTGGAGTTTTTGAAAAAAATTTTATGGAAAATTTTCTCTCTAGAGCGATTTCAAATCTTACGCTCTCGATTGCTCGAATTTTTTCCATTGAATTGCTAAAACTAAACCGTGTCTTTTATTTTGATGATGTTAAGCTAGAAAATTGACGGGCTTTTATTTCAAAACTCCCTCAAATTTTCATTCTAGCGTTTTCCTCTTTCTTGCTCGAGTTTTTCTTCTTTTTGTGCTTTTTCGCGTGCAACCAATCAAAGCGCTCGGGGCACCCGCGCCACTCTCACGGAAAAGAAGAGTTGAGAGAGCGAGCGCCCATCGCGCCGCTTTTTACACTATTCACGCGCTGGGTAAGCCTCATGGAAATGGCTCTAAAATCGTTTTCGGTCGGAATTAGGAAAAACTGATCCGTCAATTTTGTAGATAAGGGCTAAGACAAGTTATTCATCGAAAAAACTCGACCGATTTAGTGGAAAAATTTCGAGAAATCGAGAGCGTAAGATTTCAAAACGCTCTAAAAGGAAAATTTTCTATAAAATTTTTTTAAAAAATACCAGATTTGAGTTTTACGTCCATTTTTAGGTAGGATTACTTTTGAAGTGAAAATGATCCTACTTCGCATTTAGGCGCTACGAAAGTTCAAATTCATAGCTTATATCCTTAAATAAGAAAAAATATCGACATAAACTTGTTTTTGTAAACATTCACAACCCTCTTTACTTGCTTTTTTCCAAATAAAAAATACCCCTCTGTGCAAAAAACAGCGACCGTCTTTTTTTATTTCCTATCTATAAAAAAATGCGTTCTTTCTTCGCGGGTTAGGATTTGCGGCATTCTTCTTTTGGGTTGTAATGGACAGAACAAATATTGTTTGGCGAAACTCATACTGAGAACAAAACAAAAAAAACGGCGCCCTTGTTAGTTGTTAGGCGAATTCTGAAATTGGACTTTTTTCATTCTTGAAGGAGAGAGGTTTTTTCTGGTAAAGGAGAAAGAAAACCTTTTGATCAAATCACCCAGAGCGCGAAAAGAAAAAGAGCGGGAGACCAAGTTGGCCCCACTCCAGCTTTCCTCGTATACCTAAGGGTATATCCGCCAGAGAACTCGGTGAAAGGAGCATTTTTTACACGCGCAAGTTTTTTATCACCTTGTCATTCAGAGAGAGGACTTGAATTTTCTGACACTTTTTTGTTCTTGATATTCCTCGCGAGAAATCGTAAGGGAGTAGACAGGGAGAATTAAGTTTTTCTTCTATCTTTGTTTATTTAGTTAAGGGTGTTGCTGTGTTAAATTTAAGAGAAAAGTCCCTATTCTTGTGCTCTACCCAAACGGGCTGCAGCTGTTTATTTTCTGCCAAATTAGTCTCTCATCTGTTTATATTCGCTCTTAAAATTATGGTGGAAATATTCAAATTAAGGGAACAGCTATGGCCTTCAATTTTCACGCTCCAAGTCCAGTAGAAAATTTCAACTTCAGATAATTGAGAAAATCTCAGTTTTCGTCAAATTTTGAAAGAGTCTGTCTGAGATCTGTCAAATTAAACTGTGGGATTATCACTTTTATTTTATTTTTGTTCGAAAAAAGAGAATTTTTTTGGATTTCTATTTCTTCCTTGATTTCCAAAATCTTAGAAGAGTAAATTTAGTAAGTAGCGGCTTTTGAGTTTGAGGTGTATCTTACGAGCGTGATGACAAGGGCAGAATCGTAATTGCTCGCGTTTCCGCGTTTCTGAGATTGCCAATCATAAAGATTCATTAAATCTAAACCTGAGCATTTTTTTAACGATCAAAGACATTCATCGTGCATTATTATGGAAGAATACACCTAGAGCAAACACTAGAAAGAAACAATCATGTCTCGCACTTTCATTCTTCCGATCAAAAACAAGGTACAAATTTTCAATAAGTTCTTTTCATGGGTTCAGCAACCTGTGTTCAAAACCTGAGTCAGGGTCTGAAAGATGTTAAACTAAAAGCCGCAAAGCGGCTTCGCCAAAATAAAATCTATTTCTTTTTTAACTCTGCTGAAGATCTTTCAGGCCTGACTCAGGTTTTGGACAAAGGTTGCAGAACCCAGTTCTTTCCTCAATTAATTCTCTCGAAACAGTATTTTCATCGCCCAAAATCACATGTTCAAATCACTGGCAAAAGAAGACTGCGAGTCTTGAATACATTCAATCATTTTCTGTCTAAAATTATTGTGTCCCTCCTTATCTATCAAATGCGTTTACGACAGGATGATCCGATTCAAAAATTTATTTATTTTTTGACGAGCTCCAGTCTCAAGAGCAAAAGGCATCAAGAGGATATTAAGTTCAAGACTATTTCTTTTTCAATTCTTCTGTTTACTTTGCTGAACTTGGTTTTTGAGCGACTGAGAGCTACAGTAGTTCAAAATTGACACTTCAATCTCAAAAGAAAAAAGAGACGAGAAAAGGGTTCTGAAACTGGGCTCGGGAACCTGTGTACGAAACCTGAGTAAGGCTCTGAAAAGCGAAGAATACGCGGCTCTTCATTTTTACTCATGAAAGTCAGCCCTGACTCAGGTTCTGTACACAGGTTGCCTAGCCCAATTTTTCAGAATACTAAATTTGATTGATTGGAAAATTAGTTCTGACAGCTCTAAGGCTCTAGAATGAATGCAAGTCTAGCCAACCGGAACACTTGAGTCTTTTCGAATTTTCAGAAAATTTCTTGTCTTTTTTCGGCAAAAAGAGAAAGGTCTGGAAAACAGAAGTCACAGGTGTTTTTCACTTGTTTTCAAAGAGAGAACTGTTTTCGTCTTTTTTATTTTGGTGATCCGCAGCTTTGCGGTGAATCTGGATTAACTGTGTATTGATACGTCTGTAAAACTCCAATCTGAGTAACTTCACAAACAGACAAAAAGAAACGCGCTTTTTTCCACACTTACCTTTTTCGTGAGCAAGAAAGTCAAGTTTTTGTTTTTTCAGAAATCGCGCTCGTCAAATGAGAAAATGACGGATCCACTGAAGTATTTGAATCGGGGACCGGAGTACCTCAGAAACGCCATCGCCCCGCCCAAGACTTCCAGAGTGAAGCGACAACTTTCAGCGGCCGAGAGGCTCAACATTCAAAAACCGACGAAAAGAGAACAAGCAGAAACTAATCAAGTAAGATTTTTCTTAGAGCGATGATACCTATATTCTCGATTTTTCATCTTTTCCTTTATCAGTTCCGATAGAGCGAGAATAAAGAATAAATTTAAGGGGACTCGGCAACGTGAGCGACCCGCAACTGCTCCTGTGAAGAAAAAAGCTTCAGACCTCGACGTAAGACTGTTAAACTCTATCTTATTTTAACCCCTAAACGACCAAATGGCGAAAATTGAGCGTTATCTTCTGTAGAGGGGCCATCAATACTTCCTATTTACATTCAAAGAAGGCCAGAAAAAGAGACCTTTTATAAATGTTTTTTTTAGTTATGCACTGCCGAAAGCTTGTTCCAAAAGCCGAAGGGAGTATGCCCGGCTGGTTACGCGGCGCGTCTGCTCAGCCAAAACGCATCTTCTGGGGCTGACTCCTCCCTCAAGCCCTCGCCTAGACGTCCTACAACTGCCCAGCCTTATTGCATCTCTTCAAAACACAACAGACGTCTACAAGGTAAACCAATTACTTCTATCTCGATCTCCTAAAATGCGTCTTTTTCAAAGAAGGCTCTCCCGAAAACCGAAAACTGCGGACGCGATCAAACTCCCTCGACAAGTTCTTCGACAGTTTAGGTAAGCGAACCCCCTTTATATTCCCAAATTAACAGGAAAATCAAGGAGGAACGCTGATGCCTCAGTCAAATCCACCCTCGATCGTCCCGTCCGGCTCGGTTTCGGATTTGTCTGGACTTTCAATGGCGGCCAGCCAGCTCATTCGTTCTGCCTCTTCGTCTACTTTAGACGATGACTCTCCCCTCCCCATCAAATCGCCCAAAGAAGGTATTTTTCAGGATATTTATTTCAGAATAAATGTGATAAATCGACTCATTAGCGAAAAGAAAAGCATTATAGAAGTCATTTCATTTTTTCAGTTTTCTCTTTTTCACTCAATATGCATCTCGTTCCATAGAAATGAGCTGTTGAAGTTACCCCATATTTGAATAGCAAATTTTATCCGACAATAAAATGAGTCTCTCAAAAGATCGAGCAACTAAACAAACCCTCATTTTTTAGCGCTTAGTGTACCTTTCGTTGAGAATATCTTCGGTCCCTAGGGCCTTCTTTAGAAGTTCCTACTCCAAACTCGGCCAATCAAAAACTGGATAGAAAATTTCGTTATCGTAAGGGGCCATTGTAAGCCCCGTTTTTCAGCTATTAATTTTATAGATTTTCAACATACTAATACATTCAATTCAGTGTCTGTAGTGGACAAACGAATCCGAGTGATGATGTGGCTTTCCAAGTGCAAACCGGCGCCGGTGTTTTCAACCCCCGTCAAAGGCTGATTTCTGAAAAGCGTCTCCCTTTTAATTCTCTTTTTCCTATTCAACATTCATCTGTTTTTATCATCTCGACCAAAAGACAATTCAGACAATTCTTCTCTTTTTTCCTTTATACACACATTTCGTTTTCAGTCTACTTTTTACTCTTCGCTGCATTGAAATTTGAAATTTTCGCATTTTAAAACTCATTCATCAATTAAACAAAACAAAAACTATCGACTTGGAAAATAAACTATTTTTGCAACTCAGACCCCTTTTTCATGCCTTTATCAATATTATTATAACCATCAGAATTTTCAATTCTTTTCGAAAAACATGATTCTGCGACGTTTTTAATAGGACAAAGAACTTGTTTCTTTAAAAATCATCCTTCTCGCATGCAGTAAGGATCAGTTGATCCTTTATTGGCAAGTCCTTTTCAATTTCTACCTCAACAGACGAGAGATTCAACGAGAGATTCTATTTTCCACAGAAGATTTGATCGATCACAGCGCCATTTTCTATCTTGCCGATTACATTAATTTTTGATGAGCTCGAATGCCCTCCTTTCAATTCAACTACAGTCGCGCGTCAGTTTCTATTTTCGTAAATTTTCAACACCCAAATTTTTAGCGAAAAAAGGGGCACCATTCTGGGCTCGGCAACCTGTGTAGAGACCTGACTCAGGGTCCTGAAATATCTCTAATAGAAGTGCTTACGCGCTTTTTCACGACCCTGACTCAGGTCTTCTTGTCAGGTTGCTGGGTCAGCCTGCACGCCAGGTACTGTAATTCTTTTTGTTTCCGACCTATCAATGTTCTATTTTGATTGATTTCCAAAACTGTATTTAACGATTATTCCGATCTGTTTCCGAATTTCGATTCTAGCGTTTCCTTTTTCTCCGAATCCATGACCTTTTCAAAAAAGACCTGTGTTTTAATCTCAAAAAACATAAATAAATTATTTTTTCTTTCTGTAACTCGATCTTCCTCATTTTCACTCATAAGTTTAAATTACATTATGTGCAGTACAAAAAATAAAAAGCTATTCAAAAGTTTAAAAATTCGCGAAAAAGAAAGTTTCTTCAAAAACAAACGTTCAAACTAATTTTTAAAGATTCTCTTCCATGATTTCATTCTCTTCCAACAAAAAAACACTTTCAGAAAAAATGATTCAAGCAAAAGGAAATGAACTTTTATATTTTAGAAAAAGCTATTTATAATGTCACTTTTGTGGAAAAGATTGCCTATCGCAGTAAAAAGTATGACTATTGGTTGTACAGTTATGGGCGGTTTTGTTGCTATAGGAAGGGTTTTAAATATATATATATAAGAAAAAATAAGTCTGCTAAAAAATATGCTTCAACAAATTGATTCCGCACGCATACTATTTTTTGGCCAATCAGGTCGCAAGGAAACGTACGTTATAATGAACCGCTTCTGTAGAAAATCATAAATTTCCAATTTGTGCATTATTTGGGCCTGGCAACCTGCGTGTCAGGGTTCTAAAAGAGAGGTTGTTTATTGAACCTATTTCAGAACCCTGACTCAGGTTTACTGCACAGGTCAAGCTCAGATACTTAAGGGGGAGGTCGACGAGAATCGGGATTTCCGTGACCAAAAATGCGGAGAAACCCGATTAGATAGGAAAATTCTGACTTTTCGGATTGAAAGAAAAGGGTTTGAAAAATTAACCGGCGAAAAGCAGAAAAAAAATTTTTTGAAAAATTTTTCAAAAATTAGGGTTGAAGTGGGGGTGTCTCGTGACCAAAAAATCTCGAAAACCGAGTTTTTTTTTCTTCATCAAATAAAATTTATAAATAGTTTAGACCCTTTAAAATTAACCGGCGATCAAAAAATTAAGAGTTACTTTCATAAAAATTTTTTTTTATTGATTACAAATATTCGATTCTCGTCAAAATCGACATTTTTGCCCATTTTTTCATGGAAATTTCTGCAAAAATCACAAAGACTCGGATTTTTTTTTCAAAATAATTAGTCAGAAATCATTTTAAAACAATGCCTAGTGCATGATATTCAGTTTCAGATAGTTTTTGGACGAAATCACCAACGAATTATTTTCAAGAAATTTCAAGTTCGAGACTTAAAATCGAAAATTTTACATTAAGAAGTTCACAAATTGAGAAAAAGCTAGAGACCAAAAATACTCCTCTTTTATCGAGGAATCCAAAAATATAATCAAAATTTTGAAAAGGCGAAAAAAAAATTCTCGACGACCTCCCCCTTAATTTAGAAAATTAAAATTAATGATTTTCTACAATTTTTCCCACAGTAACAGTACGTTTTCTTACTCCCTGATTGGCCAAAAAGTAGTATGTTTGCGGGGTCAATTTGATAGAGCATATTTCCCTCCTGGAAAATGATCTATCTCATAATTTTTCGTAATCTGGCTACATGCCAAAAGTATAAAAAAAGAAGCACCGATCAGTGGAGTAACTGTACTCTTTCTTTCTCTCCCTGCCATGTGGGAAATTAACTTCTCAATACACGTGGTCGGTAAAACCGACCACGGCGACTTTGGCCCTCAATTTCTTCGAAGGTGGTAATCCGTTTGACCAAATTTTTGCAATGTGCACTTATATGAACAAACCGAACCACTTTGCGAAGTTTCGTGAAATTTTTCAAGAGGGATGGCGCTTTGCACCAGACCTCTTTCGAGCTAATTTTCGAAAAATTGGAGGGTTTTTTCTCCTTGATAATAACATGAGTAAATAGCTGAGTGTTCAGGCTTTCTAACACTATAGTTTTGAACATATGACCTCGACGGAAATATGAATAAGAGATCAAAATAGTCGGCGCTGTTTTTCACACTCCGAATTTGGCGCGCCGCGCGGGGCTGAATAATGCTTGGTGGTCGGTTTTCCCGACCCCGTGTTTTGAGCGCTTAGTCGCCCGCCCGTGTATTGAGAAGTTAACACATTTCGACTGATCGAAATACATCGAAATTTATGTTTTCCGAAAATGAAAAGCAGGGAAAGTGAAAGATTAAAACCTCTTTGAGAGAAATATCAAAATTACAAAGATGACATTGCCGAGGCGGAAAATAGACTGGAAAATCATCAACGAGATCGGGTGAAAATCGGAGAGGCAAAATTAAGAAATGCTCTTGCAGGAACGGATTTTTAGAATTTTCAAGACCATTTTTACTCTTGTTTTTTCATCCATATCATTCGGGATAGGCCTTCCCCAATATTGTCGATGAAAAATCGACATTATAGGTCCAAGATAGTCGATAAAACTTTCGAGGTTGAGCCGAAGATTGACAATTTTTAGTAGAAAAGCTTGTACAAAAATTTGGCAATCTTAGGCTTAACTACAAAAGTTTTATTAGCTATCTTCGACTCATAATGTCGACTTTTTATCGACAATTTTGGGGAAGGCCCAAGGCGAAAAAACTAAGATGTGGATAAGGTTATTCTGGTTATAAGATTGAGGATAATCGTAAATCGAAATCGTGAAATAAAGCTGCTCTTTTTTTCCGGAAATAAAATAAATGACATTTACGATCGCGTAAATATGCATCTTTTGGGCGAGCTAGAAAGAAAAATACTTTCCTTACCGCGCTGGAAAATCGAAATAGGAAAACCGAAATTTTATCAATTCCCGATCGATAAAAAATTTCCAGAGCGCGCGTGGGAACCACTCGCATGCAGAAAAAAAGCGGCGCGGGATTTGAAACGCGCGGCGCAGCGCCGCAACCGAAATACCAAATCAAAACCGCGAATTTTGCGCGAAGAAATAGAACTCGTTTAGAAAATGATTAAAATTGGGTTGACTATTTTAGGATTGAAATTTTGTATATACTATAGTTATTCTTTCGTCTTTTTTTGAGCCCGAAATCATTAAATAAAGCTCTTGACTTGAGCAACAAAGATTATTGGCGAAAGGTCATTAATAAGGGGGTAAATCCTTAATCTGATTAAAGTTTAAGGTCTTATCTATTTGCCCGAATAGCACAATAAGGGTGTCACCATGTTAAATTTGGCAAAAAAAGGCCAGCAAACCCCTCTTAGAAATTCTAGTCTACGTAAACCAAATTACTTTTTAATATTCACAAGGGAGAATTAACGATTGTCTTTGCGCTATTAGTTTTCTATGATTTCCAATTTGAGAGTAATTATTGCTTCAATCGATGAGAAAATTGAATCGTAACATTCAACATTCATTCATTTTGTAAATTAAAACATTTCAAATTGAAACTGTTCAATACTGGTAGTGGCATCCCTGGCGCTGGGCTGAGCTGCTAATTTGGGCTCAACTAGACTGGCTGATCCGCTGGCGCTGGTCTAGTGGCAGCTACTAGACTGCTTGAAGCGAGCTAGTACTGCTTGAGCTGTGACGGGGGCGCCCGTTCCATCGCCGCTTTTTCGGCTTCGCTCTTTTTCATTCACTCATTCAGTTTCCCTCAAACTCGCCCAAAACGCTTCTTTTTCTTTTTTTCGAATTGAAGAGAAAAATCTAAAAATCTAAAATGATCAGACTCACAAAGCAAGGCGTTCCTAGAGCTAGAAATGGACGGCCAACCGATAGGGCGACTGACGGTAGCTCTTTACGACAGTATCGTGCCAGAGACTGTTCAAAACTTCGCCGCGCTCTGTAATAACCAGTGCTCGCCGATTTACGCCGAGGGGAAGGGAAAACAGGACATGAAGCTCAAATTTGGTTACGCTAAAAATAAGGTCCGAATTGAAGTTTTTTCAAATGCGCGTTAGTTTGAATCACCGGACACGCCTCCAATCAGCGGACAGTCGAAATACCGACTTTTCCCTTTTTCGGACATTTTTCAAAAAGAAAACATCAAACAGGCTCGGCAACCTGTGTAAAAAACCTGAGTCAGGACCTAGGTAAAAATTTGAATTCCAATCTTTTTAAAATTCCAGCAAAACTTCGCGGCTTCGTTCAAAAAAAGCCGCTACGCGTCTTTTTATAAATGATCTTACTGACCTAGACTCAGGTTTTTTACACAGGCTTCGAATTAGAGGCGGGGAGGATGATTCACAATTAACGCGCGTTGGTTGATGCATCTTTCGAAAATTAAAAATCTGCCCTGCTCAATAATTTCCTTTGATTTCGCGGAATATTTTGGGTAGACCCTTAATTTTTTCAGAAAACTTTGAATAGCTCCTTTTTCACACTGTTTTCAGGCTCGTTTCTTCCGAGTTGTGCCTGGTTTCACTGCCCAGTGCGGAATGCTGCCTCTAGAAGGGAATAAGGGACACATATCGGGCAGGGGTTGTTACAGCTGAGTGCGTTACTTGTTAGATAGCTATTAAATTATACCTAAATAGGCTTTATCTAGGTGTTTCACTACACATTTAGCCGGGCTAAATCGAAATCGCCGTGCGCCGCCGATTTACCCTATTTCGGCGTATTTTTCTTCCTTTTCGTGATTAAGGCGTTCTCCCTGGCTGTTCTGTCCCCGGGGAGAGTAGTAGTGGCAACGAGCGCGAGGGAATAGACAGATAGAGAGCAATGAGAATCGAGTAGTTTTCCGTTCTCGTCACTACTAGCGCGCGCGTTTCCGCTCTTCCGCCTTCGTTTTTTTCTTTCGCTATTTTCTCACGTGATCAACCCCTGTAACAGCAAAATTTGTACGGGCGACTTTGGCCTGATGAAAACTTTGCCGTTTCGCATGATAAGCGTGGTATTCTTTCAATGGCTAATAAGGGACCCAACACCAATGGCAGTCAGTTCTTCATTACTTTAGACAAACGGCAAGATTTAGTTATGGGTTACAGATCAGATTTTGGCAACCTGTGTCGAAAGCTGAGACAGGGTTCCGAAAGATCTTTATCAGAAAGCCTCGCCGCAGCTTTTTTAAAATGGCTAACTGAGTGGCTTTAAATTAAAGATCTTTTGGAGCCCTGACTCAGGTTTTTACACAGGTAGCCAAGCCGAGTTGCGGATATTTTTTTTCTTATATTCTCTTCAAATCAAAAATGAAAAGAAAAAAATTTTGTCGACGCGAGGCCCTTAAGATTCCAAGAAAAATTTCTAAGATCAAAGGAGCTTGGGCCGATATTTTATAGATTTTTGGGTCTAAGTCTAATTATTGATCTATTTTCGAGAAATGGTTTTAATATTAACTGCGCTTGAGACTAAGCTTGGTCGAGTAACCCGCTCTCAGATGGTGCGCATGTCGCTTTCGGCGAAGTGATAGACGGCCACGACGTGCTCGATATTATTGAGGCAACAGGAGTGCCCGGCAGAGAGACCGGTCGCCCCAGTATGCTCGTCACTGTTTCTAACTCTGGTCTGCTTTGATTGGAACTCTCGTTATTTTTAAACTTTCCTTATTCTTATTTTAACAATTTGGCGTTTTCAGACTGAGTAATTCTCCCAACACACTTCTCGTAAAAATGTCCGCCGTCGAGGAAGCCAAGACCGTCCCCACCACCGAAACCGTTGAAGAGTTGAAAGAACAACAAAAACAAGGTAGAATTCATATCCAACCTCAGCATACTGATTAGTAAACCTGGCTCAAGGCCTTTTATTACAGACCATTCATTTGAAAACCACTCTTCCTTGATTTCAATTGATAGAAAATTTTTGTAGAAAATGGCAAAGCCGTGGAAGCATCAGGCGCAGCTGTGGAAGCAGTGAAAGAAGCGGCGACAGAAGAGGAGAAGCCCGCTGAACCCGCCGCCGAGGCAGAAGCGAAAGAAGAAGAAAAAGCGGAAGAAAAGGTCGAGGGCGCTCCCAAAGAAGAAGAAAAGACGGAAGAAGCCGCCAAAGAGGAAGAAAAGTCCGAAGAAAAGGCTGAAAATGGCGACAAAGCCGGTAAGAGTTACTTTCAAGAGTAAAATCGGGGAGTTTTCGCCATTCAAAATTGATAACACTGAAGCCAGGGAATGTTCGTATTGACGGTTTTTAGGCGAGAAACGCAAGGCAGACAGCAAGGACGAGGACGAGCCAGCCGAGAAGAAGGCCGAGTAGACTAGCGAGCATCAACGCCAGTGCCAGTAATTCCAGGCCCCTCAATTATAAAACAACACCTCCCCTCCCCTCTTTCTAAACCCACCCTGATCGTACTCTGTGTCTGATTCGTTTTATTATTTTTATTTTTTCCTCCGCGTCAAATTCATTTTATTAAAAAAAGCGTCGCTTTCGGGGCACCATCTAAAATGACCCTAAGAGCTGTTCTAAGGGACTCCTCTCACTCCTTTTCAAATCTACCCGGTCTTGTTTACTTCTATACGCCCTGTTCATAAACCTGCCGTAAAAATCTCTCTCTGGTTCAATTCAATGAGCTGAAGTTACAATCACATTAAACCTCTCCTAACAAATTCGAAGCAAACTTACAGTCGACTTACAGCTGTTAAAAAAACCACCCATCCACCCTGCCAGCAAACTTTTTTTTCGTTCTTTCGTTCTCGTTTTTTCCAAAACATTTTTAAATTTGAATTGTATACCCTTAATTCCGCGTAATCAGCGTAATCGGCTCCACGCTCGAAATTGAGGTAGAAATCAACGAAGAGTATCTCCATCGTGAGAGATCCTTCAGGTCTATTTTCCACCCTAGATCTAATTAGGGTCCCTTGATTCGCTACTTACTGACTTGATACTGTTCCTGGCGAAATAAGGGCCCTAGAAAGTTGCCCTCTTCTCTCACAAAAAGCGTGTCCGAGTTGCTCTGTAAATTAAATCAGCGCTCAACTCCAAAAGTTTCCGATTTTTGTGACTTTTAGCTCAAAAGATAGATTCTTAAATTCGATGTCAATACTGCCGCATATTATTTTCCGAAAAATATTGACCCCCTTCGTTCTTATTTTTTATCGATGATTTGGTTAAATGATGGTTAATTCTATTTCTAGTTTTGCACTTAAAGTTAGCGACTTATTTTAATTAGGCTGATCAATTTGAATTAATTTTGAAACAAAAAAGATCATTGAAAATAAATCATGAAAAAAATCAAAAAACAAGAAATGTTGAAATGACTTGGTAAAGAAGTCTTGTTCTTTCAAAATTTCATTCATTTTATTCAAATGCAGGAATTTATTCAGTTATAAGGAGCAGATGATCCTGTCTTCGTTATCGGAACCAGAGTTCGAAATCTTTGGGAGCACGGAGGGAGCAGGAGCAGAGACTCTTTTTTTGACGCGATATATTGTCTCTTTCAGGGCTCTAAATCTGAGGCAAAAATCAAAATCCGGTCTGGTCTCTTTCTATAAAACCGCTCGGCCTAAAAATGAAAATGAATAATTCAATAAAATTAAGATCGTTCTCACTTACCTTTGCATCTTCTCTTTCCCTGGTGAGCCTTTAGTCTATAACGCTCGTAGAACGCATAGCCACAGATTTCACAGGTAAATCGTTTTTCCTTCGTATGGAATTCCTTCGTATTTTCTATAAAAAACAAAGAGCAGTAGACTGCCTTTACAAGCAGTTAACTGCTCCTTTTTCTTTATTTTTGGTTCATTTTATAAATATGAACTTATACGAATCCGATTTCTTTATATCCTCCTTCGCAGCTGGATCCAACCAGCTGTGGCGAATACATCCTAATTACTCGTCTTTGGTCGGGCAAATCTTTTAGATTTAATATTGATTGATCTTGAAGCTTTGAAATTGACTTTCTTGAGAAATAATAAAAATGATGAATATTCCCACTCTGATCCCTTGAAGTAAAAGGAAGTGTTAACTACGTCCTTGATCATGAAACTTGTGGCTTCCCTTGAGTCTGGCACGCCTCTTTTTCGTAGCTTGGGAGTGTTCTAGGATGCATTTCGCAATCTGGCAGCAGCATCGTTTTTCAATGTTGATAAAAAGGCATTTGTAAAGCCAGGACAGCCCATTATGGCTTTGGCTGGTGCTATTATCTCTTCCACTCTGGATCTAAACGCCCCTCGATATTTCTTTGTTGCATCACTCTATCAAAAAACAGATTAATTCTATTCATCAAACTCAAAAAAGAAAGACAGAGCAAATCGCCTCAGAGCAGAATCATGACTGAAGAGCCCAGAAAAGGTTTGATCGAGCGCGAGGGAATGGACAGATAGAGAGCAATGAGAATCGAGTAGTTTTCCGTTCTCGTCACTACTAGCGCGCGCGTTTCCGCTCTTCCGCCTTCGTTTTTTTCTTTCGCTATTTTCTCACGTGATCAACCCCTGTAACAGCAAAATTTGTACGGGCGACTTTGGCCAGATGAAAACTTTGCCGTTTCGCATGATAAGCGTGGTATTCTTTCAATGGCTAATAAGGGACCCAACACCAATGGCAGTCAGTTCTTCATTACTTTAGACAAGCGGCAAGATTTAGTTAAGGGTTACAGATCAAGACTCGGCTACCCTTGTAGAAACCTGAGTCAGGGTTCCGGAAGATCTTTTTAAAATGGCTAACTGAGCTGCTTTTAATTAGAGATCTTTCGGAGCCCTGACTCAGTTTTTTACACACGTTGCCAAGCCGAGTTGCGGATATTTTTTTCTTATAATCTCTTCAAATCAAAAATTAAAAGAAAAATTTTTTTGTCGACGCGAGGCCCTTAAGATTCCAAGAAAAATTTCTAAGATCAAAGGGGCTTGGGCCGATATTTTATAGATTTTTGGGTCTAAGTCTAATTATTGATCTATTTTCGAGAAATGGTTTTAATATTAACTGCGCTTGAGACTAAGCTTGGTCGAGTAACCCGCTCTCAGATGGTGCGCATGTCGCTTTCGGCGAAGTGATAGACGGCCACGACGTACTCGATATTATTGAGGCAACAGGAGTGCCCGGCAGAGAGACCGGCCGCCCCAGTATGCTCGTCACTGTTTCTAACTCTGGTCTGCTTTGATTGGAACTCTCGTTATTTTTAAACTTTCCTTATTCTTATTTTAACAATTTGGCGTTTTCAGACTGAGTAATTCTCCCAACACACTTCTCGTAAAAATGTCCGCCGTCGAGGAAGCCAAGACCGTCCCCACCACCGAAACCGTTGAAGAGTTGAAAGAACAACAAAAACAAGGTAGAATTCATATCCAACCTCAGCATACTGAGAAGTAAACCTGGCATTACAGACCATTCATTTGAAAACCACTCTTCCTTGATTTCAATTGATAGAAAATTTTTGTAGAAAATGGCAAAGCCGTGGAAGCATCAGGCGCAGCTGTGGAAGCAGTGAAAGAAGCGGCAACGGAAGAGGAGAAGCCCGCTGAACCCGCCGCCGAGGCAGAAGCGAAAGAAGAAGAAAAAGCGGAGGAAAAGGTCGAGGACGCTCCCAAAGAAGAAGAAAAGACGGAAGAAGCCGCCAAAGAGGAAGAAAAGTCCGAAGAAAAGGCTGAAAATGGCGACAAAGCCGGTAAGAAACACTTTCATGAAGAAAATGGGGGAGTTTTCCTCAAACAAAATTGAATGCTCGTATTGACGGTTTTTAGGCGAGAAGCGCAAGGCAGAAAGCAAGGACGAGGACGAGCCAGCCGAGAAGAAGGCCGAGTAGACTAGCGAGCATCAACGCCAGTGCCAGTAATTCCAGGCCCCTCAATTATAAAACAACACCTCCCCTCCCCCTATTTCTAAACCCACCCTGATCGTACTCTGTGTCTGATTCGTTTTATTATTTTTATTTTTCCTCCGCGTCAAATTCATTTTATTAAAAAAAGCGTCGCTTTCGGGGCACCATCTAAAATGACCCTAAGAGCTGTTCTAAGGGACTCCTCTCACTCCTTTTCAATTCTCTCAATCTGAATCTACCCGGTCTTGTTTACTTCTATACGCCCTGTTCATAAACCTGCCGTAAAAATCTCTCTCTGGTTCAATTCAATGAGCTGAAGTTACAATCACAGTAAACCTCTCCTAACAAATTCGAAGCAAACTTACAGTCGACTTACAGCTGTTAAAAAAACCACCCATCCACCCTGCCAGCAAACTTTTTCGTTCTTTCGTTCTCGTTTTTTCCAAAACATTTTTAAATTTGAATTGTATACCCTTAATTCCGCGTAATCAGCGTAATCGGCTCCACGCAAAATTGAGGGAGAAATCAACGAGGAGTATCTCCATTGTGGGAGATCGTTCAGGTCTACTTTCCACCCTAGATCTAATTAGGGACCCTTGATTCGCTACTTACTGACTTGATACTGTTCCTGGCGAAACAAGGGCCCTAGAAAGTTGCTCTCTTCTCTCACAAAAAGCGTGTCCGAGTTGCTCTGTAAATTAAATCAGCGCTCAACTCCAAAAGTTTCCGATTTTTGTGACTTTTAGCTCAAAAGATAGATTCTTAAATTCGATGTCAATACTGCCGCATATTATTTTCCGAAAAATATTGACCCCCTTCGTTCTTATTTTTTATCGATGATTTGGTTAAATGATGGTTAATTCTATTTCTAGTTTTGCACTTAAAGTTAGCGACTTATTTTAATTAGGCTGATCAATTTGAATTAATTTTGAAACAAAAAAGATCATTGAAAATAAATCATGAAAAAAATCAAAAAACAAGAAATGTTGAAATGACAGTGTTCTTTCAAAATTTCACTCTTTTATTCAAATGCAGGAATTTATTCAGTTATCAGGAGCAGATGATCCTGTCTTCGTTATCGGAACCAGAGTTCGAAATCTTTGAGAACGGAAGGAGCAGGAGCACAGGTTTCTGGGGCTTAGATCTCCCAATTAACCCGTTAACTGGGCATCCGATCTTATGCGTTAACGGGCGCGTGGCTGTCTTTTTTGAGTGTGGTGCGAAGTGGGATTTTTTTGGTGTTTATAGAATATGTTTCTTTTCCTGAGTCTCGATTTTAAATTTGTCAGGCACTGTGCGATCCGTACTAAGGGGCCTGAGTCAGCCTTTGGTTGCCGTGCCCATGCCCCTACCTTTACCGGCAAAATCTTTAACGCGAATACAACGTGGAGCCAGCTGAAAAGGTGAGGTGAGTGAAGTGATAATAATTCACTATTGATCACTTTCGAAAAAGTGCACCCTAAAGTGAGGTGATTTGGAACCCTGATTTAAACTAACGGGCTCAAAAGTCTCAAATAAAATTGGAATATAGGATTCGTCTAACGCGGTTTTATAAACAAAAGACTTTTTTTCCTATTATAATTTCATTTATTAAGTTATTTTGTAGTACAGTATTCACATGGAACACAGTAATACTCATAATGTTAAAAAACACAGAGCAGTAGACGACCTTTACAAGCAGTTTACTGCTCCTTTTTCTTTAATTTTGGTTCATTTTATAAATATGGAACTTATACGAATCCGATTTCTTTATATACTCCTTCGCAGCTGGATCCAACCAGCTGTGGCGAATACATCCTAATTACTCCTCTTTGGTCGGGCAAATCTTTTAGATTTAATATTGATTGATCTTGAAGCTTTGAAATTGTCAATTTCAAATTGACTTTCTTGAGAAATAATAAAGATGATGAATATTCCCACTCTGATCCCCTGAAGTAAAAGGAAGTGTTAACTACGTCCTTGATCATGAAAATTGTGGCTTCCCTTGAGTCTGGCACGCCTCTTTTTCGTAGCTTGGGAGTGTTCTAGGATGCATTTCGCAATCTGGCAGCAGCATCGTTTTTCAATGTTGATAAAAAGGCATTTGTAAAGCCAGGACAGCCCATTATGGCTTTGGCTGGTGCTATTATCTCTTCCACTCTGGATCTAAACGCCCCTCGATATTTCTTTGTTGCATCACTCTATCAAAAAACAGATTAATTCTATTCATCAAACTCGAAAAAAGAAAGACAGAGCAAATCGCCTCAGAGCAGAATCATGACTGAAGAGCCCAGAAAAGGTTTGATACAACAACTTTAGGGGGTAGTCAACTCCGGGTAGACATCAAGATTCGTATTTTTGAGATGAATTTTCTACCACCCTAAATAGAGTGGCAATCTTTTTTCTGCTGAAAATTAACTGCAGGGCATCATCGAGTTCCTGTTATTGAGAAAATTTATTGTTCCAAGAGTTTCACCAAAAGGGTATATTTTGAAGAGCAACCCTTACCCTAACCCTTCAATAAAAGTATGAAGCCTGACCCTTAACCTACCCTTAGGCTTAGATCTCTTGAGTAAGGAAAGTATATTGAAGAAAAGCGCTCAATTAAGTCAAGAATGATAAGTTAGTCTCCCCGAAAATACGATCTTGATGTCTACCCGTTGGATAAAAATTCATTGCGACTAAAGAAAAATTTTTCTGGCCAGATCATCCAGTAGTTTTTTCTTCAGAATTCAAGCGTCCGCCGATGCTCAATCGCCGGATGCGCACAATGTCCAAGGAAAGAGTCGTCTCTAGAACTCCTTTCAGTAAACAAGCATAGCCTTAAACTTTGGTGTTGAGCATGAAGTGGTTTCAACTTTGCAAGGGCAAAGCAAAAAAAGTCGAAGATGAGCCCGAGCAGAGTTTTTTCGGTTCAAAATCGAACTTGAAAAGCGCTAAGAAGCAGAAACCGCAAAAGAGACAGACATATGTGAATTTCAAGAGAGACTCTCAACAGCCAGAAATCGGGCCAGAAATCAACGAGAGAGTGAAATGGGCAGCAAACAATCGGGCACCAACACACTGCACTTCCGACTACATGAAAATCGCACAGAAAATGATGGAAACGGTAAGAACTGGATTTATAAAATTGGCCTTTATATCTTTGCTTAGTCAACTGTCGGGGCTGAGAAATCCTCGATCTCGAGCAACGAAGACAGCGAGGACGAGTACGAAGATGGAGGCGAGGTGTTTGACATGCCACTTCAACACGCACAGGAAGAAAAGAAACGACACAGAAAAACCGTGCTCAAATCTGTGGGCGTCGACATCAACAAGAACATCATCCATGATTTCCATCGAATTCAAATTACTGGACAAGTACGCGGCTTTTGACTTTCTCGGTTGCTAAAAGGATTTTTTAGAGGGACGAAAACAGCAAGGACTACAAAACTGCTTCTGGATTGATTTTGGATGCTCTGCGGCTTCGGGAAAAATATGCGGCTATGGCTGGTCAATCTTATCATCCAACAACCTCCAGGCAGAGTTTCAAATATTCAGCTCGAGCTTAGCAAGAACTACAGCTCATTTGCAACTCTTCGATCAGATGGCTCCGACGAGTCGAAGGAGGAAAACCAGAGCAGCACTATGAACGAATCATCGCCGAGCGAGTAAGTTCAGCACACAAAGTTCAATCCTTGTAAATTTGTAATTGCAAACAGCGATTATTTAAATTTTACTAGAATTTCTCAGTCGACGGGAGTTACGAGCAGCCCTACATTGGCGATTGGAAGCAAGGGATCAAGCCCAATCTCAACTGGAGCTTCAAAATGCGCAATGGAACGCTGGAGATTTACTCTTCCGAAGAAGACATGGAGGTGGGTGCGGCTAGCGACGATTTCATTTATCCAGATGTTCACGAATTCGTCGAAGATCAAGCTCTTGTTATGGCGATGATGGCGAACGGCCCGTGCAAGACATTTTGCTACGAACGGCTTACTGTAAGTTTCGACATATAACAAGAAAACAACGCTTGAAATTGTAGTACTTGGAAGGCAAATTCAAACTGCACGAATTGATGAATGGCGCTTCCGAAAAACTGCTCAAAAGGAATGCCCCCATCGCGATTTTTACAACTGTCGCAAGGTCGACACTCATATTCACGCGTCTGCTTGCATGAATCAAAAGCATCTGCTCAAGTTTATCAAGAAAACGCTAGAAGAAGACGCCAACAGAAAAGTCTGCATCGACAAGGCCTCTGGAGATGAGCTCACTTTGTCTCAAGGTAATTTCATTTTCTCGGAAAATAGTTGGCGCAAACGATAATTGTACGAGGAAAATTGATTAGTTGATTGAAAAAATATTTTAAGTGTTTTCTCAATTGAACGTAAACGCGTACGATTTGACCGTCGACTCTCTCGATTGCCATGCCGATCGCAACATCTACCACCGCTTCGACAACTTCAACGCAAAATACAACCCAATGGGCGTCGGTCTCCTCCGAGAAATCTACATCAAGACGAACAATTTCATCCAGGGAGAATACTTTGCCGAAATTATCAAAGAAATGATGCGCGATTTGGAGGCGCAAAAGTACGTTTTCGCCGAACTACGATTGTCGGTTTATGGCGTTTCTTACAACGAGTTCTCCGACTTGGCAAAATGGGCTGTCAATCATAACGTAAAATAAGCGCTAGAAACAGAGCTGATCATTCATTAGGTCTATTCCCCGCATGTTCGCTGGCTAATCCAGGTTCCTCGAATTTACGACATCATTTCCAAATCCGGCAAAATCGCCAACTTCGGCGAATATTTGAACAACGTTTTCACCCCCGTTTTGGAAGCTTCAATCAACCCACAGAATCACCCCGAGCTGGCCAAGTTCTTGGAACATGTTTCCGGATTCGACTCTGTCGACGATGAGTCAAAGCCCGAGTCGCATTTCTTCTCCAATGATACTGTAATCTCTCCCATCAATAGTGTTAAATTCAAAAACTAGTTCAGCCGAATCCCGAGAACTGGACGCAGCGAGAAAATCCGCCATATTCTTATTACCAGTGGTACATGTTCGCCAACATTTCTGTCATCAACCAGGTACAGTAGTTTCTACTACAGGCCTTTTTAACCGACTTCTTAGGTCCGAAAAAGTAGGGGGATGAACACTTTCAACTTGCGCCCGCATTGTGGAGAAGCAGGAGCATTCCATCATCTTTGGTAAGTTTACATCGGCTCAAATTGCAGCTACTGCAACTCATTACTTACTAGCACGGCATTCCTTCTCGCTGAAAACATTGCTCACGGTCTCAATTTGAAAAAGGTCCCTGTCATGGAGTACCTCTACTATCTTGGTAAGCAACCGAGTTCGATCCCTTCCTCAATTATTTTCCAAGCTCAAGTTGGAATTTGCATGTCGCCCTTGTCAAACAACCATCTCTTCTTGGACTACCAAAAGTCACCACTTGGTAAAAACGGCTTCGAAGCTTCGATTTTAAAGTAAAACTTCAGAGAGCTACTTGAGAAGAGGGCTGAATATTTCGCTTTCGACAGATGATCCGCTGCAATTTCACTTTACAAAAGAGCCCTTGATGGAAGAATATTCCATCGCAGCACAAGGTATGAACCGTTTTCTTGTTCTTTGCCAAGCAATCTCTATCTAGTCTGGAAACTGGCGGGAGTAGACATGTGCGAGATCGCCCGCAACTCTTGCTACCACTCCGGCTTCGATCAAAAAACAAAAGCCTACTGGCTTGGAGAGAATTTCAACTCGGAAGGGATCAACGGCAACGATCCGAGAAAAACAAATGTGCCGGATATTCGACTGCAGTATCGATACGAGGTAATCATTTTCAAAAAGCATTATCCACAACCTAATTTTTAAAGACGCTAGTTGCTGAGCTGGAACACGCGCTGAGTCCGATGATGCCAAAGAAGTAGCGAAAAAAAGAGACAAGGAAGATAAAATTACGGACAAACAGTTATTTATAACATGCCTGAACAACTTGCCGCACTTTGCTTGAACAATGAACACTATTTAAATAAAAAAGCATGAGCATTAATATTTTTAATTTTCAAAAATGTGACGAGTTTTATTGAAAAGTAGAACGTATTACTGATGCTACAAGTAAGGGGCTGTAGGATTGAATGATTGAAAACAATTTTTTAACAGATTTTCGGGCGTTTTATGGAACTTTCAAGAAGAGCTAAAATTTTTCGTAAAGTCGATATCGTTACAAAAAAATCCTTTTTTTGGAATCAAGGAAGAGAACCATAATTTGCCTACGAGACTACTTGGCAGCGCCTACGCTTGGTTGTGACTCGCGAGTATAAGCGAACCATTGCCCGCTTGAATTTTGACTCGAAAAACGTCGCAATTTCATTTCGAAAAAAGAGCCCCAGGCGCGTGCGCTGGAAAATTTCTCAGAGCAGGATTTTAAAATTTGGATCTATTGAAGATTGACTTACAGTGAAATTCTAGCAGATCTTTTTCGTAAACTTGAAAAAAATTCTAGAGTCAAGTTAATTTGAAGCCGAGTTCATTTTAAAAAATTTCGTCGTTTTTTCCTTTTGAAGCGATTGAAACTGGCGTTTTCTAGCATCTCCTTCACCGCGAGTTTGTCCGAGTGGTTAAGGAGTCTGACTCGAAATCAGATGGGCTCTGCCCGCACAGGTTCGAATCCTGTAGCTCGCGCGCTTTTTCTAGCGCCAGATAGAAGGGATTCGCCTTTTTAGCGCTCTCAAGCTAAAATGAAAAGCCGCGTGGCGGCATTTTTAAAAACGAAGCCGCGGCGCGGCTATGTCAAAATTATCTTTTTGATGTTTTCTAACCTGACTTAGGTTTTCTTTTTTGCAGTAAAAGCTACAGTAAGAGCGCTTCCTGAATTACAGACACTTTCACCGGCGTCTGCTTCATGTCGGTTTCCATCTTCGCCAAGGCCTTCTCCACTCGTTTTCCTCAAAGTCTTTTAATCAAATCAATTTCTTCAATTAATTGAATCAGAATCTATGATTTCAGAGCCTTGACAAGAATCCACAAATGTTTCATCAAACTTATTTCTTATTTCAAGAGACTGTAACTAACAGTCGTTAAAACGATCTAATAATAAATGATTCGACAAAGGGGTAGTCCACTTTGTGTCGGGGTCAAAACTTCGCAGCTGGAAAGAACGGGCAGGATCTCCAGCGGAGCAAATAGGATGCAAGGGCTCGCCGATATGTGCGAAGTCCTGCAGAGACTGCTCTCAGCGCAAAGTCAGAGCTGCACTTGGCACGAGAATTGTTAGCCATTGAGTAAATATGATCACAAAGCATATTGAGTCCAAGATCTGGATCAAGCTCAGCCGCGGATAAGCCTAAAAATGCCCAAAAATATAAATTTGTCGCATCTTGTAGATTCCGATTGGCGTCAAAATTGTTAAATAAGCCAAGAGCACAATTTTTTTAGAAATATTACTGCCTGTACTGAATGAACCAGCAGAAATCGGGGCAGTCATCTTTGCAATAATAACAAAATCCTGCCCTTTTCTTATTTTCTGATTTTTTTCGATTTTTTTGTTGCTTTTATACCGAATGAATGTAGAAACTATTATATTTTCGTAAATCCATGAATTTCCTGAGAATAGGCGAAAATAAGGGTTGATTCGTTTAATAACAAGATCTTTACTTGATTATGATTGATTAATGATAACCACATTTTTCATAAAAGTAATTTTGGTACGTACGAGGCTCATTTAGTTTAAAACCGTATTTGGGGTCTTTATAAGTCAATTTTGACACCAAAATCGGAATCTACGCCGTCGATTACCCCACTGGGCAGGATTAGACCAACTTTTATTTTTGAGTCTTTCATATCTTCACTTTTGAGGCTTATCCGCGCCTGAGCTTGATCCTGATCTTGGGCTCAATGTGCCCTGTGATCATATTTACTTAATGGCTAACACATCTCGTGCCGAGTGCAGCTCCGACTTTGCGCTGAGAGCAGTCTCTGCAGGAGTTCGCACATATCGGCGAGCCCTTGCATCCTATTTGCTCGGCTGGAGATCCTGCCCGTTTTTTCCAGGTGCGAAGTTTTGACCCCGACACAAAGTGGAGTGTGCCTCGACAAAGTCTACTATTAATAAAACAACAAGAATAATACATGAAACCTTAATATTTTCTAAAAAAAAACTTACTCAGCAAAAACCGGTTGTTATAACCGATTGTTGTCGGAGAGGTAATGGCCTAAATGGTAGTACTTCCGTCTTTAAAAGCGGAAGTCCCGGGTTCGATTCCCCGCGTCTCTCCAAATTTAAAAGAATAAGATAAAAAAAGTAATGATATTAAGAATGTCGGATCGAGAAAGCTTGGAAGATCCTCCATCTTTGTCGGAGTCGTCTGTTGGGTCTCTTTATCGACGTTCGCTTGACTCCATAGAGATCGAGCGATCGTCGATGAAGATACAACAAGAAGAACAACGATTGGCCGAGATGAAGAAACTCCACACGAAGATGGTGATCGACCATGAAATTAAAAAAATTAAAAAAAAAACTGAAAATAAATAAAAAAATTTTTTTTAATTAACACTTTTTTTTTCTCATTAATAAAACAACTAGAATAATACATGAAACCTTAACATTGTCTAACTCGAGTTTGCGCGCCGAAAAAGCCTGTAGAACTCGCCCGGGGCCGTGTCAAACTCTGCCTTGAGCGTTTTCTTGTGAACTTGGGCCAGATGATCGTAGAAGCAGTCTAACGAAGATTGACAGAGTAGGAATTCGAAAACAGACCTTTGTATTTGAACTTTGTCTTGCTGTTTTCAGGTTCGAATTTTGAAATTTAAAAAATGAAATTAAGAAATTCCAGTGCTTTGGAACCTGAGCAGAAAAAGCAGCTGATCAGTTTCTCTGAATTGGAACTCATCTCAAAATCATAAAACGAGGGCACGGTACAAAACGGATAGCATAATAATGATTTAGGCGAATCACTCAGCCATGTCCGATTTAGTAAATCAAATTGCTACATCTCCCAACTCATAAATTCCCAATTCATCTATTGCTGATATCAACAAAGACCAATTTCATTAACAAATTTATTGAAAGTTAAATTCGAGCTTGAACTTGTCAGTTTTAATTCTAGTGTCGTCAGGATTGGTTGGAAGATAATAACAATTGTTAATTAGTGTTAAAAAGCGTTTTTGATCTTTTGCTTCGTCTGCTTGTAAAGACTCTTCTCGAAGGCATTGGCGGGCGATTCCAGCTTGAAACTGCCCATAAACAGGAAATCGTCGGACTTTGAAAAGTCACACAGCCGGAATTCTGCGTCAAGCGTTGCGTTTAGCTGAAAGTGTAATTAGACGGAGAGTTGGAGACAAGGAAGAGTACCTTTTGAGATGGCGGGTTTTGTTGTCTTTCGTACAATTTGGACAGTGGCAGTGCAGTCTGTGAAAAGGCGTGGAAGAGCTTTTCAGTGGGAAGTGGCGCTTCCTGACCAAGTTTGCGGATTTCCTCCGCCTGAAAGCAGGCGTCTTTCACCAACAAAGAGACGAAGGGGATTTCGCACGGGAGCGACTTCGATTGATGTTTTGAGATGATGCGATAGTTTTTGAAATTGAAGCTCGGATCCGTGATGTGTTTGAGCACGCGCAAACGCTGGCTGCGCACCTTTTTCATGGCATAACCAGCTAGAAAGTAGTTTTTAAAGATCCTTGGGCTAAGGCTGCCATTTCCTTTGATTTCACTTTTACGAGTCGACTGACCGGCGTGGAACTTAATCCCAGGCTCAGCGCCATGGCTGAATTCCAGTTTCCAACATCGCAACACCGAATCGCTACTTCGACAAGATGTTCGACAACTTCCACCGCTTGGGACGTCTTCGATGACTAGTAGATTCAAATGAGCAAATTCACCGAAATCAATTTCTTTTCCGAAAAACAACTGTACTTACGAGGCAAACTTGAGCAGCAGCTTGTTGGGAGAGTTCGTTGAACCACTCCGCCCACAAGTCAAGCGAGTTCTTCCGCCGTTTTCCAAACGTTAAAAAATCTTCTTGACAAGTTTGTCGAAGAAATTGCTAATTGGAAATTAATATATGATTTTGACGAAAACTCTTACCAATTCTTTGCAAGTTAAATACTCTGCCAGGACATCAACGGAGTAGTTTTTCACGAACGGTTTCAGCCTGAGATTTTTCTTGGCGACTTCAGGCTGAAATCGCGGCGCTACAAGCCGATTACAAAGCAGTGCAGAATGTCGGTGCACGCGAAGGACGATGTCTGAGGATTGTTGAAGAGAAATCTGAAAAAAAAATTGAGAATGAAATAGAAGACGGCTGCTTTACAATTTCTTGCGAGCGGAGATGTTCGAGAATGCCCATGAGGATGTGGAGAGTTTCGGGAATCTGGAGATCGCCCGGAAATGATTTGGACCAGAAATCGACGATTTTGAATATTTTTTCTGTGCATTGAGCTGATGAATCTTCTCCATCGTCGAAAATCGAGCTTTGGTAACCTTTGAAATCAATTTTATTCCAACTTCTTTTCAGCTCTTTTTTACCTGAATCGCGGTCGGCCATGTCCGGACTCGACACGCCCGAAGACGAGGTCGAGCCGAATCCTTTCGGAACATACGCAGATTGAGGCCTTTGACTCTTTATCGAAGACGGGCGAATGAGGGAACGGCACTTGGCGACGAGCGAGACACTTTCGAGTTCCGAGACTATTTCGTCGAAGGCTTCAACGACGCGGACGTGGTTATTTTCCATGATGTTCTCCTCCTCGGATTCTGATTCTGCCTGGATCACTGTGTATCGAACCGATTCTCGGTGAGACTTTCTGTTCAGTCGTGAGCGTTTGATTGTCCCTGCGGAAAAGCTCTGAGCGATGGAATTGCTTCTCGAGCATCTTCTGCTTCCAGTTCTTCTGAGAGTTGTTTCGGCTAAGCAAAGTTTAATCAATGATTATTTCTTTTTAGAACATCTTTGAAAAAGCCAGAGAAATGGAAAACTATCGTTTCATTTTCTTACAGTAACCAAGCTTGCTAGTAGAGCTCTTCTTGGTCGCATTTTCTAGATATTTCTTGAGCGATTGAAGTGCTTCGATCGGCTTGATGATCATTCGCAGGCAAAGAATAGTTTCGTGGAGTTGAACATCCTAAATGCTTCGAGTGAGATTAAGTGCTCAGAAGTCGCTGACACCAAAAAACAAATTCTCCATTCAAGTCAAGTGGGGCCCCTTTTCGGCCCCCGATTATGGGAGTCAACAATCGGGTCAAGGGCTTGTTTTATGGGGAGTCTCAGAGTCCATGCTCCTTGGTCCCTTGCCAGGTCATCGCGCAAGCGATTGAAAGAAGCGGCCGCCCGCTTTGAAAGAATGAAATTTTGAAAGGACTCCTTCTTAGAGCCAGAGCTTGAGAAAAAGCGATATGCAAAGTTTATTCCGTTTAGGATAGAAAAAGCCATCAAATCGGTCCTTTTTTTATAAAAATTGCAATCATAAATCTTCGAAAAAGGCACTTTTCTGCTCCTAGTAGAAAATGTGCCAATGTACACAGCAGGAAGAACCGCTCCACCTGTCAGGTAGCATCGACAAAACGCTGGAGCTGGGCCAAAATGAATTTTTGAAGTCCAAAATCTAAATTTTAAAATCGATCCCAAATCGACGCAGCTCTAATTTCGCGAAAAGGACGCAATCTGTTCAAGCGCCGATTTCAGATTTAGCCTGAACAGAAGAAATCGAGTTGATTAATTAGGCCAATAATGAATTTTAAAAAAAATTAAAAAAAAATTTTTTTTATTTATTTTTCAGATTTTTTTTAATTTTTTTAAAGCATGTTCGATCACCATCTTCGTGTGGAGTTCTTTCATCTCGGCGAGTCGTTGTTCCGATTTTTGGATCTCCATCGACAATTGCTCGATCTCAACAGACGACTCCGACAAAGATGGAGGATCTTCCAAGCTTTCTCGATCCGACATTCTTAATATCATTACTTTTTTTATCTTATTCTTTTAAATTTGGAGAGACGCGGGGAATCGAACCCGGGACTTCCGCTTTTTAGACGGGAGCACTACGATCTAGGCCATACCTCTCCGACAACAATCGGTTATAACAACCGGTTTTTGCTGAGTAAGTTTTTTTTTAGAAAATATTAAGGTTTCAAGTATTATTCTTGTTGTTTTATTAATAGTAGACTTTGTCGAATCATTTATTATTAGATCGTTTTAACGACTGTTTGTTACAGTCTCTTGAAATAAGAAATAAGTTTGATGAAACATTTGTGGATTCTTGTCAAGGCTCTGAAATCATAAATTCTGATTCAAATAATTGAAGAAATTGATTTGATTAAAAGACTTTGAGGAAAACGAGTGGAGAAGGCCTTGGCGAAGATGGAAACCGACATGAAGCAGACGCCATTGAAAGTGTCCGTAATACAGGAAGTGCTCTTACTGTAGCTCCCGACTTGAGCTTTGTACTGGGCTTTTATATTTCCACAAGCTGAATTGTGTTAGATTCATTTTTTCCCTGATGCATTTTACCTTGATATCTTGCAACGACTACAAACTGAAAACGAATTTCTTTTCGCTTGAATCCTTCGTACTCTGCGATAGCGAAACCAACCCGCGTCGACTTTTTCCAACAAAGCTGGCTGTAATGTCCCCATTCGTGAAATGTGTCCATGTTGGGCTCGGCATCGTCGGAGATTTCATTCAGATAAATGGGCATGAGATTATTATTCGTCCAAGTGCGATTTCGTCGCCTTTGGCGCAGCTTTCAAAGCTCTGATAAGAATTCCAGGCTTTTCAAGGAGATAGCGATGCATGGCGAGAACCATGCTTTTTCGCTTATCCAAACTGTCGGGAAGTTTGAGCGACATTTTAATCGAAGGAATGGACAACTCGTGCGCCTCTGCGAAAGATTCCTCCGCGTCTTCAAGCGAAAAACTCAGCTGCTGGACGATGTCGAGTTCCGTCTCAATCACTGCCGGCTGCCAAACTAGGTGCTCGAAGTAGTTGAAAGTCGCTAGCAAGTTAGAATCGGCGACGTAGCGAGAAGTCGAATTCGTCGAGTTGAACTTGACCAGTAAGAGTTGGACCTTTTCGACGAGGCAGATGTCGATGTTGATTGTTCGCGCGAACTCGCGAATCGAGGAAAGGTATTCTCTGAAGATGGTAATGAGGATTTCCTTGAGGATCTTGTCTTTCGCCTGTTTTGATCGCTGGACCATTTGGTTCTCGATGTAAGTGAACAATTCTCGGTACTCGTACGCAGTCGGTTCCGTTACCAGGTAAGACGCAAGTCGCAATCGCTCGATATGAAGAACAGCGATGTGATAGAGCACATTGAAATAGTCGAGCGCCTTGATTTCGCCGTCCAGCTGAATGTCTCTAGATCCGATCGAGTGGTTTAACGCAAGTTTGAGGTCTTGAACTTCTTTGATCGTCGAACCCGAGCTGCCCTTTTTCAAGGCAGGATTGTTCTCTAGGGTCTGCTTCACCGGTTCATTTGTAAGAAAAGACAGCGTCGGGGATCGTTTTGCAATGGCCATGATATCGGCCCTTTGCTCATCCGGCCAGCCGATCGACATGTCGGAAAAGCCGAAAACAGCGCAGTAAAACCAAAAGTCGCGCATCGAATTCCTCAGTGAGAAGAACTGCGGATCGTTCCAATCGGGCGCTCCACTAGAGACAATCAGCGCAATGCAAGACATGATGGAAGAAACGCGCTCATCGTTCTTGTCTTCACTTGAAATTGAAAAGAAGAGCTTCAAGTAACGACTAAGGAGCCAGAGTTTGTGCTGACCAGCTGCTGCTTCAGCGAGCTTTTTCAGGCAGTTGTAGGAAAGGGTTCTTTCAACGGTTGATTTGGTGTTGACGAAAGATTGGATGATGATTTCGATGATTTCCGCAGCCATGTTTTCTCCTTTTCGATCTTCTGGTGGCGATTTCTCCGCGATTTTTATCGAAAGAGTGGTCAGATGAACTAGGCATTCTTTCTCCAAGTTTAGACCGCCTTTTATTAGAGTGTTATGAACAGTAGTAAACACCTTCAGCTGGCTATCACTTTTCTCCGTAACGAAAGTGGTCAACAACGCGAAAAGATGATCCATTGCCAGAGGACCATTTGGATTGCTGCTGCTGATGGAAAGGATTTTTGAGCAAAGAAGTCCAACCTGCGCGCTTTCGTTATTTTCCCCAGCAGCGCAGATTTCCTGAAAAGTCTTGATTCCATGCTCGCGAAGTTGTTGATATTCGCCTTTTTTGCTTGCTTTTTGGAGCTTGATAAGGACGGGCGCTGGTGTGAGGAGAAAGTCGCGAATCGCCTTCGTCGCTTGGTCTTTAATCGAGTTGTGATAATTGACGAGCTCGGAGACAGTGGAAAGAAGGTCGTGGAAAAGTCCCACCGCGATGAGACACAGTGCCGTGGGATCGTTTCCAAGAAGACGGGCGACGATCTTTTTCAAAATGCTGGCCGCGCCGCGCTCACTTCTCACAGTGCGAACAGACAAGTAACAGGAGGCGCCAATACAGTTCAGTTGCCGCTGCAGACGGCTCATTTTCAAAATCGTGCTTTCCTCGTTGTTCTCTTCGCCTCGTTGGCGCACTGCGTTCACACTGCTGATGAAACCGTCCAGCGCCGTTTTCGACATTTTCGAAAACTCCTCTTCGCCTTTTAGCGCTCTCGAGCTAAAATGAAAAGCCGCGTTTAAAAACGAAGCCGCGGCGCGGCTTCGCCAAAATTATCTTTTTGATGTTTTCTAACCTGACTTAGGTTTTCTTTTTTGCAGTAAAAGCTACAGTAAGAGCGCTTCCTGTATTACGGACACTTTCACTGGCGTCTGCTTCATGTCGGTTTCCATCTTCGCCAAGGCCTTCTCCACTCGTTTTCCTCAAAGTCTTTTAATCAAATCAATTTCTTCAATTATTTGAATCAGAATTTATGATTTCAGAGCCTTGACAAGAATCCACAAATGTTTCATCAAACTTATTTCTTATTTCAAGAGACTGTAACAAACAGTCGTTAAAACGATCTAATAATAAATGATTCGACAAAGTCTACTATTAATAAAACAACAAGAATAATACTTGAAACCTTAATATTTTCTAAAAAAAAACTTACTCAGCAAAAACCGGTTGTTATAACCGACTGTTGTCGGAGAGGTAATGGCCTAAATGGTAGTACTTCCGTCTTTAAAAGCGGAAGTCCCGGGTTCGATTCCCCGCATCTCTCCAAATTTAAAAGAATAAGATAAAAAAAGTAATGATATTAAGAATGTCGGATCGAGAAAGCTTGGAAGATCCTCCATCTTTGTCGGAGTCGTCTCTTGGGTCTCTTCATCGACGTTCGATTGGCTCCATAGAGATCGAGCGATCGTCGATGGATATCCAACGACAAGAAGAACGATTGGCGGAGATGAAGAAACTCCACAACAAGATGGTGATCGACCATGCTTTAAAAAAATTAAAAAAATACTGAAAAATAAATAAAAAAAATTTTTATTAATTCGAAAACAGACCTTTGTATTTGAACTTTGTCTTGCTGTTTTCAGGTTCGAATTTTGAAATTTAAAAAATGAAATTAAGAAATTCCAGTGCTTTGGAACCTGAGCAGAAAAAGCAGCTGATCAGTTTCTCTGAATTGGAACTCATCTCAAAATCATAAAACGAGGGCACGGTACAAAACGGATAGCATAATAATGATTTAGGCGAATCACTCAGCCATGTCCGATTTAGTAAATCAAATTGCTACATCTCCCAACTCATAAAGTCCCAATTCATCTATTGCTGATATCAACAAAGACCAATTTCTTTTACAAATTTATTGAAAGTTAAAATCGAGCTTGAACTTGTCAGTTATATTTCTAGTGTCGTCAGGATTGGTCGGAAGATAATTACAGTAGTTAATTAGTGTTAAAAAGCGTTTTTGATCTTTTGCTTCGTCTGCTTGTAAAGACTCTTCTCAAAGGCATTGGCGGGGGATTCAAGCTTAAAACTGCCCATAAACAGGAAATCGTCGGACTTTGAAAAGTCACACAGCCGGAATTCTGCGTCAAGCGTTGCGTTTAGCTGAAAGTGTAATTAGACGGAGAGTTGGAGACAAGGAAGAGTACCTTTTGAGATGGCGGGTTTTGTTGTCTTTCGTACAATTTGGACAGTGGCAGTGCAGTCTGTGAAAAGGCGTGGAAGAGCTTTTCAGTGGGAAGTGGCGCTTCCTGACCAAGTTTGCGGATTTCCTCCGCCTGAAAGCAGGCGTCTTTCACCAACAAAGAGACGAAGGGGATTTCGCACGGGAGCGACTTCGATTGATGTTTTGAGATGATGCGATAGTTTTTGAAATTAAAGCTCGGATCCGTGATGTGCTTGAGCACGCGCAAACGCTGGCTGCGCACCTTTTTCATGGCATAACCAGCAAGAACGTAGTTTTTAAAAATCCTTGAGCTTAGGCTGCCATTTCCTTTGATTTCACTTTTACGAGTCGACTGACCGGCGTGGAACTTAATCCCAGGCTCAGCGCCATGGCTGAATTCCAATTTCCAACATCGCAACACCGAATCGCTACTTCGACAAGATGTTCGACAACTTCCACCGCTTGGGACGTCTTCGATGACTAGTAGATTCAAATGAGGACTCATCAAAATCAATTTCTTTTCCGTAAAACAACTGTACTTACGAGGCAAACTTGAGCAGCAGCTTGTTGGGAGAGTTCGTTGAACCACTCTGCCCACAAATCAAGCGAGTTCTTCCGCCGTTTTCCAAACGTTAAAAAATCTTCTTGGCAAGTTTGTCGAAGAAATTGCTAATTGGAATTAAACACTTGAATTCTAAAGAGATCTTTTACCAATTCTTTGCAAGTTAAATACTCTGCCAGGACATCAACGGAGTAGTTTTTCACGAACGGTTTCAGCCTGAGATTTTTCTTGGCGACTTCAGGCTGAAATCGCGGCGCTACAAGCCGATTACAAAGCAGTGCAGAATGTCGGTGCACGCGAAGGACGATGTCTGAGGATTGTTGAAGAGAAATCTGAAAAAAAAAAATTGAGAATGAAATAGAAGACGGCTGCTTTACAATTTCTTGCGAGCGGAGATGTTCGAGAATGCCCATGAGGATGTGGAGAGTTTCGGGAATCTGGAGATCGCCCGGAAATGATTTGGACCAGAAATCGACGATTTTGAATATTTTTTCTGTGCATTGAGCTGATGAATCTTCTCCATCGTCGAAAATCGAGCTTTGGTAACCTTTGAAATCAATTTTATTCCAACTTCTTTTCAGCTCTTTTTTACCTGAATCGCGGTCGGCCATGTCCGGACTCGACACGCCCGAAGACGAGGTCGAGCCGAATCCTTTCGGAACATACGCAGATTGAGGCCTTTGACTCTTTATCGAAGACGGGCGAATGAGGGAACGGCACTTGGCGACGAGCGAGACACTTTCGAGTTCCGAGACTATTTCGTCGAAGGCTTCAACGACGCGGACGTGGTTATTTTCCATGATGTTCTCCTCCTCGGATTCTGATTCTGCCTGGATCACTGTGTATCGAACCGATTCTCGGTGGGATTTTCTGTTCAGTCGTGAGCGTTTGATCGTCCCTGCAGAAAAGCTCTGAGCGATGGAATTGCTTCTCGAGCATCTTCTGCTTCCAGTTCTTCTGAGAGTTGTTTCGGCTAAGAAAAGTTTAATCAATGATCATTTCTTTTTAGAAAATCTTAAAGAGGAATTCCCGATGATAAATCTTGAATGAACTACTATCATTTCATTTGTCTTACAGTAACCAAGGTTGCTAGTTGAGCTCTTCTTGGTCGCATTTTCTAGATATTTCTTGAGCGATTGAAGTGCTTCGATCGGCTTGATGATCATTCGCAGGCAAAGAATAGTTTCGTGGAGTTGAACATCCTAAATGCTTCGAGTGAGATTAAGTGCTCAGAAGTCGCTGACACCAAAAAACAAATTCTCCATTCAAGTCAAGTGGGGCCCCTTTTCGGCCACCGATTATGGGAGTCAACAATCGGGTCAAGGGCTTGTTTTATGGGGAGTCTCAGAGTCCATGCTCCTTGGTCCCTTGCCAGGTCATCGCGCAAACGATTGAAAGAAGCGGCCGCGCTCTTTGAAAGAATGAAATTTTGAAAGGACCCCTTCTTAGAGCCAGAGCTTGAGAAAAAGCGATATGCAAAGTTTATTCCTTTTAGGATAGAAAAAGCCATCAAATCGGTCCTTTTTTTTATAAAAATTGCAATCATAAATCTTCGAAAAAGGCACTTTTCTGCTCCTAGTAGAAAATGTGCCAATGTAGACAGCAGGAAGAACCGCTCCACCTGTCAGGTAGCATCGACAAAACGCTGGAGCTGGGCCAAAATGAATTTTTGAAGTCCAAAATCTAAATTTTAAAATCGATCCCAAATCGACGCAGCTCTAATTTCGCGAAAAGGACGCAATCTGTTCAAGCGCCGATTTCAGATTTAGCCTGAACAGAGGAAATCGAGTTGATTAATTAGGCCAATAATGAATTAGGGACCCTGTTATGGTCAATTATTTCCAACAAATGGGCGGGAAGGAACAATGGCTCTAATTGACGGTGCCGTTTTTGTAGTACTATTTGCTTGGACGCGTTCGAAAAGAAACAGATGTTTTTGTCGAGCCCAACAAATGCTTCTTACGATTACTTACAGTCGTTGCTCTTTCGACGATGTGGTTGATGATGACCTGGGCAAGCGTCTTCTTGTCAATCATTTGATTAATCGATTTGCGCATTATTGCTTCTATCTCTGCTCTTCGAAGCTCTCTGATCGCTCTTGAGACTGACGCGAGTTCAAAATATAAAAAGTTCTTTCAAAAAAGTTTGCGTTGTTTTTGGAAATCGTGGTGGAGGAGTAGTCACCTCTAGGTGCAGCGGAGCGAAGAAATCTGTTGAGAAGCGCGCGCAAAGTGGCGCAGTCCCTTACAAATTGTGCTCGGCGCCGCGCTGTACCGCCCTCTCGCAGAATCCGCCGAGGAAGAAGCCGCCCGCTTCAAAAGGAGATACTCTTATCACGCCCAATCCCCGTCACACTGCCTCTGCCCGCTCAACTTGATAACCCTGTAATCGACTACATTCAAATCTCATTACTGTTGTTTTCGTAAAATGCCTCAAATTCTCATATAAATCGGAAAGATTAAAAAATGCTCGACAAACTGCATGATAAGCTTAATTTGAATGAAGATTCTTAGTTTCCGTAACTGTTGGAAACTTGAAGTTCGAAGTTGTTGTTGTCAGTTGCTAAAAGTTCTATCCAAAATTTTCCGCGTTCTACTTAGAACAGCTAATCCTGCTAATCAACATTAGTGCTCAATTTGTCGAGTGTAGCTGTTGATTCAAATAATCGCGGGTTGTCACACTTGAACATGATTTTTTTCCGAAGCTGTGAGAAGTGATTCTGATAAGCGGAAAATCGAGCAGATCGAGAAGTGTGTCAAAATCTTCCAAAACAGAAAATTTTTGATCATACTGGAAATGACTGTTTATTACTTGTTTATTAATTCTTGTGTTTACTAATTGCACAGATAAAGAAGGAACTTAATTTGAAGAATGAATGCATCTAATAATCATCTAAGTGGCGTACATAATGCCTTGTTGCTGCAGTTGAATCATGTCGTAGGTTTTCGATCGCGTCGAGAGGAACGACTTGGCGATCACTTCCTTGAGTTTCAAAGCTGAAAATGAAAATAGAAAATGACGGAGTGGTTGGATTATTACCAGCAGCCTTGTCGGTCATGGTCGGGTAGAAGCGCGAGCGTAGTTGCTTGATTGTTTGACCAAGGAAGCAAGGGAGGCCGGTTCCCAGCATGAGAGTGACTAGACTGACGATGTTTTCTTGGAAAGGGCGCACCGCCAAGTACGCCTTTGTCGTCATGTCCACGAACCATTTGAATTCTAGTTCAGAAATTAGAAAAGATCAATTTTGTAGCGACAATCAAGACTCGATAATTCGGACATTTTCGTGGTCTTTGACAGGTTGATGAAAAAAATACGAGTTTCTGGATGGCAAAGAATGCTTATACACCCCAAAATGCCAGAATTGTCGACTCGTCATTACAGTATAAAATTAATTACCTTCTGTGTCCATGCTGGAGCCCATGAGACTGATCAAATCCTGCGTGAGCTTCATGTCCGGCTCAAAGCCCATGTTCCCGCCGGGACTCGATTCAAACATGAAGCCAAAGTCGATGTGGAGCAAATGTCCTTCCTTGTCGATCATGATGTTTCCATTGTGGCGATCCTTGATCTGGAGAATGTAGAGCACCAAACTGTAGGCAGCCATCGACTTGATGTAATTTCGGCGCTTTTCTTGGAAGAGGGAGTCGCTTTTGTCGCCATATTTGAATTTGTAGAGCTCGAGTAGGTTCATTTCCGACTGTTTAAGCAGTTCCTGGCGCGAGGCGGCGTCGGGAATGCACTCGATGATGCCGTAACCGGGAGAAGTAGCCACTACTTTGTAAGGGAAGAGATAAACGTCCAGGCCGACTTGATTGAACGCGTTTTGGAATAGCTGGATAATTTGCAACGCTAACATGTCTGGAAATCCAAAGATTAGAAAGATTTTGATAATATGAAAAATACCTTGTCGACAATCGTCTCCAGCTTTGAAAATGGCCTTTTGCATGAAGGTTTGATGCTTGAACTCGTCGAACTTCTCCTGCCCGGTACAGATCTTCTCGAGCCTTTCCACTCCTACTTTGGCCACCTTGAATTCAGTGAGATAAGGAGCTTTTGCAGCGCTTTGAAGGGGAATTCCAAGTTTTCGATTGATGCCGAGAACGAGACAGCCTAAAATCAGATCATACAAGTTTTTTCCTTTGTTTATGAATTACCGGGATTGGAAGGCAAATAAACCATCTTCGGGATGAGTAATTTTCCAATCTCTTCAAGACAAGCAACTTTCCGATCGCCATTGTCTTTATTCTTCGGTTTGATTTTGTGAGAAATCTCCGTCAATTCATAGGAAAACTGGAACTGCCGTTGGTAGAACGCACGGTGGCCTTCTGTGAAGCTTCGGAGAATCGCCCCTTCGAGTTTGTCGATTTTGTGGCCGATGTCGGGGTCTTCTTCTTTTCCGTCTTCGTCGCGGAATTTATTCGTCTTGGTAAATATTAGCTGGGATTAGGATTTATCTCTCTTACCTTCATATTCCAGAGCAATTGATGAGCGAGAAGTGGGGATCGCCGCGAAGCAGCAAGAAGATATTCCGCTATGTAGCCGATGGAGTCGTATCGGAGCGCTTGAACCAGTTGTGGAATGTAGAAAAGGATCTGCTCCTCCTGGAAGCTTCTCAAGCAACGAACGGCGTATTGGGCGGTGTACGAATGAGGGTTGAATCGTTGCGAGAAAAGACCAAGCGCGGTAGCTGGATCGGTAGACTTCCAATAAAGGAGATAAGACAACTCCTTGGCGTCGAGTCGGACGAATTCAGGGATAATGAAAAGACTTACTGCTTCGGGAATGTCGTGTGCAATTTGTGGATTTCGCTGGACAAGATTAATGAGCTCTTGAATCAACGCAGGCTCTTGCTTGAGTCGCGACGGCAATTGACAAGCGAGGTAAGGACTGATGGACCATCCGTCTTTCGCCAGCTGCTTCCATTGCTTGTCGACTAGTTTGTCAAGACTGTACATCTCTGAGAACTGCATAAAACGGTCCTGATCGTCGTGTTGTTGGGGCTGCGGCTGGAGCCAGATCTTGAAACGCTCAATTTCCGAAATCAGCAGTTGCATGGCAAACTGTCGTTTTCGTTTGTAATTGTCGACCAAGTGTCTGACTCCATTTGGAAGGATCTGGCTTTTAGCAGCGAGAGTCGAGGCGGCAGAAGAAGTCAAATCAGCGCGGCGAGAGAGCGAGTCCGTTCCACTGATCGAGATCGAGTCTTTTGTACTGCTAGTGCTGCCACTGAAGACGATTCCAGCTACTCCTGCCAACGGGTCGACGATCCTCTTTCCTTCCTTGTTCATCACGATGACAAAACGAATAAGAGCGTCGATGTCTTCTTTCAGTTGCCCTTTTGGCATGACCGGGAGAGAGCTCGGAGTTGTGAAATAATCGAAAATTGTGTTGTAGAGCTTGGCGCGCAAAACCGATCTTTCAACTTCCCTGATGAGGACTTGAGAGTGCAAAATCGAGAAACCAAGAGAAATGAGTTCCATTCGAACTGCGGCGGAATTCACGTGACGGGAAATGATGTGGTCGGTGGAGCCGGCAATGCTCGAACTCAACGTGTTATTCAAAAGAGCAAGAATGGTTCGGCAAGGACCAGTTTTTGTGAGTTTGAAGGAAGCGAGCATTTCTTGGAGAAAACGGACCCAGGCGAGGTGAGGTGCGACGTTTGGAGGGTTGGGTGATGGAGGGTCTGATTCGAGAAAAGCGAGGACGTTTCCTTCAGATCGATAAGGTTCGAACATGCCCAGTTGTCGTTCTTTCGTGCATTGCCAAACTGAAGCGATTTCGAGCATGATCACCTCGTCCATTTCGGGACGGGCCGAGCTAATCCACTGCCAGCAGTAGATCGCTGCTTCCACCACTTGAATGTGAAACGCGTCGATGATCGCCCATGATATCTTTCGGAGTAGGCGTCTTTTTGCTTCTTCGGAGATCTTTTCTTTTTGAAGAATCAGCGCCGCCATTTGGTACATGTGTTCTTCCAGTTTGTGGAGACTCTTCTCTCCGCCGGAAGAAACAACTTTGTCGTATTTAGAGATGATCTCTTTAACTGGATCATCAACGATGTCAACGAGGAGCACAGCTTCGCCGAAATATTTCGCGCGTTTACTGAAGTTCAAGTCCTTGGCCGTTATTTTCGCGCTTGAAAGAAGATGATGCGTGTTAGCGTGCACTTCTTCATCCTTTTCGTCTTTGGATCTGAGATACTCGGCCAAGTGCGATTTCGTCGCCTTTGGCGCTGCTTTCAAAGCTCTTATAAGAATCCCAGGCTTTTCAAGGAGATAGCGATGCATAGCGAGAACCATGCTTTTTCGCTTATCCAAACTGTCGGGAAGTTTGAGCGACATTTTAATCGAAGGAATGGACAACTCGTGCGCCTCTGCGAAAGATTCCTCCGCGTCTTCAAGCGAAAAACTCAGCTGCTGGACGATGTCGAGTTCCGTCTCAATCACTGCCGGCTGCCAAACTAGGTGCTCGAAGTAGTTGAAAGTCGCTAGCAAGTTAGAATCGGCGACGTAGCGAGAAGTCGAATTCGTCGAGTTGAACTTGACCAGTAAGAGTTGGACCTTTTCGACGAGGCAGATGTCGATGTTGATTGTTCGCGCGAACTCGCGAATCGAGGAAAGGTATTCTCTGAAGATGGTAATGAGGATTTCCTTGAGGATCTTGTCTTTCGCCTGTTTTGATCGCTGGACCATTTGGTTCTCGATGTAAGTGAACAATTCTCGGTACTCGTACGCAGTCGGTTCCGTTACCAGGTAAGACGCAAGTCGCAATCGCTCGATATGAAGAACAGCGATGTGATAGAGCACATTGAAATAGTCGAGCGCCTTGATTTCGCCGTCCAGCTGAATGTCTCTAGATCCGATCGAGTGGTTTAACGCAAGTTTGAGGTCTTGAACTTCTTTGATCGTCGAACCCGAGCTGCCCTTTTTCAAGGCAGGATTGTTCTCTAGGGTCTGCTTCACCGGTTCATTTGTAAGAAAAGACAGCGTCGGGGATCGTTTTGCAATGGCCATGATATCGGCCCTTTGCTCATCCGGCCAGCCGATCGACATGTCGGAAAAGCCGAAAACAGCGCAGTAAAACCAAAAGTCGCGCATCGAATTCCTCAGTGAGAAGAACTGCGGATCGTTCCAATCGGGCGCTCCACTAGAGACAATCAGCGCAATGCAAGACATGATGGAAGAAACGCGCTCATCGTTCTTGTCTTCACTTGAAATTGAAAAGAAGAGCTTCAAGTAACGACTAAGGAGCCAGAGTTTGTGCTGACCAGCTGCTGCTTCAGCGAGCTTTTTCAGGCAGTTGTAGGAAAGGGTTCTTTCAACGGTTGATTTGGTGTTGACGAAAGATTGGATGATGATTTCGATGATTTCCGCAGCCATGTTTTCTCCTTTTCGATCTTCTGGTGGCGATTTCTCCGCGATTTTTATCGAAAGAGTGGTCAGATGAACTAGGCATTCTTTCTCCAAGTTTAGACCGCCTTTTATTAGAGTGTTATGAACAGTAGTAAACACCTTCAGCTGGCTATCACTTTTCTCCGTAACGAAAGTGGTCAACAACGCGAAAAGATGATCCATTGCCAGAGGACCATTTGGATTGCTGCTGCTGATGGAAAGGATTTTTGAGCAAAGAAGTCCAACCTGCGCGCTTTCGTTATTTTCCCCAGCAGCGCAGATTTCCTGAAAAGTCTTGATTCCATGCTCGCGAAGTTGTTGATATTCGCCTTTTTTGCTTGCTTTTTGGAGCTTGATCAGAACGGGCGCTGGTGTGAGGAGAAAGTCGCGAATCGCCTTTGTCGCTTGGTCTTTAATCGAGTTGTGATAATTGACAAGCTCGGAGACACTGGAAAGAAGGTCGTGGAAGAGTCCCACCGCGATGAGACACAGTGCCGTGGGATCGTTTCCAAGAAGACGGGCGACGATCTTTTTCAAAATGCTGGCCGCGCCGCGCTCATTTCTCACAGTGCGAACAGACAAGTAACAGGAGGCGCCAATACAGTGCAGTTGCCGCTGCAGACGGCTCATTTTCAAAATCGTGCTTTCCTCGTTGTTCTCTTCACCTCGTTGGCGCACTGCGTTCACGCTGCTGATGAAACCGTCCAGCGCCGTTTTCGACATTTTCGAAAACTCTTCTTCGTCCGACGGCGAAGCTGTTAGTTTCGTGAAAAAGTGGGAGAGCTGAATCACTCCCAAATCGTTGACGTCGTTACTATCCGAGGCGAAGTAGTCAAAGAGACTCATTGCCACTACTGTGAGCGACTTTTCTTCCTTCACTTTGAAGTCGCTATCATGCGGCAGTTGCTCTTCTGGGTGGCTAAAAGTGCTCCAAGTCGACCAACTTGTCGACTTGTTGTAACTTTGATTGACCGAATTTCTGCAAAGGAATGAGCCTAGCCAGAGCATTTTTGACGCGGAAGAGACTTCTCAGAAACCCGAACAGACCTGGAAGTGTGACCAACGCAATGTTTTCTTCGTCCTCTTTTTCGACTAGTATTTGGTGATAGCGAGACAGGAGCTGCGCAGTTGTCGTCAGAATCTGCGTCTGATGAGCAGGGAATAATTCGTAGATGTCGCTCAAAATCGCACCCAGGGAAAATGTTATTTTCTCCATTTCCACTGGACTTTCGGGCGCTCCAAAGATCGGCTCGTTGCTCACAAAGGGAATGTCTTGAATAATGCCGAGGAATTGCTCCAAATATTCTGCCCTGTCGTCGCCACACATGACAACGAAAGCGCCAATGCCGACCAGTCCGTAGAGTTTCTTCTCGTCATACTCGGCCGAGTGAGCTTCTACGCCTCTCCAGTAGAACTTAGAAAGGGAGATTCTCGCCAATTTCGCGGAATCGTCTTTCGAAGACAATGAACGCGCCAGGCGGAGAAGCGTGTCGGCATGTCTCGGGAACACGGCCGACATTGCTTCTGAAAATGGAATAAATTAAAAAAACAAAGTGAAGGGTTTTCAGAATATGAATAAGAATTTATTCGAATTGAAGAAAAAGACTGGCAGGAAGAAACAAAAAAGGTGTTTTCACCAATTGTCGTCGTGAATGTCCAACTCGTTGGCGTTGCGAACTTCTACTCGATTGAGAGCGCCGTCGGTCGAGAACTGGAAGAGGTGAACTGTCCCGTCGACGGCAACAACAGCGATGCGATTCTGGTTCATGAAGCAGACGTGGCTCTCCGTTTCTTCGGGAATCGGGCCCGTCGCCAGCGCCCAAAGCGAGTCCGTGTACTGAGTTGGAATCATTGCCACGCGGCCAGCCCGAGCAAAAGCGGAAGTTCTTTAATTAAAATTAAAGACTGCTCCTCAAAAGTGAGTTTTCTTACTTGTTCAAAACTTTGTCTTTTAGTGCGAATAGATGCAGCGTTCCTTTATCTCCAGTTGCAGCCAAAAAAGCAGAGTCCTTCGAAAACGCTTAAAAATTTAACGGTTAAAAAGATCATCAAAATCAGTGGTGTCTCACCGATCGAGTAAATCTGAGCAGGGTCAGCACCACGGCGAAATTCAATGAGTCGTTGCTTCGTGTTCGTGTCCCAAACTCGAATAAGCGTTCCTTTATCAGAAGCAGTAGCCAGCTTCGTTCCGGACGTGTTTAAACGGACGATCGCTATTTCGCCCTGATGAGCGTAAATTTGCACGGGTGGGGAGCTGCTCTTCCGTTCTCTCAACGAACCAATATCGTAGACCTGAATCATTCATAATTGGGAAAAAAGAAAGAGGGCTTACATGAACTGAACCTTGTTTGTGCCCTCCTATAGCGAGTCGATTTCCTCTGAAGTGAATTGGCTTGAATCTGTTGTTTCTTGTGGGCGCTTCTACTAGGAGACGACCATCAGGAACAGAGTAAGCGTAACACATCGTTTTTAACAACGCGATTGCTGAATTTTTTATTACAAAATCAAAGATCGAAAGATGAATTGAGGAATGAAATACCTGTATCTTTCGTCAGAAGCGTCTTGAGAACTGGCTCGCCGAAAGTAAAGTCCATGACAAGCGAGTCCTTCTCGGCGTCGTGAATGACCAGCGTGTTTTGCGAAAACTTGGGTCGCTCGCCTCCCGAAACGAAGGAGAGAATGTTGCTGCGCGAGATGTTGCATGCCGAAACGGTGCTGCCCGTGTCTAGCCGGCCGATTTCAGCCAGAGGATCGAGGTTGTAGATCTGAAGTCTCCGTTTACTATTTAGCCATGTTAGTATTTGTTTTTTCATGTTCAATTGCTACCTTGATGCCTAAATCGTCGCAAACAGTGTAAACTAAATTGTCCTCGTCCAGCCGCACTTCACTAACTTTTCTCATCTCGCGGCCGCTAACCTCTACCGACGATCAAATGGCGTCCTTTTCAATTTTTCTAGACACAGGTTTTCATTGTTTCAGACTCATGATGTCTACAACTTTCAAAACACAGAAACTTAATTTCATTCAAATACAATTCAGTACTCAAAAAACAAGATTTGATACTTTTTGATAGCAGTTTATTTTGATAACTTTATTGATGTTTTCAATGTCAGTTTTTGTCAAATGTTTTCAGTCGGTAAATGGGCAGCATAGATGCGAATTTTTGTATACTAATATTTTAATCCTAAACTTCTAAATTTGGTTATAAAGTGGGGAGGGGAGGAGTGAGGGTCAGGAACTGAACTTAATTAATAATATAATAATTTGAAAGATTTTTGGGTGGAACTTGAAACTGTCTGAACATCAATTCGCTATCACTTGGAAGGCTTGCGTGCAAATTGGCCCTCTTGGAAGCGTTTCAGGAGTTTTTCTTCCTTCGAGGGCTTTCGAGGCCGTTCCTCCTTTCTCTTTTTGGACGGAGCCATTAGAGTTTCCTGAAAATAAAAGGGTCAATTCTAGCATTCAATCTATTTTTTATATTCAATTTCTTATAATTTTCACTGTTCGACTTACCCCAAATAGGCTGCTAAATGTTTCCTCTGGCTTTGGCTGTTTCTTCTTTTTCTTTTCTTTCGGCTTTCGCTCCTTGACCTTCTTCGGCTCTTCTACTTTCGGCTTCGGTCGCTGGGTGTGATGGAACTTGATCAATTCCACCGTCTCGTTCAAACCCTTGCTCCGCTCGTCGTCTTTTTTCACCTGCTCGATAGTTCTGTCGAGCGAAACTTTCCTGAATAAAGTGTTAATTTTACAATTAGAACGAAAGCAGAACTCACTTTTCTTTGAAATTCTCTAAAATTGCGGCGGATTGCTGGTCGTACTTGGACAAGTCGACGTTCTCCAGTTTCTGGAGTTTTCGACGTTCCCTCCTTTCGCTCTTCTTCTTTTTTTCTTTCTTTTCCTTCTTTAAGATCTTCTCGGTTTTCCAAGCTGGATCCGAGGTACTGTTGCCGTCGTCGTAGTTATACATGGAACTTGTGACGCTAGAAGGTGTAACTGGCTGCAGAACCTCCTATAGAAAATAATCTTTATGAATAAAAATACAAACAGGAAACTTACCATAACGATATCGTCCAAACTGAAGGGTTTATCCTGTTTTTCTGCGGAAGGTAAAGTGCCCATTTGATTGAGACCTGAGGGACCAGCGATCATCGAAGGATCAAGCTGTGCGTTTTCCTTTTCTTGCACTTTTTTCTCTTTTATAGTGCCGGCGTTCTGATTGATTACGTAGACAGGCAGTGGTCTATTTGTCGGCGGCACTTCGGAAGCTGGCAACATGTTCATTTCTTTGATGCCGGACGGGCCTGGACGGTCGATTTCGGAGGGTTGATCGTTAGGAACAACTGTGACGCCCGCCTTGTCAAAGAGCTCCTGAAGTTCTTGGGCAGCGTCCTTGACGGGTGGGGGTTGTTCTGGCGGATTACTCGGCGCCGAGTTGAGGTAGATCCTTGTCGGATCTTCGTACACAACAGGACATGGCTCATTTTCCGGATCCCTCGGCTCAGCGCTGTATTGAATGAAATCAGAGCTCGTGTCATTTGGATTCGAGCTGAGCCAATTGACGGTCCTGTCGTCAATATCTTGGTACGGGTTGTCGAAAGCTAAGAGGCAGTTGGGGCTAGAAAGAGAGTCAGTGACGGCGTTTTTCGACGAGTCACGTTTTTCTAATTTCAAGATCGAAACAAACTCATAAATTGTGTGATAACTGGGAGTGAAGTTTTGTGTGAAAAAATACGATTCTTTCGAGAAAAAAATGGTTCAATCATTTCGTAAAAGAAAAAACTTTCACATCATTCTCTTTTTTCTTTAAAAAACTGTATTTCTGAAAAAGAAAGATATAAAAAACATGCGAATGTTTCAAATCTTTCCTTTAGGATCTCCCTTAGAAGATGGAGTAGCTTCAGCGAGGCTAGAAGTCTCATCAGCGCTAGATGGGTGAGGGGAGGCGAGCTCCCTCTCGTGTTTATAAAGTTTATCGACGAATTGTTTATAATCTTCCATAGAAATGCCGGGAGGTAGCTCCTGCGTGGCAAGATCATTTTTAATCTCGTCGACCATACCGTCGCGCTTTTTTCGTCCGTTGAACTCGGCGTTTATCCCCTGGTTCAACATTTTACAGATTTCGACGACGGACTCATTCGTCCAGTACGAAGACTTAAGACCGTCAAAGTAGTCGCCGTGATCGATCATGCGATTTTTCTCCTGTTCGATTGGGGTCAATAATCGCCACGAAAATGGGAAACAAAGAGTGAGCGGATGAAATCAACAATTAGCCAACAAGTGTAAACTTGAGTTTTCGATCAATCTGCTGATCAGGGAGCAGATCGTTTGTCATCAAGTTAAGCATTATATAATATAATTTATATTATTTTCGATTCTGGAACTCCATGAATCAAAATCAGCTGATTAGTGGATTCGAAATCAAATCCCACTTTTCAGTCATAAACACCAGCAACGTAAAAATATGAAAGCAAAGCAGGAGAGCTTAGATTCTTACTTTCACCTTTACAACACTGAATTTAATTGTATCCGATTTGTTTTAGCGGAAATTGTCCCGCTAAAACACTCGGTATAAAACTAAAATCTGACTGTATCGTCTGAATGGACGATAGTCTCTTCGTGCGACTACACCACTTGCAGCAAACATGCGTAATTAGGGGATGAAGTATGAATATTATACTTAGAATAAAAAGGCAAGAAATGGGCGCTTATCGACCCAAGCCTTTAGCTGATGTGTGGATTTGAGGTTTCTAGCAGCACGAGGCCGCTTGCAACAGTGGCGCCGGTAGATTCGCTTACTTATAAACAGATAAATGAAAGGTTGATAAATGTTGAATAAGAGTAAGTGTAAATTGAATCAAGCGATACTCACTTGTGACCTTTGTAGTAATCGCTTTGATAAAACTCATGGTCGCCTTCCCACCCGCAGGTGCACCTGTACATTGTTTTTGGCACTGAATCATTCATTAGCGCCGAATCCGTCATGTCGATCTCGTTGAAGATGTCATCGGGGAATTCAGGGATCACTATATCATGCAGCGACCCAGTAGTCGGCAGAGTGCGATATTCAGGGTCTTTTACTTCCTGAGGAGGCTCTGGAATTGCTGGTGCAAGAATCGCTCCAGTCTGTTCCGTCTGTTCATTCTCCACGGCAGGAGCGGGTGCCCAGCTTTCCTCGCCTTCATCAGCCGACTCTGCCGAAGCGACTTCCATCGCTGACTCGTCATCGGTGCTTCCAAACTCCTCAGCGTAGTTCTCCCGAAGATAATCCTTGTGATAATGCCTCAGATGGCTAGCCAAACCAGTCTCTTTTCTGAAACTCTTTTCGCAGTCGTTCACCGGACAGTGATGGCGGGTTGGTCCTGATGCCAAGGTCACTAAATAAAAGCTCAATTATCTTTAAGAAAGAGCAGCACTTACATTCTTGATCCTTCTTATTTTTAAGAGCCTTCGCCAAAGCCTCCCGTTTCTCCTTCGCTTTCAGTCGATATGTCTTCGCGTTGCTCTTCTTGATCACCTGGCCAAGTAGATCGAAGAGCAGATCTTTCACCATTTCCGACGCATCGAAAGTAGGAGCTTCTTGGATCGGAGAACTGGATGGAGATGGTTGAGCGGAAATCGATGTTTTTCGCAGCTTTGAAACACGCGTTTCGGCTTTTGCCTCGGAGTTCTTTCGCTAAAACGAAATTAGTTAAAATCAATATTTTTAGCAATTTTTACCTTTCGTCCTCTGACGGCAGGTGACCGAGAGGGTGATAAAGAAGTAACAGTGTTGGTTCGACGACGAGTTCGAGTGGCAATTATATCTTCTCCTTTTTTCGCTGCTTCTTCTTGAGGTTGAACTGGAGCTGAGGCGCTTTCTGCTAGCTTTGGGGCCGCAGCGCGAGCAGGAGACTTTTGCTTCTGCAATTTCGCCGGCCGTCCAGGCGATTTCAAATCCGCAGGAGTCGCTTGTGCCGGGGATTTTGCACGAGCTGGCGAAGTGTGTTGCTTTTGATTTCGGGCAGGAGATCGTGCTTTTGCTGGAGAAGACGATCGGCCTCTTGCAGCTGGAGAAAGTGGTTTCTCCGGAGAAGCTGGAATTTCTCTGATGATTTCTTTTGTGTCCGGTGGGAGAACTGTTTTTGTTGGCGACTCTGGCTCCGCTTTAGGCGTCACACGAGCACGAGCGGGTGAAGTAATCTTCTTTGGAGAAGTGATGGATCGTTCTTCCGTAGATACTGCTGCTGGAGACTTCGATCTCGGAAGAGCAGCCACTGGCTTCTCTGGGGATGGTGCTCGAGCTGGGCTAGCGGCTGTTTCAGATTCCGTCTGGCTCTTCTCACGCACCCGTCGAGATCGTCTTAAAACATGAATTGACAACTGTAAAATCGCAAAAATATTTACCTGACTGGTGACTTGACTGGGGAAGACGGCAGCTTCTCTTCTGGAGTCGTTTGCGAGTCAGTGGATGTCTGGGATTGTGCTGGAGTGTCCTGGTCTTCATCCTTATCCACAGTTATATCCATAGACGATTCCACTGAAAAGGTTTATTAGCGATGAAGATAAGTTGAAAATTTTACCATCTGTATTGGCGATAGTTTTGGCATTACCAACAGCGAAGCTTTCTTCGACGGGAGTTTTCTTCTCTTTAGCAACAGCTTCCTTTTCCTTTGGAACCTCTTTGCCTTCTTCCAGCTCTTTTTTCGGAAGTTCAGCCGCCCTCTCTGCCTTTTCCAAAAGCGATAATGGCTTTTGAATGACGGGTTCTTGGGACAATCGACTCGGTTTCGATGTTTTTCGCGATTTTTTCTGTCCCGATACTGGGGCTGCTTGCTCTTTAGCTGGCGCTTCAGCTATTGGCAAAAGTGCACCTTCTTCCTCTTCCTTCTTTTTCGCCAGTCGTTGGACTAGACTGCCGAGCGATTTGTCTTTGCTAGATTTCGAGGTTAGCTTCGTTGGAGGCTTCGTTGCCGTTGGCTTTAACTTTGGCGCGTTCGTTTTTGGCGCTGGAGTCGTTTCAACTGCCTCTTTCTTCGCGTCCTTCGCATTCTTTTTCGATTTTTTTGGTGGGTTGAGTGCCTCGTACTTTGCCTTTGCAGCGATGAGCGCCGATTTCACTCCTAAAATAAAATAAAATCAATTGAAGAAGCTTTCGAGAGTTGTAATTACTTTGGTCGTCTTTTTCCTTGTAAAGATTTTCGTAAAAGAAGTGGAAGTCTTCTTGAGGCCTCAGTTCTGGCTGCCAGTACCCTTCAACTTGCGGAAAAGGTATTTTGAATTCAAGACCGTCCAGGGCAAAACGCACAGAATAGTTTTTCTCGTTGACGGAAATAACGACGCCTCCGTAAACTCTACAGTCTGTCCATCGACACCAAAGAAGATCGCCGACGTCATAATCTGGCAGTGTAATTGGGACCTTCTCTTGGGTTCGGGTTTTGATGGTGCCGGAGTCGTTTGATCCAATCGAAAGGGCTGGACTTGCTGATCTTTTCGACCTCGCTGGGGACGGAGAACGCATGGCTGAAACAGATGCTCGACGCGATGTTTTTCGTCTACTCGAGTTCTTTTCTAGGTCGACTCCTTCTCTCTCAGCCTTAATTCGAATCTGCTCAAGTTCTTTTGCCAGACGGCTGCGCCCTCTCTGTGGCTTCTCTTTTTCGACGGTCAAATCGACGGAAAGACTTGATGATGAGTCCTCTATTTCCGTGACCTTTTGTTCTTCCTTCGAGTTTTCTTTTGCTTCCTTCTGTGCCACAGTTTGGGTCGCCAGAGCCTTGGGAACATTCTTGACTTCCTTCTCTTCTGTCTTTGGCTCCGTTGCCTTCGATCTAAGATTCTTGGGCGCTGGCACTTCTTCATCTTCTTGCACATCTGCTGGCTTGACGGGAGCGGGAGTTTCTTCATTTTCATCAACGACAGAATCAGTTTTGGCTCGTTTGCGTTGAGTGACATTTGGAGAGACAATTGGCGATGCTTGTCGCTTTGTAGGAGAACTAGAGGATGATTTAACGATTAATTCAGATGGATGAAAGAGTCTTACCCGTAGATGGACCTTCGCTGTCGGACTGGCTTCGATTCCGGATCTAGGTCTTCCAAAGTCTCTTCAATTGGGACGGGCAGTTCACCGCTAAGTTCTTTGAAGAAATTCGCCAAAGTCTAAGAAAGGGTTGAAAAGACGATCGAATAGAATTCATTACCTTGTTCGCGATCTTTTCTTCTTTGGCACTCATCGCTTTCACCCGATCAAAAGTGACGGTACTCTTGACCTGGTCGTCGAACAGAACTTCATAGTGGCGAGGAGGGAGGCCGACAACAGTAGCGGCGAACCAACGGCCTTCGCTGTTCTTTTGCGCCTTCCATTCGGCGAGCACGCGATCTCCGATTTTAAAGGTGTGTTTTACTGGGGCTTCCTCGACTACAGGCTCGTATTGGACGAACTCCGGTGTGCACTCGAACCAGTCGTCAAAGCGCTGTGGCCAGTTGCAGAAATGCACATAAAGATGAGTGCTCTTGCGATCTTCTACGGTTAGTTCTCCTTTCTTGTTCCGGGGCGGGGCGATGATCTTCGCTTGATACCAGCCGCCCATCGAGAAAATGCGCACTTTCTTCCCATAGCCATCCGCACCAAGCAAAGTCTGCAGCAATTCAGCGCCAGTTGGGATTCTCTTCGATCGTCTCGAAGGTGAGGGGCTGCTATCAATGGAGCTCGCAGGCGAAAGAAGAGATTTTCCTATTCCAAGCGGCAACGCTGGCAACAGTGGCGCTGGCAAAGCTTGACGAGTGCTACGTGCTCGGCCTATCGCTGGGGCAGAAGCAGACTTTATCAAGGGAGGAGCATTTCCTACCGATCGCCTCGAAACACGACGAGTCTCTTTCTTCACATTCGTCAAGATTGATTTCTCCTCTTCCGGTTTCTTCGGTTCATTTACCGAGTGATTCTCTTCAATCTTTCCTGCTTTTCGAGGACTGCTTCGTCGAGATGCGCTTTCTTCTATTTTTCTAGACTTGGCCGGACTCTCGACGGTCATCTCTTCTTGCTCAGGTTCAGCTGCTTCAGGTATAGCGCTTCGTAGTGTTCGTTTAGGCGTTTTTGGTGAATCCTCCTTGACGATGACAGCATCATTTTTATTTTTCTTCGGCGAGTCGATCTTTTTGGGCGAAATGGAAGCTGGTTTGCTGGTAGTGGTCGACTTTCTGGTCTTTGATCGTCCCCGCGCATTTTCATCTTCTTTCTTTTTCGAGTCATTTTCAGAGTCTTCAGTTGTCAGATCAAGAATTTCAGAGACAGGAGAGGCTGGTCTTTCCAATTCTCTTTTTGCTGCTTTCTTTGGACTAGCTGGAGTTTGAGTTTTAACTGGAGTCTTCGATCTTGACTTGGAGTTACTTTTCGCCGGCGTTTTCTTTACTGTTCTTTCTGGAGTTTTGTCTTTTACAGCGGGAGTTTCAACTTCTGGCTCAGGGGTCATTTCCGTCAGGCTTGGCTTTCTAGAGTTGGCTGGAGAGGGCTTTGCGGAGCGTTGAGATCGGGATGCTCTGCTGGAGCCTCGTGATCGAGAAGTGGAGCTCACTGGAGAAGTGTTCGAGCTGCCGCCTCGTCGGGTAGTTCTTTTTTGATTATAATCCTCCTCGGTCAAGTCTTCGGGATTAAGTAATTTGAGTTTGTTGACGTGGGGCTTGTTGTACTGCTCGTTTGCGTATTCGATGCCCTTTTGCGCTTCCTCCTCGCTGTAGGGGGAAATGTCCGTCTCGGGCGTTTTGGACTGACGAACCCCGTCGTAGAAGCGCACAACGTACATCGGAGTGACCGGATTGGCGTCGGCCTTTTTGATGACGCCGGCGTAGCGCTGCCCGTCTTTGCGGAAGAGCGCGATGATCTTCTCCTCGGGCTTGAAGCGCGGCTCGATCATCACGGGCTCCGGCGCATTGGAAAAGACGACTTCAGTCGTGTCGAAGTCGAACTCCACATCGTAGCTCTTTCGCCAGCCCAAGTAGTGGACTTTGAAGCGGCGCAATTCTCGGTCGATATTCACCACTTTCGCTGGGTGTTCGACACTCTGGGAAAAAAGAAAAGGGTAAGAAGTGAAGATTTTTGGGAAGTTTTGAACTACCTTGCCAGTTTTAGAATTGATTCCATCTTTGACGAGCACTTTGTCTCCAATCTTCATGGATTCAAGAGGTTTATCCACTAAACAAAATCTTAAAAACTGATCAAGGCAATAGTGAACAATTAATTTTCCATGCGTTACTTTGAGAGATTGAACTGGACTCGGAATTGGGCCCCGAAAAAACGGAAAAATTCACGCTGTAGTGCCTGGGCTCGGCAACCTGTGTATAAACCTGTGTTTTTAGTCTTTTTAAAGCCATGAGTCAGGAATTCTACACAGGTTGCTGAACTCAGCAGTGAAAAAAGTGAAGAAATAAGAGTGCTAAAAGCGCAATTTCCAGATGATTCCGAGACCAGAAGTTTTAAATTGATTCAAGCTACGATTTTTGTTAGAAATTGACATCAAAAGAGCGGTTTTCTCGACAAAAATGATAATCAAAATCAACCAGAAAGTGATAATTTTTATCAAATCCCAGAAAATGGTGAAAAAACAATCAAATGCACAATCAACAATTCAATTTACAATTTATCGAGAAACTAACAATCAATTCAAAGCGACATTCTTTTACCTTCGTTTGTTGAACCTAGAAAAGCAGAAAGTAAAAAAAAGAAGAGAAATTTTAAAATAATTATAAAAAAAATTAGTTTTTCTTAGAATATTACTTTTTTCGTGGGTTTTTCGTCGACCATCCGGATTGGCGGATGGTCTTTCTTCTTATTCTTTCTTTTTTCTTTTTGGCAATCTCTTTTTTTTCGCGAGAAAAACGGTCTCTTTTCGGACTTTTTCTTTTTGAGAAGAGAAAAAAGGAAAACGTAGTAACTTTCCCGCGAGGGCAAAAAAGCAGTGGGCGCTGGCTTGAGTCAGAATGATCAATGGCGACAGTGATCAGCGCCGACCAATCGAATCCAGCGATGGCGCAAAAGATTCCTCGCTGAAAGGTGGCGCTATTTCTCGCGGAATTTGTCTTTTCGATGGAATTTCAGTGTTTTTTCAAATCAAAGGCGAAAATTATGTCATCTGTGGTCAGATCTTTTGATTGGCCGGTCCGGATAATGACTCATTTGATCAGAAAAAAGTATTAAGTGAATCGCCCGAAATTTTGGATCAAAATTAGATCTCCATTTGAATGTCCTTTCCTTTTCAGAATGGAAAAAGAACTTGACTCGGTAGGCGAATGTCCCAGCAATGAAACAGAGCTGTCGCAACTGCCTCAAGAAGTTCTCCTCGCCAAATGCAGTCAACTCAGTGACAACAGATCAGGAAAGAGAAGGACTGATTCTCCCCGCTGTTCGAGAAGACTCAAGTTCGAGAAAGAAAATGAAAAGGATCAGGATCCGACAAAGCGAACAAAAATTGGCGAAGATAAAGTTCCGTATGTCGATCGTTGATTTCGAGCTTTCAGTTGTTTTTTTTTTAATTTAGGGGAGAAATCAAGGATGATCAGATGAAAAGCGAAACGAAGAAAAATGAGGCTAAGCCCGGAGAAAACAGTGTTCGTAGAACACGCGCCCGTGCTTTACATGAGACAGGTATTCTGTGAAAGCTGCAGTCTCGGCTCGGCAACCTGTGTAGGAAACCTGAGTCAGGATTCTGAAGGAGCGTTGAGTTTTTGAAAAACTCTACGCGGTTTTTATGAAAGCTCTTTCGAAGCCCTGACTCAGGTTTTCTTCACAGGTTGCCGAGCTGAGGCTACAGTAATTCAATCGTCTTTTAAGTCCTGAATGATTGATAAAAATCGCGCTTTGAGTGGTTTCGATTTTCATCAACCATTCAGGATTAAAAACGCTATCAGAAAACCTAATATTTGAATGCCTTCCGCTAATATAATTCCCTAGAAATGCCCGGCCCAAGTGGATTATCAAAGATGAAGTCGAGTCTACCTCCCTCTACTGAACAAAAACGCGGCAGAGGAAGACCTCGCAAGCTAGAAAATAAAGCCGCAAATACGTTAGTGACTGAGAATTTAACTCTTCTTGCTTCGATTTCAGAATTTCTCCTATCCGAAATGAAAAGCCAAAAATCAAGAAAATCATGATCATGGACGCACCGAGTCAAATTAGACGAAAAAGTGCCCGAGTTATTAAAAAAACAGGTTCTCAGATCAAGAGGTTAAAAAAATCGAGAAGCCGCTTGCGGCTTCGAGTTAAGGAATCTTAAAGCCGCATTGAGGGCGGCTTTTCTGTTTCATCGTTACTTAGATAAAGTTATTCCGTGAGAGCTTTTCGTCTTTGACATGATTTTTCAGAAAAAATCAAGGAAGAGCCTAAACCAGAAACTGAATCTTCCAGTGAAGAAAGTGAAGAGGAGGAGGAGGAAAAACTTGTTGGTGCTGCGAAAAGAAAGGTAAAGAGGGGTAACTTTTCTAAAATTATTTCGGGAAATTAAATTGTCCAAAATTGTAGATTAAACTTCGAGTTCTGAGCCCGAGATTGTTAATTTTCGGAAAATGCACAATCTCGGGGTCTCATTCCGGAGTTTAATCGACAATCTTGGACGACGATAAGGAGTGGGTGTTTAAAAAATATTTAGGCCAGAAGACGGCCATGTTTCGAATACAATTACGAGAATTTGCAGGCGCGGCTGAATTCTGAAAGTCAGTTGAATCAAGTTATGCGGGTAAGGTTGAAATGGACTAGATTGCTAATTATCAGTAATTTACTAATTACTATTATCGGACATTCCTTTTTCAGAGATTCGGCTGCCTCCCATCAACGCCGGAGGAATTGTTGGCCGATGTTTCAACTCATTTGCGCCAGCTTTACAACAGCGAGCCGCTGGTTCTGAAGACCGAACACACGGAGCTTGTGAACATTAATGACGCCGATTTTAAAAAGAAAATGCGGATCAGGGTCATTCCGGTAATTTTAAGACTACTTTACGCCGTTTTGGAGAAAACTGTTTTTCATATCTTCATTTTAGAAAGAAAAACCGACGCTGTTCCTTTCAAAGGAGGAAATAAGCATAAAAGAGAAGCTGAAACGGCAGCTGGCGGAAAAGAGGATCGACGAACGAAACCCAGAGTCCGAAAAGGGCAAGGAAATCGAAACTGCGAAAAAGAAACTTTTCAGCTACTTGGGCAAAAATTTCAACCACAATGGAACACGAAAGACCTACACCGACCCTGATAAAGAATGAGAAGTTTTTAAGAAATCCACTATCAGAGCTAGAATCACTGCTTTTGTGAATACCATTTTTGAAACTGCCACTTTCAGTTGAATAAACTGACTCCTAGAGGGCCTTATTTTAAACATTCTGTGCGAACTAAAGGAGTTCAATAACAAAAAGAATTCCAGAATGCTTTAACTGGCCACGGTAACCTGTGCAGAAAACCTAAATTAGGGTTCCGGAAGATCATTGGTGAAAGCCGCGTAGCCGCTTTCTTAAAAATAAAGCCGCGTAGCCGCTTTCTTAAAGAATAAAGCCGCAAAGCGGCTTCACCAGAAATGATGAAACAGATAGATTCACCCACCGTCAGAAACCTGACTCAGGTTTTCTAGACAGGTTGCTGAGCCCGTTGCTCGAAGCCGCGAGCGGCTTCTCGAGCTTTTCAGTAATTCGGGAGTCCTATTTGCTACCGAACAAGTTTGATTACGACATTACTAATTTTCAAACTAAATAGGAGCTTTTTCTTTGTAAAAATATTGTTGACGTAGTGTCAAAGAGTACTTACGGATCCACATTTTTCCGATAGTCTTTTTTAAAGCTGCCAGTAATTAATCGGCGCAAGAATAGTCGGCCAAATGAAGAAAATTGCAACTGTGGAGACGCCTCCGCTTTGCGATGAGTCATACCCGCGCGCGACCAATCATAGCGCGCGAATGGAAAATCCGTAGAGAATGGTTTTCCGTGAGTGCAGTTGCAGTTTTAACGCCCACGCAAGGTTCGGTCCGCGGTTTTTGGAAAAGAACTATTTTACTTTCCATAAATTTGCTTCTTTAGTAAAGAAATAATGCATCAAAAGGGTTGAATTTTTGTCATCTATTTCGACTCTTGTTTTCTCATTTATATTCAGCAAGATTCGAATTTGACAGGTTTTTTTTCAGCAAAAAGCAACAGATGTAAGAAGAAATAATTATGTCGGAAGCTTACTGTAAGAAAATCGCGATCAAAAGGAGTCTTCCTGAGTCAAGAACCGAAAAGGGGGATCAAAACGAACAAACGCCCTTTTTCAAGAAGAAAAAGAAGAAAAACTCTGATCCGGCGAAATCTTTTTCTGAAAAGAAGAGAGACTCCTGCTCTCTAGGTACTCTTCCATGTCTCCAATTTTCAATTTGAAACGTCAAAAATCGAGGAGCCGCTCGCGGCTTCAAGAAAACACAAAAAAGGCCCCACGTAAGGCGGCTAGAATGTTCATTTCCGACTGATGATTCATAAAGCCGCGTGCGGTTTGAATTCAAGTGAACTTCCAAATTCAAAAAATATTTTCAGAGAGCGGCCAAATTCTGATTCTGTTGACCGGACGCCACCGAGGAAAACGCGTCGTCTTCATCAAACAAATGCGCCAATCGGGCCTGTTGCTCATTACAGGGCCTTACAGTTTGAACGGAGTCCCCCTCCGCCGCGTCCATCAAAAAACCACAATTACAACTACCACATCTCTTCCGTTATCGACCGAGGACTTCCAAGTGCCGCCTTTTGTCGACGACTCCTATTTTTGCACGAAAAAGGTGAATTTTCTAGAACTTCGTTTTCGAATATTATCAATTGCCTTTTTCAAGGCAGTTTCGGATTTTTTCGAAAATGTAGGCTCTGTTATCCATTTTCACTTTGCAATAAGGATGTCGATTTATGATAAAAGATTCTTATGAATTTACGTTTCTGACTCATTTTGATAAAGTGTGACCTTGGGTTTTCTTGAGGATATCCCTTCGAAATTTCCTCAGAGCGAGTTTCTCATCGAAACCGAGTGGATACCCTTCATATCTCCTCCCTGATACTGGTTGCAGTTTAGGATGGTGGTATTAAGGGTATCTGATTGGGAACATGAGTTCAATGTTCTCTGAAGCAATTTCAAAGAGATACCCTTAAAGATTTTCAATGTGAAGGTCTGTCGAATTTACTGAGAAACCCATATTGGTAAAAATCTTTTATAAGAAGTCGACACCCTTATTGAAAAATAGCTTATTTCGCGAATCTAATTCGAATCGTAATTTTTCTCAAATAAAAATGTGATTTTCAGAAACCGAAAGCGACGCTGGAATCAGTGCTAGAAGATGTTGGTGACAAGGAAAAAGACGAAGTTAGCGAAGAGCGAAAATCGCTGCAGCGAAAAGTCGACGAAGCGGTTTTAGACTCGATCAAGCGGATTCCCTACATGGGCGACTATCTCTCGCAGAAGTTCTCGCTTTCCAAGGGTCAAATGCCGCACAAGATGAATTTCTGAAGACTGCCCGCTTTCCCTCCTCGGCTCTAGAATTCGCCAAAAGAAGTAGAAGCGGCGGCGCGAAGAAAAATGACTCACTCGGCCTCGCCAATTGACAATTGCGCTCAAGGCGGTGACTAAGCTCGATTTAAAAAAAATCGCGAAAAACGAAAAGAAACAGAATTACTATTCGTAAAGAGAGAGATAGAATGGACGAAGAATTGAACGAAAAATATCTTTTTTTATTTCAAAAATTCTAGAGTTGGCTGAACTTAAGTTCGATGAAGATTAAAAAAACTCCTCGAAAAAGTATTATTATTAAATTAAACCAATTTTAAATTTACTTTTTGATCATTATCTATGGAACATTTTCTAAATCAAACTAATATTAATCGGTCACTATTATGATATTCTTTTTAACTTGTTTAACTTTTTAATTGCGAGAAAATCTTCTTCACTGTTTATGTTAGTCTGTTCTCTTCCTTGATTCCTGTTTTATGTTCAAACTTTGGATTGGTGCTTTCCGAAGGGAACTAAAGGATTTTCTGTTTTCAGATTTCCGATGTCGTTATTCCGCGCTCTCCGACCGGCCTTGACCGCCCAGACTCGTCGATTGACTGTTTCTGCTTCTTTGAACTCGGCCGCTCCCGCTGCCCCACTTCGACGAGACGACGTCATGGCCGCCTGGGTTGAGTACTTCGACCACCCCGACTGCGATTACTACAACTACCGACTCGGCGCGCAGCACCTCTTCTCCGACGATTTGCTCTTTGACCCCGTCGTCTACCAGGTAACAACAAAATAAGAAAGATTATGAATTGAAAAGTCGCTTGCGCCTTCGAGCAAAATTAAATAAAGCCGCGCAAAGTGCGGCTAAAATAGTTTGACTCAAAGCCTCAAGTGGCTTCTCGATTTGTATTTTCTCGTTTCTGAAAATAATTTATCGATTCCTGTTCAAGAAAAGGGCGTGAAACGTACAGTGATCATTTAGTGGAGAGCTTTGTTGTGGCTGAGAGTGAATTAGAAAATTCTAGAGGTCACCTGGTGCTTCCTCATCAAGCGTGAAAGTTAGAAGAGTCCAATTTTCTAAATATTTCCCTATTTGAGTTTGGTGCTCGATAAGAAAGTACCACCTGGCCTCTAGAATTTCTTAACCCACTCTTGGCCACCATGAAACTCTCCAACACAAATTCACTGTAAAATTTACAGTGTAAATTATGCGCTCCTATCTTTCATACGAAAGCCTTTTTTCATTGTTCTTTGATCTCGAATTCATTGTTTGAAATTCAGGCCATGCTCTACGCTTGCCGACGATTCAACAACTTCCCCGCCGCCATGCGAACCTTGGAGTTGATCCGACTCAAGTGCGGCGACCGAGAAGACGTCTACGACTGGGTCATGCAGGAATTGGCGCCCACTCTCGAGGACCTCGGCATTCCCACCGTCGAAGACATGAACCTCCACATTGTCGAGACTGAGCTTTAGATTACTTCCAAGCTGCGGGTTTTGGCATTTTATTTATTACAGAATAAATCACCATATTCATCATTCAACCCTTTTTTCGTACCGTTTTCTGCAGGCAACCAAGACTCATTATCAAAAAGCATGAATAATTTCAGAAATATCCTTGACTGACAATTTTAATAACTGAGAAGCTGCTTGCGGCTTCGAGGAGAAATAGCGAAATAGCCGCTCTTTGTGCGGCTTCAATTTTACTTTTAATAGAAGCTGCAAGCGGCCCTCTGTTAAAATTTGAATTTAGTTTGACTAATTGCAGTACCTATTCGCTGTTGCAGGGCAGAGAGCTATGAGCAGAAGAACAGTAAAGAATAAGGATCAAATGAAAACCCCTCTAAAAAGCCAAGTCGTCGAAAAGAAGAAGAAGAAGAAGAAATAACAACTGTCCCTAATTTCTAGTCTAAAATTATTTATTACTGCGAAGAGTAAGATTATTGCATCTTCGCACGCTCAAAATCCGATCAACTGAATCCTTGTCCCTCATTATTAAAAATAAAAAAATACAGAGATAAATCTGTTCAAACCAGATCATCATCGTGTCTTTCAGAATTATGCTTTATTCCATTGGAAGCAAAGATAGTCGAGCCCGTTCTCGAGGATTTGAGAATTCGGCGGAGTTCGATGTTGATCATGATCGGTGAAGAAAGAGCATGATTTTTATCTTGCTAGGCTGCTAAAACGATGCTCAAATCGCAAACCGTTATATTTTCAAAGAGGCGCCAGATTGATTTTTCTTTTGCGAAGTTGAAAGGTGAAGACTTAGAGATTTTCTAGCAGCTTATTAAACTTAAGACTCCGATTAGTTTCATCATATCGTCAGGAGCAAAAGATGGCGAAAATTGACCGATCCAAGAGAGCTCCATGGACCTATCCGAAATACCTCCCTGAGGATGGCCAGGTCTTGGCCAAATACTACAAGTAAGACTAGAGATAACTCGTTTATACAGTTATCTTTTGAAAAGCTGGCGATTAATTTTTAGACTAAATTGGGGCGAAAAATCGGTAAAATTGCAAAAGGACTGTAATTTTCATCCTGTATCTCTGCAAAACAGGAGTGCTAGTAAGAAATATTTACTGTAGCTTGCAATTACAGACTATCACTTACTGGGTTCTTGTAATTTTACAAGGTTTTCGTTCAAATTTAGCCGAAAATTCTTCTGATAAGCGCCAGAATTGTTTAAACAGACTGTTACTCATCTGATAATACATTAATTAGAGATGGCGTCTACTACCCGGGGGTTCTCCAAAGCCGCTCGCGTGACAAACTCGGCTGGATCATCTACAAAATGAAGTTTTTCGACGGATATGTGCAGAAAAACACTTACGAGGATGACATCAAGCCGTACTCGAAAAAGGAAGCGATAGCCGCGAAAAAAATGGCGGAGGAAAAGTACGCCAAGCCAGAAAACAAGGAAAACTGGTTCTTCTTCCATAAACAAGTCCAGTTGGAGCTTGCCAAGCCGCTGCAGAAGAAGAAAATGCGGCCCGGAATGGACATTCTCGTCGAAGAGATGAAAGAGGGCGGACCGGTTTGGGTGCCAGGAATCGTCAAAGTGCGACGAGCAGACATCGTGGAATGCGAGTTCAAAGTAAAATTCGGAACGATAATCCGCCGCATCAAGTATTCGCAAATCCGCCGATTGTCAAAGAAGAATCAGCAATATTTCAACCAATTCCACCACGTAAGCGTATTCGAAACAACTCGACAATCTATCGTAATAATTCTAGATCCACAAGCACATGGAAAGCTTCTCCCCGATCTCATCCAACCCGGCGAAGGAAAACAACCCCGGACCTGGCCACGAATCAATCCTTTCTCATCGAAAACGCGCGCCATCAGCATCCACTTCACTTGAAAACGCCTCTTCCACAAAGAAACGACGCGTGGAAAATTAACTTCGAAAATATTACATACAAAAACTTCCAAATCCGTTTTATCGCCTCATTTCTGTAAATAACCAAAATCTGCCATCAAAATCGAGATTATCTGAAAAGTATCAAGATATTCCTTCATTTCATTCTTCACCGTTTATTCTGTTAATAGCTACGTCATCCCATTTGTTTCCAATTTGATTCCTTAATAATTGTACATTTGTGAATTTGAAATTCTAAAATTTAGGCTTTGATAAAAATAAAGCATTCGAAACGGACGGAAACTCAAAATTCTCTATTGATTCTTTGCAGGATGATATTTATTCAGCAGCAGAGTCTACCTACTAGACCTTATCACCATCCCTCCCCCTACTTAACTCTCCCCCCTAAACGAGTCCCCTAAACTAGTAAAGAGAGCATTTAGCCTTCTTGTCCTTTCCCTTTAACACGAACCTTAGAGAGCTTGTAGATTTCTTTCAGTAAAAAAGCAGATACTAAAAAAGGATTAAAATTAAGTCGTTCAGTTTGTTTAGACATGGCGAGTCGGCCTGGTCGCTCAGCTTTCTCGTATCTCCTCACATATTTTTGGTGCGTTAGATTCTCTTCCATCTCTTTTTAACAATTTCTCCCAAGGGTGATGTGGGTAGTCATACTCTTCGCAGTTGTCTACTTCTTCGAGCTGCACACGAAAATGCTTCAATTTCTCCAACAACTGCCCGATCTCTTTCAAAATCTTTCTCCTAAATTTTACGTCGCTCTCACTGGAACCTCCTCCTTTCTATCAGGTACTTATCAATCTAACACGCCTTTGTACCGTAGCTTTAGGGTTAATACTCGTCTTCGAGTGGTGGTACTTCAAAAGAAACGGTCAAAGCTTCATCGAGCAAATGAGTTTAAATCATCTTGGGCCTCTGATAAATCCAGATCCAAGCGATCCCCTTGGCTCTTGCGAAAAGGTAAGCAAGAATTCTCTCTTCATTTCAGTACTCTTTCAAGCCCGGCTTCGAGTGCAAAGTGTGGCAAAATCCAATGAATCTGCTGCGCGGCGCCGAGTACGAGCGCTACTACTCGGCCACGAAGAAACAAGCACTAACATTCTACGATCTCAACCTCTCCGCCCAAGACCACCAGACATTCTTCACTTGCGACTCGGACAAGGACCGCAAAGCCGATAGCATCATGACCGGCGCCTGGAGGGAGCGCTACGTCAAGGCCAGAATCGAAGCTGCTCAAAGCGCGCTGCAAATTGAACCGGACAATCCATCAGGTACACTTTTATTTTGGAAAGGCGCGAATCAACTCGTGAAATTCAGCACTGATCCTCCTGGGCGAAGAAAAAGCATCGACAGTGGCAGAAGCCGAGAGTTACTTCCAGAGTGCGCTGGTCGCCGCCGAAGCCCGCCACAAAAAGACCCTGCAAAGTTATAATCAGAGCAACGGACGATGCTGCGAGCTTGAACTCAAACGAGACCACACAGTTTTAATTTACGTCAAACGACGCCTGGCGATGTGCTGGCGCAAACTTGGCCGAGTCAAAGAAGCGGCGAAAGTGTTCAAAGAACTCACCAAAGAGCCGCCAAATGTGAACTGGTTGAATGCGTCGCTCGGGGAAAACCTAATAGAGTGCTATCTTGAGCTGGGGGACTATGCCAACGCGCAGGTTAGAATTGATACCTTCTCTTCAATTTTTACATAATTTAAGGCTACACTGGCTCGTTACGACGACATCAATCTTCCAAAAAGTGCAACGATTTGTTACACAGCCGCTCTCCTAAAAGCCCGTTCTGTTTCTCAAAATTTCTCTGCCGAAGTAGCGGGAAGACGGGGGCCAACATCGCAAGAGTTCCACGCAATGGACGCCATCCACAGAGCAGTCGAGTTTAATCCACACGTGCCCAAGTATCTCCTCGAGCAAAAGAGCCTCATTCTCCCACCAGAGCACATTCTCAAACGAGGGGACTCGGAAGCCGTCGCGTACGCCTTCCATCACCTACAGCACTGGAAAAGGATAGACGGAGCGTTAAACTTACTTCACTCCACTTGGGAAGGAACATTCAAAATGATCCCCGTAAGATCCTTTTTTCGATTCCCCAGCACCAATTTCTTCTTATTTTAGTATCCGTTGGAGAAGGGCCATCTTTTCTACCCGTATCCTCAGTCGACAGAAGTGCACGATCGCGATTTGCTGCCCGATTTTCATCCGATCTCTGTTTACCCAAAGAAGGATCTGCCATTTTTCATCATTTTTACGGCGGTTTTATTCAGTATAACAGCCGCTTTAGCACTCTTCACGCATCTGGTAAGCAAGTTGATTGCTTCATTCATTCACGGATTCATTTTCAGTACCCCGATCTCGTCAAAAGCTCAGTGACGGAGTTGATTACGATGATCGGGACGCCGTTCAGGTGGCTGACGGAGAAGATCGGGCACTGGTTCACTTTCCTACTCCACGGCGGCCATTCTGTAAGCTCGACGCAACTGTAGTGAAGAGAGACTGTAGACAACTGTAGAAAACGTGAAACAAACACAACAACTACTGTAAAGGTGCGCTCCTGCTGTGTGTCTCTCCGCCTCTCCCTGTAAAATTGACTAAATTAACTATTACTATTTTACCAATACATGTAAAGCGACAAAAAGGAACAAAAAACACGCCCCAAACACACAACGATAAAATGATCCAGAAATAATTCCATTCCAAAAAGAAACCAAAGTTCGTCCAAAATTTTCTCGTTCTCAGACTGTTCAATTTTTTCACATATTTCTTTCGCTGGAACGCAATTTCGGACATTTCATTTCATCCTTATATTTTTTGGAGTGGTTAATGCTTGGAAACCCTTATTTTTTAATTATCATTTATCATCGTTAAAATCCTCACTTTCATCATCATCTTACTATTCTATTTTTACTGCTACAGAATAAATAACGGTAACGGAGGTAGAAAACCCCTAAAATTCTCAATTCAGAATAAAATCTAGTTTAGCTTTTTTTCTTTCAAATTCCTCACAAATGAGTTTTGAGCTTCTCAGTGTTAGTAAATTCCTACCAAATGAAGTCAGAAAACGCTTCTGGTTTCAACTTAAAATCCAGTCTCGTGGTCTTATTTCTCGAGAAACTACTGTAACATACTCGCGAGTCTCTTGTAGATATTCATATGTATAATCATCGTTATACATAACCATTGTTACAGTTACAAATTACAGGTAGTCACCTCTAATGCAAAAAATGAAAAATCGCTTCGTTTATTCTCAACAGCCCTCTTGCTCGTGTATTTTTACTCTTTTCGTATTTACCTACTGTAGCTGCTGTCTAATGAATCAGACAAAAAGACGTTGTAATAAAAGAAGAGCTTGAAAGCTTGAGCTTTTTAATTTTCGGTCATTCTATAAACCTTTGGCAATTAAGACTGGGTCGGTAACTATGCCCGGGTTGGCCTCGGAGCCGCTGGGCCACCAGGGCAGCGAGCCTGGGCCGCCAAAGCCCCAGAATGGCCCGCCAAGTGGACTTGGGAACATGAGTTTTCCGCTCACCATGCTCGTGGAAAGCACAATCCACAAGGCGTACGGAGAGCTATCTAATCTGGCCGAGCTTCTGCAGGGAAAAGAAGACATGCACAGGTTCGTTTCTTCTGCTTTTTAGAATATCTTGCTAACTACTTCGTTAAGGAAAATGGAAATCATCAGTTTCGTGATTCGGACGAGGCGGTCCTTCGTTCGTTTGATCGCGCTGGTAAAATGGGCGCAGCAAGTCAATAAAACTTCCACGTGCATGGACATCGTCGACTTTATGGACAACCAGTCGGGCATGTTTACTGACACTGCGGATCGACTGTACAGCCTGGCGCACGATTTCCTGCGCCACGCGCGTCTCCCCACCTTCGCCGTCCCCACTGCCATCGACGTGTTGACGACAGGCTCGTATCCCGACCTGCCTAGAGCGATCAAAGACCGCTACGTTCCGCAAGAGCCACTGAGCGAGGAGAACCGCGCGGAGACGATCACGCGCCTCAATCAAGTGATCAAGTGTCGCCTGGTCCAGTGCGAGCTGCCCGCCCAAATCACCGACTTCCAGATCGCGAAAGGAATCGTTTCTTTCGAAGTGCCAAACGAGTTCAAAGTCGACTTGACGATACGCGGCGACTCGGCGGAGACGCCCTGGACCCTCCTCCGCGTACAGATATTCGTCGAAGACTGCACCTCCAACGACGATAGAAATCTGGTGCACTACGAGCATCTGCAATTCATCCACAGTCTCTGCCAGTCGCGATTGTACAAGAACGAAAAGCCTATCTGCGACCTGTACAGCTGCTTGCACTCCTTTTGCTCGAGTCTGCAGTTGGAAGTCCTTGCCGCCCAGACCAACAAGCTCATCAACCACAAATGGAAACAATACATCGTCATCGAAAAGTACGAGGAAGGATCGAAACTGGTGATTTCTTACTGGAAGGATCAGGACAAAGACTACACGATCACGATCCAAGTGAACGAGCGGGACTCTTCCGACGTTCTGGAAATAATCCACAATCCAACACTTTCTTCCTGCTCGATCAAAGAAGTAATGCAGGCTTCAAACGTCGACCACATAAATATCGAGCGTCTTCTGATGGACACGATCCAGTGCCGAACTCGCGCGAGACTAGAAAAGTTAGAATATCAGCTCAGAAGAAGAGTAGAAGTCCCAGTTAATCCGATTGTTACTGAAGATGGAACGAGGCTGATTGTTCCGCTTCTAGTCCCCGGCGAAGTGTCAGAACGCCTGGATGTTTCGATCGATCCGCAAACTGGCGAGCTGATGCCACTGCTCCCCGGCGCCGCGGAAAAAGACCTCGACGAGTTGATTGAAACCTTTCAACGCAATCACGAGAATCTCTCCGACGTGATTAACACGCTTCGTTACACGCTCGCCAAAGCACGCTGCGTGCGCGCTGCTTCTGCACACTTGGTCGCGCCCGTCGAGCGCCTTCGACTACTGCCAGACTCGCAACAACTGCTCGATGCTTTCCCCCACTATCAACTGTTCAAATTCTCGCGCTACGTTACGTACTTCCTCCTCGTCGAGCTGTACGACGATCCGGAACACCACGGCCGCATCTGCCGCCAGTATCACATGCTCAACATTCACCTCGCCGACGTCAAGGAGGATCTCTACGACATCAACTGCCATGTAACTCTGAACTCAAACCCGTTGGATCAATTCTCCGAGTTCCAGATCGGGCTAAAACGCGCCCGCGACATGCAACAACCCGAGTGGATGGACGCCGACGCTGAGCTCTCCCACGTGATCGCCATGTGCGATTTGCGCATCCCCTTCGTCACGCTCTCCGACACACTGCGCGAGGCCGGAATCGCGTACACTGGCATCCTTGACAAGTCGATTTCATCGACCTATGAAATCCGCTTGCTTGAGTTTCCTTTTCCTCCGGATGCCGATCTGCCAACAGTAGCTCAACAGTCGCTGAGGGACGCTTTCTTATCGCTGACATTCCGCCTGTCTTGTGTCAAGGACACGCGAGCAGTGACAGCGGTGCGGCCAAACATTATGTTTTGGATGGTGGAGGTGCTTTTGGAAGCGAATCCAGCCATCGTCGCCGCCCTTGCGAGTAGTAACGCAAATGGCCAAACAGTAGCTCACTCGGTCGAGAACAACTGCGTCCGCATCAATTTTACGTTTGAATCGAAGCACTCGCAGGACTTGGCGGAGAGTATGCAGAAAATGGACCCGCTGGCGATGTTCACTCAAGAATGGGCTCTGGTTGTTCATCTTCATGATATGGCACTGCAGCTTACTGATCCTCATGAAACGGCTTCTATTCAAGGGTACGCCACTTCTAGCGTCGATTTCTTGCTATAAATCTTCTTTCAGACAATATCAGCTAACCGAGTACGACTACAAACGAATCGTTATCGGCTACGGCGAACAAAATACACATGGTCAATTTAGCTCACTTTGCGTAGTGCAATGGATCGAAAAGGAAGACCAAAACGGACAAAAATACCACTTGTGAAAGCTCGTTTCGGCGAAGTGGGAAATAACTTCGCCGCTAATCCTCATTCAATAGCGCAAATGCAAGTTGAGGCAAATTTGAATCAGGAACGGGGCTCTTGAACTCGCCTGAAATGAAACCCTATCTTTATCGAGCCTTGAAAAGTCGAGAAATTTAGTAGAAACGATTTCGCAAATCGTCCGCGGTTACAAACTTGTGCGGCTTCTCGGAACACTGTCGGTCGCGTGCGTCGTTGGTGTAATTCCAGAGCCTGGCCGGGCCCGAAACATTCAAGCAGCTCGGCAGGCGTTTACTGTTCTCTGTCAGTCGCCGTGTCATTATAGGCTGCTCTACCGCGGACAGTACTGTATTGAGTTCTTGATGGTGGACAACGAGACTGTGCTCGTGCGAGACGCCTCCCTCAGCAAGTTCTCCAACACGAAGCTTCTGTCTAATTGGCATCCGATCACCGGGCTATTGGCGTTGTTCTCCGCCTTTGGCAGTCCTGTCCAGCCTATCATTGGAGAGCAGTTTCTCTCTACTGACCACGATTTTGAGGCGAAAACGCTTCCCGAAGGCGTCGTCTGGGCTTCGAACAATGGCGGCCTCTTCAACATCGAAATCGTGAAGCAGGTCTTTGCTTCGAGGCCCGTCTCATTGGGCAATGGTAAGAGGCAATCTACGCTTATTAGTTAGTTTAACGTTTTCCTTTCTAGTGCTTGGTGCGGGCGTGGACGACCAATTCAGTGTATCCCCTCTAGAAGAATATCTAGCCGCCGTCTACTTGTTTGATTTCACGAGAGCTCACGTCAAGCACGAAACGCTCAAGCAAAACCCTCAAATAAAGGTACAAGCTTCTCTTTCTCCCAGCTTTAATTTCTTTCGAAGATTCATCGATCGCCCGACGCAACATTCCGTTTCAACACCCAGTTTATTTCCTTCGTCTTATCAATCAACGTCAAAATGAGAAAATTAGACCTCCAATGCATGCCACTGAATGAGCAAGTTCAACCCTTTCTTCAACAATCAGACCTAGTTGTTTTGTCAACGTACTTTATGAAGAAAGTTGCTGGACCGCCATTCAGGTAATTTATTTTTCCGTGAAAGTTTCTCGTTACTTAAATTTTAGAACAAACGCTGTCAAGTCATTCATCGCCATAATTTCTGAGCCGATTTCACTTCTAAAGGTAACTTTCTTAAAGGTTATCAGGAGGCAGAACCCTAACCCTAACTGGTCTCCGGAGAATGACCCCCTTACAGATTGCCAACTAATCACTCTGATTCAGGACTGTATAAATATATTTAACCGCGAGGTCGGCCACAGCCAGTTCATGACGAATGACATGCGTCCTGTTATGACCATGTGCCTTACAGTGCCTCCTTCACCGCTGAATGTTCCTCTTGCCATTGGCCATCAAGCTGGTAATAGCCTTACTACTGTTCTAAGCCCTACGAGTGTGTTTTCTAGTGCTGAAGTTGACGCAAAACAACCAAGTGATAACTCTGTTCTTTATCCAGTTCCACTCAAGTTCCAACACCATCACTGTTCCCATCAAGTGCGTGCACGAGCAGAACAACAGCATCCGCCCCGAGCTCTACCAGAACTTCATCAACCAAAACAACCAAGAGTATCTCCCCTACGCGCGCCACTTGCAGACAATCAACAACTATTTGCAGCAACTACCACCTCAGGTTTATTTTAAGTTTTTGTCAAATAATAACCAAATTATTTTTCAGAGATTCCAGAATCAAACAGGCGGCAATTGCTCATTCTTCCTCGCTCTCAAGAACGTCATGGACAACTATCAGATGAGCCCCAGCTAGTAGCCTCTGATAAAGAAGAAACTATACGCACCTTCCTTCTGACCAAACTAAATCCCCAAACAACAACAAAAACACTGCTCTGTTCACTGCTTCTATTCCAATGCCAGAAAACGTAAAGAAAACCGAATCAACGGACTCTCGACTTGTTCGAAATTCTATTTCGCTCCCTTTTTTAAAGTTGATTGACTCTAGAATGGGCGAGAATTCGACGTAGTGTTTTCAACTGGCAACTTTGAACTTGAATGGGTCTGAAAACACTGACGAAATGGATCGCCCTGGCCCTGCGGAACGAGTGGTTTTATCTCTTCCTGATGGGGACGACGATGGCGATCCTCAGTTTCGGAATCGACTTCTTGATCGAGAACCTCCAAGAAGTGCATTACATCATGTACGCTTCCAATAGCCACAGCTACGTTGCCTCGCTTTTTGTGTGGCTTCTTTTCGCCAGTGTTCTCGTTTTTGCTGCTGTGCTCGTTACCAAGGTATATCATCAGCAATTGATCCTCAGAATTCGAATTTCGAACATTTTTCTTCAGACGATCGCTCCAAAAGCGTCTGGAAGCGGTATTCCCGAAATGAAGACTATTCTACGCAGTCCTGGATTGCACAAAGAATTCGTCACCTGGAAAGTACTCGTGGCCAAGTTGCTCGGTCTCGTCATGGCGCTGGGCTCAAGAATGCCGATCGGCAAAGAAGGGCCATTCATTCACGTCGCTTCTATCGTCGCGATTTTGTTTTGCAAAGTTCAAAATTTCATTCTTCGAAAACGCACTGAAGACGCGCGAATGACAGAACTTCTTAGGTACAAAATTGAATACCTGAAATGAGCTTCACTTTGAATTCTAGCGCAGCATGTGCTATCGGTGTCAGTTGCTGCTTTGGTGCTCCCATTGGCGGCGTGTTATTCTCGATCGAAGTCACCTCGACTTACTTTGCTGTTCGTGACTACTGGCGTGCCTTCTTTGGATCAGTCATGTCAGCCCTCGTCTTTCGTATTTTAGCAGTCTTCTGGAAAGACGAAGAAACGCTTACTGCCCTTTTCCGAACAAACTTCCGCGTTGATTTTCCCTTCGATCCGCAAGAAATCATCGCTTTCGTCGTCATCGGCGTTGTTTCTGGCCTCGCAGCTGCCAATTTCGTTGCATTCCACAAGTATTTGAACAAAAAAATTCCGCTCATCTTCAAGTCCGACACGCAGCGACAGATGATTTATCCCGTTCTTGTGGCTGCTGTTTATTCGATAATGACCTTCCCAGGTAATTTTTGGACTTGAAAAAAGAGCTATATTCAAAATTAGGCGGGCTCGGCCGAGTAATCGCCGGTGAATTGACGGATAAGCAGGCAATCATGATGCTTTTCGACAACGCGACTTGGTCGAATCCAGACACGACGGCATTCATCGACGAACGTCAATTCCTGGCTGAAGGCGAGCTCGAGCGACTCAACGAAAGCTCCATTCCAGTAAGCGAAGTGGAAGCGTTTGGTTGGGACAGAGCGACGGGAAAGCCGACCGGAGCGAATTTGTACGTTTCTTTGACGCTCTTTATCGTCGTGCAGTATCTCGCTGCGGCGGTGGCGCAGACAGTTGCATATCCTTGCGGCGTGTTTATGCCAGTGTTCATGATTGGTGCCGCTTTTGGTCGACTGGTCGGCGAGTCTATGTTCGCTTGGTTTCCAATGGGCTTCAAGGGACAATTAGTGATTCCTGGAGGATACGCAGTCGTTGGCGCAGCAGCCTTCGCTGGTGGCGTCACTCATACAAGTAATCTACTCATAAATAGCCTCAAACTAGAGATTTTTTTCAGTTTCAACATCCGTCATCGTGTTCGAACTGACTGGGCAAATCAGCCACTGCCTGCCCGTGTTACTGGCAGTTCTCGTTTCGAATGCTATCGCTCAGTACTTTGCTCCCTCTTTTTACGACTCTATAATCGTGCAGAAGAAACTCCCGCACCTGCCTGATTTGAGATCCTATCAGGTTGTACCAAGCAACCTTTCTTGCTTTTTCTTACTCACAATTTATAGAACTACAATACGTGCGTGGAAAACTTCATGAAACGGGATGTTGCGGCTATTCACGCGCTTGCTGATGCAACTCAGATCCGAGAAATACTTGGCCGGTACAAGTATTCCGTCTTTCCGCTAATCGACTCTGTTTCGAACAAAGTCCTCTTGGGAAGTATCACGCGAGCAGAGCTCAGCCACTCGGTCGAAATGAGCATGCCCAGGTAAAGACTCTTTACCAGGGGTGGATATTTTGATTTCAAACTTCATTTCAAACCCCGAAATTCCCGTTCTCGACCAATCAGGATGGCCAAATTGGGGTTGAAATGAGGAGTTGAAATCAAAATATCCCCCCTGCTCTTTACTAAAGAGTACATTTCTTAATTTCGTTAAAAAGAGGTGAAAATCACTAAAATTCCTCTTGCCTTAGCGGTTAATTTTTTAAACTGAAGAGAAATCGTTCACGATTTTTGCAAAAATAAAAAATAGCGATTCCTAGATTTTTTTAGATTAAAGCGCTCAACGGTAAAACCTGAAATTTTGTCCGTTGAAAATTTTTAAAGACTTCAACCTTTTAGAACCACGAAAAGAAACTCTCTTTTCACTGAAAAAGTTTTCAGGCCTTTGGATTCGGCGACTGTGAACGCGGCCCCGGCGATGATAACGGAAAAGACGTCTCTGCACCGAGTTCATACGATGTTTTCGTTGCTCAACATGAAACGAGCCTGGGTTGTCAATGGCGGACGATTGGTGGGCATCGTCACGACGACGGAGCTTTCTGAAGGTGAGGCAAAAGCTAGCCAAGGCAGGAAAAGTGAGCATTTTGTTCAGAGATCGTTGGCACGGCGAGGAAGTTCAACTTGGACCAGCGCGCGCGCTCGAACTCGTCGATTGCCAGCGAAGATCTCGAGCACCGACTGATCGAGTCTGAAGACGACGGCGAGGATTCCTTCGACGACCAAGTGCACTTCGATCGCTCCTCGTTTAATTTTAACCAAAGGTCTCTTTCAGCTTCAAAATCGACTAGAAACAACAGCTACCTCAAATATAAATAAAGAACCAATACTAACAACTCTTCTATAGCCACAATTATACCAGAACGAACCTATGAACCTACTCCTTGCTCCTCTGAACATTCTTCTGTACTCAAAAATGACAAATAACGCTCTTCAAAAAAGAAACAAATCATGACTTTAGTTGTTTTATTTTTGTATTATAAACTGCTTTTTTCTGTGACTCTGGCCAGATAACTCTCTTTTGCTTCCGCGAGTAGACTGATAAACTTGCAATTCCCTATTTTCTGTAACTTTCAAGAACTGCAACAACTCCGATTTCAATAATCAGCAGCAACGAAAAACGAATAAATTTATTTATTAAAAGCAGCCTTTTCTGATTTCATTTCCATTTAGTATAAAAATGGTAGAGATCCACGAGCTCAATATGGAAGGCGAGCAGTTCAGAGGCGCCAAGACCGCTCACCTTCCAGAACAACGACAGATCAATTACGAAGTGCGACTGAAAAACAACCCGAAATACGAGGTGGCGGAAGTGGAAGAGAGTCTGCGCAGTATCTTCGAATTGTTCGACGACGGAATCAAAAGCTTGATTCCCAAACAGGACAAGGACAAGATCGTGCAGGCGATTAGCGAGATTATGGACGAAATAGAAACGAAAGAGCTGATGGAGGCGATGAACGTCGTGGAAGAGTGCGTGGCGGAGGTGATCATCTGCGAAGAAAGCCTCAAGTATAGTGCGCTACCAAACGCGGTTCTTGGCAAGTTCTATTTGTTCAACATGGACAAAGCCGAGGGGGAAGAAGAGCACATCGACGAGGAAGGAGGTAACTAGCCCGGATTAATTCCTCGCTTATTATTTTAAATTGAAGACGGGGAAATCGCCGCCTGCCAAACGTGGATGTTGCCAAACAAGGCCTTTTACGGACTGTGGGAGTCGCTGCACTACTCCTCCTCGCTCAAGAGCGATCTCATCCAATACGCGGAAACATCCTTTCGGCTCTCGCAGCTCGGAGTCAGCAACACGCTCATCAGCTGGAACAAAGTGATCCTCTTCCATGGCCCTCCGGGCACTGGAAAGACTTCAATCGCTCAGGTACAAACTTATTGGAGCTCGAGAAAAGAACGGTTCTTCAGGCATTTGCTCAAAAATTAGCGATTCGACAAATAGGCGGATATCAAAACACGGCACTTGTGGAGATCAACTCGCATTCTCTCTTCTCGAAGTGGTTTTCAGAGTCAGGCAAACTCGTTCAGAAGATGTTTGCTAAAATAAGAGATTACGCTGGTAAGTTGGCGATGTCAGCGGTGACGGCTTTTCCATCAAGACCAAACTAACTTTTTAAGATGACCAGTCGGTTATGACGATCATCCTCATTGACGAAGTTGAGAGCTTGACTTCCGCCAGATCTGGGTCCGCAAACGAGCCAGCCGACGCCGTAAGAGTAGTCAACGCCGTTCTCACGCAGCTTGATTCGTTGAAAAAGTACCCGAACGTGCTCGTTGTTTGCACTTCGAACATCACTGGCAAAATTGATCTGGCATTCATCGATCGCGCCGACATGAAGATTTTCGTTGGACCACCAGAGCCGAAAGCCATCTACACGATCCTAGAGTCTTCGATCCATGAGTTGTTCCACAAGGGCATGATTACAGGCAAATACTCCTTGCGATCGGAAGGATACGACCTACCAAAGTAAGAGCGCGTTTGATGTTAATGAAGCTTTCAAATTAAATAGTTGTAATCATGGTGAAACCTCATAATAATCGAGAAGCCGCTCGCGGCTTCGAGAAAGTTTAACAATAGACCCGCATGGTGCGGCTTGTTTTCCCTAGTTATCCATTTTTGTAATGTTACAACGTCTTTTCAACAGTTCTAATTTCAAACTGTGAACTAAATGGTATTTTTAAGTCCATCTGCATGCGAGAGAAGTCTCATCGCAATTGCTGACAATGCTCAAGGCATCAGCGGTCGTACTCTTCGAAAGATACCCTTCTTGGCCTTGATGAAGTACTGCGCTGGAGCTCAGCAGGTCACCCTTGACAACTATCTCAACGCGGTCGAGAAAGCCATCGAGAGCGACAAAGTTGAGAGGAAGCACCTTTCTGGTAATAGAAAATCTATATTCTCTTAAATTTTAACATTCTGATTTAGACGAAAACATAAAGATGGAAGCGTAACCGATCACTACCCTCACTTTTACTTTTCACATTCCTTTTTCATCTTTTTTTATCTCACAACTGCCACTTACCGACAAGTTCACGAATAAATATTATTTATTAAAAGCAGCTTTTTAACTCAGGTCTTCTGTAGATGCAGAACAGTTGGAATGGCAACGCCGCGAATAATATTGGCTCGAAAGCGAAAGAGTCCGAGTGGGTAGACCACGTGGCTCCGAATGGCAAGACATATTATTACAACACGAGGACGAAGCAAAGTCTTTGGGAGAAGCCCCCGGAGTTGATGACTCCCGGGGAGCGGCAGCTGGCCAAATGCCCCTGGAAATCACACAAGTTAGTGCTAAAAATAATAATTATTGTTGATTTTCATCAGCATGGTGAAATTTTTTTTTCCTTTTTTTCAACTCACTTTTGTTTTAAAGGAATCAAGACGGCAAGGTGTACTACTACAACTCAATAACGAAAGCGTCGAGCTGGGATGAGCCGGACGAGCTGAAAAAGGCGAAAAAAGAGGCGGCGGAGATCGACGCCCAAAACAGCGCCCAAAATCCAAACGCGATGAATCCAATGATGATGATGCAGATGATGACGATGCTCATGGTAAGTGAATTCTTGAGAGGAAAGTGAGTAACTTTCAATGTTTCCTAGTCACAGCAAAAACAAGGCAAAGAGAAGAAAAAAGAGTTCAAGAAGAAACAGGAGATCGTGGAAAAGCCCAAGTACGAGACAAAAGAAGAAGCAAAAGAAGCATTCAAGCAGTTACTCCGCGACAAGTTGATCCCATCCAGCGCGAACTGGGAATCGGCGATGAAGCAAATCATCAACGACCCGCGTTACGAAGCACTGGCGAAGCTCTCCGAGAAGAAACAGTGTTTCAATGAGTACAAAACCCAACGAGGCGTTGAGGAGAAAGAAGAAGAACGCCAAAAGGCAAAGGAGAACAAAGACAAACTCATCAAGTTCCTCGAAACGCATCCGAAGATGACCTCGCAGATCCGATACAGACAAGCAGAGGAGATGTACAGGTACAGTCACTTATCACTTGTTCCTAGATACATTCATCTAAATTTTCGCCTAAGCATCGAACAAATACTCTAACTTGTCGATAAATGTCGGAAGAGGAACCCCTAAATTGTTGATTTTGGACCGTGTACTTACATTCATGAGTTTAGGACACTCTCAATCTGGCAAAACGTGCCGGACCGGGACCGCCGCGATCTCTACGACGATCTAGTTGTCACTTTGGCGAAGCAGGAAAAGGAAAACACGCGCAACATGCGAAAAAACAACATGCGTAAGCTTACCCAAGTGCTTCATGATTTGGAAGGGTTAAGTCATAAAACAATGTGGAAGGAGGCTCAGGAGCTCCTGTACGACTGCGATGAGTTCTCAAATGACAAGGAGCTGCAAAACATGGACAAGGAGGTGAGCCACAGCTTTATAACTTACAAAAAGGGGAGGCCGAAACACTAACTGAAATCTAGGACGCTCTAGTGTGCTTCGAGCAAGTTATAAAAGAACTGGAAATCGAGTACGACGAGGAACGCGACAGAAAGCGCGTTTTGGAGAAACGGATGTTCCGCAAAAACCGGGAACGCTTCATCGGCTACTTGAAGCAGCTAAATGAACAGGGCCATCTCCATTCGTTGGCGCACTTTTGCGAGTTGTACCCGCGCTTCGTCACTGATAAGCGCTTCACGGATATGCTTGGGCAGCCTGGCTCGACGCCGCTCGACCTCTTCAAGTTTTATGTGCACGAGATAAGGGAAAAACTCCCGGCCGAGAAGAAACTCGTCCAGGAGTGTCTCAAAGAGCAGGACCAAAATTTCACCGAAAAATCAACTGTAAGTCTTCAATCAGTCTTAACAATAGAGTTTGTACTGTAGCCTTTGTGAAATACTCTTTCGATCAAAATTATAAAGAAAAACTCGTCAAAAAGTACTTGGAAAATTCAGCTTTTTGAGAATTTAGGGTGGTCCTTGTTGTCTTCAATTTGATTACTCAAAGAATTGAAAAGTTATCAACTTTCTTCTAGTACGATGAATTCACCGCTGCCGTCAAAGACATCCGAGAAAAAATCGACGCCGGTAACTTGCGCATGATTTTCGCCTGGCTGCAAGAAAAGGCAGAAAGGATAGCCCAGAAGCAGGTACGGTCTGCTAGTTGTGTCACTAACAGTAGGAGATCTAAGTGGGAGCTTCGGCGGGAGGCGAAACAGTCCGACTTTTTTACAACTGACGTAGTTTTGATAATCGATTATTTCAGGGCGGCAAAACGTACAAAAAGGAACAGGCTCTGAAGAAGAAGCTTCAGGACGACGGTCTGATCGGCAAGCGCTGGGAAGAACACAAAAAAGACGTGCTCGAGCTGGACGAGGCTGATGGACTCACCGAAGAAGTTGTTCAGGGAATATTTAACGGATACGATTCGGTCGAGTCGGACACCGAGTTCCCCAAAGCGCCGCCCAAGAAAGCAGGTTTGTTCAATTCCACTTCGTTTGAATTTTAATTAAACAATATATAAAGATCCTACTCCTATTTTCATCGACTCCGGAGAAGACGTAATCTCACTGGCCTCGTCTGGCTCGCCCGAGAAAAAGACGTCGCCGAAGAAGGACAGAAGCACTCGCAAAAGAGAAACCAGGTAATTAACCAGCCAAAACTTGACAAAGAGTACCGAAATTCCGATCTCTGAATAACTAAATTTCTAGTCAGTCAAATAAATAGCACAGTCCAAGATGCTTAGAAACATTTATTGCTAAAAATCGAGAAGCCGCTTGCGGCTTCGGGCAAAAATCTACGTTTAAGCCGCACTTTGCGCGGCTCTTTTTTACTTGAGCTCAAAGCCGATTTTTCAATTCGAGCAGAATTCCGGTTCTAATTTAAAACATTAGGAGTGTTTCGTCCGAATCTTCGCCAAGGAAGCGGAAGCGCTCGCGGAGCTCCTCAGATGAGCGCCGCTCAAAGAAGAAAAAAGAGAAAAGGGAGAAAAAAGAGCGAAAGCGCGAAAACAAAGAAAAAAAACACAAACGCGAAAGATCATACGACGAGGACTCGGAACGGAGGAACAACTACAACTCGGACGAAAATGAGGAAGAAGAAAAAGAAGTGGCTCTCTCGTCGCCGCAGCCGAAGAGAAGGGTCGAAATCAGAAGGGTTCTTGAGCCAGAAGATCACTCCGACAATGACACCTCGAAGAAAAAGGTAATTGTTGAGCGTCCTTCAATTTTTTACAGAAATTTTTCCAAAGATATTTTCGTTTTCGTCCAAAATTTTGGATAAATAGAGTCCTCACCAATTAGTCTTCTTTTTTTATTACTGCCTAGTTTAATTACCCTCTGATCAGCTGGCGAGTGGCAACATTGTTTTATCGTGAAGTGAAATGACTCATTCCAGAAACATGAGTCATTTCATTTTTCGATCTTTTAATCTCGTATTAGCGCGCTACTTAAAAAGCCCTGTACTGTAAAATCTTATTTATTGGATTCCATTTCTAATTCAAAAATTGAAACACTCATTTTTTTTCTTAATTTTTTAGTTTGTTGAAAAAAAGCTTCCGCTCGGAGCTTATTTCAAATTTCGCGCATTATCGCGAAAAAGATAAATCGATCCAAAATTTAAATTTTTCGCATTTTCAAGAAGAAATAAAAAAAATAATGTCTCTTTTTTTCAAGAAATCGAAGAAGGAAAAGAAGAAAAAAGAGAAGAAGGAGAAAAAATCCAGAAGACGAAATTACTCGAGCTATTCTGACTGAAGTCAAAAATGATGACAAAAACTCTTTGAACTGATTTAATACTGTAACTTGAATTTTGAATGTACAGTCAACTATCCGTTCCCGCCGCTGGATTCTGTCTCGAATACTCCGCGACTACTGCCCTTTTCAACTTTGAAACATGAAATCTAGCTGAATCTAGCTTTTAAAATATCATCTATTCACTAATTTTAAACTTCAACGCCTTTTTCATCGAAAACTTATTTCAGAGAACGTCATGGGCGACGAGGAGGCAAAGTATAACAGCAATCGATTCCGAAACTGGAAGAACAAGGGTAAGTCATTCCAATTCTTACTCAAAGCCTCCCTAAGCAAGGTGTGGGAGGGGTTCACCCTCCCCCTTTTGGGCCCCCATTACTCATCCCCTTTTTTAGGAAAAGACGCGGACGAAAGAAGGCGAGTGCGAAATGAAACGATTGTCAATTTGCGAAAGGAGAAGAAAGAGGTAGAAGAGAGCTCGTTGTTTTTGATATCTAACGGTGACTCTTTGTAGGACTCGCTGAACAAGCGGAGAAACGTGCCCGACTGTGATTACGAGGACGACTTCGAGAACGAGGATGGACGAGCGCGACCAAACTTGGGGGATATTGTCGAAAACGCCAAATCGCAAGACACGGAGATTCAGCTCAAAGCCATTCAAGGTGACTTGCCCTTCGTCTTTTCGTCTTTTTCAAAGCGATCTTTTAGCCGCGCGAAAGCTGCTTTCGTCCGACAGAAATCCTCCCATCGACGACTTGATACAGTCTGGCATCCTCCCCATTCTCGTCGAGAGCCTGGACAGGGACGACACCCCAGATATTCAGTTCGAAGCTGCTTGGGCGCTCACTAATATCGCTAGGTACAAATTTAAAGACGTCCACAGTTAAATTCACACTTTTCCCAGTGGCACGTCCCAACAGACCCAGGCGGTTGTCAACGCCGGCGCTGTGCAGTCGTTTTTGAAGCTACTGAACTCGAGCTATCACAACGTCTGCGAGCAGGTTAGTGTTTTTAGTTTGTTCTCTCTAATCTTTTGTACCGTTATTCCACTCTTCTAGTTCCGATTCTGTTTAGACAACCCGCCAATTTTAGCTAAACCCGGTTTTTAGGCAGTTTGGGCGCTGGGTAACATTATCGGAGACGGGCCCAGTCTCCGAGACTACGTTATATCCCTTAACGTCGTAAAGCCCCTTCTTCAATTCATCAACCCCGATATACCCATTACCTTTCTGCGAAACGTGACCTGGGTCATCGTAAACCTCTGCCGAAATAAGGACCCCCCACCACCCAGCGGTGAGTTCAATTTCAAAAAAATCCATTTCTTATATTTACTCTCACCCCTTTTCGCTCACTTTTGATTCTAGCTACCATCTCCGAGCTTCTTCCTGCGCTTTGTCAGTTGATCCAGCACGAAGACACCTCCATCCTTGTCGACACGGTTTGGGCTCTTTCCTACCTTACTGATGGCGGCAACGAGCAGATCCAAATGGTAATAATCGACCTACTTTTCGCACAAATTTCAATCCATCATCTTTTTCGCGTTTTGTGGGAGGTTTTCTGCCAATAAGAAACCAGCATTATTAATCTTAGCGAATCATAGAGCATTCGAGCCTAGATTAACCCTAAAGCATTATGTGCTCGCCCCTTCTCTCATACTCGTTAAGGTGATCGACTCCAATGTCGTCTCAAAGCTGGTGCTTTTGCTGGGCAATCCAGAGGTGAAACTCCAGACGGCAGCTCTCCGAGCCGTCGGCAACATCGTCACTGGTACCGACGAGCAAACTCAGGTACTCAACCTCTTTTTAATTCATTCGTCATTTTTCATTTTTTGATAGGTTGTTTTGAACGACGGAGCGTTGAGCTTCTTCGGCGCCCTTCTCCGCCACCGCAAGGACAAAATCAACAAGGAAGCCGTTTGGTTCTTGTCCAACATCACTGCTGGAAATCAGCGACAAGTCCAGGTAACGAACTCGATCTCTGTGATTACCTCGTCCTCAAATTGTTCTTTTAGGCTGTCATCGACAACGGACTGATCGCTCCGATCATCGACCATTTGGGACAATCTGACTTTGCAACGAAGAAGGAGGCGGCCTGGGCAATCTCCAACTTGACCGTCTCTGGAAGCCGACACCAGGTAAAATCAACCCTTCAAACAATGAAAAAATAACAATTATTTCAGGTCGCTCATGTTGTTCAAATGGGTGTGATTCCTCCTTTCTGCGCTCTTCTCGACGGCAAAGACAACCAGGTAAATTCTAAGACGAAAGAACTGAGTCTGAATGATCGCTTCTTTAGGTTGTGCAAGTGGTACTGGACGGTCTCCAGAACATTCTGAGAATGGCAGCTCCAGAGGGTCTCGAGAACGTGACTTCGCAGATCGAGGAATGCGGCGGCGTTGACAAGATCGAGCTCTTGCAGAACCACGAAAACGAAGAAATCTACAAGGTAATAAATTGAGCTCATCAAGCCCGATTTCAAGCCTTTCTCTTTCAGCTGGCTTACGAGATCATCGCCCAGTACTTCCGAGACGACGCGGACGAAGCAGTCGACCCTGAAACGGTGGACGGGCAGTACGTCTTCGCCGTCAACAACGAACAACAGCAAAACAACTTTAACTTTAACTAACCGTGTTAAATCAGTTTTAACTTGTGTCCTGTTCGCCCTAAGTTCTCCAATCTAAGTTATTTTCTACTCTTCACCTAACTAGTTAGTAGGGGCTGTAAAAGAGAGAACAGTTTAAACTCGAATCATCGAAATTTGCCGAATTGTTTCTGGCAGTAACTTAGACCAAGAAAAAAAACATAAACGACTCATCAAAAATTAAACTACTAAAGTTCTCCTGCTAAAGTTAAACTCGACATCTCCTCCTCCTCTCATCTCCTGCGTTACTTTTGCGTATTCCCGTTCTATTTCGTTTTTTGTTAGAGAAACTTGTAATAATAACTTCTTCCCGCGGCAGTTGCTCTGAACTGAATCCATCTCCATCCATTTTTGTGAATTGAAAAATGAAAAACTGTTTCTTTTTAACTATTGCTCTGCCCCGCTTCTTACCCTGCCCTGTACCACCACCGAGCGGTTACTCCTCCTCTTGACCTCATCTCGACCGGCCAAAATCTCAACTTGGCCGAAAAAGGGGAAAAAGGCCTCCAAAATCGCTTTTTTAAATTTTGAGAAATACTTTCTTGACTTAAAAATGCCCTGTTTTGAACTTGAAAAAAGCCTGAACCCGACAGATTTATTAGACTTGTTAACAATTTTTGAAACTGATCGAAAAGATCGGTCCCTTCCTATCCCACCACTGCTGGAGGAGTCAACACTCCTCCATCAGATAAACCAGGTCCTATGTTGGCTACTTATTGCTCTGGCGCAGACTACTTTGGCTCTTTCCTGTAAAATATTAAATTATTGACTCAATTGTACTATACTCTATTCTCTTTCTCGCCAGAAAGCAAAAGAGCGAGCATAAGGCCGGGTACGTAATCGTGCAAGCCCGTGCGTACCCTAGAACCTACTCAAGAATCCACTTTCGAGTACGTCCAGTCAGGCTTCTCTGTTATTACTGTACAAGCGGCCTGCCTGCGCGCTACTCGAGACAGTAAAAAAAAACTCGAAAGAGAACTCGCTCTTCGAGTGCCAAATCGGTGCCCAACTCCAACGGCTAGTAACTGGCACAGTATCTGACTCAAGCGAAAACGACAAAAATGTAAATTCACGCGCGCAGAGCCAGCTACTGCGCTCAAAGTTGGAGTCGCACCGAAAACCCCACGAGCGGCGCCGTTTCCAAGAACGCTCTCGTGCCCCGCTTCAACTCCCACCGTCCCGCAATTTACCTCAAATTGTACCCGCTATGAGAATAGCCAATTTAATTTAAGAGCAATCGAACTCGTCTTATTTATTATTATTTACCATTACTGAATTTATGAAGAACGCGTATTTATTCCTTTTTGACTATTAGTGTGCCCTTGGCTTCCTTTCTTAGAATTCCGATAACTGTTAGCTTCTATTTCCATTATTACTATTATTTTATCATTATTTAGTAAGTAACTTAGTGACCGATTATTACTCCCCTGCTTATTTTCTCGAACAAATCAAATTGTGTACTCTTTCTCAAAGCACCCTCAAGTGGTTAATAAAAAGACTGAGTGGGAAAAACAGCTTTTCGACGGGATCAAAGCCATTTTGATTTTGTTGATCATGTTTCATTTATTTCATTCATAGTCTCGATCATCGGCATATCCGCCGTAGTTGGCAGCAGGAACAGGATTTACGTAATCGCCTTGTTGGCTCAGCCTGGTTGTCAGGATTTCGTTTTGTTTCATCAGTTCCTATTTTTTCAAGCAAATTTAGCGACAAAAGATGAAGCTATCTTGCCTTATTTTGATTCTTGATCATCAGAAGTTCTTGCTGCAGAAGCTCAATGTCCGAGTTCTGTTCCGAATGATCTTTTAGGAAGACAGGTTTGATTCCTAGATCGAGTTGGTGAATAATCGGCTTGAGAACAGGGTCATCTTTCATCAGGCAGGCATTGGGAATTCGTTTGTCAGGATCGCGAAGAATGCAGTTTGAAACAAGAGGATCTAGGCCGTTTTCTAGCTTTTCTGGTCTTCTTTTGTAATGCTCGAAATACTTGACTAAAGAACTTGAAATTCGAATGTTTCGATTCCGCGAAAAACTTACGTCGCTCTTCCAAGTTTTTGCCGCCAAAAGGATGATATCCACTCGAAATGTAAGAAATGCAAACGCCGACCGTCCAACTATCCGCTGAAAACGTCAACTTTTGCATTTCCTGGCTGCTCTCTGGTGCTCTGTCGAAGTTGTAAATGTATCTCAACCTCCTGTTTCCCGACGATTGTCCGTTCTTTTTCTTCGAGGAGTAGCGAAACTTGGCCGTTTTTGTTTTTTGGTACATCATGGTTCCTTCGATTTGCTTCGCGCTCGAGAAGTCGCCGAGTTTTATCTGAATCCTTCTAGCTGCTGATTTAATGGACTGTAACTCACGGAAAGGTTATCGTTCTTGACCCAAATGTTCGCCGGAGATATACCACGATGGACGACATTTCTGCTGTGGCAAAAAGAGACGGCGGAAACAAGCTTGAAAAAAATATCAAAGAAGATGAAGCGTTGAAACTGCACCTGAGCGCACATGATGTGTCCTTCTCGATCTGACAGCTTCTGGTCTTAACAGTATCTCTTTTGACTACGGCTTGAAAAATGCCCCTTACTTTTCGCAGTTTTCTCATCGAGGAAATCTTCTAGCAGTGGCCCGTTGACTTGCTCGGTGACGATGCATTTGATCGTATCGACGAAGGAGTTTCCGTACTCAAAGAGCTCCATGAAACGAACGATAAAGGGACTCCCTTAATTTCAGTTAGGAAATCGAGGGTCGAGAAAAATATTACCTTCGAGAATAAATGTCAATTCCGCCTCATTTTGAGCAGTTTTGAAGTCATTTTGATGGCAAATCGGGATCGCCTTGATTCTCACTTTCTGATTTGGCCCTTATTGAAAGATTAATTAAGAAAAAAGAACTTCAACGGACTTGTCTTGTCTTCGCAAATGTAAACCATCCTTGGCTCATGTTCGTAAATTGTCTGAAAATATTCGTTCTCTTTCTCTGTTTTCGGAATTATTTTTGAGTCACCTCAATAATTTTGAATTTTCCATTTTCCCCAAGCTCAGTTGGTTCGCCGTCATCCGACATTTTTTTCTTTTGCTTTTAGAATATTTTCTTTCGCTCGAATGGCAGCCTCATACTTTTATGCAAATAATGACGAGCTCAAAGACAAATTTGCACTATCGCTATAAAAAATTGCTTTACTGGATGCATTTGCTGGGCTCAGCAACCTCTGCGAAAAAAACCTGAGTCAGGGTCTGAAAGATCTTTAATAAAAAGCCGCGTTCTTTTAAAAACGAAGCCGCGAAAGAGCTTTGCATAATTCTATTTTCAACCTATTTTTCAGATCCTGACTCAGAATATTAGATTGCGTGATCATCGTTTTCTGGGGCGCAAGAAGAATAAAGCAAAGACCTTACTTAGTAAAGTAGTAAAAAAGTCGTCTCAAAGCCAAAAGTCGTTAGTTTGTCCGCCGGGAATCAGGCTTGATATTTTACCGCGTTTCAGCATAATTTTGCTACTTCTCAGCAATAAAATCACGAGATAGAAACGATGATAAAAATTGATTAGCTTTTCATGCATTTTCAAATGAAAGACGAGCAAAAGCCTTATGTTATTTGAGGCATAGTGCATTATCAATTTGAATTAACTCTATTGGGATTAGCTTAGTACGTTCGAATGTTTAAGTCTAGAACGCGCAATAAATTTCTGAGCAATTTCATCACAAAGATGTTATTTTCTTTGACACCCGGTAAATAAAACGCAAAATTAATAGATCAATAAAGTAATATCTAACGTGCCGACCGGAAGAGAATAAATGGTACACCATTACTTGAAACACACTTGACATTGGTGGTTACTCCAGAGCGGCAATTACTACTACTAATACTTTTCGCTAAACTTTCTCGTGGTTTACTTTTGATGGTGGCAACTTCGCTAAAAATGCGTCGGAATGGCGAATTAAGCTTCGCTCCTCCGGTCAAAAGAGAATCATTTAACCCTAACCCAAACCCTAACCAAAACCCTAACCCAATTATGGAACGGTCCCCTAAAGAATCATGTCTTATACAGTCTTTCTTTATAAAGATATTATTTCCAACCTAGTTTTCTGCCAGTTTTATGGGATTGTTTTTGAGTTTAGTTAATTTCGTAATTCGGAAAATAACGCAGAGTGAAGATTATAGGTGGTGCTCTTTTACGGTTTTTGCGAGGCGATTCGGTATAAAATCAAGCGCAGGCGAAACCTTCTTCGTTACTTTTAGTGAACCATCGAAAATGTTCGGTTTTGATAGTATGGGGGTCGCCGATCCCACAGTTGGCGAAAAAATGCCGGACAGTGAGCTGTATTTTAGCGACTCGGACGACTACGATACTGATGATTCTGTAAGTAAAACTAGCATGAATTCCATCTGATTTCATTACGATAGATTTACGACGAGGAAGAAGATCTCGGACGACAGCTAAAAGATATTCTTCAAAATGTCGGTACTGGAGGAGATTTTTCCGCATCGTATGTCAACGAGGTCCAGCAATGGAGAGATGAGGCCGCTGTCGCCTGTCTCGACGCTCACAATGAAAAACGAGCTCTTCACGAGGACACAAACCCCCTGAAGCTCTGCAACATCCTCACGGAGCAAGCGCAAAAGGCCGTCGATTATCTCGCGCAGAATGATATATTCGACCACTTGGATATGTTTATGGACTCGCCGTAATAAAATTTAAAGCGTACTATCAATTGAACTATTATTAGTTACCAGCGCAGCGGCGAGAACCTCTACTGCTCTTGGGGTGGAAACTACAACAACGCTGATGCGTACAAAAAAAACGGTGTAAATGCGTTGACAAGCTGGTACAAGGAGATCAAGAACTACGACTATGCAACTCAAAAAAAGATCGATCCTGCAGGTTGCGCGATCGGCCATTTCACCCAGGCTGTTTGGGCGAAGACGACGAAAGTCGGCTTCGGAATCGCCGTGTCTCCGAAAGGCAAGATGTTCGGTAAAAAATGACTAAGTTGATAGAAGACCATCATTTTTCTTTAGTTTTATGCCGATATTTCCCCGCTGGCAACATCACCAATGCTGGATACTTCGCCGCTAATGTCAAGGCACTCGCTAGCGCTCCATCCGCTCCGCCAGCAGCGCCGCAAAAGTCTGAGGAAGAGCTCAAGGCTGAGAGGTTAGCACGTAGGGAATGCAATCGCGAGAAACGCCAGGCGCAAAAATGCGCGAAAATGCTTGCAAAAGAAGCCGCTCAAAAGGAGAAGGACGCCAAAGAAGCGGAAAAAGCTGCTGCTGAGTTCAAAGCGGACGCCGTTGCTCCCGTATCTGGATCGATCAATTTGCAAGCGGAAAGTTTCTTCCAGCAAATCTCATCTGGCAACTGGTTCGTCAAGATGTACTCGCCTTACTGTCCACCCTGCAAGCAAATGGCTCCTGATTGGGAAACTCTTGCTGACAATCTACGTGCTGAAGGATATCTGACCAACATTGGTTCTTTGGACTGTTCAAAATACAGCGGAGCGTTGTGCGAGGTAATCAGCAAGACCGGCCTCCGATACTTTCCATCGCTGTTCATCTTCAAAGACGGCGAAAAGGTCGGTGACCATGGAATGAGATCTCGAAGCTTAGAATCTTTGACTGCTGCAGTGAAAAAAGCCTTTCCTGAAGATGCACCTCGCCCTAAAGCTGAATCAACTGATGCTGGAGCAGGGTGCTCTGCTAAAAATGATCCAGCGCCAGCTACATGTGCTCCCGGAGATCCCTCTTGCAACGCCATCCATAACGGATTCAAGGAGAACCCGCTTAAAGACCGAGTTATGACTTCCTCAACATTATGTGAGATAAAGGACAAAGTAGGAGCCAGATATATGAGAGACGGTTTGATCAAGTGGGAGCACGACGATACAGTCGGTTACGAGAAGCTTCAAATAAGCAGAGTCAAGGATATCTACATGGCCGTCAAACTCGATGTCAAAAAGACCAGAGGCCAGATCTATTACAAGATGAAAATCAACGACGCCATCAACATCAACAACGTGAAGCCCTCAATTTTCGTATTATCTTGGACAACAAACAAAACTCTCGGGAGAGGCTACGTCAAGTACGACGAAGTCGACTTTGTCCCAGGAAAATGGGTTTGGGTCAGAGTTGGGGCCAACGCAAACAACTCGGATCCGCTTTACGTAGAAGTGGACGGAGAGGATACTCTTTCGATTCAGTGGAACAGTTGGAATAACGCCGAATTCCGAGATATGGCTTGGGGAGGCGTCGCAGTTGTCGAAGATGAAAAAGCGCCACCAGCAGCGAAGCCCGAGCCATCTTGCGACCCGAGCGATCCAAAGTGCAATGCGAAAGATGCCAAATCAGCTAATGCTGACTGTGCTAATGGAGCATGCGCTCTCACTGGCGAATGCGACCCTAACGATCCTGATTGCATCGAAGAAGCTGCTGATGCCAAATCCGGAGTTATTCGATTTAAAGATGTAAAGTGAGTCTTAACCTAGCCAAACGTATTTTAAATTTTTCAATTTTTCAAGTAAAAAACCTGTCATTGTTCTTCGAAAAGAGCACAGTCCTGACGTCGATGCGCCTATCTTGAAAATCATGAGAGCCCTCGATCAATACAAAGTGTCGATCGAAGTTTTCTGGAAACCATCTTACTCACGAGGTAAAAAACCTTATTTGCGGCAGCTCTGAAATTCATATTTACAGGATGGAAAACGGTTGCTTCGTTGAACGACGAGTTCCCTGGAGCCACTGGCTATTGGTGGTCAATTTACGAAAGCCCAAATAACTCCCACATCAACCTCACCAGAGATAAACCCGGAAAAGGAGGTCACAAAAGCACCACTACGAATAAGAGGTACGAGTTTCTTTAATTATAAATTATTATTGTGAATTATTCAGTCTCAAATTCGACGACTGGAACTTGATCGAGTTCGTTCAAACCAAAACTAGCGACAATTCTTACAAACAGGTCTGGCTCATCAACGGCGAAGAAGTCGAGAACCACCCTATCGTTGGAGCAGGACCAAAACCCTGGCAAGGTTTGCCGAAAATATTTTTAGATACATGTTTATTTTATTCCATTCAGGTCTCGTCCAAGCTCGACTTAGATGTATATCGTACGCTCCTGCTACTCAAATGAAAGTACGAAACTGGGTCTACTCAAAACTCTAAATTCTTTTTTCCTGACCGTTCTCTTTTCTGATCAAGTTCTTAGTTCACTCAATCCATTTCCCTCAATGCATGTTCAAATAAATTCCTCTTCAATTCAAATATGACAAATACCCTTCCTAAAATAACTTACTACAGAACGTTCTCATCTGGAAACTGCAAGAAAATAAGACAAAAAATTGACAAAGAAGATTTTGAAAAGTGCATTTTCGATCCTTTCAAAATCTGGCGCGAGATAATGGTGGATATAGTTTATTGAAATTGATTTTATTCAGGAATCGCCTCAGTATCCCAATATCTGGAAGTTTTCTTTCTTTTGAAGTTGATTGCTCTCTTTTTGAGCATCGGAATGTCCAGAAACTCTGGGGCCGATGCTTTCGAACAGCCGAGTCGTTTCTCACTAAAAATATTCGGTTACAAAAAGAAACTCTTCCTTGATTGCAAAAACGTCAAGAACTTACCTAAATTTGGTTGTCGCGCGGACCCGAAAAGTTCGGGAACTGATCAGCTCTGGTAAAAAAGGCCTGATAACGACAACAATTCTAGAGACAACTCTAAAACTTGAAAACATACTAATTCGACTTTCAAACGAATTCGAGCTAAGTAAGTTCTATTGAAGCTGATTTTACTGGAATTTAAAAAACTACTGATTTCAAAACAACCGATTTTGCTCTCTTCCATGATTTCAAAAACAACGAAAATGACGTTTCGCAAAATGTATTCGAAAAAAAAAGTAAGTATAATACAGAAAAGATAGTGTTTTTTTACAGAAAGTATCGCAAGCAGAGTGCGCATCTTCAGCAGATAGTAGTAATGGTGGTTCGCGGTTGTGTGTTCTTAGGTCTGTACAGAAGTGGATTGGCGTTTACCTGATCGATCATTGGCTCGATCTATGGTAACTTTGTTGTTTGCGGAGACTGCGTATTTGGGCGCTGGCGTGTCTTGTAGGGTCTTTTTGCTTTGATTCAATTTATTGCTGGCTGGGGAAGGCCATCGGGTTGAAGAGCGAGTGCTTCATCAGTTGCTCGGCGTTTTCGCGGTTGACGGATCCGTCCTTCAGGCTTCGGTAGCCGACGACGACGGGTCGCCACTCGACCACGGGCACCATGTCAGAATCGCCACTGCCGTTGGCGGCGACTCCCTGCGCGTGCACTGCCGGACTGCTTTCTTGTCCTCGCCCTAAATCTACAGTTAGCAATACTGTCGCAACTGCACATGCTCGCGAAGGAGGCAAGTGCGAATGTTCAAGATGCTCTACCGAGTCGTCGCCAGAGGTATTCTCGCTCGCTTCTCAGATTCTCCCAGTGCGCTGCTCCGCCCGCGGCCTGGCGTAATTCGTCAAGAGCACTACAAATATACAGTTAGATTTAGTTGAAGAAGATCATAAACAAGAAGGTTTAAAGTAAGGCTCCAACGGGAGTTTCGAGCCAATCAAAAGCCAGTACTGTTCGTTTTACCCAATCAAAAACGATGAATCTAATGTTTACCTTGTGGGATTGATTCTAGCATTGTCGCGGATGCCTGGGTAGACGATGATTTTGCCATTGGTGTCTCGAACTCGTTTGGTTTGAGTAATGTCGATTGGCAGATGATTGTCGCGGTTGTGTCTTTTGGATGGAGTGTAAACTGGCGAGTCGTCGACCTCGAAGGGGCGGTAGAATTTTGGTCGCTTTTCTTTCTCGACAATGGCGCCGGAGTCGTCGGAGCCCGAGTTGGTGGCTTCTTCTTCGGAGGAGTTCTCGAGCGACTTGTGGTTTGGCGAACCGTGGCCGGAGTCGGAGTGGGCCTGGGATGGCGAATCACCCTCGCCGCAGCTGTTGCCACAGGAGTTGCCGCAGGAGTTGAGCTCGGAGGCGGATGGGTGTTCGTCGCAGACCTCGATTTCGACATCTTCTTGTTCGTCTGGCTCGTTTCCTTGTCCGACGAATGGGAGACCGGCTGGCACTTCGTAGTGCTCTTTCTTGATGAGTTCGCTGTTGTTGTTGTTGATGCTGGGCTCTGGTTGTTTGGCGGCGGCGCCGGAGATGTTCTCGCGCTCGTGGATGAGCTTGTGCTGCTTGAGGGTGAAGCTGCGGCGGAAGGTCTTGTGGCAAATGTCGCATTCGAAGGCTTTGACTTTCGTGTGTGTTTTCTGGTGACTCTTCAAGTTGGAGATTTGGCAGAAAGCGCGTCCGCAGACATTGCATTTGTAGGGTTTCTCTCCTGAAATTTCGTTAGAGAGGAAAAGGGAGAAAGAAAAGTTACCTGTATGAATTCGGATGTGTTCTTTCAAGTGCTGGGCGAGTCGAAATCGCTTGTGGCAGTAATGGCAGCCAAAGGGCCGTTCGTCAGTGTGGATCATCTGATGGCGGTGGAGGTTCTCCAGGAGGGTAAATCGACGTCCGCATGTTTCGCACTGGTGGGGGCGGGTTTCGTTACCTAGATTACCGAATTAGGGTTGATCGGACAGAGGAGTTCTTTACCGTCAGTGTTGTGGGTGAGCTTGTGCTTCTCGAGCTCGTCTTTGGTCTTGAAGAGGCGTCCGCAGCCTTGGCACTGGTGCTGGTGGTCGGCGCGGTGACAGGCCTAGAGATGAGCGATTAGAAAATAGAAAGCAGCGTTGCATAATCGCTAGTGTGGTAATCGCGGTGGTGCGCGCTGCCTTGCGCAACCCAGCGCCAGTAAAGCGCGGTGGAGTAATTTAGAAGGCGCCGCGGAAGATAGGGGATGATCGTTTTTGTTTTTTCTTTCTTACCTTGTGTTGCTCCAAGCTGGCCAAGTAGGAGTAGCCCCGGCCGCAAATGTCGCACACGTAGGGTTTGTCAGAGACGATCCCTTTCGGCTGGTTGAGTGGGGGCTGCTGCGGCTGTTGGCTCTGTTGCTGCTGCTGAAGAGCCATGTTCATGCTCTGGAGCTGGAAGTTGTTCATGCCCTGGAATTGAGCATTGGAAAAACGGTCTTTTACTTTTTTAGTCTTACCGGAAAGGGCATCTGCGCGCCCTGCTGCTGGAGAAGGCGCGACTGTCCGAGCAGATTCAACAAGGACATTCTCTGTGTTTTTTTTGTGTTTTAGGGTCTCTGTCTGCGTCGTTTCTTATTTTTTTTCTTTTTTATAAAATACAAAAGTTTTCGATTTTCACGTTTTTTTCTTCTTGTTGCTTTTCGCCGTGCTGTGAAGTAAAATGTTCTGAGTTCCACGAATCCAGAGTTCCATGAACCGACTCTAATTCAGTTTTGATGGCGCTCTGGAGGGGCTGCCGCGAGCGCCTCCACCAGCACCACCACCGCTCGCGAAGTTGAACATTGCGCAAATGTGAAGCTCCTTCTAATGGATTTAACTAACTTCACGATGGCGCAGCAACGCGCCAAATAGAACGTGCTTTTCAACACGTTCCCTAATCAATCCAGCTAACCCTTTTACTTTTTGATAAAGACTCGTTATCAAACTCAGCATTCAAGGACGAAGAAAGCGCCATCCGGAGCTTTTCTGGCAATTTTTCAAGGAAACGGAGTTCTGGGCTCGACAACCTGAGAAGAAAACCTGAGTCAGGGTTCTAAAAGAGTAAACTGAAAAGCCGCGTAGCGGCTTTTTTGGTAAGAAGCCGCAAGGCGGCTTCGCTAGTTACAATAATTGATTGATTTGGTAACTTTGGCGAAGCCGCTTTGCGGCTTCGTTTTTAGAAAAAGCCGCTACGCGGCTTTTAATTTTACTCTTTTAAAACCCTGACTCAGGTTTTCTACTCAGGCTGCCGAGCCAAGAAGTAGTTAATTCGACTTTATTGAGAATAACTTTCGAAAGAAATCGAAGAAAAGGAATAGTCTTCCTTGATTCCAACTCAGTGCTTTTCTGATGAATTCATCAAAAATGTCGTGATTTAAGATTTTGCCAACAGACGAGAAAAAATGAGAAATTTGTTCGACATGCTCGTGTGAGTGCGATAATTTCGAACGTTATTCAATCTTTCCAAAATATTGCGCTCTTCGCTCATACGTGGCCGAAAGCGAGCCTCGCACCATTTATTCTTTCAATAACATTTCAAGATGAAGATCTTCTCACTCTGATTTATTCGTAAACATTGGCGACGGATATTTTAGACTACAGTTTTACTGTAAGTCCTCGACAAAATATACTTGATTTAAAATCAAGAAAACTAAGAGTTTTTCTTTGAAAATTTTAACTAAAAATAGTATAAATAATTTAGGTTGATTGGACATCAAGAATCAAAATTTTCGTGCTGGATTTTCTTCCAAAGTTAACATAGTGAGACCCTTATTTTATTTTCTCGACAAAAAGCTCAGACCATTATCTTGGTATTGTAAAAGCTGAAATTTGAAGTAACCATCCGAAATAGCCATAACATCGAGTAATTCACTAGAAAACTTTCAAGACCCTGGCTTACCAACGTTCCTACACAATTTGCCGAGCGTTGATCCTATAATAGTAAATAAAATAAATATTTTGTGCAATTTAAAAGAGCGCGCGATGGAAGGTTGCAATTAGCCTGGCCCCAGAACCAGGATTCGACAAAAATCCGAATCCTGGCCCCAGAACCAGGATTCGACAAAAATCCGAATCCTGGCCCCCCGAGCCAGGATTCGCTTAAATTTTTCTAGCCTGGCCCCTGGGGCCAGGATTCGTCTAGAATTCCCAATCCTGGCCACGGCGGCTGGTAGAGTCAATTTACACTCGCTTCTCTCGATTCTCTCGAAGGTTTTGCCCATTAATTAATAAATCAAATTAATTATTGGCTGTAATTAATGATTGGCTTAATTTTGTGGTTAGGGTTAGGGGCACCTCGCAAAATGACAGAACAGTTTCACCCGAGGGGGATAGGCTAGGGTTAGTTAGGGTTACTGAAGGTAACCCTAAGTAACCCTAGACTAGACCCCGGCATTTTAGGACCTAAGGGGCGAAGCCCCGTGGTAAGGGGCACTAGGATTTTTCTTAATTTACAAAATTAAATATGGCTTTCCATACCAAGTATTTCCTTGAGTCTTGGTCAATCCTGGAGTTTACTGAAATCCAGGCGCGAAGCGCACTCCCCGGTCTCTTTTGGTTAGGAGATAGAATAGTTCTGTCAATAAAATTATATCGCAACCTTGATAAGTAAAAGAGTTTCTTCATTCAGGTGAATCCTGGCCGCCGGGGCCAGGATTGGGAATTTTAGACGAATCCTGGCCCCAGGGGCCAGGCTAGAAAAATTATAGCTAATCCTGGCTCGGGGGGCCAGGATTCGGATTTTGGTCGAATCCTGGTTTTTGGGCCAGGCTAATTGCATACTTCCCGCGCGATGAAGCGCAAGTGATCTTGGCGGATATGTCTTGTTGAAGTGTCGTTGGGGAGATGTGGTGTCTGGCGGAGGTGCTAGGCGATTGTGTGACGTGAGGCGGCGGTGTGGTGTCTTGCACAATCTCGATTTTGCTGCGGAAGGCGCCACCACACCGCGGCTTAAAGAACGTTTAGAGCGCCACGTTAGAAGGCGCGCGCCGAGCTGGAGTTCTAAATGTACTACACCCTTCGCCGCGCCACTCTCTCGCCGCGCTCGCAACGTTGGCCCGTTCCATTTCGTCGAACATTTTCTAACGTGCATTTCCATCCACTTCCGTACCAAACACACTCATCAAGCAAAGCAAGTTTAATTCTTTATTGAACATTTTCGCGCTTCCGAAAATCTCCGAATCCGAAGAAAAGCTTCTTTCTGATTTCTTAGATTAAGGGGGTAGCCCTACCTTATTGTCGTTTAATATTCTTCATCTTTTATTTTCCTCGAAATTTAACATAGCGAAACCCTTATTTGATCGTTTTTTTTAAATATTTTGACGCTTTTTTTGGTAAAATTAAAAACACCAATTAATGAAGTCTACACCCTTAAGACTGAAACGAATAAAAATCCTATCTTTTTATAATTCAAATTAGTTCTGAGAAAATTCGTTTTACCAGAAAATTTACGGGTGTTATTTCTGAATAAATTCAAAAATACGAAATATTGTTTACGAAGTATACACCCTTAAAACCCTATACAGCCAAAAAACCTTTTATTACAAAGACTTTGAAATAAAATTTAAAAGCAATTTTCACAAATAAATAAGGGTATCACTATTTTAATTCTCAAATAAATAAGATAAAAGAAATACTGGTAATGAGGTCTACACCCTTAAAATAAAGACGCTCTTTGTAAATCCCTTGATTCTGACATTACGAAAATTGATGTAGAAACAAAAAGAATTGATTTTTTTGAGCGATTTTATAATGAATTTTTACTTTGATTTTTGATTTTGGGGCAGCTTCTAATTACGAAGTGAGATGTAAGGTGAAACACGTGTCTAATTAGAAGCGGTTTAGAGATTCGAAATTGACAGGAGCTGCGCTGATTTTTCTTTCCGCCGATTTTAAACGCAGCCGCAAGTAGCTAGTCCGCGGCTTCTACTTGCGAACCGCTCACTCGCATTATCGCACTTTTAGACGACACTTCTTTACAACTTATCCATCCCAATTTTCCCTTTGTTTTTCTAAGATTTGCGTTTTTGTTTGAAAAATTCCCAAATTTACGCGCAAATTGGTTTATTTCTTCATTTTCTTAACATCATAGACTATGATTCATAGTTATCTGTCAGATCATGCTGATCCAACATCTTAAGGGTATCTACAACTATACGAATCAAAGTGCATATACCAGCTTAATAAGTGTTCCTTTGAAGAAAATTAATTCAGTCTAAACTTTAGACTCTAAAGTTATCTTAATGCTTTCACATGGATGACAGCACAGGTTTGTTGGATAAAAATGATATGATGACAAGGTCTATTACAGAAATTCTATATTTTCATCGAAAGCCATGGCCTCAACAACAACACTATTTTATTTTTACATTTATTTCAATTCTCTCTTATACACTCATTCATTTTTATAATTGTTCGGTCAGTCGGGAGTACAGAGCATTACTTTCAAATTTTCAAGTTTCATTTTTCAAGTAAAATGTTTGAACCACGATGGTTTTCATGCATTTATTGACATCGATAAATATCTTTCCGCACTAGAAATTTTTATCAGATTGAACGCGCTAAATTTAGTTCGATCTTGTTCTTATCTCTGGCTTGAGAATATCGTATTGAAAATGCTATAGTTTTTCTAGTTTAAAATCACCATTTATTAGAGACTAGACTCTAGTCACTAGATAGAGAAAATTTCATAGACGACGTTTCTCAATCAACCGGTGCGTTTTAGAAGGCGTCTGATGAGTTGGATCTCGGCCAGTGGATCTGAACGGGTTGGAGAAGCGCCAAACTTGTCCGGCTTTGGACTTGTGCCAGCAGCTCCGGCACTAGAATAAAGCTCATTACGATCTCCGACCAGTAGCTCCTTGTGCAAAATGCAGCGAAACTTATCGAAAACTCGATCCATTTTCATTTTCATAAAGCAATTTATCAAAAGCGGGAAATAGACATCATGCATTGCCAAAATCTACCGTCTTAGATTACGACACGTTGTTTATTTTTAGTGACATCTCTATAAGTGTCGAGAGTTTCTTGTTTTTCGCCAAAACATAGTTATTAATTGTCTTCTTCGTTTTAAACTTACGTGCGAAAATAGCGAATATTACGGAGATATCCTTAAGTTTTTAGACCAAAAACACGCTGTATTCAAAGCGAATCGATATTGTTTCATTTCGGCTTTTTTGAAGGTATACCCTTAATCAAAAAACTTGAAAATTGTAAGTTAATCTTTTTAGAAATTTGTTGGGATACCCTTAATGTTTTTAGTTAAAAATTTTATCGAAAAGAGTGTGAATCATTATTACGTCTTTTTTGCCTTTTCGAAGAGATACCCTTAAATTAAAAAAATGAATAAAAAAGGGTTGATCCTGTAATTTTTCAATGAAGGGTAGAATTTTCTAAAATTGACTGTTGTGGAGAGATAGAAAGCGCTTTTTGAAAGTAGTTATTTGAAGATGATGGAGTGCATCTTTGGTTGTTGTGTTTCGTAACGTAAACTGACTGGAGCAAGCGAGAGTGGCGGCGGCTGCGGTGTGGTGCTGGTGGCGTTCGGTGGAGTACTCGGGTCAGGTGGCGCGAGCTGGGGCTGGTAAATTCGTAACGCGTAATGGAACCCGCTGAAAATTCTAAACGCGCTCTAAACGAATAGAATGACACGCGCTCGCCGCTTCATTCACGCCGTCGAACACTCTTACTGTAACTCTCTTCTACGCGCTTGCACTTCGAAAAAACTTGGCTCAAGAATTTGCCAAACTCTTGGAGGTAAAATCCACTGTAGAATTGCATCAATTTATTTTGAAAATGACTGAAGAAAAAAAAATATCAAAATTATTTTTAAACTAATAAATAAAAAAATGAAAATTAATATTTTTACAAATGATATTTAGTATCATTTGATCAAAAAAATTATTAGTCAATTTCAAAGATAAAATTAGTAAAACGACTTAATTTATTTTCAAGCCTAAGTGTCAGGATGAATAAGTTGACACTCGTCACGTGAAAGTTCAAACGACAGTAATGATCTGATTTAGTTACTGTGACTAGAGAGTGTTTCTTTTTCCCACGGCGTAAAAAAGGGAGTCCTTGCGCCCGCGGGGGCTTCCCAGCGCGGAGTCGCGGGTAACTCAGCGACTCAGCGCGGCTTCTTCTTTTTACAGTTGTTGTGCTGGACTGTTTCTGTTTGTGTGTCTGTGCCTGAACTATGCGCAACTCGCAAGATAGAAGCGTTGCGCCCATTCTAGCGCTGCAAATTCCAGCGAGGGGTGAGCACGATTCCTTACCTTATAAATCTGGCACTTAGCACCTGTGTCTCTCTGAGTTCGCCCTATCAAAGTTCTTTTGTCAACCCTCATTAAGTCCATCAGTCGCTGTCTTTTGTGTACGCTTCTATAAATAAAAAAAAGAACTTTTCTTTCAAACTTTTTTTTACAAAGAATTATTCTTTCGCGTTTTTCATTTTCATTCCGAAAAAAACAACAATGACTTCGAGAGATTTACATCAAGCAATCATCGACGGAAATTTCACCACTGGCAGGTTAAAAATAACTTTTTTTTTTCAGTGAACTGATAGAATAGATTGAAAATTATTTTGGCGAAGCCGATTTGCGGCTTTGTTTTTGAGAAAGCCGCGACGCGGCTTTTATACAACCATTTCCATTACCCTGACACAGCTTGCCGAGCCCATGGTAAACCTTTTACTTTATTCACCAAATATTTTGTAGACGATACATTGGGCGATGTTCAATGGTTTTCCGAGGCAAGAAAGCCTGTCACGTGGCCTGTGGAGATACTTATACAAAGCGCGGTACGACAACAGTCCAGTTTCTCGAGTCGCTGGAATCGAACGGAGCCGACCTCGAAGACCCAGACGAAGATGGATTCACAACGCTTTTACTCGCCGCGCTCTTTCACTGCGACCCTGGGCAAGGCTGCGAAAAAACAAGTTCCACAAGTTACGTAATGGAACTCACTCAACCCGTGAGAACTCTCTATCATCCTTTGTGCCAATCAGATAACTCACCATTGTGAAACGTGTTGAGCAGCCTTACGCAGCCCTGTCGTCGCCTTCCTCAATTCAAAGGTGCCAGCCGTCGTCGACAAAACTGATAAAACTGGACGCAACGCTCTTCATCTATTAGGCCACGGGGATTTCAAGCTACAGTAATTTTCACCATTAGACTATTTTCGTTTTTTACGAATAATATAAAAGCTTACATTATCCTCTATCAGCGCTGAATGAAAAGCTAAAAGCCACGGTTCATAAGTTCAAATTGTTCAGTAGTCGCTCTCGAAGGAATGAGTGACAGTAGTTGAACCGACAGAAAGATACTGAAACAATGCTGTTGGCAATGGACGAGCTGCTGCCGAATATATCGCTCGATGCCCAGGTCCAATTAATTTCTTAGAATCAAGCGTTTCATCGAAACTTTCAGGACGATCTGGGCAACACTGCTCTGCACTATCACGTGACTGCCAAAGGAGCCTTCGCAGTGGAAGCCTGTCTTAAGCTTCTGCAAGCAGGCGCCGACTTCCGCCTCAAGAACAAGAACGGCCAGGAGCCGCTCGAGCTACTCGAAAGCAATGAAAAGCTCTCAACGAAACAGCTCGACCAGGTCAAATGCGAGATCTGGGCGAGAATGGACAGAAAAGAACAGACGCAAGAGCTCCAGAAAAGTCTTGAGGATGTTGAAGGTTTCCGCCAAAAAATATCTGAAAATCTTAATTGTATTTTTAAGCTGAAAATTCGGAACCAGAACCGGAGCCGCCAAAACGTCGGGCATCAATTTTCGATGACTTGCCTAAAACGATTCTGAAAGACACTGTTGAAATCTTCAACGATGAGCCGCTAAGCAAGAAACTTGGAGACAAGGAAGAGTATTCTGATAGCGAGGGAGAGGGGGAGGAAGAAGAAGAAGAGCCTCTTTCTGATTCCTGTCTTGATTCTGAGCCTGAACTGGTTGACATTGACAGTGAGCCTGAGCAGCTTGAAAGCAGTTTTGAAAGTCGAAAGAATGAGAATGAAGAGAGTGAGGAAATAGTTCCGGAAGTATTTGTTTCTGAATGCGCTTCCCCTGTTTCTGAAATGGCACAAACTGAAAGTGTGCCATCTCAGCTTCCAGCGCCCGTCTTTTTGAAGGAGGAGCAGTTCTCCTTCTCCTCAAGTTTAAAGGTGTGTGCGAGTTAAACTTGAGCGGTGGCGAGACGGCCATTTTAAGGACTCGATTTCAGGCAGCTTCGAGAGCATTCCGATCAACTCGGAGGACGAAGAAAGCCCGAGTCCGGAGCCCTCGCCCAAGCAGATGCCGAAAATATACAGCCAGGTTTATATCTACAGAAGTAGCTAGGTATTTATACATTTTATAGGCGTATTGCTGTCCTTCCGGCGTCAAGAAGGTTAAAATCGATGGTCCGCTAGCTTCGCATGAGCACTTGGACGAGTGGCTCAACTCGCAGACTTGGCAGGGATGTCGCAAAAACTTTTAAAAAATAGCAACAGTTTACGATTGATTTTGCGACTTTTTAAAAATAGGGACAAGTGATAAGCAAATTCAAGCAGCTGAGCTTGTGCAACCCGGAAAACTGGATCGGAGGCAACAAGTCTGACGGTGAGAGTTTATAGCTTGGGTATTGCAGTTTGATTTTTTTTTCAGTGATGAAATGGGTCAAATCGAAGGATGGTCGATCACTGCATCTTCAAGATCGCCAGCTTATCAAATCGGCAACGTCTCGTTGGAATAAAATATACAAGATTTCTGTATGAAAAAAATAAAATTTGATAAAAACTCTCTCCTAGAAATTTTTTCTCCAGAATTTTTGTCCATATCAACACCCCGAAAGAGCAAAAATAATCTCGTCAGATTTAAAAACCGGTTCAAGGCTTGAACTTCAAGCTTGATTTGAATACCAACACGGCTTCCACTAATTCCCTTCTGGGTTTCTCTCCCGTCAAGAAACGAATTGCGGCAGATTATCGTTATAACGAGCAGAGTGGAGGACTTTCAGTAGAAGTCGATCTTATTCACTTTCGCACTTGAGCTTGATTTTTATCGATGCGATCGAGGATCGAGGAAGGGGTTCCGTATATCGAAGAGGCTAGGCCGCCAAAACTTAAAAGATCGAAGGGCCAGCGGCGAAAGGAAACTAAATTAAGCCGAATAAAAGTTCAGGTATTTGAGTAACTTGCTAAGACGGCAAGGAAAAAAATCAAGCATTTGAACTAAAATTGAAACCAGTGTTTGGACTGCAAATGCTTTGGAACGTTGCGAAAGCTCGGCGAGAAAGTTTATCTCCACACCGAAGAGATTCTCTCCACACGAAACATCCATACGCAGAAGAAAGATTTGACGAAGAAAACATGGAAGAAAAAGGTCACAGGAGTAAGACTGGCTAAGCATGGAAACGCCACGGATAGACAACAACGCAGTTACCTAGTACTTGGCTTTCTTTTCTGGATGACTGTCATACTCATAGGTAATCATGAATTCAAGGTAAACAGAGTGAATGAAATTTTGCTTGGCTTCGCAGCTTTAAAATGTCAGGCCGTTTCTAGTTCGTAAAATCGCTTACTTTCAAGATATCCATCGTCAGTAAAAATTCAAAACGCTATCTAATCGTTTTAGCGAATTACGCCTCCTTGGAGAAATCAAAACTACAAACGACTTTTCTGACGTCAGTTTGCCACAGAAACTACAAACACTGCGTGAAAATCGAATCAATGGGTCTCTGCGGCCATCTAATGAAGCAATGTCACGAAACGCAAGAATTCATCCTTCCAGAGCCAGTTTCCCTTATCAAGGCAAAAGAGACTGAGCTGGTCAAATTCTCGGCAGAAGAAAATAAAGTGAATCTGCGCCGCTGCAAGAAGAAAAAGTTCTTCGACCAAAAAGTCTGCCGCCATCTTTGCTCAAACTCGCTGAATTTGGAATCAACGAGGACTCACTCGATTTCGCCCTGCGAATCAATTTGCTTCGAGCTGACCCGATCTTTCAACTCTGCTGGAGATATTTGTCCAACGGAGAAATATTGCAAAAATGGATGTCCCTGTCCTTTCTATAAATGCGAAAAGACTCATAAGGACCAGAAATTCGTCCCCGTCTTTGATTTAAAAAAGGATGATTACAGTCGAAGAAAAGATCAAAAAGAAGAGACTAAAAGCATAGTAAAGAAAGAAGCCGTTCAGTTGGTAGATTTTTCTGAAACTCAAGCTTCAAAGAAAAAGAGCATCGTGTTTTTGAAAGGCGAGTCTTTCGACCACTATGAACGTTTTCATTTTTTTTTCTTCAAAACACCAGTATACCAGCAAAAATGAACACATCAAGGCAATTGGCGCTACGTTTCTGGATGGAGAACACTATTTGGTCGACCAAAGAGGAAGTTTGATGCGAGTCAGTGAAAACGGAACGGCCTCTCTATTCATTGAAAACCGTTACATTGTCAGGTTAGCCTTTAATGAAAGGGATAAACTGATCAATCATTTGCAGAACTGGCAATTTTGCGTTTCATTACGGCTCTTCCATTGGAACTCACGAAATCACAATCAGAAATGAGGAGAAAAATTCGACCGCTTTCCCGGTTGTTGTCATCTGAAAATGGTGCGAAACAAATAACGATAAACCTGTAGCTTAAAACATTCGTTTTATCCATCATTTTCGACCATAAAAAGCTCTCCAAGCGGCCGTCCAGACAAATGTTACTATTATGCACCGGATTATAATCTCAACAGATTCGAATCCGCCCAAGGTAAGGAATCGCTTCTTCCATGGATTCTTACATTTCAAGGCTACATCGCGAGCAACCACTTTAACGCCAGAATGTCTTCGGTCAGCTTTGGCGGAACATTGTTCCTGATGAGCGTCAGACTCGGCGTTAACTGGATTACACTGTCGAAAACGGTCGCTCTGAACTCGATTCGATCGACGGAAGAATTGGAGAAGGGCTGGCGAAAGGATGAAATCGCGGTTCCAGTAATGTTCAGGGACTTTGACCCTGTTCACGTGATCCCTCTGGAATGAGTTCGATAAAATTATTATTCATTCTTTGAAAAGAGTTTGGGAACTCAGTAAAAGATCGATCTCGGCCAATTAATGCTTATTCTCGTTACCAGGAGCATCGACTTGTCGAGCATGCAATACTCTTTATTACTCGAGAAAGAAGGAAAATTTCTGAGCTTAGCCAACGAGTGGATCGGCTCCTTGGTCAAATACGAGCAAGAGTCTCTTTGCTTCTCTTCCTTACTCGCCCCGAATGATTTTGCTTACTCGAATCCATTCGGAAGCAACAACGATGAGTGCGAATATTTCATAAATGGCTTCTTGAACAATGATCGTATTTACCTTCAGAATCTCGTTTTTGATACCACTTTTGAAATTTACTTCGATTTCGGAAAGGATCTTACTTTATTTTAAAAAATACTGATTTTTAATATATTGAACATATTGATCCCAAAAACGAACAAATTGAGATGGATTTTCAGCAGCAAAAAGCCATGAAGAAAATGCACGTGACAAGTAACCCGTTTTTCGCGTTTCATGATGACGTCTTTCCCAACTTTGCTAAAAACGCTGTTGGGGAAGTTAAGAAATTTCCACAGTCAGTTGAGGCTCTTGAATAATCAATTATAAATGAACTGTTCATGATGAACGTACAACCTGCATTGTAACCGAAGGTAAGAGCCTTGATTAAAGCAAGCAGTCTATCTCCGCCATATCCTCTCGTAATTATTCCGAATTCTGGTTTTACCTCTTTCGACGAGTCATTATTCCACATTTCTTCAATTGAACTCGACTTTAACCAAAAGTTAAAATTAAACTTTGAAATAAAGGAAAGAGTCTCAAACAAAATCAAAACTTTTCGATAATCGTAATTACCGTTAAACGCTTTTATGAGGCTCTGAAGAAAAATTCAAACTTGCCAAACAAAGCAGCCAAAATCCTCGAGTTCCGATCATTCAGCGAGCAATCGATCTTTGCAGTTGAAATTTTTGATAACAGCTCAATTGGAATTTCATCCGAATTTTTCGATAAAACGATCGTCTTGGAAACTCGTTTGAGCTTGCACTGGACGTCTTTTGAACTGATTTTCGATGCCCAAGGAGACTCGTCAGTGCTTTTGATTATAAAGAATAAAGACAAGAAAATTGCAAAAGAAGAAATGAAGGAACTTCGAACGCTGAAAGAAAAGCGAATACGAGTGTTTAAATTCGACAGGCGAACTGAAATCAGAAACGTCTATTTCTTTGAGCATAGACCGAGTCAGATCCATGTCATCATACATGAACGGAATTTGAATAATTACGTACAATATTCTCTTTCTGGGGACGGCGCTAGAAACGACAATGCGAAAATAGTTATTTCGAAGAATATTTATGCATCTAAATATGAACTTATCAATGGTCGATTGCATCTTTTCGGTGGCTGGGAGGACGGATTACGAGTAAGTCATGATATCATCATTAATAATTTATAAATTTTAAGATTCTAAGAATAGATAGATGCAGTCTTACTCTTCTTCCGAACCGGCTACTGGGAGACTATATGGTCGGGGCTACACTGTCGATTTCGGATGGAAGTGAAGGTACTACGCGAAAATCCTTGATTGCTGATTTATGATTTTTAAGCTCTGCTTTGTTTCGATTGGTATACAAACAAAATGTGCGAAGTATTCGATGGCACTGTTACTAGAGAGCTTTCATTCACCCCAAACTATGGACACGTGCATGCCGGCATTGCCTTTTATAAGGGATCGCCTACAGCAGTCGGCGGTCGGAATACTCGTCCGGGATCGACTGAAAAACTCACGAATGATGGCTGGGAAGAACTTCCTACACATCCAAGGCCAATAAGAGATCATTCTGTTATTGGCTTGCCGTCTGGATCAATCATCACGATAGGCGGCTTTGACGACCACGTTTATTTGTATTTAGCAGAAGTTTGGCTGCTCAACGGAGTCGCTTGGGCGAAAATGAAAAATCTGCTACAGGTGAAACAATTTCAGAGTTTTTTCGAGATTTGAAATCTTTAATTCTTCAGCCATGTTATCGGGGATCATCAATTCTATCAGAAAACACGATTTATGTTTTTCCAGGGGAAAGTAGGGCATCCACTCGAAACGTGCAACGCATATCACTAGGAACAGTTGACCAACTTTCTATTCCCAAAGACTTGCTGCTTGTTCAACTGATAGCAAAGATGGCGACGATATTGCCAAGGTAGAGACTATTGGGTATCATGAGAAATTTGCAACTTATCCGATTCTCTTCGTGACGCCGATGAATTATTGTAGTCTGTAGAATCTACATCTGTGGAGTATTCTGAATACTGTATTCATTCTTTATTCCAAACTGATAGTTCTGTTAATCAAAATTAATTCTCATTATAAAATGCACTTCCCCTGCGCTAACAAAAATCTTTGGTACGTGCTTGATTTCTTGACTCGACGTCAATAAACCTGACTGTCTGCTCTGTTTTGTTGATCTTTTTTATTAACGCAGAAATCGTCGTTTTCCGTGAATGAACAGAAATAGAAATTATACGCCCGGTTCAGGCTGACGCTGCTTGCTCCTCCTCGACTTCAGGTTCCCTTCTTGTCAGCACGGGTTCTTTCTTTTTATCAACGACATCGGCGTCAATATAAACTAAAGCAAAGTTTAGTAAATAATCAATTCTAGCACAGGGACTCTTAATTGAAAGGCACTTACCAGAGGTAATGTCAGAGCCAGGAATTTCATATTTTACAGTTTTGAGAAGATTGTGCATCGAAGAGTTGAGGCCTCGCGCACCAGTGCCGCGTTCGATGGCGATTTGGGCGATGCGCTCGAACGCCTCATCCGTGATCTCCAGCTCGACAGGGGCGAGCAGCGAGCGGTACTGCTTCACGATCGCGTTGTCCGGCTCGTTGAGGATTCTGACGAAGTCCGCCTGTGTCAGGTTCATGATCGGGCAAAGAACTAAAGAAGAAAATCAACTTCTCTTCCTTGCTTTCGAATTCTGACCTTGAAGGCGACCGACAAACTCGGGGATGAGACCAAACTTGTGCAGATCGTCAGGCTCTATCCTAAGCATGCATGCGTCTTCTTCCTTGTGGCGCTCCTCCATCGCAGCGATTTTGGACTTTTTACTGAGAGAGACTTTTTGAGGCTTCGTCGTGAAACCAAGAGACTTCTTTTGCAAACGGCTTTGAATGAGCTTCGGCAGTCCAGTGAACGCACCCGAACAGATGAAGAGAATATCAGAAGTGTCCACTAAAACCATACGATTAGGGGTAGGGTTTGAACCAAGATAACGTGCTGCTACTTCTTTTGGTGAATTCGAGCCTTTTTTTGGAGTATAATAATTTGCTTTACCTTGAATATTTCCTGCTGCAGGTTTTTTAAACGGATCTTTGACAGAAACAACCGACCCTTCCAGCAATTTGAGCAGTCCTTGCTGAACACCCTCGCCAGAAACATCGCGGAAGTTACCGCCGGATAGCTTTCTTGCTGCAATTTTATCGATCTCGTCCAAGTAAACGATACCACGCTGGGCCTTTTCTACATTTCCTCCAGCGTTTTGCAAAAGCTTTTGAATGACCGATTCGATGTCTTCGCCGACGTAGCCTGCTTGGGTTAGGGCTGTGCAGTCGGCGACGGCGTAGGGGACGTCTAGATATTTTGCAAGCGTCTAAAAGTGGGTTTTACCATTGATTTCTATCTATTTTTTGTCTTATTACCTGGACTAGATGTGTTTTTCCAGAGCCAGTTGGGCCCATGATTAAAATATTAGACTTGTCAATGAGAACACTCGCGATTTCGCCCTCCGCCGCTTGGGTCTTATTCTCCTGATTAGCCTTGTACTGTAAGTTGTTCTGTATCCTCTTGTAGTGATAATGAACAGCGGTGGAGAGCTCCATTTTCGCCGGCTCTTGTCCGATCACGAATCTGTCCAAGTACTGGTGGAATTCTTTCGGCGTCGGAATTTCTTGAAACGTTTTTCCTTCTGTTAGGCCTGCCTCGCTCGTTTCCTGCGGCTGGCTGTTCGGCTGGTACAGTCGCGTTTCAGATTTGTAGTACATCTTGCAAACTTAAAGAATCAATGTTAACTTGGGCTGCCAACAGGTTGACTATAACTAACTTCTATCCATATAATTCTGATATAATTAGCTCTAAAAGACCTTATACGAGGCCTTGTACACATGTTGCGAGTCTAGGATTATGCTACATAACTGTAAGCTACTTGTAAAGAAAAATTAGAGGCATGAATATTTGGCTAGTTCTAAAAAGTACCTTTGCATTCGAAAAAGCGCGCGCCAATTTGTAACTTGGAGATGGAGACCATGGGCGCTCCGCAATCGGGGCACTTGTGATTGTTACCATCATTTCCGCCGTCAGCGCCCCCAGTTCCTCTGTCAAAAGCGCGCAACTGGCAGGTCGAAACTAGCGGTCGGCTGAGTACTCGCACCACTCGCCCTCGATGCAGACAAGTCAGCGGGACATGTCGCCGTAACGAACTCATACACGGGTTAGACATTTTAATTTTTCACTGCTGTTTTTTTTTCGAATAATAATTTAGCCTCGAGGGAGAAAAAATAAAACTAGCGCTGTAATGACAGCGGGTTACATAACTCTTCGAGAAAGAACCAATGCTAACAATTCACAATCAACGGACACTACTTTTAATCGATTGAAATCGATACTATTTTTCATTCAAATTTTCCGAATGTTTATGATAATCATTAAACTGCTTATTGATTTTCCAAGTAATTAATTCTCCAACATTTCATATTTTTCGACTTGGAATGTTCTATTGTTGACGTCAGGGCTCGACAACATGTGTGGAAACCTGAGTCAAGATAACCTTTGATAAAAAGCCGTGTTATCAAAGCTATTTGAAACCTGACTCAGGTTTCTACACATGTCGCCGAGGTCGCCAGATTGACCTGAATTATATAACCCTGCCCGGAAAGCCATAACTGCTTGTGAAAACTACTTTCTGAAGTAGAATAATTCGCGTTCTAGAAAATAAAACAGCTGTTAATAATTCGTAGAAACGTAGATTTTCAGAGGTCGTTTATTGATTCAGAAATCGACTCTTCAATATTGCACTTCATAAAAGGGAAGGAACAGAGGCCGGCTGAAATTTAGACTGAAAAAACTCTGGCTGAGCGAGAGAAAAAAATTGCTAAATTTGTCCGGCGGCCAACAATTGGCCAAAGCAACGAGTTTTTTTCTAGGCAATGATGTGTTGTGGCTCTTCTTCGATGATGTGCGTTTCTTCGTATTCCTTGAGCTTCTGTTGGGCGAAATCGATGTTGGCACGGGCCATTGCCTGGCGGATGCTGAGCTCCCAGCCAGATAGAACTGAAGTCACCGTCAAACCAGATCTTTACATAGAGAAAGAGGGACCGCCATATCAGCCTCTTTGTTTACCTTGAGTTAGAGTAACAACATGGCTCCCGAGAGAGTACTGCCTCTCATGGAAGATCAATTTCTGGGTTTGAATGAAATCGGTTCCTTCTTCCAATGTTTCGACCATGTGTTGTTCCATGTTGTCATCAGTATTTTCAACAATCGGCGATATATTCGGATAATCAGCAGGAATCGTTATACTAGAATATTAAATAAAGCTTCAGTACTATTTCTTAAATTGTAAGGCAATGCCGAGCTCAGCTTTTTTACTTACTAAAGAGGTCTGACAGGAGGTAGAGTTGGATCATTGAGCTCGACGACGATATGAATGTCGCCCTTGGTGTTGTGGCAGGAATCGTTGAGTTTGACGGAGAATTTCTTGTCCAAAGAAGCGACTTCTCCTTGAAGAATCAATGGGATGGTGTGTTTCCGCGCTGGGAGATTTTCCTCTTTTTGGTTGATCGCGTAGGGCGCAGGGTCTGGTCGGACTTTGTCCAAAACCGGCTTGAAGGTCCGACTGAGTGTGTGGTTGATGTTGGGCTTGGAGATGTGGGCAATGACGACGTCAAGCAGCGCCTGGCAGGGATGGTTGTTGTTGTTCTTCGGTGTGTAGTCGTTTTGCTGCTGATTTTCGACCAGCATCTGCTTGCAAAACGCCTCCACTTTGTCTAGCAATTGAATGTCGTGGATTTCTTGGCCGAGGATGATCGCTCGCACCTTTAGTAAAATGGTTTTGGTTGAATTAGATGCTGTTTTGAAACCTTTGTGGCAGGGTCATTGATTCGCGGCACGGTTTGGTTGGTTTCGTTTCTAGCAATCATTCGATTCAGCGGCTCGATGTATCGTTGCAGCCGGCGGAGTTTTTCTTTGTAGAAGCGTTGCTGCTCCTCGTCATTTTCGCGCTTGATCTGTGGATTTTGCGCGTTACCCGGATGAGCGCCTTGATGCATGTTTCCTTGGCCATGAGAGCCCATGCTCGCATTTTGAGGCATTCCGCCGGCGTTTGGTCCAGCCATTCCGGAGTTCATCTGCTGCTGTGGGCTTGGAACATGTTGATTTTGGACGCGCTAGAAAATGATTGTCTAGATATCGTTTTTTCTAAGAAGGTGAAATATATTGCGGTTCCCATAGTTGTTATAAAAGTAAGATTCACTAAAATTGAACATTGACTCTTTGATTATTTTTACTCGACTCTTGATCTTTGGCTTGATTTATTATCGTAAAGAGAGTTCTTCCAGCTTTTGAGAAAGACTAGATCGGGACTTTTCAGATTCGGCTTTGGCAGCGCGCTCAGCTTCGAGTTCTTTCTCGAGCTCCTCAACTCGTGCCGTGAGTTCCCTTATCTTCATGTGGAGCTGAGCAACAACCGCCGGCCCGTACTGAAAATGTCACGAATGGGATTTACTCAGTCAGCTCTACAGTGCTGTGAATTTGACGTGCTGTTCGAAATCGAAAATGACGATGAATTTAGCTTGATTGAAGCCTATAAAGGCTCTATATGATTTCATTAACGTATTCCTAGCTGAATGGGAACATAATGAATGATCATAAGTGGGTTTGTCATACCCTGCATGCGACAGTTCGGTATAAAAAACGAGATGGAGGGTTTACCTGTTGCTGCTGAAAATTTTGTTGGTTCTGAAAGGCGCCCGGCTGCTGTGGCATCCAGCGTTGGCCCATTTGCTGCTGCTGAACGCCTTGAAAAGGCATGTAATTCAACCATCAACTAATAAAAATTAAACTAGTACCATGATGCTTCAATTTGAATTTCAAGATTTGTTCATAATTGCCAAATTAACGAGAAATAGTCAGAACTGAAAGGACGCCATTTTTGGAAAAAAAAGATATTGAAACTCATTCCTGATGGATCTGCTGCGCTTGTGGCTGCGGATGGCCGGGTGGTTGGACTTGATTGTGCTGTTGTTGATTGTTCGGGTTGTTTCGGTTGCCCGAGTTCTGCTGAAAAAATGTTTCAAAAGAACTTATCGGAAAGAAATCCCGGATGCTCTTTCTTTGATTGTCGAAAAAAAGAACATCTGGCGATTAAAAACGAGCATGAAAGAACCAATTTAGTCAAAAGCCGATATCTCAATTCTTCTTTCTTCCAAAATGTCATCAAAAAAGGGAAACGAAATAACCTGATACTCTAAAAAAGGCTCAAAAAACACAATCAAAGTCTGCCATTCAATTTTTTAATGGTTGTTAGAGGTTAATGAGGCGTTTGATGAGCCGATCCTTGGAGCTTGGAGATCAACTTCGATGCCAGGTTGACGTATTCGTTCTTGTCTTTCACGAGTTGCCCGAGTGTGTTCATTTTTGCTCTGTTTTTTGAGGAATTAACGTTTTCGAGTGAACAACTTGGCTGTGGACTTTGAAAAGAGTTGCTGCTCCCAAGTGGCGGCCTTCTCGGAACCGGAGTTGTCGACCTCCTGGCGAGATATATCACGATTTTACTACTGACTACATCTTGCTTTGAAACTGAGGACTCCTGAGTTATCGAGAAGAAATCGAGAAATCCAAGATGGGTTTCTTGAAAGAAGACAGACCCTAACTCAGGCTTTCAACACAAATTCCCGAGCACAAATAGACAGTATTATTCCTCAGTTTTCTACAGACTACAAAAGCGACATATGATCTAGATCTCCTTCCTGCAGATACTGATGTATCTGATTCCGCACCCGCGTTCGAAACGAGTCCGAGCGCCAGTCGTCATTGTCCGCCTGCTGCTGCGGATGATGATTCTGCTGGTAACTCATTTCAGACTGAATTGGCGCAGGAGTTTATTCACAGTGAAAAAATATAATTTATTTTTGAAATTTAAAAATATAGAAATTCAAAACAAGAGAAAGAAGAGAGAACTGAAGTGGCGCTTGGCTCTTTTAGGAAGTGACGATGTCCGATGGCTTCACTTTTTGGCGATTCACCATTCTGATCGGAGCCAGATCCACTACTCGCGGAGAGCGTTGAGAACCTTTTCAGGCTTATAACAAATTTTCCTTCGATTGAGAATTTAATATTTTTTATAAACAATCCTTTGGCAATTGCTCTTGGTCCAATTTCGTCCATCGATACGCCGCACGGGAAGTTGGCATGAGTGATGATTTGGGTGTTGCACTTGACGGGTTTGTTGTTTTCTCGCACTTTTGTAATTCGCCGCGGCCGGTTCAGCAGAGCAGGAGGGGCGCTCGTCGAGGAAGCCTCACTCATCGAGGACGGAGACTCGATCTTGTAAGACGTTCGGTTCTTGCTGGCGCGGGGCAACTGATCCACGCCGATTTTAGCAACGCTGATAACATTGCCTACTTCGTCGTACTCGACCAAATGCTAAAATTAACAACGCTAGAATCTACCCGAAAAGGAAAAAAACTGACCTTCGAGGCGGCCTTGACTGATCCACGGAAAGAGTCGGTTCCGTACTTTTGAATCTTCGGGAGAGGATTCAAACCTCCTTTGCCAGATGGCGGAATAACGGGCGAAAGAAGCAGCTGAAAAGTGACTAGAATTCGCTGAAGGAAAGAAAACGGGTACCTCTGCTTCGTCGCTCAGAAGAGGCGAAGGAGTTAGACTTCCTTTTTTGATCTTTGGGGAGTCTTTTCGTCGTCCGTTTATCTAATCATCAATTAGGCGAGTTCAATAGTTGAAATGAAAAAGGGAAGATGGAATTGCGAACACTCCTACTAAAATTTACCGTTCTGTTGACCGAGAGTTTCTTCGGCGGGGGAATAGGAGATTCAAACTCTGGAGTGTTTGGTGTGTTCTGCAGCTGCTCCTCTGAAATCAGCGTACTCGAAGTCGAGGCAGAGAGACGAGAGAAAGGCCTGGAAAATAATGGTCATTTGTCGAGTGTTGCTCGTTGAACTGTACCTATCAGTGGGAGTTCGAATCACCGGCACTTTGTTACTCATCCACGAGTCGATTATCGATACTTTTGGAGGCTCATCTTCTGCCCAGATCTCATCCCGTCCGAATTCCAGATCTGTCGAGAGGAAATAGTTCTCAACAGTGCACTGAAATTTGTAAGCTTCGAATCTTTCAATTCTTTCGCACCTCTAGAATTTGGCAGAAGATATCCGCCGCGTAGGCAGATGCCTGTTGCTTCAAAATTCGCGCTTGGCAAGTGTTGAGCGAGTCCTCAACCAAGCTTCCTACTAGGCCGGCGATAAAGGAGTCTCTCTGAAAGAATGAAGCGCTGAAATCATGGAAGAGAACCGGGACAAATGCTTCTTCAAGCTACTAGTGCGTTTTTACCTCGTCTATGCCCTGCAGAAAGTCCCAATCGGCCTCCGACACACCTGGAACAAACTCCGAGGAGTTGTTCGCCGACCCCCGATCCTTCCCGCCAACATCGGGGGTCTTAGGTGGCTTGGCCTTCCCCTTCATCGGCGCATTCTTAGCGGGCGGAATGGTGGCTTATTTTTCTGAAAAAGAGATGCTCAGAATAGACGAAAGAAAAGATGATGCTCAATTCAGTTATTTTAAACGTATTCCATTATTTAAAAGTATAATCTAGAAATTGCACAGGAATTGCACAGACAGAGGTACTGGGCAGATAGGAATTTATTTTTTTTATTATCTTTTTTTTTGTTTCGCCCAGTTGATGGTGTTGCTTTGGTGCGCCAGCGGTTGTGGTTGAGTCGGGGAATATGTTTTGTTTTTTTTTCGTTGTTGCTTTTTTGATAAATGTTTTGTTTTTTGGAGATATGCAGCTGGGTTGAAATATTATCGGTAGTTGAATTATTGAAGAAAAAGGAAAAGCATGTGGGCTCTTTAATAGCGCTGGTCGATCACCTTAAATTTACTTGAAAAATGTGAATAAAGAAAATTTTGCTTACGGTGCCGGAGTCTTCTTTTCCCTGGAATTTCTTCTTTCCTGAGGTCCATGGAACATACTTATGCTTCATCATATGTCTGATTTGTCGCTTCATCGTGATGACTTTAAGTTTTTAAGTTAGTAAGAGATCAAGCGAAAAATGGGATATGAAAAGCTACTGTAAGAGCTAATACTAACCGAAGAGCATGATAAAATACATGACAAGAATGGGCCAGAAGACTGGCACGTTGAATCCTTCAAAGAAAGTCATGGCAAATGAAACGCACGTTGCTCTCGTTGCCCAGCACCAGAACTAGCAAGTACATTTTGGAAAAGAAAGAAAGCCCTTTTTACCTTGAACTCGGGCAGTCTTCTGATAAAAGGTTTGAACTCGCCGCCTCGGGTGGGCAGCTGTCCGTCGGAATCGTCCTCATCTAATGCATCGTCGTAACTCATGGGGTCAACCTTTGGTGTGAGAAACGCGATGAAAAGATTGAGGAAATAAATGTGAAGCGCGTAAGTGATGATGTGGAAGCCGTTGAGATACCTTGATTCTATTTTAGGGGGTGTTGTGAATATGATGGACTTACCAGACTCGGACCCAGTAAATCATGTAAAGAGTGAAAGCAAAGGACCATCTTGGAACAGTGAGGGGAACGGTTTTGTCGAGGATAGTTTGAAACTGGCGAGAAATTCGGATTCTTTCAAAGACTAGACAACCATTTTTGACAAAACTGCCAACTAGGGTTAGGTTTAGGAGCCTCCTCCCAACCCTTACCCAACTTAGCTCATACACAACAGTTATTTTAGTCCTTTCCTAAGCTGCTCAAGTTTTCCAGGGGTGTTGCCAGACGATTCCATATCGAGTAATTGAGTGACAATTGAGGACTCTGAACAAAACGTAAAGAAGCATTTGTTTGTTTACTTATCTGGTCAAAGCAGAGAGGCAGAAGACCTCTGTGATCAAACCGAATATATTTTTATAATATTTAAAGTTGTTTAGGTAACGACGGATGCGGGAAAGCGTTAGTTGAAAACTTTTTTGAACGATTAAATTTTTTGTGTGTTTTTTGCTGAGACTTTTTTGCAGTGAGATTAGATAGAAAAGCGTTTGAACGAGTATACTTGTGATTTTTGAGCAGGTAAAAGTGGAAATAAGTTTAGTGCACATTTAGCATGACAAACTTGAAACAAGAAATAAAGATACCGCAAAAAATCAATGATCTTGGCGGGTCTTACCTTCAAATTAAAGGCTTTAATAGATGCACTGTGGAAACAGTCTTCCACAAAGAAGAGGGTACTGGAGCGCTTTTGCCGATCTCAGGCCTCCAGTTGATATCTGTTGGATATTATATGTAGTTTAAAGTGAATGAAGATACATAGTAATGCGACGTCAGCTTTTCATTTCATAGAATATGGAATAAAGATCGAATGACGTGCTTTTTTTAAGGTTCCTGGATTTAAACAACCGATTTACACCTTTTTATACCTGGAACATCATACAGATTTGGAATCAGCAGAAAAAATCTAGAAATTTGACCCTTTTAGGTTTCTAAAAATCACTTCCGGTTGCGATTCTAGAGCCAGAAGTTGGCGAAATTTATGAGAATGGCATGCATGTGACCTATCAAATTGAAGCTTAGAACATTTCCAGTCACTTGAAAGAGGAATTAAATCGAAACACGGTCAAAACGACCGGTAAAACCAGAAAACAAAATCGATTTTTCTGGGCTTTTTTAAGAATTTCAAATTAAAGGAAAACAAATTAAACCAAATAAAAACTGAATCTGACCGCGCGCAAATGATTTAAAATGTTCTACGCTTCAATTTGAAAGGTCATTTGCATGCCATTCTCATAAATTTCGCCAACTTCCGGCTCTAGAATCGCAACCGGAAGTGATTTTTGGAAACCTAAAAGGGTCAAAGTTCTAGATTTTTTCTGCTGATTCCAAATCTGTATGATGTTCCAGGTAAAAAAAGGTAGAAAGTGGTTTTTTAAATCCAGGAACCTTAAAAAAAGCACGTCAATGGAGTGTGATTGGCAAAAGAGCATGAGTACACCCTTCTTCGTGGAAGACGGTTTCCACAAAGCCTTTTTTACTAAATTAAAAACTTGCGAAGATCGTTGGTCAATGCGGTAAAAGAATGAAACGATGATGCAAAATAAAGTTGGGCAGATGAATCTGTATCTGATAGATACGCACTGCGAGAATGGTACTTAAAGTATCGCATCGATTCGATTTCGAACAATCGAACTATCGGAGAGGCAGTTTTTTATCCCTTTTTGCTTGTGATACGCATGCACCACCGAAAAAATAAAAATAGAATGAAGTAGATGATTAGTGAAGAAGAAAAAAAGAGAACGAGACGGGTGTTTTATCAATGGAACGAGTCCGAGGATAGGCGCGAGTTCCGAATCTCGGAACGGACGATCTCGCGAATTTGGCTCAAGAAATCGGCCTGAAAAACTAACAGTTCCTGGCGCAGGGCTTTCTGCATTTGCTGCATTTTGGAGACTTCGCAAACTTCACCAGCGGTTTCTGACGAGTAATCCGAGCTAGAAATAAGATTTAAACATAATAAGCAGATAAATAATTAAAAAAGATGAATATAATGCATAGAGGATTCCAATTTTTTCCCTTCTTTGGTTTAATCATTTTTATTGGACGGCAGTTTATGGAACCGTGAAATTTCAAGCAATCAACATCAAACGAAATAAAGATCAAAATCAAGGGCACATAGATTTCTTTTGATTATATAAAGAAAAATTCATCTGGAAAGGAACATTCGAAAAAATGATACGATCATAGTTGTGAGAATTTTTGTTTATTAAACAGAACAACTAATTGTTGTTAAATATTTTCAAAATGATGCATTTGCAAATACTTGGCTGAACTTCATATCATCTACCACAATTTCTGCAAATAAAATCATACTACAGTAGTAACTGTTAAAAAGCTGAAAGCATCTCGTTACTATTTAAAAACTTTACTAAATAATAGGTGAAAATTATCTTTGTCCATTTACGATAGAAAAAAACCTTGAATCTTGGGGCTGAATCGTCGATTGAACTTGGTTTTGAACTTCTGTCGGGTTGTTTGTAGTTTGCACGCGCGTTTGAAGACACCTTTTTAATTCATCGCTGAAGTTTTGTTGTGTACTTTCTTTGCCTTTCTAAACCAACTTTGAGACCTCTTCCTGACTTTCAACGACCCTACCGGTTGTGTTACAATTTCTGCTGCTTGAGCTTGTTGCGGTGATTTTTCTTCTTTTCTCGGATTCAGCGTCACTTTGTTTTTGGTCATTTGACTTGAGCTGCTTTGATAAGGAGTTCGCGTTGCTTGCATTTCCGAGGAGTGAATATTTTGGTTGATATCGGGTTGTTGATGGACTGCCGAACTTGAATTATCAAGATGCAACTTTGACAACTGATTTGCAGCTGATTCCGCGACTCGCAGTTCTTTTACGTGGCTCTCGCAAGGCCACGCTATTCGGCCGCACACGTAGTCCAGACACTTGTTCATCCAAAGCGAGAAGTTTTGGGCTTCTTCTTGTGACAAGAAATTTAGCCTAAAAAGAGACAAATTAGAATTGAGAAAATTGAAAGAAGAGAACTCTAGTTTGTTTCTATCGAGCAGAATCCGCGGAAACATATTTTTGGCCTCTTAATTTTCAACAATTTTCTCAACGAAAACCCCTTATAAACGCAGGTTTCCCAAAAAAATGCTGGAAAATCTGGTACTCTTCGTTGATTTCCAAACTATTTCAAAGTAAAACTTTTCACTACTCACCCATAAACGGATCCACTGTGTCGCCATTGATGAAAAGTCGCAGTTGCTTCATTGTAAATCAATCCTCTGACAATGGAGCAATGAACGGAGAGCTCCTGCGTATCGTTCTTTCGTCCAACGACGCGGAACGAGCGATTCTGCGGGTGCTGATAGATGCAAACGCGCGAGATACCATTCCCAGAGCAAGGATACCAGCGCTTCTCTGTTTGATTGTACATCATTACTGAAGCGCGGACGGAGCAAACTGGTGATTCCAAACTTGATCCAGAGTCCATTCTAGAGAATTTAAAGAGTGGTTTTAAGAAGTGAAAGGTCGAACGATAGAATAGAATATAATGTAGCAGTACGAAGTTTAATAGTATTCATAAGACTATACTCGTCGATTTGATCATCTTTCCTAAAGTAAATCCCAATTTAATGAACTAAGAGATAGGCGAAATCGACGAGTACACCCTTAACCCTGCCCGATCGAGCAGAAATGGATAAATAAAATGAACTGATTGAACACAATGAAAACTCTGTTTTGAACTTAGCTTTTCTTCTTGCGGTTGAAGAGGCCTTTCTTCTGCTTTTGGGGAAAAAGAAGATCCAACTTTTTCGTGGAGAGGTTGTCTTCCGGTGATGGCAGCTCTTTCTCGTTCTTGTTTTTTCGGTCTTTTACTTTTAGCACTTTCTGCTGAAATGCTAGTTCGGGGTTTAACAAGCTCGGCGATCAATAACAAGTAGAGTTTCTAGAGAAAAAGTACCAGTTGACAAAACCCGTCCCTTGCTGCATGAGAACTTTTTGGCAGCTATTTTTGATATTCGAAGCTAAATCTTGCCAAGTCCAAGTCTTGTTCTTGTACTCAATGCACGGAATATCCAGCCGCATATTGTCCAAGCTTGGCACTCGAACTGAAAAAATCATAGATCGAGATATTCTTTATTTGAGCGAAATTGCACCTTTGTTGGTTCTACAGTCGGAATGGTAGGAAACGGTGAGTGGGACTTTTGGAATCTGGATGTGGTGGAATGTCTGGTTGTTTCGCGCCCGATCAGCCATGATTTTAGCGCCGTGGTCATCGAAGCTCGGGAGACTTGAGCTGTAGATTTCGGATAAACTAGAAAAGGGAACGTTAGTGACTAAAAAATACGGAAAATCAGAAGCTCTTCCTTGAGTTTTACCTCGATTGTTTTTCAAGCGTTGGACTCGAACGTCTAAATTTCGAAAAGAGACGACTTTTTCTATCACTTCCAGCTTCTGACTTTGAATCGGCTTCTTTTCTCAAAGTCTTTGGCGAGGCAGGTTTTGAAACTGACACTGTGTCCAAAGACGGGTCCGGGAAGAAGAAGTTGCGAAAGGCGCGATAGAAAGTGTTCGTTACAGTAATGTGCAAAGGTAGAATGTTCAGTTCGATGCGCTCTTTGACCGGGATGCCGCCGACTGGAGGCCTCACTTTGCAAAAGACCCGAATCGAGGCAAGATTGGAGGGGGCGATGCGAACTTGCGGTCGGAGAATGGTTTGGAACTTCTGATTCTCCAGCAAGTTCGACAATTCGAAATCGCCAATTTTAAACTCGTGGGAATGGTGATTCTGGTTTGACTTCTCGTGCAGATCGGAATCAACTGAAGCTACAGAGCGGTACTCGAAATTTTTCATGACGAAATTTGCTATTCCCTAAAAACAGTTAGTCATTCCAAAATGTTGAGAAGGAAACCTTTGGCTGAATGGAAGCTAAAATGTTTGGCGAAGCTTCCACACTGACAAGTTTCCATTTGACTTCGTGGAAGATAAAATGCGTCCGCCTCGTCTGCCGTTCCGAATCCTTTCCGATGTCTTCGCTCAACAACTGCTGCTTGAGGTGCGTTTCCTTCGCCAGCGACACCATTACGGCCATTTCTTCTGATCGAATGTTGAGTACGTCTTTCTTGTCGTTGACCTGGTCCTCTGTTTCAGAAATAAGCTGCTTGAGTTCCTCATCATCACTGTCGTCGTCTTCATTCGAGCAGCACAAGGTGTACAGTTCGTGTTCCAAGCTACGGACACAATCCAGATCTTCCCGAATTCGAGCTTGGATCTCCATCGCTTGATCCCTAAGATATTGGTTAGAAATTGCTTGCAATTCTAATGATTTGTGTTAGTTCGTTCCAGCGAATATTTGAAAAACAAATTTGGAGGCCTAAATTTTGGTTGATTTGCATCTCTCTGCGGGAGATGAGCTTCATATAAACCTCTGACTCTTCTTCAGAATATTCAAAAATATAATGGACCAATATTGTGTGACGCTACTAATTCAACTGTGTTATCTTCTCTGAATTTCTCTAATAAAATTACGAAAAAAATCGAGCCAAAGGAATCAAACTTGCGAAAATCTAATCTGTGATCATTCAGCAGAATGCCTCAGCTGTCTGATCCACCTATAACTTAGGATAAAGATTTACGGTATTAACGAGCTCAGGAGTTCAATAACTTACCTAAGCTTCTCGCGCAACTCCTCGACTTTATTCTCAACGGTCTGATCCTCTACCAGTTGCAGATGAAATCTTTTCGACAGCATCTTCAGCGTCAGTCGTTCCTTTATACCTGGCTCCACGTGGAGGAATAAATTGTTCACGATATCCAAAGCTAGAAGATATTGTTGATCCGTCGTCCAAATTTCCATTTGTTTCTGTGAAACAGTGAGTGTGTTGATTGTCTTTTCCCGGTTGAAAGTTCGACTGTCGCGGAGCACTTCTTCAGGCGAGATCGGAGGAATGTCGACGTTGCCAGGAATCGGGCAGTAAGACATGTAGTTTATCGTCAAGGCGCAGGGATGAACTATCTTTGTGTAAGCACCTTTGAAAAAGAATGTCAAAATGATCGAGAAAACGTTTAAATCTTTTCTAGATATGAGTCCATTGTTTTTGAGATTTCATCAACGGACTCTTCACTCTTAAAAATTGAGCTGAGCAGCATGGTCTTCTCCGAAGAAGCAGAAGAGTTTCTGATGCCTAGAACCCCAGCGAGCACCGACCCCGCCTTCGAGACCTTCGACGGGTCCGACTGGAACCCTGACGTAAGTATCTTTTCTCAGGAAAGAGTTAATAAAATGTTAAGGAGTTCCTCGCGAGTCTCCAGGAGACGGCGGTGAACGAGATCCTCTGGTCGAACCGCCAGGCCCGGCTGAAGACACCTCCTCTTCGCCGACCAAAGATGTCCCGGACGAAGAAGATTATTTCCGGCGCGGTGCTCGCTGGGGTTTTCCTCAGCAGCAGTTACTTCTGCTACAAAATTTTATTTTAATAAATTATTAAAATCAATAAGAGTGTTTATTCATTTGACATCCGCGCCTGGCATGTTCTCTGGTGGATCGAGATCGTGGGAGAGTTCTTGTTGGATTTGATACGCAGGAACCCAGAGGTGGTCGGTTTCGTTTAGCGTGCTGCCTTTGGAGCCGACGGAGAGGGAGAACAGTTGCATCCCTGTAAGTGTGCCTTTCGTGCCGAACTTGTCCAAGTACTGACCGTCTCGCCAGGCTCGGCAATACTCGTGTCGTATCAGATTGATATTGTCGGCGGTGAGACACATGAAGCCAGGCCTTTCGAATCCCTTCAGCAGCACTTGGCAGTTTCGCAGATTACATTCGAGCCCCGTGTAGACTGGTTTCTCCTCGTTCGCCTTGGCTGATTGCTCGACGAATTCGGTCGAGCAAGTCTTTTTTCCAGAGTTTAAGAGTTGATTCAAAGGATTGATGAATTCCGCAGCTGTGAGTTCTTTCATTTCCTCCCCATTTTGATGGGCTCCTTTATTGTTCTTCGAGTTGGAACTTAAGTTTTCGTTCTTTGAAAACATCACCGTTAATTTCGCGGTCAAGTTCTTTTTCAAAATGTTTCCACATTCTGCTGAATTGATCAGTGTCATAATACAGTCTCGGTTTTCCACCTTCCAGAGCGCTTTGAAATCGGCCGCGTCAAAGATCATTTTTCGTCGATCGGCGTTCTCGATGAACTCGGCGAAGCGACGGAACTTCACATTGTCTAAACTGGCGAAGAAATTCTTCTCGGCGTTGTCAGTCGAGGAGGAGGCATTTTTGAGGTAGACGTGGATCTCCTTTGCTTCCAGATTCATCTTTTCCATCGACCACTCGGCTTTTGGACGGAGAAGAATGGCTTCGTCGCGGGGTCGCTCTTCGATCTTGAGCAAGTGATTGGACTCGAGAAAGCCAGCTTTTGATTGAATCACGAAACCGATGTTCTTCGAAAAGCTCTGTCGATACTCGCACGCCATAGAGTCGAAACGCCAGAGAAGAGAAGTCTTGTGATAATGCCTGGAGAACTTTTTCTTCGGCGGAGTGTTGTCGGCCCACCAACCGTTTCCGCGCTTGATCGGCCGAGCCACGTCCGTTATCGATTTCCAAAACGAGCTCAACCAGTTCAGCGTCGTCGAAAACAGAAAAATGCGAAACATTGGGACGTTGATTCGCCATTCGAGGTCTAGACTTTTCGAGCGAAAGTTGGAATAAGTATCTGCCCCGTCTTGTAGAGGCGTTGTAGAGGGAAAGACATTGTGCCCAGTTCGGTTCCCATTCCGCGGCAAGTTCCAGCTGATCAGCCAGTCCATCGACAAGTTTGGCATTTCGATGAATTTGATGTTCGACCATTTTCGTCGCGTGTTGATGGTGATGATCAGATCGCCCAGGAAGGAGATCTTTCCGTGCACCCAGTTCATTGTCAAGCCTTTTTTCGACTCTGTTAGTGAGTTCTTTTTATGGGATCATCGTCAATGTTCAGATAAAAGATATGAATATTTTTCTACACTTTCAACCGGTAGCTTTAGTCAATAATCGAAAAACAAACGCGTGTAATCTTTCTTAATTGAAAATTGAAGATCCCTAGTCCCATTGCCAGCAAAGGCGTTCTTCGTGCGCGTACGGACTCTTTGACGACAAATGATGCCATTCTGATCGATTAGCTTTCAGGACAATTTTGCCTCTGTACTTGAGTCGCTGCTTGTCCCACCAGGGCAGTGCTGGCGAGTTATCCGGCGGGCCAGAGGTTATTCGATCGAATGCGTGTTGGAACTCGCCCCAGGCTGCTTCTAGACATGGACCCCAACCGAGCTCAAGAAGATCGTAATTCATCTCAATGTCGTGGAAGAACTTGAGCGGGGCGAGGTTTCGCATCACTTCTCGCGAACTCCACGGCTGTCCCGGATCGATTGTGAATCGCTTCCAGTTGTGCTCTTCCGTTCCGTGCTGCTCTGCACCGCAGAGCGTTCCTGTCCACGAGAAATTCTCGGCTTTCACCAAGTCGGTCGGAAAGTCCCGAAGCTGGACGCGCCAGTTCGATGCTTTGAGCTCAATCACTCGGCCCCACATTGTCGAGTACTCGAAGGCAGCTACAGTTTCGTCTTGAAGGTCTTGGTCGATCAGAAGCAGCAGTTCCTTCAGCGGTTCGTATCCGTTCATCGATTTATCCGCCAAAACTGTCAAGTCAAAATCAGTTACAGTCCAGCTGAAGAGATTTTTATACTTGATCCATTTTTCTTCTGCTTTCATTTTACGAATACGAGCTAAAACCGAGTGATTATACGAGATTTTATCTGGAATAAGCTTACCTAGATAGATGTCAATGTTCTTTTCAAGAAGTTTGTCCAGGAGCCCCCGTAAGACACTTTCTTCCGCTTCCATTTGTTTAATTCGATCTTCGAGGATTTTGAGACGCTTCTGCTGGTCGATAACCTCTTGGGAGTGAAAGTCATAGACTGACCGAAGCTTAATCTCAAAGGGATCGTCTTCGACCGTCCAGAGCCACTTCTTGACGCGAAAGACGAGATCGGGTGGCAACTTGGTGCTTGAAAACGGCTCCGAATTCGGTTTGTAGAGTTTTTTGATCATCTTGAAAGTGGCGATGCAGTGCTCGAATGTGGTTGTGAACATATAGTTGAAGGGGAAATGAAGATGCAGGAGGCTGGATTCGATGAAAAGAACGCGATTTGACAATGTTTTTGGCTTCAGCTTGAAATAAGCCTCACGATCTTTTCGCAACGCGTCTAAATTGTCGTCTTTTTCTTTGTAAGTTACTTTTAGCTCTTCTATGTTTATGAGTTTGGAATGATCGTCGAAGTCGAATATCATCGACGAGGACGAGAATCGAATCTCGGAGAGCTTATTGCACACACAGCCGAAGTTGACGAGACGCAGCTCCATTTTCTGGCCCGTGTCGAGGTTGAAAATCAGGTGAAAGTCCCGTAAATTCGCGCTGATATACTTCAGAAGATTGAGTCTCTCCTTTCCTTCGCTTCCTGATAGACCTGGCCCATTGGTAAAAGAAGAGTTTGGTGTCGAGGGAGGAGTGGACATGACCGCGTTCCGAAGGTGATTGATGATTTCAACGACGCTTTCGTGGAAGAGAATGTGCACTCGTGGACTCCACTTGAGCACTGTCACATGACCAGCAGGAAACTCGACCGATAACTTTTCCAAGGCGTAATCAGACAGCTCAAACGTTGCGAGGCATTCCTTGATTTCGAAGAACTTGTCATCGATGCTATCCGAAGGCAGACACTCTACTTTCGATCCAATAAACTGCGTCAGTCCAAATGCCACGCCAGAAATCTTGATCTTCAGCGCCTTCAAATTTCTATCTGCTTGGAGAGTATCGAGTCGGAATAAAACCAGCTCTGGACATTGACTCGATCGCACATAAATCGTCACATCGCGCACATTCACATCTGCGTATCTGGAGTCAACTTTGAGCACGGAAGATATTCTAGAATTTCGCACGCGATCGGGAGAGGTATCTTGGAAGTGATTTTCGACAAAGTTGGTGACTGTGCGGATTAATTGAGTCAAGTTTTCCGCAATTTCGTTCGATACTTCCATTGTAAAGCCATACACTTTGACATCGTTGTGGCAGATGGTTTGATTCAGATCCCTTCCGGTTTCGAATTCGAGCGAGTTTCCAAGCCGCACTTGTTCAATTCCAATAAGCGTGCCCCAATGATGCGTACCACTTTCAAAAGCTGGCGGTCCTTTTCCGAGAACAGACTCGGTGAAGCTCTGCAGCTTGTCAATGTTGAAGATGATCCCCTGGCTGTCTGAGTGCTTATGGTTGAGGATGGAGAGCGAGCGAAAGGTTAGTAGAGCTTTGGATTGATGCGACTCAATGGAGCATTTGGCGTTGTTGATCTTTGCTGAGAGGAAGTATTCAATGACAAGCGCCCTTTTCGCATAGGGATTTTTAATTCCCGGTTCGGACTTGGTCTTCCGATGCCTCTGAAGTTTGAACATTTCTAAGGACTCTTTTGAACCAAACGGGCGAAGACCTGACGGGCCTGGCGTCCATTCCAACCCTGCCTTCGCCAATTTATACCAAAGGAATGCCTCGTCCAAGTTCAGAAACAGGGTCAATTGACTGCTTTGGACGACGAATATGATGCGCATTGGTTGGACGCGACCGTTTTCCACCTCGACATTGCATCGCAGGTGATTCGCTTCGATCAGCGGCGCTTCTATGTCGTGACTTCTGAGACTCGTTTCTTTCAGTTCGAAAAGAAGAGATGTTCGTTCGCACGCAGCCATTGATTCGATTGACCAGGAGGTGCGAAATGGCTTTCTTCTGGAGCCCGCTCTATTCGCCCGTGCGTTGTCCACTTCGACGAGTTCGACTTCCTTCAGCGTTTTCATGATAGACACTTCGGAGCAGGAGAGCTCCAGCGTTTTCATTTCGCGCTCTGAGTTGATCTCCGCGCAGAAGTTGTGAATTCGAAGCTCGGCACGAGGCATATTCGTCAATTTGAGCAGCTTTTGGGCAGTTTTGGAAGAGTGGATAAGCTGCGTTGAAGAGGAAAAGTGCTCCGGGCTAGTTCCTCCAAGTGGCGCTTTTTTGATGAAGGAGCGGATCACGCCTAAGGCTTTGATTTCCGCCTCGATGTTGAACTTAGAGAAGACGATCTCGAGGAACTCGGGCTCTTCGTTGACGCAGGGCATTTGTAATGGCAGTGTGTAGTTGATTAGTAAGGGACAGTACACCCGTAGGATTTGGCCTTTCGGGTAGTTGATCGATAGGGAAATCTCGGGAGTAGATAAAGTTGTGAAAAGGTGGTTGAGTTTTTCCCGCACGGATATGGCGAATTCTGTTTGAAGGACTGAAAATGTTATCGCGCATTCTGACAGGCGATAGCCAGGGTTGAAGACTGAAAAGGTTGATTAAAGCAGGTGGAGGAGGCGAATGACTTACTATCGAAACGACTGGTGAAAGAGGAACATTGAAGACTTTGGAGGAAAAAGTTTTTGATGAAGAAATCTTGCGAGGACGACCGAGACGCGTAGGATGAAGAAGATTGAGGAACGAAGGAAGGAACTGGGCTTTCAGCTTGGCGGTACAAGTCGAAGACGGTATTTACGTCGCCTATTTTGAGCGAAATTGGTCTTTTGTAAAGAAGGCGCCTGAAGACGCAGAACCAATGGATTTGAATGGAGGAAATGTTCGCCTTGATTTTTTCGCATGCAAAACCGTTTGAAATTGGAGGCGAATTCGGAAAGGTGACGGTGAATTCTACTGCGTTGACTGACAAGTAGGTCGAGAAGAAGGTAAAGTTGTAGTAGGCGAGCTCGAACTCGCAGTTGAGCTTTTGCGCAAATATGAGAGAACATATCGCTCTCCGATCAGAAGAATCAACCGTACAACGATCTAAAATGAATAAGATGAATGAAAATCTGAGTCAGGATCCTGAAAGACCATTTGCCTGAGTGTACTTACGTAAACAATAGCAAATATCAGTACGAGAACGGCTCCAGAGGAGAAATCTTCCATATCATTCTTCTTTTTTCCTCGATTCCAATAGTCTGAAAGTAGCGAAAAAACACATGAGAAGTGGATTTGAATGAATGATTAGTCAGTTTTTACAGAATCTAAAAAGAAAGATAAAAAGAATCGCGGTATTTGATATTTGAGTCCGTGCAAATCAGCAGTGGGAAGAAAGTTTCAGTCTTTTCTGGAATTTCGAATATTGATAGGTTCGTTTTGAGCGTTGAATTCCTGTTTTTCGTAAGTAGAAGAATAAACGATAAGAAGGGATTACTTAAATTAGACTAGGCGGGAAGAAAGAGGCTAGGCGAACTTTACTTGCAATTCTGAAGCGTCAATTATCTTCACATGCGTGAACGGAAAGTGCCCTTCTCTGGAAGTGCCGCGGATTCTGCCTTCCCATTGACCGTTCACGTTTCTGCGCGTCACTTCGATTATATCATTTACCTGAAAATAACAATTGAAAAAAATACGAGAACCCGATTACTTACATCGAGAGGAAGAGCTTGGGGATCGTAAGCGTTGGGCACTCGTCGCATGATGACTCTGGCCAAAACAGCGTCGTTGTGGGAAGGCGGCCTGGAGCCACCAGGTGATGAACTCGGCGTTCCAGAGCTCGGAGGATTCCTCGTAAAGGGAGAGACGTACGGGACCGGGATTGTTCCTGTCTTTCCGTCGTCGTTTTTCGCGCGCCACCACTAAAAAAGTTTTTAAAATGAGTTTTCTAGAGCATGGGAAACACACTGGGAAGCATTTTGCACTTCTCAGGCAAGGTGAGAAACACCCATTTGTCTAGAGAATTTTTGTTGCTCGCAGAGGGAGTTTCAACAACGAAATTTCTCTAGACAAACGAGTGTTTCCCACTTCGCAAGAGATGCTTCTCAGGGCATTTACCAAACTTCGAAAAAGGTTTAACGAACAGTTTTTGACCAATAAAAGAGCAAATTTTAGAAGAATACCTTTTCTTCTTGTTTTTCAATGACTTCCAAGATTTCGCCGCGACGGAAAGGCAAGTCCTCGTCGTCGGTTCCGGCGAAGTCGTAGATCGCCTTGACGAGTTCCTTGGCGAGGCGGGGCTGAATCATCGGTTCCGGCTGATGCCTTGGCCTTTCTAGGGGTGAAATAAGCGTAGTTGTATCCAACAGATTCACTTTGTAATGATCAAGAAGCTATGGTTGATTGATCAGTTGCGTTATCAGTTCTGAGCCGTTTTCGTCGTTCTTACCTGCGGAAGATCTTGGAAGTTCAAGTCGCCGATCATGTAAGTGTTGTCCGACTGGCGAATAATCTTGTAGTGCATCACGCGGCCGTTCTGCGACACGGAGAGGACGTAGTCGTCGGGAGCTCGGGGAGACTTGCGCACCAAGAAGGTCCCGTGGTTTTTGCGCTAGAATATTCGTTTGAATAAATGAATCTGACAAAACTGCTATTTACGAACAAAATCGACCTCTTCCTTTCCTAATTCTTACCTGTAGTTTTTCAACAGCTTCTTCCCGGTTCATTTGGCCAAAGAACCACTGGCCTCTGTTGTGCGAATCGAATTCGTTCATTTTCCGCCCTCAGCACACCCTTCTTCTTTTTCTTTCCAAACGAACCAGAAAAAAAGAAACACTTTGTCAATTCCGACAATTTTCTTGAAGAGATTTTGTCATTTTTTTATTTCAGTTTTTTTGGTGTTGATTGCACAAAAGAGTAATTCAAACACGGTCTTTTTTTCGAAATGTAGAATTTTGAATTTGAATTTTGAATATTGAAGAAAGCGTTATTAAAAAATCAAGGCACACAAAAGATCGGAAAGGGGGTTTTTCGAATTATATACAGCCGGTTTTTAAGAGTGCGCGAAAGATGATGAGCTGCTTTCTTTTTTTTTTGGATAGGTCGGTTTTTAAGTGTTTTTAACAGACAGAATAGAAATAGGATGGAACAGAAAGAGAGACAGAAATTAGTAGATATCCAATACTTCGTAGTCGGATGTAGAGTCGTCGCTGTCCGCCGTTACAGTAATGGAAGACACCGCCACTTTTCGCTGGGAAACTTGGTCCAGGGTGGCTATTTTGGATTTGGGGGTTAGTTGGAATTGGATTGGATCCAATCCAATAAGGTTTGGATGGAATTTGGATGGCCAGGGTACCGGATTTTGTTGGGGAAAATTGGGCAATTGGGGGAAATTGGGGAAATCGGATCCAATAAAAAATATATCTCTAAACTATGCAAAGTTGGGTCATTTTCATGATAAAAATGAACAATCTCAGTTAAAAAAATCATTGTTTTGGCTCTGTTGATCCTCCTTTCGGATAAAAACTTACTGTTTCATTTCTTTTCAAAGTACTAGAAGCCTTGGAAAAATTGGAAACCCAATTGGATCCAATTGGAATTGGGGATTATTGGGGAATTGGGTAAAATTGGATTGGATTGGATTTTGGATGGATAGCTTCGACTCAAAATTTATTGGATGGAAATTGGATGGCGAGACCCCGAAATTTTGTCCAAAATAGCCACCCTGACTTGGTCAACAACTCCAAACGGCAAATCGGGGACATCTTTTACATCCTGAAAAAAGCAATTGAGTGTCTACAAGAAAATAGAACAGTTGATCTTACCTTAGTCCAAAGAATAAACTCTTCGACAGTGTTAAAAATGAAGCCGACAGCTAAACTCGGGTCCAACTTGAGCGCTTTAATCCAGCAGAGCTTGTCCGTGTGGAGGGATTTGTCGAACTCTTCAAAGGGCATGTGGTTGTTGACAGAAACGGGCGACTGCTGCGTCGTGTGCGGATCTAGGTAAAGCAGCCACGTCTCTTCATCTGTTTCTTGGTAGCCGACGAAGTAGTGCGCCTAAATCGGTTTAAAATCGTTTTCTAGAGCCTGGGAAACATGCTGGGAAACGTTTTGCGTTTCTCAGCCAAGGTGAGAAACACCCGTTTGTCTAGAGAAATTTTGTTGTTAAAGTTGCTCGCAGAAGAAGTTTCCAACAGCAAAAAGTCTCTAGATGAAGGGGTGTTTCTCACTTGCCAAAAATGGACAAAAAATAGCTTCTTCCATCATTTCCAGTCTTTTAAAAGGGTTTATCGAGAGTTTTAGGGGATGGAAAAGGCCAAAATTCAGTAAAGAGAATAATTCACGTTTTTTCAGGATTTTTCCGAAGAATAATGACCTGATCTACGTGAAATTGTGATCAAAACTGGGCTCGTTTACCCTGACTCAGGTTTTCGACACAGGCAATCAAGATCAGTATCGAAATAACTTGAAAGTTAGCCAAAGCTTTATTATTAAAAACTGCTACGCGGCCTTTGAACGTTTCTTTTTTAAATTAAGTTGGATTGCTTCTTCTTTATAAGTTTTTTACCTGGTTGGGTTTTCCGCCCATGATTCCAACGCAGTACTTTGAAGCGAGAAAGACTTTCAACGGATTGACGTAAATTTCATTTACATTGTTGAGTCCCAGACGCAGCGGAATAATGAGCACAAGTGGCGTCGGATTGCCTTGATTGACGATTTGCGCGGAGACGTCTTCGATGGAAACGACTGAGTCCATGGCGACAGCGACGCCGAAGCCCAACGATCTGCTTTTGGTGATTCTCTTCAGCACCTGGGCCATCGTATTCGGCCCAAACCACTCGCCTACAGCGCGTTTTTCCGCCGTAGCTCCTGTCAGCGCAATCTGAATTTTGAGTTTTTCACTTGTTTGTGCTTGTACCTGTTGTATACTGAGCTCAGCAGAGTGCGTGTCCCGGAAGAGCTCGAGAATTTCTGTATATCGCTCGTCCTCGATCGCTGCTTTATCTCTCCAAACGTATTCGCGGCCAAGACGTTGCCTCAGTAAGCATTCGGCGATGATCATTTGTCCGGCGCGAAGCATACAGCCCCAGCCCTAGAATTGAGGTTTCACAGTCGTAGATAAAAATATACATCATCCCAGAGAAGTAATTTGATTATACTGAACTATCGATAAAGAAAACATCAAATCCTAGAGCGGCTTAAAAAAACGAAGCTAACCCTAACCCTACCTACTACTACTACTACTAGAATCAATTCTACCATCGAGCCGATATTTTCACAACTTCTAGGATATTTCCTTTTCTTTAGAAAGCAGATCACCAAGTACCTGATCAGAGGTTGGGCCAGAGCCACCTATACTGGCGAAATTCCGACGATAAGTAAACCACAGTCTCGATTGGAAGTCTTCTGTAATTCTTTCCAATTCGGCATGTTCTTTTCCCAGCAGCGTTACTTTCTTATTCTTGTCTGGCAGCTCCTAAATTACTTTTCTCAATAGAATAAGAATGAAAGAAAAGGGGTTGAAACGGGGAGACAAGTGGGGGCTTCGAAGTTACAAATTTTCAAACAGAGTTTTGTGAAAATTTGTTGCTAGTTCTATTGTTAGGAACATGGCTAGTGGTAGATTGATTTTTCATTTTTAATCACTTGAAACTAACCCCTTGGATTTCATTAATATCTCCACTTTGATCGCCACTGGATGGGAAGAAGCGAGACATAACTGCGGGGATCATGAGTCCAATTTAGGCCTATCTCATGTCGAGACAGTAACAGTCTAAAAACCCAAAAATAGATTTTTCTTCAATCTCCTATTTTGTCATTCAAAAACTTCAGAATCCAGATGAAGAAGGAGACAAACCGACATTTGGAAAAATTGTATGAAAGAGCCGCATGCGGCTTAATTCTTAATTCATTGAAATCATAGCCTCAAAGTTCAAGTACTTGATACTGGCTTTGGCAACTTGTGGATAAAACCTGAGTCAGGGTCGTGAAATAGCTTTAATGAATAGCCGCGTACTGTCTCAATCTATTTAGGACTTTTTCTAAAGATGATGACCCTGACTCAGGTTTTCAACAGAGGTTGCCGAGCTAAGATTCCAATATTTTCGAGTAAAAAGCCGCGTTTCAATTTAAAAGCCGCATAGAAGAACTTACTACAGGCAAATTGATTCGAATTTAGTCATTTGCATAAAAAGCCGCGTGCGGTTTTTTCATAAAGACAATTCTAAAGCTCAAAATTTAAAGTCAACTTCAATTTTTTGATAATTATTTTTTTCTTGAGTCATTTTTCCGCTCTCTTTTTTTCAAAGAATCGACAGATCAGGAGATTTTCTTTTCTTCTGTACCTCTGGGCCTTCGAAGGAAACGTTTTCGTAAGTAGTCGAGAACATCATTAACGAAACGCGACGCGGAGCTGACAAGGCTGCTTTTCAGACAGTGCTTGCGTAGGCGGCGCCCTCCTGTGACGTCTCGTCAAAATTCTCTACTTTCGTTTCTTGTGATAATGAAAGATAGCTTTATTGGTTGATAAATTATCAATGATAATCGATAAAATGAGCAGTTTTCCAAGGAAGACAAAATTTAGTTCATTTGTGGCCCTTAAAAGGGCCGGTTTTGAAGGAGCATCGAAAAGATGCCCTTAGTTCTTCTTGGGAAGGAGAACTGGGTTGATGTGGGGGAGGACACCACCCTGGGCGATGGTCACTCCGTCGCAGAGTTTCACCAGCTCTTCGTCGGTCTGGATGGCGAGCTGAAGATGTCGGGGGTTGATTCGACTCTTCTTGTTCTCCTTGGCGAAGTTGCCAGCGAGTTCGACGACCTCGGCGGTGAGGTACTCGAGGACGGCGGCCAAGTAGACGGGAGCACCGGCGCCGACGCGGTCAGCCCAGTTGCCCTTGCGGAGCATTCGGTGCACTCGGCCGACGGGGAAGGCGAGTCCAGCTCGGGATGAGCGGGTCTTCTTGGCGGCAGCGTTAGTCTTGGCTTTTCGTCCGGACATCCTTTCGTTTTCTCGGTAAAGTGAGAATGAGCAGTTTCGCGATTTCGGGCTCCTTATATACGCGTTGCTGGGAAGAACAACAGCCAGCTCTAGAGACTTTTTTCTCCAAAGCGCGAAAAAAAACAACAAGGATGCTCTGGAATGCTCAGCAAAAGGAGAAAAATGACGAGAAAGTCCATAATTTCAGGAATAGGCTATCGATTTCACTAATGACACTGTCATTATGACAGCGAAGAGCTGTTGATTCTAGTTTAGTTGTAAATTTTGACACTTCTGAAATATCAAGTTTAATTTATTTAATTCGAAAAGAATTCTTTTGGCATTCGCGCAGGTAACTTGAAAGTAAGAGTGATAGAGTATGCTTGAGACAGAAGATACCATTTTTCCATTTCCATATTGAATTGTTCGTTCACTAAAGCTAAGAACTCGTTGTTTGGTCCAAAGTATATGAAATCATTGAAAGTGTTAAAACAGTCGGCAGTCATCTCGTAAGGAGCGTAGTATTCACGACAAAGAGGGATTCTGACTTGAGAGCCAGAATGGTCGATCAAAGTGTTTTGGAGGATGTATTCGGAGTTTTCGATTCGGTCGACAACCATTTGGTGGAAAATTATTGATCCATCGGGATTCAGATAGGCGCCGGTTACAGTCAGGGGGCGGCTGAAGATGAAGTTTTGGTGGAGGAGAACTGAATATTGAATTTATTTCAAAAGACTTTTTGTAAAATTAAACCTCGTTGAAAATCGAATTCTGATAATTTAATCGGGCTATGGTGACAGATAATTTGCCATCCACTCTCATTCAAATAAGTTCTGAATTTCATTCTTCTGAGAAGCAATTCAATTTCATTATCTTGAAATTTCTGTTCTTCTTTTTTTGGATTGAGATTGAATCCAGCAAAACTACGCGGATAAACAACCATTGTCAAAATGGTGAAGATATTTTCGAGAGAAAAATACTCTTCGAAAAGCGAGAGTCTCATTTCACCCACTTTCAAATCATTCATGACCGCCCATCGAAGAAGAACGCTGACTGAAAGCGGGACACACAGATTGCTTTCTTTTTGATTTAAAACGTTCGTCGTCACATTTTTAAAATCATAATTAATCTCCCTTGTAAGTTTTTGTTTGAGATTGGCCATTGCGGAAGATTTTGTCAGATTTGGATCGTCCAGGCAGAAGTCAGAAGACGCGCTTTCCAATGAGATGATTTTCGTCATTTGCTTTATTTCTTGAATCTTCGGAGGACGTGCCTTCAGATATCCTAACCAGTTTGCATTTGCAGCCTTAAGATTATGATTTTTTATTACAATGAAGAAAATACCTCCAGTGATCTTCTTATCTCTTCCTCGCCGTTATCGATCGGGTTATATAGAAGACTCCATGCTGTCTTCCATTCAGACAGCACGAAAATGTAAATTAAATACAGGTTGTTAAGAACATCATAATTGTGGCAAAGTTGTTCTGTTCTTGCAAAGCCTGCAGAACCAGCATCTAAAATAGAGTATTCTTAGATAGGCTATCTAAGATAGTCTCTCAGAAACAAATTCCAAACTATAAATACAATTTCATCTCAGCTTGACTCAAGATTATGTAGACTTACAAAGGTATTGAAAATGTCTAAACTTCCCTCCACTTCTTGCGTAGCCCATTTCTTGGTAGCTCTTCCTTTCACTTTTGTTATCAACAATCCCAAAATCAATCCATTTCGCTTTTCCGAGTGCCACTCGGCGAGTGGTCTCCGTTTGCCCAAATCGCCATTTGCCTAAGATCTCCGTTTGCCCAACTTGAGGAAAAGGCGACTTGGGCAAACGGCGATGTGATTTAATTAAAATTGATTGACCAAATAACTTTATTTTATTGGCTTCTCCACACTCAATCCCGGCTTCAACAACTTCTATCCTAGCTTTTCAGAGGTCAATCCTTGTGACTAAAACTTCAATCCTGGCATCTCCAGCGTCAATCCCGGATTCTTTAACGCCGATCCGGGCGTCACTAACATCAATTCTAGCTTCTCATACGTCAGTCCCGACTTCTCAGTTGTCAATCATGGCGTCTCGAAAGTCAATCATGGCTTCTCAAAGATTGGAATGACGTTGGAAAAGCGGCTTTTCAAAAGCCTAGATTGAAATTGATGAAGCCGGGATGGACGTCGAAGACCCCGGGATTGACATCAGAGAAGCCATGATTGAAGTCGGTGAAGCCAGGATTGACGATGTAGAGACCAGAATTGACGATGGAGAAGCAATGATTGATTTAATATCAGTGATATTGGAGAAGTTATGAGATCTCCGTTTCCCCAAGTTGGGTGAACGGCGATTTGGGGAAACGGCGACTTGGGCAAACGGAGACCACTCCCCTTTTCCATTTTTCAAAAGAATATTTTCTGGTTTTTTATCGTGATGATCAATTCCAATTTTCCTTAAATAATCTTCCCCTTCTATAACTCCAATTACAATTTTCTTCCTTTCTTCCAAATTCAAATTTCCGTCTTTCAACATGCTTCTCAAATCAGAGTCGCACTTTTCCATAATTGTTATCCATCCAATACAGTCCTCTTTATCAACATCGTCGTTTGAAAAAACTTCAATGTTAACGTAATTTTTGATGATATTCGTATGAAAGGGGAATACAATCTTCATTTCCATCCCGACTATGCGCAATTCGGTAATCTAAATCGCAAGATATGAAATGCAATTAATCAAATTATTTATATAATATAACCTTTTGAAAGATGAATTTCAAATTTATATTCTTCATTATTTGTGGTAAACAATGCGGAGTCAAACGCCTGAACCCGAACAGCAACATCTAGGTCTCCAAATTTTTCATTCAGTACGAATGCTTCTCCTCCTGATGATATTATTTTATCACGAAGAGACTGATGAAGAATCCATTCTCCAGTTTCCGCTTTTAATTCTGACCGTTGAGTTATTCTGCCGCTAAAGGTTGGGTTTCTTTTCAGAATTTTCTTTTGAAACAAGGTCATTTGTTTTGTCTGCAATATCTTATTTGATATTCGAGGAACGAAAATTATTTTTAATATGTCATCCTTAAAAATAATCTCCTTCCATCCAGCACAATCTTTACTGTTGAACTCCATTCTCTCGACCGACAAGATCAATCTGTCCAGATCATCTCTGCTTGTAGTTCTTGTCAATTTCTTTGTGAAATCTTGCAGCCATGACTCGATTGCTTCTCTCGTTAGCTCTTTCGGATGCGTTAAAATTTTTAAGTTCAACAACCTTGAAGCATAATCTCTGAATTTATCCATAATTAATAGAACGTAACTTCAATTATGAATAAATTTGACAATTACAACTACCAAACTCCAAGGCGATCAATAGACAATGGCAGCTTAATTCAAATAAAATTATAAAAGAGGAGGAAATCTTTCAATGCTCAGCGAGCAGTTTCTCAAAATGTTCTTTGTAATTTGTGGCCCTTAAAAGGGCCGGTTTTGAAGGAGCATCAAAAAGATGTCCTTAGTTCCTCTTCATGGGAAGGAGAACTGGGTTGATGTGGGGGAGGACACCACCCTGGGCGATGGTGACTCCGTCGCAGAGTTTCACGAGCTCTTCGTCGTTCTGGATGGCGAGCTGAAGATGTCGTGGGTTTATTCTTGTCTTCTTGTTTTCCTTGGCTGCGTTGCCAGCGAGCTCGACGACCTCGGCGGTGAGGTACTCGAGGACAGCAGCCAAGTAGACGGGAGCACCGGCGCCGACGCGGTCAGCCCAGTTGCCCTTGCGGAGCATTCGGTGCACTCGGCCGACGGGGAAGGCGAGTCCAGCTCGGGATGAGCGGGTCTTCTTGGCGGCAGCGTTTGTCTTCGCTTTTCGTCCGGACATGTTTTCGTTTTCTCGGCAAAGTGAGAATGAGCAGTTTCGCGATTTCGGGCTCCTTATATAGGCGTTGCTGGGAAGAACAACAGCCAGCTCTAGAGACTTTTTCTCCAGAGCGCGAGAAAAACAACAACGAGCTCTGGAATGCACGGAAAGAAAAACAAATTTTCTCGAAATCGTGCTTCGAGAACATGTTGTTTTTGTTATTGAAAATCGCGGCGAAGGGTTGTCTCCCGCACGAACATCCTCAAGGCCGGATTTTCTATAAATACGCGGCGAAAACGCAGTTGCTCACCACTCACAAACTTGCAAAACTTGTGAAACAGCAAAAATGGCCAAGACCAACGCCAAGCCCGCCGCCGCCAACACCAGAAAATACCGAAAGGCCCGAAAGGAGTCCTTCGCTATTTACATCTACAAGGTCTTGAAGCAGGTCCACCCCGACCAGGGCATCTCTTCGAGAGCCATGTCCATCATGAACTCGTTCGTGAGCGACATCTTCGACCGAGTCAGTGGCGAAGCTTCCCGCCTTGCCAAGATCAACAAGAAGTCGACCATCTCCTCCCGGGAGATCCAGACTGCTTGCAGACTCCTCTTCCCCGGAGAGCTTTCCAAGCACGCCGTCTCCGAAGGTACTAAAGCTGTGGCTAAGTACAACGCTGCTAAGTAATTCTTTAATTACGAAGAGCGAAAAACCGGCCCTTTTAAGGGCCACAAATCTTATGAAAACAGCTTACTAATTATGATTAGTCAGCTAATTTTTTATGGTATGATAGTCCACATTCAATTGTAGGACTCGATGTCAATGAAGTTATACTCGACATTATTTCCGAATTCAAGAAAGTACCAAAATCAGCTGCTCAAGACTTTCTCAAGAGTGAGTATTAAATATAGTCTACATTATAGCGACTATATTATATATTCTTCTCATTAATGCTCGATCTTGACCCTAACCCAGAGTTCCTGCACATCTAACTTTGATCTAGGCATGAGGAACAAGGGGCGCTACCAAGAAGATGTTTGGAGTTAACGTCGGCAAATCTACAAATCTACCTGCAAATCTGCTTCTGTACTTCTACTTTTATGTTATTGCAATTCTAGATCAATCAATTAAACATTCGTTCTTCTGTGAAATTCCTGCTAAGAAATATATTTATAAATAATTGAAAAATGAAAATAAACCGAAAAAAGAAAGATCTAAAGTTAGTCTGGTTGGCCTGTCGAAAGCATGATCGATGATATCGACGAGATTATGATGCTTTTGAATTCAATGCCGGCGGGAATCAACAAGGAGAACCCAGCTGAGGAGGTATTGCCGTAGAAACATGCTCCAAGGATAATTACAAAAGTGATTGTTTTGATAGAGATTTTTCTTAGTGGTAAGGTAATTCTTCTGGATAGGCTGTAGACTGGCGCCCCGAAGGTCCTTCTTCTGGGTCGGTTTCGGACGAAGCTAATTCGAAATCGGAAGCACGGCAGTCGTCGCAAGCCACAAACAACGAGGCGGGGAGAAACCAACCAGGTCTTGCGAATCTCGCTCGAAAACCTTCCCACATGTGGCATTGGCCTATAAGAGGCCTTGTCTATGGCGGAAAAGCTCATTTTTCATTTTTTCCACCGCACATGCCACCGCGCCGGGCAATTTCTTGATTTTCGCTCGATTTACTTTTCGCGATTATTGCACCTTCAATAGAGAACATGACCCTTAATAAGAGAAGAACCCGTCCTGGACTTTCATTTTCCTTAATAAGGAATCTCTTGAATAATTATATTTTTCTAGACTTCTTTCGAAATGATGAAAATGCCGCTCGAAAAATTCGCGCAGTCATCTGAGGAGAAAAATGACAAGAAGCAGCGAATGGACAAAATAAAGGTAAAATACATTATCTTAAATTTGTATAAATTTCAATTTCTAGGTATGCGTACGATGCAGGCCGATGAACGAAAAAGAGACCACGGAAAAGGCGCGAAGATGCGTCGATGTCTCGGAGAAAACCGGCGAAGTTAGGATCAACAAAAAAAGCTACTTTTTCGACAAAGGTATTTTTCGATTCTTTTTCTTGATTTCAACAATATTTTTAGTGTTTGGTCCTGATTCAAGCCAAGTTGCCGTCTACAAAGAGGTCGTTGTTCCAATCGTCAAGGAAGTGCTCGGCGGTTATTCTTGTACCATCTTCGCTTACGGCCAGACTGGTTCAGGAAAAACGTACACGATGGAGGGAGAGAAAAGATCCGGCAGCGAGTTTTCGTGGGAAAACGATCCTCATTCTGGCATCATTCCGAGGACGATGAACCACATTTTCGACAAGCTGAATTCTGGCGACTTCTCGGAATACGCCGTTCATGTGAGGTAAGAAAGAGCAACCAAAGGAAACTTCAAAAATCATTATTCATTTTTAGTCTCATCGAAATCTACAACGATGAAATCTTCGATCTTCTCTCTGACCGCCAAGACATCGAGAAGCTCAAGATGTTCGACGACCCAAATAAAAAAGGAGCTGTGAAGATCAAGGGCGTCAAAGAATTTGCAGTTTCCAACAAAGAAGACATCTACGCAATCATGGAGCGAGGATCGCAGAAGAGGAAAGTCACAAAGACGAAGATGAACGCACACTCATCGCGATCACACTGCGTCTTCCAGATTCAATTGAGCACGAAGGTGAAAGTCGAGGACTCGGATGGCATCGACGAGGACTACATTCGACAGGGAAAACTCTACCTGGTCGACTTGGCCGGAAGCGAGAATGTTGGGCGATCAGTAGCGCAGAATCAGCAAGCCAGAGAAGCGGGTCATATCAACCAGAGCTTGCTTGCCCTCGGGCGAGTTGTTACTGGCCTGGTTGAGGGATCACCGCACATCCCTTATAGGTAAATACCTTCCACTCTTCATCGCCTCATCCTTCCTTTTAGAGAGTCGAAGCTAACTCGACTTCTGCAAGACTCGCTCGGCGGATCAACGAAAACCTGCATCATTTCTACTATCTCGCCGGCCAGCACTTCTCAGGAAGAAACCCTCTCAACCCTCGATTACTCCGCTAGGTAAACGATCCCATCAATAGTTCCCAATCAAAATCTCTCTTCAGAGCAAAGAAGATCTCCAACAAGCCACAGATCAACCAAGTGATCAAAAAGCGAGCTTTGATTGAAAAGTTTGTCAATCAAATCAAAGCGCTCAAGGCAGATCTCGCCGCTTCTCAGCAGAAAAATAGCGATTACATTGACCCAACTGAGTATGAGAAAATGAAGGAGGAGTTGGAAGCGCTGAATCTTGAGAAAGAACAGATGCTTGTCAAAGACGCGCAAATTGAGGAAGAGATGCAAAAGTTGAGAAACGAGATCGACGACCTAATTCAGAAAAACAAAGGTAAATATTGTCTATATTTTCCTAGTCATGAACTTATTTTCTAGAGCTGAAAAGGAAGTACAAGTCCGTGAAGGCCGATCTGCACAAAACAGATTTCCTGAAAGGCGAGCAGCTCAAAGCCAATCTCAAGCAGTATCACCTAACAAAAGACCTCTGTACCGATCTCGACAAAAATGAGGGCGACATCGTCGAGCTCCAGCGCGCGCTTGGTTCTTGCAAACAAGTGATGGAGAAAAACGCGTCATCGATCGCGAGATTTAGAGAGGACGAGATTCCAGAATGCATAAAGCGATCGGATTTCGTCCAGAAGAGCACCGATGCGACTGAGTCTCATATGGAGAAGGTCAAGGCGAGTGTCGGTCGAGTGGAAGCGACATTGAAGGAAGAGTTGGATTCGCATGCCAGCGTTTCGCGAAAAGGATTCGAAGACCTCACCGCAGGTGTGAACGAACTCCTTGCCAGCTTCAAGTCGAAAACCGAAGAATGCGCTGGCGAAGTCGAAAGCACCTCCGAGCGTCTTCTGAAAAAACTTTTCGAGAGTCTTGAGGATTTCAAGATATCGCATGACAAGTCGATCCAGAAGCTGCAGACGATTACGAACTCTGTCAGCAGTTCTGTTGAGTCACTAAACAGCGAAGTTCTCGAGTCACTCTCTTCCATCCAGCCAGAGATGGAAAATGCGACTTCTGCGAGCGAAGAATCAACGAAGATCCTTCGCGAAACAGAGAAAAAGATGAAGGAGACAATTGAAGCGACGATGAGCCAGATGATGAGCCAGATGATAAGCCAGATGTCCCAGTGCCTTTCTTCGAAGAGCTCTGCCGACGAAAAGCTCCGGAACGCGGCGAATTCTGTCTCCAAATCTGTCGAAAGCGCGAAAGCGACACTCGAGAGCAAGACTGGAGACATAAAGAACTCACTTGCGGAATCAAAGAAGACTCTGGTCGATGTCAACCGACAAACGAGTGCTCACGTTGAGACTTCCATCGACAAAAAGCAAGCATACTCGGAATCGCTCAAGGTCGCTCTTGACAAGATTACTCAAGATGCGAGTTGCCACGAGAAGACTTTGTATTGGCGAGTGAAAACAGCGACCGAGACATGTACCAGCGAATTGGAGAAACGCGAACAAGGGCAGAAAAAAAAGCTCTCAGAAATCAAGGACGAAGTTGGAAAGCTCTTGTCCGAAGGAAAATCGTTCGCGACTGCTCAAAAATCTCTTCTGGAGGTAAGCTTTCCCCTTTTTATCCTTTAAAAAAAAAAACTTAATTCAGGAAATCGACGCTTCAAACAAATCCACTGAAGGCGCCCTCACTTCTCTCTCATTGGTAGAATACAACGAGAGCGGAGAAACTCCAGCAAAACGCGATCGACGATCTCTTCAGAAGCCTCTGAGCATCAGGAACGAAGTGCAGATTCTTCGCGAGTACGAGGAGCCGTCCACAACAATCGACGAAGAAGATCTTCCGGTAGCTGACTTGATTGAAAACTGATTTTTACTAATGATTTCAGCAGGATGAGAGTCTTCCGACAGAACCAGAAGAAGAGCTAGACTCCAAAAACATCTCCGAGGACTCAATGGCCTTCGAATGCCGACAGGCAACATCATCTGCTCCTATGTTTGGGGTGAGTCATTTTTTGTATCTTTTTTTTTGCATCTAAATCGAATTCAAAGGAATCGAAAAAGACGCGCTCTAAAAAGCGCAAGGGTCCCAACTCTCCTCTCGTCGAGCCTGCTGGAAAACGAGCGTCTGATGAACACATCCAGGCAAAGAAATTTGGCCCCTCTTAGCTTCCAAGGGTAAAATATGTCTTGATAAATACTGTTATTATCTTTCATTGTAGCCAGCGCTCAACAAGAAGAATTGAGTAAATGTAGACTGATCAACTTCCTCACCAGAAATCACAGCCCAACACTTTCACATTCCCTGTATATTTCACTATTCTAAACAAAGCTATTATATTTTTTATCACCTGCCAATTGTCTCAATAAAGAATCTCCAATGTAACATCCTGAGTTTATTAATTTTATGCAGAATGATATTTGCCTATTTTTGGATAATACAAAAGATATAAATACATGGCCAAAAACTGTTTTTCCTAATCTATTAGCGGCTTACTTACAAGTCGATAAAACTGCACGAGTTTTCCCTACTTTGAGGATTGGGCGTAATGCAAAAACACGGGGCGAAGTTTATCACGGCGGGGCGCTGAAAGTTCCTGTATAAAAAGAGGCTATTGCTGTATCTATCCATCAAATATTCAACCAGCGAAGAAGACAAAGTAAAAAGATGGCTAGATTTTTCAAATACTTGGCTTTTTTCCTCGTCCTGATCAGCCAGATCGCCAATATCACCGTCGAAGCGGGAAAAAAGTACAAAAAATCGAAAAAAGCGGAGCCCGAACCTGAACCAGAGCTAGAACAAGAGATGGAGCAAGAAATGGAGATGGAGAATGAGTTCGAGAATGAGTTTGAAAACGAATTCGAAGAGGGACAAGAGCAAGAGCCTCAAATTGTTCCCGATGCCGGAGTTCCAATGGGCCAGGCGCAGAATGAGTGTAAATTTGAATTGATAAAGTGCCATAATTAACGAGCTTTTAGTGGTGTCGTTTGCACTTTTAGTGGCTGGCACATGGATTGCTATTTCAGTCACCCGGCGGGTTACACGATCAATTTCTAGCGTCGCTAATTTGGAGGTAAAATTATCAATTTCCGTCGGAGACTTAAATCAAATTTTAGGTTTTGGGTCTTATCGCTGCTATTGCCATGTCCTACTACTGTTACAATGGAAACCAGGCGCTTTTCGGCACCATGGTAGTTCATAAAAATTGATCTTTATACAATGTTTTTCAAGAACACGAGTTTTGGAAAGCTCTGGACCTCCGCCACCGCCGCCGAATTCGGAGCAAACGCAGGAGAACTCGTCAAAAATCTGGCTCAACTTCTTCTTCTCGTCTTCAAGGACGGCTTTGCCTACGCTTCTAGTGCCTTCAACTCTGCCAACCTGTCCCTGTCCGGTCCAGCAAATCCTGCTCAATGAGGCTGAATATCAATAGTTTCCAATTTTCCACTTTTTAGCGGCTTTAGCGACCCTGTAACCTACTTTCTTCTTTCAACATTTGTCAAACTCTCTTTTTTTGTAGTCTGTGGTTAAATAATAAACTTTATTAATTTAGAATAACTATACGCATTGTATCAAATTTTGTCAAATTCTCAAAAGGGCCGTACATTTCTTCCTTCACCATTCAGAGTCACAGTTAGCACAGTGTCAATACAGTAAGATAGATAGAGAGAAAGGGAGACAGCAGTTCAGACACCTTGCGATCCGCCACCAGGGATTGTGAGTCGCTTACCGTAGAGAACTAGAAATAAAAAGTTGAATACTAAAATGAAGAAGAGAACAGATTCAAGTATTGTTGGGCTTGAACAATAAGGGTGTTACTACGTTAACTCTATGAGAAAATTCCTCTTAAAATTGTGCTAAGCGAAGCGCACTTTCTTTAATTTTGTCTGGATTAGAGAAATTAAGGGCGTCACTTTGTTAACTCTCCTAGAAAAGAGCGCTTGAAAACGTACCTTTAGTGATGTAAAGGTAGAAGAAATCCATGTACAGGACAGTTTGAACGCAACCAGCGACGACTGCGATTTTGTCGACAAAGTTCTCGTGGGTGTATCGCCAGTACCAGTTGACAATGTACAGTGCTCTGAAGAGTATTGGATAGTAGGAGAAGAAGGAAAGTAGAGTTTTACCGGTAAGCTCCTTGGAAAAAGAGGTAGTGGCTGGTGATGGATTCAGCTTCGCCAGTCTCGGCAATCATTTGCAACTGGGGCATGATCGCCACGGATTCGAGGTAAATCGAGAAGGTCCACAAGAGCTCGGTGATGTTGAAATCGTGGTGGACGAGGAAGGCCATGCCGACGGCGGGAACGAGGATGAACTCAATTCGGAACCTGGAAAATAAAAATTAGAAAAAAAAGAAAACTAAAAAAATGAGCTCACTTATCGCCTTCTTCGTTATAAGTAGATCTGAATTTCGAGTAGATGAAGAAGCACGTGACGAAGGAGCAAAGCAAGTAGACGCATTTCATGAAGGTATTATACGGACTGATGAAGACAGTGAAAAGATCCAAATAACGAGTCACGAAGACGAGGAAAAATAGCACCTGAAAATGGAAAAAATGAGTATTCGCTGAAATTGAATTTGGATGAAACTTGGATTGAGGGAGGATTTGCATTGATTTAGTTGATTTACCTGGGATTTGCCGGAGATGCCAGAGACTGATCTTGACTTCCAAATCTTGGCGAGAAGGATCAGCATGGCGAACAGGTGCGAGAGATCGCCACATAGTCGGAAGAGATTCATTTTCTCGGCTTCCTGGCTTCTGGATTCTCTGTCGCGGAAGAGCAGGAACAGCGGGTGACCGGTTCACTCTTCTGTAATCAAACACTGGGAGGGGATATTCGCCGTGGCCTAACCCGGGCCAATAGAAGGCAGCTCCGGGTGACCTGGACCGCGGGCCAGTACGGCCTCCCGCTAGGCCCTCCTTCTATACCTCCCAATTCGTTAATTGTGTAAATATTATCTTTCTTGAAGCGCGATTGTGAGAACAAGTTAACTATGCAACTTTTCATTCAAAATTTCTAAAAATTCAACGCGAAAACCTAAACTTTCAATGCTCAATTATAACTCCTAAGCAATCCAATCAACATTAATTAACTTTATGTTTACGATCAAAAGAAGTAGAGAGCTAGAAAATGATAAGTAGGAATATCTTTTTTATTATTATTCAGTGCGCAGCAAAAGGTGAAATCCGGAATCGCTCTCAATAATAGAACAAAAAAGGGACTCACCATCATCTTCTTGCGCAAACAAAAGAGCTCTGAAATAGTTTTAAGGGGGTACACGTTGATAAATTTTTCACTCATAGGCAAGTGGGAAACACTTCTTTTTATCTAGAGACTTTTTGTCTCCTGCAAGCAACTTTAACATCAAAAATTCTCTAGAAAATCGAGTGTTTCTCACCTTGCCTGAGAAGCACAAAAAACATGTTCTTTTCAAAAGAAAAATGGTGGGAAAACAATTCTTCGACATCTACGTCTTTATTGGAGATGATGGCGACTCCCTTAGCTGCCCAATGTTGAGATTAAAAGCAACGTCTTCAACGACTTTGTGCGAATCTCCTCTGAAAATCCAACTGCACGCACGTTAAAAATTGCATAAATAAGCTAGTTTACCCGCAATCACCGCCACTAGATCTTGTCGTGCAGTCAGAATACTTTTCCGCTATCACATCAAAATTTGCCACTGTCGTTTCTGCTTTGATAAGCTCTAGTTTTTCTAAAAAAAATCGTTGGAAAACTTGAAAAATTTGAATAAAAAGACCTCTAGCCTGTTGGCGATTTCGTTTGACCGGGACCAAATCAGCTGTGGAGGGATTTCTTGAGCCAGAATGCTTCACCACGATGTGGGAAATCTTCACTTTTGTCGTGAAAGTCTTGATTCCACGCTGTTTTGCTTGGATGTATTCGTCCATGTAGTCTGTCAAAAATTCAGAAATGGGGAATTTGGCGGATTGAAATCAAGAAAGAGAACAGCCAAAAAACCTGAATTTATGGATTTTTTCAAGGAAAATTTCGCTTTTCTCGACTTGGAATTATCTTGGCTCGGCAACCTGTGTAAAAACCTGAGTCAGAGTCATGTAAGAGCGTTAATAAAAGCCGCTTAGCGGATGTTTTTAAAATGTAGCCGCCTAAATTACCATCTCAATCTGCATCGCGGCCAAGCGGCAACTTAGGACCCTGACTCAGGTTTTCAACACAGGTTGCGCTTTCTGAGAGAGACTCCGAGCCTCTCTTCTGAACTTTTCCTGAGCTTGGACCAGCTTTTGACGTCGGTTTTACACTTGTCACGTTATTGACAAAAGCCATATTCGACGAAAAATTCTCTGGAATTAGGGTAATATTTTTGAATAAAATGATTTGTATATAAAGATTTTGAATAAGCAGTGTTTGAACCGTTGCTTTTCGAAAGTGCTCTCTGTCACCATCAGGAGAGCGAAAAAAAGGAGAGAGAGACTCAGACATTGGTGTTCTGTAATCTCGTCAGATTGCAATTGAACTAATGGACTGAATGGTGTTGGCGATCGATTTTGTAAATTTTCGAACTCGTGATTTCCCGAGCTAATTTTACTCAAACTGATTACAGTCTAGGAAGTACAGAGGGCCAATTACGAGCTTAGGGGATTAGACTAATTAGTCTCTATTTACAGACAGACTCATAAAGATAGACTCATTATACATAGAAGGGGAGAAAGAATGATTTGATTTTAAGGGTCTACTCGTCGATTTGACCATTTCAAACTCGGATTTTGCGGGTTCAGGAGGTTCAAATGCTATTTTTGAGGTGTTGAGCTATTGAAACCCTTTACTGAAGATTTATTTAGCTGTAAATAAAAGGAGAAATTGAAGCAGAAGAATGTCAAGGCAGTTGATGAATTGGAGAAAAGGTCGCGAACGGGGTCAATTATTTAGTGTTTTCGCTGCTCAGAGGATTACGCCGATTGCCAATTTCTCGTTTCTTCATGATTGCATTTACAGAAGAAGAGTTGCATCGCGGATTCAAGAATTCGCAAATTTGCAGTTACAAAAGTGACGCGCTCGCGAAAATAGGCCGAGACATAATCTGTATAGTTCAGTTTATTATTGAAAATGGAAAAATAATGAGCCTCGCTGTTGCCCTGTTGCCTGCTAATGCCGCTATGATTATAAATCGTGCGAGTGAAAAAGTATTCTCGCATCGAGGGCGCGGTAAATAACAAAATTCTCAACCCCGCGCAAATTCATAATCTTCATTTCGCGAAAAAAAAAACAAAAACTCGCCTCTTTCTTGACATTTATTAAATAAACATTAAATTCAATCAACATATAAACATAATGAGTAGGAGTTAAAGTAGCAGTCGTAGTGATAATAAATGTAATCCTTCAAGCAAATACAGTCAGATGCAATCATAAAGAGTCCGCCAAACAGAGAAAGTATCAAAGCTATAATCAAAATGTTAAGTTTTCAAGAGGAAGCTTCCAATACCGTTTTTGAACCAAGTTCTTCTTAGAGAATAATTCTTCTGCTCCTCATTCCCTCCATCAACAGTTGTTGGTACATTTCTGATTCGAGTCGAATTTCGAATCATTCGACGGCGAAAGTAAATTGTTGAGAAGACGCATATGGCTGAGAAAACGAGAGAAGCAATTCTAGTTCGCGTGGGTCGCTGAAAAGTATTTTCGTTCGCAAAATAGTTATACCGTATAACTTATACGGAAAAACAAACATCAGCGTGATATGATGATCGGTAGCGACTTTGATTTCTCTCATAAGCCCATACAGCAATGAGATCGTAAATAATCGGCAGCACAAGAAAAAAGCTAAAAATAAAAGTTTCATGAGCCTCAATTTCCGCCCTTCATTTTACCCAGCAGCATTGTCCACCCAGTCCCCTAAATTCCGCCAAAAGAGCTTTCCCTTGCTCATCACAAGAAACATAATATGAAAGGCCATAAAAAAAGCCCACAAAAACGGAATACTGGAAGTAGTGCCGCGGCAAATGTCTTGAAGAAAATGATCCCATGCTCTGGCTTTTTCGAGCTCTCTCAGATACTCCTGATACTCCTCTCTGTCCATTATTCTTGGCTATCTATTTTGTTAGAATTGAGCCTTTCCCGTTAGACTAAAGGGAAAGAGGCCGGCTGATTGAGGATGAACGTCACTACGTTCCCATGATAACAAAAAAATGCTCAAATGCTTAGTTCTGAGCTTGGGAACCGGTGCAGAAAACCTGAGTCAGGCTGTAAAAGATCGTAAATGGAAAGCCGCGCAGCGGCTTTTCGAAAAACGAAGCCGGAAAGCGGCTTCGCCAGAATTTGCCAACAGATTGAAATTGACTATTTCAAATACTAATATTTCCATTTACGATCTTTCACAGCCTGACTCAGGTTTTCTACACAGGTGGCTAAGCTCAGGAAGAAAGAGGATGAAGAGCTGAAACGTCAGTAAATTCGGTTGTTTAAGTTCGCTCTTGAATTTATTTTGGTGGCAAATTCTGATCGGCAAACATCGAATTTATAATTTTGGTGAATGTTTTGGTGCAATTCTTTTTATTTATGCACAAGCGGGGCCGGGATGAAATTTCCATTCCGTAATCCCATTTTGAGAAATAAAAAGATAATAATAATTGTAAAGTGCGGGGGTCAGAGCAACGGCTGCTTGAAAATCAAACAGGGTTGAAAAAATGGGCGCTGTTCGGAATGGGATTAGCTTGTTTCCACACCTCAATTTTCAATCGGCGCATTATAAAAATTACGCCAAATCCATCAAAAGCAAGAGGCCTTCTGCTTTTTTCTCGAATTCGGCAATTTTGAATTTGGCGAAAAACACCGCTCGCGTGAAATTCCGACAGAATGAAGCAACACTGGAAGAATTCTCTTTGTAAACAAAATAAAGCTAAAACAAAATAGAAATAGAAATGCGAAATTCCGAACTTGTTTCGCCCCCAGTTTTTTTTTTCTCACATTATCATGAGAGCATTCCAGTTGACACCACATACATCCAAGGCAAGCTAAGGGGGTAGGCATCGATAATGGCCAGTTTCGTAAAGCCAATTCTCTAAGAGTTATCACAATGACACCCTTATTTTACTAAAGAAATTTCAACCTTCAATATTCATCTACTGTATAACCCCTTTTTCAAAAATTAACGTAGAGATACCCTTATTTCGATCAGTCAAAAACATAGCCGTATCTCTAAATCAAACCCTAACCCTAACCTAAACAACTTTTTTCTTCAAGAAATCACGTAAAGATACCCTTATTTTGCCGCTTAATCTAACCCTAACCTCTAAATATCAAAAATCTATTTATTAAAATTTTGTTTCATTTTTCTTTTTTTAATAATTTTCTTCTTCAATCCCGCAATCGAAAAAAGCCTCCCTCTCCGCCTAAGAGGATACTTTTCTGCCCTTTTCCAAGATTTAATATAAATAATAAAGAATTAAACTTTATTTAGCAGCGAGGCTGAGTGGTCGTCCACTTTCATTTCAAAATCGTTTTGATCTCGGACTTTGACTAAAATGGGTTTATTATCTTAGGAGGAAAACTTAAACTCAAGTGTCTCCGGCGCGTTTCAACCCCAAGCTCCGAAAATGCTTATTTAAAAAAATCCTTTTGTTGATTGCTTTTTTAAAATTCAGAACTAAAAAGTTAAGGGGTTAGACTGCAGTAATTAGGTTTTCATTGAGGCTTTTCTCTTGAAATTTACATAGTGAGGCCCTTATTTTGTGGCCTGAAATAATGCTAAGGCCCTTATTTAGTTTTTCTTAAACACCAAAATTTAGCAAGCATACACCCTTAAGTGGCTAGAGCACGTGAGAACTGACCCTCTTCAGGACTTTATACAGGGTTGGAAATCGTTTCTTTTTATTCAAATAAGGGTGTCTCTATGTCAGCTCTTCGAGATAAGTTTGGACAAAGGTTGAGTTATCGACGTCTGCCCCCTTAAAAATGAAGATGACTACTAGTAAGTAGTAGCTTCTTCCAGAAACTCGGCGCTGGGCTAGTTTTAATTTCTCAGCAACAGAATTCGACAAATTTGCAAAAGTATATCTGGCGCCAGGATATTGGATTATTTTTACGCAAATCGGCAGTGCCCCTTGATGTCGATGATTATTCACAATACAAGTGAGAGAAAAGCGTAAGGAGCTCAATTCTGGTGTGAAGTGCTCGTTGCCGGAAACACGGATCGGGCTCGAGATTATGGATTACTTCCTTCGTTAGCCAAAAGCGTTAACAAATTTGGAAAAATTATAAAATACGAATTACGATTGGGGAAACGCCTTGTCCATTTTGCTTGTCAAAAAAAAGAGCGACGCCCTAAAGCTCTATTTATCAAATAATTATATTAGCAGCTTATCACTGCTGCCGTTTTTTCTTTCTTTTTTGGACATTTCGAGAATTAGGATTCACCATTCGATGCTCTCTTAAAATATTGATGAAAAATTAAGGCTGTACACGTCCTTAATTTCAGTCTTCAGAGGAACTTGTGTCCGGAGATTAACAAAGAGACGCCCTTATATTTTCTGCTAAGATTTTTCTTTAGGCCTTCTTTTGTGAGCGGCAACCTGTGCAGAATCCTGAGTCAGGGTCCTGATTTAGGACTCCCGAAAGAACTTCGGTATTTCCGGACCCTGACTCAGGTTTCTTGACAGGTTGCCGAGCCAATAAGTATAAAAAGGTCTAAAGAAAAATTTTGGCAGAAAAAATAAGGGTGTCACTGTGTTATCATCCGGAGAAATATACGGAGAAAGACACCTGCAATTTTTTTTGCCGAGGAATTGCAGTTGTTTCTGTCATTTCTTGATTATGCGTGTTGGTGAGAAAGAGTAGTACTTTTTGATTTCGGCACTATTTAGTTGCATTCGTGGTAGCGTAGCTTTTTTCGAGTTGTTGGGAAGGATTGAGCGGGCCAGCTGCGCCAGTTGCGGCCTTGTAAAATCACTTCAATATCAAATAAGGATGAGAAAATCTGAAAATGGCGGCGACTATGTAAGTGAGAATTAATAAAATTAGTGTTTCGCCCGCCGCCGGTGGTTGTACCTTCTGCCCAGCACAGAAAAGTCCAGATTTTACTTCTCTTGAGACTTCAAGTCCCACACTGAAGATTCAGCACTTCTATAATTCTCATCAAAAACCTAGTTGGTAATTTTTGAGATCTTTAATCGCAGTTCTGGCAAATAACGTGCATGCTATTGAGATGATTTACGGTTATTTTGAAGCTTTTACGAAAAGAAGCTTTGAACAAATTTTAACGCTAGTTTTCATCTTTGAATCTGAATGTCGTTGGACTAAATGGCTCGATTTGGGGTTTTAATCTGATTGAAGAAACTGGCATGCACTGCTTGGCGCATTTGAAATCAGTTTTTCTAATAAAAGCTCGAATATACTCCAATTTTTTTTCAATGTCAGAGGAAGAAAGTATTGGAAAGAGATATGTTGATTGGAAGAAGCATATCCCAAAGGAGGAACCAGAGATGTGTTTCAACATGAATTCAGCAGGAGGTAGCTATGTGACAATGGCTACTCGAATTAGTAAATTCATCTACGATGGGCAGAAAGTACAAAAATGCGTTCGCTGTAAAGGGTAAGATTATTAATTTCATTCATCAATTTGCCTACGTTTATCATGCTAACTAGGGGGTGGCCTATGTTAGGTTTTTATTCAATTAATATCTTTATTCTAGTACAACTGACATTATGTGGCGACTCGACAAATTCGACTTGTGTTCGGAATGCTACGAGAAGCATGAGCCTAATTCACGATTCTATGCGAAGCCTTATCGTATTGGTGCGAATTTCAGGTGCCCTTCAACTGATGACGACAAATGTCCTCCTGTGTCATTCTTCGAATGGAAAGAAGGTGTGTGCTGTGAAGAAGCAGTCCATGAACAAAATGAGTGGTTTTGGGAGGAATGTCTTGAGGAAGAAAATTTACATGATCGATTTATTCCATCACAAATAGCAGAGCTGAAGAAAATCGAGGATGAAACAAAATTTCTCGAGCACGAAGCAGAAGTCGCAAAGATCAAGTCCGAGTCGGCTGAAGCTAGGCTTGCTGCACACCTAAAAAAGAAACGAATGGCCAAGCGTCGACTATCTCGTATTCTCATCGATGCTGGAAAGTCGCTCATCGAAAAAGGTAAAATCAATTGAAGATTGAGTTTTTTTTTAAATGATTTTTAGAAAACACCAAGAAGGGATGAAAAGAAGTCTCCATTGATCACCTAAAAGTCTGAACAGCTTTTTCAAGTATTCTCTTCTTCATTTCTTGCTCAAAATTATCTTAGAAGCAAAACAATAAATTTCGAAAATAAAAAAATATTTCAAGTGAAGTTTATTGCAATTCTTTGTTTATTATTTTCATCCCCAAAGGTGCTCGAAGTTTTATAATTGTGACATTTCAAAGGGATTAATACTGTCTCCGCGCTTGGATTTGTACCGGTTGGCGAGGCGCATTTTGTTGGGCAGTTCCATCACACAAGTTCTAATCCCCTTTGATGAAACGTCGAACAAGCTTCATATAAATCACTTATAAACCGCAGCTAAGCGAATAAATATCGCCCTCCCACTTTGATTTTTCCGGTTTCTCGCGCCTGAGCACCAAAACACAAACAGGTGCAGCCCCACCGCACTCAAAATGTACCAAGGTCTGATCAACCGACGCCATTCTCGCTTCAGATCAAGCTTTAATGGAATCCAGCACTGCTAATCAACTCTGTTCTAGGGAGTGCATATCCTTAAAATCAACTAGAATTCGACAGTTTTGAAAAAGTTGACTTTCAAAAATTTAAATCAGTAACCTGTGTAGAAACCTGAGTCAGGGTCCTGAGTCGTCTTTTGTAAAAAGCCGCGTAGCAAAAACCTGACTCAGGACCCTGACTCAGATTTCCGCACAAGTTATTAATCCCATTTTTAGCAGGTTTACTCCCTTAATTTGAAATCAGCAACCTGTGTAGAAACCTGAGTCAGGGTCCTGAGTTGTCTATTGTAAAAAGCCGCGTAGCGAAAACCTGACTCAGGACCCTGACTCAGATTTCCGCACAAGTTGTTAATGCCATTTTTAGCGGGGCTACTCCCTTAACCCTTGTTGGTAGCACAATCACTTTCGTTCGGGACGTAATCTGCTGGTACTCTTCCCTTTTGGCTTTGCGTCAAGCTGGATCCGGCGAGGAGAGTAAACATTGCATAGATGCATAAATTTCTTTGCCCCTTCATTTGTCATGTAACACTTCCCCTTATCGATAGTTGTCATCCTATAGCGGCCTAAGCCCTTCCGGAATCGGAATCAATTCTGTGACACCTTTCGGCTTTACGACTCGTAAGCCCGTTTTTACCCTTATCGGCCTTGTTTATCACATCGCTCATCGTTACTTGTTTGATCAATTTTGCTAATTCGGGCGGTCACGAGCGGAATTCAGCGCTAGAATTCGGGGTGTTATCTGCATAAAGGCCGCATCGGCCACAATTGCTGCAAAAACATTAAAAGTATCTGATGATGCGGTCAAGCAGGGCACAATAATTGACACCGCCAAAATGTGACGAATTACATCATTTTGACACCATTGCTAAAGCCGACCAACACCATCAACACCATCCGATTATGAACCGCCACAAATGAGACAACAAGAAGAAAGCACCCTCCCGCCGACTCGACTCAAAACACAAGGATCAACAAGTTGCTCAAGAAACTTCAAATCCAGAATCAAGAAATCAACCATTTTCAACTGCTTTTTAACAAAATTGGAGCTCTTTTTCAACCTTCTTTTTCGAAAAGGGTTGATTGATGAGCCGATGGCGAACTTGATAGTGATGATAAATTATGGTGTTGGCAGGCGTCGTTGTGAGAGTTCTCGCCCCTTCCGGAGTGTTTATACAACAACAAGTTGAAAACTTCCGGGACAATGTGTCGCGGGCGGTAACTACAAAAAGCACTCAAAGATACTGAATCCTCGAACAAGGCGTTTCTTCCGTCTGAATCTCCTTTCTCACAAAACTAGAAGTTCTATTTTCAAAATTTAAAAAAAGGTACAAAATTGCAGTTTCTTTTTTAAATAATTTAAAAATTAAGGGTGTCATAATGTAAACTTTATAAGAAAAATCGTAGTTTCCCCCTGAGCCCGGCAACCTGTGTAGAAAACCTGAGTCAGGGTCTTACGAGGTTTTTCATAAAAGACATTTCAAACCCTGACTCAGGTTTTCTACACAGGTTGCCGAGCTCAGCAATCAAAAGAGGGCGAAAACTGCGACTTTTTTTATCAAGTTTAGATTGTGACACCCTTAATGTTTACACTATTTGAAAAAGAAACTGCAATTTTGTACCTTGTTCCAGCGAACTGGGCTCGGCAACCTGTATAGAAAACCTGAGTCAGGGTCCAGGTAAAGACTTTTGAAACCCTGACACAGGTTTTCTACACAGGTTGCCGAGCTCAGTTCGCTCGAATAAGGTGTTTTTATTGGGTGTTTTTGATAATATAGAAGAGCGGAAGAAAGTGTGCGAGGAAGTGAAATTGTTGTTCGAAGGTCGCCATTAATAAACTATGGGCTTATCGCGCTGCCTGTGGCGGAACTCTAGATTCTTCACCGCATCTGATACGCTTTCCAAATCCGACCTTTTGCGGCAGAGTGCCTAAATACATAGCCTCTCAATCCCGCCAAGCGGTGTAAAAGCCGAATTACAACGGCTAGCACTAATTGTAAGAGAGGACTTGTAAGAAGGGTCAGTTACTCCTGCGGTTGGTGAATGAATGACCGCGACTTATCGCCAAAGATGGCGGCGGCAAGCCTTTCATCCCGCCGAACGGAAGGCTAACCTGAACGTGTAATGAGAAGCTGCTGTGGTTTGTTACTCCCTTAACGCGTACACTGATAATGAATCCATTCTTCAGCTCAGCCTCCTGAAAAATCCTATCTTTCTATATCTTTTTAAGGGCGTCAATATGCTAAGACTAAATGGCGAAAATCTATTTGTCAAAGTGAGACTTGCTCATTGATGGTTCTTTTGAAAAACTTTAATAAGGGTTTCACTATGTTAATTCTGTATCTTTTTCCAGCTAAGTTAATATAGTGAAACCCTTATTAAAGTTTCTCAAAGAACGATCAATCAGCAAGTCTCACTTTGATAAATAAATTTTCTCCATAAAAACTTAGCATATTGACGCCCTTATTATTGAAACCCTAACCCTAGTTTTTTTTAATTATTTCTTGGAAGTATTATGGTTTTTTCTTTCAATTCGAGAGCTAGCCATATAAAATGCCAAAATAAAAAAAGCAGCGTTAATCGGTGCCAAATGGACGCTAATCCGGTATTTTGCCGTAAGCTTATAATGTTAAAGTATTCGAAGAACATGTATCGGCCTGTCTTCTTCCCAAAATGTTTTTCCAACATTTTAATCTCTTGCACGACGCCAGGAATCACAGAGGGAGAAAGATTTGGATACCTCGGTCTGGTAATTGTGCATGCTCAACACAAATTCAATCACCAACAAAATCCCACGCCAGCGTTCGATTTTTGGAAACAACTGCAACTCTCTTCCAAAAATAAAGATCTTCAAATCTGAAATAAAATAATAATCGGGCATTTAATAATCGGCCAAGGACTATTGAATTCTAGCGCTGGAACTATTTGATCCAAAGAATTCCAAAGTTACAATTTCTTCATAAATTTTAAGGGCGTCCCTATAAGATATCCGAAGCCAGATTTTCAGGCAGATTTTTCACCCAGAGTTAACACAGTGACACCCTTATTTCTCTCCAAAAATATGAATAAAAGGCTTATATAATAGTTAGGCTGAAACATCGTATTTTTCAAGAGAAATAAGGGTGTCACTGTGTTAACTCTGGGGAACAATCTGCTTGAAAGTGAGGCTTCGGATATTTTATAGGGACACCCTTAAAATTTATGACCAGATTGTTACTTTGGAATTCTTTGGATCAAATAGTTCCAGCGCTAGAATTCAATAGTCCTTGGCCGATTATTAACATTCTTTTCTTGCAATTTGAAGGAAGAAGGATCATCTTGAATTTGGTGTGAAGCGGGCGCGGCGGGGCTGCTTTTATGTCGGGGAAGGCTCCTATTATCCCCGAGTGGAAATGATTTTTCCCACTGGATCGTCCCAGTAATCGTTGCTCGGGCATGGGTAATGCTGCCGATCGGAATGTCGCCAAGCACTTTACAATTCAAACGCACTGTTAAAAGGCGACACCCTTATAATATGAAATATTTGTGGCAGCCTCTTTCTCTCCCAGAAAGAAAAGTACACTTATTAGCCAACCCCATATAGGTGGCTAAATACGGGCGAAATGACTTTTTCGGGATGCAGCTGCGTATTACGCACTTGACCGAGCTATTCGCCCTGGGAAAATAATTTTCATTCCTGTTAATTTTGGTGAAATCTGCCAATTACGCGACAAATATTTTGGCTCCTCAAGGCCAAAAACCAAAATTTTATGAGTGATACCACCTGGTCGGTTTCCTCGCGGTAGTGATTTTTAGTTTTTATTTTATTAATTGTCGGATACTTTTAAGGGAGTAGACCTCGTTAAAGCTGGATTTTTGGCAGAATTTTCTCCTGAAGTTAATATAGAGGCATCCTTGTTTTAAGGGTTGGGGTTAGGGTTAGGGTCCAGCCTCGTTTTAAGGGTGTACCCACCTATTAAAGCTAAAGGTATCTCTATGTTAATTTTAGGAAGAAAATAGGCGTTATTGTTTAAGATGCTGAGCCCCTTAAAACTGAGGGTTTTGATGTGCTATGAATTAACTGCTTCAATTTGGAAATCTAGCAGCGATTATCCTAGTTGCTAGATTTCACGAGGACCGACCGGGCTTGCAAAATTAAATCTGTTATCATAAAAGCCGGCGGAGTATTATCGGACGAGGTCGGCGCGCCCAGGCCACAAGAGAGGGCGAAATTGTTCCTTGTGGTCGACTTGGGGCTTCGTGGCCGAATTGAGGGTGTGATGCAAGTTATGATTGACGATCGCCAAGGATCGCTTTTCCAAAAATGTCGGCTTCACAGCCGTTGCCTCAGCCAAGTGGCTCAGCTACCTGAGATATCGATTTAAATCTCGACAAAATCCAAATAAAGGCATCTTTGTCCGACATGGATTACGGAATTGGACACTTGAGTACACCAAGCACCGCCATCCTGCTCTAGAAAAAGCAAAAATCAAATTGAAAAATACTCAAAAGTAAAATAGTTAAAATTACCTAACCAAGTATTATTCAAACTAAAAATCTCTTTTTCTATTCTAGGGCGTTTTTGAAACATGGCCGGAGAATGCGCGAGGGTTCACACAAGTTTGTAGATTGCTAGAAAGTAGTTTGTTATTGGAATGATTGTGTGTGTGTATGCCAGAGTTCGACATTCTTGCTGGGCAGAGCATTGAATTCCGAAAGGTAGTAGCGTTATGTCATTATTCAAAAAATATTCGCAAAATATTTGCGCCGCTTTATTTTCTTTCGAATTAGGGGGAGTTTTTTTGAATCCAGTTTTTTGGTTCAAAATTTTTATTTTAAGGGTGTACTCAGCGTTATTCTTAATAAGAAAACAAAGGATAAATATCGAAGCTTCATTTCTGTAAAAGAAAGTAAGGGTGTCACTGTGTAAAATGGGTATTTGAGAGATGAAATAGACCCTTACCCTAAAAAGACCGGGATGGTGTCTGGAACCGACAAAAAATTTCGACAAATTTTGCGTGGGCGGCTACTCGGTTGCTGATTGGCCGGTTTGCCAAATCCAGGCTTCTGATTGGTTGAAAATTTCCACGTAAAATTTGTCGAAATATTTTTGTCGGTTCCAGGCACCTCCCCAAAAGACCCAGCCCTAACCCTAACCCTAGCCCGGAATCCTTTTCTCTTTTCTGGTCCTGAATGGATGAGAAATCGAGAAAAAATAAAGTGTTGAATTACAGAAAAAAAAGCGGTTGATGTTTAGACTGCGGCGGATATTCTTCCGGTAAAGAAGATATATTGTCGGTATGGATTTTTGAACGATTAATCCGGTCACATATTGTTTTGTATTGTTTCGTAGCGATCATGTCACCGAGTTCAGCTCATCTTCAAACGCTATAATCCGCGCACAAAAGCGTGAAATGCAAAACTCTCGCAAAACACAAATCAAAATAATCTGAGCTCGGAATCGCTCTAGAATCAAACCACAAGAACAGTATTGCTCGCTAAAGAGCATTGTTTCGAATGCTTCATTCATTATGTATTTGGGGCGATTTGGCTGGGCTTTCTGCTGCGTTGTTTCCACAACGGGATAAACAGAGTGTTGCCCAAACCGATTTTAGCGCTAGAATGTGTGAAAAGAGCATAAAAGGATTAGCACCCGCCGGAAACAAAGCTAACCCAAGATCAGGCAACGCCTTATAACACCACAACGCACCATCATAATCACAACAAAGAAACTAACGTAATGCTAAAGCACAGTAGTTAAGGGGGTACACCTCATAAAGCCCGACTTTCAAGCTGTCTTTTCCGGGAAAAATAATGGAGGTTACCCCAAACGCAAAAATCTTACATTTCTGAAGATAATTGGAGACTACTCTGTGAATCTGCCTGTAACAGAGTTGCAAATTTGCTGAGCTGAGTGAGCTGAGCTGGCTGAGTGAGCTCAGCTCAGTGATTTTGGAAAGTGATCTGATCTGCTCAGCTCAGTTCAGCTCAGACAATTTTTACTCAGCTCAGCTCAGCTCCGCTCAATTATTTTCGAACATGATCTGTTCTGCTCAGCTCAGACAACTATCACTTAGCTCAGCTCAGCTCAGCTCAATGATTTGAATACAATTTTACTACCAAAAAAAACAGTAAAAAACAGCTCAGCTCAGCTCTAATTAGGGTCCGCTCAGCTCAGCTCAGCTCAACTCTCTTAAACAAAAGGTCTGCTCAGCTCAGCTCCGCTCAATGACCTCTGAAAAAGGCCAGCTCAGCTCAAAGAAATTTTTACTCAGGTCAGCTCTGCTCAGAAAAATTAATCAAAATTTGCAACTCTGGCCTGTAAAGCTACAGTAAAGAAGGGTATTACATCTTTTACTTCTATGGTTATCATTGTCACCCCCTTATTCGATTTTACCAATAATGATCCTAATTTTTTTAACGATAATGGTCAGTGGGTAGAAAAAAAATCTAGATCGGTCATTTCATTTTCTTCTATTTTGGCAACAAATAAATTGTGTTGCGTCCCCCTCAAAAAAGCGCTCTCGACAAAGCTCGTCTTTGAGGTGTCTTGAAAATCATGTTCATTTTGGGTGCTTAAGGTGTCGCAGCGGTGGAGCAGCCTTCTTTGATGACTAGCAAATGTGTGTTCTCCTCCCTCACCGAGATTCATTTCCACCGTTCATTTTTCTTGACTACTTGTTTCTTATTATCTTCATTTGAGAATCGAATTATAGTGACAACATCATCCCGCGACCTTTTTCTGACCCGCGAGATATTATTCTCAAACGAGCTCCAATTAATCGAAATTACGATTAATTATATTTTCCACTTTTTTTTGTTCCCACGCTGGGCGTAAACAATGCTCAATCGTTCTAGCGCTAGTTATTCTGCGTTTCTTTTCAAGACTTGAGAATCGTGATTGGCCGTTTTTGGAGCCTATAGGCATTGTCTGGCGCGATTATAACTTCCATTGTTCGCGGTGGCGAGGAGCAAAAGCGCCCTCGCCTCCGCTCTGGCGCCCTCGTTCTCCGCCGCCGCCACCACCAGTTACACCAAAATACCTTTATTCGAATTAATTGACAACCACAAAGCACAACGCAAAGAAAAAAAGATAGCAATACTTTTCCAATCAAAAAAACTTTTCCAGAGCTAAAATCTCCCCAAAGATAAAAAAAAAAATATCCCCAGAAATGGCAGATATTAGCCCCAACACAATCGAAGTGACCCCAGAGTCGCCAGTCGAAACACCCCGAGAGCTAAAACCATCAGTATTCGACGAGGATGACGAAGAAATTCCCATTGTCGATGCGCCAGTTCCGTTTACCCCCGAATCCACCCCGGAAAAGGTCGGTAGCTCGGCAGACATCACCCCAGAGGATCCCCAAGAGGCAGAGGAGGAAATCGAGGAAATCGAAACAGCCCCAGCCCAGGCGCCTGATTATCTGAAACTGAAGGCTGATGTTGACCGGTTACAGAAGATCCTAACTGCACAAAATCAGCCAGCAGCTCCCGCTGCAGCTCCAGAGGTACGTACGATTCTAGAGCTAGAGGAGAGAGATAGATAGAGCGCCGGAATTTGGCGCGATAAGAAAACTCTCCCCCTTGTAGTACTGATAATAGGGGTTGGTTTATCTTTATTGATACGGCTGCGATTTTGGTCGGGCTGGGAGTATCAATGGGACCACTGATTGGTGCTTTGTCCGCTGATCGCAGCACCGCCAGTTGACCGCGACAACCGCGACGTACCAAGTTAATATAATACTAATTTGCCCGCGATAGCTCCTTTCTCAGACAATTTTAAATTTCACCAACCAATTCCATTTTTTCAGCCCAGCAGCGCGGAAGAAGGAGTCGACTGGAAGGAGCGCTGCAAAACGCTCGAGCTCCAGCTCCAGCAACTCGTCGCCCAGCAAATCATTCAAGCTCAGCAACAAGCCCAAGCTCAAGCTCAGGCAAATCCTGGACAAGCTCAAATGAATCTCCTCCAGCTCTTGTCGAAGACGGTTCAGTCCATTCCAGCCCAAAAGAAAGAAGAAATCCCAATCGCCAATTCCGTTTCCGCGCCAATTTCAAACCCACTCTTCCCGAATCCGCTGCAAACGTTGATGCGCCAGCGCGAAATGCAGATTCTCCAGCAACAGCAGCAACACCAAGCTGCCCAGCAACAACAGCAGCAGGCGCAGCAGCAACAACAGCCCAATCAAGACCTTCTCGGTCTCCTGAACTTCCAACGAGGACTCCAGCGACCCAGTGTTAGTCTTCCTTCTCCCTGTCTTCCTCCACGTGTTTCTAGTCCAAAGGTAAGCTATCTTTCCTGACTCGGGCTTTTACACAGGTCTGGGCTCGGCAACCTGAGAAGAAAACCTGAGTCAGGGTCTCAAAAATCAAAAATGAAAAGCCGCGTAGCGGCTTTTTAAAAACGAAGCCGCGAAGCGGCTTCGCAAAAATATTATTCAACATTATTTTTAACTTCTGGCGAAGCCGCTTTGCGGCTTCGTTTTTTAAAAAGCCGCTACGCGGATTTTCATTTTTGATATTCCAGACCCTGACTCAGGTTTCTACTCGGGTTGCCGAGCCCAGAAATCAGTTCTTTTAAAATTTGAACCCTTTTTTTTTTAAAAAATACTGATTTTTTCGCTGCAATTTCTGATTCGTGGGAAAGGGGGAAGCAAAGAGAGAAGGAAAGTTATTCTTTCAATAGTTGCTTGTTTGCACAGTGGTGCGACAATTGGTGGTGTTTTTGGATGCTCTGTGATAAACCAGCAACGATAATACCCAACCGGTCGCTACAGAGGCCGCCCGCCGTAATCTGTCCTTGGCCACAAAAACTGATTCGCAACCGCCAAACGCAAACTCTTTTTTTTTCTCCTTCTTACTCTTTTTTGTGAAAGTATTTTTCCAAAATCTTAATCGGCTTAGGATCATTTTGCGATTTTCAATGGAAATGTTTTCTATCAAAAATTATCAAAATTTCTATTTTCACTTTTTACTAGAAACTGGCTACTGTTACTACATCGAAGTTTGCTTTTTCTCTCATTTGCTTTTTATTTTTTGAAAATGCCGCGGAGGCCTCTTGGCATGCAAAAATGCATGTAGTCCTGCCATGTAGTGGGATACAGGGAATAACGAGTTCCGGCCACTTATCATGACAACTCGGGGGAAGATTTTTACGATTTTGAATCGTTTTAGTTTACAAACTGTCCGATTTGAATAAATGTACTAATTCGCGACAAAGTACACAAAACACAGCAATTTAATAATATAAGCAAAATAATTTTTGTTAAGAAAAACAATTATAAGGGTATACCCGTCGAAAAGTCTTATTTTCCACAGCTTTTTTGTGTTTTTTTAACAGAGTGAGACCCTTATTTAATCATTTAGAATGAATCTTTAGACCCTTGTTAATGATAAAAGTTAACGGCCCTTACCCCCTTAAGGTGTTGGAGTTTGATTTTTTTAGCGGAATTAGAGCTAAATACGGGGTTTAAACTTTTATTTAGCTTGATAAAATAAGGGTATCTCTATGTTAACTCTAAGTTAAAAGTGGCCCGAAAAATTGGTCTCAAAGTTCAAAATTTTTTTTATGAAAATATTCGAAATCGAGCATCAAATTCTAAATTTGATAAAAGGCAGTGTTCGCGACCTCTCCTCGGATAATAACTGGCTAATTCAGGAAGATCGGAAACGCTCGAGCCCGGAGCCAACGTCTCTGCCGCTTGGTACAAAAACGGACATCACCTCACGCACCGGTAAGTTTTCAACGGTCATTTCCTCGCGCCGATTCCGGCCGCTCTTTTTTCATTAAAACACGGAGCTGACCCCGGATCAATTTGATTCTTATCGCAACACTAAAAATTAAAGCTCTAAATTAAAGCCGACGAATCGGGAGTTCAATCGGACGCCAGCGGTTCTGATGGGTCCCCGAGCTCGCCAAAACGTGCCAAGCTCGATCGCGACTCGCCAAAGACAGTTTCGCCCTCGACCAGTTCTGGAATCGGAGTGACGATGACCTCGTCGCCCAACTCGTCCTATCTCACCTCGCCGCTGCTCACCTCCGCTGTCAACGCCGGCCATCTTCAAATGCCGACTCCTCGACTCCCCGTCGCTGGATTGAGCGGTCTAATGGGCCACGCCTCCTTCCCCTTCCAGCAAGCCCCTCAAAAAGGTACAATCCAAACCCCCCTTTCCAGCCTTTACGTCCATTCTAGAGCTGGTAAACCACAATCATGAACCTCCACGCCACTTTCGCGAGCCGCCACAAGAACAGAAGCCCCATATTAAACGGCCAATGAACGCCTTCATGGTCTGGGCCAAAGACGAGCGACGCAAGATTCTTCAACAATTCCCAGACATGCACAACTCCAACATTTCCAAAATTCTCGGTAAGCAAAATCGATCTCTTCTGAGAAAAATTAACATATTGATACCCTTATTTTAACCCCTCAAGCCCCATTTTAACCCTTAACTTCTCAGGCCAACGCTGGAAAACGATGTGCGACGAAGAGAAAAAGCCCTACTACGAAGAGCAGCAGCGATTGTCCAAAGCCCACATGGCAAAATACCCCGATTACAAGTACCGCCCTCGCCCAAAACGAACCTGCCTCGTCAACGGCAAAAAAGTCAGAATCACCGAATACAAGGTAGTGCTTTCATTCCCTTCCCCAGTCTTTCAAACCCCGATTTCTAGGAAATGATGAAGCAAAATCACCTGAACGACCAAATGAAAGGAATGGAAACGCCTCGAGTTTTCCAGGACGGTCCTCGATTTCCCTTCAACCTCACAGCTGCGAATCTCCTCGCTAACAACCTCTACCCTCAGCTAACTCACAACGCACAGGTAAAAATCCGCAGCAAATTTAAGGGTGTCAACAACCAATTCTTCAGTTTTTTCTTAACTTTTTTACATTGGGTTGAAGACAGGGCTCGGCAATCTGAGTAGAAAACCTGAGTCAGGGTCTGAAAGAGCAAAAATGAAAAGCCGCTACGCGGCTTTTCATTTTTGCTCTTTCAGACCCTGACTCAGGTTTTCTACTCAGGTTGCCGAGCCCAGGTTGAAGAAAGAAGTGACATCCTTATTAGAACAATTGCTTTCTTTTTTTGCCCTAACTAAAATAAGGGTGTCACTCCGAAAAGTCCAAAAGAAAAGAAATTCTCAAGAAAAACCCTCCGCGCTGCATATTTTGCCCTCAACAGTACTCTCCCCTTATCATTACATTTTAACTAGCACCAGTCGCTCTCTATTATTGTTGAAATTTCAGGAGCGGCGACGTATGTTGTCTAAATATCTTTGATTTTCTGAAAAGCGCAACACTACGCCGATTAATCCCATTTACAAACTCAATTATCGTACCCGTCTGTGGTGAAAATCTCTCCCTTATTCGAGTTTCTTTTTTTCAATTTCTATTTTTCAGAGCCTGATGGGACTTACCAACGCCAACTTGCCAACATCGCTACTGCCCAATTCCGCCGAATAAAAAAAACTTCTGCGAAAAGAAAAGAAGATTTCATTAAAAAAAAGACCCTTTTAAAATTGAATTGTTTTTATTATTCATTTCACTGTATAAAGAAAAAAATCGCTCTGTGCCTTCTTTAAATGCCTGTAAATATATTTTAAACCAAAATTAAATCACTATTTCTCGGCTCAGAAACCTGTGTAGAAAACCTGACTCAGGGTTCTGGAAGAATTTTAAAGAATTTTGGTGAAGCAGCTTTGCGGCTTTTTTTCTTAGAAAAGCCGCTGCGCGGCTTTCACCAAAGGTCTTTCAGAACCCTGAGTCAGGGTTTCTGAGTTTAAAAACCTGTGAAGAAAACCTGACTCAGGGTTCTTGAAGAATTTTGAATGCTTTTGGTGAAGCCGCTTCGCGGCTTTTTTTTTAGAAAAGCCGCTGCGCGGCTTTCATCAAAGTTCTTTCAAAACCCTGAGTCAGGTTTTCTACACAGGTTTCTGAGCCCAGAACAGTCTCTTTTTTCCTTCATTTTCGTTTTTTGGAAAAAGGGTTGATAAACTTGTCAAATAAATTTTAAAACAAACAATCGACAAAAAAATCAAAAGCGCGCCGACTGAGGACGCGCTCTCGAGTGCAAGTGGAAATGTAGCCTCAGACGGACGCTCAAAATATTTGCCTCGAAATCAGTTGATCTCCAAGAGTATTATCCATGGGGAGATAAGGGTCACTCCTTTTTTTTCAAACGTTCTGACGCGTGCGCCGACTCAAAGAAAAAAGGATCTGCCGGGGCCAGAATAACGAACAGTGCAGAAATAAACGATTTCAAATGGTTTCCTAATTTTTTTATTTCAGAGACTTCAGGAAAGAAAACTAAGGATTGTGGATTCACTAAAAGTAAACTTACTTCCGCTAATTAATGAACTTCATTTTAGTCAGAATTCGATAAATTAACGATAAATATTTTTATATTTCTATATTATTACGAGACAATGCAAAGGAAATCGGCATTTTTCGTGTATCTTCCAACAAGTGATTTAGTTACTTGCATCTCATTTTAGAATAATTTTTGTTTGAAAATCGCATTCTAATTAATGAAAAGTTATTGTCGAGCACAGTTTCATGGCAAGAAAAGGATCAGGACAATTCTTCGATTCTCTGTGAATCCACCCTCACTTCACGCAGATTATTTATTCTTATTTTATTTGTATAATCATTTTATAATCATTTCCTTCAAAACTCAAGTGATAATCGAAAGATGGCGCTTGATATTTGCTAAGAAGCTTTCAGTGAGAACCACTTTTACTTGGTCCGGTTACTATCTTTTACGATATTTACTGAAGACAGACACAACAGTACTTCAAATATAGGCTACAAACATAAATCCAAAGCTGACAGTTTTATTGAATTTACTCTTAGAGGTTTTGCTTATTCATTTTAGTCAGAATTGGTTAATTTACATTTTGATACTTTTCAAAAGAAGACAGTATTATGCACAGAAAAGTGAAAGAAGAATCTTGGGGAAAATTTCCATGGGTGTGTAATTATTTGTTTCATCATTTCATAATCATATTTAATCATCATAAGTTGTTCTGAGAACTGATTGTTACATCAAAATAAATTGATAAGAATATTGACAACACTATTTTTTATTCGAGCACAGTTTCATTAGAAAGAAAGAATAAAAACCCTAAATTTTTCCTCTGAACATTCTTTTGTTGTTTCATTTTTTATCATAAGTCTTCAAAAGTCAAATTTCATCAGAATTATCAGAGCAATTTGGGAATCTTTTTTATTCAAGCTGAGTTTCATTAGGAATAAAGATAATTAATCTTCTAACAGTATATTCACCATAGTATTCATGTAATAGCGAACTGATTTCAGCCAACAAATAACTGAAGTCATTGTCTCATTTGTCATCTTCAAAAATGTATCTCTTACATTCCGATATTTCTAATAACAGCTATCTAAGACTTCGCAACAGCATTTATACTCGAAGAAGGGGTCTTCATATTTACCGAGTAACTCTCTTTCCTGGTTCGATTTCTGTCATTTTTAATGTTTGCTGAGGATGGACGGTTCGCTTCTTCAAATTTGGGGTTCAAACATAAAACCGAGGGCGGGAGGCTTTATTGAGGTTCAAGCTAAAGCTCTTTTTCCCGAAAAAAATAGGAAAAGCTCTCGAAGAAAAGTGCTCTTCAATTGCTAATTGTGTATTTTATTTGATAGATCTGTTGTTTCGCTGGACCGCAAGGCGACCGCTGTTAGACCTAGAAAAGCCGCGATAAAATTCGTTTTAAATTATTCGAATGCTTCTTTATTCAATAATTTTCAATTTGCGCTTTCTCGATTTGAATTCGAGCGCATAATTTTTCGCTGTGGCCGGCAATTAAGGAAGCGCGTGTCAACATTGCAATGTCTGCCAAGTTCGCTTAATTAAAACACTCAGCCGGTAATGGAGAGAAGGAGAGCGGACAGAGGTGCTCGAGCAATGAAAGCAGTTTTGTCAAAATCTGAGAAATTCGCTGAGAATCGCCACTGACACCGCCTCTTGAGAAATTCCACTGTGATCATTTCCCACTCGACAGGAGAGACCAACCACTAGTTAACACAAATGCACATCCTTTTTCCTTCAATCTGCCTTTTTTCTGAATATTCTTTGAAATTTCCTGCAAAAAAATGACCAGACAAAGTATTTTTGTTTATTATTCATAATGAAATTCACGTCTTTTATCAGTCACGCTAGTAACGGTTGACGTATCATTTTATATTGTTGTCTCTAATCATACAGCATCACAGTGGAGCATTTTGAGCATCATTTTAAGATATTTCTATTTGATTTTTGATCAACTAACGAACTAACTATTACACCCTTATAAATTGTCTAATTTATGAATAATGAATAAAATGTGGACAGTTGTTGAATAAATCATTCAGGATAACTCTTATTTTTCTTATGGTTGGAGACAAACGCTTTCACAGAAAAGCTGGTTGTGGAAATATTTCAAAGCCATCAAGTTTACCATCAAGGGCATATAACTAGTTGAGCTCCCAATTGATCATCATTTTGTATTTCTCATTTCTCTTGACTAATAATACCTTTTTCGAATTTTTATTTATATCTATCTGTCTCCCCTTATTTCCTTCGCCAAAACCAACATCCGCAATAAAGAAAACTCAGTCCCTAAATTGAAAATTTGACTAAAAATCATCCATCCTTCCTTCTTTTTGAATTTCCCATAAACAAGTGGCGTGTTTGTGTTTATCCCTATAAATTCTATTTAGCGCGTAATAATATATTTGGGAACTGCGCGGCGGGGAGACACAGGTGGCCACTCTGATGTCCGCTCGGGACATGTTCGATTTAGCTCTCACAGTCTCTAGAAGGGATGATTTGGAACCGCCGCCGCCGCACCGCAACACCTGCCTTTTTTTCTTCAGTTTTACTGATTCAAAAAATATTCAAATAGCTAATAAAAAACATTTTGTTTTCTATTTTCAGCTGGGCTCGGAAACCTGTGTGGAAAACCTGAGTCAGGGTCCTTACAGAAAATTTTAGTTATTTTGGCGAAGCCGCTATGCGGCTTTGTTTCTAAAAAGCCGCCGCGCGGCTTCTTATCAAAATCTTTTCAGGACCCTGACTCAGGTTTTCTACACAGGTTGCCGAGTTTTCTATTTTATTCCGGCGTTTAATAATTTAAATTTCCTTTCATTTTTAAGCTGAATAAATCGATTTAACAAACAGTAGCTTAAAAATGGTTCTAATCGAAATTGGCTGAAAACTGCTGAACATAAGCTGCTTTCACGGGCGCTTGAATGACCAGCGCGGCAGGCGCACGTGACAATCGTCGCGACTATTAGGAGTAATTCACGTCAACTGAGTGACAAACTCGAGACGTTCTCCCCTCCTCAACTTCGTTAAATGAATATTGTCCAAGACTAATCCATAAATGGCTTTATTTCGGCTCCAATGAGTTGAATTAGAGCTCGAACAGCTTCTTAATTTTGGGGGAAATATCATTTTCAAGCGGCCTTTTTTTGAAGAATTAACGAAGTGATATCCTTATTTTCGTTCTCCAAAATAGATGGTTACTTGAAATAAGGGTGTCACAATGTTAAATCTAGTCGAAACGAGAATGACAACTTTGCTCGGTAAACTATGTAGAAAACCTGAGTCAGGCTTCCTTTCTTAAAAGATTTTCAGGACCCTGAGTCAGGTTTTCTACACAGTTTACCCAGCAAAGTTGTCAGTCTCGTTTCGACTAGATTTAACATTGTGACACCCTTATTTAAAATAACACTCTATTTTACAAGGCAATAATAAGGATGTCACTTCGATAACTCTTGAAAAAAAGGCCGCTTAAAAATGATATTTCCCCCAAAATTAAGAAGCTGTTGGAGCTCTAATTTAACTCATTTGAGTCAAGATAAAGCCATTTATGGATTAGTCTTGGAAAAATTCTCTAACTTCATCTTTGTTCGCCAAATAAGGGCGTCACTCAGTTAACTCCGGGTGAAAGTGAGCTTGATTAGTTTTTTACGACCTTGACCTCATTGAATTATATTTTTGGCTTGATTGATTTGTGTAGCATTTTGAAGCTATGCTCGTAATTACATCTGCGGCGCACTTTTGGCGGGGTAGAAATTACGCCGATATTATTTTTGAGCTGTTTGGGGAGGACTGAAATAATAATGGAATATTGTGGACGATATAAAATGGACGTCGCCCTGTCCAAACTGAGCATTAGCCAAGCGAGTGCCAATTGCGGTCGGCGCACAGTTCTCAAACCCCCAATTACTCCCTTCTTCATCAAACACAATGCACAAATGTGATATCACTCCACTGTCCAAACAACGCTTTTAGAATACTGACTGATTTTGTAACAAGGCCGCCTTGTGTATGCGCAATTTCTTGCAACTGATAACCCTCCTTATGAGACATCTTCAGTTGCGTTTGAAAATCTGAAATTTTATCGCGGAATCGAAATTTTCCCTGCGAAAAATCAAACCAAAATTCAACTAAGGTCATTTATTAATCATCTCTTCCAGTAGTGACAAAAGAAACAAAAGTTTTCATAGGTTCATTTTCAATAAGGATTGGATTTTTTAAAAATATTTATCCTGTCTTCCCTGACAATATTTCATCTTGTATTGCTTCATTTAAATAAAATTTAAAATTCATTTCATTAATCTCATCTCACGCAAAGATTCAACTTATTTTTATATTGAATATCGTTTTTCATATCCTCTCTTTCCTTTAGAAATAACATACTTTACTAATAAATGGCTACTTTAATAGAAGGCGCCATTTTTCATCGCTCTCATCCTCTTCAGTTGATACTGCCCTTCTCTATAAATTTGGTCATTTGGCCTTTTGTATACTGAAAAATATAAAACATTATCGGTTGATTGAAAGATGCTTGCGAAAAATGAGCCAAAGTGTTGTACTGTGTGTCAAATTTATTAACTTTATATAACATCCTGCCAATTGTAGGAGAGGAAAGTGATGTGCTTACAGTTTCATTACAGATATAGATTTGATGATTTATTTTTTCAAAATATTTCTCCAGGAGTAGACAAAAATACCATTATATCATATAATTTATATGCAACATTTTGAGAAGAATTGAAATTTATTTTACAATTCTCATTTTTTTCTTTTGAATTGCCTCTTTGCGCGGGTCTTTTTCATTCCTAAAATTACATCCGGGGGAAACAAAATTTTCTTTTTAACATGCATAATTCATTTTAAAGTCAATTCCCAATATATAAATTTATTAATTGATATAAAGAGACATAAATATTTCTACAGTGAAAGTTTTACTGTAAAACAGATTCATAAGCATAAAATTTAGCAATTACCCCTTACTGAGCAATTGTAAAAATTGTTTGCCACCATTGAAATTTGCTCACAGAGAGCTCGCCAGTCATCATCATAATTTGCATTTCTTTAAAATTAGTTTATTCTACCTTGTTATCGTTGGTACCTGTCAGGATGATACAATCTGGTCGCTTTTGTAAGACATTCATTTTCGTTGTATATTGTGGCTATCGGCATCTAAAAATGGCTAAAGAAGTTGCACTGTTTAATAAAATACAAATGAAAAGGAGATTATTTATTATTAGTACTTACAGTACCCTTCTTTGGAGGATGATGTTCGGCCAAGAACGCGAGAAATTCTCTTGGTTCTTTTTTGTCGAAATTCTGCTTTTTAAACTCCTCTATCACCTCAATCCCCTTTTCTGAAGGCTGAAAGGTTACACCAAAAGTTGACATCTCTGCTCTTTAATTTTTATTGATTAAAATCTTCAGTATGAGGATCTTACGCGCAGAGTTCCAAAAAACGCAAAATTCTCACGTGCGCGTGCGTGCGCGTGCGGAGAAATTTAGAATTTCGCGTGGGCGTGCGTGTGCTTACGAAAATGACTCTTGAACACGCGTGCACACGCGTGCGCGCGCGTACGTGATCCTGCGCGTGCAACAAAGGAAAAAAATCGCACAATTTTAGCATTTTTAGGCCTCTATAATTTTTTCAGTAATTAATTCTAGAACAATTATTGCAAAAACTAATCAAAATTATTTTGAAAGATAGGAAAACCGAAAATTTTATGTGTTTGAATACACTCTGGAAATTGTTTTGGCATAAATTACCTGAAAACGCCAAATTCTCTAGGATTTTGATCACGCGCACGATCAGGCACGCGTGCGCGTGCGTGCGCAACAATTTTCAAAATCCGCAAACACGCGCACGCGTGCGCACGTACGCACTGTGTTTTGGAACTCTGCTTACGCGACTTTAGCAAGATATTCTCTTGATCTTTTGAGCCAAAAGAAACCACTTGTATATCCGTTTTCATGCGCCGAATGAATGCAATCTCTATAGTATTCCTTGGCTTTAATTTTTGCGTGGGGCCGTTCATCAAATTCAGCGTAAATGTATCCCATCTCAGAAGCTATCACACATCTTGCTTTTTGGTCGATTCCAATCGTCAGATCGTATGCTCGTTTCTTATTTTATGTTTACAAGTAGGAGTTTCAAATACATACAAGAAGATCAAGAGCATCAATTACTCCAGCTTGGCGTCTTTTACTATCAATAGCTCTACTCATCAATTCTCTAGCTTGATATAAATTTTGAAGGCCCTCGGATCGAGACAGGCTATCCCCGAGTTCATCTTGGAGCTCGTACAGTTGATTTATTTGCTCGTGAAACAGAACCTCCGTGTTAACATCTAGTTACTCATATATTAATTATCAGTCTTCTTAGAGATAGCCTACGCGGTAAAAGAGATTTTATTTCTTTGAGAAAAACCATTTCCATTCTTGTCCTATCCTTGAACCATGAGCGCACGTTTTCAATATTTTCGTACGGCGTTGCTCTCATTTCTTGGAGATAGTCCTTGTAATTCAGCGCCTCGTATGTGAGTTCTTTACAGACTTCCATCAAACTCACTGCTTTGACCTGAAGATTATCTGGTAGCAAAAGCAGACCAGCAGAAAGATATCTTAAGCAAATTTCTTTGAAGGTGAAATGGTAGTCGTCAGTCTTTGAAATATCCTTTATTTTTCGAGAGCACTTATGCAAACAGCGATTTTCTTGTCATTTTCCTTCTGCAAATCGGTTTCTCAATTATCGTTATTTCTTGATGCTTACAAGATTTTTACCGATCGAATCTGCTAAGTCACAACTTATTGCTCCATATCGAACGCATTCCACGAAATTGACCATGGATTCCTGAAAAGAAGAAGCTGCACCCGCGTCGAGGTTAAGTTTCGTGAACATTGCTTCAACATCATCACCCACATCAGATGGAAGATTCACTTCTTTAGCCAAATTATAGTATAATTCCCCAAGTCGATTGTAGCAATTGCTAAGCGATTTCGAAATTGAAATTTTTTCAATAACTCCAGCTCGAGATCGAAGAAATTGAACGACCTTAATTCAAACAAAAATTTAATGAATTCACGATGAGTTCAACCTCGTAAGCATTTTTAAAATGCCTGATCGCGGATTTTAATGAATCAATTTTCATTTCAAAATCCGATGTCTGTATAAAATTTATAAATGAGGTTTTTCCACTTTCTCGACTAATTTTAGCAACACTTATTTTTTTAGTATCGTTCATTGAGAGTTGTTGTGTAATTTCTCTCCCGGTTTATTGGAATTTCGATGTGTCGTTTTCCCTGGCGCCTGACTGTAAAAAATTACAGCGTAACAAAACAAATTTCATGGCGTGAAACGATCAAACAGAAAGTGTTAGACTTCTACCTGTCGAGTTATACCGATGAAAGTAAAGCATTGCCTGTGAAAAAAAAATTCGCCACTTCTAGCGCCTTTTTCCCAGTAGATTTATGTATTTCTCCTTTCCGCTCTAGACAATTAATTGGAGAAAAATATGCAAACTCGCATAATTAATATTAAAAGTAAAATGAGCGATCTGGTCAGTCGCTTGCTCGGAATATCTCGCCCGAATCGCCGATTGTTACCACGCCGAAGTGGTTGTCTGGCTCCTCCCAAGCCACCCAAACTTTCCTCGCTCGGCTCTTTCTTTTTCACCGCTGCTGCACCCTGTCAGGTTCTGGAAGAGCAAAAATGAAAAGCCGCGTAGCGGCTTTTTTTAAAAACGAAGCCGCTTTGTGAAAACAAAATTCACACAAGAAGGTACATTTCTTCCTTGATTGCAATCCAAAACAACCAGTATTTTTTTTACAATGTTCAAAATCATTTATGTATTTCAAGTTTTCATGCTTTGTCGTTGCCAGAAGAATGATTGTAGAAATTTTGTTAAAGTGTAAAAACAGTAGAATTATAATAAAACATTCGCATCGGGTCGCATCATCATTTCGCTAACAGAGCATTTCTCTTATTAGTTCATCTTGACGGGTTTGATCATGTTTTCGATTCTGCTCACGATGTCCTTCTTGGTTTTCGCCATGTCCTTGGTGAAGTCCTCTTCGTAAATCTAAATTGAAGAATGACGATTTTGGAGGGAGAAGGGGTCTAGTCTTGGTTTGGGAATCTGTGTTGAAAACCTGAGTCAGGTTCTGAAACGTTTAAATTATAAGCCGCGTAGCGGCTTTTTTTTGAAAACGAAGCCGCAAATCGGCGCGGCTTTTCATTTAGTATTCTAAGAATCTGACTCAGGCTTTTCACACAGGCTTCCGAGCAGAGCTTAAAAATCTATAAAAGCAAGACTAGGAAATGAGCCGGAAGCAGATCGGATATAAGTTTGTAACCAAGCAAGACGTTTTGAAAGTAATAGGCAATGCTTTACCAATTCTTTCGGAAATATAATTTGTTTGATTCGAAATTTATTGCTGCGCCAAACATGGCAGTAAAGCGGCGCGAAATTGGTGCGTCTCATCAAGATGTTAGCTTCATCTCGTCAATTTAATGAGCAGCGCTCATAAACCAGTGCATTCCGCGCTTTATGATGTCCTTTCCGAGTGAAAAAGTATCAATGATGCTAATTGCTCGCATTAAAAGCTCGTTATAAAATATAGTTTATGGGCGCTGCTGCTCTCAAAACCAAAGGCATCAAAACATGTCTGAAGAGTTTTAAAACGTACCTTGTGGTAGGCCTCCTTCGCCGGCTTGGCAACCTGATCGGAAATGAAGTTGCCTTCCAAATCCTTGATGTGGTTTCGTCGCACAATGACGGGGTGGATTTCGTCGTAGAATGGATGGGCCAAGTGTTTGCAGACTAGAAAAAGAAGAATTGAAAAGGACGCGATTCAAAATACTCAGAAGGGAAATAAACCGCTTCATTACTATTCGAGCTTGGCAACCTGTGTAAAAAAGCTGAGTCAGGATTGGAAACGGCTTCCTGACTCAGGTTTTTACAGAGATTGCCGTATGATCCGGTCCGTGGTTCTATTTGTTTTGATAGTAGGGGGTTATCATTCGAGCTGCCCCTAACCCTAAACCTAACCCAGGGGGTAGGCCCCCTGGGACCCCCCAGGAGGGGCCTAAACCAGGGGGCTTCGCCCCCCGGACCCCCCTTAAGAGTTCCCAGTCCCTAACCCTAACCACTAGCTCAGATTCTAGAGATCTTGGATGGCTCGAATCATAGGCTCGAATGATAACCCCTCTCTTCGTTTGTTTTCTTACTTGGAAGAAGCTCGTTGTAGAGATCGTGGGTGGAGTCTTTGACAGTCGAGTGATTGAGTTTGGACATTCGTCGGGCTGGAACATCCTCAGCATCATCAACTTCGTCTCCAAGGGATTGGCTCAGCTGTCTATAAAACGAGAATGGACTTGATGAACTATGGTTTCGGAGGAAAAATATAAAACTGTCAAAAACACGATTTTTATTGCTAACTTAAAAATTGCTACCGGAATTTGCAAAATAACGATTCGCTACAATGTAATTCATAGCTGGTAATAACTGATTATTGAACGTTTTTCTTACCTGGCACTGGCTAGCTGGTTGGCATCCCATTCTTCATCAGTGACGATGACCAGGAGTCGCTTTCGACCGGCGTGGTCGGCGCTGCTTGGGAGAGCCGCTTCCAATTCCTGGGCGAATTCATCCAAGGAGAGATCCTTGTTGATTTCAGCAATATTTTCTTTTACGTCTATTGCTGGTTGTATTTTGTGGTGTCAAAAGTGACGTTTTTATCGACTCTAGCTAAAGTGCATATTTGTGCGTCTTTGTCTACAAGCTTTGAAGCATGTTTTTGTTATTACATCTAACCCTAACCCAAACCCTAACCAACCAATTAAAATCCAGGGAAACGTAGCTTATTGATGGTATTGTAAAAAAATCGTTAAAGAGTTTGGTTAATTCTAGGGGAAAGAGCTGAAATCATGCCTGAAGAGCGAGGAAAAGCTGTGAGTTTCCGTCGAGAGCATCAACTCCTCGGAGCTGAGCGGGAAGCTGTCGATCTTGAGAAACAGTTGTTGGGCCGTGTTCGAAGTTGTACTGTCGAAGAGTCACGCCTTCGTCTTCGAAGAGAACACCCCGGCTGCCGGGCTTGTATTTGATGTCCTGGTTCTTGAATCCGGAGAATTGAACAACGGTCGCTGTCGCCAAGCTGGTTCTGTCGGCAACGTCCTAAAAAGTGATGTAAAAATGCCTCGTCGCTCGTTATTTTTTATTTACATTGACGAGTTGACCAGCCCAGTCCATTGCTTCCTCGAACTGGGTGCCGCTGGTGCTGGTATCTTTGCAGCTGGAGTCGAAGGAGTCGGAACCGTCGATGAGGATGACGAGATCGAGGGCGACTGGATTGTAGACATCTGGAACGGGCGTTGGTGGCTTCACTGGAGCTGGGCCGCAGAGACACTCGCCTCCGATTCGGATATCGTCGAGCTTGGCTTTTGTCACCACGGCTACTCGGGCATGGATGTTGATTCTGAAGAAATTCTCAAACTAGGACTTCAATTGGTCTTTCAATGTCTTTTAAAAATTCGCTCCCAGACATTGAAAACTGAGCTCAGAAACCTGAGTTCAAAACTTGAAAGAACTTGACTGAAAAGCCGCGTAGCGGCTTTCTTGAAATCGAAGCCGCAAAGCGGCTTCGTCAAGAAAAACCATTCCCATCCATGTTTTATTTCGGCGAAGCCGCATAGCGGCTTCGTTTCAAAAAAGCCGTTAGGCGGCTTTTCATTCAAGTTCTTTCAGGCCCTGAAAACAGTTTGCCGAGTCCAGCTTTTTCGGAAATCATCAAAAGATATATTCTCCCTCAATCGATCTCTCTCTCTCTCTGTAGGAAATGTCTGTACTCACTCTCCATGCATAGCAACCTCGGGTGAGGTGACGCAAATTTCTCTTCGAGGCATGTTGGTTAAAATCTGTTTCAGAACAAACTGATGCGATGATCAAAAAGCAAGCCAAAACTGCCTTTTTTAAGGCGGCCTCCAATAACGATTCTGATTTTACGATTTTCGGCACTCCCAAGGGCTACGGACTTCGAGCATAAGTTGTACTTATTTAGTACCAGATCTTTGTGAGAACCTCGCAAATACTTTTTAAGCACACTCCCGCATAGTAGCGCATTCTTTGACATCTTACTCTTAGGAATAGAAGTGAAAATATCAAAAGCTTTAGATAATGAGCAGATTCAGCTTTACAGGCCCAAAATGTCACGTTATCCATTTTTCAGCTTACAGTCATCCGTAGCCGGCCAAAGGCGCCTTTTTCGAATTTTCAAATTTTTGATCCCTCCTATCTCGAGCATTAGATTAACTATCATTTAAGACTCCCTCTATTTAATAGAATTCTTTACCACCTTCAACATACTGTGAGAAAACAAAATATCGATAAGAAAAAGTGGTCGAAAATAGCATTAGAAATTTAGCTTTGAACGGCTTTTCCCCTCAAAACGTCCACGTGTAGGAAGAAAATGACTTTTTTCACTACAATACTAAGAAAATCCACCTCGAAAGGGACGAGAAATGTGCTTTCCAGAACATCACCTATCGACGAAAATTACCAAAAAGATCAACTATATTCTTAAAGCTGTTTTCGCGGTAAACCCTAACTGTAACCCTAACCCTAATACTGTATTAGTAATACAGTTGTAATTCGTTTCCACAGATGGAGTTGCTTTCTTTTTCCCAAATATCATTTTTTGTGCATTTTTTCAAGCAAATTTAATGATCAACATTATCATAAATCAATTTTGTGTCAATCAAATCATGTGTGGCAAGAATTTAACGACGGGATTTTAATTTGACAAAAATGAAAAACAAAAATTTACTGTTTTTTTCTCGTCATTCTATGGCCAATAAAGAATGTCAATAAAGCTAAACTTATCTTCGAAATTCCTCGCACTAAAAGTTTCACGAAGGTCAGATGGCTTTGGTGAGAGTTATTTTCGAAGAGTCTCAAGTTCAGAATGTAAACTTATGATGATCATCAAGTCTCTTTTTTTTGAAGCTACTACGCCAGTATTTTAAAATTTAAAATTAAAATTTTTAAATTACTAGAATAAAATGACAGGCGAAAAAAAGGGAAGGTGTCTTGAACCGACAAAAAAATTTCGACAAATTTTCCGTGGAAATTTTCAACCAATCAGAAGCCTGGATTTGGCAAATCGGCCAATCAGCAGCCGAGTAGCCGCCCACGCAAAATTTGTCGAAATTTTTTTGTCGGTTCTAGACACCACCCCGAATAAAACCGCATTTCTTCCTTGATTGCGGAAAAATTTGAAACAAAAAAGCGCGATTTCTACTAAAAAACTATCCGTCCTGGGCTCGCCAACCTGTGTAAAAACCTGAGTCAGGGCCCTGAAAAAACTTGAACAAAATACGCGCCTTTCACAAGCCTGACTCAGGTTTCCACACAGGTTGCCAATGCAAACACTCAACCCTTTTTTGCAAAACATCGAAGCAATCCCAAAACAAGAAGACACAACAAACGCGTGGTTAAATAAAATCATAAAATCATTGTTGTTTTTCCTTGTGGTTGCAGAAAGCGCGTTTCTCTATTCGTCTTCTTTATTTCTTGTTCATCCATTTTGATTTGAAAATTTGCTCCATCGTTATTCTCCGATTATGATCGAACGACAGGATGTGCAGAAGCAGGTCTTTCAATTCTGCTCAAGGCTCAGGATGTTAACTCTTAATTCATGGTCCTTGTTGTCGTTTCCGGCAGATTATTAAAGCTCGAAAAAGTCAGGAGAATCTGGCTCCTGTATCCTGTGGAGAACTGGGCTCGGCAGCCTGAGTAGAAAACCTGAGTCAGGGTCTGAAAGACTGAAAATGAAAAGCCGCGTAGCGGCTTTTTTAAAAACGAAGCCGCGAAGCGGCTTCGCGAAGTTATCATTCAATCTCATTCTAAAGTTCTGGCGAAGCCGCTTTGCGGCTTCGTTTAAAAAAAAGCCGCTACGCGGCTTTTCATTTTAAGTCCCTTACAGACCCTTACTCAGGTTTTCTACTCAGGTTGCCGAGCCCAGCCATCCAAGATAGCAATAATTTTGGACCTCGATACATGTTTTGATAAATGAGCCTTTTCCTTTAGTCAAATTCGGCAATATCGAAGATGGAATGTGAAGTGGTGCTCGCTAAAAATAGAAAATACGAAACAGAAAAGACGAAATTCACCAACCTGGTCGGACAGAAGAGTTTTAATGTTGCTATCTCGGAAAGGCATAGAGCTGCAAATCATGATGTAAAGAATCACTCCCATGCTCCAGATGTCAGCTTTCGTCCCAATGTACGGAGTCCCTTTTTTAGTCGAACTTTAGATCGTCAGTAATTCATCAAAACTGTACCTTGAAGGAGCTCAGGAGCGGCATAGGCGGCAGATCCACAGAATGTCTTCGAAAGATCAGTTGGCTTGAGAGAACGGGCGAATCCAAAATCGGCGATTTTGATTGTATTGTTCGAACAAATCAAAATGTTTTCGCATTTTAAATCTCTGTGGACGATTTCGTTCTCGTGAAGATACTTGATTCCTTTGAAAGAATGCTAAAGAAGATTTAATTTTTGCGAGCTTACCATTGCACATTTCCGTGAAAATTCTTCGGCAGTCGCTTTCCTTTTCGCAAAGGTTCTGTTTCAAAGTAAATGGTCAGTAGTTCTAGTAGGGTTAAATAATTCTACAACAGTGCCAGACGATAACGAACTTTCCCATCAAGGAAAATCTGTTTCCTGATTGGTTGACTTTGTTTTCTCAACCAAACAGAAGCCATCATTTCTTGCGTCAGCGAATCACAAGATATCCCTCACCCTAACTCCCTTCAGATACCCTGGCCCGAACTCAAACCCTAACCCAGTCGATAAAGCAGTAACTACACGTCCTACTGTCATCGTAAAGTCAGAACCATGCCTTTAGCGACCCGCGAAGACGTACAAAAGCCAACAGATCTCCCTTGCCAGCCCATTCCAGCGCGATGAAGACTTTGTGGTTGATCGTTATGATCTCGAACGTCTGCACAACATTCGGATGATGAACCTAAAAAGAAGAATTCAAACTACCTCGAAGAAATCGCTCCGTACTTTTCGCAGTATTTCAAGCTCACGGGGGAGAAACTTTTCCAGAAAATCCTTGGGCGCCGTCTTTTTGTTGATGATCTTTATCGCTATTTTCTCAAAAAAAGGATCAATACTTGCACCTTCCTTATTATACTCAATCTGGCCTCGACACCCTGCGTAAAATTCCTGAGTCAGGGTCCTAAAAGATCCCTAATGAAAGCCGCGTTCCAAAGAACGAAGCCGCTTTACTTCGTTTTTTGTTGCATATTTTTTCAGTACCCTGACTCAGGATTTCTACTCAGGTTCCCGAGTCTAGATAGAAGTTTTCTTTTCCCTTCTTTCTTATCGATTTAAAAGTCCTAGTTATTTAGTTAATTATTCCTAAAATAAACCTCTTTTTACTGTCAAAAACGTGCAGTATTGATCACTGATTTCCTTTTTCTCAGCTGGACTCTCGCCTGGTTTCGACCACGTACAGTGTTTTACCTTACTGTAAGTGCCTTCTCCCATCTCGGCACCGATCGTGTAGCCATGACGAGCGAGAATCTCGGTCTAAACTCGGCCTTTTCAACTTTTCAAAAAAAAAAATTAAAAATTTCAAGCTC